>NC_140583.1:397094535-398294535 GCF_964204655.1 Triturus cristatus | reverse complement strand
ATCAGTGTCAAAGTGCAAGTGCTCCCTAGGAAAATTTAGATGTAATTGGCTATACATGTTTGGCATATTTGTTCTACCTGCAAGGCCCTAGTAAAGTGCACTGAGAGTGCCAGGGCTGGTAGTACAAATGCTACTAGTGGGCTGCAGCACTGATTGTGCCACCCACAGGAGTAGCGCTAAAATAATGTCTTAGGCCTGCTTGCAGTGCCTATGTGCAGTCCAGGACTGCCTTGTCGACCTGGCCAGTGCAACCACTGACCAGGCCTGATCCTTCCCTTTCTGTACATATAAGGCATCACTATGGTGGCCCTAGGTACCCCCCTGGGCTGGGTGCAGTGTATCTGAAAGGTAGGGCATGTACTGAGGTGTGTAACATGCCCTGGTAGTGAATTACAGCCATTGTCGTTTTTCACTGCTGAGAGGTTATCTTGCCCATAGGACAGAATGGGGGAGGCTGTTTACATGCTTATCTTCCCCTAAAGGCAAGATTGAAAATCCAAGTTTGGTATCTTTGTGTTCAGAATTTAATTATACATCTTTTTAGAAAGATGGTTTTTAAATTCACTGTGTGAGAATAGCACTTTTTAGAAAGTAGCTATTCTTGGGGGGCGTGGTTTCGGCGCCTTAGAAGATGGCCGCCGCTACGATGAGCTCCGCAGTGATGTGAGACGCCGCAGCTGTTCCAGGGCACTTTCTCCTGTTGTCGGAGCACGGAAATCGCTTCCGACTTCATTGGAAGTACTGCTCCAGTCGTTAAGCTCCAATTCCTGGCATATGGTGAGCGAGAAGACACTTTTTCGACTTCATGACGGTTACGATTTACCCGCGGCCGCCATTTTGTTTTTCATGAAGTAATCTCCTCACATTTGCCGCCCTGTTCCGCAAACAATGCAGACTCCCAATGAAAAATCTCAATAATGAAGACTCGGGGACAACTTATTGGAACACTTATGGGAACGCATTTTCTGCCTTTTCACTACCTTGACTAACTTGTTCTCTCATGTTTGTTGCTGGAGAAGGTCTGAGCTCCTCAGAGGTCAGTCATATCAATCCTCCGCTTTCAGCTGTTGCCTGCTTCTTTTGAATATTACTCCTTTCTGAGCAATAACTTGGCATTACAATTGGCGCTTTTTATACCTAAGACCATACTCGTGCATAGGGTGTTCTGCTTTCAGTGACTTCCTACTATTATACCTCTCTCACAAAAAAGGGAACAGACGATAATTCTGGTGATCCTGTCACTACGAAGGGCTCTTCTTCCTCTATGACTCGGTTAGGTGCCTAACAGGGTTCCAAAATACCATCATCGGCTTCCTCTACGCCTAGGAAGAGAGGAAAAGCGAATCCGCCCTCTCCCACCAATTCTTCTTCACCTCTCTCATTGGAGCTTATTCTTGAGGAGATTCGTGCCCTCAAACCATATATGGAGGAAACTAACACCGTCTGTTGAGTTTGGAAGATAACTGGTCCCATACTGTGCAACGGGTCGACGTTCTGGAGAAACGGGTTGATACTGTTCAAGATCTCGCTGCTCAAGTTCCTCATATTCACAAAGAAGTCGATCATCTCAAACAACAGGTCGAGCAGTTAGAAAATCGCAATAGGCGCAACAATTTGCGCATTTATGGCCTGGCTGAATGACTTGAAGGTTCTGATCCGTTATCTTATTTTAAATCTTTCCTTCCTACACTTCTTGGTTTTTCAGCATCTCCTCCATTAAATATTCAACGTGCACACCGTTTGGGTCAGAGTTCTCATGCTTCATCTTCCTCAGCAAAGCCTAGAGGAGTCATTCTGTACTTCTTAGAATATACTGATCTTCTTAAGGTTTTGCACGCTGCCAAACAGAAGGGAAAGATCATTTGGAACGGCTCTAACCTCTTTTTTGCCCAAGATTATGCCAAGGTTACGGCTGATCGACGCAAGAAATTTTTGGCCATGAGGCCAGTACTTCGCAGCATGAATGCCCGTTATGGCTTGTTCCATCCTTGTCTGTTCAAAGTAACTTACAATAACAAAACAACCAACTATGAGGACCCTGACGTGCTTCAAAAATTTCTGAACTCATGTAGTGGAGTCTCTATGGACATCTCTAAGCCTTGATCTGAGTTGAATGCCTTAGTTCCAATTGCTCATAGTTTGTTTCCTATTTGCCCTCAACTCTGACTTTTCTTTATGTTTCCCATATGTGTATACGTTGGAGTTATGTTGCTTCCCATGTTAAATATTGTTAATTATTGTGCTTATATTCCCCTTTAACAGGTTGCGGTTTCTGTGTTCCCCTACTTTCTTCGTTTTTTGCGTTCATCCTGGATGATGTCTTGCGTGTGCCCCCCGTCCTGCGATCCCTCATCCGGCGTCTGGCCTCCTTCGTGTGGCTACGATGAGCTCCGCAGTGATGTGAGACGCCGCAGCTGTTCCAGGGCACTTTCTCCTGTTGTCGGAGCACGGAAATCGCTTCCGACTTCATTGGAAGTACTGCTCCAGTCGTTAAGCTCCAATTCCTGGCATATGGTGAGCGAGAAGACACTTTTTCGACTTCATGACGGTTACGATTTACCCGCGGCCGCCATTTTGTTTTTCATGAAGTAATCTCCTCACATTTGCCGCCCTGTTCCGCAAACAATGCAGACTCCCAATGAAAAATCTCAATAATGAAGACTCGGGGACAACTTATTGGAACACTTATGGGAACGCATTTTCTGCCTTTTCACTACCTTGACTAACTTGTTCTCTCATGTTTGTTGCTGGAGAAGGTCTGAGCTCCTCAGAGGTCAGTCATATCAATCCTCCGCTTTCAGCTGTTGCCTGCTTCTTTTGAATATTACTCCTTTCTGAGCAATAACTTGGCATTACAATTGGCGCTTTTTATACCTAAGACCATACTCGTGCATAGGGTGTTCTGCTTTCAGTGACTTCCTACTATTATACCTCTCTCACAAAAAAGGGAACAGACGATAATTCTGGTGATCCTGTCACTACGAAGGGCTCTTCTTCCTCTATGACTCGGTTAGGTGCCTAACAGGGTTCCAAAATACCATCATCGGCTTCCTCTACGCCTAGGAAGAGAGGAAAAGCGAATCCGCCCTCTCCCACCAATTCTTCTTCACCTCTCTCATTGGAGCTTATTCTTGAGGAGATTCGTGCCCTCAAACCATATATGGAGGAAACTAACACCGTCTGTTGAGTTTGGAAGATAACTGGTCCCATACTGTGCAACGGGTCGACGTTCTGGAGAAACGGGTTGATACTGTTCAAGATCTCGCTGCTCAAGTTCCTCATATTCACAAAGAAGTCGATCATCTCAAACAACAGGTCGAGCAGTTAGAAAATCGCAATAGGCGCAACAATTTGCGCATTTATGGCCTGGCTGAATGACTTGAAGGTTCTGATCCGTTATCTTATTTTAAATCTTTCCTTCCTACACTTCTTGGTTTTTCAGCATCTCCTCCATTAAATATTCAACGTGCACACCGTTTGGGTCAGAGTTCTCATGCTTCATCTTCCTCAGCAAAGCCTAGAGGAGTCATTCTGTACTTCTTAGAATATACTGATCTTCTTAAGGTTTTGCACGCTGCCAAACAGAAGGGAAAGATCATTTGGAACGGCTCTAACCTCTTTTTTGCCCAAGATTATGCCAAGGTTACGGCTGATCGACGCAAGAAATTTTTGGCCATGAGGCCAGTACTTCGCAGCATGAATGCCCGTTATGGCTTGTTCCATCCTTGTCTGTTCAAAGTAACTTACAATAACAAAACAACCAACTATGAGGACCCTGACGTGCTTCAAAAATTTCTGAACTCATGTAGTGGAGTCTCTATGGACATCTCTAAGCCTTGATCTGAGTTGAATGCCTTAGTTCCAATTGCTCATAGTTTGTTTCCTATTTGCCCTCAACTCTGACTTTTCTTTATGTTTCCCATATGTGTATACGTTGGAGTTATGTTGCTTCCCATGTTAAATATTGTTAATTATTGTGCTTATATTCCCCTTTAACAGGTTGCGGTTTCTGTGTTCCCCTACTTTCTTCGTTTTTTGCGTTCATCCTGGATGATGTCTTGCGTGTGCCCCCCGTCCTGCGATCCCTCATCCGGCGTCTGGCCTCCTTCGTGTGGCTCCACCTACCCCACCATGATTGTTCATTTGTGGTATGTTTTTTCTATTTTTTGTATGTCATCGCTATTGTTCTTATTCTTGTTCTGTCTCTTTCCTTCCCACTATTTTCGCTCTCTCCCTCTTTTTCTCTTTTCTCCTCTGCTCCGTATATATTTTCGGCTTATCTTTTATGCTTCTTATGTAATTCATTTCTTTTCTTTGCTATCTTATGATCGTCTATGTGTCTTATTGCTATCTCGCTACAATAATACCTTTTTTCTGTATTTTACTGCATTCTTCACATGTTTTTTGCTTGCATGCATGGCAACTTCTTTAGCGAATTGTTTTTGCTAAGTTTATAAAGATTTAAATGTCGTTAAACATTATATCTTGGAATGTTAAAGGTTTGGGTTCTCCTATCAAACGTCAACGAGTTTTGTCACATGTTGCAAATTTAAAAGGAGACATTGTTCTTCTGCAGGAAATCCATATACAGGATACTGAGATAACTAAACTACGGCGAAATTGGGTGGGCCACGTTTTTGCATCTCCGGGCTCAGGAAAACGCAATGGGGTTGCCATTCTTTGCCATAAACGCTTGGATGTTCATCTCATAAAGCAAGACAACGATTCTGATGGTAGATGGGTTATGACCTCTTTGCTGATTAATAAGGTTCCTCTCACTATTTTTAATGTTTATGCTCCTACTACACACGATAAACTGTTCTGGCCCCAAATTCTTTCTCTTTTAATGCAATGCACTGACGAATATTTGGTTTTTGGTGGGGATTGTAATATGGTTGTAGACCCCTTTATTGACAGGCATTCTAAATCCAAATTTGTCCCCTCCGCTGCACATTCCCAATTCACTTCCACTATTTCTCAAAGAGCTCTTGTAGACTCTTGGAGACTCTGCCACCCCACACTTCAAGAATATACTTACTACTCACCTGCCCATTCCTCACAATCCCAAATAGACTACCTCTTTATTTCCAAGGCCCTACTTCAACACACTTCCCGGGCGGACATAGGATCTATATTGATTTCTGATCATGCCCCCGTTTCCTTGAGCTTGGATCTACTCCCTCCCACTAAAGGGTCCAGACGCTGGAGGTTTAATAATTCCCTTTTACTGGATCCTAAATTCACACCAGCCTTTCTCGAGTTTGCCTCCTTATTTTTCGAGGAGAATGAATCTCCTCAACTATCTCCTCAGCTTATATGGGACTCCTTCAAAGCTGCCTCTAGGGACTTCATCATATCCTTTGTTGCACAGAAACGTCGCGCAGCCTTTCTTTCATCTCAATCACTCAACTTACAAATTAAAAAGTTAGAACACCTTTATTACATGTCAAATAGCCAATCTATTCTAAAAGAACTCATTAACGCTAAGCTTTCTTTTAACAAAGTGTCTACTGACTCTGCAAATCTGTACTTGCTTAAATCTAGTGCTAAATATTACACTGCACAAAACAAATCAGGTAATCTCCTGGCTAAGTACCTCAAGGTTAAAAAAGAACGTACCAAAATTGAATCTATCTCATCGTCATCAAATACTGTGCTTCATAGGGACGAGGACATTCTCTTGGAATTTTCCAATTTCTACAAAACATTATACACCCCAGAGTCTCCACCCCTTCTATCTGATATTGATCAATATTTAGCCTCCATTTCTCCTCCTCCTTCTTCTTTGAACGTGGATTTTTCTTCCCTAGAATCTGATATACAAGCTAAAGATATTCTTAAGGCCATTCAGTCGCTCAAAAAGGGGAAAGCTCCGGGTCCGGACGGCTTTACAATAGAATTCTACACACATTTTTCTAATTTACTTATTCCCAAATTACTTAAATTATTCTTATTCTTTATTGCTTCCCGGAGTTCTGACGGTTCTTTTCAAGAGGCTTTAATCTGTCTTCTCCCTAAAGAAGGTAAAGACCATTCCCTATGTAAAAATTATAGACCTATCTCTTTAATTAATTTGGATTATAAAATTTTCGCGAAGATTCTTGCGCTTCGTCTGGATAATATTTTACCCCACTTAATAGGCAAAGAACAATGTGGTTTCATTAAAGGTCGCCACCTCTCGGATAATACTCGTCTCTTTTTCAATGTACTTAGTAAGTCTCATTCCCATCACTCCTCACTAGCAGCCGTGGCGTTGGATGCTGAGAAAGCTTTTGATAGAGTTAACTGGCAGTTTATCTTTTCGACCCTTACTTGGTTTGGTTTCGGCCCTAAATTTCTATCTTATGTTTCATTGCTTTATTCTTTCCCAAAATCATTTATTCTGGCTAATGGATTAGTTTCTTTGTCTTTCCCATTACTCAGAGGAGTCAGACAGGGTTGTCCACTTTCTCCGCTATTATTTATCCTTACCCTAGAACCCTTCTTATCTAAAATCCGGATGAACAAGAACATCACTGGTTTTCCATATGGTGATCAGCAATTAAAAATCTCAGCTTATGCCGATGATATTCTTTTATTTATTTCTAACCCCCAATCTTCTTTACCGGCCTTCCTCTCAGAAGTCTCTAATTTCTCCTCGGTCTCAGGGTACAAATTGAATGTAGACAAATGCGAAATTCTTCCATTAAATAAGTATTGTTTCCATGCTGACTTTGTATCTTCCTCCTTTCACTGGAGCCCTGCGAAGATTAAATATTTAGGCCTATGGTTCACTCCATCTATTAAAGATACTGTAGCGCTCAATCTTAAAAATCTTCTATCAACTTTATCCGACTCTACAACGCGATGGCACCCCTTGTTTTTATCCTGGTGGGGTAGATTGGACTCTATAAAAATGATGTTGGTTCCTATAATTTTATTTTTATTGTCCAATCTTCCTGTTAACATTCCCAAATCCTGGTACAAAAAAATATATACTATTCTCTCACAATTTCTGTGGCAAAAGAAAAAGTCTAGGATGTCTTTTTCCAAGCTCAAACAACCTAAACACTTGGGTGGTGTTAATTTTCCCGACTTTGCATCCTATCATACCTCCTTCTTCCTGAAGAACTCCTCTGCAGTACTATCACAGAATGCAACAGATTTGCTGTCCTTGCCTTTGTGGGTAGAAATTGAATCTCATTTCATTACCCCTTTCTCATTTGATGAATTTCTGTCTTTATCTAACACTCCCCAAAAATTTTCTCTCCCCATTCTTATGCATACGCGTAAAATATTTCATCCCATTATGTTAGATGGTTTAGATGTCCGAAACAGTTTCTTACGTTCTCCGATTTGGTATAACAATCATATTAAGATTAAAAACCGGACTATTTTCTGGAAGGATTGGTTCAATCTTGGTCTTAAGTGGACTCATCAGCTTTTTCTAGGTGATACCTGTATACCCTTCTCTACACTACAATCGTGTTATTCCCTCCCTCCTTCGTATCACCCTAAATATATATTACTGACCCTAGCTGCTCAAAGTTCTTACGATAAACTTATGACTTCTTCTGTGCAGACCTCCCCCTCTCCAGTTCCAATCTCATTCTTAACAGGGAACACTTCAGCTTCTCAAATTTATAACAAATTAAGATCCACTGGTCAGTCCCGTAATAAATCGGCAGTTGAGTCTAGTTGGGAGTCTGATTTATCTACATCCTTTTCCACTTCAACCTGGGATAAAATTTGGATTAAACTTCGGAAATCTTCTAGGGCAGCAAATACCACACAAACACTGTTCTTTTTATATAACAGACTCTTACTCACTCCTGCTAAACTACATCAAATTAATCATCTATCTCCCTCTACCTGTTGGTCATGCCCGGCCCCGGTTGCAGACCTTATGCACATGCTATTTACTTGCCCAGTTATTCATCAATTTTGGTCTAGGGTTTGGCAACAAATTAATAAAATATTTCATACGCAAATCCCATTTTCTTTTGTCCATATTTTTCTCGGTAGTGTTGCGGAGGTTTGGTCCTCTTCCACCTCCCTTAATATCCTCATTATTGATTTACTTATTGCTGTTGCCTTTCAACAAATTACCAAATCATGGAAAAATGCCTCAAATGTTTCTTTTCAGGCCTGGTGGTATGGAGTTTGTTATAACCATCGATTAGATAGAGCCTATGTTCACCCGATTACATTAGCCATTAAACGTGACTTACTGTGGCTGCCTGTGACTAACTTCCTAAATGTGTCTGCTCAATCGTTGCCATCGCATACCCCAGTTATAGAAGAAGTTTCCAAGCCTCCATAGATTATAATCAGTTTAATATGTTTGTATTTTGTGCTTTATTCTCAATATATAATTAAGTTTGTAGTAGTGAGATCAACATGATATTTGTGTTGTATATTAGACCAATGTTTTCAGTGATATAAGCATATGATATTTCTATTTGTTTACTTTTCCTCCTCTCTCTCTTTCTTTCTCCTTCCTACCTCCTTTTTCTTCTCTCCTTTTCTTACTTTTTCTTTCCTTATTGTACGCAATATTTTTTCTACTTTGTACCATTGATTTATACTGTATTGTATTATTGCTCTATCTTATGTTTATTTCCAATAAACTTTTCTTTAAACTTAAAGAAAGTAGCTATTCTCCTGTTTAACCTTCCTGTGTGCCTGTGTGCAGATTGGCTGACTGGTGTCATGTGATGGGCTAGGTGGCTCCAGGAGTCTGGATGAGTCAGCAGCAGGGTGAATAGGGAAATCTGCTCTAGATGGGTGGGAGGAGTAGCCCCTGGGTTTGAGTAGAGCTGCCTCTGCCAGCACAATGCCGGCTCCACCCCCTGCTGGCCAGGCTGAGGACTCTGCCTCTGCCAGCACAAAGAAGGCTCTACCTTCTGCTGAGCGTCCAACGACCCTGCCCCTCACTCTGAAAGGAACCAGGTGCTCCAGGGCAGAGCACACCCAGGAACCGGATTGAGCAGGGGAATCCCCCCACTGAAACAAAGAGAGACAAAGACTTGGAGGGGTATAAGAAGAGGACCCCAGACACCTAAATTTTAGATCACTGTGGAACTAAGAAGGAACCTCTGCCAAGGAGAAAGCTGGAAGGAACTGAAGAGGAGAAGACTGCCTGCTTGCTGTTTTGCTTTGCTGCCAAGGAGAGGGGAAGGACTCTGCTGTGTCCCCTTCTTTAAATTCTGATCTCCAAGGGGCTGAGGAGAGCTGGCTCCCTGTTAAGAAGGCCCAGGAACAAAAGGACTTCATCACCAGCTCCCCTGGAACTCTGCTGAGGGAGTTCTGACCTGCCTTGGAGTGCTTGCCTAGTCTTGGGGCCTCAGGAGGTAGTATTGCTGTGTTTGGGAGCTGGAAAGCAGAAAGCGTGAACAAGAGTAACTGGTACCCATCGCATCATCCATTTGAGGGTCGCATCATCAGGTTGCGAGTCGCAAGATCGAGAGTGCAAGAAGAATTTCATTGCGCCGTCATCGCAGCACCCAGAGTCCTCGCATCGCCGAGTGCATCGAGCATCGTCCCGGTGCGTGAAGATTCCTGACACTGCAAAGGTCGTCGCAGAACCAGTTTGCGGGCCGCACCACTGCCGGTGCGTGAAAGTATCCAGTCGCTGCGTGCGTCGACTCAGAGTCCCGTCCCATGGCGCATCGAGGGTTGCGGTGCCAGAAGTCAACGCCACGCCGCGCATCGCGCCCCATCGAAGAGCGTCGCACCGTACCTGTACGTGAAGCTTCCCCCTAAGAAACCTACGCAACGAAAGCCAAAGTCATCGCATCCTCCCACTACAGATCGGAGCCGGCGCATCCACCTCTGCTGCGTGAAGCAGGGCTGCTGCAAAGCCTCCCCAAGGTCTCAGGAGTATCGCATCGCCTTTGCCATCTTCATTGTTATAGCTTTTGGGAACCTTAGCGCAACTACAGGTACTGTTGGGCACGAGAGTGTTGCATTTTGTGCATTGAGAGTCGCATTGTGCTGGACACTGATTTTTACATCCTGGAGTACTTTCTACAAACTCTTGAACTATCTTTAAACTAACCTTTTTAATTGTATGTTGGTTTTTCTGTAGTATTTGGTCTTGTGAAGTTTTTAGTAAAGATACCTTATTTTTCTAAAACTGGTGTAGAGTAAATCTGTGGTGTTTTCACTGTGTTACTGTGAGTGTTGGTACAAATACTTTACACATTGCCTTTGATAGCCTAGACTGCTCAGGCCAAGCTACCTAGAGGGTGAGCAGGGGTTATCTTAACAGTGTATCCCCCTTTCCCTGACTAGAAGCAAGGGTTCCTACTTGGACAGTGGTACCTACCCTGCCAACTAGAGACCCCCAGATCTAACAGTAGCCTTTTAAGCAGTGCAACTACAACAGATTTGGAGTGCATCATTGAAGTAGAAGGTATATAGTTTTTTGAGATGTAATGTGTAAAATGTACGAAAGTAGCGTCTGTTATTCACCATACCTAGAAATCACACAAGTGTGGTATTAAGCGCTCTATAGATGTTATTATGTAGCCATGTTACTTGGTTTAAATATAAAAAAGTTTCTTTAGTTAAAAAAAAACGTATTACGTGACAAAAGCGTATTATTAGTGAGAGAGTAACCTTATAGAAACAGTATTTTTGGACAGGCACTTTAAAGCAGGATAAAGCAAATGAAACGTGGTGGGTGAAGGGATGTGGTGGGTAAACAGGATCCTAAGCAAACACCGAAAAGTGTGTTCTGACTCAATATCTTGTGTTTTTAGGTGATCTGTGGCCCTGTGGTGCGTGCTGTGTGATGGATTCGGAGTGACCCATCATCTTTGATATAATGTGGATTTTTTGGGCACAGCAGACTTTCCATGAAGTAATAGGAGAAACTCCATGATAAACAGAGGGAGCCCATGGCAACAATCTGCCATTTTGCTATCAATTTGAAGGTGTTTTTGGGAGAGGCGATTCCCCAATAACCCTGAGAGTGTAAGGCTTGGCAGAGAACAATATTATTGAAATAGTTGTTTCAGGCCATGTTTTATGTAAAAAATATGATTTAAAAGGAACCTCTTGGCTTTTTTTTTTTAAAAACGCTCATAGGAGTGGGGCCACCCCCTCGAACCCTTCCCAAGGGAGAGAGTTGGGCGTGTTCACGTCACTCGTTTAATCCTGTTCGAGTCAGGTGTTTACGCCCCACACCTTTCAAAGTACACCAGCCCCCACTGCTCAGTGTACAGGATACTGAAGTGTAATCTCTTAGATATTCTTTGTCTGGTTCAGAGATACTTATGAAGTAAGGCAGTTCATTACTAGCCCACATTTCTTGAGTTTCGACCAGCCTGTACAAAACACACCTCGTTGTTTAGAGCAATCTAATGTATATGTAAATTGATACTTGTATAGCGCACTACTCACCCGCAAGGGTCTCAAGGCGCTAGTACAAATACCGCTGTGGAACCCATCCTGGCTTTCCCTGTGAGGCGTCCACTCCTGGGCACCCCCAAGGTGGAGGCCAGGCATCCTTAGCGTTGTGGGGGCCGTTGTGGAGATTAAGCAAGCTATTGCCCAGAGTTGCAGAGTGGGACTCCATGATTGGAATGGCACCGAGGCAAGAATTATCAGGTCCGTGGAATTTTTTGAGCCCAAGACCCGCCGAGGCAGGGAATTGAACCCTGGTCCCGGGCTAGACCTCTGCATCAGGGTCTGCCACTCTAATCATTGAGCCACACTTCTCCACTATATGGTTCAACGTCCGTCACCATGTGCTGTTCCCTTTGTTGTAAACATCTACATGGGTTTCAAGAAAATACTGGACGCAAGCTACGTGCAGGTATATCTTTCTCTGTACATTTTTCCGTGAAATTGTGCTTCTGAGGGGACTAAGAATGCCTCCTCTATAATGGATGGACCCAAAGTACATTAAAATCAGGTACAGAACTGGTAAGGACAAGCTTCTCTCTAGGAACAAAATACACAACCCATGCCTTGGAGAGAGCAGCTCTAGAGCATGAATGGGGTCCAACCACACCCCTGGGCTCAGGTTCCCTCTCCAAGCCAGGATAGGTCTTCTCCTACCTCTTTAGTCAAAAGTATACATTGTTACGCGCCTCGGAGCTGTGCAGTCTCCATTTGCTGGAAGCTTCTTGCTTCTGTAAACCTCACTAGGGTGGCCGCTCATCTTGCCCTGGTAGCCGCGAGCGCTCTCCTGCTACACATCAGGACCACGGTTCCTCAATTGTCCTTTAGGAAGAAAAGTGCGACTTATCTGTATCACCCTCAAGCGTTCATCAGTCTCAGCTGATGGCCTTTCTAGCGCCAAGCTAGCTTCGGGTGAGTGAACGCCCTCTATAAGGCCTATTAATAACATTACTTAACATCACATAACATAACAAAGCTTTACCTCTGGAGATACTGTCGAGTAATTCACCAAAGGATCTGGACGTTACAGGGCTGTGTAACAATCTGTCCCAGCACAGGCTGTTCTCCTCCAAGTAACATACAACTGCAAAGTCAGACCAAAGCAGCCAAGTCTTAACATACTACTGAAAACACATTACTGCAGGAAACGAACATGGACCAAACACATGAAGTGAACATTTTAGAAACAACAAAAAACCCAAATAAAGTTACACGTCAGTTTATAGTGCAGCCCTTTCAAATAGTTCCCAAAGAGGCTAGACAACAGTACTTATAATAAGAGTATATATTAACGTTACCTGGAAGAAGACTCCTAGCTCCATGCAGCCCAGTGTAGCTCACTAGGCACTGCGGTGCTCATTTGATTTGTCCCTGACTGGACTTGAGTTGTAAACACATTTCCACGTGATTATTGGAATACAACTGCCCAGAGGCTGCCCGTGACTCAGTGGCTGGCAGCGCTGGCTTCACGCTGGAGACAGCGCGTGCGTTGCCAGGGCTCAGGAAGCACATCAGGCCGCACTGAGAGAGCTTTGCGGCCAAAAGTTGCATAATGTCCCTCCCACTTCAGACCCACGACGCCACACACATTTATTTTCTCAAATTCTCGTGGTTCGATCAGATTTCGTGGTTGGCATGCTACCCATTACTGCCAATTACTGCTTAGGCTAGCTTCTGGGTACAACCTCTCTCCATGTCAGGCCAAGAGAGTACAACAAGGGATGGGTGGTAAATAATGACACGTCACTACAGTCAGCACTAGTCATTAATAAAAACATATTATTTTTCCTAAACCAAAGAGGGAGAAGCATTAATCAACTTTGAGTGTACACAGAGGCTCTCATGAATTATCTATTTCCTGAGATTGCACAATCACATGTGGTCTTTTGGACAGGGTCCACTGCATTTGGACTAGATTATCAGCGTGTGAAAATAAAGAGTGGTATAAAATGTTCAAATGAAACTGGTTACGTGGGATATCCTGCACATCCATGTCAATGTGGATCAGACTTGTGTATGTGTGCATGTATATATGTGTGTATATACATATGTATACCTATATATATATTTACAGATAGTTATAATTAGAAACACGTTTCCATAGGAAAAGCATTTTTTGGTTTGCTTATAACTTTGGCACAATTTGAAGAATGTTCAGAAAACTATCCACACAAAATGCGCCTCCGCCTCAGCTCCTCCCTGGAAAGTTTTGGCTGATCTGTAAAGCAGGGGAAAGAAAAAGGGGAGATCTGTAAAATGCATTCTACCCATTTATTTTTCCATAGAAAAATTAAACACAGCTATAGCCAAAACAACAGAAAACTACCTCTTGGTCAAGAAGGCATGATTTTTGTGATTTGGTGTAAGTTCGTTCAGCACTTTTTGTAAAATTAAGGTTCAAAAACTTTGTATATTTCACACCGTGGAGGATACACGGATCCAACAGATCTTGAGATAAAATCTGATTGACTACCACCACATCAACGAAGATGTGACGGCAGAAATGTTAAGACTTGGGGACTCAGTCGCTGTATTACAAAAAAAGTAATAAGAAAACATATAACGTATAGGGGGGCAGGGTATGGACCACCCACCTTAGGGCTGGTGGGTGGTCCGGGAGGTCAAAACCTGTATTTCAATTTTAATCAGCGCTGCGGATCTGGAGAGAATCCGCAGATCAGCAGCTCTGATAAAATAAAGTGGCGGTCTCCCACTTTTGATAAAGAAAGCCCCTTTGGTGAGCCAGGGCTCAGAGGGATGGCAGAAATATAGTTTTTGGGGAGGGGGCATACAACGTCTCTCCTGGCGCCTCCAAGATGCCCGAGACCTCATCCTCTGGGGTTATATTTACAATTAGGGGAGGTGAAATGACGCCCCTCACCCCAAGCCTTCAACAGGCTCTGGGGACCCCATCTCCTGGGGCTGTATTAAGAATTAAGGGAACAGTTTGCCCCAAATCTTTTTTTTTAACATAACAGGAACTGCTCATGTACAGGAATAACAGGAACCACTCATTTATTATTCACTGACCCAGACAAGGAGCACCCTATAATACCCTGCAAGTGTTACCTTTTTATATTTTTGGATGCTGGTGGTGTCCCTAGAAGGGACAAGGGCACCACCAAACATTGTTAAAAGTTGTGGGGGGCTGCAGTAAAGTAGCAGGCCCCCAGCAACCTTGAAAAAAACAGTAAGTCTCCTGGCTCATTGAATGCATGAGCGTAGGAGAGCTTACCATTTTTTTCAAAGACCCCAATCTGGAGCTCTATACTCTGTGTGGTATCCTGCTCTAATTGCCATGTATTTTTTGCTTTGTATTCTGTGCCCTGCTGCTCAGCCAGAGTGTGTGTGATGTCATAGAATGTTTATGTGTGCCTGGAATGCTGCTCTCTGTGGGGCTGCTACCTTACTATTTACAATACCTGTAACCTATGACTCCTAACTGCACTGAAGAATAAACTTTCATCTTGTTTCACCATCAATCAATCAAGTGCTTCTAAAGCGCAAAACTCACCTGTGAGGGTCTCAAAGCGCTGGGGGCGTTTAGGGGGTTGCAGCTCCGGGTCATCCGAAAAGCCAGGTCTTGAGGCTCTTCCTGAAGGTTCTTGCAGTGTAGGGGAGCGTCTGATGTTGACTGGGAGCTCGTTCCAAGCCTTGGCTCAGACATAGGAGAAGGCTCTTCCACCTGCTCTGGTTCTGCGGATGCGCAGGGTCTCTGCTAGGGCGAGGTCGGCAAAGTGGAGGTTTCTTTTGGGTACCTGGAAAAAGACTCTTTGGTTGAGGTATTTGGGTCCGATATTGTGGAGGGTTTTGTAGGCGTGGGTGAGTAGCTCTCTTCCTGACGGGGAGCCAGTGGGGGTCACGCAGGTGTTGGGTCATGCTTTCATGTCGTGGGATGCTGAGGACTAGTCTGGCTGTGGTGTTCTGGATGGTCTGGAGTTTGTGTAGTAGGGATTTGTTGATTCCAGAGTAGAGGGCGTTTTCGTAGTCCAGTCTGCTCGTTATGAGTGCATGGGTGATGATCTTTCTGGCTAAGGGGGGGATCCACTTGAAGGTCTTGCGGAGGATGAGGAAGAAGTTGAAACAGGTGGAGGCGACAGCGTAGATCTGGCGAGTCATGGTGAGGGAAGAGTCTAGAATTATGCTAAGGTTCCGGGCGTGGTTCGCCGGGCTGGGTGGGTTTCTGAGGGCAGAGGGCCACCAGGTGTTGTCCCAAGAGGTGAGGGAGGGTCCAAGGATGAGGACATCAGTCTTCTCTGAGTTGAGTTTTAGGCATCCATGCTGCGACGTCTTTCATTCCTTCCTGGAAGCTGAGTCTGGTGTATTCGGGGTTCTTCGTGAAGGAGAGGATGAGCTGGGTGTGTTGTCTGACGATGACGGTGAGGGGGGCCATGTATATGTTGAAGATCATGGGGCTGACCAATGATTCTTGGGGAACTCCGCAGTTGATCTCTGTGGGTTCGGAGAGGAAGGGAGAATTGGCCAATTGACCCCTGCCTAAAAACCTATCTATCTACTATAGGCATCCTGCACCCCAGGTATGGGTCGTCTGAGCTCCCCACTCTACCGCTCAGAGAACGCCCTCCGGCCAACTCTGCCGAAATACCGGCCCATAGTTCTCGCCCGCACTCTAACAAGACGTGTATGGTGTTCTATTATCTTAACACCCGCTCGTTACCTAAGTACCAATTAGAAATATTTCACTTTCTTGACTCCAAAAAACCTGACATACTCCTCCTCTCAGAGACTTGGCTCACTACTGATTCTCTACCCGACATCCTGGCAGCAACTCCTACAGGATACTATATACTCCAGGCCAATAGAACCCTTGGGAAACCTGGTGGTGGAGTTGCTGCCATTATTCATCATAAATTTAGATTCACTACTTTAACAGTCACGGGCATACCGTCCGTTGAGAGTCTTATTTTAAAATTCGACTCCCCTCATTCCCCTTTTATTTGTGCGCTCTTCTACAGACCCCCCCAACACATGCCCTCCTTTCCCCAGTTGGCTGGCGAACTCATCTCCCAACTAGTCATCAACAACGCTAAAATTATTATTATAGGTGACTTCAACTATTGGCCCTTGGACATTAAGGAAAGTACTAGCTCCCTGGAATTCACTGACCTCCTCTCCGGGCTTAATTGTACCCAGCATGTCCATGCTGCTACTCATGTCAAGGGTCACATCTTGAATCAGGTATGGACTGCCAACCTAACTATCACTTCCCCCTTCATCTCCCCATGTTCCTGGTCAGACCATCATATTATCCATTTCTCCCTGGACTGCTCCCCCCTCGCTAAACCCCCGACTCTGGGCAAGCCCTGGGCCAGAATTTGGAATCGGGCCAATAAGGACGAGTTTCGCTCCCTACTAATGACCTCCATCCCTATCGAGACGGCCTGCCTTAACAATCAGGCTACCGCCATCAAGTGCTGGCTTGATTCAGCCAGCAATGCTGTTGCTCCCTTTAAAAAAGCCACGTACATTAGCCTTTTAAATGACTATAAAAAATCCATTATTCAGGCCAAATCCACGTATTTCTCTTTGAAAATCACCAACTCAGCAACTAAAACTAAAGACATATTTGCTATTGTGGACGAACTATCTCTGCCTGACAGAGTAACTGTCAAACCACTCCCTTCCCAACTGTTATGTGATGCTCTAAATGACTATTTCTTGCAGAAAACCGTCACTATCAAAAACAGCATCCCCCCGCCCGCTCCCCCTACAAATTCCGTGATCTCGTTCAAGAATTCACAGGTGCTAGATCAGATACCTCTGATCTCGAAAGAGGAATTTCTTGCACTCGTAAAGAAGGTTGGATCCGGCTCCCCTACAGACCCTTGTCCCCCCCACTTCCTTCACGAAGCATTCTCCACATGTCCCGATCCCCCTTTAGCACTTCTCAATAAATCTCTGAAGCTAGGCTTAGTTCCCGACTCTTTTAAAGTTGCCGAGGTTGTCCCCATCCTTAAAAAACCCAACGCCGACCCTTCTAATCTCACTAACAATCGTCCGATTTCCCTACTTCCTTACCTCAGTAAGATTCTTGAAGCTCACGTCACCAAATGTCTCAGTTCCTTTATTGAACTCTCGCTATATCTTGATCCCCAGCAGGCTGGCTACAGACAAGCTCATTCCACAGAGCTGGTCATACTTGCAGTCATGAAGGAACTCAGAAAGGGGGCCGATAATAACATCCCTCAGGCCCTTATCCTCCTGGATCTTTCTGCCGTGTTCGACACGGTCGATCATAATCTTTTGATCGACCGTGTCGGGAACGCTGGCATCCAGGGTACTGCCCTGAAATGGATCTCCTCCTTTCTCGAAAACCGGTCTCAGGCTGTCCGCCTAGCCACTTTTTCAGCTAGGAGGGCAAGCCTGACCTGCGGAGTCCCCCAGGGATCCTCTCTTTCCCCTCTTCTCTTTAATCTGTACATGCTCCCCCTGATCCACTCCCTACGTAACTGTGAGGTGGCTACCTTTAACTATGCCGATGATCTTCAACTAGTGTTTAAAATTGATTCCTCTACCACGTCTGTCTCTAGGTTTCAGGCTACCCTATCCCTCCTTAGTAACTTGATGAACGCCAGTCAATTGAAACTCAACCCTGACAAAACTGAGCTTGTTCTGACTGGCGGTACCTCCAACCCCTGGAATGACAATTACTGGCCACCTACCCTAGGCAACCCCCCCAACCTGCTGACTCCGTGAAAAGCCGTGGAATCATTATAAGTAAAGACCTATCCATGAAAGCTCAAATCAGCGCTGTGGTATCATCTTGTTTTTTTCACCTTCGCAGAATCCGAAAGATCTCTAGATTTCTGACCACCGAGGCCCTCACCTTGGTTCTCATGGCCCTAGTTATCTCCTGCATCGACTATGCAAACTCACTGTATGTTGGCATTCCGGCCTACCAGCTTCACCGTCTACAACTGGTTCAGAACCAAGCAGCCAGACTCATCTTCCAACAACCGAGACATCAACATGTCCACCCCTTGATGAAGAGCCTTCACTGGCTTCCAGTAGCAAAACGCTGTATATTCAAACTGGGCTGCACTATCTTCAAAGCCCTAGTCGGCCTAGGCCCAGCCTTCATTTCATCCCTGATACTTCGCTACATTCCGACACGCGCTCTCCGTTCCTCTAACTCAAACTTCCTCATCCCCCCCCCTTTAAACGGAAAAAACATGGCCGCCTTAGCTTCTCTCTCCTGGCCCCCCAACTCTGGAACTCCCCCCCCATTGAGCTCAGGCTTGCAACCTCTCTTTCCCGATTTAGAACCCTTCTTAAAACCCTTCTATTTACACAGGCATATGCATAAGCCATACATTACACTTCTGCCGCATCTCTCCCATTAGCGCCATGAAACCGTTTGGTGTACAAGCGCTTTATAAAAACTTTTAACATAACATAACATAACAGGGAGGGAGTCTGATCCTTTGGGTTCTGCCAGCGAGAAAAGAGCGGATCCAGTTGAGGGGGGGTTCCCCGTATGCCAGCATCGTGGTGATGGTGACGGTGTTGAAGGCTGTGGAGAGGTCTAGCAGAATGAGGGCCGCGGTGTTGCCCTGGTCGAGTAGCATGCGGATGTCTTCCGCATATATCTACATCAAGCGGTGAAGAATAGACGTGGACCCCCTCCCACTGTGATGGCGCCCAGCGGAATAGGTCTGAGCTTGCAGCTGCTAAGAGGCCCCGATAACAGATAGAGGGTGACTGGAGCCCCACTGAGTGGATCCGATATGGAACCAGCAGAGATGTGAGACCGTAATGCCCAAGTGCTTCACTGTGAGCACCCATACTAATCTGCAGCGAGGGAGCGCGCCCGCTGCCTGAGACTGTCTATTGGCCTGGAGGGCACCAGTTTGAGGGGCAGTGACTCGCTCCCTTTCCCCCTCTCGCTCCCTTGCCCTACTACCTGGCATTCTCGTGGCGGCCGGGGATAGAGGTTCTACCTTGCACCTTACCGTGCATCAGTGGAATCGGAGAGCCAGAGAGGCCAAACCGCAGTGTCTTGGGTCCACTGAGCAGCGATAATGGAAAATACCAAAGCGACGGGGACAAAGGGCCCCAAAACTGTCCAAACTAATAAACTAGACCGCTACGCCTTTCCTAAGGAAACCCTACAAGAATTACACCCCAGGGACAAATCCGTAGGCGAGTCTTGGGGGGGAGAGCCAGGAGCTGGCCTTGAAAGACGTCATGACGGCGATAACTGGGGTCAAGATCTCGCTGGAGGATGAGATAGACTCAATCTCGAACGAAGTGAACCTCATTCGAGCGGATCTCACTAAAATCAATGAAAAAGTTAAACAAGTTGAGATCACTACGGCGAGCTTAGTGGATGACATCACGCAAATCTAAGGGAAAATTCACGACCTACAAACTTTCCGCATGTTTACTGAACACAAACTGGACGATTATGAAGGGCGCCTTCGGAGGAACAACAAACGCATACTGGGGGTGCCGGAAAGGGCAGAGGGACAGACACCAAACCTCTTTGTGGAGGATCTTATCCTGAAACATCTGCAGCCTAAAGGCCTCAGCAAATTCTTTGTCATAGAAAGGGTGCACAGGGTCCCGGGGGGTTGTCCGAAACCAGGGGCTACAACAACACCAAAATAACCTTTTTCCAGACTTTACGCTCATGGTACAGAAGCAGAGGAGAAGCAGAGGAGAACCTTTCTGATTATTAAAAAGAAACTCAGGGAGAGAGGGTTTAAATATGTGATGCTGTTCCGGCACGACGTCGTGTGGAGGCTGAGGGACGGGCTTGGTTCTTCGAACAACCGGAAGCGGCTTCCAAATGGCTTGAGAGTCGAGCAGAACAAGACTATACCCACTGTGACCATGGCGAGCAGTCGGACACCCAGCCAAATGACCTGAGAAGTAGATGGGTCCTCTTTTGACCGAATTGAGTCCTCAACTGTGCTAGGACAGGTACCTGGGACCTATAATGGCCTAGAGCTGATGAGGGTCCTCGCCCAGTAACCCAAAATCAGGCCAGTGAGTCTTGACTCTTCTCGGGAAGTACATTGCAGTGATTGGGGGGGGAGGAGGGCAGAGGGACGAAGTGTTACGCCCCATCTATTTCTTCTTTTAGTTCACTACCTGGGCGACAGGCACTCTGCAAGTTTTATATGGGCTGTTCCACATCCAGAGTGCCAGGAAGCAGGGAGGGGGGTTGTTGGGTTGGGGGTTTGCATTTGTTCAAGGTTTTGCTTTTAACATCAACAAGACATATTGGCATTACCACAGAGGATGTAATGACTTATTCTAGATTCAATGAGTGTGCAGTGGGATAAAAGTGCTAAAATATTGAGCTGGAATGTCAACGGGCTTGGGGACAGAGTCAAACGCAGTATTGTCCTGCAGTATATTAAATGGCAAGCCCCTAACATTGTCATGCTTCAGTAAACGCATCTGGTGGGAAACTCCTGTAAGAAGCTGCACAGATGGGGATACAAAATGGTGGCACACAGGTTTCACGACTAGCTCACGAGGCGTTGGCATTATGATGAGAAACTCATTTCCCCTTGCCATGAGTTCCACATGGACCGACGATTGGGGCAGATATATAGGAGCCACATGGCTGTGGGAAGGTCGCACCATCACACTCATGTCAGTATACGTACCACCTGGCCTGCAGAACACCACATTTAAAGAACTGGGTACTATCCTACTCTCACTACCAGAAGGTCTTCTAGTGATTGGAGGCGACTTTAATTCAGTGACCTCGGGGACATTGGCTCGTCACCCTCCACGTGATATAGGCCCTTCTTCTTGATGGCTGCCTGACTTCCTTGAGGCTCTGGGCCTAGCTGATGGGTGGAGAACATATAACCCAGAAAAAATCCAACACACATTCCACTCCGGAGCCCACCACAACCTCTCCCGCATAGACTACATCCTAGACCCCGCTTCACAAGTCGCTCACATTCACAAAATCAGACACTTAGCCAGGTGCATATCTGATCATTCCCCGGTGTGTGCACATGGTCCTTAGCCAAGCCAGGGTAGGGAAAATTGCCCCCATTATTCCCTGGTATCTCAGGGATCCTGTAATCCGTAAAGACCTCATCAAAGCCATAGATAATTACTTCCAAGAAAACGAGGGGACAGTGGAATTCTCCCAAACCCTGTGGGAAGCCTTTAAGTCAGTAATACGGGGACAAGGACTGTCCCTAATAGCTGGGATGAAGAAAGATAGACAGAAAGAGCTCTCGAACGCCGAGGCAGAAATCTACCGGCTAGAAGGGGAATTGAAAACCGAGATTACACCAGAGAAGCTACACTTGCTACGCCTCAAACAAGATGATTACAGCACTGGCAACGGATAGGGCCAAAAGTCTGGGGAGGGAAAAACTGGGCAGACTATACGATTTGGGAGACAAGGCAGGGAAACTAATCGCTTGGCTCAACAAAAAGGAGTGGGCTAGTATACTGGTTCCAGAACTCAGGGGTATGGGTAGTATTTCCATAACTGACCCACAAGATATCGCAAACCGGTTTGCCAGCCACTTCAGTGCTGTATACACTACCGCTGCACCCTACACTGAGGATGACTCTCACAAGTTATTACACGATATAGCGCTCCCCTCACTGTCTGAAGAAGACCGTAATGTTTTAGAAAGCGATTTGACTACGGACGAAATAGCACAGGCCATTAGATCGCTACACTCAGGGAAGGCCCTTGGTCCCAATGGTATACCCATTGAATTGTACAAACACAGGCCTAACAAATTAGCCCCATACTTGAAAGCCATGTTCGATGAAAGCAAGGAGCTGGGCAAATTACCAATAGAACAAAGGGTGGCTACATTGGTCACCATCCATAAGGAGAGTAAACCCAAGACTGATTGTGCCTCATACAGACCAATCTCGCTGCTAAACGCAGAGCCCAAAATTCTAGCCAAGCTCCTTGCCACTCGCTTAGTTGAAATAATTGGGGGACTTGTACACTCTGATCAGTCGAGCTTTATGCAACACCGAAACACAGCGCTAAACTTGTGCAGAGTACACAGGGTTTTGGGAAGAGCAGCTACGATCCAAGAACCAGCTATAATTGTGTCATTGGACGCGACAATGCCATTTGATACTGTTGAATGGCCATATCTCTTGGCAGTGCTTGCAAAATTGGGGTTTGGTCCGAGCTTCATTCAGTGGGTGCGCCTCTTGTATTACGAGCCCTTGGCGCAAGTCGTGGTTAACAATAAAAAATCAGATACGTTTACACTGAGTCGTTGGACCCGTCAGGGGTGTCTTTCCCCTCTTCTATTTGCCCTAGCCTTGGAACCATTGGCGGCATGGATTAGGAAGGACCCAGTAATTCGAGGTCTGCGTTGGTCCCCTGACTGAGGACCGAATTTCACTATATGCAGATGATATACTATTGTACCTGGCCTCCCCTAGAAAGTCCCTGGTGGTGGTCTTAGATATCCTAGCAATCTTTGGCAGATACTCTGGGTTCTCCATCAACTGGAATAAATCCCTCCTATATATCCTCAAGGGCGACCCTCCCTCTCCACCACGAGATTGCCCAATTCAAATTAGCTCTGTGGGCTTCAAATATCTGGGAATCTTCATCTCCCTGGACCAAACACTCCATTACAATCACAACCATCTCCTCCCGCTACAGAGGCTTAAACGTGATATAGCCAGTTGTGAAACACTTCCTCTCTCCCTACTGGGCAAAGCGGCTCTTTTTAAAATGATGTCGCTACACCGTCTTTTGCATGCCCTGCAGAACTCATTAGACCCTGTCCCGCTGACGTATTTTAAAGAAATTGAGAGCCTCCAGGGGGATTTATTGTGGGACGGTAGGCCTCGCATTAAATTGAACAAGCTCACACTGATTTGGTATGATGGGGGCATTGGCCTCCCGGATATAAAAAAATACTACTGGACAGCACATCTTGCGGCCATCAATCACGGTACCTATGGTCGCCCTGATGATCCTGGGTATAGTATGGAAAGGAGGCTTCTCCCGGGAGGGAATTATAATAGAGCACTCTATTCAAAACCTAACCGGTACACACTGATGGGCCCAACTAAACACTCCGTCCAACTTTGGCATACCCCCACAAACGCCTTAGGATGGGGGCTGAAGCTTACAGTGTCAAACCCCTTATGGGACTCCGAAAAGCTGGGTAATCTATGGAAGTCGAAGGGATTTGATAGGTGGTAACTCATTGGGATCTCGCAGATTAAAGATATGTGAGAGAAGGGCGCAGTGAAGAAATTTGCCTCTCTACGGCAACAACACAAGTTCAGAGCGCTTTCGATACATACAGGTCTGCCATGCACTGCAATCACTTCTCCCCAAGGGCTCCTCCCCCCTGAATTCTCCCTGTGTGCTGGATGGTCACCTGCCTGAGAAAACCTTATCATTAACTTATAAGAAAATGGTCAATAATATGGCAGATCCCCTCCAGCCACTAAGGTAATAATGGATACCGGATGGCATCGAACTGGACGATGAAGAATGGCAAGAGGCGGTATCCTCCCCAAGAGTGGTGGCGATCTCTGCCAGAATCAGGCTAGTGCAGCTCAAAATACCTCACAGGGTGTATTTTACGGGGCCTCGTCTAGTACACATGGGTAGAGCTGAGGGAGGTGAGTGTAGGCGAAGGTGCGGCCAAGAAGGAACATTCATGCACATCATATAGGAATGCGAACACATACACTCCTATTGGCGGAGAATACACAACATAATAAGCGAAGTACTCACAATAGTTCTCCGCCCAGAAGCACGTAGATCCCTCCTGAATGTATGGGAGCCTACTAATCTGAATAGTTACCAAACACAGTGAGCTACACTGGGATTAATGTTGGCAATGTAGTGAATATATGAATGGAAATGTTCATTAGAAAAGGAAACTATTCTCCCTAGGTCTTTCAATCACTATACCTCCATGTGTTTCTGCCATTAAAATATAAGAGAGGATGAGTTAGGGCCTGAAATGATGACTTTAGAACTTAGTGAACATGTTTGAGTCTCTGCATCAGCATAATGTCCCTTGTTTGCTATAAAGCAACAAATGAAAAATGATGATAGCTGTAGAGTGGCCTAATTCTCCAGTCCATCGGTCCTACTATCTTCAGGTCACCAACGAAGCCCAGTTTATTTTTTATTTTCCACTGGATCTTCTAATTTTTACAAAAGGTACTCTGTGCTGGTAAGAGCACTGAAATCAACTAGTAATAATGCAACAGGATTGGCGCTATGTTTAGCAACAAGCTTGTGCTACATGAATACCTGTTGTGTAAAGTATTGCAGGACTGTGTGAGGGAGGTGTAGCAGGGTCATTATTATGATCTTAATTATGGTGTGGATGTGTCCAAGCTACACAGTGCAGATCGACACTTGCTTATTCTTACTTTCTATTACATTACAGGAACATAACTGGTTTCTTCCACTTCAGATAAAGTGCCTCACAAAGTGTCACACATTAAGGCTTGAAGTGTCACACATACACATGTTAAAATCATGAAAATGTCACACATAAACCAACTGAAAACTTGGCAGCCATGTTTGTTACTGAGAATGCAGTCCCTCAGTCTGTCTACAGTTAGTGCCCATTCCATTTCTGGTGCTTTGCAGCAGTTTTAAGATCTTCTTAGAGTTTCCTTTTGCTTAAATGGGTGCAATTTCTAATATTTATATGTTTCCTCCATCTTCATTGCTTGATTTTGCTTGCAAGAAAGTGTCACTCATAGTCGTTAAAATGTCACTCATAATTACTCTGAAATTATACAAATGTCACACACAGCAATCTGAAACCTTGACAGCAATGGGGAGGGGGCAACGCAGCCCACCTGCCCAGGATGAATTCTGCCCCTGGGGGCCCCAATCCGCAGAGACTGGCCGAAATTGAATGGGGGAGGGGTACAGCGCAGCCCCCCTCCTCTAGCCAATTTCGGTCCTGGGTCCCAGCAAAAATTGAATGGGGGAGGGGGCTGCACGGCCCACCTCCCTGAACCAATTTTGGCCCCAGGTACCCCATCCCCTGGCCACATCTGCTTGGGTGCCCTGGAGCCCCCCCAGGGCACCCAGTGTACAATGATAGGGGCAGCCTCAAGACTCCGGCGGTCCCAGTTAGCTCCCCGCCTGCTGCAGGAGCCGGCATTGTTCTCGCATGCAGTGAGCTGCCGACATGCAAGAGCAATTCTTTCATCTCTTCCCTGCCCGCATATCTGCAGACAGAGAAAGAGCTGAAAACTCTGCTTCCAGCAGTGGGAGTGGTTTCACAGCACCCGCTATCAGGAAGCGGAGTGTTTGATTTTGCTTGGTGGCAGCTGCCACAGCTCATGGCAAGCAAAAGCAAAGAACTATCTTCTGAGGGTGGGCACCTCAGGAGCTAGAAGGATCCGGCCCTGGGGGGTGGTGGTCCCCAGGGCCATTATTGGCTTCAGGAGGGGGCCGGGGGGTCCCCTCCTTTGTTAAGCACAGGCCAGCCCAGGGGAGGTGGTGGTCCCTGGGACCGAATATGGCCCCTTCTTTGTCTTAAAAAAGTAATTGGCCCCAGGGAGTTGGTCCTCCCCGGGGCCTGGAAGGCAACGCGGACCCCCTCTTTAATGTTTATTTCAGTCCCAGAAGGGTGGTGGTCCCATGGGGAGGTCTGTGGAGCCCACCCCCCCCCCGATATTATTTTTTGTATCTAGCCCTTGGATGTGATGGTCCCGGGTGGGGTCCACGTGGCCCCCTACATTAATATTCCTATTAGCACCGGGGTATTATTAGACCCCTGGAGGGGGGCCCTGTGCACCCCCTCCATTTTTTTATAAAACGTACCATGCCACCGAGGATCTGGCCCACCCAGGGCCAACATTAATAACGATCCCAGGAAGCTTTGCTGGGACTGGTGGAAGAACTGGGAGGACCCTACGCTGAGTGACTCTTCATATGCGTGGCCTGCCTAGTACCCAAGTGAGACATAGCGTGTCTGTGGAAGCAGGTTGCGCTGCCCTCATTATCAACCTGGCGCTCTAGATTTTACTGGTGTGCACTGCAAGAAAAACTCCTATATGAGGCTCATGGTTAGCCTCAAAAACATGAGAAAGTGTGGGGGAAATGTTGGGCTTATCATGGTCTATCTTTGTATATGGGTTGGCCCTTGCATGTGCCGGTATCAATGTTACTGCAGATCTAAATAGTTATCATTTCACATTCTCCTCCTATACAATATTTGTAATGTATGTATGACGCTGCGGCAAGCACGGAGACCACACTTGTTCATTTTTTTTCTTCAATTCATGGCGATATTCAAGAATTTTGATGTGAATGTAAAAAAAAATCAAGACTAGGGAGCTAGGGTATTCTGCCTTCTTTCCTTTTTGTTTTGCGTTTCTGGATGAAGTGTTGGCAGCCAATCACAGCTCTGCAGATCTCTCCACAAGCTCTTTATTATTTGCGAAGGCTTCCGGACCCTAGATATCCAAATTAGAATTTCCTTTAATGTCTCCCAAACTACTGAATGGATTTACACCAAATAACTGAAAGCCTAATCTGCGGACCAACAGCTACCTTTCGGCCAAATTTGGTGTAATTCCATCCCTCGGTTTGAGCTGCAGACATGTCTAAAGACTCTATGGGAATGAACATGGGAAACCCCTGCTTTTTCTCACCCCTTCTTGATGGATCACCCACATTTTTCCATGCATAACTATAATTACCTGCGCACTTTTTGGGGCAGTTTCGTGAAGATTCGTCAAACGGCACCAAAGTTATAGGCTAGTCAAAAAATGCTTTTCCTATGGAAACGAGGTCCTAACTTTAACTACGTACTGGCGATCAATATAATGTGTATATGTGTGTGTAGTTATGTATATACTTATATATGTGTGTATGTATGTTTGTAAGCGTGTATATATGTATATATTTATTTTATAAAAAACATATATATATATGTAGAAAAACAAACAAAAATATCATTAAAAAATTAATCCCCCATTCCTTCCTTCTACTTATTATGGACTCCCAAATTTGGTTTCAAGACTCTAACCTCTTTCCATCCAGTGTGTCCCCCTACCCACCCCATCAATAACATGTCATGTCTTCCTAATATTAATCAACTTCAAGTATTCTTTCCCTATTCAAAATGCTAGAGTAAATGCATGAGATCAGAAGAGCAGAAACATAACAACTTTAATAGGAAAAGGAAGCACAGATTATTAACCTATTTTCTATTTTCTTCTAACCTTGGGTTCTGGAGTAGTGTGCTGCTCACTACAAAGTGACTCAGTGCCTCATCAGAGGTGGTAATGATTATATCAATACAATTACACTTACAATGTACAGAAGGCCTCATGACCCTTAGTTAAGGTTACACAGTATTGTGAAGTAAAGAACACTGAACAACGATGTGGAAGTTGGTACGTGGGTTCATTGTTGGGACACAGGTAAGAGCGGACTTAACACTTGGCCGGTATAACAGACTATGCCATTCTTAGTCCCCCAACCGTTTTCCCACCTGTACATTCCAAGCCAAGATTGAACACAAGACCTCGAGGTGGTGCAGGGGTGCGAGCCCTACATAACACACCCCCTTTCGTTCAACAGGAAAACAGAGAACCAAAACAAGGGAGTTAGGCAAGACAAGTAAGAGACAAGCCAGGAGAAACCAAGAAAAGAAAAGAAGTGAGGAAAGATAAACATGAGTTTGAAGGAGGCAGAAAGAAAAGAAAAGAAAGTTAAGAGACGTAGTCCCTTAAATACACAAACGGTCTACAAACTCTACCAACCCGAGAGGTTGCACCACCCTCAAAGTTCCCACCAATGGTGCTCTTTTCATCTTAAGACGTGAGAAACACAGGTTCTCCTGACTCAGCAGGAGCCTGCCTTCTTTGTTCACAGTGACCAAACTCCACATCATCCATGAACAGGTAGCCATCATACTCCCTCTCCTCCTTTCTCAAACAAACCACTCATCTTTGATATAAGGCAACTCTGCGTCAATTCCAGCACTCGCCATTCTCCAGAATGACATAATACTCAAAAGCACACAACACTCTGTAAGGTCCTTTAAACTTGGACAACCCCATAACAGTACGCCTGGACTCGATTTTGACCCAGTCGCCTTCCACCAATCTTCCCTTAGAAATGACCTCATTCAACAACTCAGGGCTCTGAGAGCCATCTCTCGATACCAGCTCCTTCAACCAAGAAGGTACCATCTTGCTTCCCGGACGTCTGCCACTCATGATCTGAAAGGGAGACTTGGAAGTAGCTTCCTGAGTAGTTGTGCGATAGGCCCAAACAAGATCTTGCACAGCTTTCTTAACATCCAAACCAGCAGACACCACCATCTGTATCACTCCTTTCACCATTCTGTTGGGCCTCTCAACTATGTCATTATCTTGGGGTTGTATAAAGCAGTGTGATGATGAGAGATATCATGTTTTCTGAGAAAAGCTTCCATGTCCTGGGAAACTAATGGGGGACCATTGTCAGTGATGAGAAAGGAAGGGGTAATTTCTTCCGAGAAGATTTTGTTAAGACTCACAATGGTGCATATAGTGGTGATTT
Source organism: Triturus cristatus (assembly GCF_964204655.1). NCBI lineage: Eukaryota > Metazoa > Chordata > Amphibia > Caudata > Salamandridae > Triturus > Triturus cristatus. Next base: position 398,265,611 of record NC_140583.1, on the reverse strand, counting down.
CCCTCAAAATCAAAACAGAAAGCCACCTGGAAAGCACATCCACCACAACCAAAGCAAACATGTAGTCTTCGTCCAACTCTGACATTGGACCAATGAAATCAATGCAAACACTGTGCCAGGCTTTGCCAGGATTGGAGATGTGACCCATGGCCGCTTGTTCACCAAACCTGAGTCTCTTTTCACCCTCCCTGCAGATCTTTACAACTAACAAAACACTCCATAAACTGACAATACATGCCTGGCCACCAAAACTGAGTCTTGACCCGACGTTGAGTCAAACCCTGGGCAAGGTGATCCTCATGAGCCATTTTAATAATTTTACTTCTCAAGCGAAACGAGGGAACAAACCTGTCCCCTTGATAAAGCAAGGACTCGTATAAAAGAGACTTGCTCAAATGCAATCTTCTAAAAATAACTCGTAATACCGTAATAATTGTGTTTGGAAATACTAACGTGCATTAGAGTTTATACATTTAAGTTTACTAGAAACTTGCATATGTGTCGTACTAACAAGTAACCCGAGTGTGACTTAAAATGGCTGCTAACGCAGAATTCTGTACTGCGCATGCGTCAACTACATCTACATAGTAATGACAAGTCTTTGCTTGGAAAGAAATCTTTGCAGCTGCGCAATCGCTTGTAAGAAGGCTGCTTGGAACTCACATGTAAAAGCGCATGCTTGTGCTGAAAATAAACCATGCAATTTTATTAAAATGCTGATGCGAACGATTTTTATAAGTAAATGGGATTAGAGTAGAGATAGGTGGTATACAGTGAAATCATTTTATTTTGATTTCTAACATGTTTCTTTGACTCTTTCTATTTAGTTCGTACTTGGACCTCAGAGCAAAACTAAAGTCTATATGTCATGTGATACCCAACGCATGCGCACTCTTAACCCGCCAGGAACCATGATGATGTTCTTGAAGCTTAGCCAAGGCCACGATCGCAACATGTCCTGGGAAAGCAGAAGACATCGTGGAGGATGAATGAGAAAATTATTAAATGTATACTATTATTGATAAATATGTGAAATGCGGGTGGGAAATAAAGCTTGGGAAAATAAATGTAAGGGGCGGGAACGCTGAACAACAGACTAAAGAAAGTTATTAAAACTTAGCATGGTGTGATGATCATCCCCCCTTTCCTGTCCAATCAGAATTAGTAGTTTCATAAATTTGAAACATTTAGGGGTGGTACATGCCATTAGAAAAGTATAATTGAGGTCGTTTAGTTAGTTAGTCAGCTGATGCTGCACTGCTCATACTGCCGAGATGCTGAGAGACCGGGATGCTGTCCAAGAACTGAGCAAATATTGAAGAAGACTCAAATTGCAGACTTAGAGCCTAAACCCTAATTGATTAGAAGAACATCACGGAAGAATCGAGGAGGCACATAATAGAAGAAGATTGCGGAAGACTCGAGGAGGAAGATAGTGTCAAAGAGGGGTGGGACGCAGGCGTCGTATCTAGAAGAGGTCATCTATCCTGTCCCTGAATCCTGTCCTGAACTTTTGTCACCTGATCTGTCCCAGGAGACCCTTTCCAGCTCCTTGGCCAAGGGGTTGGTTTCCTAGGTAACTATAATTCTGTGTAGTACGTCATTGTATTGCTCTCTCTGTTAACATTGTTTAACGATTTTTCTGACTTAAATTTTATTCCCTTCCTTGGAGAAACGTTGTACGAATTGTATTTGGGTTCTTGGCTCACATGAATTTAACTAGATAAACATTTAAAACTCTCCCTACAAAAGTTAACTAAAAGGTCCATTGACCAGAGGAAAGTACATTTGGTCAGAAATGTTTGGTAAGAAATGATAAGGTAAATTCATCTTACAGGTATTAGTACAACAAATTGACCCTAGCAATACTTTACTAGCTCATGTGTAGGCGTGTTTAATGGGCCCAGGTGAGTATGTGGTTTGTGAGTATCTCTAGCTGGTAACCCGCTGAATCAGTTTTTCTGGTAGCAGAGCTATGGTTTTTATTAACTAGTTAGGTGAAAACATCGACATTTGAGGTACTGGTTATGTATTAACTAACCCATTTGTATTTGTTCTATGATGTCTGGAAATTCCCGGGAATATTGAAGTGGGTGGTGAATGGAAACCACACTCCAGTGAGGTTACTCGTTTGTAAAGATAGCGCTGAAAGGCTATGCAAGGCTGACCATGCTGATTTAGGGATTCATTTGTATAAAAGTGAGAGTGATTGATAGCAAAGAGTTCACTAGTGAAACTTTGGTCTTATATCACCTAAAAAGGGTAATACCAAAGGAGTAGCAGGTTCGTCGGCGCTTGAGTAAAGAGTAAGCGGAAGAGTTTTACTCGTAGTGTGTGAAGAGTAAGCGAAAAGGTTTTACTCGCAGGAAATGTAATCAACTATCTGATTTTAGCAGGAGCAAACAGAGTAGCAAACATTTCTATGTTGTCATTTAATGAATTTGTATGTAAATTGTAAGGAAAATTATTTGTGTTACCTTGTAAAGGAGGGGTCACTTGCGGGTGCTGCACTGATGGCACGGAGGGCCGCGCTGGGATTGGTTGAAACAGCGGGTGTGTAATTGATGCGAAATTGTAAGGAAGGGGTCAGTAGTAAGGCGTGATACTAACGTCACAGAAAGGCACACTAGTATTGGTTAAACGCATAGAGTGAAAAAGAGTTTGATTGGTCGAAAGAATAGAAGCCGTGCTGGTATTGGTTGATTATTAGAGTAAAAGCGAACATTTGATTTGGTTAGTAAAATAGAAGCTACAATAATAATTGACAGTGGGCTTTGCATGTGGAGACACGATCCATCTTTAATAGGGAATCACCCAGACAGAAGGTATTTAGGATTTGTAGGAGAACAATATATAAAAGGATCAACACCCAAAATGGACGGAGAAAAAAGAAAAATTACATTTATGCAGAAAATTTAAAATTATTTTAAAAAGTATAAACCCATTAAGACTAGAGAGGGAATTCTTATCCCTCCCCTGAAAACACATGATGATGGAAAGAGGCTATCATACTTGTGTATAGTTGGAAAATTGGATAAAATATACAAAAAGTGAAGGAGTGCTAGCTTTCCCAGAAAATGGTACGTTTAATGGGAGTATTCCACATAATCTGAGATTAAGAATGAATGAATTAGAGCCCCGACCAAGATTAAAACAATATGAAGCTTTAGAGGAATGGGAGACTGAAGCATTTGAGCACGATAGATCCAGAAGTAGCAGAAGCTTTAGAGGGTTTTATCCTAGACTACCGCGCGAATCACGAGATAATCAAATGAAACAATGGAGACAAGCAATGGTGACTGAAGGATTATATCCTGTACTAATGGATGAGGAACAGTCAGGAGGCAAGTGCACAGAGAAAACCTAACGATGACAGGTAGTGGAGAATTAGAAGATGATTTTATGGAGGACATTTTAATGAAAAACAATCCGCCATACCAAGAAGGATCCAGTAGAACTACTCCTAGTGCCCCAGTTTTGGGTACACCATTGGTTCCACAAGTTATACATGACCCAACAAATGGAAGGGTACTTCAGGAAAAAGAAAGAGAGGCAATAAATAAGAATAGAGAAGAATTAATACAGAAAATAACCCAATTGAGTACCCACCCTGAAGCGCTGACTATACCAGTGACTATAGGTCCAGTGGTTCCACTATATGGAGATAAAACAATTGGTCACAAACCACCAGTCATGTCCACACCTACAATTGAACCCAGTAAAGAGAATATAATAATTGATGATCAAGGCAGTGAATGTGATTCGGTGATAACATAAATGGATTTGCCGATAAGAGGACAGATAAATGAAACCCCGAGAAGAGTTACACTTAGCTGTTCAAAAGAAATACGATTAGAAACATCTACCGGAACCAAAAGTGCCACAATAGTATCCCCGGAAGAATTAGAAAGATGGGCACAGGGAATAGACAAGCCAATACAGCCACTGAAAATGTTAGATATTTACAAATTGAAAGTGGAATTGGAAGAAATGATAGCTGGAAATGTAGGGTTAGATAGATTAAATAACTACACTGAAGAAGAATTGCTGTTCATTTGTAGAAGTATCACTAGAAATACAAAGATATTCCATGAGAAAGTGACAGACCTAGCCTCTGAGGTGGGAGTTGAAATAGGGAAATCCAAGGTATTACAGAAACCATACAGAGTAGAATTCAGTGATAAGGACTTGGAAAATAGGAATGTGTCTGTGAGAAAATTACAGGTTAAAAAATTAATGACCATTTTACAAAAATGGGGTCATCTAGACAAATGGAAAGCTAGATGGATGAGAAAAAAGGAAGAAGTACATGCCAATCGAACAACTTCTGAATTTCTGTTGAAAGAAACAAGGAAAGGTAGAAAGATTATGTCCAATGAGAGAGGTACCGGGAGGAGGATATGTACATGTTCCATGGACCAGACAGGATATTTTGTTGTTTACAAAGTACTTCCCGAAGTTAAGAGAAAAGCCACTTGAATGGTATCGGCAAGTTGAAAGATTTGTGAAGGTTTCTAAAGTATTGTTAAAAGATTTGGATGGCTTATTTGACATAGTGGTACCTGCTGATTTATGGACAGAATGTAAAATTATTGTTGATTGGCCTAGTGATGAACACCCGAGAGTTGAGAAAACAGGAGCCCCTTCAGAAGAGGTAATGAAGAAATATCACCAGGTGATCAACTTCTTGAAAGGGAAAATTCCTCCAAAAGAAACAGATTGGGTGAAGATAGATAGAACGACCCAGGATAGAAATAAGTCCGTACATACTTATTATGAACGCCTACTATAGGTATTTAAACAGTGTAGTGGATTTGAGAATGTTGGAGATAAAGATATGGGACATTTTGTGTACCGATTTGTGACAGGATTGAAACCAGAAATTGGTGACATGATTCGTCAACACATGTTGTGCTGGCAAGCAAGACCAATAGATGACATTCTTAAATACACACAGTATTGCGGAGATGAGAGTAACAATAGACTAAAGAAGTTAGAAGAAAAGGTGATGTGGGCGCAAGTAAAATTAGCAGAACAGCAGGAACTCCAAATAAATAGTCAGACAGGAAATCAAGGAAAAGGGCAAGACAAAAGTGACAATAATGGGGGAAAATAAAAAGGATGAATGAGTAGAGAGGAAGCAAAGAAAAAGATTCCCTGTCATTGTTGCGGAAAATTGGGGCATTGGAAAAACGAGTGTAAAAATATTCAGAATAATAATGGCCCAAATCAAAATTTAAATCCACAGACACAGAATGAGGTGATAATGAGTCAACCGCAGCAGGTTGTAAATCTACAGAGTCAGTTGCCACCTGCCCATATGCCAAATTTTGTGAACCAGGCCAAGTATGGTGCGGACACCGGATTTCAAGGAGGAAGTGGTAAGAAAAATTCTGTAACATCACAATTTCTTTTACAGGACACTTATTTTGATGACAACGACCAATGACGGTGCCTGAGGGGGGAGGAAAAAGAGTGTGTACTTGGCGCATCCTTACCGGTAGATCAGTCAGGTCCATATATTGATGGTAAAGTAGGAGGAAAAGATATTACCTTTTTGTTGGACACTGGTGCTACCCCTTCTACTGTGAGAACAGCAGACATCCCAAACCTACTCCTCTCAGGAGAAGCGATCCAAGTAGTGGGCATTTCAAATAAACAGATTAGAACCCCTATTACAGAACCAATGGAGGTACGCCTTGGCAATTTCAGGGAAATGCACAAATTTGTGGTGTGTGACTCCAGTCCTGTGAATTTGTTAGGAAGAGATCTACTGTGCAAAATGAACTGCACAATATTTTGCACGCCGGATGGTTTTGCAATTTAAACCCCAGATAAAGACGGAGTCTACAAAATCATGTTAGCTAAACAAGGCACAGAAGTAGACGAGATGTATTCCTTGATGACAAAAGACGATTTACCAGATGAGGTCAAAACGGCAGTAAATCCTGATGGTGGGATTTTACAGGAAAGGAAGTAGGGTTAATGGCAAATGTAGACCCAGTGAAGGTAACTGTAAAGGAAGGTGCAGTCTATCCAAACACTCGACAATACAAAATGAGCCCCGAAGTTAAAGCTGGTGTTGCAGCAGAAATTGATCGTGCTGGAGCGGGTAGTACAAAATTTTGTATACCCCCCCATTCTGCATGTTTATATTAATCCAAATAATCTATTAATTGTAATCTTTATTTTGGGCACTGTTTTGCGGGATTGCGGTCACTTTAAGCTTTGCGTTACGAGCACATCACTGCAGTGGGGTGATGGTTTTCTGACCTTTCCACATTGACATTTCTTTTTATTTTTCGGTTCCGAATTGGTTCTCATTTTGCTCATAAACTTAATTTGGTGACACAACAAGCACATTATTTTCAGTATTGTATACACATTGCTATGAAATTTCTGTATATCCATATGTTCGCTTACCCTGCTCATTACCATGTTCTTTAAGAGAGTTTTATATATATTGTTTACAGAGTCTCCCCTGAAGAAGGGCCGATGGGGCCCGATATGCATTGGGCAGTTTTCTCAAGATGTTAATTTGTGATTGGAACAGATTAAACATGTTTATGTAATAAGAGTATTGTTCCATGTTCAAATTGTTTCATTATCCGATGGTTTGTAACACCGAATGTTGATTGAGACAACCACAAATACTGGTACTTACAACTGACATACTTCGTACAGTAAAAGCTTTTAGGCAACAGTGCACAGAGGTCAGGTTGTACAAACTTGAATCAGGTAGCATATGTTTCATGGCACGTTTAGACAGCGTGTCAGCCCCTGTAGCACGCCGGATTTTCATCATTTTTTAAATTTGAACTCAGTGTTTCCTAAAAATAGGAGTGCTCCTTTATATTATTAATAATAGTCATCTGCACCATCACATTCATGAAAAAGCCCAGATCATCGTGACTTCAAAACAAGTCAATTAATCATCATGCTGCAAGCAACTAGAGAAGATGCCACACGGGAAATACAAAGCGATGGCACTGTAATTATATGGGCCATGGTGAACATACTGCACACAGTAACGAAGTATGCTTCCTAGCTGCACACGTTTGTTTGTTAGGTGGGCCTAGGACCAGTCCCACTAAAACAAACTAATAAATGAAGGCCTGCTTGAAAAAATAGATTTTTTAGTTTTTTTTGTTGCTGAAGATAAGAAGGTTTGGTTGCACCTCAAAGCTGGGTCGAAAGATTCCCAGTGAAATGGGTTGCGTATCTTGCTCCATATTCCCGGTGTCTGACACTTATAAAGGGCACTGTAGAGCTATGACTGATACTACAGCTTTTGCTTGATAGTCACGTAGATTATCTGTAGAGTCATCTGTAGAAGGTCATCTTACTGTAGGTCAGAACATTTGCAATGTGTTTGATCAGATAGCCAACACCCAAAAATGATCTCTCCGTCTCTCCTCTGCTCTATCTCGAGTCGGGCCCGAAAAAGGAAGCACCCAGGCTCCCGTAAGCCAATCACAACACTGCAGCGTTGTGATTAGTCTGAACACCATGGTTCCGCGCTCAGATGAGGACTAGGAGCCTGGTCATGTTCAACACCCAGGCTGTAATGCAGCCGCAGCCTGGGAGGAGAACATACAAAGTGTCCATGGCTGTTTGAGTGGCCCAAGATGGCTGGCCAAACATTCATGCGCACTTACCCTGTAACTCCACTCCTTCCCCAGCTCTGTGAACAGAGCAGCCCCACCCTACCTGCAAACCTGCTGCAGCAGGAAAAAATAAAATGAGTTATTATTATTTTATTTTTCCTTTTTTACACTGCTGAAAAGCAGTGGGGCGACGCACCTCCACCTTAGCGCAGGAGCCACCACTGAAGACAGAGAGAAATTATGATGAAAAGAAGGACCCATAGGTACACAAAGTCGATTACACTGAGGTGGTTGTCAGGTCCAGCAGGCTGCAGCTCAGCTTAAAAAAACTCACACCTATGTGTAGTTCCACTTGAGATCATCTTGATGGCTCCACTGCAGCTGCCTGCTAGTAAAAGAATAATTCTAAAGCTAGGTTTTACTTGCAATAACATCCATACGGTGCAAGCAAATATTGTATTACAATATTACTCCAGTCGTGTCACATGGGTCGATTCAGTCCTCAGATAATGAGCTCTAAGCGGCTCTGAAGTTGAGAATCAAGGAGAGAGGGGATGTAGGCCCAACCTGTGGATTGCGATTTGGAATTTAATTCACAGTCTGACATATTTTAATGCAAATTGGAAAACTATGTGACAAACTTTAAAGAAAGACACCACACACCTGGGCACGCCCACAATAACCACTACAATGTCACATTATATCAAAGGATTTGCAACACCAAACATTTCACTTTTGCAGTGAGGTATAGTGCCTCGCCAGACTGTTCCAGTTCAAGGCTCATGTTCACTCTTCGGAATACTGAGCCTGACTGCAGAATATTCTATGTAGGTGATTTTGGAGATGTTCTCACCTGTACCTTTAATAGATTCTGTATTTATTTTCTGTGTTTCATTCCTGTCTTGCTCTGTGTTTCTTCATTCTTGTCCATTATTTCGCCATGCTTTGTATAATTTTTTTATTAGTAAGCTCTTTATTTCAAGAGAACACACTAATTCCCTATTACAGGAAGAACCAACCATGGGTTCCTTGTTTCCAAACCTTCCTTCTGGGGTCAGACAGGCCTATAGGGCAATCAGGTAGTGCGCCATGGACTGTTCTGATAGGTCAGTGTGTATTCCGGTTTTTGTGGCTGTTTGTGTGCATGTTTCATGATCTGCTGGGCTGGTTTGTACTATTGATTTACCTGATTTTAAAGCAAACATTGCCTGCAGCAAGCTCCAATCCATGCAATCACCCACACCTTGTAACACATGGATACAGTATATATTTACACGTTCAAAACACAGCCCCAATTTGCATTCTTGGTCACCTTTTTAGATATCTAATTTACTAATCAGGGGCAAGTTAACTGCTCCACTCCGACACTCCTACGTTCCCTAACTGCAGTGCTTAGTTTTTAAAGGAGGTTGCAGACTTGTACAGCAATACTCATTTTTGGCAAACAGATTAATTTTTTTTATCATCAGTTTTCCACACATCTAATGAGAGAAACACAGAAAAAAGAGAAAAGGAGTAATAAAAGATAGAAAAGATTTTTTTAAAACAGTGAGTTAGGAAGAGAGCCGTGATTAAAAAGAACCTGCAAAATTGGGGACCCAATAGCAGAGGCATTTGCTGAGCACTTTCAGATAATTTACAGCTCCACATCACCCCGGGGGAGGAAGACTCCAGGGACCTCCTGAGAGATATCAAATTGCCAACACTCTTCCCTGATGACCGTTTATACTTAGACAGCCCTATAACGACTGCAGAGATAGCGCAGGACATTCAGAGTCTTAAATCAGGGAAGGCCACCGGTCCCAATGGGATCCCCATTGAACTCTACAAAACGTGCCCAGACTTGCTTTCCCCTCACTTAAAGGCAATGTATGAAGACAGTAGAAACATAGATACTCTCCCACTGGACCAGCGTTTGGCTTCACTAGTAGTCATCCACAAAGAAGGCAAACCTAGGGATCTCTGCTCTGCCTATAGGCTCATCTTCCTGCTCAATGCAGAGCCCAAAATCCTCGCCAAATTGCTTGCAACCAGATTAATTAAGGTTATAAATGGTCTGGTATACGCTGATCAGTCTGGTTTTATGTCACAGCTGAATACGGCCCTTAACTTGCGGCGAGTACATGGCGTGATGGGTAGTATTGACACGATACAGGAAGATGCCATAGTACTTTCTTTGGATGCCTCAATGGCATTCGACACCGTAGAATGGTCATATATCATTGCGGTGCTTGAAAAGCTGGGTTTCAGCCCCCTCTTCATCTCCTCTGTAAGACTCATATATGCGGCACCACAGGCGCATGTAGTAGTGAATAACAAACGCTCGGCGGCCTTTGCACTTAGCCGAGGCACTCGCCAGGGGTGTCCCCTGTCACCATTATTATTTGCGTTGTCCCTTGAGCCCCTGGCGGCCTGAATCAGACAGGACCCCTTCATACGAGGCCTGAGGTGGTCTGCGGACTGGGAAGAACGCATCTGATTATATGCAGATGACATTCTCCTTTTTTTAGCATCCCCCCGCAGATCGCTCAGGAGCGTTCTCAACATCTTTGAGGTATTTGGGCGGTATTCCGGGTTCTCGATCAACTGGAACAAATCCATACTTTTTGTGCTCAAGGGCTTCCCCCTCGTTTATTCGATGATTGCCCCATTCAGATTGCACAGGGTGGATTTCGCTACCTGGGGATATTTGTTACTCCTGACCCCAAGTTGCATATTGAAAGAAATTTGCGCCCCCCTACAGTTGCTGCAGAGAGATATTGCCACTTGGAAGACGCTCCCTCTTTCGCTTCTGGGACGGGCGGCCTTATTTAAAATGATGGCCCTGCCCCGCTTCCTGTATGCACTGCAAAACGCGCTCAACCCAGTGCCAGCTAGTTATTTTAGGGTAATCGAAAGTCTCCAAAGGGAACTGATCTGGAACGGGAGACCCCGTATAGCGCACAAGAAATTGGTCCTCAACTGGTTCGATGTAGGCATCAGCCTCCCGGACATAAAGAAATATTATTGGGCCACTCACTTGGCAGCCATTAACGAAGCCACCTATAACGGCCCTCATGATCCAGGATATGCCGCCATGGTTAGATGGCTGCTGCCAGGCGGGACCTTTGGCGTTGCACTTTACTCCCCCCGGAAAAAACTCTCGCTCACCGGCCCTACCAAGCATGCCGTAAGGATCTGGCATGACGTTCATAAAAGCATGGGCTGGAGCCGTAGGCTAACCCTCGCCACCCCATTGTGGTACTCAGTAGAACTCGGCCAGCTGCGGACCTCCAAAGGGTTTGATAGATGGGATTTAATAAGAAGTGCCTGCATAACACACCTGATCCTCTCAAAACACTTAAGGGGAATTGGGTGGCAGACGGCCTTGAAATAGACGAGGACGAATGGAGGGAGGCGGTAGCATCCCCTCGGGAGGTGGGCATATCCGCTCGATTACGGCTAGTCCAGCTGAAGATCCTCCATAGGACCTACGTCACCGGGACACAAATGGTGCACATGGGAAGAGGGGGAAGGGGAGAGTGCCGTAGGGGATGTGGACAGGTGGGCACATTTATGCACATCCTTTGGGATTGTAACCGTATTCAGGAGTTCTGGCAAGCCGTACACCGCACCTTTAGGTCTGTCCTGAACAAACACATACACCCTGAGGCGAAGCCCTGCATCCTTAACATTTGGGAGCCTACTGACCTCACCACCTCCGAGAGGACCTGGGTAACTCTGGGTCTCTCGACGGCTAAGCGGGAAAAAGCGCAACACTGGTGATCTGATACACCTCCCACACTGATCCAGTGGAAACGAAACATGGACTGGAACATGTTTTGAGAATAGACTGTATATATTGCAAGGGGTTGTCCAAAAAAGTGGTCCGTAATTTGGGGTGCATGGAACTCATACAGAGGCGACATCTGTGAAGCACCTTTGATACCTATTGAAGATGAAGACCTATCCTCTTGAGTCCAAACGAGAGATTTACTTTGTGTGATGTCCTTGACGATTTACAATCTGTGTATTGTGGTTGTATATTGTATTGTTCACCTCTTCAACAGTGCTGCTGTCTCTTTATACACTTTCAATAAAAAGATTTTCTTTCTTTTTTTTAAACTGCAAGATTCAGTTAAGAGTGGCAGAAAAAGAAGGGAAGAGTTGGAATAAAAACAAGAGAGCCTTGGTGTTTAGCTACCCTGTCATTGTTCACCTGTTTTTTTTTTACTCAACGTGACCATTGCCTAATTGTGTTTTGTTGAGCCGGTGAATCCACCTGCCTCTGGGTGGCTGTTTCATGCCATCAGGCTGTGTTTTGTGTGTGCCTGCAACCCCACGGCCTGCTCGAATAATGCCCAAGTACACATGAACTCCTTTCTTTACCTCTCCTTAAAAGCCTCTTCTGTAAACTGCACACCTCATTTTTCTTCCTTTTATTAGGGTCGTGTATGTTTTACGGTTCGCTATTTACCCTCGGATGTGATATTTTAAAAATCTAATAAAACAACTTTATCAGCAGACTGCTTTGGCAGACTCGTAAAAAGACTAATGCTGTGGTACGAGGCTTAAGGGATTTAAACTTGACACTACGCATGACATTCTTAAAGATTATACAGATTACTCATGCAATTAATAGCCTTAGCCCGGCCAGCTGCAATGCACACTCAATGAGCTATAATTGCAGGCTGACAACAGTAAAACAATATTGATGCTGTAAATGTGCAGACCTGCAGCTGACAGGCGGCCAGCGGTGCTAAGATCACGTTTCCTTGTTTACAAAATGTTACACTTACTCCTGCCACAGTCCAAATCGCTTTTTTCTCAGTGCTACACAGAATGAGAATTCCAGAGCGTACATTATATACAAGCCAAGAGTAAAAGACACAAGACAGCCTTTCCCATCTCTGCAGCAGGGCTTAATTTGTTTAAAAAAAAAATAAGTGCCAGGGCGCTTATCAGGGGGCCACTGCAGCTTCCACCATTGCCCCTCCCAGCGCTGCCACTGATCGTAACAACACAGCTACTGACCATCACACTCTTACCAGTGTGACAGTTAGGACTATTTCAGGCCATCGAAGCTATAAGAATGGTTTGGGCGGCAGGCAATAGTAATTTTAATCACTATAGCATTAATAATTAACTGTTATTGTGGACATCTCTATATTACCTAGACAGTGCCACCTTGTAGCAGGCTTTCTGTCCCAAGCCCCAGTGCTGACAATTAAGTGCCGGTGCCGAGCACCGGAAACCACCGACTCAAATTAAGCACTGCTCTGCACCCTTCATCCTTGTATCTATCAGGACCACCCTAATGCTGCTCCAGTTTAGGAAAGAGTTGAGGACTCACCACTTTAAAGAGCACTACATCACAATACATTAACCATCTACAGCCGGCTGCCTCTCCTATCACTCCTTGACTTTATGCCTGTCTTTGACCCTGTACAGCGCTTCTCTGCCTTCCAGCTAGGTTTGCACTATAGAACCCACACCCATCCATCCAACAATCCACACATACATACCACCCTTAACTGAAAAACTGAAAAAAAGCACAATGTACAAAAAGACTAGTTCTTATTGCGTGCCGTTAAGTCTTAGAGGAAAACAATGCTCACTCTGTTTCTTGACAGCAAGCTAAACAGCAATTCGCCCATTCAGGAGGTTGTTTGCTTTGTAATATTTCATTATATTATACAGATTTATTTAAACTTCTAAAACCTATTTTCCAACTAAGATATCTCCCCGCGATGTCCCTGTGGTGCTCACAGTTGCCATTGGCACCATCACAATTTGGCACACTGAACACGCTTCCGACAGTGTGCTTGTACAATGCACCAGTTTGGTGGATCAAGTCAGTAGAGTGGAAGGAGAGGGGATCCACACTGTGGCTGCATACTGCTCTCTAACCTCACTGTTTCTCTCAGCGATGTCATTGCCACCACACCTGCCCATAATGTATCTGGTCACACTAACCTGCCAGCCTACTTTCTTTTATCACAACCCTCTTGGTGGATAAGATTTACAAAGTCTGGATTTGAGTATTAAATTGAAATTCCCAATAAAAATATAAACATCCAATCCCGCTTCTCCTGTCCACAGCCTCCACTCTGTACATCATATTCATGATTTAGTATGTGGTAGATTGTTGAAAGGTCTAATATAGTCCATTAGGGTACGTAGTTAAAATCCATTAGACACATATTATTATGGTAGAAGCAGACAAAAATGTGAGTTACTGAACTACACCCTGGGAATTCAAAATACTTATACAATTAGGTTGGTTGTTAGGACAGCAGTTAGCAACTGTGAAATGGATTGATTGCTTTAAGCCATCCATCATTTCTAAAGAAATCCCCACCTTCAGAGTCTTTCAAGAGGAAGTGCACCAATTCTGCCAAGTTCAAAAATGGTCTTTTCTAAATTTGACAAAGCTACAGACAACTGTCAAGGAGTCAGATATCAGCTCCCTTGTAACTCAAATCTTAATTTGGGGCCAAGGACTGGCTGTAGGGCCTAACCTTGATCATCTTCAGCTGCAGCCACCAAATCTGCAAATAACTGTAATGATTGGCATGTTGTTGTGTAGGCTCTGTTATTTTCACTTTTCTATCTGAAGGACCCAGCTTTGCAGGTTATGATACTAGACTATTGGGGCCTAAATAATGTCTGGCCGAACATTGTGTCCTAAGTATAAATCACAACAAGCATTGGCATAGCCAATAGGTCTCGCCTTTGAGACCTTATAAGTATTTAGTTATGCAGCACAATATCCTTACTGCAACAACATTAACTGTTGCATGGCTAAACACTTATAAGGTCCCAAAGGCGAGACCTATTGGCTATGCCAATGCTTGTTTATTTTATTTACAAATTGATCCCCATGAGTTACATTATTGTCAGTCTATGTACTAAAAAAGAGTTCACGCTGACAGTGACAAGAAACAAAACAATCATCTTATTGCTGCAATGAAACACAAATGTAACAACAGGTCTGGGAACGGCAGGTGACAGGACAGGACATGACAGAGACAAGGAAGATTTAATCTGTAGGGAATCAACAGCAGGACCAAGCTTTAGGCACATTTCAAGATGTCATTTAAAACTCAGTGAGTCATTTCGTCCCAGGAAGAATGCTGCAGTGTAAAGCTGCACGTTTTGTTTAAGACAGGAGTTAACGTGTTTATGGAGCTGCGTTTCCTGGATTAGCAACTACGTGTGAATTTGAGGGTTTGGTCGACCAAACGCCGGAAGGCCAATTAACGCGCCATCCACCCAGAACAAATGCGACCGTCTGTGGATCAGTAAAACCCAAACTATACGCGAGGCAATTGTAATAATACAATGAGCTGAGCAGTCTATGGCCAGTGAAGGAGCAGCTTCTGATGAGAGCCAAAATGAAGCACGTGGAATGTCAGGCAAGAGTGAATATTCGGTGAATCAAAATAACACGAGAAAGACACATGAAATAGTGCGATGGATGTGGCAGTATTACCCCATAGACAATATTAAAAGATGTTCAGCAAAAGTAAAGCTCGGCAAAGGATTTGAAAGGAACGAGTCCTAAGCATAACTATAAAAAAACAACAAGCCCGGGTGTTGTGTGCGCGCGTGAGCTAAAAGAAAATTATTTTAAAAAGCACGCTACGGCCTGATGCAGTATAGAGAGGCGGGAGGGAGTGGAGGCCAGCAGAGTGACGCGATCTGTGGCGGGGGAGGGGGAGGGATTTGAAGCGCAAGCAAGCAAGGCGGAGAAAGGCATCGAAGGCTTAATGAGCCTTGCCAGAAACCCACATGGCGGCTGCGCGCGTGCAAGCACGTGAACGCAAGCTTGAGGCCAGCAAAATCCTCTGGTAGCACTTTCAAAAGCCACTCACTAAATTTCTCGCAGAGCAGCGCATGCGCTGGCTCAGCGAGACCTAAAAACATCACCTCTTTGTAATTAATATTAGACTATTTACCCTCTTTGCAGCGATATTTTGTAAACAATATTTAGGCCACAATACATATGTCAGACTGTATTGTTGTTGTAGATATTCTAGCATAAAATGGTTTTGCAGTGATGAAAACTGTATAAAATCTGAATATTTTCTAGCAACCTAAAGTTGATCTTATGGCAATTTGTTACAATTTAGAATGTGTTAATTGTGTTTTTTTCTCTTGTCCACCACTAAAACGGGGGATTTGTTTACGAGTATGAGATTGTTGACCTGACACACCTCAATAATTGTAGGAGGATAGGAATGTATTGGGATTTTCCCTATAGGTGATGAGAGCACAGGTTTCACAACAAACGAGAGAAACTAAGACCCGAACCCCAACTCTAAGGGCATTGGATTCAACATTTTGGAACACTCTGATGAAAGCATTTATACAAAAGGATGATTAGAAAGTGGTGACAGGACACAAGTATGTCTACCATGACAGGAATCTTCCTACAGAATTCCCCTACTTGGCCCTATCACACTTGACACATAAATTCCTAAATGTGTTTAATTTGCACATCCTATTTTCAAAAAAATGCATACCTCAGAGGATTCTCAAACAATATACGGCTCTGGATTGCAGTGTACAGCTAGGGGGTCCAAGGGTTTTGAAAAAAGAACAGTTATGCACTGGACAGTCAGCTCAAAGTAACTCTGGGATCAGTCAACCTTAATGACTCCAAGATATGCCTGAGGGAGAGCATGTTTTAATTGTTCTAAGTTCAAGGTAAATTTGCATAGAAGCAATTCCCATGCCCAGTTGCTGACTGATTTCTGAAAATTAACTGAATGATAGATAATTCTGTTAGTAAGATGACAGTACTACTTTAAGGAAATCTCAGCAAGTGACCCTGCTCCTCATGGGAGCAGTCCAACCCGTCCAACATCTGTTCTTTTTTTGCAGCTGTTCCCTAAGTAGAAAGCGTATGCCTAGACGTGGGTCCCATGCTCACTCTGCCACTGGATTCAAGATACCCTAGCTGATTAGAGTTGATACCCCAAAACCGGCCCCAGAGTGTCTGTTTTTCGGTCCAGGGAGGACCTGGGCTGGCAGTTCGGGTTGGACTGTTCCCATAGAGAGCAGGGTCAAGACTTATTTATATGTGGCTGGGCACAAACTGCAATGACGTGGCATGAAAAATAACGATGGATTTAACCCAGATCTGTAACTGGGGGTGAATGTTTGATTTGTTCAGCATTCTGTCCATCATCTGTTCTTTTTGCAGGGTTAGCAGAACTGACATCACTTGACCTTTGACCCCCAATCTCTCTTGATTTGCTCTGTCATTGTCCTCACTGTAGCGTCATTTCTCATATTACCACTCTCCCTGGGCCTCTCTTTCTTTTTACTGCCATCTCCATGCTGACATCTGCCTACTCTCCTTTTTTCTATATCATTAGACTCTGTTTCACCTGTCTCCCTCTTGCATATATCATTTGTTTTTACCTGTCTCCTGCGTTAGCCACCTATTTGCCACCTGCTGGTTTATTTATCATCTCTGACATGTCTCCTCTGCTCTCTCATCTACATTTTTCAGTGATCTCTTTCATTTCACTCTCACCTCTTTCTGTATCTCCTCCTTATCTTTCATCTGTCCTTCCTTCCCACTTCACTTTCTCAGCTGTCTGTTTGTAACCTGTCTGTTTCTCTTTCTACCCAATGTCTCTCACCTGTCTATAAATATTTGTCTCTCATTCAGCTGCCTCTCACCTATCTGCCTCTTTATTGCCTCTTTCTAAAATGTCTCCACCTCTCTTTCATTAGTCTATGATCTATTTTTCCAACTGTCAATCCTCTTGAACTCTCTCAGTTGTCTCTACTGAGTCAGTCTCTTTATCATTGGTCTGTTTCTCTCCTCTGTCGCCCCTGCTCACTGTCAGCTGTTTTGTACAAGTCTGATTTTTTATCAAATATCTTTCACTGACCTCTTTCAACTCTTACCTGTGTTACCTTCTCACTTGTTTTCCCCTTTCATTTTCCTGTCCCTTTCCTCCATGTCGCTGTTTCGCTACCCCTCTCACCTCTATTATGCATATCTCTCTCACACCTGTTTTCTATCTCTCCCAGCTCTGTATTCTCTTACTCTCTTATTCATATGCACACACACCTTCTCACCTATTACATTACTTTGTAGTGTCCTCGTTCACTCTTTCGTTCTTTCAGCTTTCCCTGGCACTCTCTTTTTAGCTTCTACTATATTTTAGGCCTGGGCATGAAAGTTTGCTCCGCTCGCAGAGTTTGCGTTGTTTCTCCTACTCCACGCTGCACATAGAGTTCCGAAAAACTCCACGCAGATTTTGTAACTCTCTCACGCTTGCCAATGTTAAGTTGGCGAGCCCAAGCAAGAAAAATCTTACTCCAGACCACCTCCCAGCGAGATTTCTCTACTCCGGGAACCGCAGATTGCCACTACTGCTCACGTTGAAAAAACTTCAGTTTGCATTAAGGAAGCTGCCGCTCGAGTAGAACATTTACTTAAGTGGCAGAAAGAAGCAGCGTTCTCTTGCGTTGCACATAGTGCAGTTTGCGCTGATTTTCCAGCGCTGGACAAACACCCGGTGGTAAACATCAGCATGAACTGTGTGACCTAACGCACTCCGCCGCTTGTGAAACGTGAACTCCACCCAGGCCTACTATATTCCCCTTTACCTCCAGGGTCAGCCAGAGAAATAGATACTTTTTTCCAAATGTGTTACTTTTTGGTTTTTTATAGTTTTTATAGTCATGCCTTTATGCACATCTTGTAAATAATCTTTGGGGCACCTCACAAAGGAGTCACCAGGTTACAAATGGTTAAATATGGTAGCATGTTTTTTACTGAATGTGCTTTACACAGTTACGTTCCCTGCAGGCCACAGTAAGTATACAAAGCTCAGAGAGCCCTGTTTAGTTTCTTTTCCTTGCACTGCCTTTGCTAACTTTGAGGCTAGGGGTCGCAAAGGCAGTGCCAGGGTTCACAAGGGGCAACATAAACAACAACTGGCCTGACCAAAAATACACCTAATACTACAACTTCGACACTGGAGGGGTTTCCAATACTTTCCAACTCCCTCATATGTGTATTCTCTGTCTCTGGTTAGAGTGTCGTGGTGTATCAATTTTATAAAACCACTGTCATAAAACCATCATAGAGCTTATCCCAACCAAAAATAGCAAAGAAAAATTGTGGGAAAGGAGAGAAAGCACCTCACGGTCGTAACACCAAGGGGGTTGCTGGCTGGTACTCACCGGCATACCCACTTATCATCATAGGTTACTTTCTCTCCATGCAGCAAAAGAAAAGTGTGTGTACTATCGTGAAAATCTCAAACCCAATGAAGTAAAAAGATACAGTGAAACCCAAGTGTAAATGAACTGTCAGTGCATAATGTCTTTACAAGTGCCCATTGGACCCCTGTGAGAATACAAATCTATAATTCTCACCCTTAAAAACCGGTAAGGCTTACTGGCTCGACGTGACTTTATTAAGTGCTGTAAGCTTTCCCAATTAAAAATGGTTTTAATCAAACCATAGTCAATTTTCTTAAGCCAACATGTTTCGTTGCAAAACAATCATGCAACTTCTTCAGGGCTGTTGGGGTTCCAATTACAAACTTCATGTGAGATTCACATCAAACCTATGGTGGTCCTGAGACCTATCAGCTTATCTTGCTCCACACATGGGGGTGGTGATTGATCCTGTGGTTCACCGCATTCACAATTGGCGGGGACTCCTCCGAGTAACTGACTCATTGCCTGTGAGATGTTCCATTTATGACGTATGCTATGTCTATATTAACGAAATGCCAATAAACAGATTTCATAATAATTGTAACATTATCCAAAAGGGGTCTGTCAAATCCTTCTTCGATATTCCCTCCGCATCAAAACTTTACTTAATTTGACAAACCATGATGCGGGCACCCAAATTGTTGATCAACGACCTCTCCCCTTCGAAACACAACCGAGTTTCCATCATGTCTGCGAAATGCAGCCGTAACTTAATGTCTGCACCCACTGCTAAAAAATAATAACCGTGCACCCAACCCTGCTCACGCATTCACACTGAACGCCCGTTTCGCGTTCATAACGGGGGGGCAGAATAGAACTTTTACCCACTCCTAAAAAGTGACTGTGCGCTCAAACCTTACTCACGCATTCACACTAAATGCCCGTTTCACGTTCATAACGGGTGGGGCAGAATGGAGCTTTTACCCGCATTGCATATGGGCCCTCAACCACACATCTTACCCTTGCCGCGTCCCCCCGACATCTGTAGTGCTCCGTCTTGGAGCTCAAACAGCCGCGCTGTAGAAATACGTGATAAACCCCGCCCTCATTCTACGTGGGTGCCATGCGTGATCAGTAGATATACTCTGCCTACAACGGTGGCCATCTTAAAGTGGAGCCAGTAGTTCTGCAGTGACTTTCAGAGTTTGTTAATCGTGGTTTCAAGTACTTTGTTTATTTATTTAAATCAGTGCAGCAGTGAAAAAATCAGGATGTGCAAAGGCAAGAACGAAATATTTTATTGGGAGACAAGGTGTAAATTATCAATAAGGCGCGTGCAAAGATCATGATAACACGGTAACCTCGGCACATAAAGAACTCATTAAAAAAAAATATATATTTTTCACAAAAAAAAAATGTCCATGAATGTTCATGTAACCACAGGGACATCTAAAAACACGGACCCACAGCGTGTATCAGAAGTGTGCATAATGTTATGTCGCACTTCAACCCCTTAGTCAATACAAAGGAGGAGCCCAATATACTTGAGAGGCGCCCGTGTGATGGACCAACGATGTTCCAGCTTATACAGAACATATGCCTCCCATTTATATACCATTGGAGCATGTATCTAACCATTTACTACACCGTCACTATGTCCTGATGGACAACAGGCACAACTTTGGTACAAGTAGTCATGGTTCTACCATTATATAACAAACCATAAAACTTAATTGTACATCGTCAAGACATTGTGGTGTGATGGAATAACCATCAATGCAGAGAAAAAATTAAGAGAAAAAATAGTGGGCATGCCACGGAATTCCTAGCGGATTCTCAGTGTCTACTAACTTTGTTCCACTCAATGGAGTCGTTCAATCCAACCTGATCTGCTCTTTCAGAGAAAATCCATTTCGCTTCTTTCCTTGCCAAAATGGATTCGATATTGTGTGTCTCACCCATCACCCTCTCGAGAACGGTCCATCTCAGATCCCTGGGATCATGTTGTTTCTCGTAAAAGTGTTGCACCAATTGAGGGGCAAACCAGGGGTTACAGCTGCGACCCATGGAAACCAATTAACAACGTCCATGGTCACTACGAGGTGAAACTGGCAGTTAGGTCTGTGACAGGTTAGCTTACCAGGGCGCTCCATTTCCGGAAGTACATAAGCAACACAACCTAATAAAGAAAAGCTATTTTTGTACTGTATAAGTCATGCCTGTTTACGGTAACAAAGGACAACTTTTAACCTATAATACTCCCATCCATGGATGGGGGGAACAACGATCCAAGCAGCACTCTTGAATAGCGAGTAGTCGGAGGTGGAAGAGAAGCCAAGGGAGAGGAGCGAAGGCTCATCAACCTCAATAATGAAGAAGAGGACGCTGGGCTCATGGATTAACACTTTAAAAAAGGGTTCACAACTTCCCTTTTGAGACTGAAGGAAAGAAAGGAAGGATAACAAAAAAATGTCATGTCCTGCAACCAATAAAAAAGGGCATTGGTCTATCAACCATCATCGTTACTTGCATATGTTACCTTTAAGAAAAAACTTTGTGTTTGTGCAAATCAAGACTGCCAAGAGATTGCTTGCAGGGCCGGCTTTAGGCCGGTGAGACCAGTGCCACCGCACCGGGTGCTGACTCTTCAAGGGGGCGCTGTCCTTGGAAGTATTTTATAGCTTTAAAAGCACCTGCTGCTGCATTGCTAGCCTCCGGCAATTCTCATACAGCAATAAAAATGTCAAGATAACTATGTGATTCATGTTCCTCCTGGAGAGAGAAGGAGTTCTGTCTAGTGGAAGTTTTAACTCATTTTATGGTAGCACAGAGGGTTTATATGCCTGCTGCCAAGAATGTGTACCATGCATATCAGAAAGTGCATATATTTTAAATCAGTGCTTTTGACAGAGAGATCCTTTTGTTACTGGCAGTGTAGATGTTAAAATCATAACATGGAACAGTGAGCTAATAACTATCAAAGATCTGCATGCAAACTGCAAGATATAGATTAGAACATTATAATTTTTCCTCTGTCTTTCATTTGTCTAATGTTTCAAAAAGGGTTCATTTTGGTAAGAATAAAAAATATGTATTATTAAATGTAACTCAAAACCATGGGGTTATGTTTTCAATTATGAGTCTTTGCTTCTCCAGACCAAGCACTCTTAAACCAAACTGTCTACCAGTATGGATGACATTGACTCCTACACCTTGTAGTCTTCTGGCTTATGTAACATTTCCTATACACTGATTTACACACCTATGATTGATTGTCTCTGTGTAGTGTGTGTGTGTGATGTAAAGTGCTCTGACACCCTACACTCGTATAGGAGGTGCCATACAACTAATTAAATACATGTGTGAGAGAGTGATTATGGAGACTTGAGGGGGCACTGTGAAAGGGTGGTAGTGAGGGAGTCTGTGGGGGGGCGCCAACAAACATTGTCGCACAGGACGCCACCAGTGCTAAAGCCGGCCCTGATTGTTTGAAACGCTTGGCAAGTATAATGTTCATACCCGATGGTGGGAGAGCTGTGTTTAGTAGATTTTTAATCTAGTTGATTAATGTTACCCATGGTGGGAGTTATAGAGTTTAGAGTAATGGCACTTCATGTTAAGTTATATTAAAGCCACTTGACTTAATGTCTCGGACTGCAGTTTTGAAATGGGTGTTATTGCTACCCTCGTTGTCCGTTAGTATGACAAGCCCTTGTCATCCACTCCCTTGAGAGGAGGCGGGATACTGTGTGAGCGAGGGATGACTCAAAAAAACAGAGGGCGGAAAGGCAAATGCAGCCAAGCAAATCCTTAGCTACTCAGTTCAGTTCCCCCAGATAGATCTAACCTTGCAATTCTACCTTGAAAAGCACCCTTGGGAGGAAACAGAACAGAAAGAGACAGCCAGTGAGACTCACATCATTGATATTAAAGCTCATGCATTTTTTACCAGGAGCAAAAAGCATTTCCATTGAATATGACCTCGTAAAACCGCTTAGTCCATGTATCTGAAGCCAGGGTGGGCTGGTGTGCATGATGAATGTGCTATTGGGTGGCACAAAGGGTGCACAGACTACTTAGCAGGGAGATGAATACATTCCAGATGTCTGCTGCTACCTGCAATACATAACTGTTCTCACCCTACACTTTTATTGTACTCAGCAATTATTGATTTGTGTCTTCGTTGCAATTATGGTACTCTAGAGTCTATGACCAGTATGTATTTATTGATATATAACACATGTAGCAGTGTAACATCCCCGCTACTCTACTGCTTTTTATTTTCTTTCTGACATCACTAGAGTCGTCATAGGAGCTCCGCTCCGCTCCTTGACAACGTAGCGGCCATCTTCCTCTACCTGTAACGGAAGCTCAAGATAGGGGAGCACTGCTCTCCAAGAGTGTTGCTGCGTAAATGTGTATGACTTCCTGGCTAAAAGTAGCAGCCTGAAAGAGACTAGAAAGCCTCTAGGCGCCCGAAGCTTAGCAGAGTGGCGGGAACTGTTTTTAACTTATGCGGTCCAACACCCAAAGGTAGGATCTGGTCTGCGTTGAAAATATATAACGCTCAATGTCTCTCAGGGGGGATTTGGGGTTACCAAAATGCTTCCCTTTGCTAATCCGAGGAAAAACGCATTTGTCGGAAGTTTCTATACCTTCCTCTGGCAGCCTCGAGCTATATTACTCAAGCGGAGCTAAGGCAGCCATACATCGAGGTAGGGTGACCAACTGGCATGGGTGCAAATTTAGGACGGTCAGTGTAAAAATTCAGGACAAAGGGTCAAGATTCAGGACAAATATTCAGGGCAGTAAGTCAAAATTCAGGACAAAAATGTGGGACAAAACATACGTTTTACAGACATATCAGAGGAGGTCACACAATAGTGTATTACTAAATAGACAACCAAAATAATTACAAGTCAAAATGAGTTTATATAAGGTTAAGACAATCGTGCACTTCACAGTTTTTCAGTATGCGCGCAGCTTTGCAAAGCGACATCAGGCCCTTTCTGCAATCAATATTTTTGCCAATGTAACAATAAACATTAAACAGCACTTTTTATTTGGATGTTTAAATCTTATTTTTAAATGTACAGTGAAAACGCTGTTCCAGTCCCATGACATTAAGAAGCACTTCGCCTATTGTATTCATTTTTACTCAGAATTATTTTACGTTGCATCTTATATGTATTAAGGGATAACATTTTCAGGGACATCAGAAACTGAACTGAATACTATTTTAAAAGTGGTTATCACTTCTACCCTTCACAAATATCCACCTATGCAATGAGGTAAATGACCTATAGATGGAGGTTTTACACAAATGAATGCTCTGCCTCCGACAGTTATTTTATTTTTATTTTCTCCAGCATGGCGCCAAGACAAAAGCAGAATGCCTTGCCCTGGTCTGATGCAGGAAAGGGCACACCACATGCTGTCACTACAACAGGGCCCAGTGTCATTCTATATGTGCTAATCAGCCGCAGTCTCAGAGTGACAATGGGCCAGTCCACAGGCTGTGCGTGCTTCGGGAGGGGCCGCTGCGGGCAGCCTCAGTCTACAGTTTAAAAGAGAAGTGCGAGTGAAAACTTTTAAACTCATGGGGCCTCTCACAGGGGAATAGCATACCTTCCTGAAATTCCTCAATTTGATTTTAGTATGATGTCTGTAAGGCATCCATAATTTGGGGACCCCAAATTACGGACGCCTTACGGAAATCATACTAAAATAACGGACGGTCCGTGAAATTTAGGAACGGTTGGTCACCCTACATCGAGGATAGGGTACACCTGGCTCCTCTGGTGCTTCGGGTGAGTGTGTAGACCAATCCCCGTGCCAAGCTTTTCAGAGACATCATCCAGGACTGTCTCGGCACAGACAACAGACGCGCTATACCGTGGTTGAGGGATATATCCTCCTCACTAAAGGCCCTGGGGCTGTCTCCTCTTTTTTCTTCTCCTATTAATATTAAGAAAGCAGATAAAGTGTTGGTCAAGCAATTATATTTCCAATCTTGTGAAGACACCAGACTCGCAGCCGAGATCAAGAAAGCCACAGTATTCTTTTACTGTAGGTTACTCACCTCTTATGAGCCAGCTCTCTATCTCTCTCTTGAATTGACACACTGAGAGAGATCTTTGCTATTCTGATTGAGATCTAGCACTCTATACTGGGAACTCTGTTTCTCTTTCTCTTTCTCCATGTGATGGCACCTCAGAACAGTCCTTGCTGCACTATATGCTTTTTTGTAATTATTTTAATTATGCATGAAAGCACTTTCTTAAACCACTGTTGAAAATCCTTGGCCATCGCAGATGTAACGAGGCTTTATATCAGCTGCAATTGTTAAATACCTCGGAGGTTTGTTTTAGTATTTGTAGTTTTTTACAAGCTGCTGTCAGAGCTAGGAGAACCACGGAGGGCTAATTGACAAGGATTTCTCCCGCATTAGTGATTATCGGCTTACGCGGTTTTTACGTTATACTATTGTATAATCCTGAATTCTAGAGTTTATATTTTATTGATTTGTATCTGCGCTGATCTATGATTTCTATCTCTGTCGGTGTACCAAATGTGGATTTTAAAGCTCATGAATCATTTTATGTCATGTACTGTTTTATCAGTCTTTTATGGCCGGAGAGGCCGAATAAAGATTTCTTCAACTGAATTGACTAGAAAGCCATGAGCAAGTCACCCATATTTTTATTTTTAATTATGAAAACAAGTTGACAGCCACTACATACCAATGCTGCAAACAACATATAAGATAAGAAAGGTTTTTATATAGACCGAAGGATAAAGTGGGACACAATAAAAGTATTAAAACATAAAAATACAAAATGCTAGTAATCTATCCGAGAGAAAACACCAAATTTATATCACAAGGGTAATTATATTTTGCTCTGCATACATCAGGAAATAAAAATGTAACCAAGGATGATTACAAATAACATGAAACACTTTAAGGACATGACTAAAATGTCCAGAATTAAACTATAAATTACTGACAGAATTGTACTACATTTTTAGGAATTAGAAATATATAACAAAAGGGAAGGAAAGGATCATGATTCCCAGAAAGAACAGGGGTGAATCTTCAGAAGGGGTGTTTGGGATGTGACACCCCGCCACCCCAAATAAATGCATTCTTGGCCTGAGAGTTGGGTTTGGGGATCCTGAGTCAGATGTTCTATGCTTTTGTTGGTTTTTCTCTTTGTCCTTTTTTGACTAAAAGGTTTTAACTTGTTCTTTTTGTATAAGAACTTTAAACAGAGCTCATCTAGTACAAATAAGTATTAAACCTATTCCTCACGGAAATAGTGTATCCCAAGCCTTGGTCGTCTCATCCCTTGAACCTGTGGCATTCTGTTTTTTGGTTGGGAAATTTGCAATACACACCCCCCCCCATTGACCAAGCTACGTCCCCGAGTAAGAAACGTCTTATCCTTACACTAGAGACTCTAGGCACCATTTATTATGAGGAATAAGGAGACTCATTGATAGTTAAACGATTACAGGTCACAAAAAATTGGCAGTTCAATCTGTCCACCTCTCACAATACTGTGCCTCGTTCAGAGTGCGGCGGATGATGACTCTCCCTATGGAAACGCTGCCACCAACTCTGCTAGTGTGAAACCTGCGGGCCAGACTAAACGCTGGTCAGAACGGTTTCAGAGTAGCCAATACAAGAAAATTAACTGCGCGTCCCTCCTTCTACTTGTCACCAGCATGGCATGAGATGCATGCCTCAGGTTCTTTATTCGATTGTACGACAACTGCCGGTGTGAAGGCTGTTGTGTAGCACATTCTAGATTCAGCCAATGCTGCCTCTCCTGTGTCATTAACAGAATGCTAGTGCAGAGGTGAAGAGAATCTGCGGGAGTTGGTGACTAAAGAGTTAGGAGCTCGAAAAGGGGCAGAGGCTGAGAAGCACAGATTTGTAAAGATAACAGTGATAGAAGCCTTTGTTCAGAAAGCCCATGGGGTAACTTACATTTTAGTGTTACATGGAGACTTTCTCAGACTATCCTGAAGGAGGTCCAAAAGTCCTCTGATGTGTGTTTCACTGAAACAACCTCCTTTGTATAGATCTGCGGATATTCCACAATGTTGCAAACACCGACTCTTCCTTGACGCCAATGTTTGCCCTGCGGTGATTGCTGCTTTCTTGTACTTATTTAATGGGTTTGCCCACCTCCACATCCCCGCTCCCCTTCCCAACCTGTTGACAGGCATTTCCCAACCTACAACTGCAGAGCTTTTTAATTATGCCCAACACTGCAGGCGGCTAAATGTTCGCCGGCAGAATGAATGTGGCCTGAAGTCCACATACCGTATGCCTATATATATTTATGTATCGCCCAGAGAATTTGGAACTCACTCACTCCCCTCACCTTCCCCTCTACCCCCACTGCCGGAACCAGACTGAATCCCTCAATGGCATCCTTCAAGAAAGAAGTTAAATTAGGCCAAAAAAGGTCAGTGGTACGTTTTGAATCCTGTGTTTGTGCTTTTCCATACCAAACACTCTTAAAAATACTTCCTAGTCGTAGAAATGAAAGTGTGATTCCTACACCTTGTCTTATGTAACATTTTCGATAAACCGATTTACAGATGTATAACTCTTTGGCTCCATATCAATCAGGGAATTGTGAAGCACGCTACTCACCCGTGAGGGTCTCAAGGTGCTGGGGGGGGTGAAGCTCCGGGTCAGCCGAAGAGCCAGGTCTTGAGGCTCTTCCTAAAGGTGTGCAGAGTAGAGGCGCGTCTGATGTTCATTGGGAGCTCGTTCCAGGCCTTAGCCATGATGTAGGAGAAGGCCCTTCCACCCCCTCTGGTTCTGCGGATGCACAGGGTTTCTGCAAGGTCGGCGAAGCGGAGGTTTCTCCTGGGTACATGGAAGGAGACTCTTTCGTTGAGGTATTTGGGTCCGGTGTTGTGGAGGGATTTGTAGGCGTGGGTGAGATGTTGGGTGATGTGTTTTTGTCATGGGATGCTGAGGACGAGTCTGGCCGCTGTGTTCTGGATAGTCTGGAGTTTGCGTAGCAGGGATTTGTTGATTCCAGCATAGAGGGCATTTCCGTAGTCCAGTCTGCTTGTTATGAGTGCGTGAGTGACGGTCTTCTTGGATTCAGGGGGATCCATTTGAAGGTCTTGCGAAGGATGCAGAGGGTGTTGAAGCAGATGAAGGTGACGGCGTTGATTTGGCGGGTCATGATGAGGGAGGAGTTGAGTATGATGCTGAGGTTCCGGGCGTGGTCCATGGGGGTGGGTGGGTTTCCGAGGGTGGTGGGCCACCAGATGTTGTCCCAAGCTCGCGGGGTGGGTCCAAGGACGAAGACTTTCGTCTTCTCCGAGTCGAGCTTCAGACAGCTGCTGCTCATCCAGGATGCAATGTCATTCATTCCTTCCTGGAAGCTGAGTCGGGTGGTGTTGGGTTCCTTCGAGAGGGATAGGATGCGCCAGTGTCATCGGCGTAGGATACTATGCTGAATCCATGCTGTCTGACGATGGCAGCGAGGGGGGCCATATAGATGTTGAAGAGCGTGGGACTGAGCGACGATCCTTGGGGTACTCCGCAGTTGATCTCTGTGGTTTCAGAGAGGAAGGGCGGGAGTCTGATCCATTGGGTTCTGCCGGTGAGGAAGGAGCGGAGCCACTCGAGGGCGGTTCCTTGTATGCCAGCGTAGTGGAGTCTGGCTGTGGGAGATGTGTCAAAGGCTGCGGAGAGGTCTAGTATGATGAGGGCCGCAGTGTGGCCTTGGTCGAGGAGTGTGCAGATGTCGCCTGTGGCAGCTAGGAAGCAGGTCATGGTGCTGTGGTTGCTGCGGAATCCGGATTGGGAAGGGTCGAGGATGGCGGTCTCCTCGATGAAGTTGGTCAGCTGGGCGTTGATGATCTTCTCTGTGACTTTGGCAGTGAAGGGAAGGAGAGAGATGGGTCGGTAGTTTTTCAGGTCCATCGGGTCTGCAGAGGGTTTCTTGAGTAGGGGCTTGTCTTCTGCATGTTTCCAGTCATCGGAGAATGTGCCGGATTCGAAGGTGGTGTTGATGGTGTGTCGTAGCTCAGGCGCTATGGCAGTGGCGGCTCTGTGGAAGATGTGCAAAGGACATGGGTCCATGGGGGCTCCTGAGTGAGTGCTCTTCATGGTCGTGGCGGTATCTTCGGTGGTGACCAAAGTCCAGGCGGCGATGGTAGGCTGGCTGTCATTGCTGGGGGAAGGGGTGCTTTCTGGAGTCTGTTCGCTGAAGTTGTCGTAGAGGGCCTTGATTTTCAGATGGAAGTAGGAGCCGAGCTTGTTGCAGAGGTCCTGGGAGGGTGCGACATCTGTGGCTTCACTGGAGGGGGAGAGGTTGGTGAATTCCTGGATCATGCTGAAGAGTTCTTTTGAGTTGCTGGAGATGGCGAGGATATTTTTCCGGTTTTGGTGGATCTAATGAGTTGGTGGTATTCTGTCATGGCGTTCTTGTAGGTGGTTTGGTCTTCAGTGGTTTTGCGGTTCCTCCACTACTTCTCGAGACGTCTGCAGGTGCGTCTGGTTTCTTGGAGGTTGGTGGTGAACCAGGTGGCGTTCATGGGGTGCTGTCTGTCGGAGTGGCTGAGGGGGCCAAGCTTGTCTGCGCAGTCAATCATCCATTGGTGTAGTTCTTTGGCTGCAGAGTTGGTGTCAGACGAGGCGGGAGGGGGATCATGGTTGAGAGTGGAGTTGAGGTGCTCCTCTGTGAACTTGCTCCAGTTCCTTCACAGTGGGCATGCTGAGGGTTTGTTGGCGATGGTGTTGTTGAAGAAGAAGTGTATGCAGTGGTGGTCCGTCCAGTGGGGTTTGGTGGTGTGGCTAAAGTGGATGTTGTTTCCTCCTGCGACGATAGGGTTGAGGGTGTGTCTTGCCTTGTGGGTGGGGGTGGTGACGAGCTGTTTCAGTCCGATGTTGGCGAGGTGGTCCAGGAGGGTGGCGGGGTTGGGGTTGCTGAGGTTGTCGGGGTGGAAGTTGTGGTCTCCGATGAGTATGTAGTCCATGGAGGCGATGGCCTGGGGTGTGATGAGGTCGGCGATGGTAGTGAGTGAACAAAGTTCGAGATCTGGGTGGTCTGTAGGTGAGGGTGCCGCGTAGGGTCGTTCCGGGGCTGGTCTGGATCTGGAAATGGAAATGGAGGTGTTCAGGGGTGGAAGGGGAGTCGCTGGTGATGGAGGTGGAGAGTTGGAGGGAGCTCTTGTGTGCAATTGTCAGTCCTCCTCCTGGGCGGTTCTTCCTCTGGATCTTGTATCCGTCGGGGATGGCGGTCGCGACGTTGGGGGCGGAGGAGGCGTTGGTCCAGGTTTCCATGAAGAAGACGACGTCTGGCAAGAGGGTGTTGAGGAGGTCTCAGATCTCTATAGCATGTCTGTGCAGGGAGCGCACGTTGAGGAGGATGCACCTCAGGGCTTCGGGGGTGTTGGTGTCCGGCGTGGGTGCAGCATCCGGGGTGGGTGCGGTGGCCATGGGGGTGTGGAGGGTTATGAAAGATCGTCGGCAGTGTCTGCAGGAGAACTGTCCATGGGTGGTGTTCAGCATAGACACATTTAATGTGTGTGTGATGAAAAGTGCTTTAACACCCTAAACTGGTATGTATTAGGCCTGGGCGGTGAATTCCGTTCTGCTCGCGGAATTTGGGTAATTTCACGGCTTCGTGGAATTTTTTGCTTGTTCGCGCTTTCAAAATGCGTGTTCGCAGGATATTTTTCCCCTGAGCATGCAAACAGTGTTCGCGAACAGGAAAAAAGCATCGCGAACGGGCTGAACAAGCAATTCTACGTGTTCGCGGAATTCCTGCATCCTCGCGGAGATTTTTTACAGTTTCGCGGAGCTTTGTTTAGCGCGACTACGCAAATTCCGCCCACCCCTACTATGCATAGCGCTATGAAACAAATTAAATGCATGTGAAAGAGGGGCTATGGAGAGATGAGAGGCACTGTTGGAGGGTGATAGAGAGGGAATACATAAAGAAGGAGATCATTGGGGCGCCCAAAAATATTCTTCCACCGGGAACCACCAGCGCTAAAGTCAGCCCTGGATGGGGCACTTCTGTCCCCTTGCCTGCCATGCCCTTGCACACATAAATTCATCCTCCAGGCACTAGGGCACACAACATCGTCTTTCGTGCTGTGTACCACATTTGAACACATGGCAGTGAACAGCTGTCATCTGTCCCGACCCACCTTCAGCCTCCTAAAGAACAGTTGTGGCCGTCATGACTCACGGGTGGGGGGCAGAGGTCGCGCAGGGGGGGATCACACAGGGGAGAGTGAAGGTTTAATTTATTTATTTTTAAGTTAACTTCCCTTCGCCGGCCCTGTCCCGCGTTGACTCTGCTTCTGTGTTCCTCTTGTGAACAGGAAGCAGGCAGCCTCCCTCCCCTCCCCTAAGCCAATCACAACGCTGCAATGGCAGTGTTGTCATTGGTCGGGACGCCGACCAGCCAGGCGTCTATGGGGAGGCCATTTTCTCCATGGAGAAAAGGCAGAGTGTGCATAGTCAGCGCCCTCAGCAGTGGGCAAGCCACTCCTCCCCTGCCCTAAAGCAGACTCGCCCACCTGCCTGCCACCAACCAAATCCTTCTGCTTCCTCGCAGTGCGAGAAGCAGAAACATTAAAATGGTATTTATAATACCATTTTATGTTTCTGCTTCTCTCACTGCGAGAAAGCAGTGGGGTGATGCTCCTCAGCCCACATGAAGGAGTCGCCGCTGCTAAAGAATCATGGTAAAAGAGGGCCCCGGCAGCTGGCAACTGGCCCACTCCTGCATCTGTAACTGACAGCAAAAAACACTTTAGCAGGGCTTATCAACCTTCTACTATCATCTGCCACGGACCCTGTCTGCAAATGGGAACAGTGCACGACAGAAGTTCTGAGCTGCCCCGGTCCACTGTGGCCTGCATAATTTTGTGGGCCAAAAAGCCTTGGCACCTGACAGCATCCCTTGTGCTGGTGTCGATCAGACTTCCCATCCACCCCATCATTGTTTTGCTTTCAATCTGATTCTTTGCTTGTGACTATGTAATAGTCCATGCATGCTCCGAGAGAAAAAAGTACTTTTGTCTAGTTGTTCATGAATTTCTCAATAAATACTAAAATAAATTACACTAAATTTGTCCCAAACAAATTTGAGCTGAGTCTCTCTCTCCACTCTGCTCTCCCATTACTTTGATCTTCCTTGATGGATCTGTATGCCTTCCAGGACTGAATTGAGGTAGCTGAAATATGTTTCTAGACTGTTTAGTGCAGATTCATCAAATCTGGCTATACATATCAAGAAATCAAATATCATTCACTATTGCTGATTGTGTAAAATGTAGTATATGGGCAGATGTATTACTATTGTGAATGTGGGAAGGGGCCATGACTCATGAGTGGTGAAGGCTCGAGTGGGTCATCATGCCCCTAGCTTCCTTCACAATGGTAGTATATAACAGGTTATACTCCCTTTTCACTTAATCCCTTCCCTGCGGGGGTAATTTCCCTACGGTGCGGGGAGGGCCGCGGCGCCACTGTGCTCGTGATGAGCTCAGCTCGTCATGACACTCAGTGAAGCTGTGTTCATGACGAGATGAGCTCGTCACGACCCAGCCCACTGATTAATTCTCCCGCACAGGCGGGGAATTTATCGTGCGTGGGCAGGCCGCAGCTGTTATGACGAGCTCAGCTCGTCATGAGCACAGCTCCACTGTGACTCATGACGAGCTGAGCTCGTCATGAGCATGGAAGGGGTTAAGGAGACATCCTTCTGAGCCTCTCCCTCCTTCGCACCTGACCCAGGGATTAAGTGGTGCTGGCCAATGTCCCCTTATGACTCCTTCAGTTTTATTTCGAAGGACTCCCTGGAGGAGTGCCTGAGACCAATAATGCAGTTGCAACATTTTTCTCAAAGTTGCCACCAGTCGGCCTCAGGGTTTCAGATCTGTGGACCCAGGTTTGGATTTGTGGGCCTGAAATGGACAAGAGGAAAAGCTCTCTCATCCAATCATATTTCTCTTTCAAATTTGGGTCAACAGAAGATCCGCGAATCCAGGTTTGTGGACCTCCACAAACTATGAATCTAGATAATTAACATTTTAACACTTTTAAAAAGGTTGCTCAATGCTTATTTCTCGAATGTACTCAAAGGATTCCCACCAAAATAATTAAGGGCACAGCCTTGATTTTAAAAAAATGTTCTTCTTTCATGCTAATTATGGGCACATTCACGTCAGTGTTATTTCAGTGTCAGAGAGCAAATACTGCGATGGAAATTAAAATGGGAAAAGTCACTTCCCCACCCCTGCATTCACTCCCCCTTGAAATCTACCCACCACAATTGATGGAACTGCATCAAACTTGCTGAGTCCAAATGGGATGATTTATTTATTCATTTGTTTTAAGTTTCATGTTGATTCGTTAAACGGTGCCAAAGTTCTATAAAAAATGCATATTCATTGTAAACTTTGACCTAACTATTTAGGTGTGTGTGAGAGTGCATATGTGTGTGTATGTGTGCATTTATAATATATAAGCACTTCCGTTTGAGCTATTTCTTCCTTATACATATGTGTAGTCATGATTCAACATACTTTCCGCTGAAACATTCTTTGATTTGCCTACAACTAATGACCCGGAGGACGGATTTGTATGACGTTTGGCAAATTTGTAGCTTAGTCAGCTAAGATTTAGCGGGCCAAGTTTCACAAACATAAGTCTATGGGACAAAAAGTTAAAGGCAGGGGAAGAAGTGTTTTCCTATTTTAGCTCCCACAGGAAATGTTGCTCATGTCGACAGTCCGAACTGTTGAACGGATTTACTCCAAACTTGGCATGAAAGTAGAACTTTACTCAGAAAGCATACTTTCTTTAGTTTGATGTAAATTCATTCAGGAGATTTTGAGATAGCTGTGTTTTAGAAAGTTGCTACTTGATTTTAAAGGGTTAACATTTTTTGTATATCTCTGCTGATTGACTTTTGGATATCTCTGCCACCCGAGATGTTAAAAAAAAACCATATATATATATAAATATATCCAAAGACTACTCCCACCAGCCTTGAAGATCCTTCAACTGCCAAAGAAGTAAGTACACGAGCCTCAGAATAGTGCAAATTTTCATTTAATGCCCAGAGCGACGGCCAATAAATTACACTAAATTTGTCCCAAACAAATTTGAGCTGAGTCTCTCTCTCCACTCTGCTCTCCCATTACTTTGATCTTCCTTGATGGATCTGTATGCCTTCCAGGACTGAATTGAGGTAGCTGAAATATGTTTCTAGACTGTTTAGTGCAGATTCATCAAATCTGGCTATACATATCAAGAAATAAAATATCATTCACTATTGCTGATTGTGTAAAATGTAGTATATGGGCAGATGTATTACTATTGTGAATGTGGGAAGGGGCCATGACTCATGAGTGGTGAAGGCTCGAGTGGGTCATCATGCCCCTAGCTTCCTTCACAATGGTAGTATATAACAGGTTATACTCCCTTTTCACTTAATCCCTTCCCTGCGGGGGTAATTTCCCCACGGTGCGGGGAGGGCCGCGGCGCCACTGTGCTCGTGATGAGCTCAGCTCGTCATGACACTCAGTGAAGCTGTGTTCATGACGAGATGAGCTCGTCACGACCCAGCCCACTGATTAATTCTCCCGCACAGGCGGGGAATTTATCGTGCGTGGGCAGGCCGCAGCTGTTATGACGAGCTCAGCTCGTCATGAGCACAGCTCCACTGTGACTCATGACGAGCTGAGCTCGTCATGAGCATGGAAGGGGTTAAGGAGACATCCTTCTGAGCCTCTCCCTCCTTCGCACCTGACCCAGGGATTAAGTGGTGCTGGCCAATGTCCCCTTATGACTCCTTCAGTTTTATTTCGAAGGACTCCCTGGAGGAGTGCCTGAGACCAATAATGCAGTTGCAACATTTTTCTCAAAGTTGCCACCAGTCGGCCTCAGGGTTTCAGATCTGTGGACCCAGGTTTGGATTTGTGGGCCTGAAATGGACAAGAGGAAAAGCTCTCTGATCCAATCATATTTCTTTTTCAAATTTGGGTCAACAGAAGATCCGCGAATCCAGGTTTGTGGACCTCCACAAACTATGAATCTAGATAATTAACATTTTAACACTTTTAAAAAGGTTGCTCAATGCTTATTTCTCGAATGTACTCAAAGGATTCCCACCAAAATAATTAAGGGCACAGCCTTGATTTAAAAAAAAAGTTCTTCTTTCATGCTAATTACGGGCACATTCACGTCAGTGTTATTTCAGTGTCAGAGAGCAAATACTGCGATGGAAATTAAAATGGGAAAAGTCACTTCCCCACCCCTGCATTCACTCCCCCTTGAAATCTACCCACCACAATTGATGGAACTGCATCAAACTTGCTGAGTCCAAATGGGATGATTTATTTATTCATTTGTTTTAAGTTTCATGTTGATTCGTTAAACGGTGCCAAAGTTCTATAAAAAATGCATATTCATTGTAAACTTTGACCTAACTATTTAGGTGTGTGTGAGAGTACATATGTGTGTGTATGTGTGCATTTATAATATATAAGCCCTTCCGTTTGAGCTATTTCTTCCTTATACATATGTGTAGTCATGATTCAACATACTTTCCGCTGAAACATTCTTTGATTTGCCTACAACTAATGACCCGGAGGACGGATTTGTATGACGTTTGGCAAATTTGTAGCTTAGTCAGCTAAGATTTAGCGGGCCAAGTTTCACAAACATAAGTCTATGGGACAAAAAGTTAAAGGCAGGGGAAGAAGTGTTTTCCTATTTTAGCTCCCACAGGAAATGTTGCTCATGTCGACAGTCCGAACTGTTGAACGGATTTACTCCAAACTCGGCATGAAAGTAGAACTTTACTCAGAAAGCATACTTTCTTTAGTTTGATGTAAATTCATTCAGGAGTTTTTGAGATAGCTGTGTTTTAGAAAGTTGCTACTTGATTTTAAAGGGTTAACATTTTTTGTATATCTCTGCTGATTGACTTTTGGATATCTCTGCCACCCGAGATGTTAAAAAAAAAACCATATATATATATAAATATATCCAAAGACTACTCCCACCAGCCTTGAAGATCCTTCAACTGCCAAAGAAGTAAGTACACGAGCCTCAGAATAGTGCAAATTTTCATTTAATGCCCAGAGCGACGGCCAATAAATTACACTAAATTTGTCCCAAACAAATTTGAGCTGAGTCTCTCTCTCCACTCTGCTCTCCCATTACTTTGATCTTCCTTGATGGATCTGTATGCCTTCCAGGACTGAATTGAGGTAGCTGAAATATGTTTCTAGACTGTTTAGTGCAGATTCATCAAATCTGGCTGTACATATCAAGAAATCAAATATCATTCACTATTGCTGATTGTGTAAAATGTAGTATATAGGCAGATGTATTACTATTGTGAATGTGGGAAGGGGCCATGACTCATGAGTGGTGAAGGCTCGAGTGGGTCATCATGCCCCTAGCTTCCTTCACAATGGTAGTATATAACAGGTTATACTCCCTTTTCACTTAATCCCTTCCCTGCGGGGGTAATTTCCCCACGGTGCGGGGAGGGCCGCGGCGCCACTGTGCTCGTGATGAGCTCAGCTCGTCATGACACTCAGTGAAGCTGTGTTCATGACGAGATGAGCTCGTCACGACCCAGCCCACTGATTAATTCTCCCGCACAGGCGGGGAATTTATCGTGCGTGGGCAGGCCGCAGCTGTTATGACGAGCTCAGCTCGTCATGAGCACAGCTCCACTGTGACTCATGATGAGCCGAGCTCGTCATGAGCATGGAAGGGGTTAAGGAGACATCCTTCTGAGCCTCTCCCTCCTTCGCACCTGACCCAGGGATTAAGTGGTGCTAGCCAATGTCCCCTTATGACTCCTTTGGTTTTATTTCGAAGGACTCTGTTGTAATTAAATGAAGGTCCAGTAGCCGGTTTAAGTATAAGTATGCTGTAGGTTTATTCAGAAGTACAGCCTCAGATAAGTTACTGGAGGCTGCTCCTGGTGATGCCCCACCAGGAGCAGCCTCCCCGCTGCTCAGCCTGCTCACTCCAACTGGCACTCACTGCCTCACCAAGCACCCATGCATTCCACGACATCATCAATCATCCAACATTCCAGACATCTCCAAGCACACTAACTCTCATTCTGGCTGAGCAGTAGGGAAGAAATACATAGGCAAAGGGGAACGGTAAACAGTAGATTATAACAGACTCCCTGGAGGAGTGCCTGAGACCAATAATGCAGTTGCAACATTTTTCTCAAAGTTGCCACCAGTCGGCCTCAGGGTTTCAGATCTGTGGACCCAGGTTTGGATTTGTGGGCCTGAAATGGACAAGAGGAAAAGCTCTCTCATCCAATCATATTTCTTTTTCAAATTTGGGTCAACAGAAGATCCGCGAATCCAGGTTTGTGGACCTCCACAAACTATGAATCTAGATAATTAACATTTTAACACTTTTAAAAAGGTTGCTCAATGCTTATTTCTCGAATGTACTCAAAGGATTCCCACCAAAATAATTAAGGGCACAGCCTTGATTTTAAAAAAAGTTCTTCTTTCATGCTAATTACGGGCACATTCACGTCAGTGTTATTTCAGTGTCAGAGAGCAAATACTGCGATGGAAATTAAAATGGGAAAAGTCACTTCCCCACCCCTGCATTCACTCCCCCTTGAAATCTACCCACCACAATTGATGGAACTGCATCAAACTTGCTGAGTCCAAATGGGATGATTTATTTATTCATTTGTTTTAAGTTTCATGTTGATTCGTTAAACGGTGCCAAAGTTCTATAAAAAATGCATATTCATTGTAAACTTTGACCTAACTATTTAGGTGTGTGTGAGAGTGCATATGTGTGTGTATGTGTGCATTTATAATATATAAGCCCTTCCGTTTGAGCTATTTCTTCCTTATACATATGTGTAGTCATGATTCAACATACTTTCCGCTGACACATTCTTTGATTTGCCTACAACTAATGACCCGGAGGACGGATTTGTATGACGTTTGGCAAATTTGTAGCTTAGTCAGCTAAGATTTAGCGGGCCAAGTTTCACAAACATAAGTCTATGGGACAAAAAGTTAAAGGCAGGGGAAGAAGTGTTTTCCTATTTTAGCTCCCACAGGAAATGTTGCTCATGTCAACGAAAAGTATATTCCTAGGCAATCAAAATTGATACAAATGTCAGCCACTAGGCTAATTGATATAAAACCAGAACGATAGAATAACTTTTAATAAGAACCAGTGTACCATATAGCAATGAAATTAAAAATCATCTCTTTATTATCAGCAACTGTTGGTGTTTTATATATAAACAAACATATAACCAAAACACAATACACTTTCTAAAAAAAGGACACGTTTTTTGTAAAAAATATATCAAAAATTCTTTACATAATACAGAATAAAATACAAGTACAATAACAGAAAAAGACGTTTTTCAATGAACACAATATTGTCTTCTTGAAGACAATCTATTGCCGCAATTTTATACATTTTGAATGTTTATATTTGTGTTTTATCTTTCTTATTTAATATTGTGTTCATTGAAAAACGTCTTTTTCTGTTATTGTACTTGTATTTTATTCTGTATTATGTCAAGAATTTTTGATATATTTTTTACAAAAAACGTGTCCTTTTTTTAGAAAGTGTATTGTGTTTTGGTTATATGTTTGTTTATATATAAAACACCAACAGTTGCTGATAATAAAGAGATGATTTTTAATTTCATTGCTATATGGTACACTGGTTCTTATTAAAAGTTATTCTATCGTTCTGGTTTTATATCAATTAGCCTAGTGGCTGACATTTGTATCAATTTTGATTGCCTAGGAATATACTTTTCGTTGTCTTTGTTGCCCTGTCCTAGGAATTGACCTAAATATTCTACAGGGGGTCCTTGTTACTTTCAAAGAATGTTGCTCATGTCGACAGTCCGAACTGTTGAACGGATTTACTCCAAACTTGGCATGAAAGTAGAACTTTACTCAGAAAGCATACTTTCTTTAGTTTGATGTAAATTCATTCAGGAGTTTTTGAGATAGCTGTGTTTTAGAAAGTTGCTACTTGATTTTAAAGGGTTAACATTTTTTGTATATCTCTGCTGATTGACTTTTGGATATCTCTGCCACCCGAGATGTTAAAAAAAAAACCCATATATATATATATATATATAAATATATATATATATATATATATGTATATATATATATATATATACATATATATATATATATATATATATATATGTATATAATTGGATGAGGAAGCCTTTTCTCCTTTCAATCTTCAGTACCCGCTGTAAGAGAAACATTTCTCATGCTGAAGCCATTATAGGACTCAGGGCACTGTACCTGTGTCCTGTAGTTTACAAAACAAAAATTCCTATTGTGTATAGTGTGAGAACCCTCAAAGGCGTGTCACTTAGCCTTAATAAAAAAAAAAAAAAGAAAAAACAAAGTTACGGGATTCGAAGTCAGATTCCTTGGTCATGAACCCTCCACATCTAAAAATACTTGGTACCATGTTCTCGACGCCATTTTAGATGATTTTAGATGTCAGCATTCGCAGGTCAGAAATTCAACACACAATTCTGATGCAAGATTCATGGTTTGAAGCTTGCATCAGACTTACAAACCCTATGTAGGATCAGCAAATCTGAAAAAACATTTTTTTAAAGAAAGGCCTGGCCAAAGGCCAATAACCATGGGTCAACCTCTGAGCATTGGCAACAGGTCTTCCCTGCAGCCTCGCCAGTGGTGACTGTGGCAGGCTGGGCACAGGGCCTGGCTTCAGGTCAGGGCCGGGGCCCAGCCCTCACTGCACAGGACCAAAGTCTTGCACAGTGGGGGTTAACGCCCATGGTGGGTTGGATGCAGAGCCTGGTCACAGGCTAGACCCTGTGCCCAATCACCTCTGTGCATGTCCGAAGGGCGTACAGAGTGGGGGCTGTGCATCCGTAGCAGGTTAAGCGCAATGCCAGACCATAGGCCAGACTCTGTGTCTTTCCCCCTCACAACCCGTCTAAAGGCTGTACACAGATATGGTTGTAAATTACGCACATCATTAAAAAAACTCTAAAATACATGAAAAATACTGTTAAAAACTGATTTCTTTTCTGGTTCAAATGAGTAAAAAACACTCAAATTGACCAGCTACTGTTATCAACGTACACATAAAACACGCCATTAATTGTGCCATCCACCATGCTCAAATGCCAATTTGCCAAAAACAGTTATCAGGAGAATCACATGGTGAGCAGCGGGTGTCATGGTGGGTTTTGTATGTGTATTGATAATCATAACTGACATTTTTACATGTTTGCATATTGGAGCCAAAGGCATAACTCCGATTTTAACCGTAGTGTTTTTGTCTTCGATGCACATGTATATACATATTAGCATGTAATACAGTCCGATATTGGTGAGATATTTCTGGTAACATCAAAAAGAGGCGGACGGTGGAGTGGTTTCTAAGTATTATGAGAACCAAGAGTTGGCAATATGAGATTGTTTTATAGATATTAATACTTTGTTTGTTTTGCTTGTTTATTTTGGTGCAGTTCGTAGGAAACAGGTGCTTCTTTTCAAACAAGGAAATGTTTATTGAAAACACTATCTGAAAGTTGTCTGTAGGGAAAGAAATAGAAACGTATTTAAATATATAATAAAGAAGGTATTGTCTTTTTAAACAAGTTTTGCTTTGTTAAAAAACACATTCTGTCTGTAGATGTCAGAGATGTTTGAAACTGGTGCCTGCAAGAATAAGCAAACAGTGGGCTGTGATTTCACTTTGAAAGTTCAGGTTTTGTTAACATTTCAAGAAGGGGATGCAGATTAAACTGATGGCAATTGTAAAGCTTAGCAGAGGGGGTCAGGGTTACCATTATGTAAATGCACAGTGGTGTTTGGAAACCTATTAGCTGAAGAACACAAATTCAGACTGATTTCATTGAACTGTGGTCCTAGTCTGGATATTATCTGGAGAACCAAGACGTGAGCTCCCAGAGAGGCTCAATTATCCAGATGTCCTTTCATGATCAAGTAACAACAAACTTAATGATAGATGGATATATGATCATTCTTATCCAAGAGAGGTGGTGTATTGAGCTTTTCTTTATAGATGGCTTCCAGACAGTCAGCACCAATGCCAGATCATCTAGTATGGGAAGAGCAAAAGGTGGTATTGCTATCTTGATTGGGGTCACTTCACCGCTTTCTATAAGTAATACCTTTGTAACATCAGAATTTTATCAATTTGTGGAACTTCGTCCATTAGAAAACCAGGTATTGTCATAATTAACTTTTATAATAACATCTTTGACAAAACAAAGTGTAAAGTTATAATGTCGCTCGGAAATCATTTGGACAACTTTTTGAAGAATGTTAAAGGGGATTATAATCTTATTTGGGGGGGGGTGATTTAATTATGTGCCCATGAAGTGGGTAATTTTTATGCATTTGGGGATAGGATCCCACATTTCATACATGATGGGTATGGTGAGACAATTAATTATTTGATGCATAAGTTTGACCTATCTGTTCTAGAACCAACAGGTACGGATGGGAAACTCTCAGTACCCTCTTTTGTGGGAAGTAGGTCGTCTTCTAATATAGATCACTTTATTGTATCTTATAATTGAGGTAACAAAGTGATTACTTCCTATATAGAAAATAGCCTCTTTAGTGATCATAACCCTTTAATTGTTACAATCAGGTTGGATCTTGTTCATAGAACAAGAGATAAATTATTGGATGAAGAAATCACTACCCATGGTAACAACGGAGTATCTATTAAATGGAGCGGAGTAAATCCAGTAATTTTTATTCAACAGTTAATTGGGAAATCACAAAGTGATATTGATACTTGTCTCGAGCCCACTTCCAGTGCCCCGGCTATTATAGATGCTTTTTGCAACATTATCATTACTATTGCTAAGGGTCTTACTATTAAAAGGAAAAAGCAAACACATAATATAAAACCCAGATGGTTTAATCGACAATGCACCAAATTAAAGAGAGAGCTGAAACTGGCACTACAACAAAATCCAAGAGATAATGCCAGGATTCGTACAGTGAGGAAAGATTATAAGCAGGCCCTAGGAGAAAGAAAAATAGAGATACGTGAAGGGGCGTGGACAACATTGACCCAAGAAGTAGCTAGGAATGACCAAGTGC
This sequence comes from Triturus cristatus, assembly GCF_964204655.1. Taxonomy (NCBI): domain Eukaryota; kingdom Metazoa; phylum Chordata; class Amphibia; order Caudata; family Salamandridae; genus Triturus; species Triturus cristatus. The sequence goes on along the minus strand of NC_140583.1, from coordinate 398,223,648 downwards.
TGTTTTGAAAAACTGTAAATCATCCTTTTTTTAACCCCTTCGCCGCGGCAGGAATTCCGCCGCGGCGCTGGGGGGGGTTTAGGGGCAGCGCAGTGGCGCTGTGCTCGTGACGGAACCACTCCGTCATGAGCCATGGTTGAGCTGTGCTCATGACGGAGTGGTTCCGTCACGTCTCCGCCTACTGCGCTAATCGCCCGCACAGGCGGGGGATTAGCGCCGCGTGGGCGGAGCGGCCGCCAACGGCCACAGCATGACGGAACCACTCCGTCATGAGCACAGCGCAACCGTGGCTCATGACGGAGTGGTTCCGTCATGAGCGGGGAAGGGGTTAATGAGAATACTGTTGTAAATATTGATACAGTCATTGCCCCAGAAGCTTGGGTATCGCACTTTGAGCACATTTTTAACCCAGGTGACATAAAAAATACCAACAACAATGTAGATAAACCCATAATCATAGAACCGGTTGGAATGACTCCAATAACTAAAGAGGAGATAAAAACTGCACTGGAAAAAAGTGCAAATGGCAAAGCGTCCGGCACAGATGGTGTGCCAATTGATGTTTTTAAGTCTAATATGTTTTTTGGGATTTCTATTCTAAAGAACGCTTTTAATGCAACCTTAAATGGCGCTCTGCCTGAAATATGGATAGAGAGCATTATCGTACCCATTTTAAAAAAAGGGGACAGGGGAATGGCAAATTGTTACCGACCAATATATCTTCTGGATTCCTCTTTTAAAGTGATGGGTCGCATACTGTTAGATAGGCTCGAAAACTGGGCAGCCGAATGTAATATCTTGTCGGATGCCCAGTATGGATTCAGAAGAGGTATTGGTACGGTTGAACAATGCCTGAATTTAGATCTACTAATAGGATAATACACCCTAGCAAAGGAAGGGGCATTACACTTGCGCTTTGTAGATCTAACCAGTGCTTTTGACCTGGTTAACCATCAAACATTATGGCAAACTCTATAGGAACAAGGCGCACCTATAGAAATTATTAACTACCTGTCTCAGAAATATAACTTTTTAATTGCTAGGGTCCGTTATGGAAAAAAGGGAGAATGTACTTCAGCTTTTAGCGTTACACATGGCATAAGACAAGGCTGTGTCTTAGCGCCTTTTTTATTCTCTCCTTATATTAATAGTGTAGACTCCTTTTTACAATAATTACCAGCAGACGCACCAAAAGTGGGTATGCGCCCGACACCAGTCCTCTTATACGCGGACAATGCTGTCCTCATTTCTAGGACAGCAAACGGGCTGCAACTTTTAATTGATAACTTTCTTAGATTTATGAATGATAAAAGCTTACAGTCAAACTTTAAAAAAAACTTTTGTGATGACTTGTGGAAAAAATAGACCTAAGATCAAACAACATCAAGTCGACGGGGTGGTCATAAATAGAGTCTCTACTTTTCCATATTTAGGAATGCTTTTTAGCAATACAGGCCGATGGAATTTGCACATTAAACTGAATAGCACGACATTTTTAAAAGTAACAGAAAGTATTTTTAGATTTGCCACAAAACTAGGTAACAAGCCCATACGAGAAATTTTAGCCCTTTATCGGAGCAAGTGTATTACTGGCGATCTGGGGGAGAGCATCTATTGATATATTACAAACTCAAGAAAATACATTTTTTAAAAGAATATTAGCGGTCCCCCAAGCTACAGCTATTGACATAGTACATAAAGAGTTATTGGCCCCACATTTAAGTGACACAATAAACTTAGCCGGCCTGCTCCTATGGCAAAGGATATGGTCTAAGGATGAATCCAAGTTTTCGAAAGAAATTATAATGGATTGTCTGAAACTTGACTGTAACAGCAAAATCCCATGGTTGGATCATATCTCAAAACTATTAACCTGCTGTAGAATTAATCTCGACTACAAGAATCCCTCGAATATCCAAGATTATAGTAAAAGGGATCAGAAGGCCAGTTATCTTGAATTTGTAGTAACTAATAGAGATATAGTTGCTAATTTAAAAGGAAGTATTGTCTCCTACCAAGAACGGGTGGTTGTATCTGGCTTACCCATATATTTAATATCGGTGAAAAATATACAGCACAGATTTTATTTAACAAGGCGAAGGTTTGATATATTACATTTTTTAGTAGCCTTTCCAAAGACGGAAAGTTGGAATAAAAAATTACCTAAATGCCCATGTGATGGAAGATCTGCACAAACAACTATGCACTTTATCCTTTTTTGTAAATTTTATATAGAAATACGGAAACTGGTTTTAAAACCTTTATTTTTATCTAAAAGACTTTTTAACCCTAAACATGCTCACAGTTTTATTTGTAATTTGGGAAATGCAAAAATCATTAACTCCGCTATCAGATATATACAATGTGCAATTAGAAAAAGAAAAGATTATTCTTATCTGGAAGCATTATTATATGAGAATGTAGATTACATAACCCAGACCTGATTAACTGTGTAGAGCTAACTTGTCAAAGCTTTTTAATAACTTCATATATCTCTCCTTTATAAATAAGTGTTTTGCTCTTATCAATGAAATATTGTATTACCATTTGTATTTCGTTTATGTATTGTGATTTGTACTATTGAATGGTTGCTGTTTGAATCTTGTGCTTTTATGGTGATTTTTTCTTTGTGCACCGAATAAAGCTGGAAAAAAAAACTTGTAGGGAACTTCATTTCTCTTTATTTAATAGTCTGCTCAAATTACAATGTCTTTGTTATATTGCTATTGAATTCGACATTACCATAATCTCTTCATCATGGAAAACCGTGTAATTTTTTTTGTTCATCTTTCAGGCAAACTCATTAAACATGTGCCCTTTAACTCATCAGATTGTGTACATCTGTACTCTATTCAATAACCTTATTTCGAACATCATAACCCAGTACCTCACAGACAAGTGTCAACAGGCCAAGCATCCTCATGTTTCCCAAAAAAAAATATTTGTGGCCTCATCTGTAGTTTTCGTGATCTAATTATTATTATATCACATGAAAAATGATTGATTTAATTTACAGTTCTTATCCTGAATTCTAAAATGTACCACTATATTTCAGAACACAGTCTTACTTGAGGTTTAAATACGTCCTTCAACCTAACGTTAGGTGGAAGGACATATTTAAACTAGGGGTGGGCGGAATTTGCGAAAGTGACTTTCGCAAATTATCGCGAAAATGTTACAAATCTCTGCAAACACGCGGAAATATCGCGAAGATGCGGACGTTTTTTTCCCGCCCGGCGCGGTATTTTCTGCATGGTCGCGGCTCGCCAACTTACCCATGCGGTTGCTTGCGGGCGCGGCCATCTTGTTTTCACTCTTCTCGCGGTGCATGATCGCGAGAAGAAAGACGTGATCGCGCGACCAATGACATAACTGCGGGCGCGAACTGTCGCGAGGCAGCGCAAATGGCTACCAACAATCCAACATCTTGTGGAGAACGCGACCGGATCGGGAAAACTTGTCGGCGAGCGTGGGGATTCAGGTAAGGCGATCGTGCGCGCGCGAGAATGTATTATTTTACAGCGCGAGCAAGAACCAAATTATCGCTATGCTGCGGAATGCGGAAATTTTTACATTTTCGCGCTCCCCGCGGAACGCGAAAATGTCAAATTATCGCAATTTCCGCGAGCGGAACGGAAATTTAGCCCACGCCTAATTTAAACACCAAGTAAGACTGTGTAATCCTTGGTTGTCCATTTGACGGTCAGGGCAGGTATGTTATTTTTTAAGTTTTAAAACTACTTTAGCGTCCCATAGTCTTTTTTTGTTTTCATGGGGAGGGTTAAGAGACCCACCTTCACATCTATGTTATAACCAGACTGAGAGCTATCTTAAACTACTTTTTAAAGGCCAACTCACCTATAGCTGTCTATTTTGTTTGTGGTTGCTGCTCTGTTTGAATTGGACACTTAAAGCGATTGCAGTATTTCTTCACATTATGACACTATATTGACAATTATTACTTCAAATAATTCCAGCAATTTGTGCGTCCGTTTGCGTCTACTTTCTTGATGTGCTCTGATTGTCCTTTTTTCTGTCATGAGACCTAAAATGACATTGATAGTGATTTATTACATGACAGTGAATGCTGGTTAGCCCCCATCTTGAAATATTTTATTAGACTAAATGTCTGATTCGCTTTAATTTCGGTACATTCTTATTAGATTGTCTTTATGATCAATTAGTTTCATGTCAGAGTATTGTTCTTTATTTTTCATATTTGGTAAGCTACCAGCTTCATTGACTTGTTGGTTATATCTCTTGTCAGTAATGCCATTCATGTGTTATTCCAGGACTATGTATTATTAGATTTGGTTCCACTGAACAACATTCTGTAAAGCAATCTGCATTTGAATAGCATTGTACATTTCACTACTTATTATAAGTCCTTTCAATTAATATTACCTTTCTCTATTCACAGATAACAAGGTGTACCCTTTTGTTCATTTCCTTGAGTGAGACGGCCTACAGTTGATTTATCCACCATTTTTCTTTACGAGCAATATTTCTGCCTGTCTCCTCTTCTTGACCCTCGGTACATGGTCTATAATAAGGATTTGCATTTGTGTTTTTAAGTGACTTGTTTTGTGGCTGGAGAGGTTAAGAAATGAATCATTGATTGGTGTCCATTTCAATCGCAGTTTGAGTGGCCTAGTATTCTGCCCTATGTAGTAGATGCCATATAGGCCATGTATGAGATTTATTACATATTCAGAATCAGAAGCCAAAAAGTGTCTTATGGAATATTAACAGTGGGCGAGGCACTGAAGGCTCAAGCAGGCTCGAGCTATATGCCTGGCTCTGGATCAGCTTGAGGTCCTCTTCGACCCTCCAGCTCAAAAAACGACCCGAGCTTCAATAAGGCTTTTGACTTCCAACCACTGTCTAACCTCATGAACCAAGAATTTAAGACAATGCATTAACCTTCAATGTAAAACGGGTTAGAGAAAAATATACCCACTTAGTGACTGATTTGCACAATGTGAAACTAGAAAACCTGTGATAAGTGCAGGCTTCCCCGCATGACCAGATTGTGTGACCCTAGGCAAATTTTTTATTTCACCGTGGCCCCTTTTTCTTCTTTACTGCACATGAGAGCATCTTGAAATACATGAGTTTTAGGACTATGTTAATTAGTTCTTTGCGAAATTCCTGTACACGTGTCTCCAACCCAATCTCTCATGGGGTGAAGGGTGGCCACTATCGCCAGTTCACACCAAAATTAGCCAATAGGCTGATGACCCAGGAGTGATGGTGTGCACTATGCCCTCACTCCGGAAAGAGTGTGGGTGGAGAAGACTGGGGGAAGAATCTCCTTATTTAAGTAAAACTCCGTTAACCACCGGCAACAACCACACACTTTCTCAGCAGTCGCTACGGATGTCATTAATTCTGACAATGGTTTTACTAAACATTTGCGTTCCATCATTTACCCTCATATGACAAAAATAAATACTGAGTATACTTGTGAAATCCACCTGCTTTAATAAGTGTTTTGCATACATTTTTAAATAATTAAATGCTTTCAAAATGAATGTTTTCTTGGCAATGCTGTATGAGAGCGACGACGTTTATATCATAAAGAACCTTTCTTACAAAAACATACTCCGCGTCTGTTGCTCTGTGCTGAGGTCACGCTGCACTGGGAGCGGCACGAGACACTGAGACAGGCTACATGCGGCAACGCGGGCTGGGTCCGCGCACCCCTGCAGTGCCGCCCCTCAGCATCCAGCGCGCGCCACGCCTTGCACAATGTCGAGGAAGCACTTGGCATGGGCGAGCCTTGTTTCCCGGAGGAGTGTCACGACTGTGGGGACCCTGCGCGGATAACACCTCACAGCAGTGCGCGGTCCCCATCCAGGAGGCTAAAAGGAGCACAGAAGCCTGAGCCTGTGCATCCTCTCATCATCTCTTCTGCGAGGAAGGGCGTGTATCTCTCCGCCCAAGGAACCCTGCAGCTCCCCTCGGAATAGGACCGCGCATCAGTTCTCTCCGGGCGGGATGCTGAGGTGGGCCGGGGTTCACCTCCCCAAGGACCAGGGCAACTCGTTCCCACCGGGCCATGCACCCACCCTTCTCCGCAGCCTTAGGGTGTTTCTTTCTGTCTTCTACAGCCTGCCCCTTTCACCTCTTATTCTTGAAACCCTTGTAGTCCTCTCTTCCAGATGGACCTCGGCGGCACTCCTTGGGCGGGCGAGGGATTTCTCCAGCCTGGGGAGCTCGTGCAGTCTCCTCCCAAGGAGCCAGTGCAGCGCCGCTTCCATGGAGCCGGCACAGCGCCTACGAACCTCCTCGCCGCCGGGAAAGGGTGCGTCGCTCCCCACAGGTTCCCCCTGCGAGGCGGTGCCTGCATTGTTAGTCTATGAAGAATCTTGCAGCTTTTCTGCCAGGAAGCCCCGTGCGTTCATCCTCATTACTAACCAGCGCGAGCATGGACCAGCTGCAGCTGACAGGTGCCTTCAGAGGGGGGAGCGGTAGCAGAGAGCCCCTCCCTCCTCTAAACCCTTGCATGCGTTTGAGTGTGCGAGCCAAGGAACCTCGACCTTACCCTCCAGAGCGGTCGGTGCTCCTGCTGTCCGTGCCAGGTGCTGTGCAACATCCAGCATCCCCATAATCTCGCGCTGTCCCTGCGGTTCGACTGCCTGCGTAGCCCCTCCCTCTGCCCCAGCTGGCTACGACTCCTCCCGGCATGCTCTAGTGACATACATACAAGCCTCTCCAGCGGGAGGGTGGGCAGAAGAGGGGCGGAGTGGGCAAGGCGAGCCTATAATCTCTAGACAGGCAAAGGCATCACTGGGGACATCCTATGATCTCTAGACAGGCAGCCCATCACTGGGGCCACCCTATAATCTCTAGACAGACAGAGACAGCACAGGGGACACCCTATAATCTATAGATAGGCAGAGACAGAACTCATGAGGTGGCAGGGGGCGGGAGGGGGGCAACATAACATATAACATAACGTGCAATTAGGTGTGTGTTCTTGCTTACTGGGTGCTTAACTCTTCTGTAATACTCAAGCAGGGCCGACTGCTGACCCCAAAGCTGCCCTGGCAAAAATTTTCTCGCTCTTTTTATCGTCTCCTGCAAGCTCTCTCTAGCTCCACCTCTCCTCTATCTTTGACCGATTTCTCACTATTTACCACTGCCTCCCCTCTTTTTTAGGTCTCGCCTAGCGGTGCAGCGCATGCGGTGCTCGCTCAGCGAGACCTATAGTTAGAGAGGAGATTTTAGAAGGGGGCTCGAAGCCCCGCCCCTCATTTCCATTGGCTTGGGTCACCGTTTATGCTAAACTGTGGCCTGCTATTGGAAATGGGTTTTTTTTGTCGCCGCCCTTTCTCCTTTTCAGGCGGTCCATTCGGACAGGCTTGTCTGTTTCACGGCTGTCGTGAAGCACTTTCTTATCTTTTGGGTAGGCCATCTGTTACTTGTCTTGCCATCTGTTTTCACTCAGCCACATGTTTATTTTTGCATCGCGCTTTCACTGAAAGTGAAAGCCTGATGCAAAGATAAACAAGCGGTTGCGAGCGCTTGTTCAGAAAGATGCCATTCTCTTGCTTGGTGCAGAATCCTGTTGCCAGACCCGGTGCGCAGGCGCACTACATTGATGTTATTCCATTCAGATCAAAGGTTCCTCAGCCCTTTCAAGATGTTTGCAGAATATGTTTTCTAATTATCTTCCATTTAGTCGCCCGCAGCAGCATCTCACTTAAATCTTTCATGCCACACCCCCTGGAGCCCGGAGTGTGGGCAGCGCAGAGCATGGCTCACGATAATCTTTTAATCACTTTTCAGATGTATCGGCCGATCAATAACTCCTGTGGAATGGACTGTCATAGAAAATTCTGCCTCTGGAGTTCAGATTTGAGATTGCTGTCCCACACTGACTATTGATTTAACAATTTACATTCTAAAGTTTCTTCTAACTATGTGCATGGTTGTCCGAAATATATATTTTTAAATTTTGTCTGTCCACATGCTATTCACCCTGAACAAGATCACAGCCAACTCCAGCAACTCAAAGGAGCCCTTCAACATCATTCAAGAATACACTAAACCCCCCAGCGAAGCCACAGACATCACCCCCTACCAGGACCTTTGCAACAAGCTCAGCACCTACTTCCACCTGAAAATCAACAACAACTTCAATGAACTGACACCAGACAGCGAAACCACTCACTCCTCCAGCAACGCCAGCCGACTCACCATATCCACCTGGTCCTCAGCCACCACCAAAGGCACCAAATCGACTATGAAAAGCATACACTCAGGAGGATCCCTGCCCTCCACACATCTTCCACAGAACTGCCGCCGCCATTGCACCAGAACTACGACGCACCATCAACACCTCCTTCGAATCCAGCATTTTTCCCGATGACTGGAAACACACAGAAGTCAAACCCCTTCGGACCTCCAGAACTACCGACCCATCTCCCTCCTCCCCTTCATGGCAAAAGTCATAGAGAAGACCGTCAACCCCCAACTAACGAAATTCTTCAAAGACAACTCCATCCTCGACCCGTTCCAATCCGTATTCCGCAGCAACCACAGCACCAAGACCCCCCTACTCAACGTCACAGACTACATCTGCACCCTCCTTGACCTAGGCCACACAGCAGCCCTGATCCCACTCGCCCTCTCCGCAGCCTTTGACACCGTCTCCCACCACAAACTTACCGCCAGACTCCACGAAGTCGGCACACAGGGTACCGCCCTCAAATGGCTCCGCTCCTTCCTCACCGGCAGAACCCAAAAGATCAGAATCCCACCCTTCCTCTCCGAACACACAGAGACCAACTGCGGAGTACCTCAAGGGTCATCACTCAGCCCGACGCTCTTCAACATCTACATGGCCCCCCTCGCCTCCATCATCAGACAGCACGGCCTAAACATAGTTTCTTACGCCGATGACACCCAGCACATCCTCTCCTCCACAAAGGACCCGTCACCACCAGACTCAGCTTCCAGGAAGGAATGAAGGATGTCACATCCTGGATGAGCAGCAGCTGCCTAAAGCTTAACTCAGAGAAGATAGAAGTCCTCATCCTCGGACCCTCTCCAACTGCAAGGGACAACACCTGGTGGCCCACCGCCCTCAGCAACCCTCCCACCCCTACGGACCACGCCCGGAACCTCGGCATCGTACTTGATTCCTCCCGTCGCATCCACCTGCTTCAACACCCTCCGCATCCTTCGCAAGACCTTCAAATGGATCCCCCGAATCAAGAAAAAACATCACCCACGCACTCATAACCAGCAGACTGGACTATGGAAACGCCCTCTATGCCGGAATCAACACGTTTCTACTCCGCAAACTCCAGACCATACAGAATACCGCAGCCAGACTCGCCCTCAGCATTCCTCGACAAAAACACATCTCCCAACACCTGCAAGACCTCATATGGCTCCCCGTCCAGAAGACAATAACCTTCAAGGTACTCACCCACACCTACAAATGCCTCCACAACTCTGGACCCCAATACCTCAACAAAAGGATCTCCTTCCACGTCCCCAAGAGGAACCTCGGATCCGTCGACCTTGCCCTTGGTGAAACCACATGCATCCGCAGAGCCAGAACGGGCAGAAGAACCTTCTCCCACATTGCTGCCAAGGCCTGGAATGAGCTCCAGGTCGACATCAGACGTGCCCCCTCTCTGCACATCTTCAGGAAGACCCTCAAGACCTGGCTCTTCGACTTACCGGAGCTGCCTATTCCCCCCCCCCCCACCTCCCCATGCGCCTTGAGGCCCTGACGGGTGAGTAGCGCGCTTAAATATTCCCTGATTGATTGATTGAATAATGTTCTACAGAAGCATGCAGAGATGAGTTTTTGGCAGCACATATCAGCCACTGAAACACTTGTGAGAGCTGTGGAAGCAGCCATAGCCCTGGAAAAATGAACACGATTGCCCACCAGATAGTCATTCTGGATTTAAGGGTAGCAGATCTTTATACAGAGGAACACCCATTGTAAAATGGTGGGTTTGGTCACTGCCTTGCCTCTCTTTGCTCCAGCAAAGCTCATAATGAGCTAGTAATCCACTGGTTGCATGAGGCAGACGGAAGAAAGATGGAAGAGTAATTGATTGCCCCATATGAAAGGCAGAAACTGCATTTGGTAAGAAGGATGGGTATGTACAGAGGACCAACTTATCCATGTAAAAACCCTGAATGGCAGACAGACTGAAAAGGCCCTAAGATCTATGGCCCTATGGTCTGAAAATATTGCCATGAATACTACTTTTTCGGGGTAAGAAGTCAAACAAGGCAACAGTGCATTAGCTCAAATGATAATACCATTAAGAACGTCAATGCGAGATTAAAATCCCACAGAGGAAAAATGAACAGAGTGAGAGTAAACAAAGTAAACCACTAGAAATTGCGATCTAAACAAGGACGGCTGGTCAGCCAGATACATGAAGGAGTACAGGGCTGTCAAATAACCTTTAACTATAGTCACTGTCAGGCCTTGTTGAACAATAGACAGCCCGAATCTCAAGATGATGGACAGGCAAGAGTGAAAAGGATTCGGATCTTCTAACTTCCATCATTGAAGAAGCTTCTACCAACCCTCAAATGGATATCGTAGCAGCTTTCTTGAAGCCCACTGTTAGAAATGGGGGTCTCTAGTTCGTGGAGGTAGGTACCTTTGTCCAAGTGGGGACCCTTCTTCCTAGTCAGGGTAAGGGAGATACACTCCTAAAATAACCCCTGCTCACCCCCTTGGTAGCTTGGCATGAGCAGGCAGGCTTATCTCAGAGGCAGTGTGTAAAGCATTTGTGCACACATACAGTAATACAGTGAAAAACACTACAAATGTACGCCACACCAGTTTAGAAAAATAAGTCATCTTTATCTAAACCAAAACAAGACCAAATACGACAAAAATCCACAATACAAACCTGTAAAAATTGTTAGCCAGTCAGAGGCAACCGTCGCGGGTGCGAGGTGAGATGGAAGCGTTGCAGCGTGCGGTGTCCTCGCGGCTCGGTGCAGGCAGCGGCTCATTGACAGAGTCAGTGAGACCAAGGCTTGCGTTGCAGGGTGAGATGCTGCTCGATGCGGTGCTGGCAGGTCATGATGCGGCAACGGAGCCAGTTGATGCGTGAGGCGGGCAGCGACGGATCGGTGACGTTTGTGCAGCGTGTAGCGAAGCAGTGTGGACTGCGGTGCCCATTGGATGCGGTGCAAGCTATGGCTCTTTGATGGAGTCGGTGGGACCATGGTTGCATTGCGAAGCGAGGCGGTCCTCTCTGTGGTGCCTTCAGGACACGGAATCCAGCGACAGACTAGGTGACAGACTCGGTTGCCCTTGTCTTCTGCGGCGACTGAAATCAGCAGTTCCAGAGACGGTGCCCAGAACGATGGTGAGGTCTTTGCTTTTCCTGAAGCCTCTTGAACAGGGGGTAAGCTCCACTTCAAGCCCTTGGAGATACTTTCTCAAGAAGGATGCACACACAGTTCCTCTCCTTGGCAGAAACAGCCACTGCAGGCCAACCCCAGACAGCACACAGCAAAGGGGCAGTGCTCCTCCTCCAGTTTCTCCAGCTTTTTTCCTTGGCAGAGGTTCTTCTTGAAGTCCAAAAGTGATCTAAAGTTCTGGGGTCTGGGCCCCAATATTTATACAGCAAAATCCTTTGTTCTCTGGTGGCAGGGAAGTCTTTTGCTCAGTCAAAACCCACTTCTGTCTTCTCTTGTGCAGCTTCCTGGCAGGAGGTGGAGACAGCATTGTGGAAGGCAGACCAGGCCCATTCAGGTTTAAGGAAATCTCCTCCCCTGCTTCAAATGCAGCCCAGGTCTATTCAGCCCCGCCCTGACCCATACAGACTCTCTGGAGTCACAGCACATCCCCGGCCCCTGTCACTCCAAAGCCAGACAGTCAATACACACCCTGGCAGAGGCACACTGGATGGCTTAGCAAGAAAATACCTACTTTTTAAAAGTGGTATTTTCAAACACAGAATGTGAAAATCACCCTCACTAAAATGCATTTTAACATTCTGAGTTCAGGCATACTAAACTTTATTTACCTACCTTATTCCCAGGGGTAGTTATGTCTATAAGATGTTATAAGCAAACTCCCCATTCTATCCTATAGGAACAGGTAGCCTTGCAATAGTGAAAAACGAAATTGGCAGTATTTCACTATCAGGGTATGCCACACACATCCGGGCATGTCCTACCTTTCACATATACTGCATCCTGCTCACAGGGGTACCTTGGCCTCCCTTAGGGGTGACTAACATGTAAGAAAAGGGAAGGTTAGGGCCTGGTAAGTGGGTGCACTCGCCAGGTCGACATGGCAGTACTAGACTGCCCACAGGCTCTGCAATGGCAGGCCCAATACCTTGTTGCGAGGCTGCTTGTGTAGGTAGCACAATCAATGCTGAAAGCCTACCAGCAGCATTTGATTTACAGGCCCTGGGCACACACATTGCACTATACTAGGGACTGACTAGCAAATCAAATATGCCAATTATGGAATCACCAATCCATAACAACAATTTACAAAGGGAGCACTTGCACTTTAGCAGTGAACAGCATCAAGACCAGCAAAAACAAAGTCCAACACGCAGCAAAATAAAAAGGAGGTAAGGCAAAAATACAGGGGAAACCCACTTCAATGATGCCAATGATGCCTGGTATAACACCCACCATATGAGTAGGAAGACCAAAGGGTTCTAGCTGCCACAGCTCCATCTCCACCTCTGTAGCTGCACCATTTGGGGCCTACAGTGGAGGACCTCAGCATTCTGCTGCTAGAGAAAATCTATCTGTGCAGTGAAGGAAGAGGTGGTTGAATGCTGAGTGTCAAATTAATGTTGTACCAGATCCTCCTTGCCCAATGCAGGGTGATCAGCATTGGCTGCACTTGCACCTTCCTGCATGATATTCAGCAAAAGCTGAATTGGTTGAAATGCATACAGCAGGCCCTGAGGCAAGCTGAACCTGATGGCCCTCCGCAGGGAACTATTCAGAGGAAAGTGTATGGCACAAAAGTGAAGACACTTTCTGTTCTCGGTCATGACTGAGATCCACACACGGACACTCCAATCTGGGCCTTTGTCACTTCAAATGTAATTCCTTATTGTGGTCCCCCAGTGAGAGACAACTTAGAACATTTGCTATCATGCTGAGGGAACCTGCAAGGTGATCTGCCATAAGAAAAGTTCAACTTTGTTAAGTCCACTGCCACTGATTAATCACTTCCTAACACATGGTCCACATGGTCCACGATCCCCCACCGTTCTGTCTGATGAAATAATGGATGGTGGTGTTGTCTGACAGAATCTGAACGGTGCTCCCTGAGACGGAAGGGAGGAATGCCTTCATGGCATGGCTGGCTGTGTGCAGATGCTGCTACGATGTGGATAAAAGGCATATCACCCAGATGGGCATTCCAGGTCAGCTAGGAGGAGTCCACAACAACTGTCCAAAAGTTGAAGAGACAGCCTACTAAAAGGTGTGAGGGGTCCACTCATAAGTTAATCAATCGATCATTCCAGGTTCTTGTAGAGTACGGCTAATCACCCATAAGGGTCTCAAGGTGCTGGGGAGCTCTGGGGGGGGAGGGTTCTGTGGTTCAGTCAAAGAGCCAGGTCTTGAGATCCATCCTGAATTGAGGAAGTGATGGTGATTGCCTGACATTCAAAGGCAGGGAGCTCCAGGTCTTTGCAGCGAGGTAGAAGAAGGATCTTCCTCCAGCCAAGGTCTTGCGGATCCATTGAATTGTGGCCAGGGCCAGATAGGCGGAGCAGAGATGTCTAGTCAGTGTGTAGAAGGGGAGACAGTGAATGAGGTATTCGGGTCCGGTGTTGTGAAGGGCTTTGTGGGCGTGCATGAGGAGCTTGAAGGTGATTATTCTGTTGATTGGGATCCAGTGGAGGTCTCTCAGGTGACCAGAGATGTGGCTGCCAAGGGGAATGTCCAGGATAAGTATGGCGGAGGTGTTGGAAATGCGCTGCATATCCATACAACAATATAAAAGACCTATTCGCAATTACGATGAAACCTATCCTCTAGCCAAACACTTTAATACACACAAATTCAAGGACTAGATTATGATCAAGTTGTATGGTTTGCTCCATTAAAAACTAGTCCAAGAGGTGGTGATATATCTCTCATGTTATGAAAGACCTCGATCGAATTCTAATTACTGAAAAACAATAAGTCCTATCTTATTATTTCCTGAGTACTGTTTCATCATATTTTCTTTACATACTCTCATGATGTTAATGTATTATTTTTATTATAATTTAAGTTACATCACTGAAAAGATGTCAGCATTCTAACATATAACCTTTGCATAAAATATTTTATAAACTTTACATAAAATATTTCAGCAAATTTACAAATAATATATGAAACCAAGTCACAGTCCGTTTCCTATATTATGCACTATATTATGTACTTGAATTCTGTTGATGGGTTAATTTTGACTATTTATGCTTACGTCACAATTGTATTAATGTCACAGTTACTATGACTTACAACGACTGGGTGAATATTGTACAGCATTAAAACATATGCTCTAACTCATGCTGTTTATGCATTGTATCATTAACAACATATCTCACATTGATATAAATGTGTTAGAGTTACAACAACTTGTAATTTTCGTGTTAACTACTTATTGACTAACTGTGTTAACAATATATGGAGTGAAAATCATTTTCTGTAAAGCAATGTATACATGTTTTGGATTTCTTGTGATCCTATTCCTGCTCCAAGTTTGATTTTCCTATGCTCTGTGCACTGGTTCTCTCTATATAGAACTTGTTCTTGAGAACTTCACTTTTTCTACTCTTTTCATTATATACCGCTAATATACATACTCAAGGATTTAAATATTATAACAGATTCTCACCGCTTGCCCCTCCTTTATTCTGCCACACCTGCTCAATAGGCACCTCAATATAATCTTATTACCTTTACTATAATATGCATTGTCTTATTTATGTCGAGACAAGCGGCGGCGCGCATGCTCTGCTTTCTCTGCAAAGGCATGCTGTATTACGTTATGCACTAGCAGCCCCGCCCACTCTCCGCCAATATTTGTCATTGGCTTTGTGCCATTATCCTTCTTAAATGGTGGCTTCTAATTCGTAAATAGGCTTGTTATTCCAATCTTGGCACCGCCTTGTCTCCATTTGTTAATGCCCATAACGACTGGACCTTTTACTAGGCTCGGTACACGGCCTCTGGCAAGGGTTAACACTATTTTTGTTATTGCCACTGATGGGGACAATGGCAGCTGCTTTTTTTGCTATTTGCATAATGAGCGCGGCGTCTGCTGTAGGGCCACCGCGATCATTTAAAATGTTACTCTTATTAAACATTTTCATGTTGTACTCGGCATCCACTTCTGGGACACCGCGCTCTGTTTGATTTTTTTACTTTAAAACTGAGCACGGCGCCGCTTCAAGTACACCGTGCTCGGTTTTTATGTTTTTATTTTTTACATTAACACTGAGCGCAGCGCCAGCTTCAAGGGTGTTCTTGAAGCGGGCGCCGTGCTCAGTGATAAAGTTAAACAAGCATTTGCAATTCAATAGGTCTCGCATTTACTTGAGTTTAAGCTATTGGCATTGTAAATGACAATGCCTTTTTTATTTATGTTTTAAAAACAAAAGCAAAAATAATAAGCATTGTCATTTACAATGCCAATAGCTCAAACTTGCGTAAATGCGAGACCTATTGCATTGCAAATGCTTGTTTAATAATGATATGACCGTTCAAACATTTCACCTGTACTTATATCTCTTTTCCAATTTCCTTATATCTGATTCCAACATTACCCCTCAATATGGCATCTTTTCTGTTGTATTTCCTTCACATGCGGTCTCATCACTTCTGGCCAAAGCATGCTAATTCTGCATTTTATCTCCCACCTTTAGACATCTTTCGCGCCTACCTATATACGAGAGCCGGTCGACATAGGAATTTTTGTCAGTCATTAATGTTAAAAAAATGTATCTTGTAACAGGCATATGTCCAATATGATGTTAGGTCTTAATCACATACACGTTAATAGATATAGATTTTCTGTAATAACTTGGTTGGCAGCCATTCTTTCCAATGAACATTTGTCCTCAAATTTGGTCTCACCACTTCTGGCCGAGCACGCTATTTCAAAGTTTTACCTCCCAGCTTCAGACGTCATTTGTGCCTACATACAAAGATAAACACAGGGCCGGCTTTAGTGCTCGTGACGTCCTGTTCGACAATGTTTGTTGGCGCCTGTTAGAATCCCAGGATCCCTGGTTGGCTGAGGTAGGTACATAAGGCCAAACAGGGACCCGTGAGCCCCAACTTTAAGGAAAGAAAGGTCACCTTCTGAGATAGCCCCCGATCCACCCCCTTGGTAGCTTGGCACGAGCAGCCAGGCTTATCTTCAAGGGCAATATATAAAGTATTTGCAATTACGCTCACAGCAACCCAATGATGACACCACAAAGGACTCCACAGGGTTTCATAGAAAAACAAGTATATGTTTATAAAAAGATATACGATGCGACCACACAATCTTAAACCAACATATGCGTCGGGGTAATGCTCCCCCTGGCCTATTATTAAGCTAAACTAAACAATCCTATGTAATCCCAATGTCGTAATATGCAGTTCCTTATGCAACAGTCAGGTACTTCACAACATAAGAATAATGCAGATCATAATACGGCTATCTAGCCATTTGTACTGTCACTGTAATGCAGTGCGTAATGCAACAACGTTGTAACTGTTATGCCCCAGTATGCAATGCGTAGGTCCTCTTCAGATACTCTGTTAGGAAAAAGTGATGCAACGTGCAATACAATTATCAGGCAGTTCGTTATGCGAAACGAATGCAATGCGGAACACATATATCAGGCAGTTCGGTATGCAACACTGATTCAATGTGTAATACGACAATCCAACAGTTCGTGATGCAGGACTAAGACAAGGCGTAACACATCTATCAGGCAGTTCGTTATGCAAACCTAGTGCAATGCGTAACACACCTATCAGGCAGTTCGTTAGGCAAAACTAATGCAATGGGCAATACGACAAACAGGCAATTCGTTGTGCAGGAATAAGGCAATGCATCATACAATCATCAGATGCTCTGATATCTCTCCACCACTCTGACTGGCTTGCGGTTAGTCTTCGGCCCCAGTTGCCCCCCACACGGGTAAGATATAACACAGTAAATGCAGCTTTGCACTCCGGCCCGGTGCTGCCACTCCCTTGGCACACGGGCCGTGATCTGAGCCGAAGCAGAAGCTGGCGCTGCAGCACAGAGAAAGAGGCCAAGAGCGTCTCCCTCGGAGCCCGCGCCCCACCCCAGGAGTCGACATACGTTACCTGGGGGGCACGAACCCACTCTCCTCTCCTCGTCCAGCGACTTGGGCCTCCGATGCAATCTCCCTGAATTTCCAGGCAATGGAAAGATCCCAGGCTGCACACTACACCCGCACTTAGAGTCAATGAGACTCACTGGACTCCAGGTGCACGATAACCAGACAACTCCTCAAGAGGGTCTCAGGCTGCACACGACACACGCATTCAGCGTCACTGAGACACACTTTATCCTCTGGTGCCCATGATCACAGGACACAACCTGCACAGGTCTCCGGCGGTAGAAAGCACGCGCACTCCACGCCGTGGAGACACTCTTTATCTTCGGGTGCCCCAGATCACAGGGCACCTCTGGCAAGGGTGTCAGGCTACAAACAGCACACACACACAGTGTCGCTGAGACACACTTGCCCCTCTGGTGTGCACGATCACAGGCCAATCCACGCGAAAGTCTTAGGCTGCACCAAGCACACGCACCCTGCGTCACTGAGACGTACTTGGCTTCCCGGTGCACACGTTGACAGGACGATCCTCTCGAAGGACTCAGGCTGCATCAAACGCACGCACACTGCGTCGCTGAGTCTCGTCTGGAACTCCCGGTGCCCAGGATCACAGGGCACAACTTACGAAGGTCTCAGGCTAGACAGAGCACACGCACACAGAGTCTCTGAGAGTCTTCTTTGGAAACTTTTGCTTTCCTGTGTTTCCGATCATGGAGCTAGCTCACCTCGGGCCCTTGGGGATCAGTTACTTCAGGACACTGCCCAGCAAAGTCCTTTCAAGCAGGGGGACACAGCACACAGCAAAGTCCCTACAGCCTTTCCTTGGTTAAAACAGCAAACTGTAGACCAGCCCCCAGCCACACAGCAAGGGACCATCCTTCCCTTCAGTCTATTCAGTTGTTTCTTTTTTGTCAAAGGTTGCTCTTGAACCACAAAGTAGCTCTCGTCTTGTTCAATCTTGATCAAGTCATTATCCAAAGTTCAGGGGCTTTTGCTCGCATAGTTATACCCCTCAATGGCTTTGAAGTCTTTGTGCTTCAGGGAACACTGACCCCTGCTCAAACCAGTTCTGGGTGCCTCCCTACCAGTGACACCTTCTTCCTTTGATTAGTGGGGGTCTGGATTCTCAATGACTCAGCAGGAGATGGGACAATTGTTTTATAGCACCAGCCCAGGCCTCTTCACCTCTAGGGCTACTCCTACCCCTACACTCCAAATGCAGGTCAGCCTGCTGTCTCACCTCCTCCCCCGGGTCAAGACATTCCCCAGATCCTATCGCTTTCAAATCCAGACAGTCAATCCACAACCAGGCAGAGACACACAGAAATGTTTAAAGCAAAAAAACCTAGCCACTTCTGAAAGAGTGGCTTACAAACACATAATGCAAAAACTATCTTCATAAAAAGATGTGTTATTGCAGGGTGAGTTCAGGCATATTAAACTTCACCTTTCTATCTTAAACCTTTGGGAAGATAGGTCGGAAAACATATTACACAGTCTTCCCATCCTATTCTAATGGGCAAGATGGCCTTTCAACAGTGAAACCGAAATGGAGATTATTTGACTGCCAGGACATGGTACACACCTTGGTACATGTCTCACCTTTCACATGCACTGCACCCTGTCCAGGGGGTATCCTAGACCTACCATAGGGGTGCCTGATGTGTATGGAATGGCAAGGGTAGGGTCTGGTAAGTGCGTGCACTTACCAGAACAACATGGCAGTTTAGGAAACTGCGCGCAGGGCCTGCAACGGCAGGCCTGAGTTCCCCTTTCAAGGCTACTTGAGTGGGTGGCACAAAAAGTGTTGCAGGCCCACAAGCAGCCTGCAACACTCCAAAATGAACCTTTTTTGAAGACGGAGGAAAACATCATAATGCTCCAATCTATACCTTACAGTGTGCATGCAGCTCTTTGAGTTATTAGTTCACTGTTCCATGTTAGGATTTTAACATCTACACTGCTAGTAAGAAAAGGATCTCTCTGACAAAAGCACTGACCGATTTAAACTATATGCACTTTGTGATCTGCATGGTACACATTCTTTGCAGCAGGCACATTTACTCTTTGTGCTACCATAAAATGAGTTAAAACCTCCACTTGACAAAAGTCCTTCTCTCTCCAGGAAGAACATTAATCACTGTTATCTTGACATTTTTATTTTTGTATGCAAATTGGAGGCCAGCAATGTAGCAGCAGGTGTTTTTAAAGCCATAAAATACTTCCAAGAGCAGCGCCCCCTGGAAGAGTCAGCACCCGGTGCGGTGGCACCGGTTGCACCGCCCTAGAGCCGGCCCTGGATGAACAGATCAGTACCAGCCCATACCTGTAGCTTTACTTCCTTCCTTATAACAGTCCTCTTTTTCATTATTTTAACATACCAAGCTGATAAAATATTTAACCAGGGCAGGCTTTAGCACTGGTGGTGCCTGGTGCTACAATATATTTTGGTGCCCCCTCCCCCATGACCTCATAATTCACGGATTCCCTCACTACCACCCTCCAACATTGCCCTTCATCTCTCCATAGCCCATATTTCACATAGCTTTATAGTGCTACTTATACCTGTTTAGGATGTCAGAGCACTTTAAATCACACACATTATACAGAGACAATGAATTATGGTTTATCTAATATGGTAGTCAGAAACTGACACATTCCACACGTAGATAGGGTGCTTTATGACACCAGATGGTGTTTTATTTTTACAACATAATGTGGATCTGCACTGACTCTCCTGGTTGTGTAAATACTTAGATAGCATCACTTGAGATTTTACATACCATACTCCCCTTTCATTATTTTGTGCTCCAATTTACCCTGTGGTGCTCTCTTTGTTATTAGGTTGTCATAAATAACTTGCTGCATTTTCTATGTGGCATACTTATTTAAATACTGGCTTCTGGCTAGGACATCCTATACAACCTTCAGACCCTCTCCAGCCAGTCCCCTTTTTTATCTTTTTATTATTCTCCTTCCTTTCAAGGAGTATGACAATTTTAGCTCTTCCCTATTCAGTCCCAATATCTACTTTCTTTTGAATCAGGCCTTCCATCGCTTTGTGTTTGGCTTCATAGACCAGACAGCTTTTTTTTTTCAATATCTATATATCTATACCTAGTAACCAACCAATAGTTTCACATTGCCCACTTGTCCTACCTGAAGATTTGTTTTTCCTCTCGGGTCTGTACAGCTACTCTCTTAATCTTTGGTGTAAAGAGAATAACAACATCTACCCAAATGTTCAGATTACCATACTCGGATCAAGAAGTATTCAGTCCTGATCACTTATAACTACCACATCCCATTACTTATTACATTACATACATCTAATGCATCTATACCATTTCAGTTCTTTAACAGTGATCGTCATTTTACAAACAGATTATACTCAAAGAGGTACAAATATCCTTCTGATATCTTCTTTGACTTTAGCATGCAACTAGAATTACTATCTTCTTGTAAGATTTTTCACCTTACCTTGTCAAGGTCAAGGGTGCACTTTGATGTGGGCTTAGAATCCTGCAGATGCCACTCGCTCCTCTTCGATCTTGTTGTGCTGGGCTTCTCAAGACGTGGCAGTGTGCATGGAAGCCATTAACTTCTTCTGACATTGGTTCGATCTAGCCCGAGAGGTGTTTTCTGGAGCAATTCTCTTGCCTGTAATTCTCTTGCCATGCAGAAGAATTTTACCAGTACCATGGCCTCCTGAAACACCATATTTAACATATTTTGTGTGTAGATCAATATGTTTATATTGAAGTGCCTGAAACAGATATTGTTATAGAATCTTGTCCTTGTTTATGTGTTTAACCATAATTAGTTTCCCAATACAAGGAGGCTGAACCTCTTTTTGGTTACCTCACATCCTGTTTAGCCCTTTATAAGTGAGTCCTTTTGAAGTTCAGATGTGTTGCAATTGTGTTTACCTGAGTGCTCGCTCACTGGACTCCGTGGCTTCTCTGCCTTCTCCAGTTCCTACTAATTCTCGTCTTGCACTTCGCCTTCCAGCTTGGCCTGGACAGTTGGAAGTTTTTGTCTCGTCTCTAGTTTTATTTCTTGCTAAAATAATATTTTCTGGAGCAATTCTAGACTTCCAGTTCATTCTGTCATCTGGGTTCGTTTCTAGGGATAGTAGGCCACTTCTACGCACCAAGAATAGCCCATATGCAGCACCAAGAAGGCTTACTTTTGACAGGTTGCTTCACCAACAGAATCCAACGATGGATCTGGTCCCAAAATTATTGACAGCAGTAAATAACTTGATTCTCCTTGTTTAAAGTCTGACAACAGAAAATGCCTTGTTACATCAATCTCTTGCTGTCTTGCAACAAGGCTCTTTGTATCCTACTCTGGCTGGCTTGACAGAATTAAAGTTTGACAACAACCCAAGGAAACTAAAGACTTTTCTGGACACTTGTCAGATCCATTTACCCCTTAGCCCCACATCTATGCTATTGATAGATGCAAGGTGGGCTTTTCTGTCAGTTATACAACTGAAAAGACCTTGGCATGGACCTTGCCTTAAGTTTCAGATGCAAGTCGACTTCTGGATAATTTCACAGCCTTCCTTATGGAATTCAAAAAAATGTTCAACCGTCAAGATCAAAAGGAGATATCAAAACTCCGTAAAGGTGCCATGGACTTGCATAACTCATCTCAAAATTCATAGGACAAGCTAGAGAGACTGACTGGCCTGACTCAGCCCTGTTCACCTTATTTAGAAAAGTGTTCAAGGATGAGTTGAAAGACGAAATTTCAAGAGTTGCTACACCATTCTACTCACCATTCAGATTCACAGTTGTCTTAAAGAAAGACGAATGAAGTGTTGTAAACAATCTCAGTCAAAACCCCCTTCAAAACCTGCATTCACTATACCACCTAAGAAGACTGATCCAGAGAATTAACCCATGCATGTGGGTTTCGCTGTAGGTATTTTGACTGAGGAAGAAAGAAGGTGGAAAAAAAGGGCTTTGTTTATACTGTGGTCAGAGAGGTCATCTTCTGGGTTCCTGTACTGTATGCTCTGTTTGTCACTCAGAAGACTCTAAAAACTGGAAAGCTCACCAGTAGTGCAGGGATTAGAGTGGGTGTTAATCAGACACTCCTGCCGTCTCTAAAATCTTCTAGCTTCATACTTCTGATTCAGTCTCAACTCCTCTTGGGACCTGTTCTTATGAACTGCAGGGCCTCTAATTTCTACATATATAGTCAGTGGGCTTCATGCCATCAGATTATAGCCCCAAGAAGGGATGGTCCAGTTGCAGTAGAAGCTGTTGATGGGACTTTAATCCCTTCTTGTCTTGTCACTGGGGAAACTCAGGTTTTTTTCTCTCCAAATTGCTGCAAATTATGAGCAACTCACCTTTGATTTAATTTCCTTTTCTTGTTTTCCTATCAATTTGGGCATCAACTGGCTTGTTCAACATCACTTTATATAAATTTGTCTTCAAATACCTTGTTCTTGGTCTCTGAGTTTTGCATCTCTCCTTCTACATCTGATCACCTTTCTTCTACAGAAAATCCTGAAATTCTGCACAGTAGTATCACCCAGTTGGTACCACAATTATTTGAAATTCCTGAGATTTATCATTAATACCTAGATGTGTTCCAAGAGTCGGCTACCAAAGAGTTACCTCCTCATCGCTCTTTTGACTGTGCAACTGAAATCCTTCCTGAAGCTATAGTTCCCTATGGGTTCATCTTTTAGCTCCTTCTACCTTGGTAAATAAGCCCAAAGAGAGTATCTTGACACAAACCTTGAAAATGGGCTGATTACTCTGTCCAAATCCCCTGCTGGAGCCTCTTTGTTTTTATACTGAAAAAGAGTTACTCAGAACTTCGGCCTTCTATGAATTACAGGGACCTGAATCTAGTAACTATCAAGGATCTCTATCTTTTGCCCCTCATTTCTGATATTTTGGAGGTTGTTCGTGGGGCTAAAATATTCACATACCTGGATCAAGGAGAAGATTATCACCTGATCCGGATTCGATGAGGTGATGAGTGGAAGATGGCATTCAGAATACGGTTTGGGGATTAAGAATATTGTGTGATGGCGTTTGACCTCAGTAATGCCCCTGCTATCTTTCAGCATTTTATGACTGCAATATTTTCAGATTTAATCCCCTAGATAATAGCTGTCTATTTAGGTGACATCCTAATATAGTCAAAATCTCAAGCAGACCACATATTGCATGTCATACTAGTTCTACAGCGTCTGAGGAAAAAAAACATTTCTGGCCATACATGAGAAGTGTCTTTTTGGGAAGAATTCGGTGGATTGTTTGTCCATGTTCTATCGTCTAGAGGTTAAGCTATAGATTCTCGGCAGGTTCAAGCCATCCTAGATTGGCCCATTAATTATTTGGTAAAAAGAAACTCAAAGTTTTTTAGGGCAGGCAAATTATAACCGGAAATCCATCAAGTATTTCTCTAAACCAGTCTTTTCGCTCACTGATTTACTCATAAAGAACATACCCTTTCAGTGAAATCATAGTGGCATCACAGTCTTTGAAAGGCTTAAGAATAACTTTATTCAAGCTCCCATTTTATATCAGCCCGGAATCTCCCAGCACTTTATTCGAGACTGAGGCCTCAGACCCAGCCATGGTAGATGTTTTGATTCAGCTCAGTCAAGATTGCAAAAAATATAGAGTTGGCATTTTCTCTTGAAAAATGTCTCCAGCAGGAATGTATTATTCTGTTCTAGAAAAAGAACTTCTTGAAATAAAATCAGCCTTCATAGAATGGTGAAGTTTCTTACTTGGAGGCCAGTTTTGTGTAACTGTTTGCACTGGCACCAGAAATCTTCAATTTCAACAAGAGGTGAATGCTGGAAGCTTGTTGAGCATTCTTATTCCAGCAATTTAATTATATTCTTAGCTACATTCCCAGCTTTGCAAATATTATTGCTGATTCCCTTTCTCAGCAGTATCCTGTGTCAGAGAATCACTGGACCATTGAAAAGATCATTGCTGCTCAACCATTAATTTCCCCAACTACTCCCACATTTCTTGAGGCAATTCACCAAGAAACCGAAAGGCATTAATATTCATGACCTAGAAAAATAATTTCTCGATTTCTGATTAAAGACACAAAATGGTTTGGTTTTTTTGAAAAACAAACTCTTTATATCTCCAAAATATTCGCAAACATTAATTTGACAACTGTGTCACGATTACTAATCTCTGGACATAGGTGAAGAGTGACAGAAGATTTCATCAGAAGGAGGTTCTTGTGGCCTTCTCTTCCTCACAATGTTACAACATTTGTCAACTCTTGTAAGGTCTGTGCAGGGTCAGAGTGGGACAAAAACATAGGCCCGGGCACTAAAATAAAAGTGGCCTCACTAGTGAACCAGATAGCTAAAAAAGTGGTCCACATTTGCTAATCAGGCAGATTTTAAACTTGTAAAGACAAGTTGTATGGATATTTTGCAAAGTATGGGAGACTGCATCCATTTGTGTTTGCTGCAGGCAATGCTTGTGGTAATATCAGGGAAATCAAAAGTTAAAACTGGCCCACCTAGCCATATACCAGGCCCATAAACTGCAAAAAAACAGCCCACACACTGGCCTGTCAATCCAGCAAATCCTTCCCAAACAGACACTTTTCAGGTTTGGCCAGCAATTTATTTTCCCTCAGACGCTGTAGGATTTAAACAACATGTGTTAGAGGATCTGCTGGATCTTTTTTAAATAAACAGGATGAATATAAATATACAACCATTGTCTGCAGGATTAAATCTGAAAAAAGACTGCGGTCGTAAAATCATGACAGACACTGCTGAGGCCGAACAGCATCACTGCATGTTTGAACCTGTAAATCAGTCCGACCCTGGGTCTGTGCCCAGAATAAATTTGAAACACAAAGAAAAGCAGGATTATTATTGACACCTGAAATTTCTATATCCCCTGAGAAATCATTTCTACTGACTTTATTGTAGAGTTGCTTACTTTTCAGAGGTGCACCACAATAATGGGTACAGTAGATTCATATACATAAACGGCTCCCTTTTCTCCTCTTCCCAAATTACCACCTGTGCCAGAAATGGCTGAGGTTTCCTAGTCTGGCGTATTCTGACTCCTTGGAGTACCTATGAAAATCATTTCTGATCATGGGCCCAATATATCTCAAAGTTTTGGAAATCTGTGTCATGAACTTGGCAACCAAAGTGCACTAACATCTGGCTTCCACTCTCAAGCCAATGGACAAACAGAAAGATTAAATCTTACTTTTGAAGAATTCTTAAGATGCTACATTTCTGTTCTGTTACCCAGGACAACTGGAAGTCTTACTTATCTGCAGCAGAGAGTGTGCCTATAATAACTCGACCCATACTTACAGCGGTTTCTCTCCCTTATTTGCATTAACAGAATTCAATCCTCTAACTTTTTCAGACTCATTGAATATACAGGATTCAGTACCAGCAGTTCAGAATTTACTGGAAAGGTTAAAGAAGGTCTGAGATTAATTACTTACAAATTTACAGGACATTAAGGACCCAATTCCGAACCCGTTAGGAAGGCTTCTAGACTGGTTCCGGAATGAGCAAATCCGATTCCGAGCCTATGTTTCCAACTGAATCGTCACATGTTCGAAACGATCAAGTACGATGCGAAGATCTTGTCTGCGCAGACCGAATCGTTTCCGAACCTGATCCTGTCAGTCTGAGTCGTTCGGAACCAAATCGTGCCGTGCAATGGGGCCAGCTTCTGAACGAGCGAGTACAATGCCCGATTCTGATAGCCGTACTGACTCGGTTTTGGTGAGACAAAAAGGATTTGTGAATCGGACTTTGGGGGCCATTGCAGGCCCATCCTCACCCAGGACACTCTGAATCAGTCGTGGGGGAGTGCACATGGGTCCCCCTGATCCAAACATGCACAGTGTGTCGGGCACCATGGGGTGCCCGCCACTGGGTGCATGCTTTTCCCCACCCACCCCTTTTTGCAATGGGAGCCTGTGTAAGCGTTCAGCACACAGGCTCCCAGTTCAATGGGAGTCCGTGCGAACCGAGTCCGTTACCATCTGAATCGGTCACACGGACTCCCGGAATGAGATTCGCTTGGAAACCTCTCCGGAACCAAGTCGTCCAGAGGGCTTTCCTAACTTGATTGGAATCAGGCCCTATGTTGAAACAAAGATTACAGGCTAATCAGCTTAGGCGACTAGCGCCTAATTACAAGATAGGAGGCAGAGAGAGTTTGGCTGCCCTCTGTCAATTTACCTCACTCTATCCGTACGTTTACATTTTCTTCTAGCTATTATGGCTCCTTTGAAGGTTTTAGGATCATTAATCCTGCACTGTATGCCCCAATTTTCCCTTTTCCTAGAGGATTTACCCTTCCTTTCATCGGGCGTAACACAGGCCCCCGCAGTGTGCGGGGGGCCCCAAGCTCCAAGGGGCCCCCTCGGCACTGCACTCTGGCCGGAGAGCTCCTGATTGAGCCCGGAGGGGGGCCCCTCTACGTACCGTACAGGGAGGACCCCTCACTTTTCGTTACACCAGTGCCTTTCATGTATCCTATTTAAAGCCTTGTCTGTCATATGGGCCTTTAGGTTAAAAAAAGACCACTTCCACTACCCGTAGATGGGCAACCTGAGTATGAAGTTCAGGATGTCTGCAACTCCCAGTACTTTAAAGAAAGGCTTCAAAATCTTAAGGATTGGAACAGCTATAATCTTTGTGATCTTTACTGGGAAGCAGCAGGACAGGTTCAAGACCTTCTTTTGGTTAAACAATTCTGTTCAAAGTTTCTCCATAAACCAGGAATTCCTAAAAGGAGGCAGAGTGTAAGGTTTTTCACTTTACATTGTCTCCGAGCTCGGACGTGTCCTCCTCGTTGATTGCAGCCTGTCGGTCCTCTCGAAAAGCGGTGGTGTGTTCGGAAGCTATTATCAACTTCTTCCATGCATCAGCTTGATCCAGCCCACATGGTACCTTCTGGGTGATTCTCTTGCCTGCATGTCTGCATCAGTGAAAAGCTTATTGAAGGAGAATTGTACGATACACGGCCTCCTGAAACACCCCTCAAATATTAAAAATATTCTATGTGTATATCAATATCTTTATGTTGAAGTGCCTGAAATTGATATTTTATTGAGTCTTGCCCTCGTTTCTATGTTTAAATAAAATTAGTTTCCCAATCTTATTTTTGTTTACTTGACTGCTCTCTCACTGGACCCCATGGATTCTGCGCTTTATCCAGTTTGTGCTTGTTCTCTTCTTACTCTTCGCTTTGCTGCTTGGCCTCCACTGCTGGAAGGTTTTTCTGGTCTCTAGTTTATTTCCTTCCTAATGAATATTATTTTCTGGAGCGAATCTTGATTTCCCTGTCATTCTGGCATATGGGTTTTGCTTCTGGAGATAGTAGTTCCTACTCACCAAGAAATTCCCTACATCCAGCGCCAAGGACCTAATCGTGACACTTTTTGTGATACCACACTTTACTGGGTGATTGAGATACACTTCCACTTTTATGAACTTAGTACAACATTTCTAGCACACTTTCTTTCTAATAATACACACCTCATTGGATGTTTGGGATACACTTATGAAGCACTGGGTAGTTTCTTTCTTAGTTGCTATTTGGATTAAACTGATTTAATGAACTCTTTCTTCCAGAGGCAACACCTTATATGTCCTCTTTGTTCAATAGAGCAAGGGCATGGACAATTAAAATATGTCAGCAGCATATGTCAGAGAGCATGCCTTGGTGGATGGAGGGCAGTCTGGAGGGGAGGAAAGGAAGGGTAGGGCAAAACCCTCAAGAACTAGCTGCCTGGCCCAGTATGTCATGGTCGTTTCCCAACCAATGCATAAAGTGTGAGACCCTGCCTCCACCAGAAAATGAGGACTGGAGTTAGCAGCACCTTCAGAGAATGGCAGGAATGTGATCTGCTGCTGCTCCAGGCATCACATAGGTTCACCACTGCCCTGAAAGGAGCAGTATATGTATTGGGGTGTCTGCACTGGTTGAGAAGGTTCTTTCTGCTGGGACTGCTGTGTTATAGAATAGCTCAAACATTTCCTGTACTGCTAGTATAACTACCTAGTTGAGGATGCTGAGGCCGTGTGAGGGAGCTGTAGCACTATTGTTCTTGAAGCGTATAAAGGTCAGCTTCTTTTCAAATAGCAGCTTCACATCGAAGGGCATGTCCATGATGGTTGCCAGGACATCTTCTGAAAAGCCAGCATCCAAGCTTGGTGGTGCAGTTTGAAAGCCATGACAATAGGTTGAGCCACTGTGTCTGCAATGTCTAGGTTGTATATCGAGATTTGGTTAGAGACATCCAAATCCTTGCTGACCAGATCATGTGGTCAGTTGGACTAATGATTGTAATCTTTACAAGTTCCTCCAGGGCATGTACATAGTCACCGAGAAGACAGGTGGCCCTTTTTCATTCAAAGGGCGAGTCTGCCGGAAGGGCAATGTTTGGTTTCTTTGATGCTCTAACTGGAGGAGCTTTGGGAAAGGAATTTAGGTTTGTTTTAGAGAGGAAACATGGACTACTACACTTTCTGGTGATGGATGAAATGGCAAAAATTGTGGCCCACCCATGTCAGGTCTAAATGGGAGATGAGGGCTCCAAAGCAAAAGATTATTACAATATTTCTGTCGAAATGTTACACTGTGTAGGGCAGGGTCAACTCCAAAGATTCTGCAGCTTTTCGTACCAGAGTGGTGAACAAAAATACTTTTTCTGAAGAAAGACCAGATGGAAAAGAATGTCCCCTGCTGGTGAAGTATCCTGGTCACTTGCAGTTTATCAAGATATAAGCTAGCATCCGTTTGATTTGTAAGAGGAAAGGAGTGTGTTACCGTCTGAGTCATTAACTTCTCTGCAGTCATAACACTTACCAGGCATTGTAAGGACATCTGAGTCAGAGACAAACAATTCCTCCTTCCGGGGCATATTTCTAGGCTCTAGGAAAATGTTGCTCCAAGGGTTTATCATCACAACAAGACTTCACTTTCTCTTTTGCGATTAAGATATTCACAGTCCAGTATAGAATGGCCTTACCTATTCGAAGTTCTTCGTAAATTGAGCTTAGGCCCCAATTTTAATCAGTGGGTGAGATTATTGTATGAGAGTCCCAGTGCACAAGTGCGGGTCAATGGAGTAGTCTCCAGATCCTTCCGGCTGGGCAGGGGCACCCGGCAGAGTTGCCCCCTGTCCCCATTGCTCTTCGCCCTTGCGCTCGAACCATTGGCGCACTGGATTAGAAGGGACCCGATGATTTGGGGATAGTTGCCCCGGGTGGATGGGAGGAGCGCATCTCGTTATAGGCAGATGATATTCTCCTATACTTGGTGAGACCATACCACTCTATGGCGACGGTGCTTCATATTTTTTAGCTCTTCTGCAGTTATTCTGGATACAGCATTAATTGTCGGTGATATTCCCACTCTCGGGCCCCCCGCCGGCTAGCTGTCCTGCCCTATTAGTGTTTGGAAGGGTTCAAGTACTTGGGCATATACGTAATGAGAGACCCAGACGGGTTTCTGTGGGCAAATCTCGAGTCCCAGCTGGAGCGCCTCAGTACAGATGTACGTCACTGGAGCACCCTCCCGGTGTCATTGATGGGGAGGGCAGCGCTGTACAAAATGATGCCCTAGCTTCTTTATGTTCTCCAAACACCCCATGTTCTCCAAAACACTCCATATTGAGTCCCCCCAATAATGTTCGACTGCTACTATGGCAAGGAGGCTCCCCAAGAATTGCATTCACTATATTGCAGAAAGGCGTGTATGATGGAGGACTGGCAGTTCCAGATGTCAGACTGTACTATTGGGCCTCCCAGCTCATGGTTATTAACGACTGGGTATATACGGATGAGAGCGAACCGGCCTACAGAGTTGACAGAGCAGGTATGCCTGGTGGCCGATACGCCTCACTCCTGTACTCACGAAAGAGGAAGCTGGCATGCCTCTTACATAGAAAAGTAGTGGTGGACTGCTGGAGAGAAGCGAATAAACTACTGGGGTGGGCTGGGGAGTTGACTGGCCAAACCCCGCTATGGGAGGGTGTCTTCCTCAATGAAATAGTCACATTAACAGGCTTTGGGAAGTGGAAATTGATAGGGATTGAGCGTCTTGGAGATGTGTGGAGGGGGGCGGCACCACTCACATTTGAGCAGCTGCAACAAGAATACACCCGGCACAACACACAAAAATACCATTATCTCCGGCTCTTGCACGCTCTACAGAGGCACATCCAGCACGGCACCTTACTTCTGGATTACTCGCCGCTAGAGGACGAGCTACTCCTCGACCCCATTGTAGAAAAGACCCCTTCCACAGTTTACCGTAAGTTAATCAATAACATGCCAGACCCCTAGTTGCGCTGCGTGCGGCGTGGACTGAGGACCTTGAATACTTGGACAACACGGATTGGCAGGAGGCAGTGCAGAGTCCGAGCGAAGGGGCAATCTGGACGTGATTCAGGCTAGTGCAACTTAAAATTCTGCACCGCACATACTACCCGCGCACCTGGGGTAAAACACACTCGGCACTCTGTGTTAGGGGCTGTCAGCGAGAGGGTACATTATTTCACATATTGTGGGACTGCCCGAGGAAAGTTAGTTTTTGGCAGGAAGTTACAGGCATACTGTCCAAAGTCTCCGGCGAATGTGTCCCTATGGATGTGAAATGGCTACTCCTGATGATCAAAGAGGATTCAGATTGGTCCAGGCACACTGGAATCTGGCTGGCTCAGGCGGCCGGTATCGCTAAAAGGAACATTGCTCGAAGGTGGGGGTCACCCCTACCGCCCTCACTGAGAGAGTGAAAGTGCGACATGGACTGGTGCCTGAGGGCAGAAGAGATGGTGTATAAAGGAAGAGGATGTAGCAAGAAGTGTAGCAAAAAGTGAGAGAAAATATGGGCCACATGGCGCAAATATAGACTGGGGCTGGGTTTGGATGACGATCAATAGTCAAAAGTCAGGGACACGAGACAAGGCAGCTCAGTCTTTACTGCCAGGGGGGGCTTTACCAGCTCTATGTACACGTTGATTGGCTCTATACCTATTGAAAAGAATTCTGTTGATGACCTTCTGTCCTGCTGGGAATCGCATGTGGTCAGACTGTATTGGCAACTGGGGGCATACAGTCATAATCATAATTGTCCGTGGTAATTTGAGCAAAATGTTAATAAAAAGATTTTCACAAAAAAAAAAGATATTCACAGTCAACTTTGAATGTGGCACCATCATCGGTTCCAAAGGTGACATTTGAGTCAGCATTGCAGCAAGGGTGACCGGGCAAGCCTCAGGCTTAGGTAAGTATCTAATATGGCAGAATTACCAAGCTTGCAGTAATAGGCTCATTGTGATGTGGCCAGAGAGATGCAAAGCAACCCTTGACAATTCCAGCACTGCCAGCTGGAAGGCCTCGACCTCCATAGGGTTGGTGGATGAAGCTAGAAACTAGGGGTTACTTTTCTTTAGCTCCAAATTCTTCTTAAATAGCAATGAAGAGAGTCACTTTGGGGACAGTGGAAAGAAGACCTAGGAGCGTGATCATCTGTTCGAGGAAGAAAAGGATTTCACAGTGCTATTGTGGTTTTTTTGTGAGAAGATCTTTACGGATATCATTCACTGTTGAAAGTCTTACTAGAAGGGAAACAGGAATGTTTTGGCACATCCATGCGGGCCATGGGCAAAATGGCTTGGCCTCCTGCTCCTTGCTGGCTTTCGGATTTATAGAAGAACATGAGTTGCAGTCGATGGCATCATGTTGGTCCAACAAGGACATTTTCCTATGCTGCCTGAGACAGGGTTTGTACTGCACAATCTTAGGAGTCAAAATGCTGAAGAGTTTGAGTTTAATCAATAAAACACTGCGAGCGCCCTGGTGACAAATTGACAAAGCATGGAAAAATAGGAATTGGCACCAGTGCACCTAATATACTCCAATACTGTCACATCCATCGGGCGGAATAGTAGCTGAAGTCACATGGTGCCACCTCGAGGCGCTGGAGAGCAATTGTTAGGGAAAAAATCAAATGTGAAAGATCTACCCAAGAGTGTATTCTGCTCCCTATCCACTGGCAGATTAAAGGCAAGATCGAGAAAGGGCAGGATATGGCTCAGGCAAAAAATGAGCGCTGGGCTCATGGTGGTAAAAGTTTGAGCAGACCTTTGTTGCAACACAGCTGTATTTTAAGAGTACATTTTTCTTATCCTATATAATTGTAGGGCTCTCTTTATTAGTGTAATTCTGTGTAGAAACTATCCTACAAAGAATGGAAAGAATGAGGAACAGGTTACAGACAGATCCCTATTTAACTTCTAAAACACTCACAATTCCCATTTGGTGCCATGCGGTAAGGTAACAAATAATGGCACCTTTTCTCATTGTATCAGAGCTTTGATTACAACCTCTATAGTAATACCAAGGCTAATATCTTGTCAAGATTTATATTCTAGCAAGGCTTTTATTATGCCATCTTTATGATTACACCAGACTGTGAAAATACCAAGACTCCCTTTATGTCACAGGCTCTAAGTATGCACATTTTCTACTTATGAATGGGCTCTCTTTAGGTCAGCATTCTGTTCATGGGAGTGCTCTCAATATGTCAGCACTTTAACTATGTTAAAGTTTTTCCCCTCATATCACCATGCCTTCTGCAAGACACAGGCCTTTTTACCTTTCATGTCCAGCCCGCGGCCTGCTGCATTCACATTAGGCCCAAATGCACCGACCGAGTCCACCGGCCCGTCACCCAAAGCGGCACCTTTGTGTAATCATAGGATCTCTCAAAATGTTAATTATGTACCCGTAATTCCACACCATCTGATGAAATCAGCCCATATCTTGTTCGCGCCACCAGGAGTAGCCTCAGTATACAAACGGCTTGGGAGCACCTCACCCAGCCAGACATCCAAGCCAGATGGTTGCACATGGAGTAAGTGGATCAGTCCAGCATCTACAGATCTCCTTCCTGACTAAGAGCACCAAATAGAACAAGAGGCCCCTCTGCACTCTACTCAAGAGGCTACGTGAAGCCAGGGGCGTGGTTAGCACTCAAGGAAGATGGCGGCATTCCCGTGACTTGCCCGGTGACAGAGGCGCATATGAAGGATTTAGCGGCGCTTCGAGGGGAGCTGCGAAAATTAGCGTGCGGCCGTCGGAAGACTGGAGGTAGACGACGGAGGATTTTCCACAACATGAGAGGCGCTCTTCTTCACCTGTTTTGCTTTTTTCACTCAGAGTGATGTGGCGCACGCCATTTTGACAATGCTCGCAAACTGAGAGGAGCTTCTTTTCCTGCATTGGTATTTATCTTCAGACTCTCATTTGCACAGGGCTCTTTTCCTCTTACAGTGAGTAGCTTGAAGCAACGCTACAGCTAATGGACAGCATTATGGGGGCTCATTTTTTAGAAGTTTTACCAGTGCTTCTATCCCTTTGAGTCTGATGCTAGCGGCCATTTTGTCACATCCTACTTCTTTCAAACTGATTTTTCCTGCAATGTCCTGCGATGTTCTGCCAAATTAAAAAGACACCTGTCTGCCTGGACTAAGCTAGTTTGCACATCTCTTGACTCTAAGCAGGTCTCAGTCATAGTGGCATTGTTTGCTTCTTTACTCTTTTTCAGTAATACCTTTGGCTTTTTTTTCTTTTTACTTTCAACTTGAGGGGGTGCAGGTTACCAAATATTTGCCCCATTTCACTTTTTGTTGTCTAATACCTGCATCACTCATCAGCTGACTTCGCAGATAATCTTATGACTGATCCAATAATTTTTCGTGCCTAGTCATTAAAAATATTTCTGACAAATGTGTGAAATTTTATGATACTCTCTATAGGCTATGACTCTGTAACACTTTCCTTCTAGCTGAGTTTTACTAGCTGAAATTGCAGCACTTGCTATTACTAGTGATAACGGTCCTAACTGCTGGCCTGAGTTTCTGAGGAGATACTGGTTCAGGCAATCCCTCTTATGGGGAGATTGAAAACAGTAAGGTCGTTGGTGGTTCCCACTAATCACTCTCTTGCTGCTCGTTTGAATTTCTACGCTCACCTAGCTACAATGGATGATTCCTTGAACTCCTCTCCTAAAAGTGCTTCTGCTTCTTCTTCTGTAGTCACCAAGGTATCAACCAAACGGTTAAAAAAGGATCCTCCTTCTCCGCCAAAGCAACCCTCATCAGTCTCAATGAATCTTCTTCTGGAGGAGATCCGCGCATTGCGCCCATTTGTAGAAGAGACAACTTCTAAAATACAAGTTTTAACAGACGGATGGGCAAAGATGGAAGAGAGAATCTCCTGGGTTCAGCCTGCATTCAAGTTGAAGTCCTTCAATCTCAGGTTACATCTTTACAGATGCAGATTGAAAACCTTGAAAATAGAAATAGGAGGAATAACCTCCGCATATATGGCCTGCATGAGGGTTCAGAAGGCTCTGATCCTATTGCCTACTTTAAAACGTTTTAGCCGAAGGTGCTAAACCTACCAGGAACTACCATCCTGAACATTCAACGTGCCCATAGACTGGGGCCCCGACATCCTCCAGCATGCGAAAACCAAGATGAGTCATACTCTATTTTCTTGAATAAACTGATCTTCTCAAGGTACTGTCCGCAGTTAGGTCCTTAAAACGAATTCCATCATCAGGCAATCAGCTTTTTTTCTCGCAGGACTATGCAGAGCCTACGGCAGACAGACACAGAGAATTTCTGGCCATGAGGCCGGTTCTATGCTCAATTGGTGCAAGATTTGGCTTATTCCACCAATGCTTGTTCAAAGTGACCTTCAATAATAACACCACCACTTACGAAGATCCGATCAAGCTTAAAAGTTTCCTCAACTCACAGTGCCCGGAAAAGATGGACATTTCTAATTCACGCTTCAGATGAATCCTTTCTTGGATTAGTTTTGGGTTACAGCCTTATATATTTACTTTGTTGTATCTCTTGTAAAGTTTAGATACTGGCCTGTTTATCTTGCCAGAATTTTACTGTTCCTTTTTAAAATTTCATAATCTCAATTTCTAGAAAGTTGAGTTAAAGTGCTTTTAATTCAACAATGCTTTAGCGGCTCTAACCAATTTTTTCTCCCCACAGGTTCCTTCTCCGCATTGTATGACTTATTCGTCTTGTTGTCGTTTATCCTGCAGTCTTCCCCGCCTCACCTCGTGGAGTCTGGACGTGTCATCGTTCCATGTGGCCTCATCCTCCCTCACCCTCAATATGTTTTGGATTCCCTGTAGGTACAGTTTTCTTTATTCTACCATTTCTAACAGTAATTTCTTTCTTCTTCACCTTTTTCTTGTTTTTTATTTCTAACTTATTTCTTTATACTATTTTCACTTTACCTATTTTCCTTCCTTTGTCTCTCTCTACTCTGCCACTTATATTTCCCTTATTTATTCTCACCTTATTTTACCTAAAATTAAAGAGAGGTTGGGTTGGGGAGGTTTTCTATTCACCAGGAGATGGCAAAAGTAATGGGGTCCTAACCCTTTGTCGTGAATCGCTTTCTGTTAAACTAATTTCACAATGTTCTGATGAAGATGGTAGATGGTTGTTCACTAAACTTTTGATTGTAATGCTCTGCTTTCTTTATTAAATGTATACACCCCTACCGCTGGAGACTCCTCTTTTTGGATATCCTTAGCTCAACAACACAAATTGTATTAATGACAATTTCATCCTTACAGGTGACTGCAATCATGTTTTTGACCCTTTTTTAGACCGCAATTCAATGGACTCCTTTGTCCCTCATAAAGCTCCAAAGCTCTTCATACAAACTATTAAACAATATAAGCTTATAGATGCTTGGAGACTTTGCAAGCCTACTACCAAGGAATACACTTATTACTCTTCGGTTCATCATACTCAATCACAAATAGATAATTTTTTCATATCACATAATGTATCCCAATCATTAATGGCAGCAGATATTGGATCTATTCTAATATCTGATCACGCTCCTATTACCATGCTGCTAGATAATTTACAGAAACCCCACACTCCCCGTAAATGGCGTTTTAATAACGCTCTCCTTTTAGATCCAATATTCACTTTCTGTTTTGTCTCTTTTTTTAATGAATATTTTTTGTTTAATCAGACTGATACTTTACCTTTTCATGTGGTGTGGGATGCTTTTAAACCAACAGCTAGGGATTTTATTATTGGTTATGTCTCCAAAAAAACGTAAAAAATCGCAAGAACTCACCACATTCCTTCTAGGCAAAATAAAGAAATTGGAGCATTCTTATTATTCCTCATAATCAAAGGATTGTTTAACAGAACTTAATAATGTCAAATTTCAGTTCAATAAGGAATCGACAATTAATGCTTCAACATATTTATTAAAGTCCAGTGCGAAGTTTTACAGGGGACAGAAAAAAGCTGGCAAAGTATTAGCTAATTATTTGAAAGTTAAGCATAACAAACTCAATATAGAGTCCATTTTGGATGAGCAACAAACATTGAAGTTTAAAAATGATGAAATTTTAAACAAATTTCTTCAATTTTATAAAACACTCTACGCATCAGAAGTCACTCCTATAGAACATCACATATCTCAGTTTTTATCTAGTATCCAGCGGCCACCTATCACCCAACCAGATTTTACTATCTCAGAATCTGACCTATCACAAAAAAAACTTTTTACCGCATTACAGACACCTAAGAGAGATAAAGCCCCTGGCCCAGATGGTTTTACTGTTGAGTTTTCTTACACATTTTGCATATTTATTACTTCCCAAATTACATAATCTATTAAATTCTTTTTAACTTCAGGTAAATCCTCAGGCTCTTTTTCAGATGCTCTTATTTGTCTTATTCCCAAGGAAGGGAAAGATATAAGATATTGTAAAAACTTTCGACCAATATCTTTAGTTAACGTTGAATACAAAATCTTTTCAAAGACTCTGGACATGCGTTTTGAATCCCACTTACCTGATTTATTGGGAATGGAACAATCTGGATTTGTTAAAGGTCGGCTTATCACGGACAACACTCGTTTATTTTTTTAGATTCTATCTAAATACTCCCATGTCTTGAACTTGTTAGCAGCAGTAGCACTGGACGCAGAAAGAGCGTTTGACAGAGTGGTATGGACGTACCTTTTTCAAACTCTTAAATGGTTCAGCTTTGGACCTAAAATAATTTCCTTAATATCAATTTTATATTCAAATCCAAGAGTGGGTGTATGTGCAAATGATGCTATATCTTCTTATTTTAGTTTGGGTAGAGGTGTTTGTCAGGGTTGCCCATTATCCCCGTTTCTTTTTAACTCAGCCTTAGAACCTTTTTGTCATGGATCCATCAAAATAAGGACATCCATGGATTTAATTTTAATGATACTCAAATTAAATTGGCGGCATATGCTGATGATATATTACTATTTATTTCACATTCCCAGTCTTCTCTCCCCGCATTCCTACATGAAGTAGACTCCTTTGCAGCTGTTTCCGGGTATAAATTAAATAAAGATAAATGCGAAATATTACCTTTAACAAAATATACTTTTAAGGATGATTTCGCAATCGCAAATTTTGCAAGGAGCCCTCAGTATATTTAATATGTAGGTTTACATTTTACTCCTTCTATCACAAGTACAATTTCACATTGCATGGAAAACTGTACACAGAGAATAACCTCTTTAACAAAACGTCACGCACGTCTCTATCAAAATTGATTCGTCCTAAGCCAGAAGGGGGTGTTAACTTCCTTAATTTTCCTATATATCAAAAATCTTTTTTGCTTCATCCAGCATCAAGATGGCTCTCCAACCCT
This sequence comes from Triturus cristatus, assembly GCF_964204655.1. Classification (NCBI taxonomy): domain Eukaryota; kingdom Metazoa; phylum Chordata; class Amphibia; order Caudata; family Salamandridae; genus Triturus; species Triturus cristatus. The sequence continues at coordinate 398,185,549 of NC_140583.1, read as the reverse complement.
TTCGAGGACTGTCCTCTTTGGGCTAAACTTGAACTTTCTTTTCTCTCTCCTTTTTCATTTCAAGAATATCTCTCTTTTTCCAGCAAACCACAACACTTCTCAACTCCCGTAATTAAACACACATTCAAATTTTTGAAACCCAATTCCCCATTAGACCCTATAAATTGGATTTCTTTCTCCAGATCCACAATGTGGCATAACACTATGATATTGATACGTGGCAAGCCTTTTTAATGGAAATCCTGGAGACAAAGAGGTTTAATTTGGATACATCAATTATATGCACAGGATCAGAATATCTCTTTCTCGCAGGTTAGTGGACTCTTTGACCTGCCACTGTCTTTCCAATCTAAATATCTTCTCCTGAAACAAGCTAATCTGACTGCTTGTACCCAATACATATCTCCAAACCCTCTCACTAACCCTACACCTTCCTCAGTTGACAAATTACATTCTCTTCCACAAAAAACTAAGGCAGAACTTTCTTGGGAACAGGATCTGGGAGTCAATTGGTCTACAGGCACATGTAATAAAATATGGACTAAAATCAGAAGATTTCGAGAGCAGCAAATACTACACAGACACTCTTTTTTGTATATAATAGGCTTTTGCTAACCCCGGTCACTTTAAATAAAAGACATGATGATCTCCCAGATGATTGCTGGACATGTTCCTTCCCACATGCAGATCTACACCATCTACTTTTTACATGCTCACTTGTCTGTAATTTTTGGGAAAAGGTGTGGCCTCAAATCAACCTAATTTTTCACTCCAAATTTTCTTTCTCTGTCTCTCATGTGTTTTTGGGAAGCTTGTCCTCGATTTGGACAGATTGCTATTCCAATACAAAGATAGTAGACTTATTGTTGGCAGTTGCCTTTCAGCAGATAACCAAAAATTAGAAAGATTTTACCAAATTATCTTATTGAGCTTGGTGGAATGCCATATGTTACAACCGTAGATTAGATACTACTCTTGTGTATCCTATTCACATGGCAACAAAACTATGGTTACCTATTACATTGTTCGTTGATGCTAGTGCTAAACGCTTCTCCACCCTGGCCCCTGCACAACAAGAAGTTTCTAAACCTACATGACTTTCCTTTTGTTGTACTTATATACATAAGATCATTTTGAACCTTAGAAATGACTAATGCTAAGAAGCGGCTGATAACGGCAACCTGAACCACTGTAACATAAGTAATGAACATGTTATGGAATCACTATGGTTTTTTCAATTGATGGTTAAACATGTGTATATGGACCAATGGTGAAAAATGAAAATGCTAATAAAATCTGTTTTAAAAAAAATAAGATCATTTTGAATTTTGTAGTATGATTTTTTTATATGATTTGTAATCCCCTTTTGTTTATGCTAATTGATCTGCATATTAATTATTTTTCTTCTAAGTATGCTAAATTAATTTATACATCCAACTATCTTGCTTCTAAGTTTAAAAATTGGTTCATGTGACTATGTATTGTTATATTGTCTTTTGTATTGTGACTTATATTTTCCTCAATAAACTTACTTATGAACTTAAAAAAAAAAAAGGCTACGTGAAGCCATATCCACCCCCATTTAAAACTCATACCGAGTATAACGTGATATTTACACACAGGATATTCTTTAAGATGTTCTCAATAACCTTCCAGAATGCCATCACGACAGGGGAAGGGAAGAAGACATGTTCATCATTGGCTGTCAAGAAGCCACATCTTCTATATCTAGGAGCCGGCTCCTGAACATACTTTGCGATCTTTTGGGGGCCCAGTATGGTCTATTTATGGCAAACCAAAAATGTTTTTGCTTCAGACTAGCTGGTTTGACCACTGAATACAACAACTTCAAGGAAGCTTGCCATACGAGCTGCAACTGAGCCTCCTGTATGATCCCTTCCCATATTAAATATGGCGCTGTCATTTTTCTATCCTCTGCATCCAGGAACTTCCAATACCAAATGGCAACTATGTCAAAGTTCTGAGTAGAGTTCAAGATATATAATTTTTCCAATCATACCATTGATCTCTTTCTTTTGATTTTCTGAGTAAGCATCTTGTGAATTCCATTGGCAAATCTACTTTTAAGCATTTGCTCCATTTCACAAAATGTTTCTGTAAATAAACCCAGGGTATATTTGTGGTTCAGTGCCCATGATGTCGACTGTGGGTCCGAAACCGCTCAAAGTCTGACCTTCTCATCTTGAATACATTGTGTTATTCTTGGGAAAGTAATTTCATATCACTGTGTCTCATTTTCCATTTGTGCCATAATTACAAGTGATAAATCAATGACTAGTTTACATTTCATAATTAAATAAGCTCTACACAGGCTTGTCAATAGTAGAAACGTTATGGGCTGAATTTTCACAGCTATTTAAGCATGTACATTTGGCTAATACATGAAGAAGTTGGTTTTGCACTCATAAAAGGATTAATTTACATCAAGATTTTTCTATGAGTAAATATACACATAAGAGATGAAAGTGGGAGGTAATTAGTAGTTATAAGACTGAAATGTCCACAAACGTATATTTTTAAAGCTATTCACCAATTTTTCTCCAATGTCTTTCAAACCTAAATAACTGTGTAGATGTACTCCTGATAATGGCAGGAGTGAAATGTTTTGTATTGTGGGAAGAAGCCTCGCCTCCTCCCACACAAAGGTCTAAGGAAAGGAGCTGATGGTAAAACATTTTCCACCTGGGAAAGATTTTCCACTTGAGAAGGAAAAGAAAAATGCGTTTTGATATGTGAATTTGCACCTGCCCTACAGATTTTGCACTTCAGGAAAAAAGCCCTCTTGCTCCTTGTTGCATCCCTGTAGCCATACAGGAGGTCAAACAACTGACCCTTGAAGTCTACTTCTTAGTCCTCGGTAGAAATAAGTGCAGTACCAACCCATCAAGTCTCCACACAGATCTCAAACAGCAGGTCGAGTCATTTTCTCCTCTTCCACTGGTCCAGAGAGTGTTCTCATGAGGTATAAGTGAGGTTTCAGCTTTGTAGGATTCACTAGCCAGTAAGTGGGGGTGAGTGACTTGTGGACACTGCCTAAGCAATCAGAAAAAAGTTCCAGAGGGCAACCCTTTCCCATTAAGAGCACATCCCATTTGCCTTATTGCAAACTATCCCTTAGTACACTACTCTGAAGAAAAATCCAACATGGTAGAATTTTTCTGCCACGAAGGGAGCTTGTGTGCAAGTAAGGGTTGTGCGTGATATTAAGTGCAATGCTAAAGTGTTAGTGTATGACACATCACAGTAAATTATTGTTATTGTAATTGTATTTAGTAGCACTTACTGACACTGATGACACTCCGGAATCCAAGGATAGTTGTTAATGAAGTCGTTATTGCTAGTAATTGCAATTAGTAAAGTGCTTTCAAGAAAAAATTGCAAGCATTAACACCAGTTACTTTGTGATAGATTATATTAATATATGTTGGTCATACACTAATACAGAAGCCTCTAATGATGGCAGCTGTATTTTCAGCTATTTATTTTTAATCCTGTCACAAGGTAGCCGATTAAAGTTGCTACATAGCTAACCTTATAGCCAGTTTTAAATCATGTACTGCACTTCATATCACGCACACCACATTCACATAGTACAACCCGCCTCATATACATAAAAAACATCCCTGTGCTCCTCCCTCGCAGCGAGGGGGTTGTAGCCCGCATAGAAACCAGGTTTTTACGCGAGGAGGCACCCCTATGATGAAGCATGACACCTCTGGTGTGTGAGAGGAACCGTCCTTAAAGGGATTCCCCCCTAGTACATGGTGGACCAATTACTGTTGCACTCCAAACTGCATCTTCTGGACCCGTGGCCTTTTTTGTGTTCAGTTCAATTGGATTAGTCAGAGCACTAAGGATATAGTGAGATCCTGGGAGCTATACAAGCGTCCTGCCAGTCAATGGCTTCTAGGGGACCCATCGATCCCTCCCATTTCTGTATGAGGGTGGGAAGACAGTCTGGGACATTGGTCACAACCCTATGCAATATAATGAAAGTTTTAAAAAATCTGTCACTATAGTAATCTCTGTTAAAAAATGTATCTACTTTTTTGGGGTGTTGACTGCTGGAGTGCCTACACGTTTTACCATACGTGCTCCTCTTCTTATACCCCTTTGTCTTGAGCTCTGTGAGGATGGTGAGATTGTAATGGTTGTTGGTGTGGTAGATAGTGTTGTGATGTCTCTTTCTGCAAAGTGGGTCATCTGAGACGGGGTAATCATCTTTTGCCTAACAAATTTCCTAGTTTGTCAAAAGTAGACATATTCAAAGTTGGTGTTAGGACCATTTGATGACTCGGGGTGAAAACTAAAGCAGTGAGTCCGCAGAAGGCATGTGTATTTGCATATGATCTCCATTCTTCCTGATGTTTCTTTGTGGCATGGCCAGCCTGACGTATATGTTGAATGTGCTTTTCTAAGCTGCCCCTAATCTTGTAGAGAGCAGACATGCTTTGGGACATGTATATTGACATTTTACAAGGTTATAATGATTATTTCTCTTTTGCTGTACTGAAGTTGTAGCACTATGATGGTCATCACCGAGGGAGTTGGTATCTATCTCTGCCTGTTGTAAGAGATGCGAGGGATGACATTTTCTTGGACATCAGCTGATACTATTTCCTCCGTTATTTGGCCTGGCTCCTGTATGCAATCATATCAATTTGGAATGAAATAATAAGGCATGATATGTGAATTTACTTCAGGCCAAATGTGAATAGGTAATATACTTGTAGCGAAGCCAGTTCCCATGACTAACTTAGTGCTTGATGCACCTTTGGTAGAAGATGTTGTAAAAGTCACCAATGGTGTGACAGAGGTAGCTGCAGCAGGTGTGTTTGCCAAACTTGTGGTTGTCTGAATGGTCTCATCAGTGAGGATTCTTATCAAATCATCAGAATAGCCTGACAAAATTGTTGCAATGGTGGATGGTAAAGGCATGACTGATCTAGTTGGCACAATGGAAGCAGTGGTGCAGGCAAGAATTGTTTCAGGAGTGCATACATCTTTGACGTATCATGCGTGTATGATGCCTTTGTGGTAGTAACGGACTCTGCCTTTAATACCTACGACAGTACTGGTTTTGCCCTCACACTGTGTAGCATTTGTTTTGTGTCTGCTTTTACAATTTTGGTGCTTGTACAGCTTTCTGCACAGAGCAGAGGAGCCTTGGCTGGCAGTTGAACATGATGGACCTTCATATTCAGACTCCTCATGATGTGTGCCACCTGCTAAGAAAATTCTTCAAGTCAGTGTGACATCTATGAATACTCACACCCAATGTTAACAAATACATCATTACTCATGTAAATCTATGGCGATTTCAGATAGCACATTGAGGTGACATAAAGTTGTATTGCACTTATACCTACAAATATTTTAAACAATCTTTGTCATTCAAACAAGTTTGATTTTCCTCACATGTTCTGCTGCCAATATCACATTTGAATTGAATAAAACAATTAGCTTTTGGCATCAAGGGCATGTGAAATAACTCATATTAAATTAGGTAAAAGCTTAAAGCTTTTTATAAGTCACAAACTACCCTTTTGTTATGTAAAGGGTTAGTTGTAAACGTAGGTACATTTTTTTTATTCTCCGCACATAATAGGAAGTGCAGTATCTGACTGTCCACATCACCTAGAGAAGTAACTAATGTAGATTCATATTTTAAATCTATGATCATGTGTCAAAGTATGTGGATTTATATTTTACATCTATGATCATGTATCAAAGTATAACTCATTTTTAGTAAGAATTCTACTAAAATGTCACATTACAGAGGGAAAATATATTTAATATATGTGCCCATATACTATAGACACCGATTAAAGTCACATATCACAATCACAAGTTGTATAATATGAAAAGCACCATCATCAATTATGCCATTACTAAAGGTATTGAATATGAAGACATACTATCTGCATTTTCATGTTCGAACAGTTAATCACAGATATAAGTCTTCCGAGACCTTTTGCCCATTTTATTCTCAATGAAACTCATACAATGTCACATTAAAAAAAAGAAACGAGAACCACAGAATGGTTAAGGATATCATAACAAGTTGACATAGATGTGTCTACACAGCTCGATTCGAAACCATAACTGTTGCAGCGTAAAGAACAACACACCTCCCTTTTAACCCTCAACAGATATTGAACTACTCCTTAATATGCCCCTGGATGTCTGATAAGCGTAAATCCACTAAACTCTAGGAATAAACGTATTGAAAGGTACTTCCGAGACCCTAATGTGTTCAATCCTGTCTTTTCATGGCCCTAGCGGCGTTGACAATAAGTAAAGCAAAGGTGTCCAGATCGCCTCAAAGACAAGTATTCGGTCATTAAGTTTATAGGTCATCCTTTCCCAGGAAGCAAGAGTGCTCAGAGAGTCCATCCGTTTTGCAATAGTCGGAACATTGGTCATTTTCCATTTCTGCAGAATACAGATGTTCACAATTCCTAAAGATGAGGCTAAGCATCTCCTGCCATATGTGGACAGATTATCAATATTGTCAAAGTTATGCAAGACTGCCAGGGTCCACAGAGGGTTAAATGCCCTCTTCCCCAGCCAAGTTTAAAGAGGATCAGACAACGATCTAGCAGGCCGACAGATTGGGGCAATACCAGAATATGCAACGTGTCTCCTCCAATCTGACCACAGCAGCAGCAACCCGTGGATGGTGAAAGGTGTGCCATGCGTAGTTTAGAGGGTGACCAGTGCCAGTCATGTTTGAAGTAACAGAATTTCAAATGTCCTTCCCTCAGGTGTCTGCTGTTAGTCAGCAGGATCTCCGACCACAATTCGCCCTCGTAAGCAATGAAAGGATTTCATTCCATCACCTGAAAGAGGTGTCCTATGTAGTGGATGCCCTTGGTCACCCACAGTTTCAAAACAGCGGTGTGTCATCAATCCAAATAGCAGCATTGCGCCTGAGGCATGTAGGAATCCATCTTGTTTCATCGCTTTGTGGGTCGACTTCCACACTTGCATGGAACATTGCAGCATTGGATTGTTGGGGTCTTTAGATCCTTGGAGATGTTTATATAGAACTTGTCAGCCCTCATTGTGGATCTGGTGTTCTATGACAACCCAGTCTGTGGTTTCAAACTCTTTTTTGAAAATGGAAGGCGAACTGTGACAACTGGTGAGCCGTATAGTATTGTTCAATATTGGGAAGGCGAAAGCCGTCCGAGCTAGATTCTGCATAAAGTTTAGACGTGGCTACCTGAGGCCTGTTCTGGTCTGTCCTGGCCTGTCCTGGTCTGGCTTGGCAGTTCTGGCTGGACTGTTCCCATGAGGCACAGGGTCAAGACTGATTTGCATATAGCTGTGTCTGAACTGGGATGGCGAAGTGAGCTAAAGAATAATGATGGATTCAACCCGGATCTGTGAATGGGGGTGAGTGATTGAAAGGTTTCAGCACTCCGTCCATCTCCGTGCCCTTTGCCTGAGACTGTCGTGGCTAGTTGTATGGCAGATTTGTTGCCGCAGCCATATTGAACACATTGCTTCTCCTCCATATTGAGCACATTACTTCTCTTCCACTCCTTACAAAATGACAGCTATCTAATCACCCTGTTAGCAACTGGCAATGGAAAGAGGACTACTCTGTTAACACACTGGAAACAAACTAAAGACTACATCTGCAAGGTGAGCTAGTCTCGGCCAAGTGGCGGCCATCTTGGATTGGCTTTGACCAACTATAGTTTTCACTGAAAGATTTGATGGCTTTGTAATAAGTACAGGAAATTTACTTATTAGCTATACGCCCTAGACAATTCTTGATGACTTTTTCCTCTGAGGGTATTGCCCAAATGGTCACGGGCATGTAGGAAATCGAGGATAGTGAAGACGCCAACAGGGTTTACAGCAAGGCTCGTAGATTGTGATGAAAAAGTCAGTGGATTAAAGGATCCATCAAAGTAGGTGACACTACTGCAGGACCACCCCGGAGTGCTGTATATCGCTATCTTTAATTACGTCAGGAATCAGTTTGAAATCAGCAGGCAGTAATTCCTACACCATAATGTACCCAGCTAACCTATCTAAGAACGCGGCCAAAAACTTCAAACACAAATTAATTAGAAAAAACCCGGATACGCTGATCTCTGACCCATCCTTCAATCTAAAAAAAAGGCATTATTGTAAATGATCTGATCTTTTTCACGAGAAAAACCAGGAAATGGCACTGTGCCATGACGAAGATGCTCAACATACAAAAAATAAGTAATATCCCACATGGTACTAAGTTATCGCTCATTCCTTCACTAAGATTAAGAGCGGAACTATGCATAACTATCTACAAGAATGGTATTGTGCTTATACAAGCAGCCAATAATGAGTTGAAGAAATTTGATTACTTTTTTGCAACCCTAAAAGATTATGTAGATACCACAATTTCCCAACAACACCTGAGCACATAAGCAGATGCCCAGTTTACCAGCAACTCAACCACCATAGACATCATAATATCAGAAGACCCCCAACAGTCACACCTTCCGTCTATGGCCATTGACACCCTTGACATTAGCTTCACTGGTCTAGAAGACAAATCACTACAATACGCTAATATCGTCTCTACGCTATTACATCTGGAAAGGTCCGTATCTTTTCCCCAGGATATGATTACTCCCACACATAGGCCACTTAGTGGAAACCCCCTTCCAGCAATAAAGGCAGGGATATTAACCCTCCTTCCAAACCCCACACTACGACAGTACCAATGGCATCTGCTTCCATACGAAATCCGTATCCTCCAAGCTTGAAAATAAGATCACAGGACAAACGGAGCTCACCGCATATCATCCTCAGGGGAGGCTCAAGCCCACTACCTAATGAGAAAAAAAGGAACATTGGAAAAGACGCTGGTCTGAATCTCCGGGACGCTAGATCCTCAAGCAAAATACGCAAAAGGCATATGTTCACTTCTAATATATCTCCTTCTCCACAAAGGGAAATCGAAACTCTTTAAATACAAGCTGACAATATGTCACAGGACATTCTAAATGTACTACAAGTAATGAAGAAAATATTAGAAATCACAGTAAGTACTCACTCCAAAGTCAAGCTCATTCAAGACTCAGGGCATGAACTTCAAGGAAACCGTAAATGGATAGCCATGCAATTATCAACTAGACAAAATCGGCCATAAAAAGATCTTAAATATCTATCAGATGATGAAACCCAGGCTCTACTCCTTTCCTATAAGATTACATCCATCAGTAGAGGTGAGGAAATTAGATCAGTCCCGATCAATGCAAATAGAACTTTGTTGCCCAATAACAGAAAACTCAACCTTAATAATCTAAAACATGTACAGTTAACCACCAGTAATCAAGAGATAAACTCTGGAAACTCAGGGAAACCGCTTCTATGCCTACTACTCAACTGTCGTTCAGCAGTAAAACATGCCTCAGACATTGCTGCTGTCATCATTAGTCAGGCAGTCGACGTGACAATCTTAACCGAATCATGGCTCACTGAGTCTTCTTCCCCTTGTGTGAGAAGTTGGCCTGGTATATGCTGTTCACTAGTTAAAGTGGACACCTTGCACCAGTACAATTCAACTCTTATGGTAGTAGGTTTAAGACAACCTTTTAAAGAAAGCTATCCTAGTGGTAGCTGTGGAGAGCAGCCTTCAGGCTAACTCTTTAGAGGAATGTAAAGCAGCTTATTTTACCTTATAATCTCTTGAATTACTAAATGAAAGGACACTACACAGGTATATATATCAAATATATATGTATTTATTACTAACAACTCTCTGCTAATCTCTTTATGAGATTAGAAGTCAGGAACATATGCACAACTCAACATTTCACAATAAGTTAAGCACAAATATGGCTGGGGCCCTAGGGGTGTACCAGACAATATACTAAAAAAGAGACTTAGAGATAACGACTTGCGAGGGGACAAGGCCTAGGGCCTTCAGAAGCGCTGGGGCCTCATGAAGCCACCCAAGGCAGGTAAGTAAAGGACCCACGGGAGACGCATGCAGTGTGAGAACACAGCCGCGAATCCCTATTGACTTCAATGGAGCAAGTCGCAATTGGAAATTTAGAGTTTTAGGATACTTCAGGAGAGTCTACAAGCAAGTCACTTACAGGGTAAGTAGTTCTAGAGCCAACACCCACAGGAGCACCGTAGTGCTGGAGTTACCTCACCCAGGGAAGCCGGGTGCATAGGTGTCTTTTGGTGTCGGGTCGCGGCGTCGTTTTCAATGGGAGCCAAAGAAGACTTGCTGCTTGTGAAGACAGGAGAAGTATCCGGTGGAATCCAAGAATGGATTCAGAAGAAGGAAGATCTGAAAGCAGTGGTGACAGTGTTCAAAGTCACTTGGCAGTGACCCGGGGCAAGGAAGATGGATGCCCACAGTCGTCGGGTGATTTCAGGTGATCCACGGGTGTCTTGACTCTTCAGCCACGAGGTCCAGGAGGCGTCGACGATGACCAGGAGCTGGATTCGGCATGTCCCACAAAGTCTGCAGCTTACTGCGGTGTCGGTGACCAGATAGGAGCCAACAAGCCTTGGTAACAGCAAGCCTCGTGGAAAGGATAAAAAGTCAGCGGTGCAGACCAGCAAGGTCTGAAGGACTCACCCAGCAAGGGTAAGTCAGGGCAGGCCTGGAGAAACCAGGAGAGCCCTTTGGAACTATAGAAAGGTCTTCTGGGGACCCACAAGCCAACCGGCAAGGGATCGCAAAGACGCCTCGGGAGGATTCACTCTACAGGGGCCCACGGTCACTCGGGATGGGGTAGGCCTCTGATCTTCGAGGGATTCCTGATGGAGGCTTGGACCACATGTGGTACAATGCACAAGTTCGTAGAACGTCGTGAAGGTGTTGCACTCGAAAATAGTGCACGGTACCCAGGGATTGCGGTTCCTCGTTACTCGTGGGGTCCACTTGACTCAGCGTCGCAGGGGACTCACGATGGCCTTGGAGAAGTCAGGAAATCCTCTTCCTGGGATGCAGGGACTTCGGACTCCGGCGGGAGCGGGAAAGTTTGCGACCATTGATTGCAAGATTGGGTGCCTGCCAAGTAGGGGAGTCACTCCTTGACTCCAAGGGAGATTCTTCCATCTTCCAGAGGTAATGGAACGTCGAAGGTCCAGGATTCTTCTTCAGAGCGTCGTCCAGGGATATCTAGTTTGCAATGGCAAGGGTTCCCTAACTTATACTGAAAGGAAGGGAGGGACTAGCTCTATGACCCCGCCTATGGGAGGGTCAGGGGAGGGGGTGGCTACACCCACTTCCCTTTGTCCAGTTTCGCGCCAGAGCAGGGACAAGTAGCCCCTGAGCCAGTTTGAACTGGTGTATGCACAGAGGAGCCTACTGCTCCCCCAGTGCAGGACTTCAAAGCACTCTAGGAGTGCACCCACCCAGCCCCAATACACTTAGCCCTGTCTGCGAGGTGGTCACACCTCCCTGTGAAAGGATGCCTATTGTTGGCCTCCTACACTGCGTGTTTCGGTCATCAGCCGGAGGGCAGCCCAGTGGCTGTGACTGGTGGCATCCATTTTGTGACGCCAGGGCTCTTCAGGATTCTACCGTGTTTCCACAGTAGGTACATGTCTATCCCTCTAGAAGGGTGGGATCATACTCACACACCAGGTACTGGTGTGGGGGTATGATTCCAAAGCGTTTGACACCAAACACGACATGTTTTGATGCAGCCATCCCAAAGTTAGCATTTACCGCGATGGTATAATGCACTTAAGAGTATATGGTTTGACCGCATTCACAAACAGCCCCAGATAATGGACTCTGAGAGCTGCAGAGGGGCCCTGCTCAGGCAGAAGCACCCCCTCACATGGAAACCAAGCACCCTGCCCTCAGAAGTGATAGGGCCTGCTTTAGGGGTGACTGATAGGTTTAAATGTGTGCGCAGGAGAGATATAATGAACCTATATCTCAGTGAGGAGTGCTAGCACCACCTCACCCAGGCTGCAGTAGCAGGCCTGTGGTGTCAGATTTAGTCCGCTTCCCAGGGGTGGCATAATATATGCTTCAGGCCCTGGTAGGCCTGTGAAGTACCTATGCCCTTGTTACCTAAGGTACCATATACTAAGGACTCATAAGGCACCACAGTATCCAATCACTAGTGCACCTAATATGCACTCCATGTTGTTTAAGGGAGTAAGCAGATAGGCTGGGGTCCTGAATAGCAGGATCCCAGCCAGACTAGTCAAAAACCAGGAAAAAAGTGGGGGCAACCATGTAGTCAGATTCCACCTTCTTACACCTTGCATGGATCTACTGGTGCCTCACAAATATAACAATATGAGGCTAGACAAACTAAATAAAGCAGGAGATGGTATTGCTTGCATACATCGCTCTGATATCTCTGTAACCCAACTACAGTCCGACACCCTTGAATCTTGTGAATACCTCAGTCTTGCTATAAGAACTGTATATAATCAAAGGTGCAAATTGCATGTGTTCCACCATCCACCAGGTAACAATGCCCCTTTCATAGACCAGTTAATGGAGATCATCACGGCTAACTCTAACATTCACACTAATGATATATTCCTAGGTGACTTCAATTTACATAGGGACGATAGTAATGAAAAACAGGTCAACGTACTCAAAGATTTCTTAGCAGACCTAAATCTTACTCAAGCCTGCACACTGCCAACATACTTGAAAGGGTCAACTTTAGACTGGGTCATCTCTAGAGATAAGGCTATTACAATTCACTCAATTGATTCATGCGATTGGTTGGATTACCATGCCACAACCTTCCATATAACTTCTATAAAAAAGAATAAGACCACGCAACCTGTCAAACTTAAACAGTGGATTTGAGACACTAGAGACCCAAATGTTGAGCAATTAGTAGCACAATGTGAGGAGGATTTAAACCCGCCTTTCAACATGATGAACGTAAGCAAACTCACATGTCACTACAACGCATCAATAAAGAATATAATCAACCCCGCCATGCCACTAAGACTGAAAAGAATTACAGAGAAAGATAAAAATCCCTGGTTTAATGGGACAGTAAATGAAGAAAGGCGGAGGCTGAGATTAGCTGAAAGGAAATGGAGACAGCACCCATCATCCCCCCAGCTAAAAACTCTCAGGAAAACTAGAATTGACTACAACAAAAGCATTCTCAGATCCAAAAAGGAATTCTTTAGATCTGAACTGGATAATGCTAAAAACAGACCACGGAAACTCTTTGAGATGTGAAAACAACAATCCAATAAATTGGCCAAATCTGTTCAGGAATCTATAAAAACCCAACTGAGCTGTGAGGAATTCTCAGCCTTCTTTACAGACAAAGCCAACTCTCTAGAAAGGGAACTCAGGATGGCAGAAGACATCCTCTCTAGCCCTTTGTCATCACAGAATGATGTTACCATGCACACCGCTCAAGCTATGATGAAAAAAAAAGTACAATGGTCGGCCTTCAAGTCATATGACCAGAATACCTTGGCCAAAACTCTCTCAACTATAAAACCAAATAACCATTACAATGACCCCCTCCACTCCAAATGCTTGAAAAGAATCAAACACATCGTCGTCCCCATATGGATAACAATAATCAATGCCTCACTGTCTCAAGGCGCCTTACCAGATTGTCTAAAAACAGGTCAAGTCCTCCCCATCATTAAAAAACCTACAAGGGACCCGGCAGACCCAAACAATTTTCGGCCAGTGACCAATATTCCATTACTAGCCAAACTACTTGAAAAATGCGTGCAACAACAACTGAGCCATCACATCACTAAATTCATTTTGTTGGACAACTGTCAATCAGACCAGGCCACAGTACGGAAACAGCAATCCTACATATAGTAGATGATGCACTACAGGCACTGTATCACAATGAAACATGTCTGCTGGTTCTTCTTGACCTGTCTTCTGCTTTTGACACGGTAAATCATGAAAAATTACTAGCCCGTCTTGAAGACAGAATGGGATTATCCGTAAATGTGCTTAAATGGTTTAAATCCTTCCTACAGAATGCAAAGATTCATAGTCAGCCAGGCGCTGTCCCCGCCATCCCCAAATTCGATTGGAGTTCCACAAGGCTCAACATTATCTCCATTACTATTCAACCTACATGTCGAACCCCTTACAGAAATTCTCCAGCACCCCAACATCTCCGATCATATTTATGCAGATGACAATCAGATCTACATCAAGATCTCTTCACTGCAGGCGATCAAGACAATGAATAATGCCTTAAAGATGTCATTACACTGGTTAACTAGCAATCATCTTAAACTAAATGCACAAAAAATGGAATTCCTATAATTATCCTCCCCAAAAAGCTCTTCAGATGTGAAGAAGTGGACCAAACTGATCACGGCGCTAGTTGATTCGACCAAATCACTAGGAATCACCCTTGATAAGAACCTAGACATGCAAGCCCACATCAAATCAATGGCGAAAAGTGCCTGTTTTCACCTGAACTACCTTAGAAAATTGGAACCACTCATTACTACGTCAGATCTCAAATTGGCAGTTCAGTCCTTAGTCATATCAAGGATTGAATATGGCTGTACAACATTAACAGGACTACCTAAGATCTCCACAGCACCACTAAAAGCCTGTCTCAATGCGGCCGCAAGACTCATTACAGGTTCAAGAAAATATGACCACATTTCCTCACACTTGAAGGCGTTAAACTGGCTGCCATATGAAGCCAGAATTCAGCTTAAAATGGCATGTATTACCCACAAAGCGCTTCACTACAAAACACCAATGTATTTAGCCCAGAAAATTTAGTTATCCGGTGAAGTCAGACCATCCCAGAGTGCCAGAGAACTGATGCTGACACCTCCCATTTTCAGAAGAAGAAAACGTATGATAGAGCATTCTCCATAGCTGCCGCCAGAATCTGGAACTCACTCCCTCCAAACATTAGAAGAATTCCAAACACATCAACCTTCAAGAGGAAAGCGTAGATCTTCCTAATGAGCAAATTTCTACCCTAAACAACTACTGCTCATCATCTGCATCGTGGTCAGTTGCTAGGTGCTGCCTAGTCCTTCTCAGGTATGGATGCATCTTACTCAAGAAGGGTGACAGAGACACCATAACAGTCCTCACCGTTGATCAAGTAGTTAGTGCCAATTAGATCTGGTATAGGAGTTTGCCTCAACAGGACAATAACATATGTAAGGGTAAACTTTCCAGATCGCTACGAATGCACTTAGGCTGTACATTACTACAATTAATGGGTCCTACTGTTATTGTCGTAACCAGGTACGAAAGGCATGCATCGGAACTATGTGTTTACTACTACTACTGCTGCTATATCTGTTGTATTCTAAACGATTTACGACATGTAACTGTAAAGCGCTCTGATACCCATGGGTCATGTTCGCGCTATATAAAACTCAGAATAAAAAAATAAATAAAATCGCCTTGTGTTTGCTTTGTTCGCCCTAAGTTGGCAGGGTATGCCCAGACGTGGGTCCCTTGTTCACTTTGCCACTGGATTCAAGCTAGCCTGGCTGATGAGGGGTGTTACCCCGAAACCGGTCCCAGGATGCTTGTTTCCAGTTCAAGAAAGACATGGCTTGGCAGTTCGGGTTGGAATGTTCCTATGAGGCACAGGGTCAAGACTGATTTGCATATAGCTGTGTCTGAACTGGGGCAGCGAAGGGAGCTAAAGAATGATGATGGATTCAAACCAGATCTGTGACTGGGGGTGAGTATTTGAAAAGTTTCAGCACTCCATCCATCATCTCCTTGTGTTTGCTTTGTTCGCCCTAAGTTGGCAGGGTATGCCCAGACGTGGGTCCCTTGCTCACTTTGCCACTGGATTCAAGCTAGCCTGGCTGATGAGGGGTGTTACACCAAAACCAGTCCCAGGATGCTTGTTTCTGGTCCAGGGAACACATGGCTGGGCAGTTCAGGCTGGACTGTTCCCTTGAGGCACAGGCCCAAGACTGATTTGTATATAGATGTGTCTGAACTGGGGTAGCGAAGTAAGCTAAACAATGATGATGGAATCAACCTCTGGAGCTTGTGATTTATTATGCATAGCCTGTATGCGACCTTGGCCGCCTTTGCTTCGAGTGCCTTGGCCTGCGAGTTCGGTCTCTCGTTGTCTGTGAATTGTATTCCCAAATAGTTGTATTTATTGGTAGTGGGGATCCTTATAGGTCCAAGGTGCCATTCCTACAGGTACTTTTTAGTTTTGTGGCCGAAGACCAAGACCTTCGTTTTTGTGGCGTTGGTGTGAAGTTTGTTTTCCATATTATACAGATGTAATGCCTCCAATGCCCTTTTCATGCCAAATCTGGTGTGGTCTAGTAGTTACGGGTCGTCCGCGTTTGCATGATGGGGTGTCTAAGATGGTTTGATTTGGGTGTGAAGAGTTTTCACCCTCAGGGACGTATTGAGGAGTATTGCCACTCCTCTCTTGCTATAGTTGGTGTGGGGAGTGAGTCTGGTGTTCTCCGACTGTGATGTACTATGATATCTGGCTTATGAGGAGCCAGATAGGTATGGCGCTTTTCCCATTTTACGTATGGAGAGAGACCATTGACATTGAAGGAGCAGACTGAAAATTATCTGATGGTGGACATTGGGTTAGTCGGGACGTCAGGGCAGCAATAATGAGAACTTGTGGGGGTTCTGTATTTTGTGCAAGACGTATTCGCTACAGCAGTACCACAATTATCAGGTGTGTAAACTTGAGGAGGTTCGTAGCACTGCATCTGAAACTTTGAACTGGCGTGGCCAACTCCTAAGGCAGTAGCTCCACTGCATAAGTAAGGATAAGAAGAAAAAGCATGTTGAAGCTGTTTTCAAGGTGTTACAGTTGTAGGAGGGTATGGCAATAGCTCGAGTGTATCTGCAAGAAGAAGAAACAGAGGGATCATGGCTTAAGCACCAAACTAGATTTATCCCGTGGGCAATGGGTGACCATCTCACCCCATCAGTCTCATACTGGGTGTCTGGGAAAGGAGGGTAATACAGGACAAGTGTCCGACGAGCAAGGTGGGGTAGCAGTAACATATCTATTTGATGGTGAGGTCTCCTGCCGGTGTGAATTGGTGTCCATGTGGTTGCAATCCATATCCGATAGAAATTGCTCGAGCTCGCAAGGATCAGTGAATTCACGGATCCCTCCGTCCACCATGAGGATCATAATGGCAGGTTTGTATGTTAAATTTTCATATTTGGGGCCATAGGGCAAGGAACTTCTTCCTATGAATATTGGTATTGTGTAAGTAATCTGCTGCCAGAGAGATAGCATTACCTTTGTAATCAAATGGGCCAGAGCGCTTAGAGGTCTGCAGTAGCACCATGACATGTTGGTGGCATTGGAGGCAGGCTATGACAGGCACAGGAGATTAGCCAGCAAGCAGCTTTCTCAAGTACAGTCTATGCGCCCTTTGAAATTAAAGTGGTGGGTGGCAATTTAGGCCCATATCAGATCAGGTGATCAGAATCACTCCCCTAACTAGTTCTGGGAGCACAAGGATTTTGATGTTATTCCCCCTGCGCTTATTTATCAATTCAATTACCTTTCTCTGTAAGTTCCAACGTTCAGTGCTCCAATCTGGTGTAGTAGCATATTTGCTCTCCAAGACCGTGAGATGTTGTTCCGCCTTACCTCTTTGCGATGTAAATTGAGCAGGTTCTGTGCGGATACCTTTAATTTCTTGATTGATGGAGAAGTTTGAGGCTTCTAGTGCATCTATAGTGACCTTCAGCCCTTTTAAATCCACCATCAGAGAATCCAATGTAACTGCTGTCATCTTTGGAGCAGCAGGCGCGGGATGGGGCCCTTTATGGCCAGTGGCAACTATTTTGGAGAAAAGGAGTTGCTTGCGTGATTTAATTTTGAAGTGCCAGTAGGGACTAGGACCCACTAGTATAGTAGTAAAGGAGGACAGCAACGAGGCAATGGGGGGGTGGGGAGGCAAGTAAACTGAGCCTCTCTAAAAGCAGCAGGTAGTGAAGGTCCACATGGCGCCTGAAGGCAACAGCAGGCATCTGGAGTGGCCTATATAGAAGAAAGTGATGGTCTTCAGGATACCATGTGGTGGGGCTCTTTGATTCTTCCTCCAATCGAAGATGGCACCCACGCAGTTCAGGGAATCATCTCCGATAGATAGTGGAGGAATGCTCTCTGCCCAACACTCACAGCAGTCCAGAGGATTGTGCACACGTTCACGCCTCGCCTTTGTTTATAGCGCCAGGGTCAGGTATGGCAATCAGCATATGCGGGTGTCAGGAGCGGCTTACTGTGTCAGGAAGAGGGAAGGGCATGGCTCCACCAGCACCTCACGTGGGTCATTGGTTTGGACCCTTCAGGCAACACAGTGGAGCAAGGGCGAGTGGGCGCTGTTGTGTTGTAGGCCCTAGGCCCACATGCTGGTGAATCACTGACACAGACACCGTTAGTGGGGTACTACAAATGGCCAGGAGCACGTGCGCCCGGGCCCTTTTATTAACAGGCTCACGTCACTCGTGATGCCTGTGATGGATGGGTGTGGGGTGCATGTGTGCCCACTCCCCCAAGGGAGTGGTTAACTAACTCTGTGTCCAGCAGGACACAACAGGTCCTTCTGCAGTTTCAACTCAAAGTCTTAGTCCTGTGCCTCGCAGGGGCTTGGTTAGCTGTGCAGCTGCTTCTACCGCACCCTCCGTCTATATCGCAAGGACCAGGAGCGGTAAACAGCATGTGCAGGTGTTGTGTCAGGGACGGAAAATGACATAGCAACACCGGCACCTCCACAGAATCAGCAGTTTGTGCCCCCTGGCTTCTCAGCAATCAGCATAGTGGTGGTACGGTAGCAAGCAACCACAGCTTCTCCTCCCAGCTACTAGGCCTCAACCCGTGTTGCAGTAGCACAGATCAATGCAAAGAGTACAGGTATCAGAAATGGGTGAACGGAAGAGCCCATCTCCACTCAGGCACTTGGACATTATTGTAGGTCACCAACTGCCCGTAGAGCAGTAGAGCTTGAGAGCCATTTAGAAGTCAGCCATCTTGTCGGGGCCAAGCTCCGCCTCCCTGTCTGCATTTTTCAATATTACATTTAAATATAAATGTCAAAACTATAATAAACACATACCTGCTGTGTCTTGGATACTGCCAACTACTCCAGCAATTCTCTATTCCAGAAAGTTATAGTATAGTCAGCAAATTTCTTCCATGGCTTCATATATATCATATCCAAATGGCATATGAGTCTCTCATGATACTTTACGAGCTCTCCGGCAAAAACATCTAACTCATGATCACTGAACTTATATTTATGTACCCTTCTGAGGTCTATATGATGTTCTGGGGCAGCCTATGACATGTCAAGGAGGGCTTTTTTCACAGGATGTCAGTGGATTCTCCAGGCAATGAGGCCTGTGAATTATAACAATCAAATTGGAGTTGTCCGGTTGCTCTATGAATGTGAAGAGCTTAGGAATCCTTCAAGGGTTACTTTAAAATATTTTCCAAATGCTTTCCTCCTTTTGGGGCTCAAATTCATTAGGATGAATGCTTCTGCCTTTCCCGAACTCCTAAAATGTCTTATTTAAACACGCATGTTCAATTTATCGCATGCGCTATATATAGAATGCCAAATAACACGTATTTGTATTTTTGCACGTATGGTAAACATCAGTTCATGGAATTCAGTTGGCACGCAAAATAACCATTCCACTGGGTGTCTTGATACTCATAATGGCTAGCTTTTCACTCCATTGAACCATTATCAGGTGTATAAGATTTTACACGTTTACCCCAAAACTCATAATCATGGCCTTAGAAATGGCAAACGTGTGGAATGACAGGGTAAATTAAATAAAAAGTTCTTCAGCACGAGTGTTAATACTAGCAAGGTTCCTCAGGAGCAATACCCTCAAAAGCCCACCTTCATGCAGCACTGACTCTGCGGTTTCAATCACCAGAGTTATAGGGAGGGTACTGCGAGGAAGGAGGTCTGAAACAAGATGGTGCCACAAATTAACACTGGGTTTGGGACATATGGTATAATTATAGCCTAAATGCACTTTCTCGAAAGTTTCCATTACCTGTAATGGAATGAGCTAATTTCTTTAATGCTGATGTATGTACTTCTCACTAGCCCACACCTCCCGCATCCTATGAGGCAGGAGTGGAAGACGCTATTTCGGATACCTGACAGCAAAGACATGGAACAAACTACCCCTACGCCTCCGGACCTCCCATCTCTTGAAGAGTTCCGTAAGGCTCCGAACACCTGGTTCTTCGTCTGATCACCTGGACCTTGCCGGCGCCTGTATCCCCTCGCTGGTGACAACCTGCGCTCTACAAATCAACCGATTGTTTGACTGAATGTATATCTTCTGTTCAAGCCTTCCAAGGTTTCTTTGAACAGAGGGGTCAATTGTTCAACAATCTAGTGTTTCAAAAAAAGGTTTTCTTGTATTACTTCTCACATGAAGCAAGTCTCTTCAGATAATATATTCTCACAGTTTTAGTACACTACCATTCCGGCATGTATGTCACAAAAGATTATCCTGCACGAATATACTCAAATCACTATTCATGGTTTTCTCTATTCTGTGGAATGAAATTTAGTTTTCTGTATTTCTCAGTCTCTATATCTAAGAATAATAATACAGTCTTTTCATTGCAACATTGCTTATTACACTTCACAATCACAAATCAATAAATTATGACTTTTTAGTCCACGCTTACCAGTTTGGGAATATCAGAGCCTTTCTGAAAACGCAGTCTGTGGATACTTAAATGCCTTTTACCAATCCTTTAAAGTAACTGTCAAAACTACACACCGCTTAAGCACCGACTAATCAGAGTTTAAGAAATTTCTTGAGACAACAACCGATCCCAGGAAAGCACTGCAATAAGAAACTGTTTACTCATGGTGTGGCTTCTTTTTATAGGCTTCCTCATTCTTCCAAAATGGCTAGTGGGATAACACAACTAACACAGTGATTATGCATCGACATTTTTACTTTGGCATCCAGGTCTAAACATGACAAAACCATACTTTGTGAAGAATAAAGACCTTCTCAATTGTCATACTGTTAACGCTTTAGCAGATCAAAGGCTAATGTGATAATTAACAATTCTTCATCTAAAATTGTATACTTTATTTTTGCTGGTATTAGTTATTGGAACTAACAGGCCATGGGAGTAGCTCACCTGTATCTGAACCGGTTGGGACAGAATTGCTCCTAGGGCGACAGCTGAAGCATCTACTTTAAGAAAGTATGCTTTTGGGGGTTCTAAATAATGCAATATGGCTGCTGTGGTGAAACACTTATTAAAAATTTGAAAGGCTTCATTTGCTTCTTCAGATCATTGGCACATAATCTTTTTCTTTAGCAGTCTGGTGATAGGAATGATTACCTTAGTAAATATAGGAATAAATCAACGGTAGAAATTAGTTAAATTCTAAAATCCTAAAAAGTACTGAATATCTCTACATTCTCAGGTGCTGGCCAATCCAATGTAAAGTTACCTTTTCTGTTCTCCATTTGAAGCCCTTTTGGAGAAATGATAAAGCTTAAACATTTCACTGTGTCACAATGGAAGGATCACTTTTTTACAACTGTTTTTGGCACGCAACTGGTTCTCTCTCAGGCTTTGTAATACCAATTGAACATGATGGATGTGATATCTGTCATTGTCAGAAAAAATAAGGATGACATATATATAGATGATTACAAAAATATCAATATACTCGTGAATAAACTTAATGAAATATTTATATGCTGCTGGTGCATTGCATAATTTGAATGACATAGCTTGGTATTCAAAGAGCCCAAACTTAGCAGAGACATCGGTCTTCCATTTGTTTCATCCTCTTACACGAGTCAAATGGTATATACCTGTCACATCAATTTTGTTGAAAATCTTTGCTTTCTTAATTTGATCAAGTATGACCAGGATTAAAGGCAAGCAGTCATGATTTTTTGCCATAATTTTAAGGATGGCTTTGTAATCTATGCAAGTGCATTACTCACCACCCTTCTTGGGCATGATGAAAAGAGAGAAGGCAGCAATTGTGGTGGCAGAATAAATCGATTTGACAGATATTTGCGAAGCTACTCAATCTCTGTCAATGCACAGATTTGAATGCATTACATAGCTATTCCTGATTCAAATAGAAGGGGTGATAAGGTAGTAGTGTTTCTGTCTTCTTTTTAGTAAATATATCTAAATATTCAGAGTACTCTGGAGGCACCATGGAGAGTGCATGTCACATTGGCGAATCAGTGTTGTCCTCAGATGTTGCAGCTACAGCTAAACATTTCTAGGTACAGCCATCTCTTCATCTCTTTTTCTACACTGCCCAACCTTCAGATTGACATTGTGGACAGGTCAATTGCACAGTACCCTTTTCTACAGTTAATAATGAGATTATTCGTGTTTAGCCAAGGAAGTCCCAAATATGTTGGAATTGTTGGGAAACTATCAAATAAACAAATAAAAACATAATCTTTCCTTGTGAAATTGGAAACAGGTCATAATTAATTTTGCTGTGCAATGTATGATGGGTCCTAAGGTGAGCCTTGTATCATAAACTACAGTACATTTTTCATGTTTATTTTTTCAGATGTATAGGCATCCCAACATCTTAGTATACTTCCAATCAATGAAATTCACTAGAGCTTCTGAGTCAAATGGACCAGAAAAAAAGAGTATTTGTCTTGCAATGAGCTTCATAATTTCCCTGATAACTCACCCTTGCCTTTCTTGGGTAAACTCTTTATTATGGAATGTGTGTCAGACCCGCAAAATAATCATAAATTCTTAGATCTACAATACTTTTTTTCTTCATTTGATAGTTGTTCAGGCATGGCTCTAACCTTCATGGTGTCTGTGGATAAACTTCTACTCATGTCTGAAGGCAGATAAAAACATGATCTCTCCCAAACTCTGTAACTTGAACTCACTTCGCCTCCTCTTACTTTTATGTTCCTCCAACCTGTGATTGATTTATAAGATCGAATCTATTAATTCATCACAATCATCAGGAGTATTGAGTACCTTGACTAGCATATCCTTCAGACATTCACTAAGGGCCATATGTAGGTAAAAGTGAAATACCGAATTCTTAATACCGAATTTTACAGAATCGGTATTAAGAATTCGGTATTTCCGATGTAGGTACAAAATCGGTATTTTTTACAGAATCGGTAAAATTCGGAAAAAAAAATACCGATTCGTTAAGACCGATCAGTATTACCCCGAATCTGTATTACCAAATCGGTAAATACCGAATCAGTAAATACCGAATCGGTATTTCAAAATAGCAGCACTTGAGGAATCAGCCAATCCTGTGCATCCGCCCCACCTCCCAACCAAGAAGTGGCCACACCCATGCAGGTGCATTGCATCTGAACCTTCTGGAGAGGCAGGGAGTGCAGAGGAGAACACAGGAGCAACAGTAAGAACTTTCCCCTAAAAACACTGCATAATGGCCAACAAGGAGACAGAAAATGAAGGAGCAGAAAGGAAAATAAAGCTAAAATTCATAGAAAGGGAGCTGCAGATCCTAATTGAGGAGGTGGTTAAACATCACACAAAGCTGTTTGAGAAACAGTCCTTGCAAGTGCCAGAATCAGAGAAGCGGAAAATATGGTTTGGAATCCATGCACAGGTGTATGCGGTAGGAGTTACCCCCGTGAAATTGACGAACTAAAAAAAAGGTGGTACGATGTCAGAAGTATCATAAAGAAGAAGATGGCTGCGATCAAAAAACAAGCCAGCCTGACAGGAGGAGGACGAAACAGGGCACCTGCACTGACTGCACTGGAACAGCTGGTGGAGCCCACCATTGAGCCTGACAACGTCAGTGGAATCGGGGATGCAGACAGCTCAGCCAGAGCTGCCAACAAACAAGGTAAGAAGCATGCACACCAAGCTGCGCCCCCTACCCTCAACCCCATTCCCCAATGAGGCAGTGTGAATCCCACTCCAGTACAGGTTTTACTGAACACCAGCAATGCATGATTGGAGATGTAGTCAGTGTAACACCTATCATGACAGTCATCCCACTGAACACAAAGGCATGTGACACACATCAGTGATAAGCAAGCAGAGGACAGAAAGATAGATTGGCAGAAATGAAAAATTATTATTGGTACGTAGTCCTGCAAGACTAGTGAGCTAATGTACTATTTGTGTCCACAGGTGAGACATCACGCAGGTCTGCACTTGACAAGGCAGGAAGGGCACCCTGGAGGAAGAGATCGGAGGAGCCCAATGCAACTGCAGGGCACACCACACCACCACCACCGTATCACCACCACTTCCAGCATCACCACCACTGCCAGCATCACCACCACTGCCAGCATCAGCCCCACTGCCAGCATCACCACCACTGCCATCAGCACCACCACTGCCATCAGCACCACCACTGCCATCAGCAGCAGCAGCGTCACCACCGACAGTAACAAGACCCAGGAGGCATGCAGTTGCCAGACTCCAAGAGATGGAGTTGTCCTTGGAAGACAGCAGAGTTGACGAACAGTCAACAGTGCCAGTGGATGGCAATGATGCAGGATCGTAGGCCACAACTGAGCGATCACACACAGGTGCCAGAGGCCGCAGGGCTAGGGAACCCAGTCCACCTTTGCAGGGTGAGGAGCATGGTGTGTTTGCAGGGCTGGAGGCGAGCATGCTAAAGGTTCAGCGCCTGCAAGGGAAAGCAATCCTGTCAGTACAGCGGCAGATGAGACAAGTGAATGCAAACATGCATGACATAGAGAAGGGCATCTTCTCAATGAACAAGACGCTGGCTGAGGGCATGAAGGAAATGGCAGAGGGCATGTGGGACATGTCCCAGTCAGTGATGCTGCTTTGCAGCAAGCTGGATGAGGACAGGATGGCACGGCGCAGGGAGAGGCAGAAGATGGAGAATCATACAAAGGCGGTGAACCGCCTCTCCACTGCCACTGCTCTGCTCTGCAGGCACTCCGTGGCCATGCAGGAAGGGCTGGCACACTGCAGCCGTGATGTTTCAAGGGGGCTGGTTGAAGTTACAAGTGCACTTGAAGTGCTCGTTATTGCTCAGGCTGCCAATACTGGTGCAGGTGACGTGGGGGACAGTGCGGAGACGACAAGTCGCAGCAGTATAACGCCCCCTACAACTGAGACCAGGAGGAGCAGCAGACGTCATGGGGCTGGCACTGGATCGATTCACAGTGATCTACAATACTTTTTTTCTTCATTTGATAGTTGTTCAGGCATGGCTCTAACCTTCATGGTGTCTGTGGATAAACTTCTACTCATGTCTGAAGGCAGATAAAAACATGATCTCTCCCAAACTCTGTAACTTGAACTCACTTCGCCTCCTCTTACTTTTATGTTCCTCCAACCTGTGATTGATTTATAAGATCGAATCTATTAATTCATCACAATCATCAGGAGTATTGAGTACCTTGACTAGCATATCCTTCAGACATTCACTAAGGGCCATATGTAGGTAAAAGTGAAATACCGAATTCTTAATACCGAATTTTACAGAATCGGTATTAAGAATTCGGTATTTCCGATGTAGGTACAAAATCGGTATTTTTTACAGAATCGGTAAAATTCGGAAAAAAAAATACCGATTCGTTAAGACCGATCAGTATTACCCCGAATCTGTATTACCAAATCGGTAAATACCGAATCAGTAAATACCGAATCGGTATTTCAAAATAGCAGCACTTGAGGAATCAGCCAATCCTGTGCATCCGCCCCACCTCCCAACCAAGAAGTGGCCACACCCATGCAGGTGCATTGCATCTGAACCTTCTGGAGAGGCAGGGAGTGCAGAGGAGAACACAGGAGCAACAGTAAGAACTTTCCCCTAAAAACACTGCATAATGGCCAACAAGGAGACAGAAAATGAAGGAGCAGAAAGGAAAATAAAGCTAAAATTCATAGAAAGGGAGCTGCAGATCCTAATTGAGGAGGTGGTTAAACATCACACAAAGCTGTTTGAGAAACAGTCCTTGCAAGTGCCAGAATCAGAGAAGCGGAAAATATGGTTTGGAATCCATGCACAGGTGTATGCGGTAGGAGTTACCCCCGTGAAATTGACGAACTAAAAAAAAGGTGGTACGATGTCAGAAGTATCATAAAGAAGAAGATGGCTGCGATCAAAAAACAAGCCAACCTGACAGGAGGAGGACGAAACAGGGCACCTGCACTGACTGCACTGGAACAGCTGGTGGAGCCCACCATTGAGCCTGACAACGTCAGTGGAATCGGGGATGCAGACAGCTCAGCCAGAGCTGCCAACAAACAAGGTAAGAAGCATGCACACCAAGCTGCGCCCCCTACCCTCAACCCCATTCCCCAATGAGGCAGTGTGAATCCCACTCCAGTACAGGTTTTACTGAACACCAGCAATGCATGATTGGAGATGTAGTCAGTGTAACACCTATCATGACAGTCATCCCACTGAACACAAAGGCATGTGACACACATCAGTGATAAGCAAGCAGAGGACAGAAAGATAGATTGGCAGAAATGAAAAATTATTATTGGTACGTAGTCCTGCAAGACTAGTGAAGGGAATCCAGCAGTGTTGTGCATGGCCGCAGGCGTTAATGCAAGCCAAACTTTGTCTACTTAACTGGGTGACTTAACCCATGACATCCTCGTAGGGTGTTTTCAATTAGGACTGCCATGTAGAGCCCTTTGTGTAGTGGCGTAGTGCCAATATGTTAAACTACGTCATTCAAATGCAACAACTGGCTGTGTCTCCTTACTTATTCAGAAATAGTTGCGTGTGATCTCAGCCTGTCTTTGTCTCCCATCTGGTGCTGGCGCCACTCCTGCTGCGTTGGGCTCTGGCTGTGCAAAATCATCATCATCATCGTCCTCAGAGTCAGTTAATTCAACTTCTGTCCCTTTCTTAGTGGCAAGGTTATGCAGCATAGCACAAGTTGCGATGATCTTGCAGCAGATGATGGGTGTGTACTGACGTGCACCTCCGCTGTTGTGGAGGCAGCGGAACCTGCTTTTCAATAGTCCAAACGTGCGCTCCACAACATTGCGTGTTGATTTGTGCACCACATTGTATCGTCTCTCACTTGGGGTCGACGGGTTTAGGTAAGGTGTGAGGATGAATGACCGCACAGCATAAGCGCTATCACCTAGGTGGAGAAGACAGTGCCATTAATAACAGTCACCAGCACATTCATCTGCAGTGTACATCAGGGTGTGTCACAGTGATTTACCTAGCAGGTATCCTTCTCCAAATTCTCCCGCAGCCAGGCGTGTGTAGATCCCACTGTTCTGGAAAATGTATGAGTCGTGGGTGCTCCCAGGAAATTTGGCCACAATGTCGGTGATTAAGTTGGCTGCATCACAGATTACCTGCACATTAATGGAGTGGGTTGATTTTCTGTTTCTGTAGATGTACTCAGTGGCTGCAGGTGGGCAGATTGGAATGTGTGTCCCATCAATGCACCCTATGACATGCGGGAACTGTGCCTTTTGGTGAATGTCTGTCTCGGTTTTCAGCAGTTCCGGCTGTGTGGTTGGGAAGCTTATGTAGGGATGCATTCTCTGCATCATGGCATCAAGAAAATTGTTGAAGAAACGGCTACAGAGCACCTGCACATGTGGTGGTATAACGTA
Organism: Triturus cristatus; assembly: GCF_964204655.1. Taxonomy (NCBI): domain Eukaryota; kingdom Metazoa; phylum Chordata; class Amphibia; order Caudata; family Salamandridae; genus Triturus; species Triturus cristatus. The sequence continues at coordinate 398,157,959 of NC_140583.1, read as the reverse complement.
CGCCCTTGGTGTTGGATGCTCCAGGAGTGGGTGCAGTTCCCTTATCAGGTCCAGGAAGGTTTGGGGGTGTAGCCTGTACCTTTCATGGATCTCTGCCTCAGTCAGTTGGAAGAGTGTGATGCGCTGTCTGTAAAAGCGCTCCTCCCGTCTCCAGATCCTCACTCCAGCTGCCTGTAGCCGTAGCCGCCTTGCTATCACATAGAGGGCCGCCATAGTGATCACAATGTTGCATTTTGGGACTGTTTAAATACACTGCAGCTGATTACCACCTGCTTGCAGTCAGTGGTAATTACCGACTCTTAAATACTGAATTGTAGGAAATTCGGTATTACCGAATTTCTCTACATCTCTTTCATCGTTTTTACAGTTTCTTATTTACTGATTCGGTATTTGGCTGTTCGGTAAATCCGATTCGGTAAATTAGAAATCGTAATAAGGAATCGGTATGTACCGATTCCTTATTACCGATTCCTTTCCTACATTGGGGATTGCTATATATCGGTCGGTAAGGCAGAAATCTACTGATTTTCGGTATTACCGACCGGTATTTGGGCCACCTACATTGGGCCCTAAGTTCTTTGCCATAAGCGTGCTGTTTCTAAAGCCAAGTGTCCAAATTGCGCTAAACAACGTAATAAATATTTTTTTTAACCTATTTTGATTCCTGTCACTCTAAATCTATGGACTGGCTACTGACCTCCTATGAAAGATTTGTTGAAGTTCTGCCTTAAATTGTTCCTCACCAGATAGTTAGGAGGCTAGTTACAAAAAATACACGTAATGACCAGCATACAAAATCCCAAGTTAAGCAAAATAACATAAATGCCACTTTGGACCTTGGTAGTAAACACAGGCGACCAGCACAGAAGATGAAAACTACACTGAGTTATGCATTTTCCTAATTTTTCAGAAGCTCGTTCATACCCCCATGCCACCCTCAAATTCATACGAAATTCTTCACAGAATCAGCGCAACAAACTGTTTTCAACAGTTTATACCAGCTAATAGCGCAACAGACCATTCTCCTTATCAAAGTGAAACATCACATTTTCACTCATATGGTCCATAACTAAACTCAAAAATAAGCAAATTTAATTTTGAGGAATATACATTGATAATTACGTTGCTGACATGGGATTTCAGCATCAATCTACTACACCATGAATGTAGAAAACCCACTTAACCTCACAGCTCCACAATCACATTTTTCTGGTAGGGTTGATCTAATAATGAAATGAGAAGAGTTGAGGGAGCTTTTTCTAAACTACATATCCACATATGAGGAAGTTCAATTAAACCCCCAGCGGAAAACAAATAACTTCTGCACTAATTAGTTCCAGGTGGACTAAAAATATATAATAAAATAGAAAAGAAATTAAGACAAGAAGCATTTGTTGATAAATATGCACGTGTTAGAAAACTTAGTCAATTATGGTTTACTAACTGCTTGTGTGGCAATAAACAGGTACAAGTTTTTCCACAGTAAACAAGAAGAAAACGAGAATATGGAAGACAACGTATCTTCACTCAAGTGCAGACTCGTCACTGCCAAATTATAATGCACATCAGCAAACCTAATATACAAGTTAGGTTGTGGGCTAAAGCAGATTAGATTCAAAATGAAGTAAGTTGTTGCCATTGTAAGAACAAGAAGAAGGGTGACATACCCTGAAACCGGTCCCAGGATGCTTGTTTCCGGTCCAGGGAGGACCTGGCCTGGCAGTTTGGTCTGGACTGGTCCCTTGAGGCACAGGGTCAAGACTGATTTGCATATGGCTGGGTCCAAACTGGGGTGGCATAGTGGGCAGAAGAACGATGGATTTAACCCAGATCTTTTGACTGGGGGAGAATGTTTGCATTGTCAGCATTCCGTCCATCATTTGTTTGCTGTAACATTGTAAGAACAAAAGCAGAATTGATTGGCAGATGCGCCAAAGCTGTCCTAAAGAAAGAACTTGCAATAAATTCAGTCAATAGAGTCAAGACTGGAAAATATAGTTCACAAAAGATCACTGGACCTTCCTCTAATACAGATGTTAGCAACAGAAAGAGTGGCAAGAGCAAAAAAACTAGTAAATAGTACGAAAGAACTCAAAAACTAATGAAATTATAACAAATGTTACCGATATGGCAGCTCAGAACACCTTGCATTGGATAAATCATGTCCAGCTAAAAATGTTCTGTTTGTTGGATAGTAGGACATTTCTATGAAGTATGTTGTAGAAGGAAAAGTAATAAAAAAAAAAAATGTTGACAGTCAATTTTTATTGAGTTTTTAATGTAACAACCAATAGCACCGTTCAGAGCTACATTACACATTATCAAAAGAGGGCGACAACACATCACAGAGACATCAGGGCTATACAAAGAAAACCAAGAATGACATGTCCAGGGGCATCTAATGCGCAAATCTCTCCATATCAGTCTTCTATTATACCAACCCATTTGCCCCACATGCGGCGAAATTTCTTAGGGCATCCCCTGGCGACATAAAGAGGCCGCTCCTGTGCAGCACAATAGTCCACCCCTCTGCGCCATCGCCCCAGAGTGGGCGCGTTAGTGTCCAACCGTGAGCGGCAATGTCCCTTTTGGCAACAGCTAATGCCGTATTAAGGAAGAGCTTCTCAGACCTGGAGCCATCCAGCCCGTCGGTGATGCCCAAGTAATAAATTATTATTATTATTATTATCATTATTAACAGATTTGTAATACGCATGGCTGCCCCAGCAACGGGGCGTCCCAGCGCGACCAAAGACTTGAGACTAAGCAAGGAGGGAAAGAGTTATGCTGGGAAGAGCCAGGTCTTTATGGCTTTACGAAATGCAAGATGATTCTGGATCCCTCTGATAGAGACTGGGAGCGAGTTCCAAAGTTTAGCCGCAAGAGTACGAAAGGAGCAGCCTCCAGCTCTGGCTCTTAAGACTCGAGGAATACAAACCAGGACCTTGATCAGTTGATCTTAAAGTACGCCGAGGCGCATAAAAAACTAGCACATTGGCCAGCCCTAATGGTGCTTGTTGGGTCAGAATCCTGTGAGCCACGCAAAGCGTTTTAAACTGGATTATTTTTTCAACTGGCAACCAATGTAGTTTAAGTAGAGACTGAGATACGGAGCAAGATTTCGGAAGCACCAGAAGAATGCGGGCAGCTACATTCTGTATTCTCTGCAGACGCCAGATACTGGACTTGTTGGCGCCAAGGTAAAGAGAGTTACCATAGTCCAGTTTTGATAAAATCGTCGCCTGAACAATGGTTTGACGAACTTTCGAATCAAAAAAACCCAGAAGAGGTTTTAATCCTCGCAGTAGCCCAAAAGAGTTCCCTGCCACTGCGTTAGATTGGGTGTCAAAAGTGAGACCACAATCGATCCAAACACCAAGATTCTTGACTGCCACTTTAGGCGAAGGTGCCGGTTTTAGTCGATCTGGCCAGTATTGCTCAGACCACATGTCCCGATCCTTCCCAAACAGCAGGATCTCAGACTTGCTGGCGTTCAAGCAATGCAGTCTGCAATCTCTAACAAATCCTCCTTAAATTTCTCAAGGTTATGATTACATGTCTTAGAGAAGGCAATCACCAATTGGGTGTCATCGGCGTTCGACACCAATGACAGCCCTCTGCTTTTAGCCACCGCCGCCAGGGGTTGAACATAAATGTTAAAAAGTAGAGGGCTCAATATTGAGCCCTGTGGCACCCTCTGTTGCAGGGCAAGCGCCCGCGAGTGAAAAGGTGGCACCAAGACCTGGAAAAATCTCCCTTCCAGAAAGGAACGAAGCCAGGCCAGGGCCGACCCCCTAATCCCTATCTCCTGGAGGCGCTTTAAAAGTATCGTGTGGGAGACAGTGTCGAAAGTGGCGCTTAAGTCCAAAAGAACTAAGGCCGCAGAGTTTCCGACATCAAGACTGCCAAGGATTTCTTCTGTCACTGCCAACAAAGCTGATTCTGTACTATGGCGAGATCGGAAACCGTTCTGCGAGGGATCCAAGATGGCATTATTCTCGATATACTCAGTAAGAATGGTATTTACATGAGATTCTACCGTCTTTGCCAAAAAAGGCAACTGAGATATAGGGAGATAATTGCCCGGCTCAGAGGGATCCAGGGACGGTTTCTTTAGAAGAGGTATAACTTTAGCGTGCTTCCACGCCGATGGAACGGACGCTGTAGTCAGAGATAGGTTGACCAAATCCTTGCTCATCGGTGAAATCAGGGCGTGAAACTGCCGCAAATGAGCAGGTGTCAAGGGGTCGGCCGGAGAGCCGAATTTAATTTTCAAACAAAGGGACTCAAAATCAGTGGAGGACAATAAGAAAAAAGACATCAATTCGCTGACCACCAAAGGTCCAGTGTTCCCATGCCTATCCACGTAATCAGTGATGCCGGTGGTCGGTGGGAGGCTCTTATATATATTCTCCATCTTATTCAAAAAATAACTGGCCAAGTCATTGCACTGACGATTAGATGCAATCGGTGAGTGCACCTTTGAGCCAGAGCTCTTCATGACCTTGAGTAGGGTGAAGATTGATTTAGAGGGGTTATTACTCGCCAAGATTTTTCCGGCATAAACTCTGCTCATGCTCTCCGGACTAATTTATGGTAGAGCTTAATAGACGCTCGATATTTACTTTTTGCTTCCAAATCATACGAGCGTCTCCAAGCACGCTCAAGTTGTTTACAATGTTTTTTGGCTTTAATCAGCGAGTCATTGAACCAGGGATTGGACTGTCCTCGTTTTTTTCCACTCAGTTTAGGAGGAATACAACTGTCCAAGACTAGCGTCAGCCAGTCATGGAAACACGTATTTGCATCCTCGATTATCAGGTGGAAGCTGAGGCCTATGGCTTGACAATAGATCTAAAAAATGACTAATGTCTAGCTTGTGCCAGGGATGCTTTAAAACTGGGACAGGACGGTTAAAGACCGACTTTTCCTGCCACCGCAAGGAAAAGGAAACGAGAAAATTATCTGTACAGACCTGAGGGACCGGCATCAAAACCTTTAAAGAGTCTAGATTAGAAAAAATAGGATCCAATAGATGCTCTGCAACATGTGTGCATTCAGGGACACACTGAACCAACTGATAAGCCACTAAATCTGCCAGAAAACTGGCGATCTCCACTTTACCGATGTTCTCAAGATGTAGGTTTAGGTCACCTAAAATAGTAAAGTTTGCTGCTCTACTCGCATATAAAGTGACTTTATTCAGTAGTTCTTCCCTGAACACATTAGATGGTCCTGGGAGGCGATAAATAAGAAGACCAGTAGCAGTAAGATTATGATTTAGCGTAATTTTAAAGAGGGCACTTTTGCAGTTAGCAATATCCTCCTTAGTAAAGCTGCAAAGATACGAGTCCTTATAAATTACTGCAATACCGCCCCCTCTATTTCACACTCTGTTGACTTTATTCATAATAAAATCGTGTGTAAGAGCCAGCCAGGACTCTGCAACAGAGTCTTGTGTGAGCCATGTCTCTGTTAAAAATAATACATCTGGGTACTCATCAACTAATAATTCAGAAACCTCAGCATGATGCTTCACTAAAGACCAGCAGTTCATGCTTACGAACTTAAACTCAACATGATCAGGAGGGAGCGGTTCAGACTCCTCTAATTGGAGTTGAAAAGAACATTGCTTACATTAAAACGGGCCATCCGGAGGAACCCGAGCTGAAGTGAGGCACTTATTATCCAGCGCCAAAAGCACACCGCGAGAATACCTGAGTGTAGCAGCTAAAAATTGGGCAGTAGTTTTGGCATCTGGCGGCGACCTGGCGCGGACGGGCACAGACAGGCTTGCCGTAGGCGCGCCTTTGGGGCGCCAGTGGCACGGTCGCACTAGCGCCTCCATATGTAGTGTCAGGGGGTGTAACAACTATCCCGCTGACCGACGCTACCCCCAAGATGGCGGTCTCGCTCCCGCGATCACGGAGCGTACCGCTGCCTTTGCTCCCCACACAGCCGCCTCCAGCCAGCACAGTGCAGCAACTAGGTAAGTCCAAACTCTTGCAAAGGAGATTTACAAATTCAGCAATTATAAACAAACAGCAGATAAAAATAGTAAAATGCCTTAACACGGCAAGATATTATATTCAGCCACGAGGGATGTGCAAAAACGCCAAGCTGACTCCCGGCTCATGCCTCAGGAGTCTAAGGTTAAGTTTATTATAGTGAAGGATACCCAAATTTGAGTGACCTCACAACAACATACGTGCCAATACTTATAACAGTTTCTCATCATTCTGCATGATCGCACATAATGCTTGATATGACCATATATTTTTTATTTCCTTGGTATACTCGTGTCATTTTTACGTAAAGAAATTTCTAGATGGATTTGTCAACAATTACACAGAAATTATTAATTAAATTACAAATCTTACAACACCACAAAACGTTGTCGGACACAACATTAAACAATACATAAAAATACAACATTTAATTCAGAAGTAAAAAAGCTCTGTTTCTGTAATTTACAATCCAATTTCTCATTTTTCAAACAGGAAGAAATACACAATGCCCTGTAGGTTAGCGATATCCCGCCTTACTTGAAATCTCCTTTTTCAGGGCAATACCAAATAGTGTACTATTAGGGCTCTTTGGAAGCTTTACAATGACTAATTTTTTACTAATTCACATAATAATTTGCATTTGGCTGGGTCCAAACTGGGGTGTCATAGTGAGCAAATGAAAAATTAATTATGTATTAAACCCAGATCTCTTGACTGGGGGTGAGTGGTTGAAAAGTTTCAGAACTCCGTCAATCATCTTGTTGTGGTTGTTATGTTCGCTCTGAGTGGCCAAGGGTATGCCCAGACGTGGGTCCCTTGCTCGCTGTGCCACTGTATTCAAGCTAGCCTTGCCGATGAGGGGTGAAATCCTTAAACCGGTCCCAAGATGCCTGTTTCCGGTTCAGGGAGGACCTGGCATAGCAGTTCCGGTTTGACTGTTCCCATGAGGAATAGTGTCAAGACTGATTTGCATATGGCTGGGTACAAACTGTAAGGCATAGTGAGCAAACGAACGATGGATTCAACCCAGATCTCTTGACTGGGGGTAAGTGGTTGAAAAGTTCCAGCACTCCGTCTATCATCTTGTTGTATTTGCTATGTTCACCCAAGGTGGCCAAGGCCATGCCCAGACGTGGGTCCCTTGCTCAATGTGCCACTGGCTTCAAGCTAGCCTGGGTAATGAGGGATGAAACACTGAATCTAGTCCCAGGATGCTTGTTTCCGGTCCTGGGAGGACCCGGCCTGGCAGTTGGGGCTGGACTGTTCCATGAAGAACAAGGTCTAGACTGATTTGCATTTGGCTGCGTCCAAACAGGGGTGGCATAGTGAGCAAAAGAACAACGGATTCAACCCAAATCTCTTGACTGGGGGTGAGTGGTTGAAAGGTTCAGCACTCCATCCATCACCTTGTTGTATTTGCTATATTCGCCCTAAGTGGCCAAGGGTATGCCCAGACGTGGGTCCCTTGATAGCTGTGCCACAGGATTCAAGCTAGCCTGGCTGATGAGGTGTGAAACACCGAAATCGGTCCCAGGATGCTTGTTTCTGGTCCTGGGAGGAACTGGCCTGACAGTTTGGGCTGGACGGTTCCCAAGAGGAACAGGGTCAAGACTGCCTTGCATATGGCTAGGTCCAAACTGAGGTGGTCATAGTGAGCAAAGGAAAGATGGATTCAACACAGATCTCTTGACTGGGGGTGAGTGGTTGAAAAGTTTCAGCACTCTGTCCATCATCTTGTTGTGTTTGCTATGTTCACCATAAGTTTCCAGTAGTATGCCCAGACGTGGTTCCCTTGCTCGCTGTGCCACTGGATTCAAGCTAGCCTGGCTGATGAGGGGTGAAACCCCAAAACCGGTCCCAGGATGCTTGTTTCTGGTCCAGGTAGGACCTGGCCTGGCAGTTCGGGCTGGACTGCTCCCATGAAGAACACGATCAAGACTGCATATGGCTGGGTCCAAACTGGGGTAGCATATTGAGGAAAAGAACGATGGATTAAACCCAGATCTTTTGACATTGGTAGGGGTTAATGAGCCATGGGTCAGGACTCATGTTCTTAAACTCTATTTTTTTTTGTTGCAAATATCTTTATTAATTTTATATTTTCAATATACACAATTTCAGCATGCAAACAGTATCGGACTTTGGTTTGTATCATAGATATGGTACTTGTATGTATTTGTGTCCCAATTGCTGTATACAGACTCTTGAGTGTAACCATTGCTCACATCTACTAATCAAGCGAGAGAGGAAACGAGGGACATACAATCAGGACAATTATCATGACCATATAGTTCTAGTCATCTTGTACATCAAATACGTTATTACACGTCTATTACTGTTTGCCTTTACATTTGATAGCATACAGACAAGGTGATAACATCAGTATCTGCAGATGACCAGTTGGTGTCCATAGAATAGTCAGCGATGGCAAGTAATAAAGAGTGAATTGCATGAACTAACAAAATAACCCAATAAACATGTGGAACAGATGCTCAGCCCATAGTGTCACATTGTTTCAGGTATAACTTCTTGTGTTGTGTGCTATCGCCAGTGGTCACCAGCTAGGGTATGTGCTAATACACTTACACTTACACTTACACAAGCAGCTTGTATTCTGTCAGCCTAAAGCGTCATGGCATATCTACTATCCTTCCCGCGAGCGTGTTAGCTGCTAGCAGAATGTGTGTCAGTGGAGTCCCCATTTGCCATGTCTGCACCGAGCTGTAAAGCAGTATACAGAGCATCCCAGCATGCTGCAATGGGAGTCCTGCGCAGCCCCAAATTTTCTACACGTCTGATGGCGAGGCTTTCCGCCTGGTTGTATGATGTTACAACGCATTCCGTTGCAACGCGAATGCAATTACTACACATAAGCTTTACCACGAAAATGTCTTTACCACGCATATTTTTACAACGATTTTCGTTGTAAATCTATGCATGGTAATGGCATTTTTTTGGTAAAGGTTATCTCCGATCCCTGCCCCAATTCAATAAACTGCTCCCGATTCCCACCCACAAACCCTTTCATCAAATACCCCTCCCCTTAACCCTAATAATTTACCCCATCTCTTCACAACCCCCTCATCCCTTACATTTTTATTTTTAAAAACGAAAATCCCCCTTACCTTTCCTTGACCTCTTGTAACGCCCTGAACGTCTCAGGATCGTTTAACAGACACGATAATGAGAACGCAACCACTTGTGAAGGTTTAGTTATTTTAATGAAGGCAAAAATAATACAAGGAATAAACAAAGGTTATAGTCACTGGAATCCTCCAGGCTAAGTACGTTACCAGCCCACAGCACGGATGGTCCTAGCCGTCCTCTGCATATACGCCGATCCCGGCGTATGCCAACAGAGGGCAGAAATGAAATGGCCGACAATGCCAATCGGTAGGCTGTGAGGGGCACGAAGAGTGTTGGGAAGAATCGAGGAGTCAGGGAAACACCCAGCCGGGGTCTCTACCTGAAGGGAGCAGCCGCTCAACCTCTTCCTCAGACTGCACCGGGACGAGGAGTCACCTCCTGGTGATGCGTCACCGATACCCCAATCACAAGCAAAGAAGACTGAACCGAGAGCAGCCGCTCGATCGATCCTGTGGACTTCCGAGTCTGTAACGCGGCAAACACCTCCTGGTGTGCGTTACAGCTGGCAGTCCCTGTATCTCTGGTCGGGCTGGGAGTTACGACTCCAACCAGCAAAAGCGCCACTGCGCTTTGACTCAGCCGAGTCAAAAAGCGAAGCTCAATGGTTATCCGGTAGAGCTTCCGGGTCCTTCACAGGTGACGATGGGGCAAGACACAGCCCAGGGAGTAACGACTCGACCTACCTCCGTTCTTGCCTTACTGGAGCACCACTCCGGAACACTGCTCTTCACTAAGCAGGTACGTCGGTGTAAACACAATATCCGACAGCGTTGTACCTCCCGGTTCCTCCCTTTATAGGGCGTGTTTTCCTTGAGTTATGTAACAGCTCTCCTGTTTACATAAGGGCGTGTTTTCCTTGAGTTATGTAACAGCTCTCCTGTTTACATAAGGGCGTGTTTTCCTTGAGTTATGTAACAGCTCTCCTGTTTACATAAGCTCTCAACCGCTAAGCATCCTGGGAGATGTAGTCCGTTTTCGCTGGTTACCGTTTTCCTCCCCTCGCATGACAGGAATTCTTGACAGTACATCCTCCCTCTCAGCGGCTCCCCACGGGTCCAGCGCTGGCAGGAAAACGCCGATGGAACAAGGAGACCAAGCGCGGAGCATGAACCCCTTCAGCCGGTTCCCATGACTGCTCCTCCGGGCCATAGCCTTTCCATGCAACCAGGTACCACAGCTTCCCCCTGCGCCATTTGGACGCCCGTATGCCCGACACTTCATACTCCACCTCCGACTCCACGCATATCGGCCTAGGTGTCCCAGACGGCTTGGAGGGCGCTGGTTTGAGCAATGATACATGAAAGACAGGGTGTATCCGCAATGACTGGGGCAAGCACACCTTCACGTTCACGGGACCCATACACTTGGTAATTCGATAGGGGCCCATGTACTTGGGATGGAACACACTGTTCTTTCGAAACCTCATGTTTCTTGTGGATATCCAGACGTAGTCTCCAGTGCGGTACAGTGGCCCGGGCCTTCTCTTCCTGTCTGCCGCAGCCTTGTATCTTCTCTTGGCCTCTATTAGGACAGCCCTTGAGCGCATCAACGTGTCTTTTATGTGTGCCACCCTGTCCGCTGTGGCGGGAATCCTGTCCTCTCTGAACGGATGTAGAAATGGCAAGAACCTGGGATGTTGGCCATAGTTGCTATAGAACGGAGATGCCTGTGTGGAGCTGTGAGTGGCGTTGTTATAGGCTATCTCTGCAACCCATAGCAAGTCGACCCATTCTTCCCTGCCCTGGTCCACAAAACATCGCAGATACTGTTTGAGCGTTTGGTTCAGGCGCTCGGTTTGGCCGTCCGTTTGAGGGTGGTAGCTGGTGGACAGGGCGGTCTTAACATGCAGCGCAGTGCACCAAGTCTTCCAGAATTGCGCAGTAAACTGCGACCCCCGGTCCGACACGATCACCCCAGGTAATCCATGCAGTCGTACCACATTCTTTAGGAGTAGTGACGCCAATTCCCCGGCCGTAGGGACTCTCTTGCAGGGGATGAAGTGCCCCATTTTCGTCAAGTAATCCACCACCACCAGTATTGCCGTCATCCCCTGGTCTACCGGTAGGCCCACCACGAAGTCCAGTGATATGCTATCCCATGGTCTATCCGGGGTCGGAAGTGGATGTAAGAGCCCTTGGGTTCGGCCATGGTCGGCCTTCATGGTAGCACACGTAGGACACTCCTGTCCCCACCTCCTGACATCCACTCTCATGGTTGGCCACCAGAAATGCCGTCCCATGCTAACCACCGTTTTTTCAAAGCCCAAATGACCTGCGCATGGAGAGTCATGGCACCAGATGAATGCTTGTTTCCTTAGCCTAGGCGTGGGTATCAATAGGCACCTACCCTTCAGGGGTATCCCGTCCTTCAGCTGCCATTCTCTGTGACTGAGGAGCCACCTCCGCCATGCGAATGACCTGATCCCTCTCTTTATTCCCCTCAGGAAAGTATCCGGTTGGATAACCCCCAATACCATCCTCGGGGAAATGATGGAATGCTCGGTCGCAGGCAATGGTTCCTTAACTGCAGATTGACGGGACAGGGCGTCCGCCTTCCGGTTTTCCGTCCCCGGCCGATATGTGATGCGGAAGTTGAACCCCGCAAAGAAGATCATCCACCGCAGCTGTCTGGGAGAAAGGTGTCTTGTGGCCGTCATGAACTGTAGGTTCCGATGGTCCGTGTACACCGATGCCACATGTCTTGCCCCCATCAACCAATGCCTCCATTCGGTGAAGGCGTCCTTGATTGCGAGAAGCTCCTTCTCCGCAATATGGTAGTTGCGTTCGGCGTCGTTGAGTTTGCGGGACATGTACGCAACGGGATGAAGCACCCCTGTGTCGTGGTTGCGTTGGGACAAGATAGCCCCCAGCGCTACATCCGATGCGTCCGCTTCAACCACGTAGGGGAGATCCGGATCGGGGTGAGCCAACACCGGCGCCTTACCAAAGGCGCTTTTCAGGGCCTCAAAGGCTTTGTTCGCTTCAGGGGACCAGACAAACTCCTTGGACTTCCTCAGTAGCTGTGTGATTGGGGCCACCAATCCTGAAAATCCATCTATAAACCGCCTGTAAAAGTTGGCGAAGCCAATGAAACTTTGGACGTCCTTCACGCTTTGGGGCACCGGCCATTCTTTCACCGCCTTGATCTTTCGTTCTGCCATCTCCTGTCCCTCTGGACTCAGCATCACTCCGAGGAATTCCACGGATGTGACGTGGAAGTCACACTTGCTGAGTTTACAAAACAGCATGTTTTCCCTCAGCTTTTGGAGCACAGCTTTGACGTGGTGTACGTGCTCCTCCACACTGGACGAATAGATGAGGATGTCGTCGATATATACGACCACGTAGATATCCAACTCCTCTCTGAATACCTCATTCAAAAAGTACTGTAAGGCTGCCGGGGCGTTGCACAGACCAAACGGCATGACGAGGTACTCAAAAAGGCCGAACCTGGTCTTAAAGGCGGTCTTCCACTCGTCTCCGTCCCTCATGCGCACCAGATGGTATGCCCCTTTCAAATCCAACTTGGTGTAGATACGAGCTTTCTTGACCTGTTCCAGAAGTACACTGATGAGAGGCAAGGGGTACCGATTCTTTACGGTTATCGCATTCAATGCTCTAAAGTCCACACAGGCTCTCAGCTCCCCATTAGCCTTCGGGATGAAGAAGAGTGGCGAGGCGGCCGGAGACTTGGACGGGCGGATGAATCCTAGCTTGAGGAGTTTATCCAGGTACCCCCGGAGATGCACGTTTTCAGGCTCCGTCAGGGCATACAGCCTGCCGCTGGGAACGCTGGCCCCTGGCACCAGGTCGATCTGGCAGTCAAACTGTCTATGTGGTGGTAGCACTTCCGCCTTCACCTCATCAAATACATCCTCAAAACTGTGATAAGCCTGGGGGAGAGCCACATCTTTTTCTGCCGCTGTAGCCACCGTCTGCCTCCCGCTCTCATCTGCGTCAAGGGATTCCGTTCTTCTTCCACAATGCAGGATGCAATACGGTGACGTCAGTTCGATGCGATGTGTTGGCCAATCCACAGAGGAGTTGTGTTTCTGTAGCCACGGCAATCCCAATATGACGCCATATTGGGGCGCTCGGATGATGTTAAAATCGATTTGTTCCAAATGGTTCCACCCACATCTCATCGGAAGGACCCCCGTGTGCTGCCCGATGGGCCCCGTCACCAATCGCCTTCCGTCTACAGCATAGACGTCTTCGGGTACAGCTTTGGGAAGAAGCACTAGCCCTAGCCTGCATGCCTCGTTGTGGTCCATAAACATGCCAGTGGCCCCTGAATCCACCATGGCCACAACGGGTATCCACTGGACATGCACTCCCACGTGCACCGTGAGAAACAGGTGTCGTTGTCCCTTAGTGACCGAGTTGGAAAGTGAAGGGATGGATGAGTGACTCCGAGATGCCCCTTCTTTGGTCTGGGAGTCCTCTAGTTTTCCGCCGGTACGTCCACCATGGCTGTTACCGACCGGTTGGCCCGATAACGTGACGTCTTCGGTTTGGCAGGGCATTCACGTACGTAGTGGCCTTTTTTGCCACAATATAGGCACAATCCTTGTTTACGGCGTGACTCTTTCTCCGTGGCTGTGAGGCTCGCTCGTATTGCGCCGATGTCCATGGGTTCTCCCTTGGATGCGGTGGAAGTTTCAGGACTTCCCACTGTCACATAGGATGGAAGGGAGTTTCCTTTTCTCCCATGATCCCCCTTTCTTTCACTTAGCCTATGTTCCAGCCGTAATACCAGGTTGATAAGGCCCTCACATGTCTTGGGTTGTGGGTCAATATGAGCCACGGCGTCCTTGAGCTCATCGCACAGCCCGTGATGGAAGAGCGCCGTCTGTTTAGCAACAGGCCACTTGGTTTCCGCAACCAGCCTTCGGAACGCGTTGAGATACTGCACCAGGTCGTTGGATCTCTGTCTCAACTCAAGCATTTCACGGTCCGCCGTGTACGAGTCAGCCCTTCTGTCGAAGACTTTCAGGAATTCCTCGCGAAAAGCACCCCAATCACATAAGATGGGGTCGTCCCTGCTCACCAGAGGTACGGCCCATTGTGCCGCGTTTCCAGCCAAATAGGATATAAGGAAAGCCACACGAGCCTGACTCGTGGGGAACGCCCTTGGTTTGCACGATAAATGTAGCGCCACTTGTGTGAGGAATACCTACACTGTGTTAGGATCCCCACTGTACCTCTCTGGTGTTGCCAAGGGGACGGCTACCGGCATTTCCACTACTACCGCAGGGGTCTGGTTCGTGAGGGAGGTGCTGGGCGTGAGCGGGTCCAATTGGATAGCATCCAGTCTGGCTTTTACATCGGCTGTTTCTTGCCTGGAGGCAGCCAATTCAATTTGCACGGTCGCTAAAGCAGCCAGCACATCATCAAGTGTTGCCATGTCTGTTATCGACCGGGAGACAGTTAGTGTGATTAAGGTCGGATATTTTGTAGCGCCCTGAACGTCTCAGGATCGTTTAACAGACACGATAATGAGAACGCAACCAGTTGTGAAGGTTTAGTTATTTTAATGAAGGCAAAAATAATACAAGGAATAAACAAAGGTTATAGTCACTGGAATCCTCCAGACTAAGTACGTTACCAGCCCACAGCACGGATGGTCCTAGCCGTCCTCTGCATATACGCCGATCCCGGCGTATGCCAACAGAGGGCAGAAATGAAATGGCCGACAATGCCAATCGGTAGGCTGTGAGGGGCACGAAGAGTGTTGGGAAGAATCGAGGAGTCAGGGAAACACCCAGCCGGGGTCTCTACCTGAAGGGAGCAGCCGCTCAACCTCTTCCTCAGACTGCACCGGGACGCGGAGTCACCTCCTGGTGATGCGTCACCGATACCCCAATCACAAGCAAAGAAGACTGAACCGAGAGCAGCCGCTCGATCGATCGATCCTGTGGACTTCCGAGTCTGTAACGCGGCAAACACCTCCTGGTGTGCGTTACAGCTGGCAGTCCCTGTATCTCTGGTCGGGCTGGGAGTTACGACTCCAACCAGCAAAAGCGCCACTGCGCTTTGACTCAGCCGAGTCAAAAAGCGAAGCTCAATGGTTATCCGGTAGAGCTTCCGGGTCCTTCACAGGTGACGATGGGGCAAGACACGGCCCAGGGAGTAACGACTCGACCTACCTCCGTTCTTGCCTTACTGGAGCACCACTCCGGAACACTGCTCTTCACTAAGCAGGTACGTCGGTGTAAACACAATATCCGACAGCGTTGTACCTCCCGGTTCCTCCCTTTATAGGGCGTGTTTTCCTTGAGTTATGTAACAGCTCTCCTGTTTACATAAGGGCGTGTTTTCCTTGAGTTATGTAACAGCTCTCCTGTTTACATAAGGGCGTGTTTTCCTTGAGTTATGTAACAGCTCTCCTGTTTACATAAGCTCTCAACCGCTAAGCATCCTGGGAGATGTAGTCCGTTTTCGCTGGTTACCGTTTTCCTCCCCTCGCATGACAGGAATTCTTGACACCTCTCCTCGTCAAGCTCTTCCGTTGTGATGTTGCACGTGGTAAAGAGGAAGCAAAAGTGTCTTTTGCCGATTGCCTCCACATTGCGACGGAAACAGGTGAGTTTTTTTTGGGGGGGGAGACCTCCCCAAGCCCCCTTTTTTAATAATAGCCTTTACCACACATGCCTTTACTACGTATTTCGTGGTAAAGGTATGCGTGGTAAAGGCTATTCGTGGTAACCATGCATGCGTTGTAATACATGTGTGGTTAATGTTATGTGTGGAAACGGCCACGTTGTAGTGGCCGTTTTCCTTTCCGCCTTAGCCCACGCAAGCATTGAGGCTCACCAGGCAGCTATATTGGGAGGGTCCTGTCATGTTCTTAAACTCTTTTAGTCTACATCTAATTGTATTCTGGTAGTTCCTAATATTTTATAGTGAAGTAAGTGATGCATTCCATACAAGACAAAACTACTTTCAACTGTTTTGTTGGCTTTCATATCTTTCTTGCTAATAACATATTTTTTGTCACACATCTTACCTTGCACTGTGTAGCTGGAAAACTATCTTTGAATTTCAATCCACAATGGCTCCTCATAAGGGCATCACACATGCAATAGCACACCTCACTAGGGCCTAAAGAAATATGATCACCTCACCCCACCTTGATGAATCTCTACAGGCTACCCTTGCTAGTCTGCACAACCTTCAAAAAGAGCTTCATAATCTATAAAGCCATCATGGCGGGCCATCATAATGCATTAACAGTCATCAAGTGGTTGCCCAACAATACCATGAAAACTGTCACCCAAGCCCTCATCACCAGCAGACTGGACTACAGGAACACTTTCTATGCAGGTATCACCAACCAACTCAGAAAAAGTCTAAAGACTGTCCAGGACACTGTAGCCAAGTTAGTCCTCAACATCCCACATCAGGCCTATGTCACCCCAAACCTAAGAGAACTACACTGGTTCCCGATATATTGTCATGTACAGTTCAAGCTACCATAGTTCACACACATATAAGGCACTACACACCACAGGACCAACCTACCTAAACAGCTGCATACAGTTCCACCAACACCCCAGGCACCTCTGTTCAGCTGGACTCTCACTAGCACACATGCCACGCATACACAAAAGCAGAACAAAAGGCTGTGCATTCTCCATCGCTCCTAAAGCATGGAAAGAGCTCCCACACCACATATGGACCTCCTCTTTGTTTCTTGAATTCCACAAAAGGCTGTAGACCTGGCTCTTTGAGTAAAGCTTCCGGGGCTGGCCCCAGTGACCTAAGAAGCACTAGGACATTTTCAAGGGTGATATGGTGCTATAAAAATACTTATAACGTAACATATCAAACCAGTTACCTTCTGTATTACTTGTTGACTATGTGATTATCTTTGACCCTGTACAGCACTCTACTACCCTTTTGGATAGATTTGCGCTATAGAGATACAACACACGTGCTACACCCCTGTCTATTTGGATGACATGCTCACTATCTCTAGGGTCTCTCTACATGGCCACAGCAAGTACACCTTCAGATGGAGCATGAAGAAATTACAAAAAGAAGAAAAGGTTAAAGTCCTTTCCCATCTACGCGCCAAGGATAGGGAACCATATTCCCCATATCCAGCTAGACAGCCCCAACCGAGCTCCAATTTAGGAAACACCTGCATGCTCAACTCCTTAAAGAACACTACACTGATGCATAGTCCATTAACAAGCTACCCCTCTAATCATATTACGTGTGTGTTTCGCTTTGACCCTGCAGAGCTCTCTGCCGCCTTTCAGCTTGGTTTGTGCTACTTAAACACCACATACATAACTAAGTACATACATACATCTTGATCTACTAATCTGGAAACAATTGTTTATCGTGTGATTATAGATATAAGCTTTGGAGAGATTGAAGCTGATGGAGCAAGGTTTCGTAGAAAAGAGATTTGCTTGGATGCAATCCACTCGTTTAACTTACTAACAAAGTTATTAATGAGTGTTGTGAATAATTAATGCGCACCACATGAACACGTGGGTTAGTGAAGCTTGCGTATGTGTGTACTAATGTGGATAACAATGAAGACGGACTAATACCGCTTTAAACGGGGAACTTTTGTGCGCATGCGTCAAATGCATCTACGCAGTATGACAAACTAACACTTGGAGGGAAATTCTGGCGCATAAGCAAAAGATCCTAAAATGGAGTCTTAAAGACTTGCGTGCATGGCATCTGCCTACTTGAAATTAATACAAGATATTTTACTAATGCTAATGCAGGAAAAGTATTAATAAGTAAAGAGGAATAGAGTAGAGGTGGGTGGTATACAGTGCGATCACTTTATTTGTGAAGTTAATATTTGTCTTTCTGACTTTATTACTAGTGCGTATTTGGGCCTCTTTCGCATAACTGAATTAAG
Organism: Triturus cristatus; assembly: GCF_964204655.1. Classification (NCBI taxonomy): domain Eukaryota; kingdom Metazoa; phylum Chordata; class Amphibia; order Caudata; family Salamandridae; genus Triturus; species Triturus cristatus. The sequence continues at coordinate 398,139,915 of NC_140583.1, read as the reverse complement.
CTGAGTCACGTGACGTCTGCGCATGTCCACTGAAAGCTAACCCGGAACGCTGACTGAAAGATTGAACGGGAGCCAAGGACGAGTGTTACACCCTGGGAACGGACAGTGATGAATTCAACTATGAAGACTCTTATTCAAAATGTTATTATATTGTTTCAAAGTGAAATGTGAAAGCGTATGAGAAGCAAATTAATTAATAAAATTCAAGGGGCTGGGTTTGCAAACAATAGTTGAACTGATTTTAATGATATGTAAGCATGGTGTGATAGAGCTTACCCCCTGCCTAACCAATCATATTTCGTATATTTACGATATTGAAACTTTAGTGGGTGGAACATGAAGAAACAAAAATGTTTAATTAAGATAATTTTAGTTAGTTAGTTAGAGAGGAGAAGAAGAGGGAGAGCGCGCTATGCTGACGGATGCTGAGACACAAATGCTGTTGCTGGGATAGATGCTGTGAAATGCGGATGAAAAGCTGAATGCAGAACCTGAAGCAGAACTTTCTATCCTAATTTAATTGGGTTAGAACAGAATATCGCGGAAGAATCTCGAGGAGGAAGAGAGTGTCAGAGAGGTCTATAGAGGTCAACTATCCTGTCCTGAATCCTGTCCTGAGGTCTTTGTCTCCTGACCTATCCCGGGGGACCCTTACCAGCCCTTTCACATCATCCTTGGTAAATATAATTTCTCATTATTTGCTGATGTTCTTTTCTCTCTGTCCTCTCACTTTCTGAGCATTGATTATTGTATGAGTCCGAGGCAAATGTTTTGGAGTTACTGAATTGAGTTTTCTCTCCTATAGATGTTGGTGACTACACTGTATTTTTTAGATGATTCACATACATTTACTTAGATAAAGATTTAAAACTTTCCTGAGTCTGTGGTTATTTACTTTGAATAAAAAACAGTTAGTTTTATGTTGTTCTCACCATCAACTAGTTCAACTAATGGTCCATTGACCAGAGGAAAGAACCTCTTGATCAGTGAAAGGTTAGTTATGAGTACATTGTGGAAATTACAAACTTGACCCCAGCGGTTTTACGCACTGCGGGTTTATGGGTCCAGGTGAGTATATGATAGTGGTGTATCTGTTGTTGTTGAACCGCTGGATCAGTTTTCTGGTAACAGAGTGTGAGCGGGATGAATCAGTGAGGTTCACAACAAAAGAGGTTTCAATGGGATTTATTTTCTACACACGTTTAATTGATTATGCCAGAATTGTCCTTCGTAATTAGTGTCCTTATCCACCACTTCTTGGGCGTTTACAGTGTTCACGAATCCTGGTTCAGTTGTGAGAGTGCCGTCTTGCTTCAGGCTTTTTCCTAAAAAAAAAGAATAAATACCAAAAACAAGAAAATGGTGTGAGATTATGTCTTCTCTTTCACACCATCACCATAGGGGAAAAAGGAGTGAGGAGACACCCGGTGTTCTTTCACTGGGGAAGGTGTATGAGTGAAGGGAGGGGGTTATTGGGTTGGTGGTAGAGCTATGGGATTTTAGCCTGTTTTCTCACCGCTGACCTTCGCCCGCCACCCAGCCCACCCCGCAATCCGTGCACGCACCTGGGAGAGCCACACTCCTCCTGGAGTGTGGCTGGATGATGCGCGAATACGTTGGTCTCCTGGTTCTTCCGCCGTTCCGGTGGTTCCTCGTTCAGCAGTTAGAATCGGGGCACCTTCTTCCTTTCCCGACTTCTCTTCCCGGGCTCAAGCATCTCTCCCCGTCCGTCGTCGCCTCCCGAGCTCCGTCCTCAATTGGATTAGGGCTAATGACGCCAGGCCAGGGGGGCGTGGTTTGTTGAACCTTGCTCCCAGTTAAAGGAGCCGCTCCTTTCTCTGGATGAGTCGCGAACCTGTGGAATGAACCAATCAGGGGAATCCTCCGTCTGTGAATGAAAAGGGAGAGGATTGTGGTTTCTATTAAAATGCCGCCATTCATGTTTTATCTCAGTATGATCAACGGTAAGGGGAACTTCGTGACACAGAGTTATGGTTATTATTGACTAGTTTGGTGATGAATATTGATAATTAATCAATTATGTATGTTTAACAAAAGAGTTAGTGTCTTGTTTTATGTTGTCTAGAAGCACAGGTTCCTGAGGTTGCCTGGGCATCCCGGGAATGGAATAGCGGGTGGTGATAGAAGCCATACTGCAGGAGGTTACTCGTCTGTTGTCATAACACTGAGAAGCTACGGAGGGCTGGCAGTGTTGTATTAGGGATTATATTGTGTAAAAGAAGAGTGCGAATGATAGCAAAAGGGGTTCACTGGTGTAACTTTGGTCTAATTTCCCAATACAGGTGGCACTGAAGGAGTAGCAGGTTCTCCTGAGCTTGAACGAAGGATAAAAGGGGTTTCTCTCGCAGCGGAAGAGGAGTAATTCAGAAACTCAGAATAAGTCGAAATCTATTCTTTGTTTAGTGGAACAGACAGAATAGCGAATGTTTTTATGTTGTTACAAACGAAGTTTATTTTAAGATAAGTTAAAGAACTAAGTTTTCGTATTACCTTGTAAAGGGAGGGTCAATCGCAGGAGTTGTACTGACTTCACAAAGAGCCGCGCTGGGATTGGTTGGAACAGCGGCGTGAGAAAGAAGCAGATTGTAAAGGGAGGGTCAGTAGTGAGGAGCAATACTGACGTCATAAAAGGCCGTGCTGGCATTGGTCAGACCACGAGTGCGAGCCTGAATTTGATTGGTTGATAGATAAAAGCCACGCTAAGGTTGGTTGAAAGAAGAATTGTATGTTGAGTTCTGATTTGACTGTGGGTGTGAGCCGTGCTGATATAGGACACAACATAGGCAATAGAGCTAGAAGGTATTCGGAAGACTCTTTCCTATATCGTTTGTTTGCAATGTTTGAAGGACGAAAGAAAACAACGTTAATAAAGAAAATTAAAAATGTCTTTAAGAAAGACTCGCCTGTGATGACTAGAGAAGGAATTCCTATTCAGCCACCCAAAACACCTGCTTCATTTATGATGATGGATATCACACAAGTGTATGGTTGGAGAATTTGGTGGAGTATACAAAAGGTGATGGTGTTTTGGCTTTTCCAGAGCATGGTACTTTTAATCTAAAGATACTTCAGAATTTGAGAGAAAGGATGAATATGTTAGAACTAAATCCTAGAATGACAGAGTATTAAGCTTTGGAAGAATAGGATATTGAGGCATTTGATTGTGAAAAATTCAGAAGTGGTTGGAGATTTAGAGGATTTTTGCCTAGATATCAGTATGAGTCAAGTAGAGATCAAATGAAGCGATGGAGAAGAGCTGTAGTGACAGAGGGTTTGTATCCAGTATTAATGGCTAAAGAGCAGTCAGGAGGCAAGTGTAAAGTAAAGAAAAGACAAAACACATGAATACGACAGGTTATGGAGAGTCAGATGATGAATTATTGGAGGATATTTTAATTAAAAACCCTCCACCGTACCAAGAAGAACCTAGTAGAGTCACCCTGAGTGCACCCTTGATATGATTTTACATGATACGTCGGTTAATAAGGTGTTGAAAGATAATGAGAGGGAAGCCTTAAATAAAACTAGGGAAGAATTAGTTCAGAAAATAAGCCTTGACAGTACGAGTCACTATTGGTCCTGTTATCCCATTGCATGGAGATAAAATGAGTTGCCTCAAGCCATAACAATTCCTTTGAGTAATCCCAGAAAAGAAGTGTAATATCGGATGATCAGGCCAGTGAGAGCGATTCAGTCATTTCATTAATGGATCTCCCAATAATGAAGCCTTTAGCAGAAACCCCAAAGAGAGTTTCACCCGAGATTTTGAAAGAAAAAGGGTCTATGGTCCCTACAAGAACAGGAGGTTCAACAGTGGTTACTCCTGAAGATTTAGAGAGATGGGCACAGGGAATAGAAAAACGAAACTCACAATCAAAGATTCTAGATATCAGCAGATTGAAAGTGGATTTGGAAGAAATGATAGCTGGGAATGTGAGCACAGAAAGACTGAACATTTATAATGATAAGGAGTTATTATTTTTATACAAGAGCATAACAAGAAGAGCAAAAATATTTCATGAAAAATTGACAGAAGTTGCCTCAGGGATTGGAATAGACATAGGGAAATCGAAATTATTGCAAAAATCATATCGAGTGGAGTTTACTGAAAAGGATTTAGAAAGTGTGAATGCTTCTGGTAAAAGATTACAGATAAAAGAGTTGATGAATATTTTACGAAAGTGGGGAGACATTGACAAATGGAAAGAGGAAGTACAAGCAAAAGAAGTGTCAACTGCATTTCCAGTGAGAGAAACAGACAAGGTTAAGAGAATATATCCAATGAGAGAAGTTTCTGGTGGTGGATATGTTCATGTTCCTTGGAGTAGACAGGATATTTTGTCATTTACAAATGATTTCCCTAGGTTGAGAGAGAAACCAGTTGAATGGTACAAACAGGTAGAAAGGTTTGCGAAAGTTTCAAAGGTTTTGTTGAAGGATTTGGATGGTTTATTTGATATTGTCGTACCGGCATATTTATGGACAGAATGTAAGATTACAGTTGATTGGTTAGATGAGGACTATCCGAGAGATTCTAAAACAGGAGCTTTATCAGAGGAGGTGATGAAAAAGTATCACCAGGTGATTACGTTTTTTAAAGGAAAAATTCCTCCTAAAGAGACAGATTGGGTAAAAATAGATAGAACAACTCAGGAGCCAAAAGAGTCCATACATGCATACTATGAACGGTTGCTACAGGTATTCAAGCAGTATAGTGGATTTGAGAACATTGGAGATAAGGATATAGGACCTTTTGTGTATCGGTTTGTGTATGGTCTGAAACCAGAGATTAGTCAGGTGATTCAACACCACATGTTGTGCTGGCAAAGTAAGTCGATAGATGAAATATTGAAATATGCATAGTATTGTGATGACGACATTGAGGCAAAACATAGAAAGCTAAAAGAGAAAATGATGTGGGCACAAGTGAAATTAGCAAAGCAGCAGGAAGCAAAATTAATTTCCCAGATTGATAATGAAATAAAAGACCAGAGTCAAAGTGAACAAGTGTGGAGTGGTGGTAAAGGACGAGGATGAATGAATAGAGAAGAAACAAGGAAGAAATGTCCTTGTCATGCGTGCAGAAAGCTTGGACATTGGAAGAACGAGTGTAAAAATGTCTAGAATAATGATGGGCCAAATCAAAATTTAAATCCGCAGATGCAGAATGAAGTGGTTGTGAAACAGCAACAGCAGCAGCAGGTAGTTACTCCACGATATCAGGTGCCACAACCTCCTAGGCCAAACCATGTGAATATTCAAAAATACAGTGCGAACACCGGATTTCACAGAGAAAGTGGTAAGAATAACCCTGTGGGTTCACAGAATGGTTTGCAGAAAGATGAAGAATCGGACTATGTGCAATGACGGTGCCTGAGGGGGGAGGAAGAGGAGTGCGTGCTTGGCGCATCCTTGCCAGTAGATCAGACAGGTCCATTTATTGATGGGAAAATTGAAGGTAGTGACATCACTTTTCTATTGGACACTGGTGCTACCCGGTCGACTGTGAGAACAGTAGACATCCCAAACCTACCCCTCTCGGGAGAAACTATCCAAGTTGTAGGAGTGTCAAATAAACAGATTAGAACCCCAGTTACAGAACCAATGGAAGTGCATATTGGAAAATTTAAAGACATGCATCGGCTTGTAGTTTGTGACTCAAGCCTGTTGGGAAGAGACTTATTGTGCAAAATGAATTGCACAAGCTACTGTACACCGAATGGTGTTGCTTTCCAAACCCCAGATGAGGGTGTTGTTTACAAGATGATGCTAGCCAAACAAGGTACAGAAGTGGATGAGATGTTTTCATTAATGACTGAAAGTGAGTTACCAGAAGAATTGAGAAACACAGTGACTCCAGATGTATGGGATTTTTCAGGAAAAGATATAGGGTTGATGGCAAATGTAGATCCAGTGAAAATAGTGGTAAAAGAAGGTGCAGTTTTCCCAAACACATGACAGTATAAAATGAGTCCAGAAGTAAAAGCAGGAGTTGCTCCAGTAATTGACCAGATGATTAAACAGGGAATTTTGAAAGCGATAATGAGTAGTCCTTGTAATTCGCCAATTATGGGACACAAAAAGCCTAGTGGTAAGTACAGGATAGTACAGGATTTGCGGAAAATAAACATAATTGTACTTTCCTGTTGCCCAGTGGTGCTGAATCCAGCAGTGATTCTTTATCAAATACCCTGGAATGCAGGTTGGTATACAGTAATTGATTTGTGTCAGGCATTCTTTTCCATACCTTTGCACCCAGACAGCCAGTATCTCTTTGGCTTCCGGCTTGAAGATCGCATTTTGGCATGGTGCCGAGTTCCTCAAGGGTACACAGAGAGTCCCTCAATTTTCAATCAAATCCTGAAGAGGTGTCTAGTCATTAGTTATGCCTGGGAAATCAGTTCTGGTTCAGTACATTGATGACCTATTGGTGGCATCAAAGACACGAGAAGATTGTGTGAATGACACAATTGTGTTACTGAACCATTTGGCCGAAGGAGGACACAAGGTGTCTCCAGAAAAATTGCAGTTTTGTCAACAAGAAGTTAGATATTTAGGGCATAAAATAGAAAGAAGAGTTAGAAAAATGTCCCCGGAAAGAATACAATTAATCAAACAAATGCAACTACCTCAGACACAGAAACAAATGAGAATGTTTCTGGGAGTTGTTGGGTATTGTAGGCAGTGGATAAATAGCTTCTCCATGTTAGCAAAACCATTGATACAATTGACTCAGAAAAGAGCGAAAGATCCATTTGATTGGAATGACGAATGTTTGGAGGTATTTGTGAAATTGCGAAATTGTCTGTGTGAGGCCCCTGCCTTAGGCATGCCTGATTATTCAAAAGAATTTGCGCTGTTTTGTTGTGAGAGAGAAAATTGTGCACTTTCAGTTTTAACACAGAGACATGGATTGAGCCGACGTCCAGTGGCATATTTCTCTGCCACCTTGGATCCAGTGGCTTCAGCCTTACCTGCATGAGTGTGGAGCAGAGGCAATTGTGATGGGACATTCCGTAAAGGTGTACGTTCCACACTCAGTTGAGATTCTTTTGACAAGAACGCAATCACAACACCTCACTCCTAGTCGGTTGACTAAGTATGAAAGAGTGATTTTGGGAGCGGAAAATGTGACAGTGATAAGATGTACAATAATGAATCCTGCCACATTATTGCCACATCATTGCCATATCCATGTTGTGAGGAAGTGAAGGATGAAATTGATCATCATTGTTTGGATGTGACTGAGTTGTGTACTAAGCCCTGTCCAGATATAAAAGAAACACCCTTGAAGGAATCTGATCATTAATTGTTCACGGATGGGTCCTGTCTGAGAACGGAAGAAGGAAGGCTAAGTGCTGCATATGCTGTATGCAAAATACCACGAGTCATTGAAGCATCCTGTTTACTGGGAGTCAAGTCTGCACAAGTAGCCGAATTGGCCGAATTGGTCGCCTTAACTAAGGCATGCAAAATTGGGAAAAATTGGAGAATAAACATATTTACGGATAGTCAATTTGGGTTCGGGGTTGTGCACGACTTTGGCCAGCTTTGAATGCAGAGAGTATTTCTGACTTCTTCAGGATCTCCGATCAGAAACAGCAAAAATGTTAAGGATTTGTTGGAAGCATTACAATTGCTGAAAGAAATAGCAGTTGTGAAATGTGCTGCACATCAGTCAGGAAATTACTATGTGACGGCTGGTAATAAGTACACAGACCAAATTGCTCAATACTGTGTGAGAAATACAATGGCAATTAACAGAAAAGTGGAAACAGGTGAAACCAGCTGCCAACTTATGTTTTTCTCAGTTCCAGAAACATGGGATGAGGTTAGACAGTTGCAGGAAGAAGTTGAGGAAAAGGAAAAGGAAATCTGGATAAAGTCAGGTTGTACAAAAAAGACAGAAGATGAAGTGCGGGTGTACTTAGATGGCAGACCAGTAATGCCAGATTGCTTACTCTCTCAAATGGCAATAGTATACCATGGGACAACACATATTGGCAGGGACTCAATGATCAGACTATTCAGACAAAGCTGGTACAATCCAAAGTTTAGGGTAGTTATAGAGAGCCTTTGCCAAAGATGCTTAATCTGTCAGCAGCAAAACCCAGGCAGAAAGACAGTGGTCAGTTGGGGAAAGATAGGAAAGGCAGAAGGACCCTTCACCAGACTGCAGTTAGACTTCATTGAGTTGCCTCCGTGCAATGGATTGAAGTATGTACTTGTCATAGTGTGCCTGTTCTCGAGATGGGTAGAGGCATACCCCACTAGAAGAAATCACAGTCTCACAGTTGCTAAATTACTGTTGAGGGAGTTGATACCTTGTTTCAGTTTTCTAATTACTTTGGAATCAGATAGAGGACCTTTTTTTAATAATGATATAATTCGATTAATCTGTGCTGCATTTAACATTGAACAAAAACTGCACTGTGCTCATCGTCCAGAAGCTTCTGGAATAGTTGAACAGCTTAACGGCACAATCAAGTCAAGGTTAGGGAAGGTGTTTGCATACACAATGCTAAAATGGCCGGATGCTCTGCCTCCTGATCGGTCTCAGGAGCATTCCTGTCAGGAAAACAGGATTAAGTCCTCATGAAGTGCTCATGAGTCTGTGGTTATTTACTTTGAATAAAAAACAGTTAGTTTTATGTTGTTCTCACCATCAACTAGTTCAACTAATGGTCCATTGACCAGAGGAAAGAACCTCTTGATCAGTGAAAGGTTAGTTAGGAGTACATTGTGGAGATTACAAACTTGACCCCAGCGGTTTTACGCACTGCGGGTTTATGGGTCCAGGTGAGTATATGATAGTGGTGTATCTGTTGTTGTTGAACCGCTGGATCAGTTTTCTGGTAACAGAGTGTGAGCGGGATGAATCAGTGAGGTTCACAACAAGAGAGGTTTCAATGGGATTTATTTTCTACACACGTTTAATTGATTATGCCAGAATTGTCCTTCGTAATTAGTGTCCTTATCCACCACTTCTTGGGCGTTTACAGTGTTCACGAATCCTGGTTCAGTTGTGAGAGTGCCGTCTTGCTTCAGGCTTTTTCCTCAAAAAAAAGAATAAATACCAAAAACAAGAAAATGGTGTGAGATTATGTCTTCTCTTTCACACCATCACCATAGGGGAAAAAGGAGTGAGGAGACACCCGGTGTTCTTTCACTGGGGAAGGTGTATGAGTGAAGGGAGGGGGTTATTGGGTTGGTGGTAGAGCTATGGGATTTTAGCCTGTTTTCTCACCGCTGACCTTCGCCCGCCACCCAGCCCACCCCGCAATCCGTGCACGCACCTGGGAGAGCCACACTCCTCCTGGAGTGTGGCTGGATGATGCGCGAATACGTTGGTCTCCTGGTTCTTCCGCCGTTCCGGTGGTTCCTCGTTCAGCAGTTAGAATCGGGGCACCTTCTTCCTTTCCCGACTTCTCTTCCCGGGCTCTGCACACGGTATCCTCCTCCTTTCTCGACGTCTCCCACTGGGTTCGGTACTCGGCGTCTTCCCGGTTCAAGCATCTCTCCCCGTCCGTCGTCGCCTCCCGAGCTCCGTCCTCAATTGGATTAGGGCTAATGACGCCAGGCCAGGGGGGCGTGGTTTGTTGAACCTTGCTCCCAGTTAAAGGAGCCGCTCCTTTCTCTGGATGAGTCGCGAACCTGTGGAATGAACCAATCAGGGGAATCCTCCGTCTGTGAATGAAAAGGGAGAGGATTGTGGTTTCTATTAAAATGCCGCCATTCATGTTTTATCTCAGTATGATCAACGGTAAGGGGAACTTCGTGACACAGAGTTATGGTTATTATTGACTAGTTTGGTGATGAATATTGATAATTAATCAATTATGTATGTTTAACAAAAGAGTTAGTGTCTTGTTTTATGTTGTCTAGAAGCACAGGTTCCTGAGGTTGCCTGGGCATCCCGGGAATGGAATAGCGGGTGGTGATAGAAGCCATACTGCAGGAGGTTACTCGTCTGTTGTCATAACACTGAGAAGCTACGGAGGGCTGGCAGTGTTGTATTAGGGATTATATTGTGTAAAAGAAGAGTGCGAATGATAGCAAAAGGGGTTCACTGGTGTAACTTTGGTCTAATTTCCCAATACAGGTGGCACTGAAGGAGTAGCAGGTTCTCCTGAGCTTGAACGAAGGATAAAAGGGGTTTCTCTCGCAGCGGAAGAGGAGTAATTCAGAAACTCAGAATAAGTCGAAATCTATTCTTTGTTTAGTGGAACAGACAGAATAGCGAATGTTTTTATGTTGTTACAAACGAAGTTTATTTTAAGATAAGTTAAAGAACTACGTTTTCGTATTACCTTGTAAAGGGAGGGTCAATCGCAGGAGTTGTACTGACTTCACAAAGAGCCGCGCTGGGATTGGTTGGAACAGCGGCGTGAGAAAGAAGCAGATTGTAAAGGGAGGGTCAGTAGTGAGGAGCAATACTGACGTCATAAAAGGCCGTGCTGGCATTGGTCAGACCACGAGTGCGAGCCTGAATTTGATTGGTTGATAGATAAAAGCCACGCTAAGGTTGGTTGAAAGAAGAATTGTATGTTGAGTTCTGATTTGACTGTGGGTGTGAGCCGTGCTGATATAGGACACAACATAGGCAATAGAGCTAGAAGGTATTCGGAAGACTCTTTCCTATATCGTTTGTTTGCAATGTTTGAAGGACGAAAGAAAACAACGTTAATAAAGAAAATTAAAAATGTCTTTAAGAAAGACTCGCCTGTGATGACTAGAGAAGGAATTCCTATTCAGCCACCCAAAACACCTGCTTCATTTATGATGATGGATATCACACAAGTGTATGGTTGGAGAATTTGGTGGAGTATACAAAAGGTGATGGTGTTTTGGCTTTTCCAGAGCATGGTACTTTTAATCTAAAGATACTTCAGAATTTGAGAGAAAGGATGAATATGTTAGAACTAAATCCTAGAATGACAGAGTATTAAGCTTTGGAAGAATAGGATATTGAGGCATTTGATTGTGAAAAATTCAGAAGTGGTTGGAGATTTAGAGGATTTTTGCCTAGATATCAGTATGAGTCAAGTAGAGATCAAATGAAGCGATGGAGAAGAGCTGTAGTGACAGAGGGTTTGTATCCAGTATTAATGGCTAAAGAGCAGTCAGGAGGCAAGTGTAAAGTAAAGAAAAGACAAAACACATGAATACGACAGGTTATGGAGAGTCAGATGATGAATTATTGGAGGATATTTTAATTAAAAACCCTCCACCGTACCAAGAAGAACCTAGTAGAGTCACCCTGAGTGCACCCTTGATATGATTTTACATGATACGTCGGTTAATAAGGTGTTGAAAGATAATGAGAGGGAAGCCTTAAATAAAACTAGGGAAGAATTAGTTCAGAAAATAAGCCTTGACAGTACGAGTCACTATTGGTCCTGTTATCCAATTGCATGGAGATAAAATGAGTTGCCTCAAGCCATAACAATTCCTTTGAGTAATCCCAGAAAAGAAGTGTAATATCGGATGATCAGGCCAGTGAGAGCGATTCAGTCATTTCATTAATGGATCTCCCAATAATGAAGCCTTTAGCAGAAACCCCAAAGAGAGTTTCACCCGAGATTTTGAAAGAAAAAGGGTCTATGGTCCCTACAAGAACAGGAGGTTCAACAGTGGTTACTCCTGAAGATTTAGAGAGATGGGCACAGGGAATAGAAAAACGAAACTCACAATCAAAGATTCTAGATATCAGCAGATTGAAAGTGGATTTGGAAGAAATGATAGCTGGGAATGTGAGCACAGAAAGACTGAACATTTATAATGATAAGGAGTTATTATTTTTATACAAGAGCATAACAAGAAGAGCAAAAATATTTCATGAAAAATTGACAGAAGTTGCCTCAGGGATTGGAATAGACATAGGGAAATCGAAATTATTGCAAAAATCATATCGAGTGGAGTTTACTGAAAAGGATTTAGAAAGTGTGAATGCTTCTGGTAAAAGATTACAGATAAAAGAGTTGATGAATATTTTACGAAAGTGGGGAGACATTGACAAATGGAAAGAGGAAGTACAAGCAAAAGAAGTGTCAACTGCATTTCCAGTGAGAGAAACAGACAAGGTTAAGAGAATATATCCAATGAGAGAAGTTTCTGGTGGTGGATATGTTCATGTTCCTTGGAGTAGACAGGATATTTTGTCATTTACAAATGATTTCCCTAGGTTGAGAGAGAAACCAGTTGAATGGTACAAACAGGTAGAAAGGTTTGCGAAAGTTTCAAAGGTTTTGTTGAAGGATTTGGATGGTTTATTTGATATTGTCGTACCGGCATATTTATGGACAGAATGTAAGATTACAGTTGATTGGTTAGATGAGGACTATCCGAGAGATTCTAAAACAGGAGCTTTATCAGAGGAGGTGATGAAAAAGTATCACCAGGTGATTACGTTTTTTAAAGGAAAAATTCCTCCTAAAGAGACAGATTGGGTAAAAATAGATAGAACAACTCAGGAGCCAAAAGAGTCCATACATGCATACTATGAACGGTTGCTACAGGTATTCAAGCAGTATAGTGGATTTGAGAACATTGGAGATAAGGATATAGGACCTTTTGTGTATCGGTTTGTGTATGGTCTGAAACCAGAGATTAGTCAGGTGATTCAACACCACATGTTGTGCTGGCAAAGTAAGTCGATAGATGAAATATTGAAATATGCAAAGTATTGTGATGACGACATTGAGGCAAAACATAGAAAGCTAAAAGAGAAAATGATGTGGGCACAAGTGAAATTAGCAAAGCAGCAGGAAGCAAAATTAATTTCCCAGATTGATAATGAAATAAAAGACCAGAGTCAAAGTGAACAAGTGTGGAGTGGTGGTAAAGGACGAGGATGAATGAATAGAGAAGAAACAAGGAAGAAATGTCCTTGTCATGCGTGCAGAAAGCTTGGACATTGGAAGAACGAGTGTAAAAATGTCTAGAATAATGATGGGCCAAATCAAAATTTAAATTCGCAGATGCAGAATGAAGTGGTTGTGAAACAGCAACAGCAGCAGCAGGTAGTTACTCCACGATATCAGGTGCCACAACCTCCTAGGCCAAACCATGTGAATATTCAAAAATACAGTGCGAACACCGGATTTCACAGAGAAAGTGGTAAGAATAACCCTGTGGGTTCACAGAATGGTTTGCAGAAAGATGAAGAATCGGACTATGTGCAATGACGGTGCCTGAGGGGGGAGGAAGAGGAGTGCGTGCTTGGCGCATCCTTGCCAGTAGATCAGACAGGTCCATTTATTGATGGGAAAATTGAAGGTAGTGACATCACTTTTCTATTGGACACTGGTGCTACCCGGTCGACTGTGAGAACAGTAGACATCCCAAACCTACCCCTCTCGGGAGAAACTATCCAAGTTGTAGGAGTGTCAAATAAACAGATTAGAACCCCAGTTACAGAACCAATGGAAGTGCATATTGGAAAATTTAAAGACATGCATCGGCTTGTAGTTTGTGACTCAAGCCTGTTGGGAAGAGACTTATTGTGCAAAATGAATTGCACAAGCTACTGTACACCGAATGGTGTTGCTTTCCAAACCCCAGATGAGGGTGTTGTTTACAAGATGATGCTAGCCAAACAAGGTACAGAAGTGGATGAGATGTTTTCATTAATGACTGAAAGTGAGTTACCAGAAGAATTGAGAAACACAGTGACTCCAGATGTATGGGATTTTTCAGGAAAAGATATAGGGTTGATGGCAAATGTAGATCCAGTGAAAATAGTGGTAAAAGAAGGTGCAGTTTTCCCAAACACATGACAGTATAAAATGAGTCCAGAAGTAAAAGCAGGAGTTGCTCCAGTAATTGACCAGATGATTAAACAGGGAATTTTGAAAGCGATAATGAGTAGTCCTTGTAATTCGCCAATTATGGGACACAAAAAGCCTAGTGGTAAGTACAGGATAGTACAGGATTTGCGGAAAATAAACATAATTGTACTTTCCTGTTGCCCAGTGGTGCTGAATCCAGCAGTGATTCTTTATCAAATACCCTGGAATGCAGGTTGGTATACAGTAATTGATTTGTGTCAGGCATTCTTTTCCATACCTTTGCACCCAGACAGCCAGTATCTCTTTGGCTTCCGGCTTGAAGATCGCATTTTGGCATGGTGCCGAGTTCCTCAAGGGTACACAGAGAGTCCCTCAATTTTCAATCAAATCCTGAAGAGGTGTCTAGTCATTAGTTATGCCTGGGAAATCAGTTCTGGTTCAGTACATTGATGACCTATTGGTGGCATCAAAGACACGAGAAGATTGTGTGAATGACACAATTGTGTTACTGAACCATTTGGCCGAAGGAGGACACAAGGTGTCTCCAGAAAAATTGCAGTTTTGTCAACAAGAAGTTAGATATTTAGGGCATAAAATAGAAAGAAGAGTTAGAAAAATGTCCCCGGAAAGAATACAATTAATCAAACAAATGCAACTACCTCAGACACAGAAACAAATGAGAATGTTTCTGGGAGTTGTTGGGTATTGTAGGCAGTGGATAAATAGCTTCTCCATGTTAGCAAAACCATTGATACAATTGACTCAGAAAAGAGCGAAAGATCCATTTGATTGGAATGACGAATGTTTGGAGGTATTTGTGAAATTGCGAAATTGTCTGTGTGAGGCCCCTGCCTTAGGCATGCCTGATTATTCAAAAGAATTTGCGCTGTTTTGTTGTGAGAGAGAAAATTGTGCACTTTCAGTTTTAACACAGAGACATGGATTGAGCCGACGTCCAGTGGCATATTTCTCTGCCACCTTGGATCCAGTGGCTTCAGCCTTACCTGCATGAGTGTGGAGCAGAGGCAATTGTGATGGGACATTCCGTAAAGGTGTACGTTCCACACTCAGTTGAGATTCTTTTGACAAGAACGCAATCACAACACCTCACTCCTAGTCGGTTGACTAAGTATGAAAGAGTGATTTTGGGAGCGGAAAATGTGACAGTGATAAGATGTACAATAATGAATCCTGCCACATTATTGCCACATCATTGCCATATCCATGTTGTGAGGAAGTGAAGGATGAAATTGATCATCATTGTTTGGATGTGACTGAGTTGTGTACTAAGCCCTGTCCAGATATAAAAGAAACACCCTTGAAGGAATCTGATCATTAATTATTCACGGATGGGTCCTGTCTGAGAACGGAAGAAGGAAGGCTAAGTGCTGCATATGCTGTATGCAAAATACCACGAGTCATTGAAGCATCCTGTTTACTGGGAGTCAAGTCTGCACAAGTAGCCGAATTGGCCGAATTGGTCGCCTTAACTAAGGCATGCAAAATTGGGAAAAATTGGAGAATAACCATATTTACGGATAGTCAATTTGGGTTCGGGGTTGTGCACGACTTTGGCCAGCTTTGAATGCAGAGAGTATTTCTGACTTCTTCAGGATCTCCGATCAGAAACAGCAAAAATGTTAAGGATTTGTTGGAAGCATTACAATTGCTGAAAGAAATAGCAGTTGTGAAATGTGCTGCACATCAGTCAGGAAATTACTATGTGACGGCTGGTAATAAGTACACAGACCAAATTGCTCAATACTGTGTGAGAAATACAATGGCAATTAACAGAAAAGTGGAAACAGGTGAAACCAGCTGCCAACTTATGTTTTTCTCAGTTCCAGAAACATGGGATGAGGTTAGACAGTTGCAGGAAGAAGTTGAGGAAAAGGAAAAGGAAATCTGGATAAAGTCAGGTTGTACAAAAAAGACAGAAGATGAAGTGCGGGTGTACTTAGATGGCAGACCAGTAATGCCAGATTGCTTACTCTCTCAAATGGCAATAGTATACCATGGGACAACACATATTGGCAGGGACTCAATGATCAGACTATTCAGACAAAGCTGGTACAATCCAAAGTTTAGGGTAGTTATAGAGAGCCTTTGCCAAAGATGCTTAATCTGTCAGCAGCAAAACCCAGGCAGAAAGACAGTGGTCAGTTGGGGAAAGATAGGAAAGGCAGAAGGACCCTTCACCAGACTGCAGTTAGACTTCATTGAGTTGCCTCCGTGCAATGGATTGAAGTATGTACTTGTCATAGTGTGCCTGTTCTCGAGATGGGTAGAGGCATACCCCACTAGAAGAAATCACAGTCTCTCAGTTGCTAAATTACTGTTGAGGGAGTTGATACCTTGTTTCAGTTTTCTAATTACTTTGGAATCAGATAGAGGACCTTTTTTTAATAATGATATAATTCGATTAATCTGTGCTGCATTTAACATTGAACAAAAACTGCACTGTGCTCATCGTCCAGAAGCTTCTGGAATAGTTGAACAGCTTAACGGCACAATCAAGTCAAGGTTAGGGAAGGTGTTTGCATACACAATGCTAAAATGGCCGGATGCTCTGCCTCCTGATCGGTCTCAGGAGCATTCCTGTCAGGAAAACAGGATTAAGTCCTCATGAAGTGCTCATGGGAAGGGCAATGAGACAAGCATTTATTCCTGGAAATAAATTGATGAATATAACTGATGATCTGGTATTGGACTATTGCAAAGGAGTGGCTGAAATGGTGTGTTCTGTCTCTCATCAGGTTGGAGAAGACACAGTTGCAAGGCAGCCAGACCAGGCACATGATTTGAATCCTGGTGATTGGGTGTTAGTGAAGAAACACGCGAGAAAATTGTGTCTTTCACCCAGGCGGGATAAACCACATCAAGTCATACTAGTCACTACCACAGCAGTGAAGTGTGCAGGTTTACCCAATTGGATTCATGCAAGCCATACCAGAAGAATTCCAAGCCCATCTGAAGAACAAGAGCAGCAACTGACCAAATTATCTGAGACACCAGAAGCTGAAGGTTGTGAAGTCGAAGAATCTAAGGTGACAGATTCTGAAAGACAAATAGATGATGAACAACCAAGTATAAGTCAAGAAGAGTGGATACCAGTGATTGAAGTACCTAAAGCTGTTATCAAAACAAGAAGAACAAATAAATTAAAGAGACAGGAAGGTAGAGAGGAAGAGATAGGGAAAGAAGAACACACTCAGGTAGAAATAAACAAATCTATCCAGAAACCTGAGCAGGGTGAGATACAAAAAGAACAAGTTCAGGCAGAAGAAGAACAAATTGAAATAAGACCTGAACAGGACCAGATAGACCTAGAAGAACAGGTTCAGGCAGAAGAAGAACAAATTACAATATGACCTGAACAGGTGCAGGTAGAAGAAGATCCAAATTCAGAAAATACATAACAAAGACAATTAGAAAGGGAAGAAGAACAAGAACAGATTGTGCCCAGACAAAGTGAAAATAAAAGAACTTTAGTAAACGACGAAGACGGTGAAAGTGCAGTACAGGTCAAAAGAGTTAGAAAAGGTGATAATTGCCCAGGTGGAGTGAAAAGATTAAGATACTACCTTAGAAAATCTGGGGAGAAAACAGAACAAGTAAATTAAGTTTCAAGTCAAACTAAATCCAAACAGCCAATAGTAAAACTCGCTCGAAGAAGTCCAAGACTGAGGATTCTAAACAGAAAATGCAAGGCCCCTGAGTGGACCTATGTAATTCTAGAAGAATTTGAAAATTTAGATTTACATGAGGAATCTGAGAAAGTACATGTTGCACAGATTGATGACAACAGATTAAGACCACCTTAGAAATAAAAGAGACTGAATTGTGAATAAAGAAAGAAAAGAGAAAAGAAATTTTCTCAGACTAAAATGGCAGAAGTTGAAGTCACTGAACAACCAAAACGGAGTTTAAAATGAAAATATCTTAGGTTTTGTTTATGTGGTATATTATATTTAGTATTAGTGTGGTTATTTCTAACAGTGGGAGTACCTTTGTTAATGGTAACAAATAATAAGAATAATACAACTACTAATGAGAAAGTAGATAGAATTAAAGGGACTAAAATAGAATTGGGAATAGAAGATGAGATAAACTATCATTATAATGAATCAGACAATGATCCATCTTTAAATGTGTTTACTAAATTGATATTTCAGTACGTTAATACAATGGCAATTAGTGATTGTTATGTCTGTATGAAATGACTGTCATCGGTGTCAGAGGGGGTGACTTATCACCATATACCCTTGACATATGGTATATCATTTGTTTTGTTTAAATTTCTTTATTGGCATTTTCTGCATTTTTTTAAACAAATGTGTCATCATATACATTCACAACATTTCCAAATGTATATATAGTGTGTACAATACCAACACAGCGGAGTATTGCCTGTATTTCTGCAGAGTATTGTTGGTGATGACATTGCATTTGCTAAGGACATGGTTTACATCTCGAATAGGTATACACAGTGGAATTTCAGTGTGCCATCGCTCACATTGGTACAGCAGCTTAGTTTAGAGTTTATGATCTTTCCTAAACATATCTAGCTTCCGACACAGTGTACTAAGAACATACTGATATATTCCTATGCATCTATAACATAAGTATGCATCTGCTGTTTTTCAGAATCGAACACCACATTATTACATAAAGAGAATAGCGTTTCCGTCCAGTGGTATTTTTTTACGAAAATAAAACACTGAAAATGACCAATAAAGCTTATTATCTAAAACTATACAAACCAAACTTAGACTTATATTAATAGTGAATGAGGAAAAAAGGAAAAAAATAAAAGGGGGGGGAGAAAGTTTGCCATCAACAAAATACAAACGTAATAATTTTTTCTTGGCAAGGTATGAGGAAATATTGTTGGACCTTATCTCACAATACAATGGGACAGTGCGTGCAGCTAGGTGCATTTACCAACTAGAAGAGGGGACCCCCGTGTTTAGTGAGGCAGCTTGGCAAAGCATACCTTCCCATTTTCGAGCTACTTGACATATGGTATATCATGTTTATTCTATGCAACAGGGAAACTTCAGTATTTTTATTCTAACTTAGATGTAGTATTTTCGGAACTAGTAGTAAAGATTCAAAATTCATGGGTGAATTTTTCTTAACAATGAGTTTAATAGATATAGCACAAGCACACAAGGATAACCTAATATGTATATTACGTGAAGAAGAAAAAGAGTTTTTGAATTTAGTAGAAGAAAGAAGACAGGATTTAACAAAGAAAGCTGCTGAACAGAAATCTCATATACCTTCATGGGCTGAGAAAGAGAGAATGTATGCAAAGGGCGAGGCTCATGCTGCAGTGCCCCTAGACTTTGTGAAAAGGGGACAATCCTGCCTTCATAGGCTAAAGACAGATTATAATAATATTTTCATTGGTTCCAGTGAATGTGAACATAACTTCCTAATTTTAGGGAGATGGGGACTAAAAGGGGGAACTGATCCTGTATTTCCAGGAGTTTATTATGTGTGCGGAAACAATGCCTATTATAAGTTACCTGCAGGATGGTACGGTAGTTGTTATTTTGGAATCGATTTTCCAAAGATCTACCATGTAGAAAGAATCAATGGAATCAATGAAATATCTAATGGACTAACACGGATAAGAAGAGCTAGTTTTTCTGAAATTGTAGGTGATATATTTAGTGCATTGATACCCTCAGTTGGAGTCATTCTAAATTCTCGTAAAATTTGCAAATTGTCGACAATAGTTGATCGTCTTTCTACAGATAGGGCTGAAGGTTTCTTGATGATTAATACAGAAATGGTTGCGATAAGGTCTATGGTTTTACAAAATCATCTTGTTCTTGATATCTTATTAGCAAAAGAGGGAGGAGTTTGTAGTATGTTGAAAATTCAACATTGCTGCACTTACATTCCTGACAAAAGTAAGGAAATTAAAGGGTATATTGAAAATATTACAAGAATGCATGAAAATTTGACCCAACTAGAGGGTGACAGTGTATGAGGGAAACTAACAAAGAGTATAACATCAATAGGTAAATGGTTTGCTAATTTTGGGAAATTTTTCCTAGAACAATTAATATTACCAGTAGTTGTGATAATGACATTAGTATTGACAATAATTATTACATATAAGTGTTGCAGGAGTAAAAGAACAGGAAGAATACATTTAGAAAGGCAAGGGAAAGGAAAGAAAAGGAAAAGGGAATATGAAGAAATTCAGCTGGAAAAGATAGAAGGAAAGCTATATAAAAAGATGAAAATTTTGGACGGGAAAAGAAAAACTGACAAAAATAAGGGGGAAGAAAAAGGAGCTGAGATATGCTAAAGTTGGCATCTGGGAAAGGATGGGTAATTTAGTGATGGCTCAAAAATGCAATCAGAGAGGGGATTGATAGAGCAAGGTTTCGTAGAAAAGAGACTTGCTCGGATGCAATCCACTCGTTTAACTTACTAACAAAGTTATTAATGAGTGTTGTGAATAATTAATGCGCACCACATGAACACGCGGGTTAGTGAAGCTTGCGTATGTGTGTATTGATGTGGATAACAATGAAGACGGACTAATGCCGCTTTAAACAGGGAACTTTTGTGCACATGTGTCAACTGCATCTACGCAGTATGACAAACTAGCACTTGGAGGGAAATTCTGGAGCATGAGCAGAAGTTACTAGAATGGAGTCTTGAAGACTCGCGTGCATGGCATCTGCTTACTTGAAATGAAAACAAGCTATTTTACTAATGCGAATGCTGGAAAAGTATTCATAAGTAAAGGGTAATAGAGAAGAGGTGGGTGGTATACAGTGCAACCACTTTATTTGTGAAATTAATATTTGTCTTTCTGACTTTATTACTAGTGCGTATTTGGGCCTCTCTGTCACGTCTCCACTCATCTGAAATCCAGGATGTTCGATTTGAGAGATGAGACGCTTGTTCTCTGTGCCCCCAAAAAACTATGCGGTACAAAAGGGGGTGGTGATGGACGGAGCATCAGAACCAATCAAACACTCACACCCAGTCAACAGATCTGGGTTTGATCCATCACCGTTCTTTGGCCCACTCTGCCACCCCAGTTCAGACATGGCCATATGCAAATCAGTCTGACCCTGTGCCTAATGGGAACAGTCCAGCCCGAACTGCCAAGCCATGCCTTCCCTGGACCGGAAACAAGTTTCCTAGGACCGGTTTCTGGCATTTCAACCGTCTTCAGCCAGGCTTGCTTGAATCCAGTGGCAAAGTGAGCAAGGGACTCACGTCTGAGCATACCCTGCCAACTTATGGCGAACAAAGCGGTACAAAAGGGGGTGGTGATTGACGGAGCATCAGAACCAATCAAACACTCACACCCAGTCAACAGATCTGGGTTTGATCCATCACCGTTCTTTAGCCCACTCTGCCACCCCAGTTCAGACATGGCCATATGCAAATCAGTCTGACCCTGTGCCTCGTGGGAACAGTCCAGCCCGAACTGCCAAGCCATGCCTTATCTGGACCGGAAACAAGTTTCCTAGGACCGGTTTCTGGCATTCCAGCCGACTTCAGCCAGGCTTGCTTGAATCCAGTGGCAAAGTGAGCAAGGGACTCACGTCTGAGCATACCCTGCCAACTTATGGCGAACAAAGCGGTACAAAAGGGGGTGGTGATGGACGGAGCATCAGAACCAATCAAACACTCACACCCAGTCAACAGATCTGGGTTTGATCCATCACCGTTCTTTAGCCCACTCTGCCACCCCAGTTCAGACATGGCCATATGCAAATCAGTGTGACCCTGTGCCTCATGGGAACAGTCCAGCCCGAACTGCCAAGCCATGCCTTCCCTGGACCGGAAACAAGTTTCCTAGGACCGGTTTCTGGCATTTCAGCCGTCTTCAGCCAGGCTTGCTTGAATCCAGTGGCAAAGTGAGCAAGGGACTCACGTCTGAGCATACCCTGCCAACTTATGGCAAACAAAGCGGTACAAAAGGGGGTGGTAAGGGACGGAGCATCAGAACCAATCAAACACTCACACCCAGTCAACAGATCTGGGTTTGATCTATCACCGTTCTTTAGCCCACGCTGCCATCCCAGTTCAGACATGGCCATATGCAAACCAGTCTGACCCTGTGCCTCATGGGAACAGTCCAGCCCAAACTGCCAAGCCATGCCTTCCCTGGACCGGAAACAAGTTTCCTAGGACCGGTTTCTGGCATTTCAGCCGTCTTCAGCCAGGCTTGCTTGAATCCAGTGGCAAAGTGAGCAAGGGACTCACGTCTGAGCATACCCTGCCAACTTATGGCAAACAAAGCGGTACAAAAGGGGGTGGTAAGGGACGGAGCATCAGAACCAATCAAACACTCACACCCAGTCAACAGATCTGGGTTTGATCTATCACCGTTCTTTAGCCCACGCTGCCATCCCAGTTCAGACATGGCCATATGCAAACCAGTCTGACCCTGTGCCTCATGGGAACAGTCCAGCCCAAACTGCCAAGCCATGCCTTCCCTGGACCGGAAACAAGTTTCCTAGGACCGGTTTCTGGCATTTCCGCCGTCTTCAGCCAGGCTTGCTTGAACCCAGTGGCAAAGTGAGCAAGGGACTCATGTCTGAGCATACCCTGCCAACTTATGGCGAACAAAGCGGTACAAAAGGGGGTGGTGATGGACGGAGCATCAGAACCAATCAAACACTCACACCCAGTCAACAGATCTGGGTTTGATCCATCACCGTTCTTTAGCCCACTCTGCCACCCCAGTTCAGACATGGCCATATGCAAATCAGTCTGACCCTGTGCCTCATGGGAACAGTCCAGCCCGAACAAGTTTCCTAGGACCGGTTTCTGGCATTTCAGCCGTCTTCAACCAGGCTTGCTTGAATCCAGTGGCAAAGTGAGCAAGGGACTCACGTCTGAGCATACCCTGCCAACGAAGCAGGAAGTCGTGGAGTTGTCCTGGAAACCACCAAGGACTGACTGGAGCCGATGAGGAAGAATGCTGCCTGCGGCACGGGAACTCGAAGGAAATCAGGTAAGTGGGGAATCGTGAAGACGAGTGCAAGCACGTCTCATTCTGCTTTCAAGCCTTTTATAGGCTTCAGGTAGGTGGGGTGGTTTAACAGAAATACAAATTGCCAACTGCAAAGTTGGTGTGGCAGCCACATGTTAACTGTCATTAGTTCTGCTGAATCAAGTTGTTTCAAGCTAAATGGATTCAGAAACCAAGAACTACTTAATGTTTATAACAGTATTACAGCATACCATACCAGTTTATACAAGAAAAATAAAAGCATGAAAGTTCACACTTGTGCAATTCCATAAAGCAAACCAAAATATAGCAAACCAGATCTAAAGCCTGAACATGCTACATATATTGGGTCAATTCTAATACACAGTACGAGGATTAGCCATGTTTATGGTGCAAACCCTAACACTCTCTCGCATAACTGAATTAAGCTGAGTCATGTGAAGTCTGCGCATGTCCACTGAAAGCTAACCTGGAACTATGACTGAGAGATTGAATGGGAGCCAAGGATGAGTGTTACACCCTGGGAACGGACGGTGAACAGTTCAACGGAGAAGACTCTTATTCAAAATGTTATTATATTGTTTCAAAGTGAAATGTGAAAGCGTATGAGAATCAAATTTATGAATAAAAATTAAGGGGATAGGTTTGCGAACAATAGTTGAACTGATTTTAATGACATGTAAGCATGGTGTGATAATGCTTCCCCCCTGCCTAACCAATCATATTTCGTATATTTACGATACTGAAACTTTAGTGGGTGGAACATGGAGAAATTAAGGTATAATTAAGATAGCTTTAGTTAGTTAGTTAGAGAGGGGAAGAAGAGGGAGAGCATGCTAAGCTGACTGATGCTGAGACACAGATGCTGTTGCTGGGAGAGATACTGTGAGATGCTGAGGAAAAGCCGAATGCAGAACCTGAAGCAGAACTTTCTATCCTAATTTGATTGGGTTAGATCAGAAGATCGCGGAAGAATTTCGAGGAGGAAGAGAGTGTCAGAGAGGGGTGCGGTGCAATCGTCGGTGTTCTAGAGAGGTCAACTATCCTGTCCTGAATCCTGTCCTGAAATCTTTGTTATGTTATGTTATGTTAATTCCACTTGTAACGCGCTCGGCTACTCAAGAGTGTCCCGGCGCGAACCGGAAGGGGGGAGAGAGACAATCAGGCAAAGAGGAATGTTTTAAGCTTCTTTTTAAAAACTGCAAGCTCCTGAGTAAGGCGAAGATCAAGGGGAAGGGCGTTCCAAACCCTGCTGGCTCTGACCACCAAAGAGCAGCCCCCAGTCCTCTGGAGTTTATAGCGAGGGACCGAGGCCAGGCATAAAGCCGACGAGCGCAATACCCTCGCAGGGACATAGAAGGAAAAGCGCCTTTGAAGGTAGAGCGGGCCCTGACAGTGAAGAGCACGGTGGGCCATGACCAAAGATTTAAATTTGATCCTGGCCGCAATGGGTAACCAATGTAGAGAGTGCAAGTGAGAAGTGACACTCTTCCTAGATGAGATACCTAGTAGCAGTCTGGCAGCCGTGTTCTGGACCACCTGCAGTTTCTTAATCATATAGCCAGGAGACCCAACGTACAGGGAATTCCTAAGGGTTTTGATAAGACCAAAGCAGCAGCCGGCAGTTTTCTTGATATGGGTAGAAAACGAGAGATTCTCCTCAAACCATACACCCAGGTTCTTGGCGGGCTGTCCCTCCGAAAAGGGAAGAGTAAGCTCCTGAGGCCACAGCTGTTGACGAAAGTCAGTCGGAAAAGTGCCAAAAAGCAAGATCTCTGATTTCTGCTCATTACACTTGAGCTGAGCATCAGCCAGCCAAGTGAAGATGGAGTGTAGGCACTGTTGTGCGGCAAGGACCGAACTGGAGGCCTTTTCCCACGTAGAGAGCAACTGGGTGTCATCGGCATAGGCCAAAACCTTGGCACCAAGAGCTTCTGCCAGATGGATCAGAGGCGTGACATAAATGTTAAAGGGTCGGCAGGAGGTGATTGAGTTCACTGCTCTGGACACCCAACCCGTAAACCCAGACATACACTCCTCCAGACCCCCAGACATTACAGGCCTGGCTATGTCTAAGGCCTGAGCAAGTTCCAGAGGGTCAACTTTCCCCAGAACAGGCTTCGAAAAGCCAAGCACCCGGGCCTCTGCCCTGGAGACTGTCCAGGAGAAGTACGAAATATAGTGATCCGACCACGTCACTGGGAGAGGATCTTCTACCAAGATAGGGAAATTGGAACAAATAGGGTCCAATAGATGACCAGCCCGATGAGTAGGAAGGCCGACGTGCTGGACAAGTTGAGCCGTGTGAAGATTATCCAACAAGTCGGTCACCTCTCTCTCGTCGGGCATATCCAAATGAAAGTTCAGATCTCCCAGCACCAGGTAATGAGAGAACCTGACCGCCCTAGAAGTAAGGGCATCTCCCCAAGTCTGGAGAAAGGAACCAGAAGGTCTCGGTGGCCGATAAATCAGGGAAACTCCAAGTGTAAAATGGGCTGACAAGCGAACACTAAAGTCCAGTACCTCGCAACCGGCCCAGTCCTGTGAGTCACCCACAAGAAGATCCCAGCAGTCTTTATAAATAACTGCAACACCTCCTCCTCTTGACCCCTGGCGATCAACTCTCAGGATCCTATAGCCCATCGGGGTCGTCAGCGCGACTATGGGGCGGTGGAAGGATCAAGCCAGGTCTCAGTGAGGAACAGCATGTCTAAGGAACCATCCTCCAGCAGCCCGTGAACGTCCGCATGATGTTGCTTTAGTGAGCGGACATTGATAAGTGCTGCCGAAAGCTGCACAGATTTAACCCGCTCATTAGGACTAGGGATTATGTTAGAGGGAGAGGCACAGCCCAGCCCTAGCTGGAAGCCGCAAGAGCTGCAGGCTCCTAAAGGTCTCTCTGTCACCTCCAAGGAATGAGTATGTCCTCAGACCGCCACATCCAGGCCCCTGAGAGCAGCACCAGAGTATACCACACGACCAGTGGGTTCTAGAGGATCTAGAGGTCGCGAGATAGCCTCTCTGGCGCTGGTCGCTGTCGGAGCGCAAAGGGGTTTGCCTTAGATGGCGTCACGAGGGAAGGAAAAGCCCTCCAACCCTCGCCAGGAACAACACAGCAATGAGGTAGGAAGGGAGAAATGTGCAAAATGAGCAATATTCTTTTAAAGTGTGGGTATGAGGATGGAAACGATGAATATAGCAGCAGGCAGATAAAATGTTAAAACTCGTAAATCAGTTAAAACATATCACAGTAAAAACACACAATCGCGGTGAATGTTTCAGACTAGGTGAGCCCCCTCAGGAGCTGCGCGTCCGTGCGACGCGCATTAAATGCGCCCCGGTGTAGAAAGGCTAGAGCGCTAACCCGCGCCGAGTGGCAAGATGGCGTCACAAGGAAAGGAAAAGCCCTCCAACCCTGACCAGGAACAACACAGCAATGAGGTAGGAAGGGAGAAATGTGCAAAATGAGCAATATTCTTTTAAAGTGCGGGTATGAGGATGGAAACGATGAATATAGCAGCAGGCAGATAAAATGTTAAAACTCGTAAATCAGTTAAAACATATCACAGTAATAACACACAATCGCGGTGAATGTCTCAGACCAGGTGAGCCCCCTCAGGTCTTTGTCTCCTCACCTATCCCAGGGGACCCTTACCAGCCGTTTGACCAGGAGGTTGGTCTTTCACTTCATCCTTGCTGATGTTCTTTTCTCTCTGTCCTCTCCCTTTCAGAGCATTGAATTTTGTATGAGTCCGAGGTAAATGTTTTGTAGTTAATGAATTGAGTTTTCTCTCCTATGGATGTTGGTGACAACACTGTATTTTTGGATGATTCACATACATTTACTTAGATAAATATTTAAAACTTTCCTGAGTCTGTGGTTATTGACTTTGAATAAAAGAACAGTTAGTTTTATGTTGTTCTCACCATCAACTAGTTCAACTTATGGTCCATTGACCAGAGGAAAGAACTTCTTGATCAGTAAAAGGTTAGTTAGGAGTATTAAATAACTAATCTTAAACATTGTGGAAATTAAAAACTTGTTCCCAGCGGTTTTACGCACTGTGAGTATATGATAGTGGAGTATCTGTTGTTGAACCGCTGGATCAAAGCCAAACTATCCCACCCAGTGTGACTAATGTAATATTTTTCCACTTAATGGAACTTTAAAATATATCTACTTTTTTATTAGGGATATTATTTATGATTTTATTGTTTTATATTCACACCTGTTAAGATGCTTTT
Organism: Triturus cristatus; assembly: GCF_964204655.1. Taxonomy (NCBI): domain Eukaryota; kingdom Metazoa; phylum Chordata; class Amphibia; order Caudata; family Salamandridae; genus Triturus; species Triturus cristatus. The sequence continues at coordinate 398,112,858 of NC_140583.1, read as the reverse complement.
TGCAAAGTCACTGCAACAATGCCAGAGGACTGATAATCACTTAATGGCACTTCCGGTGATGTATTTTCTTGTGATGTCGCATATTAGAGAAATCAGGGGGGCCTTGCACATTCCTTTTCTACTTGGGGCCCCAAAACTCCTAAAACCATCTCTAATTCCCAGTGTTCATAAAGTAAGGCCAATTTCGATTTCAATTAGAAAATAAGTTATACAGGAACTGGAGAAGGCAGCTGGTATATTTGAACCTGTAGAAGGTTCTGAGGCATACAGCCCATTCGAGTTGATGAGGAGTAGAGCACTATTATCCAAAGACAATTTAGGTTGGATGTCGATTTCTAGATGGACCGAATGGTCTCCAGAAGTAGTGAAAAATAGAATAAAAGAGGCCCAATCAGCATGCAAGGCTTGGTATGAAACCAAGCAGTGTTAAAGAAGTCCAAGAAGGTGATTGGGTGAAGGTTAAGTAAAAGAATCCTTTTTTCACTTCATTGCTACGTATCCAGGTCCTTGATTTACCCTTGGGTGTTCTTATACATTTATTTTATTCATGTTTCATTGCAGATGTTGAAGGGGGGTGTTCTTTTGCTAGCATTGTGCTGGACTCTATCTAGACTTACATTCCTTTATAGAATATGGGCTGTATGCCGGTTCAGACTGAGGAAGGCTGTAGGAGAAGTTGCTGCAACATGTCTGATAGTGGGGTCTGAATACTGCTACTAAAGTTACTAAGAACTCTTCTTAAACCACATTGACTCAAGAAGCTTCTACACTTGTGTTATCTACTCATGTGCACCATGCACAATGCTGTGTATTCTGGGGTGGGATGCTCGCTACATAAACCCAGCGGTTGAAGTGCATTAAAAAAGTAGGGGAACTGTGCTTCAGAGTCCAATGGGGGTGGGGGTCAGTGTGCGTGGTGAGCGGGCTCGATGGTGTGACTAAAAAGAACAAAATATTATGTAACTATTTTTTGGGTATTTTACCTTCAAGTAACTGCATGTAAAATAACATACACCTAAATGAAAAATAAATGTAGGTTAGGCTAATCTTAACCATTTTACGTTGTGAATCCTCTGTTGGTTAACTCATCACTGCAGATACTGTGAGTGTAACCAGAGAGCCACATAATTCAACACGGGTTGGTGCAGAGGGGAATAGTGACTTTTGTGTTTTTAGAGTTACCAGGTCACAGCCTGTGACAGAAAGCACCATGACGTAGGTCATTATTTTGAACTTGCATTACACACAGAGTGAAAGCCTGCCACAAAGTTCACAAAAAAGATTTAGGTTTAAGATTAAAAGTGCCTCCAAAATATATAACTGAGTAATGTGCAGATCTAGTATCACAAACTTTGTTTATAACTGTGCATTAAAAGCACACCCTCCACAATTCATCAGGTCACCTTAAAGTACACCCGGTAAAGAACACTCTTCAAGTGACTCCATCAATTAAAGCAAATGCCAGCTTCCAAGCAGCCTTTACATTTGCAGATCAACCAAATCTGCACTTTTATATCTGGCAAGACGACCTGTTTCTTCTTCAGCTGTCTGTCCCTCCCTCAGCTTCACAGCACTGGTGACTACCTCCCTTCCGCCTCTGCTCCATGGGCGAAGTGCATTAAAAAAAGTATGGGAACTATGATGTTGCGTGCAAAGGGGGTGGAATGAGTAAGCGTGGGGGCGGGGTCAAATGTGTAGCTAAAAAAACTAAATATTCTGTAACTTTTTTCGGTCTTTCACCTTCAGGTAACTACATGTAAAATAAGGCACAGCTTACATGAAAAATAAATGCAAGTTAAGTTAATAAGTGGGAAATGCACTGCCGTACATTATGAATCCTTTATTAGTTAATGGACTGCAGAGGTCTGTGTCTGTAACATTAGAACCGCAGAATAGAATCCTGGGTGATGCAGTGGAGAACAGTGACTTGTGTATATTTAGTACTCGAGGTCCCAGTCTGTGACAGAAAGCACTGTGAATATGTAAGTAATTATTTTAGACTTACACTACTCACAGTATAAGAAAGGCGGCTACAGTCACATGAAAAAAATTCAAAATAAAGTGCTTCCAAAATAGATTTTAGTACCACCCAGACTGTACATAGGGCAATTTTTTATAACTGCCCATTAAAAGCACACACTTCACAGATCAGCTGGTAAGTCCCTTGCAATAACACTTAGAAAGAATAAATCTGTGCCATCAGGAAGCTTTAAGTTATTCCATCAATGAAAGCCAATACCGGTTTCCAGGCACCCTTTATATTTTCAGATTAACCAGTTGTGCACATTTACAAAATGTATTTAAGGCAAGCAGGCACCCTGGCAAGAAGACTTGTTTAGCTGTCTGCCCCTCCCTCGATGTCACGGCACAAGCACTCGTTACCCATTCCCGGGTGTTTCTCTTTTCACAACAAACTTTGGCAATGCCAATTGGCCAGGCCTATATCGAATGTTGAACAATTTTGCTATGCATTTTTTGCCAGCATTAACAAAATAAATAAAAGAAAAAAATAGAAAAAGCTGCATAGTTGGCATATGCTTAGAATAAAAAACGATACTGTAGTACAGAGCCAGAGCGCTGCAACATGTAATGTGTGCCACTATTTATTTGTGGATGAAGAATAAAGAGACCTGAATTTTTAATTGCAGTTTGTCCGATTGATTGCATTGTGTGATCCTGAACAGATCGTCCTGAGCACCAATGTCTGCCAGGGCAATTAGGAGTGCTTTATAACAAGAAAATGGCCCTTAATAAAAGTAAGTGAACATTTACAAAGTTTATTTTCAAATGACATGATTTGTGCAAATTGTTAAGATTGGAAGCAAGCTTGATATGGAAAGGAGAGTGTGTTAATTCATATTTTTCAAACGCGCTGCCTAGTGTCCTTTAACATGAGTCTAAAAATTGCTGTTTGATGCGTGGTGTGGTGTCACAATACTACAGAACAATCTGCTGAAGTGTCAAATTCAGTCTGATTGATCTGAGGCCAGTTTTCCACCCTTCCCCAAACTGTTACTGTAAACAGAGCGCATGAGGCACTAACACTTTTCCTCCAAACATCTGCATTCAAGGCGAAGATGGCTTCTTACGGTTTCAATATCAAGTGCGAGGCTTGAGGATGTAACTCAAAAGTCAAAAGCTTATTGTGCACTTCCAAGAAGATATTGAACAGAAGATATTAGGAAGGGTGAAAACAAAGAAAGAGTCTAAAAACCTAAAGAAGAAAATGGCATACAGTGGGTGGAAAGAAGAGATAAACAGGCACATGCATCAATGTAAAAACCGGTCGCAAACGGGCAGATTCTCAGAATCTGCCCCTTTGCGACCGGTATTTTTGCATTTGGGATGCATCATCCCAAATGCAAAAATCGCAATTTAAGGAATCTCTAAATTGCGATTCCTTAAATTGCGATTGCATTTAAGGAATCCCAAATTGAGATTCCTTAAATGCAATGCATGAAAGTGAAAAAATTAGCGATTTCGCTAATAGGGGGAGCAAATTACCATGAAGTTGAACTTCATGGTAATTAGCAAAAACTTTGAAAAATGCACTTTTGTGCATTTTTCAAAGTTTCATGTTGCGCACACACATGCCCTTAGAGCATGTGCGTGTGTAACATATGTGCACAGATCAATTTCAGGGGTGCAATAGGGTGTCATTTTGACACCCTTGCACCCTTGAAATTGCATGAGCAATTTGCGAGTACCTACTGGTACTCGCAAATTGGTCATGCAATCTCCAGTTCATTCCTATGGGCCTGGAGGCCCATAGGAATGAATGGGAAGACATTCCTTAATTGCGACTCGCAATTTGCGAGTCGCAATTAAGGAATTTGTAGGAATCGCTATTTTTATAGCGATTCATACATGCATAGGCTTTTGCAATTCCTTAATTGCGATTCCTTAAAAATCGCAATTAAGGAAGCGCAAAAGTCTTTATTGATGCATGTGCCAGAAAATGGATAAAAGATAAAGAATAAAAGGGGAAAGAAAAAATGAAAGGCATCTAGCAAATTCCAAACAAACGAACCACAACTCCTGTCATTCTTCATTCATTGCCTAGTGTCCTGTAAATTGTCTTCTTGGTAGTCTGCTGGTTCTCATGGGCTGAAGTCAGGTTGATCCAGGAAACAGGCAACAGTAAATTAATAGTAGTAGGAAAGAGCCCTTGAAAGTAAAGAAGGGCATGGCCACCTTCGAATGGAGACATTCGCGGACATTGTCTCTGTCATACGAGAGACAATTCTGTGCAGCTCTCAAAAATCAAAATGTATTTAGCTTATTGTTTCTATCATGCAATTAGTAACCATTTTATGATAAACACTAATATTGTTGTTACGATTCAAAGTTTTTAATTTGTTTACAGATTTTCTTTTCAATAAAGATATAAAACGGTACGAGGTTACATCACATTTAATAGAATTTCATGGAACAATATTTTATATTTGTAAGTCCTTTGCCTGATTTATTACCCAATGTAGATAGGTACTTCCAAGATGGCAGTTTATAGACTTACATGGTCTCACTTGTCCAACGATTCGTCATTAGCAGGGCACATGAGGAGGCGTGGATGGATCTGCTGCTCCAGAGATTAAACAGATGACTATGCGGTACCTCAATGTGTCAATTGTTTAAGCTATGAATAAATGAAAGGTAGAACAAATGTTCATCGTAAGGTTTAAAGTTATAATGAAATTAACTCATGCCTGATTTGGCCTGTTGTCTAGCAGGGGGTAGAGGGGAGACTACAGTGGCCATTTTGAATTGGGGAGATCATCCTTTACGGAAATTGAGTTAACTGTGCTGTGTATGTAATGCAATTTTATGTCAAGACCGGAGGCTCCTATTATGCTTACTTATCTTGCATTTTATTAGACAGCAGCCAAGATAAGTGAGAAACTACAGTTCCCAGGGGCCAAGGAAGACCAACTGGCCAATGGGAACACAGAAAAAACGAGAGTTAGGAACCAATCATTAACAATCTTATCCGTAAAACGTCACTTCTGACTGCGCAGCTTCCTCTTTTCTTGCTGCTCGCAGTCAGATAAGTGACTTCTTCGACTTCTTAATACCTGTGCTTATTATTGTTAACTTGGTCATCTGGTAATACTACTGTTATGCGCTAATTATTCGAAACACACTCGCGCTCTTGAGCGCTGCTTCCCTCTGTCTTCCGCGGTACCGCGTTCTGCTCTCTCCCCCCTTCGTGGGTTTTACCCTGTGGTTCAGGCCGACGCGCGCTTCCCGCCTCGTTTTCCCTGAGCGCTCGCGCATACCGTCAACGGCCTCCACACGCGCGTTGCTGTTTACTTTGCCCCTTCAGCGCTTCTGACTCCAGCGCGGCTCGCGTTTGAGCTTTTTCGGCCGTTTCAGCGCTCCTGGCACCAGCGCTTCAGCTCTTTCACTCCCAACTGCCGTTCTGAGCTCCGGTCACACTGAAGGCTAAGCCACGCCCCCAGGGAGTGTTCTTTGTGCCTTTGTGTCCCTCCCACTGACTGTTAACCCTTTCTTGCCTTGCATTTCTTGATTTCTGTGTTATGGAGTTAGACAGCTCGCCTGAGCATATTCAGCTCAATGAGGAAGGCGAAGCGTTCAAACATGCTTCAAATAGATTTATTAATTCCTCAGTGGAGAATGCTGTGGAGGCATCCATGAGGCGCATGTCAAAGGGCATGGAGAATTCCATGTTAAGTCTCTTGTCCAAAGCGCTGGCCCAGTCTGCGGGGATAAGATCAAAAAAGGTGGTTTCCTCTGTTTTTTCTCATGCTTCAAAAACTGCGTCATTGTTGACTGGCGAGGTTTCCTCGCGCTTGAATGAGGACCTTGTTCCTCCCAGGCCTCCTTCTAAGGAGGGGACTTTAGGTACCGAGGGCAAACGTAAATACAAATCCAAGCATGCAGAGTTACCCCAAAAATTGATTATTTCCACCATTTTGGACACTGATGACGACATGGCTGACGCAGATGATCCCTTTGGTCTATATGATGTTTCTGACACTCCCTCTCCTCCTTCCTAAAAATCTAAATTGGATTCTTTTGCTTTTGAGCCAGTGGTAGACTCCGAGGGCGTCCCTATGTTCGATCCCTCGTCTATACGTCATCCCAACTCCACTGAATGGTTGCCTGCCTCCCATGTGGGAGATTACATTTCCGCCAGACTTCACCTCCCGTTAGACTCTTCGGTCAGGGCCAGGTTGAAATCGGAATGTCCCAAACCCTATTCGCCCGAAAAGATTACCATGGTCCCTGCTATCGACCAACTCTTACTTACCTTCTTCTCTAAGTTTGGTAAGGACCCGCGTAAAGGAGTGGACAAAGCCTGGTCCACTTGTCAGGATAAACTCCCTGACGTGGTGGGTCCTTTGGCGCGCATCTTCGATATGGCCGAGACTGCTCACTTAGATGGCGCTGATTTGCCAGCTGAGGATGTCTTTTTGTGGGTTCAACGCGCCTTCTGTCTGCTGGGGAACGCCAATGCCGCCATCACTCATGAACGCCGCAAAGGCCTGCTGATCAAGTTGGACCCCAAGTTGGCCAACCTAGCCCCTCAGGATCCGGGCAGTAAAGCTAATGATCTTCTCTTCGGAAAATCTCTAATTAAAGATCTCAGCAGATTTGTGTCCACTTTCGCATCGCTAGACAAGGCGCAGCAATCTATAAAAAAGGTTTTTTCGCCCCGGGTTTTTGGACAGGCCGGCAGAGGCAGGGGTCGCTCTTCCGGCCGTCCCTATCACAACCAAGGCTCCAGGGGATCTTCCTCTTCCAACCAAGAATACAAGCCTCAATTCTACCCTCAGCGGGGTAGGGGTTTCCGAGGTCGAGGCCAGAAGAGTTATCGCAACAACAACTTCAACCAGCAAGGTAGGTCCCTTGCACCTTCCCCCTGTGGGAGGCCGCTTAAAACTGTTTATTCCAAAATGGCAAACGCTCAGCTCCGATCCTTGGGTACTAAATACCGTTCAAGGCTATCTTATAGAGCTTTACTCGCCGCCTTCCCAAACTATGTTCCCCCCTCCGCTAGTTTTTTCGGAAAGCATGGCTTCTCTGATCTCATCGGAGATCCACACCCTTCTCCAGAAACAAGCCATTCAAATCGCTCCTTTCGATCCTACGGGTTTCCTAAGTTCCATTTTCCAGTGATCAACCTGAAATGGTTCAACCAGTTTGTAGTATACCGCCACTTCAAGATGGAGACCATTCTACATTTAAGGGATACCCTTCGTGCAAACGATTGGATGGTACGATTGGACTTGCAAGATGCTTACCTCACGGTTCCCATTCATCCTTCTCATTCCAAATTCCTTCCATTCCAGTGGTCGGGCGTGACCTATCGTTTCACCTTTCTTCCTTTCGGCCTTTCTTCAGCACCCTGGTGCTTCACAAAACTTTTAAAACCAGTGGTACCGTTTCTACGATCCCTCGGGATCAGACTGATCATTTACTTGGACGACATTTTGATCATGAATTCAGACAATCAACTCCTTCTGTCTCAACTCGGCATCACTCAAACTTTGCTTTCGGATCTGGGTTTCCTCCTCAATCTCGAGAACTCTATGTTTATCCCGTCTCAGAACATCGAGTTCTTGGGTTTTCTAGTGGATTCCGCGGCTGCCTCTCTTCTCTTCCTCAGTCAAAAGTCTCGATAATCAAGGCGGAAATTTCTTCCGTCCTTCGGACCTCTCTCATCTCTTTAAGATCGCTGGCGAGAATAGTCGGTCTCCTTTCTGCGTCCATTCAAGCCATCTTTCCGGGCCCCCTGCATTATTGGGCCCTTCAACGCCTAAAAATCAGACACCTTCGCCAGGGCTTGGCTTACGCCGACCTTATCGTCTTGGATCAAGAATCACGCGAAGAACTTCAATGGTGGATCGACCATTTAGATGCGTGGAACGGGCGCACTATCTTCGCTTCGGCCCCAGATCTTGTGTTAGAATCAGATGCAAGCCTGGCGGGTTGGGGCGCCCGCTGTGGTCCAATCTCGACTGGCGGTACATGGTCTCGAGAGGAGTCAAAATTGCACATCAACTGTTTAGAGATGCTTGCAGGTTCCTTTGCGATCCAAAGCCTTTCAAAGAACAGAGTTCGATGTTCCATCCTCCTTCGCATGGACAATGTTTCTGCAGTCCGTTACATCAACCATCTCGGTGGTACCAAATCCAAACCCCTGGCGAAATTGGCAAAGAGCCTTTGGGAATACTGTCTGTCAAACCAACTATCCTTGACGGCGGAATATCTTCCGGGAAATCTCAATTCGGTGGCAGACTGGCATTCTCGATATCTTCGAGATTCCAGCGACTGGAAGCTGCTGCCATCCGTCTTCTGATCCCTTTCTCTCAAATGGGGTCCTTTTTTTATAGACCTCTTTGCTTCCCGTCTCGAAACTCTCAGTTACCCCGCTTCTTCAGTTGGCGTCCAGATCCTTCAGCCCTTGCGATGGATGCTTTTCTTTAAGACTGGTCTCTCCACCTCAACTACGCTTTTCCTCCTTTCCTCATGATCAACAGGGTCCTGTCCCAGGTGCGCCGTCAGTCGACATCGCTAGTCCTGGTCGTCCCGTTCTGGCAATCTCAGATTTGGTTCCAGTCTCTTTTAGAGGTGGCGGAGGACTTTTCGGTTCTTCTTCCAACGCGCGAAGACTTACTCCTCAATCCCCTGGGTCAGCCTCACAGCCTCATCCTGAACAATTCTCTGGTTTTGTCCGCCTGGAAGGTTTCCGGTCTGCCCCTTCTGACATCTTCCTTTCGCAGGAAGCTTCTCTCTTTATCAGCAAAGCCTGGGCCCCTGGGACCTCTAAAGCTTACAAGTCCGCTTGGTCTCTTTGGGCAAGCTGGTGTCTGGAAAGGCATGTCGATCTCCTTTCAGCCCCTCTAAATTTTGTAGTCAATTTCCTGGCTTCTGAAGCTAGTGTGGGTAAGTCTTACAGAACAGTTAATTTATACAGGTCTGCCATTTCCCTCAACCATTCTCATATCGATGGCAAACCAGTTGGTGCTCACCTTTTGATATGTCGCCTTCTGAAGGGAGTTCGTTGTTCCAAACCTCCGTTGGCTAAGTATTCCAGTTTATGGGATGTTTCTATAGTGCTCAAGTTGTTTTCTGACTGGCCAGACAATGCTTCTCTTTCTCTAAAAATGTTATCTGCTAAACTTACCATGCTTTTGTGCCTTGTTTCCATTAAACGCGTTTCTGATGTTAAAGCGTTAAATATTTCAGATCGTCAATTTTCTCCTACATGTGTTGTGTTTCAGATTCATAGACGAACCAAAACAAATTTGAATTCTCTGTTTTACCCTTACTTTCCCTCGCATCCCAAACTATGCATAGGCCAATGTCTTAAAATGTATGAACAAAGGACTGCTGATCTCAGAATGCCTTCTCATTCCCAGCTCCTCATTTCTTTTCGAAAACCTTACCTTCCTGTTTCTTCTGCTACTCTTGCCCGTTGGGTTCGTTGGGTTATGTCCCTTGCAGGCATTGATGTCTCCGTTTTCGGAGCTCATTCCACCAGGGGAGCCATGGCTTCTAAAGCCTTTTGGGCAGGCTCCCGCCTTGAGGACATTCTGAGATCAGCCGACTGGACTAATGACAATGCTTTTCGTATGTTTTATTGCAAACCTATTGATACTGTGGCTTCTTTAGTAGTTGATATGGTTTAAACAAGCATAATAGGAGCCTCCGGTCTTGACATAAAATGTAGATTTTCCTAGTTGTTATGACGGAAAGTCTTAATTTTATTAAAGACACGGAGGCGAGTATTATCCCGCCTCTAGTCCACTAACCTGTGTTCTCCCTCCCTTCCAGCGAATCCAGCCTTGCCACCTGCATCTTCGTAATGGTCTAGTTCATCACCGCATGTGGTCTTCTCCTCATCAGAGCATCTCTCCATCCTGTTTGGAGTCATTCTCGGAGCATCGGGTTGATCGTTTTCTCTGGATGGACCTGGTTCAAGATGTTTGTTCCTGGACTTTGGCGTTCTCGATAGTTCTGCCGATTATTCCACAGTTTTCTGACTTTATCTGATCTGCTCATCAGCGAAAAGAGGAAGTTGCGCAGTCAGAAGTGACGTTTTACGGATAAGATTGGTCATGATTGGATCCTAACTCTCGTTTTTTAGGTCTCGCCTGAGACAGCGCTTTAGCGCTGCTCTGGCGAGACTTATAGTAAGCGAGTTTTGGAAGTGCAAACAGTGGCTTTTCAGGCCTCCAAATACAGTGCATGTGCGTCAGCCGGGCGCGCGCACCATTTGGAGGCCTGAAAGCACTAGTTTGCTTTCACTTAAGCGGGCCGCACGGCCGCTTTGATGTGATCGCGATTACTTTCACACACGCACATCTTATCTGCCCCATCCCTTTTGCTTCTTCTGTCTCACCCTCGTACCCCTATCTGTTTTTTCTCCCGTCTCCCCCACCCCACTTCTTTATGTTTAAGCACTTCAATAGTGCTTCCTACTTTGGTTATGTTCCTATTACAATACCACCAAATGCAACTGACTGTATTCTATGTTGCTTTCCTCAACCCCCCATACCCTCCTTCTCAATTGCAGCGGTTAGTTTCGCTTCGCACTTGAGAGTTCAGCAAGTGGAGACGCTTCAATGCTTTCCAGGCAGAACACAAACTACAGCAAAAATCAAACAGATAGTATATAAAAGCTTTAATCTGATAAGATTTTACAGCAAAAATGATTTTGAAAATTTGGGCCCACTACCCATGCAAAATGCGCTATCTACCGGCAACTTATAAAAATACTGCTAGTGTGGCTGAAAGACAATTAACAAGAATTTGCAATGCAATAGGTCTCACATTATTACAGTTTGAGCTATTGCTGTTGCATTATTTAGCAATGCCAATAGCTCAAACTTAAATAATGCGAGACCTATTGCATTGCAAATGCTTGTTCTGTGTTCCCATTGGCCAGTTGGTCTTCCTGGCCCCTGGGAACTGTAGTTTCTCACTTATCTTGGCTGCTGTCTAATAAAATGCAAGATAAGTAAACATAATACTCGCCTCCGTGTCTTTAATAAAATTAAGACTTTCCGTCATAACAACTAGGAAAAACTACACTTTGGATGATTTAAAGCACGCTTTTCCATGCACTTTAGCCCCTGTCACACTGCTGGCTCCCCACCTGCTGGCTCCCCACCTCCATACATGCATACAACAGTCTCTTCAGAGAAAGTCAGAGTAAAGTGCACTAATTTTCAGTTGGATACGCGCATATGATTTGGCAAAATACTGCCACTCACAGTGCAAGGCAGCCAGTGACTGAAGTAGGCTGGCCCACTGCCCCATTACTGTATGATTTGGTGGGCGGAAGCAAACTGTGAATTACACTTCAATAGAGCATTGGATGAGGGTGGCTGGCTCAAAGCTCTTGCACGTATGTATATTGGTATATGTTTTTTAGTATGATTTTTTGGGGAAAACCTGAAGTTGGCAGCAAAGCTGGACCTGTATCTAGATCCCACCTTAATAGAATGTGAATTGTTTTTCTTAATTAGAAAAGTTTGGGCACATTGTGGCCCTCAGATCCCACCCACTTCGACCACTGTCTCAGGTGAGGCAGCTCAAATGTTGGAATTAACAGTCCAGGGCAGTTGCCTTTTCAAATAAAGTAGGGGGAACTGTTTTTGTCAAATTAAAAAAGTATGGGGACGTTGTGCTCCTCAAATCCCACCCACGTCAACCTCTGCATAAAATAATAAATAAGAAACAAAGTTGTACATATGTATTATGAGTTATGAAAGCCTATTAGATTTTTTTGCAATTCTTACGTTTCATAGATTTTACGACTTTCCAGTTATAAGTATGCAAACAATACTTGCAATAACAGCTGTCCAATGTGCTCGGTAAAAACCCCCTAACCCATGCCAACACCCTTAGCAGCACCATTAGAGCATTACAATCTACGCATCAGAGCCTGTTGAGAGGGCCACACCATAGCGTGGCAACTGTTTGGCATCAATCAATCAATCAATCAAAACATTTATAGAGCGTGCTACTCACCCGTGAGAGTCTCAAGGCGCTGAAGGGAGGGGGGGTGCTGCTACTGCTCGAATAGCCAGGTCTTGAGGTGTTTCCTGAAGGCGAGATGATCCTGGGTCATTCGTAGGTGTGCGGGGAGGGAGTTCCATGTCTTGGCTGCCAGGTAGGAGAACGATCTTCCTCCGGCGGTGGTTCTGCGAATCCGTGGGATGGTGGCGAGGGCGAGGCTGGCGGAGCAGAGTTGGCGGATGGGGGTGTAGAATGAGATGCGGCTGTTGAGGTATTCGGGGCCCATGTTGTGGAGCGCTTTGTGTGCGTGGGTGAGGAGCCTGAACGTGACCCTCTTGCTGACGGGGAGCCAGTGTAGGTTTCTCAGGTGGGCGGATATGTGGCTGTGGCGAGGGATGTCGAGGATGAGTCGTGCGGAGGTGTTCTGTATGCGTTGTAGTCGTTTCTGAAGTTTGGCAGTGGTTCCTGCGTATAGGGCGGTTCCGTAGTCTAGTCGGCTGGTGATGAGGGCCTGGGTGACAGTCCTTCTGGTTTCGGTGGGGATCCACTTGAAGATCTTTCGGAGCATGCGCAGGGTGTTGAAGCAGGAGGACGAGACGGCGTTGACTTGCTTGGTCATCGTGAGGGAGGAGTCCAGGATGAATCCCAGGTTGCGTGCGTGGTCCGAGGGTGTCGGTGCGGCGCCCAGCGCTGTGGGCCACCAGGAGTCGTCCCAGGCGGATGGGGATTGTCCGAGGATGAGGACCTCCGTCTTGTCTGAGTTCAGCTTCAGGCGACTGAGCTTCATCCATTCAGCGACGTCTTTCATTCCTTCCTGGAGGTTGGTTTTGGCGGTGGCTGGGTCTTTGGTGAGAGAGAGTATCAGCTGGGTGTCGTCTGCGTAGGAGATGATGTTGATGTTGTGTGTGCGTGCGATGGCGGCGAGGGGGCTCATGTAGTTTTTGAAGAGGGTAGGGCTGAGCGAGGAGCCCTGGGGTACGCCGCAGATGATCTCGGTGGCCACCGAGCGGAAGGGAGGGAGGCAGACTCTCTGGGTTCTGTCGGAGAGGAACGAGGTGATCCAGTCCAGGGCCTTTCCTTGGATCCCAGTGTTGAAAAGGCGGGTTATTAGGGTGCGATGGCATACGGTATCAAAGGCTGCCGAGAGGTCCAGGAGGATGAGAGCGGTTGTTACTCCGTTGTCCATCAGGGTCCTGATGTCGTCGGTGGCTGCGATGAGGGCGGTCTCGGTGCTGTGGTTGGCACGGAATCTAGACTGGGACGGGTCGAGCGAGTTGTTTGCCTCGAGGAATACAGTCAGCTGTTTATTGACGGTCTTCTCGATGACTTTAGCCGGGAAGGGAAGAAGAGAGATGGGGCGGAAGTTTTTGAGGTCTTTGGGGTCCGCTGTGGGTTTCTTCAGAAGGGCGTTGATTTCTGCGTGCTTCCAGCTTTCAGGGAAGGTGGCTGACGTGAAGGAGTTGTTTATGACATTCTGGAGGTGGTGTGCGATGATGGTGTCGGCTTTGTTGAAGATATGATGGGGGCAAGGGTCCGAGGGGGAGCCGGAGTGGATGGTGTTCATGACGTGGGTGGTGTCTTCAGTGCTGATGGGGGTCCAGGCGCTGAGGGTGGTGGTGGGGGTCGTTGGGTCGGTGACTGGAGGCGGAGCCTGGGGTACGAAGCTGTCGTGTATGTCTGCGATCTTGCGGTGGAAGTACGTGACGAGGGAGTTGCAGAGGTCTTGCGACGGTGCGATGTCGTTGTTGCTGGTGTTGGGGTTGGAGAGCTCTTTGACGATGCTGAAGAGTTCCTTGCTTTTGTGGGTGTTGCTGTCTAGCCGCTCTTTGAACGATGAACTTTTGGTGGTGCGAATCAGCTGGTGGTGTTCGCGAGTAGCGTTCTTGAGGGCTGTCATGTTTTCTGCTGTCCGTTCGTGGCGCCAGGTTTTTTCGAGGGTTCATCAGGATTTCTTTGATTCTTTGAGGGCGTCTGTGAACCATGGGGTTTTCCTGTTGCCGGTCTTGCCTGGGGGGTTCTTCAGTGGGGCGAGGTCGTCGGCGCAGTTGGTGATCCACTGTGCAAGGTTGTGGGCTGCGACATTGGTGTCAGCGGTGTCGGCTGGCGGGTTCTGGCTCAGTGATGAGAGGAGCTGGTCTGTGGTGATTTTGCTCCAGCATCTGCGGGGAATTTGTTGCGTGCGGTGGTGGGAAGTATTCTTTTTGAAGGTGAAGTGGATGCATCTGTGGTCGATCCAGTGTAGTCCGGTGGAGTGGCTGAAGGAGACGTGGTTGCTGGCGGAGAAGATGGGGTCTAGATTTACTGAAACAACAATGATTATATATTTTATACAATTATTTTACACATGTAGATACTTTGCAGTAATAGCCCATAGTTAGGACAGGACATTTCTATGCAATAACTTATGACAACTTATAATACTTGATTATCTAACATGCATACTTAATTTAATGTATTATTCTTGGATCTAATTACATATTAATTTATTAATAAGAATTGCATTGCTTTTATATGCATTAAATGATTTTTCCTTTAGGATTGCATTTTACTTCATGGACTGAGGTGAAAGGATTCTGCTTGCCTATCCATGTAACTTTTTCTGTTGTTTCATACAAAATTCCTGATGCTTAAAGGATACTTTTTCGACACTTTAACATGGTCTAATATGTGGGAACTTAAACTTTTGACACCAGTACCTGGGAAGCAACATTCTGAATTGTTCTTTGTAGAGGAACCTGCGTGCCCACAACAGACAACGGATTTGCATAGATCGCTTGGGAAAATTCTCTAAGCATGTTCTTTTAAACCTTGTGAGCGGATGATGATCACATGAGTGACGGACCATTGTGGGGTGACAACTGATGTCACCTCCGGATGCAGCAAGTAATATATTATTGGAAGGACCTTGAGCAGAGGCAGATGTGGCATTTAGACACTTGCAGATACTCTCAGAGACATGCGTTTCCGAATGCGGAGGCTGCTGGCTTTCCTCTCCTTTGCTACCTCTGAAACTCATATCAGTGAGGCTCATGGACACTACTAGTTCACCAGTCTTTATGTCCTTTCCCTTATCCTAATGAACTGAACTTTATGCCTATGCTAAAAGAACTTTCCTGAACGGTCCTCCTGCCTTTATTGGTGGTAGGCATTCTTTGCGTTGTGAACTTCACTGGAGTCTGTGGCTAAAATACTAGATTCCAGATTTCCTTGTAAGAGTTTCTTCTGATTTACCTCTGCTAATGTGTGGTTTCATACTACATTTTGTAATTGCTTATCAAGACTCATGACTTATTGCCTAAAATGCCAATTATTGCTTTGAATTTTAATTTAATACAATAACTAAATTCGACCCTCATTGTCTGAGGCTTCTTTAAATCGTAACTCTGAAATATTCTTTCCACAGAGACCATGCATACAATACCTAGATTCTAATGCATAATGAGGACAGCCATAGATTAATCTCAGAACACCAGATTATTTTGGTATTTTTCTGCACTGCTACAGCAGATCTATTGGTTTGCATGATTTTGACCCGTCTGAACTTCTTGAGGAGGTTCGGAGTTCTAGTTGTCATCCTATACATTTATAGCAGGATCTTGAAAGTGATATATTTGAATTTGATTTCCGATTTGTGAGTTGGTTTCAAATTAGTTGGTCCTTAGTGTGTAGCCAACAGGAGACACCCTAGTCCCTCACCCCTCAATGTGACAGGCAAGGTTCATCGGAGGACCAGTGCCTCTGTGGGTGTGAGTAGAGATCAAGATTAGATAATGTGATATAAATCAGGAAATTGTACATGTGATTTATGTTATGGGCCAGAGGTGTAACAAAAGCCCCTGCAGTCTCCGCAGTGTGGGGGGACTTGAGCTCCTGGGGCCTCATCCAGCACTGGCAGTCCCCTGGTCTGAAATCTCTGGACTGGGTCCGGAGCGTGGGGGGCCCTGCATATACTTTGCAGGGGGGGGGGCTCAAGTTTCGTTACGTCACTGTTATGGGACCAAATGATATTACCAATTGAGCTTCTGCTGCAACACCCCAAAAAAGAGAGAATCACCTGCTTAGCGGCCAGAAAGAGGTGGGAAAATATGTTGCCCGCAGAGGAGTGAAGGTCGTAACATCGCTCAGCAGGCCTTCCCAAGAGGGAGAACTAAGGGAGTCTATTAAGCTCACTACCCTGGATTTGGGAGACTGTCTGGAATATAGCATCCTAGAAGGTCTCTAAGTAAGGGCAAGACCAGGGTCAGATTGGGATGGCGGGCATTGTGCCAGGGCTTCAGGGTCATCCATTGTCCATTTTTTTAGGGCCTCTGTAAACCGAGCTACAGAGACTTACTGTCTTCCCCAGTACCCGCCAGGCCACTGTAAAGTGTTGCCGGTATCATGGACACTCCCCTGCCATGCTGTCAAACTGGGGCTGGGGGACAGGTGTTGTTCTGGCCCTTAGCACATTCTCACCTCGGCCCCCTGCCTCGTGTTTCTGGCCTAGCTCAGAAGCAGTGTCATTCTCCTGCTGTCCGTCACTTTTAAACCAGGGCAGGCGTGGGGAGGGTGGGAGTATGCAGGTAACTCACAGGAGGGAGGCATTCTCACCAAAAACCCCTGAAGTAGCAGTAGCAGCCATGTGCTTTTTTGGGCCCTCTCCCCTGCCAAATCATACCCTAATGGGATGGGGGGAGCGAGTAAGAGAAGTGGCCCCGTTAGGGCTTAGGTGTTGTCACCTTGGCCCCAGTTTCTTTTAGGCCTTGGTGGAGGGGTGGGGGAGTGTTTGCTTAAGCTTCGCTGTGAAGTCACCTTTCCCAGGGGAAAAAAAAACTTAGGATGTAGCGTTATGGTCTCAGAGCTGCTGATGTTGGAACATGTTCGTATGTTCGAGTTAAGGGCAAATCACTTAGTAACCTTACCTATAATACAAATTAATGTTATCTTCTGCAATGTAGCTGGTTCTCATGGTAATAGCTCCAATGACTTTAGACCGAGTTCACGCTAAATAAAACTACAAAAAAATACTAACTATTCAGAAATGTGGGCCACTTTTTGAGGCCTAATTGTGATCCAAATCCGACCCTAGGCAAGACCATAGAATGGGGAATAGGGTGCCGGCATTACTGCACCGTTACAACAAACAAATGATGGACGGAATGCTGACAATGCAGACATTCTCCCCCAGTCAAGAGATCTGGGTTAAATCCATCGTTCTTTTGCCCACTACACCACCCCAGTTTAGACATGGCCATATGCAAATCCGTCTTGACCCTGTGCCTCATGGGAACAGTCCAGCCCGAACTGCCAAGCCATGTCTTCCCTGGACCGGAATCAAGGATCCTAGGACCGGTTTCTGGCTATCAGCCGTCATCAGCCAGGATAGCTTGACTCCAGTGGCGTAGTGAGCACGGGTCCCACGTCTGGGAATACCCATCCCACTTAGGGCGAAAAGCGTTACAACAAACAAATGATGGACGGAATGCTGACAATGCAGACATTCTCCCCCAGTCAAGAGATCTGGGTTAAATCCATTGTTCTTTTGCCCACTACACCACCCCAGTTTAGACATGGCCATATGCAAATCCGTCTTGACCCTGTGCCTCATGGGAACAGTCCAGCCCGAACTGCCAAGCCATGTCTTCCCTGGACCGGAATCAAGCATCCTAGGACCGGTTTCTGGCTATCAGCCGTCATCAGCCAGGATAGCTTGACTCCAGTGGCGTAGTGAGCACGGGTCCCACGTCTGGGAATACCCATCCCACTTAGGGCGAAAAGCGTTACAACAAACAAATGATGGACGGAATGCTGACAATGCAGACATTCTCCCCCAGTCAAGAGATCTGGGTTAAATCCATCGTTCTTTTGCCCACTACACCACCCCAGTTTAGACATGGCCATATGCAAATCCGTCTTGACCCTGTGCCTCATGGGAACAGTCCAGCCCGAACTGCCAAGCCATGTCTTCCCTGGACCGGAATCAAGCATCCTAGGACCGGTTTCTGGCTATCAGCCGTCATCAGCCAGGATAGCTTGACTCCAGTGGCGTAGTGAGCACGGGTCCCACGTCTGGGAATACCCATCCCACTTAGGGCGAAAAGCGTTACAACAAACAAATGATGGACGGAATGCTGACAATGCAGACATTCTCCCCCAGTCAAGAGATCTGGGTTAAATCCATCGTTCTTTTGCCCACTACACCACCCCAGTTTAGACATGGCCATATGCAAATCCGTCTTGACCCTGTGCCTCATGGGAACAGTCCAGCCCGAACTGCCAAGCCATGTCTTCCCTGGACTGGAATCAAGCATCCTAGGACCGGTTTCTGGCTATCAGCCGTCATCAGCCAGGATAGCTTGACTCCAGTGGCGTAGTGAGCACGGGTCCCATGTCTGGGAATACCCATTCCACTTAGGGCGAAAAGCGTTACAACAAACAAATGATGGACGGAATGCTGACAATGCAGACATTCTCCCCCAGTCAAGAGATCTGGGTTAAATCCATCGTTCTTTTGCCCACTACACCACCCCAGTTTAGACATGGCCATATGCAAATCCGTCTTGACCCTGTGCCTCATGGGAACAGTCCAGCCCGAACTGCCAAGCCATGTCTTCCCTGGACCGGAATCAAGCATCCTAGGACCGGTTTCTGGCTATCAGCCGTCATCAGCCAGGATAGCTTGACTCCAGTGGCGTAGTGAGCACGGGTCCCACGTCTGGGAATACCCATCCCACTTAGGGCGAAAAGCGTTACAACAAACAAATGATGGACGGAATGCTGACAATGCAGACATTCTCCCCCAGTCAAGAGATCTGGGTTAAATCCATCGTTCTTTTGCCCACTACACCACCCCAGTTTAGACATGGCCATATGCAAATCCGTCTTGACCCTGTGCCTCATGGGAACAGTCCAGCCCGAACTGCCAAGCCATGTCTTCCCTGGACCGGAATCAAGCATCCTAGGACCGGTTTCTGGCTATCAGCCGTCATCAGCCAGGATAGCTTGACTCCAGTGGCGTAGTGAGCACGGGTCCCACGTCTGGGAATACCCATCCCACTTAGGGCGAAAAGCGTTACAACAAACAAATGATGGACGGAATGCTGACAATGCAGACATTCTCCCCCAGTCAAGAGATCTGGGTTAAATCCATCGTTCTTTTGCCCACTACACCACCCCAGTTTAGACATGGCCATATGCAAATCCGTCTTGACCCTGTGCCTCATGGGAACAGTCCAGCCCGAACTGCCAAGCCATGTCTTCCCTGGACCGGAATCAAGCATCCTAGGACCGGTTTCTGGCTATCAGCCGTCATCAGCCAGGATAGCTTGACTCCAGTGGCGTAGTGAGCACGGGTCCCACGTCTGGGAATACCCATCCCACTTAGGGCGAAAAGCGTTACAACAAACAAATGATGGACGGAATGCTGACAATGCAGACATTCTCCCCCAGTCAAGAGATCTGGGTTAAATCCATCGTTCTTTTGCCTACTACACCACCCCAGTTTAGACATGGCCATATGCAAATCCGTCTTGACCCTGTGCCTCATGGGAACAGTCCAGCCCGAACTGCCAAGCCATGTCTTCCCTGGACTGGAATCAAGCATCCTAGGACCGGTTTCTGGCTATCAGCCGTCATCAGCCAGGATAGCTTGACTCCAGTGGCGTAGTGAGCACGGGTCCCACGTCTGGGAATACCCATTCCACTTAGGGCGAAAAGCGTTACAACAAACAAATGATGGACGGAATGCTGACAATGCAGACATTCTCCCCCAGTCAAGAGATCTGGGTTAAATCCATCGTTCTTTTGCCCACTACACCACCCCAGTTTAGACATGGCCATATGCAAATCCGTCTTGACCCTGTGCCTCATGGGAACAGTCCAGCCCGAACTGCCAAGCCATGTCTTCCCTGGACCGGAATCAAGCATCCTAGGACCGGTTTCTGGCTATCAGCCGTCATCAGCCAGGATAGCTTGACTCCAGTGGCGTAGTGAGCACGGGTCCCACGTCTGGGAATACCCATCCCACTTAGGGCGAAAAGCGTTACAACAAACAAATGATGGACGGAATGCTGACAATGCAGACATTCTCCCCCAGTCAAGAGATCTGGGTTAAATCCATCGTTCTTTTGCCCACTACACCACCCCAGTTTAGACATGGCCATATGCAAATCCGTCTTGACCCTGTGCCTCATGGGAACAGTCCAGCCCAAACTGCCAAGCCATGTCTTCCCTGGACCGGAATCAAGCATCCTAGGACCGGTTTCTGGCTATCAGCCGTCATCAGCCAGGATAGCTTGACTCCAGTGGCGTAGTGAGCACGGGTCCCACGTCTGGGAATACCCATCCCACTTAGGGCGAAAAGCGTTACAACAAACAAATGATGGACGGAATGCTGACAATGCAGACATTCTCCCCAGTCAAGAGATCTGGGTTAAATCCATCGTTCTTTTGCCCACTACACCACCCCAGTTTAGACATGGCCATATGCAAATCCGTCTTGACCCTGTGCCTCATGGGATCAGTCCAGCCCGAACTGCCAAGCCATGTCTTCCCTGGACCGGAATCAAGCATCCTAGGACCGGTTTCTGGCTATCAGCCGTCATCAGCCAGGATAGCTTGACTCCAGTGGCGTAGTGAGCACGGGTCCCACGTCTGGGAACACCCATCCCACTTAGGGCGAAAAGCGTTACAACAAAAAAATGATGGACAGAATGCTGACAATGCAGACATTCTCCCCCAGTCAAGAGATCTGGGTTAAATCCATCGTTCTTTTGCCCACTACGCCACCCCAGTTTAGACATGGCCATATGCAAATCCGTCTTGACCCTGTGCCTCATGGGAACAGTCCAGCCCGAACTGCCAAGCCATGTCTTCCCTGGACCGGAATCAAGCATCCTAGGACCGGTTTCTGGCTATCAGCCGTCATCAGCCAGGATAGCTTGACTCCAGTGGCGTAGTGAGCACGGGTCCCACGTCTGGGAATACCCATCCTACTTAGGGCGAAAAGCGTTACAACAAACAAATGATGGACGGAATGCTGACAATGCAGACATTCTCCCCCAGTCACCAGCACGCCACTGAGATGGCCACATTAATGGTGTGCAGTCAGGGTTGGATTGAGATCAAAAATCGACCCGGGCACACCCAAAAAAAATGGGCCACATTTGCGTATTGCCTTTCCGCAAAACACTGCTTCAGCGAAGTTGTATGAAAAGAAAGGGGGTGGGGGAGCATGTTTTATTAACTTCACTTAGATAAAAAAAAAATGCCCAGATTAGTTCACACTGCTGATCCACACATGAATGCAAGTAAGACCACTTCTGCTCAGGTCCCTGTCCCCCCTTAATCAGCATACGTTAATGGGCCGGCCCAACGAGAAAAAGGGAGTGATACCTCTGCCTATCTGCGTCTAGAAAGGCCCTTCAGGCACCCACTGGGCCGCGGGCGGCATCCAAACAGCACAGACAGCCCCCAGGCAGCCTAAAAAAAGCAGCCCAGAGCTAGAACTAGGCTAACGGCCCTTCGGCCATTTCCCGAATGCCCGCCTTATGAATCCGACTCTGCCGGAATCGATGGGGCGTTAGGTGCCAACGGTACAAGATTTTATAGGTTTCCATTCCCAGTACTGCCAAGTATTACGCATCAGGCATTAGACTAATGACTTTCAGTGGCGTGGTCCGCATCACCGCACTGAAATGCATTGTCAAGCATAGTAGCCAGAGATTGTGCCTCGACTGTCAAGCCGGTAGGGCTGATATACTGACTAAAGTCTTAGCAGGAGTGGCTGGCAGCGTGCCGTGGTGTGCGCGCTGCTCAAGGCACTGAGCGAAAGGCTGCCCTATGCTATGGCAAATTATAGCAGCACTGCTCACACCGCCGCATGGTGGTAAATAATCCAGTAATGACCTCGCTACTGCCGGACCCAACCCCACTAGACCGCAGCGCATGTGGAGCCCACTGTGCAGCAGTGACACCTGCTGCTGAGCCTCACTCAGTGAGTCTGATGCCGGGGGCAGTGCTCAGTGCATGTTTTCCGAGGGAGAGACAAGTGTTGCAGCAGCCAAGAGTCTAAGGAGACAGACAGGGGGCTGGCCCGTAAACTAAATTGCCGTGGCAAGCCTCGCAAGTAAGTGAAAGTGTCACTGCGAGACTCGGAGCCAGGCGAGTGAGTGTAAATCTACAAATTTGTTTTATAGTGGCAGCACGATCAGCTGCCTGCAGGTCGGTGTCTGGACTGGGGTCTCATTTCCTGTTTTACATGGATCATGTAAAACAGCAAATGCGACTTCAGTCCAGAAAGGATCTTGTGCCCTTTCATATATTGTCTTTTCTAGAATGTTTTCCAGTTAATACTTTACAGCTAGAGACAAGCATTTGTGCATATCCATTTAAAAAGCTAACTCTATTTCACTTTCACTGTTCTCAACTTGTCTGTAAACTACAAAACTATTACAATTTCTAGTTGAATCAGAATCAAAAGAAAATGGCACGTTTTCAGAACAAAAAACAAGGTAAATGCAACCGACCATACGACAAAACATATTTAGAATAATCATTGTTTTAACTATTTGGTTTTTTTTTTAAATTATATTTTTGGTCACAATAAATACTTAAAAGCCTTTATTTCAAAGTAATAGCTTTCGGTCCTGCTTTCGTTATGCAATTTTCAATAGTTGTATTTTACTTTGGCTCCGTACGATTGCACTCTGTTTACCCTGTAGAGGTACTTCTGCGGAAGTACATGAAAGGCTAGGCTGTCTCTTCTGTAATAATAAATACACAGTACACAAACCCGCCTAATGAGGTGACATTTGTGTCAGAGGTGGCTTTGAGTGTCACACGGTACGGGAGAGGGGATACACTGTTTGTCACAGTTCGTGCTGGAAGATCCTGTTTTTGTGTGGGGGGTTGGGGCAGGTGGGGCATTATAGAAAATTAGGCTCATTTGCAGGCAGTATGGCCTCTCAAATCCTGTTTGGTACAGTCGGGTCCATAGTACCCTTGCATTTAGGGTGCTTTTCTGCAGTTTTAAACAGGGCCGGACTGGCTACCGGGCGTTTTGGTGTCCTGCCAAGCTGGGGGCTGATTTCACTGTGGTGGGGGCTGATTTCGTTGATGGGGACCTGCTTGTGATTTTAAATAAACAAAGCAAAAGGAATGGTTTTAGCCACAAGCAGGTCCCCAATGGTTTTAAGCACACGCAGGTCCCCATCAACGAAATCAGTCCCCAGCTTGGCAGCACACCAAAACGCCCAGTAGCCAATCCGGCCCTGGTTTTAAAGTCTTCTTGGAGATTCTTGTTGCTCAAATGGGTGTAATGTCTGGTATTTATCGGTTTCCCTCGTCTTCATTGCTTGATTTTGCTCGTGAGAAAGTGTCACTCATAGTCATAGAAATATCACTCATAATTACACTGAAATTGTGAAAATGTCACACGCAGCAATCTGAAATCTTGGCAGCTATGCATTCCCTTTGCCTCAATTCTTAAACAGTATTCGTGCCCTATCACACAGACTGCAGCATCCGGACCAAAACAATCCAGCGAGTAAAGTGAGGAGTC
This sequence comes from Triturus cristatus, assembly GCF_964204655.1. Classification (NCBI taxonomy): domain Eukaryota; kingdom Metazoa; phylum Chordata; class Amphibia; order Caudata; family Salamandridae; genus Triturus; species Triturus cristatus. The sequence continues at coordinate 398,089,328 of NC_140583.1, read as the reverse complement.
CCATCCTCAGCTCCAGAAACCCCTTAAACCCAACTCCAATAACCATGCAGTCAGTCACTTTAAGTGACCTGCACGAAAACAAACAACCTAAACCGCCGCAATTGCTCTCACTGCATCACGAACTACACTACATGCAACGTTTCGTCACGTGATATTACGTCGTCGCTCGTGGTCTTTCCTCTAATGCAATATAGTTACCACCTTCTTATGAAGCACGCTGCTTCCGGGTGTGCACCGGAGAGGGCGCATGCGCATTGCCTTGATTTGAAGTTCGGGGAGATTGGGCTTCGACACGTCTATCGGGAGTAACATACAGGGTTTTAAGGTAAGGACTTGCATTGCCTCTAACCTGGTGGGTAAATGTAAATGGATTCCGGGGAGTGGGGATGTGGAACCTTCCCGGAGCTTGAGGGTTTGTCTTTCAGGAAGTGTGCAGAAGGCAGCTAGGGTGGGTCTAACTGCGGGCACAGCCCTTCCTGCTTTCCTGCACACCGGACAGGGCATGTCTCTACCCCGAGGTTGATAAATTAATTGCTATGGTAACATCTGCGTGTACCACGACCCTTCTTGGTGGACATTGGGGAGAAACTAGGGTGCCGCTGTATAGGAGAAGGGATTCTTATTCACAGAAGGACTGGGTAGATCTGCATATTTCAGCGCGCTGAGCTGGTTAATTACCTCCTGTCTTCTCCCAGTATTTTAGGCGAGATATCGCCCTACGTATAGCGTAGGAAGTAGCCTGGGCATGGAATGCCAGGCGATGGCTGGCCGCGGGCACAGCCCTTCCTGCCTTCCACGGCATAACCCATACTGTCTTGCACAGTTCAGACCAAGACAAGCTGGTGTTAGATGCCTTTGCTGCACCACTCAGGCACGCGAAAGGCGAAAACAGGGAAACTTTACCCCACGTTATTCTTTGAGGTCTGCAGACTGGTAGCCCACTGAAATACGACATCGTAAGATAAACATTCTTGAGTTTTGATAGTGTCGAAGTGATGCAGACCGGTTCTTCGCCTCAATGTAGCAGCAGTTGGATCTGGCAGTGCTTGGAGTATTTACACAAAGGGAATACTCAATGTCCTTCTTTATGCAATTACCCACAGCGTTTTCTCAGCATCAGAGATTTGTGATTGTTGGTACCCGATTGATGTACAATGTCCCTGCTCTTTCGTGCTCAAATTACAGCCCAGTTGATTTCGTCAACAATATAGATTGTTGGGCTGTGTAGCCCATTGCATATATTACTACCGGGCGGTACACAACGCCCACTGACTGATACTTACTGATCTGTATTACCCACTGCAGATTGGGTACTTTCCCAGCAAAAGGGCCACACGGCAGCGTTATACTACCCTTGTTACTTACCCGATATGCAGTGATTGAAATGGAACAATAAAACTGCAGATTCTTACTGTCCCTTGCTGCTATTGAGTACTGGCAGTTCTGAATTTGCGAACGTTAGAGTGCCGGTGCCCGAAACTGTGGTCGCAAGTCGGCGTCCGGTACACTTAAACTTCGACGCATACAAAGGCTGGTAGTCTTAACTCCGCTACCAGACGCTCACTGCTCTTTCTCGCTTGTAGGTGCTTGCTTTCTACCTTTGCAGGTTCCTGCTTTCTACCTTTGTGACGGTTTTGCCGTTAAACACTGTACAGTAGTTAAACATTATACGCATTGTATCCATGCTGAAACGTGCATGTACTCTCTCTCTCCCTTTCAAATTAAATAAGTGCAGGCACTTTGACCGGCCTGTATGTAGTAGTCTCCCAGACAAAGCGCCAGGAGCAGGTGGTTTGGAAAGGGCTTCGTGTTCATTACGCGTCATGATTTGTTTACACATCATAGCAGTGAAGGGGTTCTGGTCTGAACTTGTGGTGCATTCGAGTGATTGGCTTGGGTAGTACTACTAATGCTGAATGCTTCGTCAGTTCGTCCTGAGACATGCCTACACCCTCGCTGAATGCGAGAGACGCCCTTGGTGATTCGTGCCAAGTGCTATGCTTTCTCCACTTTACCCTTGATACAAGGGAGATACCAGCAGAGCAGGCAGTTCGCGGGATGTGGCAGAATGCCCAGCGTCATTCTCCGTCGCTGACAAGCATTTCCCCAGGGATCTTTGGGTTAGGGGGAAGTATAGTGTTTGGCTCGAGCGATGAACACTCCTTCAGAGGTCATGTCCGGAAAGCGACGTAAGGCTACTGCTGGACGTACCTGGAAGTGGCAGGCATGTTGGACACGTTAAAAAAGTAAACTAGGGCTATTTACTAAGTACGTGAGAAGTCGCCGATTCAGACTGTACTTTTTAGCTTGCATCGCTTTGGTAAACTTCGAGAAACGGTATCCATGCTTAAATCATTTGACATTTGTATGTGTATACATTTTTTTAAACGCATTATTCACTCGGATAGTGATTTATGTGGGGTAAAATAGAAACACCCCTAAACCGTCCAAGGTCATTGGGCGCATCCCTTGACCTGCCAGTGAATTACACTCGAGGCACACGTTTTTTTTTTCTCACAAAATAGCTAAAGCTGGGAACACCCAAGTTACACGCCTGCTACTGAGTGCTAGCAACCTTTCGTGTAGCAATTAACCCGCCCACGCTTTACCAGGCTGATTCATACAGATGTGTCCAAGCGTACAGACTTGCCGGGCCGCAGTCTAAACGCAACCACGATCGTTCTCCTAGGAAAACGGTAAAACGGTTGTGCTGATGCCGAATGGTCCATAAGATGATAAAGCCTTTGACAACATAAAGTGATTTACTCTGGTGCGGCTTTTGTTCCCCAAGTGTAAAAGTCCATGGTCTTGACCTTCAGGGGTAGTTGTCGTGACTGGAGGTGAATGAGACACAGTGCTTTGGATTAGACTATCCTCGATTTAAAACGAAGCTGCTGAAGTCCTGCTATGTAAATCTACGAAATTCACAGTGCATTGCGTACTCCGCAACCACTGTCGACTTTGCTTTCAATTGCCCTTCGATCTGATTTCATGTTAGTGCTGCTGTTGATTGCTACGGATTACAAATAAATGTTACTAGCCGTTTAATCACTGAACATTGCCTGTGCCACACTAATTTGCGGCATATCTGAGTCTAAGGAGAACACCACACCCCTTATGTCAGCTAACAATGGGCTCTTTCCCCACCTACCTCCTTTCATTTAAAGAGATAGTGTATATATAGGTGCATAAGGAGAATTTTCAACAGAAAAATTCACAGTTCTAGTTCAAAGAAGTTTGGGTTCCTGCCCAAGATAAATTGGCTTCGTTGTGAGGGCTCAGGATTGAAACTGATTATCTTTTCAACAATATATTCCTAACCCATGTTTTTAGCATGGTAACGTATTGGTGTTTTGTATTGTGCAAACCTAGCTAGGAGACAAGAGAGCGCTGTACATTACATTGGGAGACTATCTTTGTGAACATAAAGTGAGGATTTTATATTTTTAGGCACCAAGAGATTATTCGTAGAATCACACGATGTTGAGCCAAGTGCTGATGCCTGAATTCAAATCTGGCCCCATAGATTTAATTGTCAGCAGGTCTAGCCACTAAACCACATTTTCCCAAGTATGATACATAAGAGCCAAACACAACACACAGTTGGCTTATGCATAAGTCTTGAAATTTTATATTGCTTGCAATCCTCTGGTTAAAAAATCTAATTTGTTGAACGATTTGTCTGTGTGTAATCCAGTGTTACGTCAGCTGAGTGATTTCCCCTAGTGTTTCATTTACAGAAAGCATCGTTAGCCACCATTAGGAACATATTTGAAATCCCGAAGGTTTTAAATCCGTTCAGTAAACTGAAATGTAGGCGTTGCCAGTAAACGAAGAATGTTGACGTCGTTGATTTGTGCAGGATTCCATTACTCCGCTTCTCTCACTCCTCTTCCAGATTTAGGTAAATTGTTAACATCTGGGGAAGCGAACCTATCGCAGTTCACAGGGACTCTGCTTGGGACATCTGTGAAAGGAAAATTCAGTTGGCGTAGCTTCAAATGCAATATTGCAGAAGAACTTTATTTTTTAAATACATTCATCCCATTCTTTGATTTAAGTGTTTATATAATTAGACTGGTCGGGATTCCTTGCCTCGAGTCTGCATGTCAAATACAAAAGGAGTACATCATGGTCCTGGCATGGAAAGAGTATAGAAAGGCCCTCACGAAAACTTAGGCTGGACAAGAAGTACCATATAGATTGCATTGAAACGCGCGCTGCTTGTTGTTTTTTTTATATTGTGTAGTGAATTAAGAGTGTAACAACGACCATGTTTGTGACTTGAATGTCACAGTTCATCTAATAATTAGGACCATATCTATTTGGCGTAACTTTGTGCCAAGTACAAATAATTTTCAGGGTTAGAAGAAATATGAATACCAACCCTTTCATTGTCTTTTCAGTATCGCTTACGGCAGCTGCCGGAATATGCTTAATGTGGGATAGTGGCCTGATTAAAACTTAGCCTGTGTGATGAGTAAAAGAATAGACCTTTTTTTTTTTTAAACCCTTTTCGCTTTACCTTCAGTCGTAATACACTATTCTATTAGTAAATACATTGTCTCAGTTTTCTGACATGTTGTTTTTTCGGTGAATCTCTATTTAAAATAGCAGTGGCAAATAAAACAGACAAAGAATAACACACAGGGCAAATGTGTTATGTTAAGTCAAAAATAAGATGTTTGTATAATTTTTTATAAATGTAATTTCTACAGCTACTATGTACACCAGATTGAAGATTATTTGCTATTATAATCGATTGGAGTTTATTCGTTAATTGTTGGAATTGCACAATAACTGGACCATTTCCTTGATACTGTGCTGAGATGGAACTAAATATGGCGGAGGTTTCATATGAAGCACTGCCATTGACTAACAAACATTGTCAAATCCAGTAGCTGTGATGGTTGTTACCCATCTTTTGGCTTTGTCAATGTGTGTTTTGTTTTGTCAGGTCTTTTGTCAAACTAATGTTGGGGAAGCTGCAAGGTTCTCCTGAATAATAACTAAAAAAAACAAAAATGCCTTGCAGTAAAAAAAATCAAAAAATCTTTGCTTTCTAAAAGTATACTCTTCCATAGTAGTCCCTGGCACTGAAGGCTTGCTAGTTTGTGTGTTTTATGTTCTGCATGTGAAAGAGAAAAATGCCATCACTCACAGTGATGTTAGCCAATTGATGACCCATTACCCTGTACTTTATGCTCTAGTGGGTGGAAGAATAATATGAACACCACAGAAGCAGACCAATGGATGAAGATGGCTGGTTGCAAGCCCCTATAAATAGTTTGTACTAGTAATTTTAGTAAAATAAAACCGTCTTGGCTAAAGTGAGGCCTAAAACGGAGAGCTTCATGCCCTGGCCAAGAGTCTTTAAACTACATAGATTACATTGTGATCCTTCAGTTACCCTTCCTAAGTGTAATTCAAGAATGCACCACAGAAAAGCTTTGAATTGAGTTCCCAAGTAACAGTCTTAGAAACTGTTGCATGCCGTTTTTACAATATGAGCCTCCAAAAATGGCAACACTGTAGTTTGTCTAAGTATACTGAGGACAACCCTAGAATTAGTTTGTGCCTGAGTACATTTGCAACCGCATACCTGGATGTGTTGCTTCTGTAAACAGAATGCAACACCAGCTTTTATTGTGTTACTTATTTGTACGCTGAGTGGATTAGTCCACTATTTTCTCAGTTATGAGAACCCTGGTTGTCAATGATGCTAGCCGAATTAACTATTAAATGAATTCTAATGACTTTCTAGGTTTTCCGCTGATGCATTCAGGTACAACAAAGCAATGGATTCACAGAAGGGTATTTCAGAAGGGAGGAAGGGGTTCAGTTTGAGAGGAAGAGGCGGTTACAGTTTAGGAACGTGAGTCGAGGTTGCAAAATAGGCAGCAGAAGGTTTTACATAATTGGTAATGAAAGGGGTGAGGAAGATGGTTGGACTGCAATGCTGCATGAAGGAGGCATGGAATGAGTGAGAATATTAGATCAGTGGGTGCAGCTAAAATTGTAAACCCTTGTCAGGGTGCTTCCTTGAATAGAGTAACCTATATCTCATTTTGTTAATTTCCTAAGTGGAGAAGAAATGGCCCGATCTTAGCTCCAATATGTTTCACTCTTTTGAAGCATAGTAGAAGGCTTTTTTTCTACATTTCATGGTTTTAGTGATGTGATGCTGCTGTTGTATGTCTTGCGTGTCCCCCCAGTGGTCTTTGTCTTCAGGTATGATCAGCTGTTAAAGTGATCTGCCATGCAAGCAGAACAGCATTTTTTGGATTTGACACAGAGAGTAGTCCGTTCATTATTGTGATCCGTTATACTTTTAGAAACCATTGATGCGATGGGCTTCTGTATGTGCAATGCTCTTCTATAATGGCATGTGCCTATTAGGGATGCAGCGACCAGAACACTGCTTCCATCAAGATAATAGTACCAGCACCTCTGACTGATCTGATTCATATAGTTCAGCCTTCAGTTTTTGGGTTTAAATTTTTTTTTTTTTATTGTAACAGCTTTATCCTCAGCCCTCATTGGTAGAAGCAGAGTGTATAATTATGTGATAAGGTGTTTAACCTTTTGGCAAGAAGCCATTTTTCAAATTTTGTTAGTGGCCCCTGGGCTCTCTTTCTAACCGATGGGTGTAAAATCCAGTGTCTAATCTGAAGATAACGGAACTGTTCATTTTAATGATTAGGATAATTCACTCGTAGAGTATCGAAGGGAATAGGACCGCCCTAATCAAAAAAGTGCCCAATCGCCTGACGACCGACACCCTTCCAATCTGGAAAAATGGGCTCCATACCTGGCGTGAAGGCTGGATTGTCCACCACTGATGTCAGGGGGGAGGGGAAAGTGGTTAGGTTCCCCTTCTGAGTGTCCCATAGCCTCAACTGAGAGCTCGTGATTGGGCATCTGTAGAAACTGGGGGATCTATGTACGCGAAGAAGAAACAGAACTTTCCCCAGTGAGGTTCCAGCGAGTGCTCGATCCATAAACAGCCACAGCTTTTCAGACACTACTCTTGACCACTAGACCAGATAGCGAAGCTGGGCTGCCTGGTAGTAATGTAGTAGGCTCGGTTCTCCAAGTCCTCCTTCAGCAGGTGGGCGCCATCTCAGCTCCTTTCGCATTCGAAGGCGTTTGCACACCCAGATAGTGATGTAGGACGGCCAATAGGATGGAAATCATGCCTGTCGGAGGAAGGGTCTGGAAGAAGAATATCTTGGGGAGGATCGTCATATTCAGGGCTGCAATGCAACCTAACAAAGACAACTTATATTGTCTCCAGCAGTTCAGGTCATCCCGCATTCGCTACAGTAAATCTCAATAGTTAGGGATATTCGTTTTCTCCGGTGTCAAGGCAAACTGCACTCCCAGATAGGGAATGGAGTCCTTTGCACATTGTAACGGGGAAGCCTGGTTTAAGGAAGCCAGCGTAGTGGGCGAAACAGATAGGTTAAGGGCTTGTGAATTATGGAGGTTTATGTGGAACCCCGAGGCCTCCCCAAACTCTCTCAGCTATTCTGAGAAGTGGGGTAAAGTCTCTCGGGGATTGTCTAACATCACGATGACGTAATCTGTGTAAAAACTGATCAGATGTTCCTCCACACCAAAGAGAACTCCTTTGATTCGAGGATGGTCCCACGCCCTCTGTGCAAATGGCTCCAAATAGAAGGCGTGACAAGGGGCAACCTTGCTGCGTGCCCCTTCTTATCGGAAAGCATGCAGAGATTCCCCCATTGACGAACACTGAGGCATTCGTGGCCCTGTAGTTGCTTAGGACCCAGGAGCGGAATCTTCCCCCCCCTCCCCATCCTTTCCCCCCCCACCCCCCCCCCCCCCATGACAAAAAGGGTCAATGCCACCTTCAGATACAGCCAGCGCACTTGGTCAAATGCTTTCTCTGCATCAATAGCAGCGGTGTTTCGCTCTCAACACAGTTGGCTTTGTCGATGACGTGGAGGAGTCGCTTTGTGTTATCGGAGCACTGCCTCTGCAGGATAAAGCCTGCCTCATCAGGGGCTACAAGACCCTGCATAAAGGGGTTGAGACGGGCTGCCAGGGTACCAGTGAATAGTTTCACATCTGCGTTCAGTGGAGAAATGGGGCAATAGTTTGCACAGTGCCAGCCATCTTTTCCGCGTTTAGGAATGACGATGATGGTCGACTCCTGCATCGAGGGTGGAAGTGTGGCTGCATTTGATATTGAATTAAAAAGCCTTGTGAGGAGAGGAACTAGCTCAGGGTAGAAGATTTTATAGAAGCCTGTTGGGAAGCCGTCAGGGCTGGTGACTTAAGAGGTTTCTGTCTGGGTACGACCGCTATGACCTCCTCTATGCGTGTCGGAGAGTCAAGTGAGGCCGCTTGCTCTTCAGTCAGCCGGGTTGTGGTCGCAGTGTGGCGGTAACTGGCTGGGTTCCCAAGGGGAGGGGCTGCCCCGAGTATAAGGCTTTGTAGAACTCTCTGAACTGGGGTGATATCAGGTCATCCCCCTCAACATGCGACCCCTCAGTGGTCAGCTGGGAGTCAACCATCGCCGACTGTCTCTGAGCTCTAAGCATATTTGTCAGGAGCCTCCTGCATTTATTCCCACCACGTAGGAGTGTGTTAGTCTAAGGAGGGAGTATTCAACCCTATCTAAGTCCAACACCACCAGTTGTCTCCTGGCAATTTCCGGCTTGTGCCATATCCACCGGTGCTGTGAAGGATATGTTCCTGTTCGCGCACCTGCCTCTGGGGTTCTGCCCTCTTGGCCTTTCGCAGCTTGTTCTTTGCAGCTGAGAGCGCAAAAAACTCGCCCCTAATAACTGCCTTCACGCGATCCCAGACTATGGACACCGGCACATCGGGATTATCATTGAGGTTAATTTTGTCAGCAATGTCCTTTCTAATCTTACCCAGCACTTCTGGTCTCTGAAGCAGCATCTCCTGGAGTCTCCACTGCCGAGGAGCATCTCCCACCAGTGGAGTACGCAACTCTAGAACGCGCACCGAGTGCTCGGAGAGAGATCTCGGCTCATTCTCAGACGACTTGACTAGCTGCTAGAGTTCCTGTAGCCCAGAAAATGATCTAGGCTGGTGTAGGACTTGTGCGCCTGTGAGTGTAATCATGGGTATGGTGATTGTGGTCTCTCCACAGGTCTAACGGGCCCAGCTCCTGGAGGCACGCTGAGCTCACTGCTGTAAGTGCCCCCGCGCCTTCCTCCCTGTGGGCTGAGCAATCTGTCATTGTTTAATACCAAATTAAAGTCGCCCCCTATTAAGACTATTCGGTCCTGCAAGGTAAGGATGTCTGCTATGGTCATCCATAAAAAAGGTTACAGGCCTTTGCCAGGGGCATAACGGGAGCCAAAGGTGTGAGAAGTTGGCCTGGTATATGCTGACCACTAATTAAAGTGGGCACCTTGTACCAGTTCAAACAACCCTTATTGATGATTAGGTTAAAGACCACCTTTATTGAAAGCTATCCTAGTGGTAGCTATGGAGAGCAGCCTTCAGGCTAAGTCTCGAAGGAATGTAAAGCAGCTTGTTTGACCAGATCAGAACCTCCTGAATGACCGAATGAAAGGAGAACCACACAAGAGATATATAAAATATATGTATTTATTACTAAACATACTCTACTAACCTCTTTATGAGATTAGAGCACAAAGCACACAATATTAAATCACTAGAACGACAGTAAATAGCACAATACACAGCGGGCTCCAGGGGGAGACTGAGCCATACACTAAGAAAGTGTTATAACAGCCACAACTTGACTAGACACAGCTTCTAGAGCACGTAGAATCGCTGGGACACCAAGGAACCACCCAAAGTAGAAGGATGGGTGCAGTGTGTGAACACTGGTGCGAGCTCCGTACAATTCTATGGGAAAGTCACGGTTGGAATTTTAGAGATTAAGGACACTTCGGAGAGGACTTTAAGCAAACCCCTTGGAACATAGAAGGTTCTAAGGCCAGCACCCTTGAGAGTACTGAGATACCCGTGTTACCTATCCCAGAGGAGCCGGCGGGTGCATAGGGGTCAAGTGGTGTTGGAAACCTTCGTCGTTTTCAATGGTGTGATGTGGAAAAGTGCTGCTGCCGGGAAGATGAAAAGTGTCGGTGGGATCTAAGCCTGGATCCGAGGTGAGAAGAACCTGATAGCAGAGGGGACAGTCTGGATCACTTCAGGGTGACCAGAGGTACGATAGAGAAATGCCCACCGATGTCGGGTGCTTCAGGTGAGATGATGCGATTCTTGACTCTGCAGTCATGGGGACCAGGAGACTTCGTCGACGACCACAGTCCGGAGGTGAGCTGTCCCACGAAGGATGTCGAGTGCAGGGGGGGGGGGTGAAGGGGGGGAGGGGAGGAGTGGCCGGATTGAGCACTAACAAGCCTTGGCAACTGCAACTCACGCGGGCAGAGGAAATATGCTTTGGTGAGGACCAGCAAGGTCCTGGAGTCTCTCCAAGCAATGGAGAGTCAGGGCACGTCTGGATCAACCAGGAAAGCCCACTGACATTCAAGTTAGCTTCACAGGGACCCACAGGCCAACGGACCAGGGATCGCGAAGGGACCTCGAGCTGAATCACAAAATACCAGCCCACGGAACACTCGTGGAGTGTAGGCCGGAAATATTTAGTGGAAATACTGCTCGGGGTCAGGACTACACGTAGCCCAAAGCACAGCCTCAGGGATCGCAAAAAAGCATATGCTGGTGCAAAAGGACACGGTGCACAGGGGTTCGGGTTGCACGGTTCCCACGAGGGATACGGGTCTCAGGATTGCTGAGAGAACTGAACGACCTCGGAGGCGCTCGGGAACCCACCTCCTGTGTTTCAGAAATGTTCAGAGTCCTCAGGAGCTCGGGAGAAGCAAACCGGTCAGATGCGTTAAAGGTGCCTGCCTTGCACGGGAGTAACTCCTTTACTCCAAGGGAGATTCTTCAGTCATCCAGCATAGTGTAGATTGTCGTAGTGCTTGGTTTCTGTAGCAGAGTTTAGTCCAGGTAAAATCTAAAGTCCTGTAGTCGGGGGTTGCTACTTTTTACCCAAGGAAGGGGTGGGACAAACTCTGGGGACCCACCTATAGGAGGGTCATGACAGAAGGGTGGCTACACCCATGTCCTTTGTCCAGCTTCGTGCCAGAGCAGGAGCCAATGGCTCCCGCAACCGGTTTGAACTGTACTATGCACAGGGACACCAAATGTGCCCCCAGTGCAGACTTCAAACACTCTGAGCGCATCCACCAAGCCCCAATACACTAAATCCTGTCTGGGAGGTGGTCACACCTCCCTGTGACAGGAAACCTATTGTCAAGCCTTCCCCTGCTGGAGCTTGCCTCAGCAGCAGGAGGGCAGACTCGTGTCTGTGGCTGGCAGCATCCATTTTGTGATGCCCAGGTCGAGAAGCTGGTACCTGGTGTACCGCGGTGTCACATAAGTCCCTCTAGAAGGGTGAAATCATACCTCCCACACCAGTTACTGGTGTGAAGGTATGATTCCAAGGTGTTTGACACCAATCACGACATGTCTCTAAGCAGCCGTTTTAAAGTTAGCATTTACCGCGAGGTTACAATGCACTTAAATATATATGGTTGGCTGCATCACATACAACCCCAAAAAATAGGTTCCGAAGGCTGCAGAGGAGCTCTGCTCATGCAGGTGCACCCTCTCACATAAAACCCAGCTCCCTGTCTTCAGGATTGATAAGGCCTGCCATAGGGGTGACTGATGGGTTTATATGTGCAGTGATTTAGAATAGATATAGTGAACATATAAGTAAGGGATACATGCACCACCTTACACAGGTTGCAGTAGCATACCTGTGGTGTCAGTTTGAATGGTCTCTCAGGGGTGGCATAATACATGCTGCAGCCCCTGGTAGGCCTCAGGGGTACCTATTCCCTGGGTACATAGTATACCATATACCAGGGACTGATAAGGGTACCCCAGAATCCAATCTGGAGTGTACCTAAAGTACATGCAATCAATTTAGAGAAGACAGCAGCTTGTCTGGGGTCCTGGATAGCAGGATCCAAGTCAGTCTAAGTCGAAAACAGTGATACATCAGCAAAAAGTGGGGGTAACTATAAGAAGCAGATCCTACTCACCTACACAAGGTAAGTGGCTATGTGCCTAGCTGTAAGCGAATGACCAGGAGGCGCCCTCTAAGCTCTATTAGCTTGTGTCTAACCTTCCCCCGGAAGTTACGTGAGACCAGGATGGCCACCCTCACCGCTTTCCAGCCTGTCGAAGAGAAACATTGGTGAGGGAATGCTCTAGATTTCAGCCTATCCTAGTCCCCTGCAATCAAGTCGGTCTTTTGGAGAACGCAGATATCTGGCCCAGAAGCTCCAAATACAAGAGGATGTCCGCCTCTTGATGGGGTTGTTAAGTCCCTTCACATTCAGAGAGATCACCTTCAAGAGGTCACATATAATCTGAGGGTGAATGCGTACCAGTGCTAATTTCCATAACCCAGACCTGTTTCACCCAGTAGTGTGAACTAGCATGAGAGGACCCATCAGAGTGTGCAAACATAATCATGTATAGCTTAGGAGCTAAGGATTTATGTAGCCTCTTAACATCCCCATGAAGAAACAGAAATGACAGAAGAAGGAAGACTGAACACACACAGTCACTGGAAGGTTAAAGGCATCCGACGACGTCCACACCAGTCCAGGAAGTAGACTAGAAGTGAGGTCCATGGTTAGCCAGTCTCTGCTGGAAGGGCCCTCCCTCCGAGCTTCAGCTGGTGCCTAGGATGTATATGAAAAACAGTGGAGAAGCTGCCTCGGCACCTCAGGTGGTAGCTTGTGATGCCAGGTCCTCCAAGACTCTCCAGACCTGCCTTTCTTTCTTGGGCATTCTTGGCGGGTTTGGGCTTAGTGAACCCCGTACCATGAAGTTTCTTCTTCCAGCGTGAGCGTCGTCTGGTGCTGGTCCTGCTGCCGCTGCACAGAGGGAGGGGGCCATCAGACGCATCGATCCGCAGCAAGTCACAGGCCACCATGAGGGAGCGGATTTGGTGGAGTTTCCCCTCCCACGTGAAGACCAAGCAAAAGTGATGGCCCCAGGAATACGTGATGTTTTTGTCATGGACAAAGGTTGTCATCGGCGGAACACTCCTTTTTTCTGCAGGGTCATTGTTGAAAGGTCTTTGAATAGCTGAAGTGGATGTCCACAAAGTTGTACTGGGTTGATGTCCCTGCAGAGGATCTGATCTTTCGGGGAAAGCTATGAACGCATACCAGGATGTCTGGGGGTGGCATGTTTGCGGAAATAGAGGGACCCACTCTATGTACTCTGTCCGACCAGATGTCCTTCGCCTGTGTGTCCCCTAGGATGTAGGCCAAGAGGACCGCTGCGTAATCCCCTATGGCCTCCACTGCTCTGGTGGCCCCTCTTATTCTAATATTGTTGTGCCGAGACCTGTTTTCAAGGTACTCGATGTGTGCTTGAAGATCGATATGCTGGTCCGTGTCGGATGAGTTCTTGCCACAGCTGTTCCATGTCCTCATCTCTGGTTATCGCCTGGTTTTTCAGGATGTCCACTCTGTTGCCAATCTCAGAAACCTCTTTCCGGACCCCTTATAGCTCCTGTGCCAGATCCCTCCTAATCGTCTGCAAATCTTCCCTGAGGGAGAAGAATAGCGTCTCCAGGTAGGAATGTGTGACCGAAGCCTCACCCTTGACAACCCTAGGGGAGAGTGGCCTGCTGGAAGAGCCAGAGCTCTCCAGTGGTAGCAAGGTGCAAGGCTTTGTGAGAATATCCTTGAGTGAGCAGTCCTTTTTAGGTCTCGCCTATGCAGCGCGCTGGAAAAAGACCTTTAGCTGTAGATTCAGTTTGGCTACCAAAAACGTGCACGCGTTGCATTGCCTTCAATAGCAACGCGTGCACGTCTGGTGATTCCCTTGCGGGTGCGAGCTTTGACATATGGTTCCTGCTCGCTCCCGCAAGGGAATCTGGCGCAGGCCCCCTCCTCTCTACCCCTCCCCCTGCTGCCACCGCCTCCTCCTCGATGCGCGCGCATGCTTGTTCTTTCATCCCTCTAATGCCCATTTCGGCCACGTTGCGTGGATCTGCCTTTTTTTCCACAAGTGAATATCAGTCATAATAACAGAAGGCTCAGTATCGTTTCCGGTTGAAATGCCTTTCTATTTGTATGCGCCCGCTGCAGGCAGCACTTTAATACAGGTATGTGCGACTGAAAGTGGCATATGAATCAAAAAGGAGCCCGGAGGTGTGAGTGGAGAGAGGCAGAGTACAGTCCTTAAAGTGAGGGTTCTACTGTGAGGAGTTCGAAAGAAGGAACAGTTAGAGAATGGAACAGAAAGCACTGGGGCGAGCCAGCCAAGAAGCTAGACAGAGACCTTGTAGGAAGGAATGGGCGCTCTAGCAAACAGAAGCTTGCTTAAAATGCATTTATCTTTATAAATTTAAAAGACATGTCACGAAGGTCAGGTTAGGCTTACTGTGACCTGATATGTCACGCCAGCACGGCGAGATCCGTTCTCGACATTAACGTGAATGCTGAATGACACCCTAGTGCATTCTGGGATTAGTAGTCCTTGATTGTATCATGAATTTGATCGGACTTAATTAACTGACACTGATGTTTAACAAAAAGCCCAGATCTCTCTGAATTAGTAGGCTACGTAAAATTAGCCTGAGCACTTTCCAGAACTGCAGAGAAAACAGAAAGCCCAAACTCCTAAACAAACAAGTAGCAGCCCGCACACGCTGATAGTAAAAGAGAGAGTGCCAACCCCGTCTCAGTGGGCTGGGAGCAAAATTTTAGGCGCAGGAGCTGACTGGAGCTGTAAACAAGGAGTGTTCCACTTCCTACTTCAGAGAAGAAGATAACCTGCAGCTCTTTCAGAGTGGTCTGTTTTATTGAGCATAACATTCAAAACCTTTGTACTTGGAAGAGTGGGGCCTGGGAGTGCTCTTTACAGTGAGGCACCCAAAAACTCCTGTTCGCAACCCGGGCAGTGAGGAGAGGGTGCGCCTGCACTCTCTGAGCAGCAGAGCCCCCCGTCGCAGCAGCTCTAATCGGAGCACAGCTGGTCTTTAAGTTTTTCATCTACGGCCGATGAGGAAATTAAAGGGAGCAGAGTTAAAGACAATGCGAAGCACTGGGGCACGAAGATTGTAATAGGGGCATTTGCATGAACAGCAAATGCGACGAGATCATAATTATAGCCCTGTTTACATAAATGCTCAGAGCAAGTTAAATCACAGAGCGCTCGCTCATGTGAACTACACTTAGACAAATAAAACAACCATTGGCATAGCCAATAGGTCTCGCCCTTGGGACCTTATAAGTGTTTAACCATGCAACAGTTAGTTGTTGCACCAAGGATATTGTGCTGCATAACTAAATACTTATAAGGTCCCAAAAGCGAGACCTATTGGCTATGCCAATGCTTGTTATTGCGTGGCGCTCCCATTCCTGAGCTGTGGGCTCCCTACCCCTCCTGGATCGTGGGTTGTAGTCGGTCACTGGAGCCAAGGGTGAACGCAGCCTTCAAGCGTCCGATGCCCCAGGCCAGGGTAGGGTGCCACCGGCCCCCAGGTTAGTACAGCAAAGGAGAGGCAGAGGGGGACGCAGCCCGCAATAACCCAATTGAAACGCAGGAAGAGGCACTCTCTTCTTCCTGTTCTAAGTACGCCCGCCCAGTCCCCTGGGGCATGCCCTTTGCTCTGGCCTCTCGCCGGCACGTCCTCAAGGCCCACGGGAGCGCCGCTGAGTCAGACCAGCCTTCTCCCCAGGCACAGGGCAGAGTCTGTGCTGGAGCTCCTAGACCATTAGTTGACAGCAGGCCCTAGGGCCCCCGGGCATTATCAGCAGTCAGCATCCTGGGCGGCCAAGACCACTCCTCAGCTGGTGTGGCGCCTTTAGGACCTATGAGACTCTTAGTGGTGGGGGGGTCTGCGCCAACACTAAGTGCAGGCTGGCCTCTGGGGAGATGACCCCCGGGGTGCCCCGCATATCTCTTGCCCTCCCCACCCTCCCTGTAGATCACTCACTGCAATCTTCAAGGATGCGCCAGGGCGGGGCCACTCCAGTGTGCTCAGATGCACTCCCTTGCTGGCTCCTCTGGACTCTCCTCCACCTCAGTCCTGCAGGCCCCAGGTACGACTGGATCGCTTCAGTGTTGCTGCTGGGGCTGTCCCGCAGCTGCAGGCGTCCTAGCTTCTCTGGGGTGGGGGGGGGACCCAGAGGGGCAAAGGGGACAGCCCCGAAGTCAGCCAACCCCGCATGCCTCTCGCTATCTATTTGTGTAGCTAAAGTTGTGGCGTGCGACTGCCCCCACAGCTGCAACTTTCCACTTGGCATCCTAGGCCCCAGGGCCGGCGGGTCTCTCCTGGCGATCCCGAAGGGCCACCCCTCAACAGCCCCCGCCCAACTTGCTCAGGAAGCAGGGGAGACTGTCTTTGAGGACGGTCCCCCTCCATGGGCCTCCTGTTCCCGGTGGCCGGCCCGTGCCGCCTGATCCTCGGCCTGCATTGGCACCCACAGCTGTAGCTCTCCACGCAGCCTTGACTCGCCGCTGGCCTCTCTAGTGTGGCATGTCCCTCTGCGGTCCATGAGCTCTCACCAGTCTACTCAAATCCGGAGGACCTCTCGGCGCCCCCAGGAACCAGCTCAGCACTTGTTTGAGCTCTGGCACCGTGGCAGTGGTCTGAATCATCTGGACTGGTGCGGAGGTACCCCCAAGCACGTCTACTCACTCCGGCCTCTTCGCCACTCACCCCTGCCTTCCCTATTTCACTAGGCTTAACTGGTGCCAAGCAGCCTTAATCTGTGTGAGATGTGTTTCTTTATTCTAAGGTTGGTGTCTATGTGAAAACCTAGGAACGTTGCACTGTTGGGGAGTTGGAATGAAGCTGACTGCATCCCTGATGGTCTTATGTAATGAAAAACAATTATAAATAATATGCAATAAAATCTAGGCTATTGGTCAACCTGTTTCATCCATTGTCTGTTCAACTGACTCTTAACTTCTGTCCACCACAGGATTCAGCGGGGGTAACTGGTTAGACCTCTTTAGCCATTGGCTCTCTTGCACTGCGATTGACAACACTTGGCCACATCACACATACATCCACCTAAAAAGTGGTTAACCCCTTCCCCGCTCATGACGGAACCGCTCCGTCATGAGCCACGGTTGCCGTGTGCTCATGACGGAACGGTTCCGTCATGACACGACCGTTGGCGGCCGCTCCGCCCACGCGGCGCTGTTTCCCCGCCTGTGCGGGGGGACAACGCAACTGGGCGGAGTCATGACGGAACCGTTCCGTCATGAGCACAGCTCAACTGTGGCTCATGACGGAGCGGCTCCGTCATGAGCACCGGGCCACCACGCTGCCCCCCCGCACCCCCCAGCGCCGCGGCGGAATTCCCGCCGCGGCGAAGGGGTTAATGCTTTACTTTGCCTTGTTTTTCTTTTTTCTATTCCTTGTCCTTTTTTTAGGTCGAGCATCAGTGCGCATGCGCTGTCTGCAAGACCTGCTGTAATCACACCATAGGAGTGAAATTACAGCTGCTGCTTGCCATTGGCGAACAACCCCATCGCTGCTCCTTATTGGCTCGTGCTCCAGATACATCACTTCTGTTTTTAAACCAGGAGCACCGGCCAATTAGTTTTCTTCACCATAGGACAATTTTTTGCGTTCTTACAAGCGCCTCATTCCTATTTGTATTTTTCATTTATTTCCTGTGCTGCCCTTCACCCCAGATCAGAGACATTTTGTAATATTTTTTTTGTGGACGCTTTCATGTTTTGAAAAAAAGTCACTTTTATATAGACGGGCGCAGCGCTTTGAGCACAGCGCCTGCTTTCGCTGTTTTTTTTTATTTTTTTTTTATTGACATGCGCACAACTAAGTGTGTTTATTCTACGGCCCTGCAGTAAGACATGTCTGTTGCAATAAATTCAAAATTTACAGGCTGTACAAGGGTTATTTATAGAGTATACAAAGTATCGAGAGAGGGAGGCCGCACCCCTAGGGTTTAAAAACAACAATGCAATCTAAAGTTTGTAGCACCATCGAACATTTGGATTTAAAAGCATTTTTTGGCTGGAAAGTACGACTTTTGCATCAAATGTTAGACCCTGTCTGGCTTCCGCAAGCAACAATTGTCTCTGAATAGTCCAGAGACATTTTTCTATAGAAATAGTTTCATGCAACTCTTCTTTCACATGAAATATCAGGATGATGCGCCCATTTTATTTGGGTGGGGAATTTCTGGGTCATATATTTGGTATTAATGGAGGAATTGCATTATTTATGACCACTATATTATACCTGATCTGTTGTTTTGGCAGTTTCCACTTCCTGTTTTATAAACATCCATATAGTGGTGCTGGCAGAATTTGGGAAAGTGCTCCAAAAAATACCACCCTTTCCTTAAAAGCAGCAGGTCTGCGGAGCGTTCTTTGAGCCTCCCCGATGATTCACCTACCTGATCTAGTGCTTCGGTTCAAATTGCTTGAGTCGTTCACACGAGACGTTCTGTGTAGTGAACATGAGTAAAATGAGTACCATTGAGTTGGGTAACTATATACATATGTTATTCAGAGCCAAAAGGCCTACTGGTGAACGTTTGCTTTACAGATACACATGCTATGTTAACATGTTGACGACGTATGGCTCTCTGCAACTTTAGGGCTCTACATGTGTACAGGCAGTAGGCAACGGCCGATCTGCTTGTTCAGCGCTTTGCGTCTCGCCTTTGTTGCGCTTTATATCAGCCTGAAATAAAACACTGCAGGCATGTTCAGTTATATTTATATTTTTTTATATATAGATGTGTGTGTGTGTGTGTGTGTGTGTGTGTGTGTATGTATATATATATATATATATATATATATATATATCTATCTCACAAACCATAGGTTTCGCACATGTTATAGTTAGGTGGACATTTCACTCGTAAAAAACCAATGAAATTCCCCCGTTATAGTTAGTTGAGATAACTATAACTCGCGCGCCCGTAATCCTCTGCTCATGACGTCACATATTACATCACTCATGACATGGTCAGTGGCATCACTGATGACATCATCCTTGTGATAGAGTGGCGGTCGCGCGAGTCATAGTTATCTCAACTAACTAGAACGGGGGAATTTCATTGTTTTTTTACGAGTGAAATGTCCACCTAACTATAACATGTGTGAAACCTATGGTTTTTTAAGTGAATTTGTATGTTTTTTTAAATGCTAAGTTATGTATGTATTACTATATATATATATATTTTTTTTTAAGCGTTTTCACCGTGCGCGCACCCCGCGGTTTTAAATAAAATAAAATGTTTTTTTTCACCCTTCGGGGTCCTTTAGGGACCCCCTGACAAAGGCTAGGGGGTCAGGAACTCTCTACCCTGCCCCCTTTTCACGTTCGCCACCTCTTTTTCACTGTCTCACCCAAAACAAACAAAATGGCGGACGACACTTCCTGATTTCGACCGATTCGAACGTTGACTGACCTATAACCACCAATCAGAATTACGCTCTCGCACTTTAGGGGGTGCGCACATGGTGCGCGGCTATAGATATTTATGTACTTTTAACTGCAATTTTCTCAGGAAATACTGAACAGATTGACTCCATATATGCAAAAGGCATATGCCTGACCGGAGGACTACCTCTTTGCCAAATTTCAAGTAATTTTGTTCAGCCGTTCGGGCTGTACCTTCGACTAAAGGTCCTATGGGAAAATGCATGGGGAAAACACGTTTTGGGACCCCCCTTTTTTTCTCAGCCCCCGCTTGACGAATCACCACGAGACTTTCAGGGTAGGAGCTGAGCGGAGCGCCCCATTAGTTTTGTAAATTTCGCAAGGATTCGTCAACCGGCGCCAAAGTTATTCAAAATAGATTTTTCAGATTTCCTATGGAAACACGATCCTAACTATAACTATCTACTGGCGACTGCCAGTAGATTATATATATATATATATATATATATATATATATATATATATATATATATATATAATTTTAAATTAAACTGATAACGGAGTGTTCATTTAAAAGAAAAAAAACTTCAACAGGTGTAGCCGCAGACAGTGACACAATGTCAAGAATGAGGAAGCGAGAAGGGGCGGGGCCTGGGGAGTGCACCTTTCTGTTAGATGAAGAGTCGGGTGTATATTTCATATCTATTACATACATGCTGGGCACTTGATAGCGTGTGGACCCAGAGCTTTACTGCACCAGTACCTCCTTGAACACCAGGCGTTCTCCACAGAGCAGGATGCTGAATGGGGTTACATTGACACTTCGAGCAGCATTGCCAATGGTCTGCCAGGGGACTCCCAGCCTCTGGCACACAGCAAGTGGCCTGACATCCCTTCTTTAAGAGTGACCCGCCATTAACCCCGCATATTGAATCTCCCTTGTGAAGCACAAACATCTCAGTATGGCATCAGAGTAAATGTGTGGTCCAGGATTTGTATTTATGTAGCGCTCACTTACAGCTCTACCCGTGACGCGCATTGTGAAGCCAGATCCACTCAATGCATGCATTTAAATTGGCTGCAAGAACTGATTTGCATAAGAACAAGCATCTGCAGTGCAATAGGTCTCACTTTTTCGAAACTATGAGCTATTGGCATTGTAAATGACAATGCCTTTTACTTATGTGCACCTTCTACTTATAGTCGTTGCTTGCAGGTTTTCAAAACACATAACTAAAAGGCGTTGTCATTTACAATGCCAGTAGCTCGGAAATGCAAGACCTATTGCATTGCAAATGATTGTTTAATTCATACTGACATGTTCAAACTGTTTGTTCAGTTTGCAGTAAATAAGTATCAATAGTACCCTTTCTTTGCACAAACAAGAATTCTATTTTCCTGTGTTTTGCATTAAAATAAAACAATGGGTTCTGTACTTGTTCTTAGTACACCTGCCATCTCAGAAACACCCCAACTGTTCTTTTTAAATTGTATGCAATATATTTTTTCTAATTTAAGCATATGGTTACTTTTATAGGCAGACCTTTTTAGGTCTCTGCTAGACAGTGCATGTGCTGTCCCTTCAAGACATTTTGTTTACACACATTGGGTTTACAGCTTGCCCATAGTTTTGTCATTAGTTTGCTTCAGTGCTGCTCTC
Organism: Triturus cristatus; assembly: GCF_964204655.1. NCBI lineage: Eukaryota > Metazoa > Chordata > Amphibia > Caudata > Salamandridae > Triturus > Triturus cristatus. The sequence goes on along the minus strand of NC_140583.1, from coordinate 398,068,203 downwards.
ATTTCCTTTGTTCTGTTTTGTGAAGATATGCCTGCGTCATGTTGTCTCCATCTGCTGCTCCCGTTTTGGAGCTAATTCTTTTATCTGTGTTCAAGCACTGCATGTGAGTGCTTGTGTTTTCACTCCATCTTCCATATACCAATGCCACAGATGCAGACCCAGTTTTACAGAAGTAGCCTCAAACCCGTCACCTTTGAAGATCAAGGACCATTTCCTCTGTTGTCCTAGCACACCAGCTTTCCAGGCTACATCCTCCTATCCAAGCCCTACAACACCTGGACCATTACCCCTACTTCCCCCTGATGCCAGTCTTTGTGCCAATCTGGTGCTTAGTTGGTTGCCCGTTTTTACTGTAGTGCATTAAACATGGAGCTGTCACCAACCTCAGACACCATTTCTTTGTTAAATTCCACAGTCATTGCGCTTCGCCGTGCCAATCCTCTGTATTCCGGGAAATGTAGTTCTGAAGAGCCTGGAAGCTGAGCATCTGCTTTCCATCTGAAATTACATCTTCCAGATGCTTGCTGGAGCTAGACTGCAGCAGAGCATCTATATGTGGGATACACAAGCAGTAGCAGGATTCTTATTGTAAAATAATCACCTCTTTTCATTCAAATCGTTATTTCGGCTGTTAGCCATAAAAGTACATATAAACACATCACAGCCATGCCCAAGATAAGAAAAATTAATTTACAATTATATGAGAATAGTACCATTAAATACAACCACAGGCAATTCTGTTTCAACAAGTATAAAAATTATGCAAAATTCATGATGGGCCCGTAAAAGTTTTAAAATATGTCCTCACTCAAAATGCTGTAAATCAATAGCAGTAGTAAAACATATGGTTCGATATTAATAGCACATTAGTACCTTCTTTTACTAGTGTGGTGCTCTGCTTCAGTCTAATTCTAAATATCAACATAAGAAATCGACACCGGCCCAGAATCGAATGGTGCCGGACACACTGTTAACGTGGGCGTTCGACACCATTAACTATTTGGGCGTCCAGGTTTATCACCTGGTGCCCGATACTGTAGACAGGAATCTCGGTAGGGCCATAACTCGGGCCCTCTTGACTCTCCCGTTTTGGCAGAGTCCCCCATTGGCCGGATGGCCATCTCAAAGATGCTGGTCCTTCCCCCACCTTCTGTATTTCTTCTACACACTTCCAAACCATCTACCCTGCAGAATCTTCAGCGACCTGGAATCCTTGCCGATCTCCCTGATGTGGGGAAAGTCAAGGGCCAGAGTGGCCATCCATTAGTTATACCTGCAACTGACGGACGGCGGCTCGGGTGCCCCGAACTAGGAGCGGTACTATGCTGCAGCTCAGCTACAATGGCCAATGCGGTGGCTCGCCAGGAGCAATCTCAATGAAATGGTCCTGGGAGCCTTGACCTGGGGTTCACCAATGCTACTGGAATGGATGTCGGGAAAGGCTACCCTTAATGGCAGCGGCCAGACGGCACTGGTCCAAATATGTGATATCTAAGAACCGAACTATGCCCCTGGCTTACCATTGGAACTTCTGCCTGGCACGTTCTCCTGTCACGGGCGCCTGGAACTAAGAGAGTGGGTTGGAGACGTGGGGGGGGGGGGCTGTACATAGACTCGCAACTACAGACGTTCGAGGATTTAGTGGACACCTATGGGATACCACAGGGATCCTTTTTTAGGTCTCGCCTGATCCAGCGCATGCGCTGATCTGGCGAGACATTTTGTGTACGGGTTTTCAAAGTGCTGCCTGTGGCCTAAAGCTTGCGTGCACGTGCGTAGCCGCCATGTGCCTTTCCTCTGCAGTGCTTGATCGTGATGTGATCACTTTCACTGCTGCGCAGCCAATGCTTGTTTTCATTTCTGTAGCTAACAGCTTTTCTGTTCGGTCTAGAGTGCAGTGTCCGACTTCTCTCTGGCAGACCTTTATGGCTGGCTACTGGCGCGAGGCATGCGCTGGCTTTTTCTTGCCTGAACCACAGCCAGCGGAGCAGTTTCCATATTAAAGAGTGGAGCGCAGCCGACACCGACCCAGACGGGGTCTAGCAGGCCTTTAGCCTTTGAACCACGGGCTTTTGCAGTTTCTGTTCCCTAGTGGGCTCTCGCAAACTTAAAGGTTGACAATCCACTGTTGATACAAAATATAACATGAATTGAATGCCTTCCTAAAGCCCTGTAGTTGCGGTACTAGGCAGTGCTTCTAACAGCTGTGCGCTATGAAAATGACAAAGTTGGAGATTACGAGGCGATTAAATTAATCATCTATTCTGCGATAATTACATCAAACTGCCGGAAACAGGCATGTGCAGACCCTTCATTGTATTACCCGCACATTGATTTGTTTTGGCTCAGTAACATACTATTGACCATTTAAATCGGATACAGGCCGCAAACTGAGCAACTCCAGCATATCACGTGTTCTCACCGACATCAGTGGTACTCATTTTTTCCTAGTTGAACATTAGTCAGGCATTTAAATCTGTGGCATACAGTTACACATTGGTCGTTGCGGTGCTTAACTGAACCCTCCGAGCTACCTCACCAGTTTTTGTTTTATGGACCGCTCATCTCCAGAGTGCCTAGATAGAGGATTCGTCCAAGGTCACAGGGCATGGGTGTGGTCCGGGTCATGATTGAGATCACAATTAGGCCCGGGCACTCCTTAAAACAAGCATTGGCATAGCCAATAGGTCTCGCTTTTGGGACCGTATAAGTATTTAGTTATGCAACTGTTGCATGGCTAAACACTTATAAGGTCCCAAAGGCGAGACCTATTGGCTATGCCAATGCTTGTTGTTACATGCCTTGCTGACGCGCCAATCCTTGCAAACATGGAATGCAGACCGTGCGGGACCCACCACATTTCACCTGTTACAGACACTACTCTCACACAGCAGGGACCGACATGCGGTAACCGCCATCTACACCTCAATTAGACTGGACGACCCACCTGCGCTGACAGCAATGCGTGGATACTGGGACACGGAATTGTTAGTCACTCTTACTGATAAGCAATGGCTGCAATGCCATAATTACCCCAAGATTATCTCGACAAATACTAGGATAAAGCACACTCAGTAACTATTTTCACCACATGTACCTCCACCCCTCCCTCCCCCCACAGGTTGGCCCGCATGTATGCCTCCACTGCGGACATATGCCCTAGATGCCGAGACCAATGAGCCACATTCACACATATGGTGTGGAACTGCACCGAGATTCAAATATTCTGCCACCAAGCTTGCAGCGGCGACAGGCGCGCGAATAGAGGCATAACGCCTTAATTTTCTGCTGGGTGTTATGCAACACAGTGTGTTTCGTAAGGGATTGAACAAGTTCCTGGACCTTGCCCTGGCCAAGCAAAAGATCGTCATGGCGTGGAAGGCACCACCGGGCCACAATGTACGTGCATGGATGCTTGATCTTCGCAGGGCACTGGTAGCGGAACATGCAAACCAGCTAGCAGCCGCGGTCAAGCTACAGCGACCATGCGACAGACCCCCACACAATATCAAGACAATCCGTGATTGAGACTAAACTGTACACAGCACCCCTTCCCTCTTAGATCCGTGCACAGGACACTAAACATTCTAGAGCCCCTGAGACCTACATTGACGAGCGAGCACACTAACCCATGACTCCCAAATGTGTGTGTGTCGCTCTCTCTCGCTCTCTCTCGCTCTCTCTCGCTCTCTCTCGCTCTCTCTCGCTCTCTCTCGCTCTCTCTCGCTCTCTCTCTCGCTCTCTCGCTCTCTCTCTCTCTCGCTCTCTCTCTCGCTCTCTCTCTCGCTCTCTCTCTCTCTCTCTCGCTCTCTCTCTCGCTCTCGCTCTTTCTCTCGCTCTCTCTCTCTCGCTCTCGCTCTCTCTTTCTCTCGCTCTCTTTCTCTCGCTCTCTCTTTCTCTCGCGCTCTCTTTCTCTCGCTCTCTTTCTCTCGCTCTCTTTCTCTCGCGCTCTTTCTCTCGCGCTCTTTCTCTCGCGCTCTCTTTCTCTCGCGCTCTCTTTCTCTCGCGCTCTCTTTCTCTCGCGCTCTCTTTCTCTCGCGCTCTCTTTCTCTCGCGCTCTCTTTCTCTCGCGCTCTCTTTCTCTCGCGCTCTCTTTCTCTCGCGCTCTCTTTCTCTCGCGCTCTCTTTCTCTCGCGCTCTCTTTCTCTCGCGCTCTCTTTCTCTCGCGCTCTCTTTCTCTCGCTCTCTTTCTCTCGCGCTCTCTTTCTCTCGCGCTCTCTTTCTCTCGCGCTCTCTTTCTCTCGCGCTCTCTTTCTCTCGCGCTCTCTTTCTCTCGCGCTCTCTTTCTCTCGCGCTCTCTTTCTCTCGCGCTCTCTTTCTCTCGCGCTCTCTTTCTCTCGCGCTCTCTTTCTCTCGCGCTCTCTTTCTCTCGCGCTCTCTTTCTCTCGCGCTCTCTTTCTCTCGCGCGCTCTTTCTCTCGCGCTCTCTTTCTCTCGCGCTCTCTGCCTCTCGCGCTCTCTGCCTCTCGCGCTCTCTGCCTCTCGCGCTCTCTGCCTCTCGCGCTCTCTGCCTCTCGCGCTCTCTGCCTCTCGCGCTCTCTGCCTCTCGCGCTCTCTGCCTCTCGCGCTCTCTGCCTCTCGCGCTCTCTGCCTCTCGCGCTCTCTGCCTCTCGCGCTCTCTGCCTCTCGCGCTCTCTGCCTCTCGCGCTCTCTGCCTCTCGCGCTCTCTGCCTCTCGCGCTCTCTGCCTCTCGCGCTCTCTGCCTCTCTTTCATAAAAAAATCAGAAATCTAGAAACTCCATACGTATACGTTGTCTTGTGTCTGATTTTTGTGTTTTTAGCACCTCTTTATGTTCCCAAACACCCAGATTACAGCATAGTGGTAGTATCCATTTCTTCCTGCTGCTCAGATAGGCTGGGCAGACGAATAAAGTGTGCTAAATTGTTTCTTTGGTCTCTCTACAAGAGGGGCACTGCCAATCTACTAACCTGGGGGTCACATGCCCATTTTGCAGTAACCAGATGGAGTGGCAAAGTCCCATACCGAAATTGCAGTAAGAACTTCCTGGCAGCTATGGGTTCAATCTAATCCAGGAAGTGTTCTTCTGCAAAATTGTTTTTCAGCGTAAGGAAGCCATCAGTTAGGGAACGCAGAATAGAATGCCTCTGCATAATTCCCATTTTATATTGTCAATAATTAGACTGAACGGAAAATTTAAGGTCACACTAGTCTCCCCAGGGGCAACCCATAGTCTCTCACTCCTGATCATTGTAAGGGCATTTTAATAACCTTGGATTAAGTATGTTGCCTGACCCTGGAATACATAGCACTTCTTTTAGACCTGAACATAGCTCGAGTGTGGGCCAGATCCTTTTCCAGCGTAGGTTGGGTCTCACTCCTATTCTATCATAGACTGGTCTAAGCCCCAGATCTAGTCTAGGAGGATGCAAAGGGGTACTAATAGGGAGACACGTCAGTTGATACATGTATTGATATTCGACTGCCACCAAGGCAATCTCATACATTTGGCCCCACAACCCTAGAACATATAGGGCTGCTCCTAGAGCCTGGCGATAGTAAATTTGGAGTGCCCAGGAGATAGGATGGAATTGAGTACCCCGGTCATTGTTTCAGATAGGTTACTAGATTGTTGATGTACAATGTAAATAGAGTGGAGGCGAGGACACAGCCCTGTCTTACCCCTCAAAACTGGGAAAGGATTGGACTATTTGGCCAGTTAGCCACATCTAACTTTAGCATAGTTGTTTTCATGCAGTCTAAGGATAATATCCAAAAGGTTCTGAGGGACTTCTATTTCAGCTATTACCTGCCAAAGAGAGGATCTGGGCTCTGGGTCAAACACAGACTTTAAGTCTACAAATACCACATAGAGATGCCCACCATCTAGTTAGACCATTTTCCAGAATAAAAGCTGGAATCGGAACACCTGATCACCGGTACTAGTGCGTTCCCGAAAACCAGCTTGCAGAGGAGTGAGGATCTCTTTCGAGATTACCCATTCCTGTAGCCTGTCCGAAATAATCCCACAAAACAGCTTTTGGGACCTAACTGTGAGGCTTATAAGGTCTATAATTGATCGAAAGAGCTCGGTAGCCCTTTTTAAGAATAGGTAATTATTTCTCCCCCAGCGTAGGTTAAACAAATAGAGGCCCCTTTCATAATGGCATTGAAAATCAGTGTAAAGCATGATCTCCAAATATCCGTCTCCTCTAAAAATAAATCCCCTGGGATCTTATTTAGCCCTAGTACTTTATTGGAGACAATTTTCTTAATGGCTGCGCCTATCTCTATAGATGAGATGTAGGAGGGCTCTGGACCTTCACTCTGCTCAGTAGATCAGCTCGTACCAGTCTCTCTACGGGACTGCCTAGATTCCTTAAAACCTTCCATATCGCTTTGGGGGACTTTGAGTTTTTCCGGGATGGAATACAGACCAGAGAATTGAGCAACCCAATCTGATGCCGAAATATTATTTTTGATAGGGCAGAAACCATCTTGTCTCCCCGCGGACACAATGTTCAGAAGGATCAATGGTCCCCGCCTCTGGTTGCGACCAGCAAACCTTTCCATCTCCCATGCTCCCAGTCTTTTTGCTTCTATGATAATATTTTGTTATATACCCCCCTAGTAGCTTGTATCGGCGATCTATTTTGCAGATTTATGGCAGTCAAGTGATGTCCTGGCACATCTGCATTAGTTATTGTACCAAGAAGGGGGACTATTGCTCCCTAATACCCGCTTGGGCGCCACAAAGAAGTGATTCCTTAAGCTCAAACATCTGGTTTTATATGGTGTTAATCTTACCACTGGTCCCCCCGATGTTCCAGCAATAACATCCCATCCCCCCCCTCCCATGCCATCAGCTACCAGCTTATAGCTCTTCCCCATCTGACTCCTTTGATTGTATCATGGCACTCCATTTAACTCTGCGTCATTTCTTGGTCATGGTGACTTGGGAGTCATGGATGGCATAGTTGGGTCCCGGATGGATAAGATTCTCCCAGGGACAGCTATTATGGTGGCCAAATGCGACATTGCAGCCGCATAGAAAAATCCCGCCCCTCCCAGCATAGTCAGATCGCTCAAAGGGGTGGACTGGTGTGCTGCACAAGAAAAACATGTCTATGCCGCAAGAGGCTGTCCCGCCAAGCATGGTTGAGTATGCGGTAAATGGCTGGGACTGCCAATATAAGTAGAGAGAACTGGTGTGCGAGATGGACTGGTTTTGATCACGCTATGTCATGAACTGCATAAAATCACATATGATGGCCTATGTCGATAGATTATGTTCTGAAAAGAGAGATGATCAGTGCTGTGGGTTGTTTTTTATGTCATGAAAATCAGTAAAATTGTTGATTAAAGAAATTGTTTAGGCACCATGCTATTAGCAGGCCTACGTTTTACTAGTTGCTTTTGTTTGGATAATTTACATTGGGGCTGCTCTCCTACCCCTAGTATAGCTAATCTAACGCCATTCTTGGGCATGCTAGGGGGAAGATTAGTTGGTATTAGAGGTCCCTGATTCAGTCGATCCTGGGCCTATGGCAGTTGCGTACCTAATCTGGCATTGCTTTATAGGATCATGCCTTATTCTATGATCAGATGGACAGTGGCGGTCTGCTGCACCCTCCCGTGGCCCATATAAATAGCGCCTCTAACGCTGCTCCCGAGTGTACTGGTGCTGCATGGAACGATCTGGATGGTATTAGCAAGTCAGTCCACACCTGCTAATATATCAAAACGGTTAGAGGTGGTAACTTTAAAAACCTTGACATTACGCAGGGGAGTGGGATATTTTATTTACTCCAACTGTTACTCCTGCCTATCTGTTTCCTCAAGTGCCCAAAGCAATCTCTGCACCAGCAGTTAGGATCTAAAATTAACAATGATGCAATCACCACATTGAACCACCATCCCTGACCCAATCCAACCCACCCTACGGGTCAATAAAATATTGCTTGCCAAGGAGAAAGGAAAGTCCCTGTGCTGTACAAGCCTGTTCAATGTTTTGTTAAAAAGTTATTCTTGCAATTCCCTCTGATCCATAAGCGAAGAGGGGACTCCAGTCATAATTGCCACATAAGGGCAAGAGGAAGATTTACCACAGGTTGGCTAAGGCTCCAAGGAGTTCCACTGGCCCGATCTTTCCTATGGAAGTGTCTTTATGAGGATTAAGCCCCTCACCATGGCTCATATTTTCACTTTGTGTTGGGAGATGAGGCAGGCAACGGCAGTTCCGTTCAGGATAGTAGGGACAGTGCGATGGTTATCTGATAAGGAGCTCAGGTAACACCGACCCTGTTATGCTAGAAAGGCTGCTTTGACCAGCCACTTGGCCCTGGTTTGCTCTGGGGGCCATGCATAAAGCTTGTGCTGCAGAAATCTGCAGTTTATAGTACCTCTGCCCTTTTGTATGTTTTGTGTCGTCACGGTTGTTCCTTTCTCGCAGACTTCTCTCTTCTCCACTGGGCGGTGGGGGCCAGAACCTATTTTGTGAAGTAAGAAAAGCATTTCCGTTCCTTCTCCCCATGTGCTCTCCAGTAGGAGATTCAATTTGCTATGCCATTATTAAAATTGTACATTGTCATTTCCCCCACCAGTTGTCCTTTCTATGGGAGGTGGATACGTTTTGATGTCACGGAGTCCACTTTGTCAGGTTCCATGTGCTCTCCATTAGCTCTGCATTGTAACAAGGGCAGTGGCTGGGACCAAATGCAAGTAGCAACAAAATGTACACCCATCTCTTCTTTAGCACTTATCTAGGCTGAAGAGTGCATTACAAGCAGTCTTGAATCAGTCATGAACAGCGAGATGCTGTATGGTGGTGGGCTGTGTAACCTCACTGATTTGGGATCTGCCATGATAAGCGGGGACATGGAAATAACAAGTATTGGCATAGCCAGTAGGCCTGTCCAACGCAAGACCTATTGGCTTTGTCTGTCTTGTAGTCATGCTGTATAGCAGCATGACTGCTTTTCTACATGGCTGGCTGAGAATCAGGGGAAAAAGTGCTATGACACTGATATACGGCATTGCTAAAAGACATTGACAAAGCCAATTCTCACATTGCCGAGATCTTTTGGATTTGCCAGTGCTTGTTTTTCGTTTTGTGAAATTTACTTACAATTACTTAACATCTCTGCAGCTTGCGAAGGCCATAGCTATTGGATTTTCCAGTGCTTGTTGTACCTACTGTTATATGCTGGCACTTTGATAAGTACTTGCTACTTCTTGATTGGGTCTAAATTTAGGTAGACGGGTGTGTCTCTTCTTAAATTGTGGTCAGTCTTTCCGATGTACTGTGTCACTGCAAGGGGAGACAGTTAGTGGGCTTTATCTGCATACTGATGAATTTTGATGACCTTCTCAACAATTAGGACTCATAGTGTCTCCACATATAATTTGGGGATCACTGGTAAGATGTCTTAGCCTTGTGGGGAAGGTGAATTTGACAATTGGACTTATTCGGCTCACTTCTTTGGCTATGATGCAACCAGTGCAGCAGGACCATTCTATCAAGCCTTATACAGAGAGCAAGAGTGTTGAATAAGACTCTGCCTCATTCAGTGTTGTAAGGCTGACACAAAGTTGAGTACAAGAAGACATTGATAGCCTCTTTGTAAGATTGAAAAAAAAAAGTCAACAGCCACATGAATGTCCCTCAGCAACCGCATCTCCTTTAAGGCAGAGAAGCATTGCTCCACTGCTTTTCAGCAGTGCAAAAAAATGAAATGATAATAACACAATGTTATCATTTAATTTTTCTGTGCTGAAGACAGTTTGGGGACGGGGGAGCTTGGCTCTCGTCACAGCCAGCAGGGGGAGGAGTGGTTTGTGCACTTAAGTGTGAATGGTGGTTTGGCCGGCCGTCTTGGGCATGTTCTCCACCCGGCTGTTTTGCACAGGCTGGGTGGGGAACATGCATAGGTTCTCACTCACAGTCTGAGCACTGAACCTGGCCGCTCAGACCAATCACGACGCTGCTGTCATGCTGGTGACAGCAGCGCTGGGATTGGCTTAGGGGGGGGAGACTGTATGCCTCCTGGTTCCGGGAAGAGGCGACGAAGGAGAGACTGCGGCTTTGCAGAGTTAAGTGAAATTATTATTTATTTATTTATTTCTCTTTCACGTCGCCACTCTCATTTCTTACCAGCCACCACTGCTGTCTCTGTACTGCACTGTGGTCTGAATCCAAACTGGTAGTCTCTTGATTTTCTGATGGAGCTGTTTGATGATTGAATTTATGGTAATCTTTCATAGTAACCAGAGGTGACTAATTGGGCTATAGTTTGTAGGGTCATGAGAAGCTCAGACTTTCAGAAGGAGCAGGATGTGATACGTTTTGTTTGGAAAGACATCTTGCTCGAGTGACACATTGATGATATTCAATGGTGGCAACAGGGCTTTAGTGTAGATGGGCAATGCTGTTGATTGTGGACTGATGTTGACTTTTGCATGACGCGCCCTTCTTAGATCGGAGGAGTTTAGCCAGATTCAGTGGTGAGTAATCTGGCTCTACTGATGTTTGGGAAGGTATCCTACATGAGTGGCTTTGGTGATATTCAGTGGTGACAATAGTGCCTCAGTGTAGATCTCTATTGCTGTTTATGATGAAATGATGTTGACTTTGAATGACATAGCCTTCTAAGATTAGAGTAGTTTAGGTAGATTCAGTGGAGATGGTGTTGACTATGGTCCATTTGAATATAATGTGAGATGGGTTTGTCATGGTGATATAGAGTGTGGCTGTCTTTTTGGATTTTGTTGCTCCCATCCTTGAAGTTGTTGAATGTTTTGCATTGGTCTTAAGTCGGATGAGTTAAAAGTCCAATGCTTGATTGCATTGAAAATTATTTTTAAGACTTGTAATGCAATGCGATATGTATTGAGCATAATTTTTATTTCCCATATTTTGTTATGCTGTTCATGTGATATAATTATAGGCATCAATAGAAAAGTATTAATATGTATAAAAATGAGATGTAATTGGGAATCTTACTTCAGTCAGACTCAGCAACTTTCTTGGAATATAGGTGAGACTGACCAGAAGCTATAAAATATCAATTGGTATTCTGAAGTGTTGAGGCTTAATAACCCACCCCCTTAAAACATAATGTGTCTCCACCATAGTGATTAAAAAAAATTCATAGTTCATGTTGACATGAAGCTGGGCTCAGCATCCTTCAGTACACCTAAATGTAGTTCTACGATGGTACCTTTGTGGGGCCCAATTGTGTAATGTGGAATATCACATTATCTTGTTGTACGTATTTGGCCAAAAGCCTTGATGTGACTAGTGGGTGATATTTTAAAGTTCAGTATCTTCTCACTTTAAAGCCAGTGTTGTGTACTCTTTGCTGGTGTATTGCCATTTCTGTTATAGAGGACTCTGTAGTTATTTGACCACCAGGACCTGGGCTCTCTACAGGATAGGCACCTGTTTGTGTGTGGGTCCATTATACACTGAGTTACCGTGGTAAAACTATATAATAATAGTTGTTTAGTGATGGTACTCAATCTTAGAAGAGAAATAACTACATCGCCTTAGCTACTCCATGCTGTGTAAAGCTAAGGGTATTGTCATGTTGCTCAAATTGAAATGAACTTCATTTTCATGTGCTATCTAATTGGTTGTCTGACAGTCTTGTAGACAAATATGCAACTGGTTGCTGCATCACAACGTCCATCTTACCAAGCCACTCGTCCAAATATTCTATCTATGCCCTACTTCATTAAAGTATGTCTTCTGTTGCCATAGAGATTTTTGATAGATGGCTGTCCATATCTCAATTTTAAATATTTTGTTACAAATGCTCATGTATAAATATACAGAAATGCCTTCTCCATTGTTAAGTCTGTTTTCCACACACTGTCTGTTTAATTTTACCATACTTGCAGCATACATACATACATAAATATAATTTAAAATCGCCTTTCTTAGCTAATATTGAGACTGAATTAAAAACGATGCCTGAAAAGACATCTGTTTCAAATGGTCTACTGTAGCAAATATGAAGATGTGCAGGTTCCATAACTTAAAATCCACCCAGGAGAGGGAGAGCATGGAAAAGTCAGGGCATTAAACTACCCACAACTGGTCACAGAAAGATCCTGAAAGCTTGCTAGAGATTCTTAACACTATGGAGAAAACCTAAGAGCAAAGGAAACAAGCATTGGCATAGCCAATAGGTCTCGCCTTTGGGACCTTATAACGGTTGCATAACTAAATGCTTATAAGGTCCCAAAAGCGAGACCTATTGGCTATGCCAAGCGGAAAGTGAAAGTGATCGCGATCAAACTTCAAAGCGGCCGCGAAAGTGAAAGTATTCGCGGTAAAGTGCGGCGCGCGAGCCAGCTCACATTTACTGTAGCTATAGGCTGGCCTGGTAGCACTTTTTGGAGCCCTCTCAATAAGTCTCGCCAGACCAGCGCATGCGCTGGGTCAGGCGAGACCTAAAAATAAATGGGTCAAAGATTTAGAGTAAGGGGTGAAGAAAGCGATGAAACCTGCCATTGGTTGTGTCGTGGGTTATTCTTCCTTGACCTTAGTAGCTTTATATAATAGAAAAACACGAAATGTCTTCTCTGGAAGAATAGAAGCCACCTTGAATTGGTATGTCAGAAATATCCAAGGTACTCACCATCTTAGTTTAGGAATGTAGATATAGTCTAGCTCATCTCTTTCTGAACTCTTGTGTGACCAGAGAAGGCAACATGAAGAGTTCCAGGAGAATTATGAAAGGTATGTAAATTTCTTCTTCCATAAAATGTCTTCCCAACACCACCCCTTGTACAGGAACTTCTGTCTCTGTGTCTCTCTGTCTGTCACTCTCGCCACATATTCTCTCACTCGCTTACTTACTCACTCAGAGGTTGGGCAGATCTATGGTCTTGCCGACCGGAACCGAACACCTGAAGCACCTTTACTATTGAAAACTGGATTATGTTGTTGCTGAGCCTTCTATGCATCCGAATCGCCTCTTGAAGCAAGAATTAGGGTAGTACCAATAAAGTCCATGGACAGATCAAGCAATAAATCGGCAAAAAACAAGTAAAGTTTGAGTTTTGTGACAGCCCTTTATTTACCTTCATGGTAGACTTTCTCCCTTTTTAGTTAGCCTGTTTAAGTCGAAGCTTACCAGACAGCGCTGTCTGGTTTGCTAAAGACCTCTTGGTGACATTCTGAAAGCTTCAATGCAAATGCATTCCGCTTGTTGCTTACCATTCGCGGTTGTGGTTTGTAACATATATTTTTTTTACTTTGTCTTCTGGCTTTATGTTTTAGGCTGTTTAGCGTCAGTTCGTCCCTCCAAAGGAGTAAAGCCTTTTCCCACTACCTCTCTTTAGGTCTCGGCTAGCGTGGCTGCGCACATGTGCGATTTAATGTTTTTGAGGAGTTTCATTAAAGGGCTTTAAGCCCCGCCCCTCTTTTCCATTGGCCGGCGTCACTGTTTATGCTAAACGGTGGCCAGCCATTGGAAAAGAGCTTTCTATGTTGCCTCCCTTTGGCTTTTTTGGACGGCTCACTTGGACGGGGCTCTCCTTCTTTCCTTCTGCTGTAAAAGGTTTTTTATCTTTATGGGGCCATGTGTTTAAACACATGGCCCCATAAAGACAAGAGATCCCAAAGCTTGCAGCGCGTCCCCCTTTCACTCTTGTGCTTTTAGTGGTATCGGTCTGGAAAAAACGAGCTTTGAAGCTTACAAATTGTAGTGTCAAATCTACTGGTCTTTCAAAGGCACTGGCCTGTGTGACACTCTTGTGCTTTTACTGGTATCGGTCTTGAAAAAACGAGCTTTGAAGCTTACAAATTGTAGTGTGCTTCAAAAGCAGCCGCGCAGTCACCAGTTCATAACAAAAGGCCCCTATGATCCCTGCAGGGGAGTCAAGCTGTTTGGGAAGGAAGCTGACAGAGCTGGTTTACGGGGTGGGGCGAGGCGACGGGACATGTTTTCTCTTTTTTGTGGGGGTTTGTTATTGTGCAAAAGTGCTTATATTTTTTTTTTATTTTTTTTTCTGGAAGTGCGATAACTTGGTGTGAATACCTCAGCTTGAGGCTCAAAGGCTTTGTTCGGCTTGGCCGCAAGCGTGTTTTGTTTGGAGGTGTTCTCTTCAAACATGGCGGCGCTACGATCACTGGTTCTAAGCAGGGTGGGTTGTTTCTCTGGCACTTGCTCGAAGAATTCTTTGTTGGAAGATCACAGCTGCTAGAACACAAACTAATATACTCTAAAAGGTTTCTCAGTTTGACCACATGAGCCGTCTGTAGGCATCTGCGTCACTGTGTTCGCCCTCGCCCTTCGGGTCAAGCCCTCTAATCTCCCTCTGCAACCCTGTTCTTCCTAACCAACGAATAAGTGCACGTCACTGTCGTTGTTTTGCTTCATTATACCTTTCTTTTCCTCCGCCTAAAACAAAAAAATGCTAACTACCCGCTTTTTTTCTGCCCTCCTCGCTACAATGTCTGCATGGAACTAGGGCCGCATTGTGCGTTTTGGTCTAGCTGGTCCGACTTATGCTGCCAGCCTTTTGACTTTGTCAATGCATTAGCTTTGTCAATGCATGTTGGTTTTTGTAAAACTTTATTGTTTGGGACTAACAGTTACCCTAATCCCTTTCCATTGCGCCCTACTGAAAACAAATGCTCTTTACATCCGGTTATAGCAGTTGTGCAAGGCTAAATGACGAGACCTAATATAACAGCCAGGATAATGTGCTGCATAGCTAAACACTTTTAAGATCCTAAAGGCGAGACCGTTGCATTCCAAATGCTTGTTTTCTTTTCTTCCACAAGTGTTCCTTTCTGTAAGCAGGCCTGTAAATCTTGTTCTTATCTTGTCATATTTGCTATGCATTAAGAGACGAGAGGTCACATGTCAGGCTCTGTCTTCTGAGGGAGCCTGTTGTTTACTTTTCTTTCTCTGACTTCAAAGTGAGAGGCTTATGTGACAACCTTCCTGGATACTGTGGGTAGGAAAGGGGCTTTTTATAGCATGTGGCATAACATTTTTTGCACGAAATTATTTGAATCCAAATACTTTAAGTCCCTTTCAAAATCATCCTTGGGGTTTAAAAGGTGTGACATTATGGGGTTCGATTGCTGCTTTCTTGTATTAAATGCCAGGATCGAACCAAATACAACTTTTTGTAATATTTAAACTAGTTGTTTTGCTTATGGTTCAATGCGCCAGGTGTTATTCTGTTGAGAAATGTTTTTTATGCTGTGTGCAGGTTTGTTTGCATAGAACATTGTGATGTAGCCATATCAGTAATAAGGAGTACAGTACACATGTAATATGGGCCTTGCATTCATCTCTGAAACTCGTTCTGGTGACAATCACCCATGCCGCTACAAATGGCAGTCATATGACCTAACATAGTAAGATTGCACGTTGCTAAAGACTACAGTGAACAAACTGAATCATGAGGTTGAAAGCGTTTATGTCTTAGTTTGCCAAAGTGCCAGTCCATATCCGAGTCATGCTGGGGTAAATTCATTTATTCTGGTATTTTATTTTGTATCCTTGCTTAAATCCTATCGCAAATTACTTGAAATTCCTTAACTCCGAGAGGGCTAAGGTCCTTGTGTCCGTGCACACAAGAAGCACACCCACAGAACGCGGACCCCTGCAAAATGATGGTAAAATAACTTTCCAATCTTCGACAGGCTTACAGACTGAAATCTCATGCTTGGAGTCTATGCTTAAGTTGATCATCTAGTCCACGTTTTTTTTTTTTTGCATTCTGACAGTTGTCTTAGTTATTGTATTCTAAATTCAGGACTGCGAGTATCGCAATGCACCAGAAACACTTGGGCTGTACAAACTAGCATGCTTGTATACAGGAAACGCGAGGGCTGTGACTCGCCCAGGTTGTTATAGGAGCCATTTGTCGTTAAGATTCCCAATATCGAAGTCATCAATATTTTCATGAGATTGAGGCTTTTAAAATGTTAGGTTGACTCAAAAATATAGGTCCCTGAGCACACTAGTAATGCGCCCTCGCCGATCCTTGTTAATGATGAGCATAGAAACAACTGCTGTTCATGTTCAAGTCATTCACGTACTTTCGAATATGACAGTAGTCTAACTTGTTTACGATGGCATTCATGATAAGCTCCAGGCGGGATCTTGGAGTGATATTACTCTGGGTGCATTCATTCATATGGTGCAACAACAATGGCATGTGCTCTCTGTTCATCCAGCCATCTTTAATTCCAGGTAGAAACAAATGTAACCTAAACAAGTGAGTACTATCTTGTCAGAAAAATGTTGCATAAGAAAATGTGTGAAATTACAGTGGCCGGGTTTCTTCCTAGTATTTTCAGGTTACTTATTCTACAAAAACAGGGTAACATTCAAAGCCTAGAATTCCAGAAGGTTAGGTTATGTTACAGGCTTTTATATAGCGCACTGTCGCCAAAGGTTTCTTGATGGTTAGAGACAAGACTGTACAATTTTAAAGACTGAGACATTACTCTTTGATCAGAGAACTAAGAGTAAAAACAGATGAATGGAGCCTTGATCTTGGTAGTCAAGCCGAAACCTGATGTAACCAGCAATAAGAAACAAATATAATTGATGGGATTCATTTGTAGCTTTTTTGAAGTTCATACGTGAGTGTCCATGTTGAGTTGCTCAGATTGGATCACCTGCGCTTGTTAATCCCTGAAGAAGAGGGCTTTGCATGCCGTGTTGTTTTAGTGTTGTGAGATGTCTGATATTGCCCTATGAGCTATTCAGTTTCTAACATGAGTCCTGCACTTAGAGGGAATAACCTAAAACCGCATAACCAAACAAATGCCTGAGGAAAAGGGGCCTTTCAGTAGCTTCCTAAACTTCAGGTAGATTACAGTATTCGGTACAGGGGGACTGAGTTCCAAAGCTTGGGAACTAAGTAGGAGAAACAGCTGCCCCCTGTTCTCACTTTCTTGAAGCAAGGGAGAGTTACTAGGTGAAGCTCCGAGGATCTCCAAGCACGGGTAGGAATATAGTGAGTAAGCCTTTCATTAATGAGTTCAGGAGCTTGATTAGGACATGACTTAATAACAGTGCAGAGTGCGTTAAACTGTACTCATTGAGGTAACGGCAACCAGTGCAAAATGTGCAGCAAAGAATGAGGAAGTTTGAAAATGAGCCTGGTGCCATTGTTCATGACCTCCTGCAGTTTATGTAAAGCAGAGGTAGGAAGGCTAATATAAGTGGCATTTGAGTTGTCTATGCGAGAGAGGGTTGTCGCCAAAATAACTACCAGCTTCCTAATAGAACCGAGCAGGCTCATACAAGTTGCTGTGACAGAGTTGAAATTTTGGAAATCTTATTTTGCTGGATCTCTTTCCATTTTGGAAAACTATCCAGCAAAATACGATTTTGGAGATCTAGGAGTAAAGGACCTCAGGAAGGTGGGGATATTAATAGTACCAAAGTGATTGTGGACCATACTGCAGCTGGTACCACTCCGATTGATGCCATCAAAATTAAGTATGGTATTTTTCTATTTAAATTGCATATTATTTTCACCTTAAATAGCAGAGTGACAAGAAATGGGTCCTGATGAATGCCATTGAACCAACAGGTCACCTCAGGCAGAAACATGTTGACCTCACACTGATAGGGAACATCCATATCCCTATTCACTTAGCTTTTTAGTCCTAACCACCGGAGACACCTATTAAAATACATTTGATCTCCCGTGAGTTAGTTTTAATACACTTTTTTTCACTTTATTTACTCTCTGCCCCTCACTCCCTACTTTCATTGGATGATTCATAAACAAAACACCTCATGCTCCTCTTCTAATTGGGAGAGTTGTAGCCCACACTGCGAACCTTGCTGTCAGTGTGCAAGAGGGAACCCGATGATGAAGCATGTCACCTTTGGGTGGGTGAGGGTTCTCCTCTTTAAAAGATTAATGCCCTTCTCCTTACCACGCACAAATACCAAGGTCAGTTATTGATACAATAAAACATCCCGATATTCCTTGTGATTATAGACTCTTATTTTCTTGCCTCTCAATGTCAGCGCATGTCGGTTCTAGTTTCTCTTCGTATGGATGCCCCTTCTGTAGAGGATGGACCAAGTACTGCTCTCTATCGGTGGCCAGTGTTCTTCCAGTGCTCACACGCTACCTGCGGTATTTTTTACCTTTTAGCATCACATAAGAGTGCATTGTGTTTAAACTCTGTCTCCTCTACTCCACCTGTCCTGTTCCTGTTTTGTTGCGGTCCCTCTCCCGCGTTGTTGCCCTGTCGTAATTTCTTGCCCCATCTCCTCCCGCATTCTTGTTTGAGCTGTTTCCTCCACCGTGGTGCTTGCCCTGTCCCTTACCCACTCACTTGTCATTGCTTGCTCTGTCACCGAATCCTGGCCTCTATCCCCCTCGCCCCCAGAAAAAAGCACTATGATTCACCAGGGCTGACTGCACCATTTACAGCAAGGCTAAAAACATTGACTAAGCCAATGACCTACTGGGTTTGTCAAAGCCTTGTTTTGTTTTTCTATTATTTGCCAATTCAACTTGGATCAATAAATAAAAATAAAAACAAAACTGGGCGCATATTTTAGTCGCATGCTTCTGCAAAATGACTCTGCCACTGCGGTCATGTCATAGCACTTTTTCCCTCTTTAGTCATGTTGCACAGCATTGAGAAAAGCCATTTGCAAAGCCCATAGTTCCCAAAGGTAAGACCTATTGGCTTTTCCAATGCTTGTTTGAGTCTTGCCGTTGTTGTGAGACATGTTAGCTTGCAGTCCCTGGAGGTTTGTTTTTTCCTTTTTTTTTTATTATTAAAAAAAAAAAAGAGCATTAGAACTGACCACATCACAG
This sequence comes from Triturus cristatus, assembly GCF_964204655.1. Classification (NCBI taxonomy): domain Eukaryota; kingdom Metazoa; phylum Chordata; class Amphibia; order Caudata; family Salamandridae; genus Triturus; species Triturus cristatus. Next base: position 398,049,417 of record NC_140583.1, on the reverse strand, counting down.
CGTTTTTCTATTTCTTATTTTGAGCCATGCCCTACAGTGGCCAGTCTGTGCTGCATGGCTAATATCATTGGCAAAGTTAATTCTTCTCATAGGTGAGTTCTATTGGCTTTGCCATTGCTTGCATGTAGCAGACGCGGTGGAGCTTCTGTGAGAGAGTGCACGAGTGTCTAGTATCTCTGTATATCACGAAGATTGTATATTTTATGACTGAGTTACTATCTCATTGTGATATTTATGTAGCAAAGAAAGGTTTTGTAATCCGCCACTTGCTAAACAAACTGAGAACTTGTTTTAAATATACTATTCTCAAATAGACATGCGTTAGTAGGGAATATATTGACATTGTGCTGATTGATTTTAACAGTAAAAGTCAAATCCATTCTGTTCCTGCTGCATGATTAACGATTTACTTTCTGGGTTTTATCGGTTACATATGTTGTCATCTCTTTTGGAGTGACCTATATAAATAACATTACTGTGAACAACACCCGTTTTCCTTTACGATAGTAGCTTAATGTTTTGCTACTAGATGTCCTCTGATGTGTTTAGCATACTGTGTGCGTCTGCAACATTGTTTCCACATTACATATACATCTGCAATGGGTTTTTTTAAATTCTCAAATATTAAGCTTTCTGTTTACTCAGCCATTTGAACCAGCTATGATTACTCATGTTGCATTTGTTTTTATAATCCTTTTGAATTCATTTTGTAATTCTTATTGGACAGTTTCCATTAAATTCTTTAAGCAAATCCCACAGTAATTTGTAGTGTTAAATTGCGAAGCCCTAGTCACCAGCCACAAAACCGGGCTCTAAAACCAGTGTCTGGTTTTAAGAATATCTGTTTTGTCGAACTTGGTATTGCTTGGTGTTGTACACACTTGGCGTAACCCTCCTTTTTAGGTCTGGCTGAAGAGTTCACTTGTTCCAGGGTAATGCATCTGGGTAGAAAGAACAATAGATGTATAGAAAAATACTCTGAGATAACATTCAGTAATGTGGCTAATGCATGGACAACCATAACACCCCATTGTATCATGCAAAAAAAAAAAAAAAAAGCCAGTTTCACTTGCTCTCCAATTCCCCCGCTTAATAGTTCTGCTACTGTTCCTTTTGGATAGTAGCATCCTGTTCCTTTTGAGAACCCTGTCTGTCTGGCTTACAAGCTCGCCATCTCTAATGGCTTTTGGCACACTCTGAGCCAGACCACCATTAGACTTGAGACAAGTTTAAAAAGAAAATAAAAACAAGGCAACAGGTCTTTTTCACCTATCCACCCCAGTATCTGGAACTAAATTTCCTGTACCCATGTGGACTGTGCCAAACCTGCTCCAATTGAGGAAAGAGTTGATGACTCGCCTCCTTTTAAAAATACTACAGCATAATTCAGTAACAGTTCACAAACCAGCTTATCCTCAAATAATGTTTGTTGTATCCAAGCGGTTGACCCTGTACAATGCTCCTCTGCGTTTGACTATGTTCACGCTATACAAATATCACATATGTGCGTACATACATACATACATGGACTGTCCTTTCCCGTTAAAATGTTTACAGGCTTTTATTAACACCTTTGACTTTTTGCTGCTAAAGCTCCTTTCCATGTGAGTGCATGTTGACTTGCCTTAATGCCACCACTTGACAACTTACTCGCTACTGTCCATCTCCAGTACTGTAGAGCAATGTTAATTGAATACTGTAAGCAATTTAGTTTCTCGGACTTAAATTAGAATTTGAGGGGCATAACATTTATCATCTGGGTTTCTCCATTGAGGAGAACTTTTAGAGCCAATAGAAATGGTGGCATTGATCAAGTCAACAGAAGCAAAATAGCTTAATGAAGAGTAATTATTAAAGGAAAACCTAATGAAGCAAGGACAAGACTGCACAATTTTAAAGATTGGAACGTTACTCTTTGCGCAGAGAACCAAGAGGAAAAACCGATGAAAGGAGCCTTGTTATTGGTAATGAAGCCGAAACCTGATGCAACAGGTAATCGGAATCAAATATAATTGATGGGATTCATTTGAAGATTTTTTGAAATTCATGCTTAAATGTCCTTGTTGAGTTCCTCAGATTGGATCACATGGCGCCTGTTACACCCTGAAGAAGAGTGCTTTTCACGTCTTGTTTTTTTTTGCTGTGAGATGTCTGATATTGCCATATGAGCTATTCAGCTTTTAACATGATCTACGGGTGATTATAGATAATGTTTACACAATGAGGGGCACTAAACAGATCTGAGAAGGTAAACGTTAAGTGGCCGTGCGGCTCTTATTTTTAGGTCGAGCCTAGCACAGCGCGCATGCGTTGCTCTATGGGGGGCTCTCCTTGCGAGCACTCCAAACTTCCCCTAAACATCTCTGTGTGAGTTTGGTAACACCCACACATTCTATTGGCCTTTGCGTGTAGCTTTCAATAATGAAACCACGCAAATGGCCAAACGCAGGTGCATGTCCCACCTCTTCTTTAAAGTTCCCTTCCACAGCAAATGGGTCTTGGGAGCGAGCAGCGGCGCGCATTGTGCCAGCTGCATTCCTCCCTTATTGTGGCTCATGTTACTACAGGTCGCTTTCACTTTCGCGTCCGCTCTTGTTTAATGTTTTCAGGCGCGCTTCAGCGTCTTTGATGTTTTCCGTGTGATTAAGGGTTCCGGTCACGAATTCTCATGTAAAACAGGACATTCTGATTTATAAAGGCACAGTTTGTGGGTGTCGTTCAGCAGAGTTTAATACGGTAACATATTTCATCTGCATTCCTCGTCCTCTTGGGTTAGGTTACTATTTGTAAGGTTCACTCCCACAGCGTTTTGCCTGCAGGCGCGAGCGGACGTGCTTCAGTGTCTGTTTTCCGTGCGAGGACGTGCTTCAGCACCTTTGATGTTTTCCATGTGATTAAGGGTTCCTGTCATGAATTGTCATGCAATACAGGACATTCTGATATTAAAGGCACAGTTTGTGGGTGTCGTTCAGCACAGTTTAATACTGTTACGTATTTCATGTTTTTTTTCTTTCTTTCTAGCGCTGTATGCTACGTTTCGACTCCACGCTATGCGCCTTGGAAGGTATAGAGAAGTCTGTAATTGTGACCGACAATTGTAACTGCCTATAGTCTAGTGCTTTTTTTAGACGATTTTGTACAGCGCCGTTCACTGCAGCTTCAGGGTGCTCCATTCCACTCCAGGTGCTCAGTATTGTAGTTAGAGCATCCTCCAGCGTCATAAAAATCACAGCATTATCAAGAGTGCTCCTACTACAGCGTGCAGTAGGGGTGTAACTGCCATTAGTGCAGCTGCACCGGGGCCCGACGGACCCTAGTACTTGCGGTCTTTTACTACCCCCAACAGCAGCAAAGGGGACATGATCCTTTCTTGCACCAGGCCCAAGGCATCCTTGCTATGCTGCTGACTTCCAACACGTATCTGACATGAGTCTACAGCCCAAGTCACATGCATCCTCCAGCTCACAAGAGCCACCAGCTAGAAGTGCCTGCAGGATCACACCGATTTCACCACTACTCCATCCCCATACACACTCCCTTCTCTCCTCTGCCCCCATCCTCTCAGATCCCTGCCACACACCTTCATTTTCTGACCCTCTCTCCCCACTTCTCTCTCCTCGGCCTTCTCTTTGCCTCCCCCATTCTCCCTCTCCTCTGTACCCATACATTTCCCTTCCTCTCTCCCCCGTCTTCCCCCGCTCCTTCGCTTGCCCTCCCCCTCGCACCCTTCCGCCACACCTTCTCGTTCCCCACCCTCCTATCCTGCCTGCTCGCGCCTGGCAATGCGCGGAGTAATTTAAAGCTCTTCGTGGCCTGTAATGCGCGCTCTCTTTTTATTGACTGCTTTTGCCGCCATGTCACCGTTTTAACATTAATCTCTGCACTAACCTCCTTCTCCCCCTCATCTCGCCGCCCTGCTCTCTCCACACTCACTTGTATTGCTCTATATTTCTACATATTACTGCATGATGTCTCTCTGCTTCCCCTTCTCCACCTATTCCTCATTTATCTTCACTTCTTCCTCTCCCTCCACGTTTCTCCATCCTCCTTTCTTTACGTGAGCCAATTTATAAGCGCCTCCCTTCAAGCACACGTGGTCAAAAAAATTGTCCAGCGCAACTACCACTGTTTAACGAAATGTGACTGGTTGCTCTATCTTCTTTGTAATATTTGTAAACTGGCAGCTTGTATGCTGCAAGGCTAACCACTTGTATGGTCCCAAAGGCGAGACCTATTGGCTATGCCAATGCTTGTTATTCTTTGAGCTTTGAAATTGGAAGTCTCAACAAGTGCTTACATTACTCACTGCCCGCAAGAGGGATTCTGCGCCACATACACAACCGTGCTAAGTAGACGTAGAGAGTTACTAATGGTAGGAACAGAAGTGATAACATCTCATTATAATTTAGCAATTTTTAAGTGGCCCAACATTTCCTCTTGCTTAAGCTTTCTGCTGATTGAAATTTTTGCAGCAAAATATTTTCACTCCCAAGATGATGCATGAATTGAAGACATCTGCTGCCGTATAAGCACTTCATGTGGAAAAACGCAGCTGACACGTGTAATTGGAAACACCCTCTGCTTTAAAAGTGGAACAATGACATATCTGTACTGAAAATCATAGTATTTTATGTTACATACATAGATTGAAAGTATGTACATCGCCACGGGTGGTCTATGCTGAATTATATTTTGAAAATAGCTCTAAGAGATCCTATAATGTTTTTACGAGTCATAACTCGCATAAAAACTAAGTGCCATAATATATTTGTAATAAATATAGCACCGATTGCGGGATAAGAATGTATTTCTTGGATCATTGTTGTGATTTTACATATGTCATGAGGTCCGCTCTCTCCTCATTGTCCTTAATATGAGATCACTGCTTCTTCACATTTTACTCCTAGGTAGGTGATACCTGCAAATGACCTGCTGGTGACCCCACATTGGTTGCGATCAGTATTTTAAAGTTTAAGCTCGGCTGTTAAATGGTAGCGGCAGTTTCAGTCGATAACCTTTCAAGTATTTGCCCGGCGGTAATCGCCTCTCATACCACTCGATAATTTACCAATAAAAGAGGCAGGCGCCGGAGACTGGAAGACAGGAAACAAAGTTTTATTCCGTCGGAGCAGAACACATCAGATCAGACAGCAAGGTATCGTCACGAGGTGCTCTAACTGCATCTCTGAGACCTGGTCTCTTATACACTGGTTTATTGCTTTATTACACATAGTACATTCTTGAGATTCCCTTGATGTACGGGGGGAATATCCCCTGAAGCCCCGGTTCAGATCCGATCCCACACATAGATACAGTAGAAGTTCCCACCCCACCCACAGTAGGAGATGGCTATTGCGCAGCAGGGTATTCCGCCAATTCCTGGGGGGTGTGTGACCGGTCGGGTCTCAGGGAGTAGGGGCTTTGATCTACTGTAATCCCTTTGATGTGGGGTGTTTCCCTTACAGTAGGGGCAATAAACTGCATCCGCAGGGCTAGGTGATGGCCTGGGACCAGTTCAGACAATGGGGCGCAGAGGAAGGGGGTTATCAAAGGAGAGGCATGACCATGTATGGGTTGTCGGTCGGAAGTGGTTCCGTAGCAGGGTCGCGCAGAAAGAGAGGGTTTATGGCCTGTATGAGAGAGCGGGGGTGGCCAGCGCGCGGGGGATGCTCGCAGCGCCAAGGGGTCCGCGCTGGCGATTGACAATGAGTGGGGAGAGAGTGGGGTGCCTAAAATGGCGGCTGTGCATTCGCTGTACGTGGCGCTGAGGAGAGGCAAGATGGCGCAGATAATGTTCAGTTTGTAAGCTAAATTTCCACAGTCCTCCCTTTTAACATATCTCGCCAGCTTGTCTAGTTCGGATTTATCCCCATAATACTACGGACCTCCACCTCATAAAGGGCTTTCATCCGCTCTGTTTCAAAGTTCAAAGTCTTAGGGCAGATGCAGTTCATAAAAAGCGAACATAAAGGTGGCAGACACTGAATCCCCAAGCAACATCCACATAGTATCACAATCGGTATTAGGATAAATGAAAACAGCCTCCATCCCCAACTTTTAATAGCGTCCCAAAACCAACTCCCCAGCGACCATTCTTCTTGCTCTTGATGGACCTCTGTGGACAGTCTGTGGAGGTGTTCAATTGCTTTGTAGACTGAGGGTGAGTTGTCTGGTACGTAGGTACAACAGCTGGACCCAATGATGCGGCATGCTCCTCCACGATCAGCCAGAACCACATCTAGAACGAGGCGGTTCTGAAGGGCCACTAAGCGGACGGCCTGGAGCTTGGCGGTGTTGTTGGCGAGGGCGCCAGCCGTAATGTTCATTGCCGTTTCGACTGCCTGGGTTAAGTGGCGGATGGCACGGCTGTTTGCCATTGGGCCCCAGAGTGGAACAAGGCCTTTGACTGCGTCCATGAACTGTGCTCCGGTGGAGTCGGCCTGCACAATGTCTTTGGCCCGTTTCTGTCGGTGATGGTTTGCTGGGGCCACATACGTCGGAGGAAGGACAAAGGCGATGTAGCAAGTGCCTCCCCAACCTCTCGGGAGCCAGGTGTAGGCCTTAGTACCACAGACGAAGTACATATTCGGGGAGGCAACAAAGGAGGGTGGGTCAACTGAATCCAATGTTCGGGTGATGAGGCAGGAGCTGTGGCCCACCAGCTGTGCCCCCAGGCCTTCGAGGCATACAGATCCAGTGATGTTGATGACGGACAGGGCCACTGTTAGGGTGGCGGCCGTCCGTTTTCGGAGGTAAGAGAAGGTGGGTCTGGCTGGATTGTTGAACACTTGCATTTCAACTCGTTCTTTGGCAGGGATGTCCATGTGAAAGGAAGTGTTCGATCTCAGAGGGCAGAAGAGGGCGGAAGTTCTACCAGTTTTGTTCATCCAGAACCCATGGTAGAAGTGTGACATGGTTCTGCCGGAAGTGGCATTGTCCTTGTAGCTCTCCTGCAGAAGGATCAGCCAGGCGAGGCAGGAACCATGGACAGAAAAAGGTGAAGGGATGAAAGGGATTGAGTGCCCAGTGGCATGTGGTAGCAATCCACAGATCCAGCAGTTAGTGGCGTTGGTGGCAAGATTGTGTTGGTGGAGCAACTGCACAAAAGAGTTATTCCAGAACTCCTTACGTCTTTCTCGGAGTTGGGGTGAAATTGAGATCAGATGGTGCTCCTTCGTGGTGGTAGGTTGAACGGTGGTCAGCAATGTCTTATGAGCGGGTGTGTTCTCCTCCATGATCCAGAAGGTGACCATGAGGAGAAGGCAAAAGAGAAGGGTAATAAAAAGTGTTATAGTCTTAAAGCTGTGCATTCGGTCAGTCTTTGGGTTTTTGTAGGGGATCTTCGGACGTCCGGTTGCTTCCATCACCTTCATGTCGGGCGCTTCCATCACCTTCGAGAGACTCGGTAGCGGGCAGAACCACAGACTTTGCTTAGTTTCTCTCCTGGTGGCCTTTGAAGTGACTAGGCTACCGCTCTGAGATTTCCACTTAGCCTGTGGTCTGCTTAGCCGAAGTTCTCTCCTTTCGTCGCAAGTTATACCCTTCTTTGGATGGCACAGTGGGATCGGGATATTCAATCAATTCAAGTGTCTCTGTATCCGGGCAGCGGCTCAGGGATGGTCGGTCTTTGTTCAGAAGTTCCTCTTGGCCGGTGACGTTGTCCGTGGTTGTCAGGGTCGGTGATACCTTCTTGCAGTGGTGTGCATGCAGCCAATTGCGTTTCCCCTCCACTCGAAGAGCTGTTCGGGTGGTGATCAGGACTTGCAGGGGGCCCGTCCACCGGGGCTCCAGACTCTTGGTGCGCTGGAAGTTACGCACTAAGACGAAGTCACCTGGTTGGATGTCGTGCCCGGGGCCCCTGGAAACATCGGGAATGGCGTGCAGCACCTGCTGATGGATGATAGACAACGTTTTAGTTAGATTGTACAGATAATCAGACATGAGGACGTCCGGGACGTCGTGGATGGATGTCGGTTTTGGTGCAGTCCAAAGGTTCATGGGCCGCCCGAAGACGACCTCGTAGGGGGTTAAGTGGTGTTTGGTGGGGGTGGAACGCATTGATAGCAATGCTAGTGGGAGAGCGTCTGGCCATCTTAGCCCTGTGGTGGCGACTAGGTTTGCTATCTTAAGCTTCAATGTGGCATTGTGTTGTTCAACCAGGCCTGCAGATTGGGAATGGAAAACCGCATGGAACTTCTGTTTTACACCCAACCCTTTTAAGATGAGTTGGATAACTTCGGCTACGAAGTGGGGGCCATTGTCGCTCCACAAAATTCGACAAAGGCCGTATCGGGGGAAGAATTCCTTCAGTAGTACCTTTGCGGTAGTCATAGCGGTGTTGTCATGGGTTGGGTAGGCTTCCACCCACTTGCTGAAGGCACACACAATGACGAGTACATACTTCAAACCTTGGCACCTTTCTAGCTGGACATAGTCCATTTGTAGGACTTCAAAGGGGTGATTGGGGACCCCAAACCCTCCCCGGGGTACAGCAGTTCCTTTCCCAGGGTTGTGTTGGAGGCATACTAGGCATTGTTGGACTAGACGTTTGGCTGAGTCTGGTATTTTGTCGTTGTGCCAGACTTTAGAGATGAGTTTGATCATGGGGGCAGACCCTATGTGTGCGGGGGAGTGAGCCATGGTCAGCATGGGGATCAAGTATGAATCTGGTAACAACCATTTGTTCAAGTCTTTGGTTCGCCAGCAACCGTCATCGTCCTTCAATCCCACCCGGGCCCATTCAGTTAACTCGTGTGGTGTGCTGGCTAGTTGGATATCCCTAATTGTTTCCCTAGCATCCTTCCATTTCTCAGTTTGTGACCTGGTCACGTACATACGGGTCGTGGACCTATTCTCGGCTGTGGTTCGGGCAGTAATGTCAGCTAGTGCATTTCCCTGTCCTATAATGTCTGTCACCTTCTTGTGTGCCTGGCATTTGATCACAGCTAACCGTGTGGGGAGGAGGACTGCTTCGGTCAGGGCAGAGACTAGATCTCCATGCAGGATGGGTGTGCCATGAGAAGTCAAGAATCCCCTCTCTTTCCATAAGAGCCCAAAGTGGTGAACTACCCCGAAGGCGTACTGACTGTCTGTGTAAATGTTTGCGGTTGTCCCTGCTGCCAGGATGCAAGCTCGTGTAAGAGCAATTAGTTCCGCCGCCTGTGCGGATCGCTGTGTGATGCGGGCTGTCTCAACAACTGTTCGGGCTGTGGTGACTGCATAGGCAGCTGAGGTGGTGCCATCGGGGAGCTTGATGCATGAGCCATCCACCCACAGTTCTCCGTCAGGGTCCGGGAAGGCAGTATCCCGGAGGTCAACCCTACTCTTGGTTTGTTCGTCGGTGAGGGTCACGCAATCATGTATAGGGGATGCATTGGGGTCAGCGTCAGGGAGAGGCAGTAGTGTAGCTGGATTCAGAGTGGTGCATCGTTTCAATGTGATGTGGGGTGCAAGCAGAGTCAGTTCATAACCGGTCAGTCGTGCGCTAGTCAGGTGTTGAGTCTTGGTTTGGTTCAGGAGGGTGTCAACAGCATGGGGTACCAATACCGTGAGGGGGTTCGAGAGCACGATCCCCTCACTTTGTCGGATAGAGACAGCAGCGGCGGCTACTGCTCGAAGACAGGCGGGCAAAGCTCTGGCTATGGGGTCGAGAGTGGCAGAGAAGTAGGCACAAGGGCGTTGCTTAGGGCCTATGGACTGGGTTAGGACAGACAACGCACATCCCTCCCTTTCGTGGGTGTAGAGGGAGAAAGGTTTAGTGTAGTCTGGGGTTCCTAGGACTGGGGCCGAGCAGAGGGCGTCTCGTAATTCTTTGAAGGAGGATTGACATTCAGGTGTCCAGGGGAGGGGGAAGGGGACATCCTTAGCCAGCAGGGAAAGCAGAGGCTTTATGGTAAGACTGAAGTTTGGCAACCATTGTCGACAAAAGGAGGTGAGGCCCACTAGGGATCGTACTTGCTTCTGAGTTTTGGGAACAGGGGTTTCTAGGATGGTTTGAATTCGGTCAGGGGTAAGTTTCCTCCCGTCTTTGGATAGTAGGTGGCCTAGATACGTTACCTGGGGCTGGCAGAATTGCAATTTCTTTCTGGAGACCTTGTGACCGTTCTCCGCAAGGAAGCGGAGGAGGTGAATGGTGGCTGTGACGGCAAGAGGAGTGGTGTCGGCCGCCAAAAGAATGTCATCGACTTACTGTATCAACACCACTCCATCGGGTAGTTGGACTGCATCCAGTTGCCTCTTGAGGGCTTGGCTGTAAATACTGGGACTCTCAGTGTAGCCTTGGGGTGCCCTGCAGAATCTGTACGAACGGGCTTTTAAAGTGAAGCCGAACAGGTAGCGGCTGTCTGGGTGGATGGGGATGGAAAAGAATGCGTTCTTGAGGTCAATAACAGTAAAGATGGTGGCAGTGGATGGAATCAGGGTGAGGATGGTGGTGATGTCTGAGACTACGGGGTACTGGGGTATGACTACTTTGTTAACCTCTCGCAAGTCAACAATGAAACGGTAGGCTTTCTCATCCCCCTCGCCTTGCTTCTTTACAATGGGTAGGATAGGGCTGTTGCAAACATTACTGACTACTTCTTCTACCACTCCTGCCTCGACCAGGGACTCGATGATTTCCACCAATGCCTTCTCGCCTTCGGGTGATATCCGATACTGTGGAAGCTTTGGGAGCACTGCGTCCGGTCGGACGGTTATGTGTACCGGGTCGATCACCATGCGCCCTACATCTGAGTCGGTTTTAGCCCATAGATGTGAAGGTAATGTGTCGAGTAGGGACGTATCAGCATCGGTTATAGAGAGCATACGCCATGTGTGACAGGGTCTGGACAGATCTGGGTTATCGTGTAGGATGACTCGAACTCCGTCTGGGGAGCATCTGATGGTGGCTCGAAAATGTTTTAGCAAATCGAGCCCCATAATAGCATCGGGGGTGTTGGAGGAGAGCAGAAAGGTCGTGTCAGTGGTGTTATCTTCTAAGTCAAAGGAGATTGGTGCTGATAAGGGGTTAGTGGAGGGCGTTCCGTCAAAGCCTATTGAGGTTACGTGTGAGCCAGACAAGGGTGCCCTAGGAATCAGTCGTTTAGATAACGCACTACGTGTCGCCCCAGTATCTACCAGGAATGGAGATTTTGTGCCCAAGACCTTAGCGGTGACGTAAGGGCCTTGCTGGTCAACACGGAGTTCGACTGGATCCCTCCCTTGTCCCTGGCGGTCCTATGCGAAGTCATGGGTGCTCTCGTAGTCGGACTGCTGACACTGGTTTTGTCGGGGGCGATCAAAGGTGTTCGGTCTGCCTGGCCTGTCGTTGATGGTGTTGTTCGTGTGCCCTCGTCCCTGTCCTCTATTTCTGGGGTCATATGCTGTGTCTCTGGGGTCCCTATTCTTGTTCATTTCCAGAAGGACCGGGCACTGGGATTTCCAGTGTCCGAACCCTCTACAGAACGCACATTGATTCCCATCTAAGTCTCTCCGTCCGTTGTAGGGTGTAGGTGTATGGTCTCTAGGGGGTAGCTTTCTAGGGGCGGTTGGTTGGTAATTCTCCTTTGGGGGTTCCCTTCCTATGGTCACCCCTTGCAACTGTGCTATCATCACCCTCTCCTTTAATTCCTTTTTCTTCTTCTCTGACGCCCTATCGTTCTCGTTCTTCTGGTTTTCGTAGTATTGGGCCATCTGGAGAATTGCTGCGGGTTTGGAGGCTGCCCAACTACTCTCGCTGGTCTGTAGTTTCTGGGAAACTTCTGGCGACAGACCCTTTACATAATTCTGGACAAAGAGGTGATGTCCGGTTGCGGTGGTCATGTCTTGGCCACTGTAATCGGAGAACACAGTCTCGAATCGGGAGAAGTATTCAGACACATCCTCCTGGGGTTTCTGGCGGCAAGCCGTCACTATCGACCAGTCTACCTTTCTTTCTGGGATTAGAGTCTTCAGCTTTTGTACAATCTTGTCTGGGAGCTCTAAGATGGCCTTCGGGGGTTTCTGTCCTGGTTCTCGCTGTTTATCTATGGTATCGAGTTGTACCCAGGTATATCCGAACGGCTCAGCGTGGTCAACTTTCCGGATTTGTTTCCACACATCAGCCGGCAGGCATAGCCCAAAGAACAAGTCGATATCTGCTAACGTCATTATCGTTGAGCCTAAGGCTGTACCCAATTCAGTGTAGAAGGCAGTCGGGTTCTTTCTCAAGTCGGGTAGAGTCTTTCTAAAGGTCAAAATATCTTGCCGGTCCCACGGCTGGTAGACCCAGTTATATACAACCCTTCCCTTCGCATCTTGGTGGTTGATGTCGTCGTGTGTTCCCTGACCCCGTGGGGGGACCCAGTAGGGGGCAGCTTCTTTAATGGGCATCATGGCATCGGACCTTCCTCCCTGGGGCTTAGTTGCTATGGGGGTTTCTGTTTTGGTGGTCTGTCCATGTTCTTTAAGGTGTCGGTAGACCTCGAGTGTACGGGTGAAGAGGTTTGCTACATCGCCCTCTCTTTCTTCCCCAATGTCTACCTTCCTATATAGGGCCGCTAAGCCTTCGGGACCTTTATCGTGGTACCTATCCTCATATGCATTCAGGGCGTGATAACAGAGCCGTACGACGAAGTGTCGTCTGCGGCTGTCGGCGTACGAGTTATACACGTCTGTTATATACTCCTCACTTTCTTTTCGTTCCACCAGCGTCCCTACTATCTTGTCAATTCCTGCTCGTTCATCCTTAGTTAATCGATTCATTCTGGTGGACTCTTTCTTTCCTATCTCATGGTCGTCTAGCGTTGTAGTCGACGTTGGGTTCGGCACAAGAGGCTCAGCCGGCGCGGAGGCCGTGAGGGCCGAGGCCCCTGTACTGCTTTCGCTCGTGTTCGGGGGTTGTGGGTGTTGCACTATTGATTGGGAGGGTGCATACGGAGGGGGCATGTAAATGATCGGGGGACCTAACAGTAACTCGTCATTCGTTCGCTGCTTGGAGGACAACTCAGGGTAGAGCAAAGAAGGGGTCCTAACAGCGTACTGGCCTGAGGTTTCGGGCTCCTGTCTTAGTTTAGTTTCCCTTCTCTCCTTTATGTCTTCTTCTAACTTTCTAGCGGCAAGGTGAGCTGCCTTTCGTAATTCCTTTTCTGCTTTTACTTCTTCCCTCTTTTTCCGTTGCGTCGCTTCTTTGCGCCACATGCCGATACTGTCAAGCATAGTAGGCGTCGTCTTGTTGCTACGCAGAGCTATTTCTAGCGCTTCTATCTTATGGTCGTCGAAGGATCCCATCAGTGGCCACTGACTTTCGGGGTCCTTCTTGGTATATTTATGCCACAGCTTGCTATAAGCTACGGCGACTAGTCCATATTTAGTGAACATGTCCTTATTAGGGGTGCCTTCCAGTGGAGCCGGGTGGTTCACCTCTAATAAGCGGTCCGGGCAGAACCAACTACCAATCAGTGGGGAGAAGATAGGCATGACGGGTTTCAACGGGGACAAAAGTCAGCACTACCTATCTTTTCACTGCTTGCAAAGACTAGACAGAATATCTCTATTCTTCGTTATTTGTAAGCAGAGAATACCTCCAAAGAACCAATATCGAACAACTAGTGTTCGGACAATCAATCAATCAATCAATGGGGAGATAAAGATAGGCACGACGGGTTTCAACGGGGACAAAAGTCTGCGTTACCTACCCTTCACTATTTGCAAAGACTAGACAGAATATTCCTATTCTACGTTATTTGCAAACAGAGAATATCTCAAAAAGCACTATTCTTCAAAACAATCAATGTTCGGACAATCAATCAATGGGGAGATAAAGATAGGCACGACGGGTTTCAACGGGGACAAAAGTCTGCGTTACCTACCCTTCACTATCTGCAAAGGGAGAGAGAGAGAGAGTATTTCTACTCCTCCCCGTTTGTAGACAGCGAATATCTCAAAAAGAACAATCAATGAGCAATACTAGTATTTCCAAAGCATCAAACAATCAATCAATTATTTCTTAATTTGTCGTGTATCACGACCTTACCCGGACCGCGTGGACAGTTTCTCGTCTTCCGCCTCCAGCGCCCGATCGTCCTCTACTCTCCGTATTTGCCGCGGCACTCCTGATGGCTCCCAGTCAGGACCGTAGATCACTCGAGAGAGGTCTGCTCGGAACCAGTGAAGTTCGGATGATCGGCTGCCAGACGAGGGTCTATTGGGCAGGAGCTCTCCCGATCGTTGCAGTCGTTCACTCTGTCGTCGGGACCTCTCCCACTGGATCCACGTGTCGCTGATGGGCCCCACGTTTGGGACGCCAATTGTTAAATGGTAGCGGCAGTTTCAGTCGATAACCTTTCAAGTATTTGCCCGGCGGTAATCGCCTCTCATACCACTCGATAATTTACCAATAAAAGAGGCAGGCGCCGGAGACTGGAAGGCAGGAAACAAAGTTTTATTCCGTCGGAGCAGAACACATCAGATCAGACAGCAAGGTATCGTCACGAGGTGCTCTAACTGCATCTCTGAGACCTGGTCTCTTATACACTGGTTTATTGCTTTGTTACACATAGTACATTCTTGAGATTCCCTTGATGTACGGGGGGGAATATCCCCTGAAGCCCCGGTTCAGATCCGATCCCACACATAGATACATTAGAAGTTCCCACCCCACCCACAGTAGGAGATGGCTATTGCGCAGCAGGGTATTCCGCCAATTCCTGGGGGGTGTGTGACCGGTCGGGTCTCAGGGAGTAGGGGCTTTGATCTACTGTAATCCCTTTGATGTGGGGTGTTTCCCTTACAGTAGGGGCAATAAACTGCATCCGCAGGGCTAGGTGATGGCCTGGGACCAGTTTAGACAATGGGGCGCAGAGGAAGGGGGTTATCAAAGGAGAGGCATGACCATGTATGGGTTGTCGGTCGGAAGTGGTTCCGTAGCAGGGTCGCGCAGAAAGAGAGGGTTTATGGCCTGTATGAGAGAGCGGGGGTGGCCAGCGCGCGGGGGATGCTCGCAGCGCCAAGGGGACCGCGCTGGCGATTGACAATGAGTGGGGAGAGAGTGGGGTGCCTAAAATGGCGGCCGTGCATTCGCTGTGCGTGGCGCTGAGGAGAGGCAAGATGGCGCAGATAATGTTCAGTTTGTAAGCTAAATTTCCACACGGCAACAAAGTATTATAGCTGCGCCGTAGTCATAGGCATCCTTGACCTATTCTCACAGTCTGTCCAGACGCGTGGATTTACTTGGGATGCGGATACGCATCTTATCGATTGCCTTCATCGGGCGGTTGAGGACTGATGGTAGTAGATAAACCACCTAAGCTGAGTGTGTGCTTTCTTCCATCTCTCTGAAGGTGATTTTGAGGCTCTTATTAATTCCAGGATTCACTACGGAAATTGATTCTTGAGGAGCTTTCTAGGCTGTTAATCAGCCTGTATTCAGTAGCTCCAAATCCAGCTACTCGTCCTATCATTGGTCTGTAGAAGAGAGACGATGCCTCCCACCTGAGGAAGGCCATCCACTGGCTACCTATTAAAACACGGATACATTTAATAATCTGTGCCCTTGTGCATAAATACCTCAACACTGGCGCCCAACTAGCTGCAAAATAATTAGCTGGCATCATCCTTGTTAATCTGATGGTGAAATCTGTCCATTCATACTGTACCTTGGTCTACCTATCAATCTTGAGGTGACAGAAGATTTTAAATCCTAGGCCCTCAGCACTGAAATTGTGGTCCCCTTCTGCTTCCTGAAAATGATTCTCTAAATAATTACATAAACCAGGGCAAAGCAGACCCGTCCCCCCATGCTTTTAAAATTGACGCAGTAAACTGCTCCTGGCTCTATTAATTTAGTAGCATAACAGAGGTGTAGGCAGTAGGCAGCCTCGCCTATCAGGCAAACAAGATCATTTTTGGGTCTTTCCTACAGATGGCTCTAGCTGTTTCCAAGATGTCATGTCAAAATAAACACACCCACACATACTCGCGCTTTTTCTTTCTCACACTTTTTCTTTCTCACACTTTTCAAAACTCCTTTAAGCCATTGGAAGCATCAGACAGACTGTCACATCCCCATAACTGCAGGGTAAACTGTGTGTAACTGCAAATGCCTGGTCTCTGGTGACTACCATAGCACCCTAAAATGGGCAGTTAGGGCTCTTTCTGGTAATTGTTGCAGAGGGTTTGTAGCGACTTTTTTGATCCTCTGTGATCAAGTTGAATATGCGCAAACAAATGAGCCAATACTGCTCTGCAAGTGAAAAGAAAAAAAGGTACAGGATAAACGCAAACAGTTGTTTGAGGGGTCTCTCCATTGTGCCTCACTATTGCTAGTCCCTAGCCCAACAGTGTGCGCACAGTTGTGCGTATGAGTGAAGAGCGGGGGCTCTAATGTCCTAGTACGTAGTGCACCTCTGGAAACTGATAGCCGCTCCCCAAGCCAAGTGAGGAGAGTTTAAAACCAGCATTGGCAAAGCCAATAACTTTTGTATAGGCGAGAATTATTGGATTTGCCAGTGGTGGTTATAATTGGTATGCATAGAGCATTGATTGGGTAGGCAGTGACACCCTAGTCTTTCAAGTATCTTACAAAGAATTCTGAATTCTTCACTCCTATTTTTACTGGTATTGCCATCCAGCTCTTGACATCGATTAGGATGCAGTTTGACAATGTCACTGTTTTCTGGGACGGTTTATAGCTTGTTCTAGTTGAGCTCTAAGGAAGAAAATCTTGGCCTCAAAGAGGTCATTTTTCTATTTGTTTTCTTTTAGTGTGCATATTGCTATGATTCATTGTTGAGCGATCTTGCTGCGATCTTTGTTCCAATGATCTAAATTTCTCCCCTAGCTTCATTTAGATCTTCAGTGCACCATTTGATGGATTTTTTTGGGAGGGTGGGGTCGGGCTGGGGGTGATTGTCTCTTTACTTTCATAGGGCTGTTTTGCCCATTAGATTGGTCATGGCCGGTAAACATTGTTTACCACTAATCCGGAACACCGCATGCAATTGTTGTAGCAACGCATACCATTACTCCGCAAGTCGGAACAATGACTTGCGGAGGGGTCAGAACTTCAGAAGGTGTTGGATTTGAAATCCAAACCTTCTCCACTGTAGCACAAACTGGAGTTGGAATAGTAAATTATACTATTCTAGCATCCAACTCCCCCCCCCCCCCCCCCCCCCCACTCCCCGAGCAAGTTGTTGTTCTGACTTGCGGAGTAATGGTATGCGTTGTTACAACGCGTTGTATTTGCATGCGTGATAAGATGGCATATTCATGCCCTTGTCATTTTCTGTCATGTGCTTCAACGTTAGCCACACAATCGTATGATACAGTTGTTATGACATCCTCTTATCTATTCATGGGTGATGACTTGTTTTGTATCTCTAATTCATTGATGTGTTCTTTTGGTTATGGAGTGATTTTAAGGGTGATGGAAGCTAGTGTGTCATCCGCATATTGGACTGTTGTGATACAAGCAGCTGTGGGACAGGATCCACACCCCCTAGTGGCCTACATCATGTTGGCTCATTCTGTTTGAATTCCTAGGGTCATGGACCTCGGAACTATTTTTCTGTACAGCTGATGGTAGTCTAAGTTGGGGACAACCCTATTATTGTTCTTGCCTTCTGGTCTGCACATGTTTTGATCTAATGCTTTTCCCAGTTTAGGGTAAGGGAGAACCTGCTGTTTGTACCTTGTTAGATTGATTTGATTACTCCATTCGTTTTTTTGTGGAATGTTTGTAAATCAGACCCTTTTTGCAGGAGTAACTCCTTTATATCAGTAACCTTACTGATTATTAACCCATTGTATAAGCAGGCAAATCCACCAATTTGCACTCTTATTGATCTCCTTATTAGCTATGACACAGGGCCTTTGAAAGTTCAAGACATTTGAAGATCAAGTATTCTGCAGAAATATCTAGATTTCATGTTATGAAGAAAGACATTCGGCATCCTTTAACATTAAATATTCTATGCATTGCTACTGCAGATTTAAATCTACAGCCAACTGGTTTGGGTTTCAAATGTTGGCCTTTCAGTAATGGCACTCTCTCCTGTTGAAGTGCACTGGAGTTGTGTCGGAGAAGGATGAGACTGTTCTTCCTTTTAATGTTTCAAAAGCTGCGACCCCATAAATACTAAGCAACATATCCACTTGGCTGTTGGGTTGTTTGCCTCGTGCCGTGCTGTTTTTGTCCTTACTCAACCTCAAGGAGAAGGAAGAACAGCGTGCTCTCTTCTGTGGAGGAAGCGCCCTAGCGCGAGGCCAGTATAGATTAACTGAATGACTCGGGCTTTTTCCACGGAGCTTCTTATCTTTCTTTATTTGTACAAGTTTAGCACCACCAGGGTCACAATGGCACAAAATAAGCAGCTGGCGACACCACTGGATTCACATAGCAGCACAGGAATTGCTTTTGCCCAATTTCATAGACAGTTGGATTAGAAGGGACCTTTGCCTGGTTTCATTGCTTTTACAAATAAATACCTCGCTCCCGGTGTGAACTTTGTTTTATTTTCGGTATGTTATGAAGCTGCATTGTGGGTTTAATTGGCAGTAACGTAAACTAAATGCGTTTTCCAAATGATTTTTTCTGAATTACACCATGATTCATGCTCGCTCAACAATCCGAAGCCACTGATTCGCAGTGAGTCTAAAGATGCAGACATTTCTCTTGTAAGAGAAAAGCGACACCAGTTATGTGAGACTTATTGGGGAAGTGGTCCTAGCAAGTAATAACCAGCAATATGGCTCAGCTAGTTTATGTTCATTCTTAATATGTATAATCACGACATTAAGTTCCCGCAAGCCGAATCCCTCATCTTTTCAAAGTCGGAAAATTAAGTGTCATTAAAGTGGGTGATAGTAATACAACAGAAGAGTGGTTTAAAGTGATAAGTAACAGGAAGTTAAGAACATTATATAACAAATTTAATGAGTGGGAAAAAAACAATTGTGATTGAACGACTGCATTCTTGTGAGTGTCGGATCAAATGGTGAAAGTGCACTGGTACCGCACAGAAGAAGTCTGGGTTCTTCTTACATGGAGATCCCTGCACACATTAAGATGGATGTGAACTGAACCGTTCAGTTTTCGGAAGACCTCAGTACTGTTCTGGCATGCTAGGACTAAATGTGTTGTTCGTGTACAAGAGATCTTCTTCGTCGTCAAAATGCTAAGTTAAACTGTGCTGTATCCTTAAAACATAGCAATGCTGTAGAGCTTTTGTTTCAATAACGTAACATAACTGAAAGGTAACGCTTTATAAAACTGCTAAATAGATAAAGTAGGTCAAGATATTACGGTTATGTTTCACATTATTGCTTGGACACACCTTGTTTCACTAGAAAGCTAATCAAAAGAAACGGAACAGATTATGTGAAACCACGGTGCCACCTTATTGTAACCTTTTACAAAAAGCTAGTAACAATAAATTCACGTGGAGTAAGAACAAGCATTGCTTTTTTTTCGTTGGGGAAAGTGATTTGGTAATAGTTGGGTGACTATGTGTGTTGGCACCAGCTGTCCTAGAAAGAGAATTCCACAAAATGACAGCATTTTGTGTTACAGGAATACGCAAGGTAAGAGCAGGGTGTCTTTGCTGAACTGACTGTGTTAGCAGAGTTACGCTGTACCCTAAAGGAAGAGTGGTATGAAAATGAGTCAGGATATAAAGTTTCTGTCGTGTGTGTGTGATGAACTTGAAAGGTTTATAAAGCACAGTATTGCTTAGTAGATAATTTTGACAAAGTAAATTCAGTAAAGAGCACACACTGGTTGTAGTATGATAAAAGTATTACTTGAACCCTGTCACCAAACCTTAAAGGGGACATAAATGGGCCAATCAGAGCCCTGGCTGTCACCGAAGCCCGCAGCGGCTTGCCTGCGACCCAGATTTGATCCCGGATCCCTGCCATACTCTTGGCATCCCCGGGTTGG
This sequence comes from Triturus cristatus, assembly GCF_964204655.1. Taxonomy (NCBI): domain Eukaryota; kingdom Metazoa; phylum Chordata; class Amphibia; order Caudata; family Salamandridae; genus Triturus; species Triturus cristatus. Next base: position 398,029,517 of record NC_140583.1, on the reverse strand, counting down.
GGGAGCTTCTGCAAATTGTTTTGAAATCCTCAACTCTCCTGTTTAGGTTTGTTTTTTTTTCTTTCTTTTTTCTTCACTCTGCATTCTGTAGCTATGATTCCTCTGATTTCAAAGAGTGGCAGGAAGTTTATTATGCCTGCAGAGCAAAACTGCTGTGAGGGATGACTGGAAAGAGGAGTCTTTTTGACTCAGGACTTGCATATGAATTGTGGCATAAGTGGTAAATTGTGTTGAAAGGCCCTTGCATGATAATTTGTTATCATCTTGGTGACTTGTAATAACGAACTGCTGTGCAAACTGACATGGGTTCCCTTTTATGCAAAGCAGCCACTTTGCGTACACCCCATCTACTATTAAATGTGGTTTGGGTTCTTGTGGCTTGATTCGAAATTGTGGTTACCCTACTGCCATATCTATCTTTATCTTTTTGCTTGAATGCACATTATTCATTCACTGATTTGGTCAATTAAGCAGAATTTAGTCTGTGATATAGACTGCTTTTCCTGTCTCTCTCTCTCTCTCAGAGCTCATATGATCAACCCACAAAAAGGGGGCAATGTACAGCAAATTTTTTCTGCAATCCAACATAAAATTATTCTAATAAAGAACACATTTACCGAAAATTGCAGAGACTTTCAGGCTTTGCTGTTTCTGGTTTAGATGGCCCCTTTGAAAAGTAGATGCAGAGTGGCAAAAATCTTAAACCATTGTGAAATTTAAGGGATCACGTGAAAAGATTATGGAATCTTTATATGACTATAAAGAAATAAATGGGGGAGGGGATCCTATTTATCCCAAAAAGGTTCTTCAACTCCACTCACCTTGGATCTGTTCTTTGGGTGTTTATTTCATTTGGTAAATCTACAATGTAGAGAAACATTTTTTAATGCGACATCCGTCCACTTACAAGGGCACCTTTTTAAAAAAAAAAATATATATATATATATATATATATAATAATAGTAATGTATCCCTTTTGGGGATGCAGTTGCCATGATGGAGGTCTGCTGTCTCTTCGCAGAACCCCATTCCATTGGCAGCCAATCACCGAGGATTGTAAATGGCGAACTGCCCAATTAATATTTATTAGGCAGACCATTTTGCTATCTCTGAATCCCCTGTGAATAGGCAATTTGCAATGTGTTCTTTAGTAAACTAGGCCGCCAAATACAAAGGCTGCCTAGTTTTGATTCCACCTCATGTCAATTTCTTCTACCACCCTACACTGCCTGTCTCTGTATCACACTCTTGCTTGGCTTTTTCTATTACATCGTTCACTTCCTCATCTTTCTCCCTCTTCTGCCATTCACTGATGATAAAAAATAAGTAGAATTACACAAAAATGAGTGCCGGTGCCAGCTTGCACTCAGTAGCACTGGACCTCTGTTCACTTTATCATTAGCTGTGAGCATGGAGAATGACGATTCTCCAATTATTATGCAGAGAGAATCTTGATTTCATTAAAGACTAACGGAGGCTAACATTATGCAAATACTTTTATTTGCTGCCCAAACATGCAGCCCTTTAAAGAATGTAAATACATCATAATAAGTAGAACGTTGACAAGATGATGAGTGGACTGAGTAGGCTCTCATCTTCCTCGTGGGCTGCGATGACACAGCTGAACAACTTGAAGAAACTCCAGAGAAATCCAATTAGTCTTTAATATTGTTATCTGAAGATAAAAAAGGTACAATGTATAGTGAAATGTATAAGGACTATTAAAGTAATGTATTACAATAATAATCTAAAAAATCAGTGAAGAAATATTAATACATCCAAAATGTAAATGAGTTGAACCCAAACCTCTTCAGGGAGAGGAGGGTGGGATAATGTTAGCCTCCGTTTGTCTTTAATGAAATCAAGATTCTCTCTGCATAATAATTGGAGAATCGTCATTTCATTACAAGACCGGAGGCTACCATTATGCATGTTTAAAGCTATGTAGAATCACACTGCTAACATGCACAATAGGTCTCAAGTAAAACTTAGAGAAGGTAGCTGCGTTAGACCAATCTGCTGCTTTAAGTATTTCGGGCAGAGAACCTCCTGCCCAGAATACTTTGCTAGCCATTGCACCCCTTGAAGAGTGTGCTCCAAATTTAGAAAGGTCAATACCAGCTTCATGCATGATCGTCCTTATCCACCTGGCAAGGGTGGCTGAGCTTACAGGTTTATAAGGTCTAACCTAGGATAAAAGAAGTTGATCTGAATTAACATCTTGTCTAATTTTGATTTCATACAATTAACAACACACAGTTTTTCACATTCATGGAAATAAGGATAAAAGATAAGATTCAGACATTGTTTTCGTTCTTTTCCAGATGTCAAAATGGACCCCTTCAGAGGAGTAAAATCTGTTAGAAATTTTTAGAGCTCTAATATCAGAAACCCTTCTAAAGGAAATTAAGCATAAGAGGGTAGCCAATTTCATTGAGATCCTTTTAAGGGAGAGTACTTCATTGGCAGGCCAGGAAAGGAAGAGATTAAAAATAAGATTAACATCCCAAAGGGAATGGTAACGGGCCTTGGGAGGTCTTTTAAGTCTAATACCCTTCATAACTCTTTTAACAAGGGAGTTGCTACAGATGGCAAGATTATTAATGAGAGCGTGACCTGAAGAAATTGCAGATCTATAGCAATTAATAGTTCTAAAGGAAAGACCCAAATCAAAGAGGTGAGCAAGGTAGTTAGCTATTTGTTGAAGAGGGCAAAGTACGGGATCCAAATCCCTCTCCAGGCACCAACAAGACCATTTTCTCCATATGCCCTTGTATCTTTTTCTTGTACCTGCAGCCTATGAATCTTCCAATAGGCTTTTAGCTTCTCTTGAAAGATCAGAATATCTTCCTGAATTCCTGATATCCTCCAAGCAAGAAGGTTCAAATTCCCTTCTAAGACCAAGGGGTGTTCTTCTCCGTCTGGGCCCTTGAGAAGGCCCGGGGATGAGGGAATCAGAAGAGGAAAGTCTACTGCTAACTCCATCACCCCCGGAAACCAAACCTGCGATTTCCAGAAGGGGGTTATCAGAATGATTGAATAAGACTCGAGTTTGACTTTCCATAATAGTCTCTGGATCATTGAGAAGGGGGGAAAAGCGTAGGCTTTGAACCCTGCCCAAGATTGGAGAAAAGCATCCACTCCTGATGCGTATGGGTCCGGTCTCCAACTGAAGTATCTCGTTACTTGGTGGGTCAACCTGCTGGCAAAGAGGTCTAATTCTATCGGGCCCCAAATCATTTGAATCTGAGAGAAGATCTCCTTCTGTGAGCATGGAGAATTAGGTGTACTTGATTGCTGCATGGTGCATCTTGTTTACATATTTCTTCCCAACTTGAAGAGGTGTAGCCCCACCGAAAGAAATGTTTTTGCTCATCATAAGTAGTAACGGTGGTGTTACTCAATTTTCAGTTAGAATGTGTTTGCATCACCTAGGAAAAGTTCTACTGTGGTCCTTCGGGCTCTCACTTTGTAAACTTTGGAATGTGCAGTGGCAGTAAGAAATCAAACGATCCTTCATATTGGCGCTAATGTAAAGCTGTACCGCTGCTGAGATTAATAAGGTCCTTGGAAGCCGAATGATGAAGCGCTGTTTTAAACTATAATATAGAATTGTTTATTGGTGTACAAAAGCTTTTGCAAAGTTGGCTGGCAGTTGATGTAGGCAAAATCCACATTTACTTTGCACATCATCAAACCGGGATTTCCACCATTCGTTGTTCTAAAATTTGTTGTTTTTTAATTGTATCGTATTGCTGGAATGATCAAGATCAATCTAACGTTTTGTTGCATTTTATTTTTTTATTTTTTTATTAGTTGTGAGGTTTGCTGCTTTTGTATTTTTTTAACCATTAGCCCTATTTACGTTTTCTCTCCACTTTCCCAAAATGGGTTATTAAGTGTTCTTTTTTATTTTCCTCCTCGGTCCTCTGCCATTAAAAAAAAAAATAATAACAAAAAAAAAAAATCTCTATCGAATCAAGTGTTAAGCTCAAGAATTATACGAGGAATCTTTTGTGTTGGTGGAAGGTTAAGCATATGCAAGCTGTGCCGAAGTTTGACAAGGAGAGAATTGGTTCCCTCAACACCGTCCTGGGAAAAGCACGCATTAGTCTCCATTAACCGCTTGTATGCGCACGACAGCTCCCGGCCGTCTCACAGCGCGGGAAATAAACCCGCACCCAAGGGGTTAAGCAGCTGGAATCTTTTCGGAGGTTGATAGTGGAATGGTGTTTAGTCTCCCCGTGGAGCCTGTTCCGGCCCCTCCCATGCTCCAGTTCATGCACGTGCACAGATTACAGCATGAAGTCCTGCTGGGACAAGAAGCACCTCCACGTCGATGTTCTCAATATTATGTGTAGAGTCGTGCTTGCAAATTTACAGCCAAGAAAAAATCTATGTATAATATAGATAAATTGTTTGGCACGTCTTGTCTATTAATTGACTCGGTTCATCTTAAAAACAATAGGTAAAAAAATTATGGAGTGTAAGATGGTGTGCATAGCTAGTGGACTAACACACGAACTAGAGAAATCTGAGTTTTGTATGCTTTTGGTTCAGAGATTCAGTGGTCTGTGTTGATCCACGAACATTCCAATGACCTCACACACACAGGCTGAGCAGCAGGGAGAAGGAGAAGACCAGAATACAACATGTGTGTCATTGGGTTTGGTAAATGCATGTATTATGCATGCCTGAAGGCAGTTCAGATTGTGCCTGCTCCTTAACGGCGGGGTTATCATTTGCAAATGTGCGGGAATAGAAATATTTATAGGCGGAAGGAGTCCTAAGTTATTGGATTCCTACCCTTATGCTCTAGCTCATGGGCGTGGCCTGCTTGGCCACAGTTAATGGAAATATGCCGGGCGGCCTAACATCTGCATGTACAGAGCCACCTTCACAATGACTATTCACTATGCCACAGTGTAAGTAGTTATTAGCAGGCCCCAGGCAGTCAACAGTAGTAAGAAGCCTCCTCACAGTTCATACAGGCAAATGGCAAAGGAGAAAACCAAGTTACTGAACAATAATATGAATTCACCTTTCTGGTCGATGTTGCAAGTGATTTAAGACCATTATTCTATTTGCTTTATTTAAGACAGTTGACGTTTTAGAATAAAGCATTCTTTAAAAAAAAAAAAAAATGTAAATGAGTTTTCCTTATCTCAGTACACGACCAATTTATAGAAATTGCAGTAAAATCATCTAATAACGTTTTTATTTTGGAGAGTGTTGTAGTTGGTTCAGATTGACTCATGTGGTCCTGGGCTTCCTTACAATTGGAGACCAAATTTCAGTGGCCTAGTGAATTTTCAGTCCTTAGATCTCCAACAATACAATATTCTCTCAGGCTCGCCGTCCTTTAATGACATGCAGGCTAACATGGTGCTGCAACTGGGTGTTTACCGTTCCGCATTAGAAAACTTGCTCACCAGAATCAGATTTCCCCGTTTGATTTATCTGTGTATTTTGAAACTGGTTTTGGGTGGTTGGAGACCTTTTATATGTATTTTAATTTAATGAATGGCTCAATTTTAGAGGACTTTAAGGACTTGCATCGTACTCCTAGATCTTTTAAAGAAAGCTAATAAAGAACGAGGCTTTAAATATGTACTTCTGGCCGAGAATCTTAGGACTTTAGTAATACGTCTACTGTATAAACGTGTGGTTTTTTTGCAGGCTGAGTGTTTGCAGATGGGCTATGTATTTGACTCCAGTCCCTTTTGGTTTATCTATGTTTTGGCCTTTATTGTCTGTGTGTTGAAACATAAGTATTCTCTCAAATCTCTTCTGCTGTTTTGACTCCAGCTCTTTCTAGTCCTGCAAATTTTCTGTTATCAAGACCTTGGGGCAACTTTATTTGCAGCTTACTCTTGCAGACTTTGCTTGTATTTGTGATACATCTTTTGTGATTTAATAGGCTTCTAAATACTTCAGTGCGAAAGACCTGAAAGAAAGTAATTTGATGCTACTTAGTAATAACCAAAACCTCAATATTTGCATATAATGTGGCAGTTGCTGCACTGTGGCAATACGTCTAATGACCTCGTGAAGGGTCTGCACATCCTCTAGTTGAGCATCTCTGCTCATTTGAGAGGTATATTCTAAGCTTCACAATAGGTCGGAACTTAATATTGAAGTATTTAGGTTTTTACCCACCAAAACTATAAAAAATTTACTTTGTTGAAATGATTGAGTTTTTATCATAGGTTCTGAATGTTTGCACATTGAACCAATACTTTATACTAGAGCAGTAAAATGTCTTGACAGTTAAGATCTGGTTTTGATTCAAAGGGCAGACTGACTGCACACTGATCTCCACCGTAGGTACTTTCACATTCACATGTCAGCCTGTTCCTCTGGTTCATTTTTAGACACCAACATTACTAATAGAACACTCTTCTTAGTCAGTCTTGACCTTGTTCTTTGTTTCTTCACCAGCAATACGACAGTACTGCTCCCAAACCACAAACGCTAAACCTTAATACCAATATGAATAATTTTCTGGACGACCTACGAACAACGTAACTAACCTTCCATTGCCTGCAATTCATGGTATCTCAGTTGTCTTGCTTCAGACCGAAGTGAGAGGTTATTAGTTATGTACTTCAGGGTCCATAACTTTGTTCCTTTCTTGCAGTTGTCCTCTGTATGCCAAAGTTCTGCATATCTCCCTCCAGAGCTCAAAGCATTCTTTATAGCCAGGGGAAAATGGTTCTGCAGCTCTCAGACATCAGCACACCTCTGTTTATGCCAACAACGTTGTGAATTATTTGGTCCTGGGAACCATCGCGGACCACAATATCGCATTCATACAATATAATGTTAGCTGATTTCCCCAACTGTATTTCTTCTAGACAAGATTTAGCATTAGGGAAGTATTTGGCGACTAAGGGGTTATTTAGTCTGGAGGGTAGGATAGAAGCCGGTTGCCCAGCAAAACAAACATTTAGGATGGGCACATAACATTGCCCTATTGAATGTTTTTTTTCATGCATGGAATTTGCAACAGTAAAAGGGTTTCGGGTAATTCAAAGAGAAGGTTAAAATCCTAATCCCTTGCAATTTGAATTATTTAGGGGGCCTATGAGCCACTGCGATATAGTACTTCCCCCAACAATTAGAGTACCCCAAGCGCTTGACAACTAGACTAACCGATGAATATTTAGTAAAATTGGCTAACTTTCAACAGAAGTTACACATAAAATTGTTAGGAGTAAGAAATTGGAATGGTTTGAAGAAACAATTGAACTTGTTGTACAATCCCTCGGAGTACAATTAAAAAATAAGAAAGTATGCCCTGTTGAGAAGCGATCAATGCAAGGAAGACTAACAAGGTGGTTTAATGTGGAATGTATGAATAAGTAAAGGTTAATAAGGAGAGAAAGATAAGACCAGGGTAGACTTATAAAACTGAATAAGTTGACAAAGGAATATAAAATGTTAGTAAGAAACCAGAGGAGGATTCATAAAGAGAAATGATGGAAAAAAATCTGTTTGGAACCATTGAAGCAAAAAATGTACGGACTTTTTCGAATCTGATACAGGAAGCCTCAGGACAGCCCCCTGGGGTTATGAGCTGTGTAGTGGAAGAATTGGCATGGGAAGAGTACCTAGGTGAACTGTATGGTACAAGCAAAGCATCTGAAGTAAGTGAAATTGTATTGGGGAGAGGTAGTTGAAGATATAAAAACGTACTTCACAGTAGAAAATATAAAGCATACTATAAGAAAGTTAAAGGTAGCCCGTGCCTCAGGACCGGATACCCTTCCTGCTATCATAAAAAAAAAGAGACAGTTAAAGTGGTTAAACAGTTTTTGGCCGTATTAAAATTGAGCCAAATCCCCAAAAATTATAGATTGATTAATTGCTGGATGTTGGTGAGAAAGTCTTTGCTAAAATAATTCTGGGTAGATTGAAGGATTGGGTGGGGCATTGGCTTTAAGGAAGGCCACTGTACGATTGACCACTGTTCCACCCTATGGGCAGTTGTGTGGAAGTCTGTGAAGCAGAGAGAAAAGTTGCACTGTTGTTTTGTAGACTTCTGTGCGACATTTGACCTGGTTGATAGTAAATTCCTTTGGGAGACCCTGAAATTTTTTTATCCCAGAAGGTCTGCTGGTTGTAATATAGGAGTTACATAGATAGAATTGGGCCCAAATCATTAAGGATACGGTGGAGACATTGACACCGAAAATAGCGATTAATAATGGTTTAAGACATGTGCTGGCCCCTCTACTCTTTGCCATATTTCTAGCAGATATACCATCTTCGTTGGAGGTAGATGGAAGTGCAAGCCCAAAAATGCACGGAAAACAATTATCGTGTTTACTTTATGCCGATAATTTAGTAATCCTTGACCAGACAGAGGTGGGCCTACAAAGGAAGTTAAATGCATTCAGAGAATATTGTGTGACAAAGCATTTAGCTGTAAACATGGATAAAACAAACATTTTATGCTTCAGAAAAAGTGATCAAAGGTGTAATTGGTATTTGGGCCCAACAAAACTGAAAATTGTCAACAAATACAAATATCTTGGAGTCTGGTGTGATAGATCCCTAAAGTGGCACACACATTTGAAGGCCCAGAAAGCTAAGGTCCATATATCAGTGTGTGGATGGAAAAGAGTTAATTGTGTCTATGGGGAAATGTCCCATAGACCGTTAATAAAGGCCTCCCGTGCCATGAGACACCCCCCCCCCCCCCCCAAACTACAATATGGAGCAGAAGTTCTCTGCTTAAGTCGTAAAAGGAGATGGGATATCGAGGTAGGGAAATGTATAAAATCCCTAATGTCATTACCGGGCTCATCCATGATCCTGGCAATTAGATTAGAGCTGGGTATGACATCATGGAATGTACACGCTCAATTGTGATGATTTTAGAATATTTATAAATAAATTTACTTTGACTGACTGAAAATCTCACTGGTCTGAGTTAGTGTTTAAGTGGGGAAGCAGACTGCTCTTGTATGAAATTGGCACAGTAGGCCTGTCTTGAAGACCTTCTCTAACCAAAATCTTCCTGAGACCAACCTCTTTGCTGCCATGCGCAATTACAAATTCACAAGATATGGATCTTGAATTACCAAGGACTTAAGTTACTTCATTCTCTTCTGGACTGGTTGAGGACATACTTCATTTCCACCTACATTATTCCATTGTGATTAAGAAGTTTTCACAGCTGAGACACTAATCTTGTACATTTGGTACTCTGTTTCCTGACATTGGTAACCCCGACATTCTCTTCAGCATCCATATTTCATATAGGTTGGCAAGCTGCATCTTCTCTGCAATCCACTTTCTGGGCATTTAATTTCAATTGGCCTTGCTATTTCATTTATATTTGCTTCTCTTGTTCTGAAAGTATAGACATTACCAGGCAGTGTTCATGACCTCTGCCATAATTAAATGGATTTGATTTTCTTTGTAATTTTTTTGGGGACGTCAACTTATGAACCTTCTCTGTTATCTTCATCTTAGTCTTATGCTCCAATTGGCTTTCAGCCACTATCAGTTAAAGTTAGACTTATCCTTCACTTTGAGGAACACCTGTATATGTGCCCTCTTGTTGTAGACGGAATTCTTAATTAAATAATATTGTTTTTGCCATCCCCATTAAGCTTGTCTTTGAGCCAGTGGTAGTATATTTCTGTATAGTCACTTTTGTTCTTTTGCTGCTGCAGGTCTTATTGCTATCCCCAATGATGGGAGTGGTCCCTCGGTGCACCTCTACTATAAGCAACGTAATGGTCTAATGAATCTACAGTCTTCTTAATGCTTTTTTTTCCTCATTCTTTATTGATAATTACAAAATGATGGACTCGCGCATTGCCCAAAACTAAACAACATGCTTGAAAGAAAAAAGCAGGTCATATGTTGTATTTCAAAAGACTTTATATATCGACCATCTGTGATGAAGTATTCTATAACTCCCTGAGAAATGATGGAACCAGTGGATATGGTTGATTTACTGACTAGCTCTAATAGGTTTTTCATGTGAGACTATGTGCTGGGTCCAGATAAAGATTATATGAACCATCGTTTGTAACAAAAGTAGGACATGCCTGTGTCTGAAAAGCAGATAAAGAATGGCGTCATAAGTGTACTTATGCTTTCACATGGAGAGCACGCTGTCATCTCTACCGCGTCCAATCTAGCTGTATGTTGTGAACGTCATTGTAGAAAACTTTTCAATAACACTGGTGTACTCACTAATCTCAGAAATGGAATCAAATAGATTTTGGTTTCCTGACAAAACCACCATGAACACCTGCGCCTTCATAGTGGCGGCTCTATTGTAATGGTTAAAAGGTGAACCTAACCCGTATGATACTTCCATAACACAAGACCGCCAATATTAAAAATCAGATTATGGTAATTATTTATCAAAGTAACCGAGATCTCCCATGAAGAAAACTAAGTCCCATATGATGTATGGCTGGCTGTTGTGTCACCTGTGATAATGAAAGATATTGTTGTTTGAGAATACGTAATGGGCATAGACACCTACTTATTGGGTTTTTTCTGTAAAAATTGGAATGAACATAATATGTCTTTGGTTGGACTGTTAACCCATTAAGAAAACATTTTGTCTGTTTATCTTAACCTGTGAAAAGGAAAAAGGTCTTTCAGGAAATATTAAATTGCATCTTATTAGGAATAATTCAACTTGTTGCATGATACTCTTTTGGACGGATTTATATTCCAATTATATTACATTTGAATGTGGAGTGCCGGGGTATACTTAAAAAAAATTATTTGTCACAAGGGCTTCGGTCCGATGTGCACTCACACTTAAGGTAGTAGTATATGGTATTACCCTTAGTGGCACCCTTACTCATACAGGTATTAAATGCTTAGTTAATTTGTACCATATGCCCACTAAATTGTATATTTTACAAGGTTCGACCTTTTTTTCTCTACTACTACCCTCTCCTGTTATACACCTACTTATTGGTTGCTTATTTACCCAGTTAATGCGAGGAGTAACATCAAATATCTGATGTGGTTTGTGTCTTGTTTGAGCCATATGCAATGTAGAAGATGAAGAAATTTAAGTTGGAAAAGTATCCAGAATGAGGTTGTTTGCCACGGAGAAGTTTCAGGTGACAACAAATTGACAACTTAAGCAAAGCTTGAGTTATGATTTTTTTAAACTTGGGTGGTAGCATTTCCAGAGTACATGAATTGAAGAAGTCAGAAGATTTAGGCCCTAATCACGATGTTGGGTGGACTGGAGTCCGCCCGACAACATTTCGGTGTGGGAACCGACGGACCATATGTCAGCGATTTCTGAACACCCTATTACAATGCGACCGCACATTGTGTAGTCGCAAACTCCCATTTCTCTTTGGGATCTTGTTTAGTGGTCGGAAATCGGCAGCAGCACAAGCTCCCATATAGAAATGGTAGTTCCTGTAAATCCCTGCGCCGCGTGGCCACACGGTGCAAACATTTATAGGGGGACACCATAGGTGGCCCGCACAGGAGGTTGCGGAGGCATGGGGGCCCAACTAGGGGCCCTCAAAGTCGCTTTCCAACAGGCTTTTCATGTCGGAAAGCCTGACATGAAAAGCCTGTCGGAAACTAAAACGCCATTCGTAGGGGATCATGTGTGGCCCTCGACTGGTCGACGGGCTCTTTGAGCCCATTGGAAGCCAGCTGGTCTGACCGACCGGTTTAAACCCATTGTAATTAGGCGGTCAGACTTTAAAACCAGGATGTTGGCCGTGTAATTAATTTTACCGGCAAAACGCTGATCATTTTTCTTTTTTCTTATTTTTTTTTTTTAAACGGGGAATAAAAAAAAAACTGTAAGGTAATAGGTATCAGCAATTTAGTTCCCGGTTATATTTTACATGTTTTACTATAGACTTACAGCCCACTCCCGAGGACTATACCAGTTGTGAAAGGCCCTTAACCTGCAGCTCGAGCCTATAACGAGGATATGGGCCTTTAACAATAAATATAGCCCAATTCATAAGTCTATTAGAACATTGTACTCACTGAAGGTAGAATGCTCTATATTAAAAAGGGAGAAATTGGAGCAGAAGGTTTAAACCAGCCATTATAAGGCCAGAGCCACTACATTGTCTTCAATGGAGTGCTCAACATTCCAATGCTCTAATATAGCCTTAGAGCCCGATGCAGTGGGCTCTACCGGTCATTATAGGCCAACTCCAGCGTTAAAGGCCCGAGCCGAAGGTGAGGGGGCCTTTAACAAGAGAGTGGGCCTTTAATAGCCGGTAGAGCCTGCTACGTAGTGCTCTAAGGCTATTGGAACATTCCGCCCATAGAGGGCAGAATGTTATAATTTGTGAAAACAAAGGCCTCTCGGAGTCCCAGGGGGTTTAAATCTCCTCTGGCTCCGAGAGGCCTTGGTTTACAGCAAGAGCTGAGAATCGACAAACTACATTGGAATGTTTGTCTCTGGGCTTCTACCGGTCAGTAGTAGCCTGGAGCACTCAATTGTTTTCAGTGGAGCACTCAAAATTTCTATGTAGCACTCAAAATTTCAATGTTCTAATTAATCTTGTATTTCCGAGGGGTGTTTGCTATAGTCAGAATGTGTTTCTGTATTTTTTTTTTTTCGTGTAGCATATTACTCTTGCATAGCGCATCCTATAGTGCTCCTCTAAGTGTTTGACAGGCCCGCACGATTGAGAGCTCTGGAGTTGAAGCTTTAAGCTGTGCGAGTTTCTCGCAATGCTTGTCAGGGGCAGGAAGGTGTTCAGAATACATGGTCAAGCAAACCTTGGCCTCTCTGCGACGCGCAAAGAAAAATGGTCATATATTCTAGCTCCAGTTGTGACAATGCAAATGTGTGTGGAGGAGGTAAACAGTTGTCAAAATATTGGCAATGCGAAAGTAAAAGAGAATGCTGCACTTAAGGTGAGTTGGTGCATTCTGCATTTTGTGGGTCGTTAAGTGAAGGAGATGTGAGGAATAGAATTCAAAAGAGGGTGATGAAAGAGGGAAGAGATGAGTCGTAAGATAAGACAGATGGAGGAGACTTTGAGACAAAAAGGTTGTACGTGTCTTACATCAAGTTAACAGTACAGGAGTGATCTTTCACACACGGGCCTTAGTAATGTTTAATTCATAGTACCATAATTTCAGAATTTAACCATTTTAAATATTATTTACAACATCATTGTTAACTCATTTATCTTAAGCAGCTAATAACCACTGACTAAGCCAATATCCCTGGTTGCTTTTAAGTGTATTTCATTTGTGTTTGTATATCTGGATGCAATAAGAGCAAGCTCAGAGAGGCACCAACATTCTAGTCGAGTGATGTACCATGGAAATCGCCGAAATTTAATTTGCGTATTCAAGCCATACCCTAAATTACATATGTCACTGCCTTTTTATAAACTATTGGACTTGGCCTATTCTGCAGGGTCATCCCCAACCTTTTGCCTTCACTGCCACTATTTTTCTGCTGACTTTGTTTTTGTTGACCTTAACACTCTGTGCATTTTACCAGTGCTAAAGTGCTTGTGATCTCTCCTCTAAACATGGTGGAATTGGCCTATACCCAATTGTCATATTTAATTTACTTGTAGGTCCCTAGTAAAGTGGCACTACCAAGGCCCAGGGTCTGTAAATTAAATTCTACTAGTGGGCCTGCAGCACTGATTGTACCACCCATTTAAGTAGCCCTTGCAATTTGAACTGCCATGTCGATGTGGCAAAATAATCCTTTTGCAAGGTCCAAACCTTCTTTTTTAATACACATAAATCACACCTGGGGTAGGCCCTGGACAGCCCAGAATGCAGGGTGCAATGTATTTAAAAAGTAGGACATGTACTTATAAGGCTTATATGCCCTGGTCGTGGAAAACTATTATATTCGCTTTTCATTCCTGTAAGACCTACCTCTCCCATAAGATAACATTTAATAAGCTGTAACTTTCAAATAGAAACGGGTAACTCATTCATGTTTGGTGTCATGGAATAGTAATGAAAAATTCAGACTTGTATTTAAGGTGGATTTTCAATTACATTTCGGAAAATGCTACTTTTAGAAAGTGTGCTTTTTCCTTTCTTAGCCATTTGGTGCCTGCAGTCTGTCTCTGGGTCACATGAGTGGATGTTGTTGGCAGTTGGGCTTTGTGTATTCCTCTTAGACATGCGCACACAATAGGGAGCCTAGGTGTGCCTAGATGGGACATTAGTGGCAGGTATGGGAGGGCGGAGCTGGACGCAGCCCTACTTAAACTTGAATAGTTTATGTGCTGTTTCCACACAAAGAGTTGTATACCCCTTGTAGTTAGGCTGGAGCCAGGGAAGGCAGGATACCTGAGGACTTAAAAGAGATTATCTAGAAGCTTTTCCCACCTTCCAGAGGAAGGGCACCAGGCATAAATATTGGACCTCAGATACCAACTCTTCAGTACTTTTCTGGGCCTGTGGATACTTCTTCAGGAAGGAGTGATTTGCTGCTGAAAGGACTGCCACTGTGCTGGACTGTTGCTCTGACTGAGTGCTGCCCTGCTTGCCTGGGTGAGAAGTACTGGACCTGCATCTGTTGAACCTAAGACCACCAGATTGACTCCAAGGGCTAGTTGGCTCAACTCCTGACTTGAGCTTCAGAGACCGAAGGCTCCAACAGTCTCGACCCCAACACCCGGACTGTGCCATCTGTGAGTCTGCTCTGCCAAGTGGTGTCACCCCAGTCCCGGAACCTTAGAATAGGGCCTATGGTGCTATGGCATCTTCTGTGGATATAGCGGGAAGACTCCTCTTTGCTGCGTGGCGCCCCTGCGAGCAGAACAGATGCACTGCTGCTGTGCAGATCAGTACCGCTGCAGATCAGTACCGCCGCAGAAACACGCATTGACAGGATCCTCGATGACGACTCAGGAAGTCACATCGCAGCCTTGCCGCAACTCACAGCTGATGCATCGCTGGGTAAGGTATAAATTGTTCCTTTCCCTTTCTGTGCATTGTTTTTAGGTCGAGATTGGGCAGCGCATGCTGTACTCTGCGAGGCATGCAGTACTCTGGTATGGACTTGGGGCTCCACCCACTCTCTGCCCATCTTTTCAATTGGCTCCTGTTACTGTCTTATCTAAATGGTTGCTTCTGATTCACTATTAGGCTTGTTAGTCCCTCCTTAGTAACGCTTTGTCTGCATTTGTAACTGCCCATAAGGACTGGACCTTTTACTTGTGTGGTTACATTGTAATTTTATTTAGTCTGTGAGAATTATTTTCTTTCATTATTTTGTCCTACTCCAGACACGACGTGGTTTCCCGCAACAGCCGCATGCCTTTCTTTCCATATTTTTACAGCACCGTCCGCTTTAAATAGAGCGGCCGCGCGCCTTTCCTTATTTATTTTCCCAGCACGGTATTCTTTGAATAGAGAGGCTGCACTCTTCTCTTTATTGATTAAATGCTTTATTTTATTTTTTTAAAGCACCCCATGTGGCGCTTTCACTTTAATATCAGCCAGACACCTTTCTTTACATGAGCTGCGTCTAAAGGAATGGACGTGGCCGACATTAAAGTGAAAGCGCGGCATGGGGCGCTTTTACAATGAACATATATTTGTCAACTTGACGGAAAAATACATTTGTCAACCCAATGCTTTATTTTATTTTTTGTAAAAGCGCCCCATGCCATGCTTTCACTATGTCTACATTGGCAGTTTATTTAGGGGTGGCATGGTGAGCAAAAGAACAATGGATTTAACCCAGATCTCTTGACTGAAGGTGAATGTTTGATTTGCTCTGCATTCCGTCCATCATCTGTGTGTCTTTTGCTTTCTCACCCTATGTGTGCTGGGTATGCCCAGACGTGGGTCCTGGGCTCACTGTGCCACTGGATTCAAGCTAGCCTGGCTGATGAGGGGTGATGCCCCGAAACCGGTCCTAAGATGCTTGTTTCTGATCCAGGTAGGACCTGTCTTGGCGGGTCAGGCTGGAGTGTTCCCTTGAGGCACATAGTCCAGACTGATTTGCATATGGCTGGGTCTAAACTGGGGTGTCATGGTGAGCCCTCACTTTAATGTCATCTATGCCAATTTCTTTAGACGCGGCTCGTCTAAGGAAAGGGATGCGGCCGACATTAAAGTGAAAGGGCCTCATGGGCGCATTGACAAACAAGCATTTGCAATGCAATAGGTCTCGCATTTACGAGAGTTTGGTAAATGCGAGACTTATTGCATTGCAAATCCTTGTTCTCTACTGCAGCAATGCAATAACTGCATTATAATTTTTCGATTTCACTCTAGAATCTGCTGTATTGCTCATGCTATTAACATATAATCCAGCTCTGTAAGCAATCAATGAGCTGCACTCTGTTAGCAGGCATTTAACTGCAAACTGAATGAACAACAGAACACCGAGTCCTGCGTGGGCACGGACTTTCAGAATGTTAGATCTGACGTCACCGTGTCAGATGGAGGTGATGGTGAAAGGAACTGTGCATAAGCTTGAAGAGTCATTAAGGTAATCGAATGATTTGCTAGTGTAGATCCAAAGTTGCCCCTCGGCTCTCTTGTGTCGAGAGATATGTTTTTAAACAATGATTCTTTCTTCGATGTGTATCTGAGCTGTTTGCTCGAGGTAAGATGTCCCACGCATTAGCAGTTTGTGCCTGGGGGTGCACGTGAGAGTACAGTTACTCAAATGTAGGGCTTTGCTCTGAGTGAGGCAGTGTTTGTTGGTTCACATTGTCTTTGACTCCCCGTGCTATTATCAGTGCCAGACTCTTCAGTGTGAAACCTCAGGATGTTTGGCGAGCTCTTCAATGAGCTTAGTTAGCTTTCTGACTGTGCTCTTGGCAACGCAGTAAAGAGCTATTATGTTGTAGTCTGCAGAACATCTCTTTACAGATCCACACACAGATCGTGGATATCATGTGTGCAGGGCACTACGCGCAGTTTTTTTTAATTGTATCCAATTAACAGCGAGTCTAATATATTTTAGTATTAATATTTCCACCTTCTCTGAGACTATTTATTTATACATGGGTTTAAGTTGCTGTGCAGCAAATTTTTAGTTATACAAATAATTGTTTTTCTTATGCTCTGCTTAAGCAAAAAGATGCAAAATTCAGTCATGTAGTTGCAGGCATTGCTGCTGATGACGCAAGGGTCAACGTGCCATCCATAGTCGTTCACTCGCTACTATTCGTCATCTAAAGTTATGTGCTTAGGACTGGTTACACAACATGTGAGACAGGGCCACCCATTAACCTGGCCTTAGGGCTGAGACGTGAGTTACTGAGCATTTTGTGTGGTGTCCATTTCATACCGAATAGTTTCTTGGCACATAGGTGAATTAACAGTGTTTACTTCATGATCCTGGTCAGGACTTCAATGGACAATGCTTAGTTTGAGTGGTGCATAAATGGAAGTGTATGCGTTTGAAGAAGAGTTGATGGGAAGAAGGATAAATTATTTCATTGCAGATGGATGTATGCTGTGTAACAGTAGAACAGACTGCTTAAAGTGAGGTTTTGGGGTGTTTTTGTTTTAAGAGAATAGTAAAAAAAAAAAAAGAATTTGGTAAATGCAATACGTTTCACCCATGTGATTAATAAGTTGATTTCTGTTGTTGCTTGGCAACTTGTTGTGCAGTATACGTTTTTTTTTTTTTTGAAAATCTTTATTGTGCAAAATAGCAGCATTACAAATATGGGCCTACAACCACCAGGGCCGGACGCTAATATATGCATGTCAATTGCTTGACGTCACGAAGCAGCGACTGATCCCCAGAGGTTCAGCAGGGTTACAGGAGATATTCTCGGCAACTCAGAAGCTAGGCAGGATACAAACATTTAAAATTTTAAAAGAAAAGAACAAACAAACAATGAAACAAAACTCAAGGCAAGAAACAGTCTAGACGGTGTTGAGCGCCTACTGGGGGATCCCACCGTACCAGGTAAAGAAGCAGGAGGACCATAGCGATGACCAGGCGGGGGGGGTGGGGTAGGCAGCGGGTAAGTCAGAACAATCAGCCTAAAGGGTACAGTATTCCAGGCACCTCAGGATCAGGGGGACAGAGAAATGTCCGGAGTTTCTACAAAAGGGGGCGTACAGATGTTACCTCGGTAGGTGCTCCACTGACCCCAAATTCTACCCCACGCCCCAGGCTTGCCCCGAACCAGATGCACCGTCTTCTCTCTGAACATGCACCAGTCCATGTTCTCCTTCCACACTGACACTGTGGGAGGCCGTCGGGAACCCCAAAGCTGCGCAATATCCCTCTTTGCAATCCTGTTCCCAAGTGCCGCCCACCGGGCCTGGGCGACGTTGAAGTAATTTGGCTCCCATACATTCAACAAACATCGGCGAGCCTAAGGCAACAGAGCGACCCCAGTGACACACTCCATTACAGCATGCACACGGTGCCAATATGCCGCAACCTCGCGGCACTCCCAAAGGATATGAAGGAAGGTGGCGCTCATTCCACAGCCGCGCTTACACAACCCATCCGAAGAAAAACCCATCACAACCAAACGAGGACCCGTCACATAAACATGGTGAAGAATTTTGAGCTGGACGAGACGGAGACGGGCAGGAATGGCAACCTCTTTCGGGGCAGTATACGGTTTTGAAGCTCTAGTAAAGTGTTATGACTTGTTATATTGAGGAAGACAATATATTGTGCTGTTACTCGTGGTATTATATATTTGGGAGATTAGGTAAATGGGTGGGCACAAAGAAAAAAAAACTTATCCAGTAAGTACAGTGGGAATGGAGATGAGGCAGGAGATCAAGATTAAGTGAGTCTGTCACGTGTCACTGACTGCGCCTTGTTCTGGCTGGAAA
Source organism: Triturus cristatus (assembly GCF_964204655.1). Taxonomy (NCBI): domain Eukaryota; kingdom Metazoa; phylum Chordata; class Amphibia; order Caudata; family Salamandridae; genus Triturus; species Triturus cristatus. Next base: position 398,010,728 of record NC_140583.1, on the reverse strand, counting down.
TATATCTCACAGCGATAAATGCTGAGTCCTGCCGCAGGGGCCCCTTGTGTGCCTCTGCACAGAGGACTTAATATTCATCCCAATAGTTTGAAGGGAACAATTTAAAATACCCAGAGATTAGGTTATTGTATGGGGGCAAATTATGTCAAAAAGATGGGAGCCATATTTGTGGAAACAAAAATAAATCAAACGAGGGGGAAATCAATGAGGTATGACCCGGAAGGAGGCTGTAAGAGACTGGAATGAGAGAGATGGCCTGCAGATCCACTTGTAAGGAGTGCTTGTTAAGAAATGCAAACCAGCAATAGAAGTGAAGAGGCTAAGCGCTAGGTGAGCTTATGGAGGGAATATCGGAGGAAACAGGTGGAGTGAAAAGGCTATTTAGTCTTAAAGAATTATCTCTGTGAATTCTGTGCAATATTAACAGAAGCGAAATAGATGGCTACAGACTTTCTGTAGAGTTATTTATAAATTTAGTGTTTCTTTTTGTAAGCCTGAGTTACATTTGATTATAGTTTTTCTCCAGAACCATTCTAGTGCTTTCTAATGCCACTTGGCTTCAGCTAGGTTCTCTGACTATCATGGAACAGTGGCAATTGTCCTGTGAGACCACATTTGTTTACATGGGGCAGTGCTATTTAATGCAGATGTAATCCATCCATAAAAATGTTCTGCATTAGCATTCATGTGTGTCTGGCCTTGTTCTGGGGACACGGAGCAAGCAAAAGCTACTGGGCCTCAGCTGTGTGGACAGATGCTGTTTGCCTCTGATGTTCCAGGGCCTGTCCTGTTATGGATTTGCAAATTGGCCTAAGAACAAGCCCTCCAGCATTTGACTCTCAGTGGTAGTCCTGTTAAGCAGTCACATGCTTCTCATGGAGGTAGTATGTCCGTGGGCACACTCGGCACTCGAACATAATTCATGAGCACAATAACTGACTGTCCAACTCAACGCATTCCTTTGATGAAAGTAAAGTACTTAAATATTAGCTACTGCGCATTACATTAAATCCCACATTGCGTCTCTCTCTTAGGTATTCCCTTCTGATTGGCAAGTCTATTTAGACCCTTCCCCGTGGTTGAGTATCTCAATGATCATATCTTTGCCCTTAAGTTCAGTTCTTAGCGTTCATCACCTTTTAATAAGTTTCAGGTACAGTCTCGCCACAGTGAAGTCCTCAGAGTCTGATTTCTCTAGTGATACTCCCAGAAGCAGCTTGCATTACTCCCACTTTTGGGAGAAATTGCCGGATAAAGGCTCGACCTATGATCTGGAGAGGACCCCAAGCAGACAGCAAGAGCCGATGTCCAGCATCCACATCGGCGTTGTTGACTCTAGAAAACAAAAGGCCCTCCAATGGCTTACTAGTGAGTTACAATCAATGGATCACCAAGGTCAGATGTCACAGCAGTATGTGGGCAGCCACCATGGGGTTCATAAGTAAAGCGGCACACTACTCCTTGGGTGCAGTCATTGAATGTCAGTGGGAATATCCGCCTCAGCACGAACATTTGAATGCCTGTGCACCCCTCCTTGGGCACAAAACTTCTTGAAGATAGCAGCAAGGACCACTATATTTTATTCCTCCAGGAATCCTCTGCATGAAGAGTCCATTACTCTCATGCATCCGGTCACACAAGCTGCTCTGGCGTTTCAGGTCAATCACCCCTCCAGAGGATTGGCAGGTTCTTTCCTCTTAGAGCAGCATGTTGACCTCAGGATGCTTCATATCAAAGATTCAAGTCCAGACTCAAGGAGCTCTCTTCATCTTTGGGAAGCTGGCTACTAGACGGACACCAGCTCTCATTGCATAGCAGACCTCTGAGTACTTTCAGAGTACTTCCCTTCTTGGCTGAAGAGAATTTGGGAGCCACTGACTAATTTGACTGTGTCAAAGTAGAACTGTAACAACAAAGTAGCAGGGTGATGTGTATTCTATGTGCACTGTTAGTTTTTTTCGAGTGGTTCTTCCTAGGCTGCTTCAGACACAGCTTTTGTTGCAGAGTGATGCTCCTCACAGCAGAGTGATCTCCAGCCTGGAGTACCTGCAACAGAGATGCAACAAAAGTCCGATTTCTGTACTCTTCTTATTGACAGCCACGCTGACCGTGATCAGGAAAGAGACAAAAGGTTCCCCTAGCCAAAAAGACCGTTCTCACTCATAACAGACACTGCAGTCCCACCCACCCATCCTCCTCTCCATTTCCCAACGAACAATACTTAGGAAGTCTAATCGGCGCTCTCAACAGAAGAACTTATTCAGCATTCTAATGGTGCTATTTCTCCTCTCCTCACTTCACCATCTTGGTCTCTACCCTCCACCCTTCCACTATCTGAGAAAACAACCTCACCGCCATCTTAAGCACAAGAACAGCCAGTGGCTCTCAAAACAGAACTTTCAGTCTTCTGTTACTTAGGTTTGTTAATTCACATGCTTATGCACCACAGAGGCCCCAACATGCACACACACAACACACACTTGGGATGCAGGTGCAAAGATCTGGGTTAGCGCACTGAAGTGAAACTTTAAATGAGTGGGACAGTAGCTCTTTCCAGTGACACCGGTAAAAAGGTCTCTTCACAGGTACTGAGTCACAAAACATGGCATGCCGCCACTATCATTCTACATTCTAAACCCATGTCAGAGACATTAGTCCTCTCTTGGCTAAATGAGGGCATGCTTGGCACCTCTCCACCCCCAAGTGGACAGTTCCAGGACCTCACGTATGTCAAGGGACAGGCTTAGGCCTTTGTGCGCGCGCACTCTAGATTAACGTGGGGTTTATGCCAAAGTAAAAAACTAGGATACTAGATACTCCCAGCCAGTCACTCAGGGCAGGGGATCCTGATGGTACACTATGCAGTGGACCTACCCGACCCAACAATGCCTAAACTAGTGGGAGTGGAAAGTTTTTGCAAGGCCTTTTTTTAACTCTGTGAAAATAATTTTGGACCATGCAAACAACTGTTTGCTGCACCTGCCTGAGATGGGCATAGGCTTTAAAAGGCGAGATCGTGGCAATAAAAATGGGTACTTCAAAGCGGTCGGTCTGGGGAAAAACCACAGGAGTGACTATGGTGGTCAGTTTACTCAGCGAAAAGGAGATTCCAGGATATACTCCACCTTTTGAGTTAGTCAAGTCTAGTTAGGTTAGTCCATGTCATCAACTAAACTGCTTGTCTGGCTAACCAGTAATTGCAAGCCAAATACTAAAATCATCCAAGCATAGGAAATTGGTGTATTTAAGCACACACAGCGAGACAGTGTTGGGTCAGGAGGCCGATAGATGAGACCAGAATTGGAAACATTGAGGGTATCCTTTCAATTGAAAGAATAGTGTTTCAACAAGCTGAATGAAACACTGTTTATAGTGGTCTATCGGGATAGGCACAGAAAAGAACTGCTAGCCCCTCTCCTCTGGCACGATTAAGCCGAAGCTGTGTGCTATTCTGATAGCCAGGGCGAACTGCAATAGCGATTTGGAGAGCAGATGACTTTCTAAGCAAAGTTTCAGATACAAATAAAGCGGCAGAATCTGGAAGTGTGGCAGTGTGATGCACATAATGAGGCAAGGAGCGAATACTTAGAAACATGCAGTTAAGCGATAGAGGAAAGTGAGGCATGTTGTTACTGCTGCTTTATGGTGTATCATATGTTGTTTATCGCACACAGTAGCTGGAAGAATGCCATTGTGCCTATCTGCTGTAACACCATTTTGCAGCACAAGAAGTTTTTCATGAGAATAATGCAAGCAGTGAGAGGAAGTAGCTTCCGGGATGCTGATAGGCACACACAGCTTGCCTTTGATGCACTACTGGTGCGCATGACGCACAGATGTGCCGCTCTCTTCCCCAAATTAAATAATAGTAAAATGAATAAAGTATATAGAAATAAAAAAAGCAAAACTGAAAACTTTTTCAATATTTGATTAGGACTCAAACAAAATAGTTCAATATTTGTGCATTTGTTTGGTGTATATGTAAAGATCAATCCATAAAGTTGTGTATATATATCCAGAAGGTTTATTTAACCCCTTCCCTGCTCATGACGGAACCGTTCCGTCATGAGCCACGGTTGTCGTGTGCTCATGACGGAACGGTTCCGTCATGACAATCCTGCCGGCGGCCGCTCCGCCTGCGCGGCGCTGTTTCCCCGCCTGTGCGGGGCGACAACGCAAATGGGCGGAGTCATGACGGAACCGTTCCGTCATGAGCACAGCTCAACTGTGGCTCATGACGGAGCGGCTCCGTCATGAGCACAGGCCCGCCGCGCTGCCCCCCTGCCCCCCCCAGCGCTGCAGCGGAATGTCCGCAGCAGCGAAGGGGTTAAGTATATCCATAACACCTCAGCCTGCATACACAGCTCCTGTTCATCCAACAGCTTCACTTGAATTATCACATTCTGAATCTGTGTCTCAACTCTAGCATGATGTCATTTGGAACCATGTGGTTACATTCTGCTTTTTACAATGGCTTATGAGTTAAGTACAGCATACTACACATCTCCCTCCCAATAACAGAAATTACATAATAAGTTGGAGAACAAAGGAAGTACAAAAGAAAAATAAACAAAATGCTTTCAAAAAAATGAATATTAAAACAAAACATAATCTTGAGGTACTTAGGTCTAGTACGCTGCCTAGTACTTTCATCTTTGTTGTGACACTTTATCATTGAGGGCTGATTACTATTATTCTTAATAAGACCATCAGATGATGGGCAAGAGAGTTTGGCAACCCTATTTAGATTCCATACCTTGTGCTCTTCGGTTCTGATTGCATTTTTAAAAACTTTAATCACCTTCATAGGTAACAAGTATTTAGAACCATTCACATTTTTCCCCTTGCGAGGATTTTTGATTTTTACTATGTCACCCACACTGATAGTTGTCTCATTTGCCCCTTTCCTAACATCAAATCTATTTTTATTTTCACACATTCTCAGTGGCGTCACTAGGGTTGGTGTCACCCGGTGCGGGTAACTCATGGTGTCACCCCCTCACGACTTACCGCATGGACCTACTCCGCTCCGAGTCCACCAGTGGACACAGTTGGCAAATAACTGAACCTTACAGAATCCTTAGTAACGTTCGTAAATTTAGGTCCTCTATTTACAAAGGCCATAGAAGGGTTTTGGACCGCCTACCTGCACCTGGTGGCATCATCTGAGGATAACCCCATGAACCACAGTGAGTACCGTGGGGTAGGAAGAGGGCCCACATGTATGTATTGTGCCATATAAAAAACTTTGTGCCTTCTGCTGAAGGTTTTTTCTTCATGTTGTTTAGGTCATCAGGAGGAAGGTCTTACCTTGGGGCACCAAAAAACTCCCAGAGGCAATGTCTGCTCAATAACATGTTGCTTTATTGTGAAGGCGCGTAAAGACATGCAGCATTATATGCTTGGCATCCGTTATGTTCTAAAGCTGAACGTCCCAATGCACACCGACTCATCTCAGAAAATGCTTCCTTGTTGTGGCCTTATGTCACCAAACCACACTGTGCCCACTGCACTCAGTGAGATGTCACAAAACCCCATCCTTATTGTTTGTTTTCTTTGGGTGTCATTTTAGTTTGTGCATTGAAATGGCCACTAAATTTGCACAGACAGTCAGTTTTACTGATAAAACTATATTGGTGACAAATGATCATGTGTGGAGCTTGGGTGTCTACTGTGACCATTCATCATTTGTGCATCAATGAGTTGCGTGTTCTGATTTGTTTTAACCCTATTCAAATCTGTGTTTCCATAACTCTTCAGAAATAAAGGGGCTTTGTGCTTGGTTTTCTCACAGGTGAATGTGTACATTTAATTTACAGGTATCTACATTTTGTTGTGGGTTACAAAAAATGATAGCCTTCCCTTTCGCACTCCCTGTGCCTGGCAATATTGTCATATAATTCACTTTACTTTCTCTGACCACAAAGCGAGAGAAGTTTGTAAATACCAATCCTTCACGTTGAAAAAAACATAAGAAGCAATTTGTCAGAAGTCAAATGTCAGGTCATGTCCACTATCTTTGAAGCATAGGAAATGTGACAAGATAAATACAGAATTTACAAGCATCTTTGTATATTGCTCGGACTAACTTTCAAGACCCACCAAAAGTAAGCTCGACCCTCCAGTGGGTCCTGAGCCACAGTTTGGGAAACGCTTTGCTGCTAAGGCATGCAACCACAGGTAGGGAAACACAAATGCAGACGGACTATTTGTGCGGTGCCTCGGTGTAACCTGTCACTTTCTGTTTGTGTTTTTGTCTGTGCCCTGGATTTTTTGTCCTAAACATCTGGTGCTGATTTTCTTTTGTTCCTCAGTTTACAGTGCAAGTGCCTTGCCACATGATGGGGTAGGGGTGAATACCTAGTGGAACTGAGCTGCTGACCTAGGGAGCAGAGGTTGAATCTTAGAAATGGGATTTCTGGTTGGCTAAGGCTTGCGCCAAAGCCAGGCAGAAACCACCACTCTAGTCAGGGCTGGGGAGTTACACGCCAAAGATAACCCCTGCTCACCCCCTTGGTAGCTTGGCACGAGCAGACAGGCTTATCCCTGAGGCGATGTGTAAAGCGTTTGCGCGCGCACCCAGCAACAACACCCAAGGCCCACCACAAAGGAAACTCCACACAAGGTATTCTATAAAAATAACCTTTGTATTATACACAACACATTAGATAAAAACACACACTCTACAATGTGCCACCAGGCACGGGCAGAATTTACAAGGGATTATATATACAGGGGACAGGGCCACATGGACCGCTGTCCGGAATTAGCACTTTTTAGAACATAGGAATAATACTGTAGTACAAAATAACATATGTAGCACACAACCAGTAATTACTGGTATCAGGTAAGTACCACCTACGCAACCCTAACCACCTTAGGAAAATATTGCGCAGGGAATCAGGACCTCACTAGCACCACCTGTACTAGGGAGAAAACAACCACCTAAGTATCACAATACCTGTAGGGGTCTAAGCACATAAACACATGATGCATAACATTCAGAGGTGTAAAGCAAAGCACATGACGCATAAACACACATTCAGAGGTGCATGGAAGGAACACACATGATGCATAAAACATTCAGAGGTGTAAAAGCAATGGCACATGATGCATCAACACACATTCAGAGGTGCAAGTAGGAACCCAATTGCGCAAAACTCCTATGCCACCACCTGTGGCAGTCCCTGGGCCAACTGGCCTGGAAGGGGCTAGGACGCCCTGCGTTCAACAAGTCAGGGGCAAGGCTGCGCAGGAGGCGCAGTCCAAAGCTCCGAGGGCCCCAACCTAAACGATGCAGCTGCCCACTAAGTGCTGGGCAGCTGGAGAGAAATGAGCGTGAGCACTGCTGTGCCTGTGGAGCCCCCTCTGGACCACAACAATAGGGGCGCCTCGTGGGCTCAGCCAAACAAATGCGCCGTCGTTGGAGTCCCTCTCGGGGGACTCGCGATTGACAAATAATTGCCCCCGTAACGTTGGAGTCACACTGGACTCTGAGGAAATATAGCGCCCCTCGTTGGAGCCTCAACCGGCTCTGAACGAACAATGCCTTCTGGGAGCCTCACAGGCTCTACTACTCCCAGCCCCCGTCGTTGGAGCCTCACGGGGCTCGTGAGCACAGCCCCCTGCACCCCCCAGCAGATGCGCGGAGTCCCCCAGCCCTCTAGGCACTCACCGGCTGCTCGGGGGACTCCCGCGTCGTCTCCGCTCTCCGGGGAAGGCTCCGAGGCTTCTTGACACCGCGGAAGGGGCAGGCACCGACAACGTGCCTCGCGCCCCCTCCGCACAAGCTCCGGCCGTGCTCCTCTCACAGTCCAGCGCAGGGTGGGCTCCCGCCTGGACCTTCACTCTTCCCGGGCACTTCTCCTCGCTGCACAGGAGCGCGGGGTAGGCTCCCGTCCGCTTCCTGTTTCCAAGTTCCGCCCCCGTCTTCACGAAGGCTGCCTGACTTCCGGGTTTCCTCGGCCCGGGCTGCAGCGGTGATCGGAACCCTCCGCAATAAGAGGGGTAGGCTCCCTCGTACATGCAATCCTCGGCGGGGTAGGCACCCGCCGCAGCGATAAGCAAATAAGCGGGGTGGGCACCCGCTTACAGCCTCAGCAATGTCCCTGGCAGGGTGGGCACCTGCCAGGAGACCCTAGAATCGGCAGAAAACGGGGCAAACGCCGGGTGGGCACCGGCTAGCAGAAATAAAGCGCTCCTAGCGCTAGGGATCCAAAGTGAAAGCGCTCTCAGCGCTAAAGCATCAAAAGCACCACAAAGTCCAGCAAGTTCTTCCCTGCATGCAGCAAGGCAGGGGTGGGGGGTAAGGCTGGACCCAGAGCCAGCTCACTGGGCCTCCAGGCAGGGAGGTAGTCCAAGTGGCGGTCCTCTGGTCCAGCGGCAGCAGCAGCAGCCCCCCTCAGGTAAGATCCTGGCAGAGAACAGTTTCTGTGGGGACACAGCCCCATTTTTATACAGGCAAACCCTTTGTTCTGGGTTCAGGGTGAGGGGGAAAACCAGTCGCAGCTGGTTGGGGAGCACCCTTGATGTGCTCAGCCCCTCATTCTATTCACTGGAAGGGCTAGGGTCGTCAGTCGCACCACAGGGGGCGGGGCCAGCATTGTGTTTGGAAAACCCTGTCCTATTCAGGACCCAGGTGGACTCCTCCCACCCATCTAGCTGCTGATCTCCCCATTCACCACTGGGTGACTCATCCTGACACTGGGGAATCCCTAGCCCGTCACATGACATGACCAGCCAATCACGCGACAGACACACTGCACACAGAAGTGCCCACTTCTAGAAGTGGCACTTCCACACTAGGTACATGCACGCCGCACACATCATCGCGCAGCATTCACTCCCACGAGTCCGCACATACCAAACTCGGGCCTGCACACCCCACGCATCAGGAACTACTAGGGACACATACATTCCCCATGCATTCCTATGGGAGGGCAGGCCTATCTCACCACATGCACTCAGAGCACGCACGCACTTTACCCTGGGACACAGGGAAAGTGCGCAGAGACCAAACAATCACCATACCAAGTCACCAATAAAAAGCCAAAAAGTCCAGGGGTGAACCTGCCAGAAGGGCCAAGTCCAACAGTGACAAATGATCATGTGTGGAGCTTGGGTGTCTACTGTGACCATTCATCATTTGTGCATCAATGAGTTGCGTGTTCTGATTTGTTTTAACCCTATTCAAATCTGTGTTTCCATAACTCTTCAGAAATAAAGGGGCTTTTTGCTTGGTTTTCTCACAGGTGAATGTGTACATTTAATTTACAGGTATCTACATTTTGTTGTGGGTTACAAAAAATGATAGCCTTCCCTTTCGCACTCCCTGTGCCTGGCAATATTGTCATATAATTCACTTTACTTTCTCTGACCACAAAGCGAGAGAAGTTTGTAAATACCAATCCTTCACGTTGAAAAAAACATAAGAAGCAATTTGTCAGAAGTCAAATGTCAGGTCATGTCCACTATCTTTGAAGCATAGGAAATGTGACAAGATAAATACAGAATTTACAAGCATCTTTGTATATTGCTCGGACTAACTTTCAAGACCCACCAAAAGTAAGCTCGACCCTCCAGTGGGTCCTGAGCCACAGTTTGGGAAACGCTTTGCTGCTAAGGCATGCAACCACAGGTAGGGAAACACAAATGCAGACGGACTATTTGTGCGGTGCCTCGGTGTAACCTGTCACTTTCTGTTTGTGTTTTTGTCTGTGCCCTGGATTTTTTGTCCTAAACATCTGGTGCTGATTTTCTTTTGTTCCTCAGTTTACAGTGCAAGTGCCTTGCCACATGATGGGGTAGGGGTGAATACCTAGTGGAACTGAGCTGCTGACCTAGGGAGCAGAGGTTGAATCCTTGTCTAGGCTTAGCAGTTTTTGTGGGCAAATCACTTAATCTTTCGCTGCTTAAAAAATGAAAAAATGTGTAAGTAGTATGGTTTTGTTGTTACGTGCACTAATGCCCTGGGGACAGTTTCACGTTATAAAAAAACTGCATAAAAAAAATGTCCAGTCTGGGGTGACCTAGAAAGAAGCATGCTCCACTGAGAGACAACATACATTGTCTGTGTTCGTTTATGCATGCCTCTGTTTACATACGTTAGCAAGTTCTAATCAGACTTGCTGACTTTGTCAACGCTCGTTTTAATAGGTCCAGCAAAAGTAAATAAACTGACTTGAAATTTGCTGGAAAATCCTTATATGCATGTGGTTACTCACGCCATAAACCCCTTAGGTATGCGGTGTTTACGTTTAAAAGGCATACGTTTCATGACTTTTTTACAGTGGGTAGTTTAATAACAAGAGGTGCATGGCACAGTGGTGCAACCGCCCTGACCTTTCTCGGTACCTATCCGCACGTGATGCAGGGGTACTCGTGAGTGGGTGACATTGCCTTTGTCAGACAGCAGCCCTCGTGCATGCATCTCTTCCCAGGGGCATCCAAGCTGACTCCAGGTGAATTACTGTAATGTTACATGAACTGTAACTGCAGTGTGTATGGTCTTCCGGGTACTACGAGCAGCCTGATTGGATTACACGAAACATCTTACCTTTTCAGACTTCACTGTGGTGGTAGCTGGGCCCCTACCATATGGGTTCTGCACTGTTTCACTTTCTGCAAATCGCCCAGCAGGAGGGGAGGAGGCCGCCTGTGAGGGGGTGGGGGGGGGGGGCGCTCTTTGCAAGGCCCAGATGGCATTAGTGCCGACATGACAGCCCTCACCATTCCGGCGGGAGACCACCGATTTCACGGCGGGTCTCCTGACCACTCTATTCATGCAAGCAAAACCCAATTCCTCGGGCGTTTCAGCTGACAGGGCTTGTTCTTGTGTAACGTGCTACTGCTTCAGGCAATATCCGTGTAGCGATGCAGGGGGTTCTAGAAAGGGTGTGGGGGGGGGGGGGGGGGTATGCCCTGCCAGCTACCCGCCAGTAATTGCTATTGCATTCCATATTGTTGTTGCCGACTGGTGCCTCTACGCCCCCGTGAGCAAATTACTCCAGCCAGTGTAAGAAATGGCGCCAATCCCTGCTTTCTGGAAAACAATGTTTGTAACTATAGCTATTGCTATGTAAACTCTTGTTGCCGATACGAGGATGGGTCGTAAACCCTGTCTAAAGGCAGAAGACGGTCGATAACTATCCATAAATGAACTTCGTGACTACTCATTGTATTTCTTCCATGTTTTTCTGACCGTTAACATTCCCAAGCGAAAGAACCTAATTTATTTTAACCGACCAGTCCCTTACTATCTTGCCAACACCCTCCCCCTGCGAGGCCTGGTTCCCCGCCTTACCCCGTAACCCGACCTTTTGCTGCCCATGCCCCCCCGCGCACCTCAGCGCTCCTTTGCCTCAGACCTTGCAGCGCCCCATGCCCCCCCCCACCCCCCGGCTGCGTCACTCACTGTGGTGGTAGCTGGGCCCCTACCATATGGGTTCTGCTCTGTTTCTGCAAATCGCCCAGGCCCAGCAGCACTCCGTCCCCTGCCGAGACTGTCTCTCTTCACTCAGTCAAAGCGCGTGGTGATGGCGCGCGTCAGAGGAGCACAGCGCGGGGGCGGTCCCAGGGCCGTCATTGGTAGCGCTACAAGATTGACGGCCCTGGGACCCACAAACTGGGGTAGTAGGTGGTGCGTGCGTGGCGCTGGCGTGCACAGTGCACTGCAGTATTTGAGTCCTGATTATAAAGCAGTCAGAGGCATTGGCAAGGCTGCAGAGCTGTGTTACACTTACACAGCGTAACCAGATTGGTGTCACCCCATACGAGGGTGTCACCCGGTGCGGTCCGTACCCCCCTAGTGACGCCACTGCACATTCTCTTCATTTCTTTCTTAAACTTATCTTGGTCATCACTAACAGTTTTCAAACTTTGAGTTTTGTCAAGAATCCAGGCGGTACAGATCATGGTACAAGGCTTTCCCTTGCGTAACAACTCAAAGGGAGTTCTACCATGTATTTCCATAACACCTCAGCCTGCATACACAGCTCCTGTTCATCCAACAGCTTCACTTGAATAATCACAGTCTGAATCTGTGTCTTCACTCTAGCATGATGTCATTTGGAACCATGTGGTTACATTCTGCTTCTTACAATGGCTTATGAGTTAAGTGCAGCATACTACAGTATGCTTGTTTTTGTATATTGTGTTGAAGTTCAAAACATCGAAATTGTTTAGGTCGGGGGTCCCCAGCTTCCAATAATGACTCAGTGGGGGTCCCACATTCCAGAAATGAGTCTGTGGTGGTCATCAGAAGTCAAAATGTTAAGAACCGCTAATGTAAAACACTGTTCTACACTATCTTAACCCCTTCAGTGCCCCCCCCTTTCCCCCTCCTGTGCCGGGCGTTACATTAGCGGGCGGGATTCATGACGAGACTATCTCGTCATGGGCACAGAAGAGGTTAAAAATGGCAGCGGCATGAGAGCAATGAAAGTGGAGAGCGGAATTTCAATCTGGCCGCTTCTTATACACACAAAGAAAACAAGCATTGGCATAGCCAAAAGGTCTCGCCTTTGGGACCTTATAAGTGTTTAGCCATGCAACAGTTGCATAACTAAACACTTATAAGGTCCCAAAAGCGAGACCTATTGGCTATGCCAATGCTTGTTTTAACTGCTGCTATTGAAGCCTCACGGAGAACATCAAAGCGGCCATGCGGCCGCGAAAGTGATCGCAATCAAACATCAAAGCGGCCGCGAAAGAGAAAGTAATCGCGGTAAATTGCGACGCGCCCGCGCACATGCACTGTAGCTCTAGGCTGGCCTGGTAGCACTTTTTGGAGCCCTCACAAAATGTCTCGCCAGACCAGCATGCGCTGGGTCAGGCGAGACCTAAAAAGAAAGCAGTGACCAGTCTCGGAAAGGCACAAATAAAGTATATAGTACTTTACTATATCAATTATATTGGAAGCCTGGGACCCGCAAGTGTTTCCAAGACACTGGTTCAGACTGGCAGCTGACTTCCAAACCTTGCTAAAGGCACTCATTAGACAGTTTAAAAAAGTTTTGTATGACATAAAACATTTTTTAAAACAGAATATAATTCCACTTAACAATCGATACAAGAATTCTCAGCAAAAAAGTTTTATTTAGTCTTCCATCTTAACTTCTCCACCTTATTCTTCTGCATGGAGTGGGCATGTGTGCAGCTCATTTCAGTGTGGATGAATATCCTGTGCTGCACGATTCTTTGACTGCCCACCGATGCGGTTATGTGGCTGATCAGCAAGGTTGTACTCGCTTGTTGATTTCAAAGATGTCTTTTTTTCTATCTATAGATGACTGTTGCGATGCATCTTGCATCATCATGGTTGTTTTCCATAAGAACGGTTCTGCTTCAGTTACTAAAATAACTATCCATTCTCCTGCCTTTCAGCTAGTTTCTGTAGATGCTGTTCTTCATACCTCAACCTATACACCTGATCAGGCTGCACTCTTTGGGAGAGAAGCTGGTTAACTCCAGTCGTTATTCTTTTTAGTGGTGGAGGAGACCGAAGCATGCGCAACCCGTGCACACAAAAAATTCTAATATCACATTGGTGCAGATTCCCTTTTTAGGTCTCACCTAGGCAGCGTTTACGCTGTCTCTTCGAGACATGCAGTATACACCATAGTGTGGAAGCTTCATGGAAGCTCCGCCCACTCTCCGCCCATCTTTTACATTGGCTTAGGTTGTTAATGCTGCCTTCCGATTTGGTTTAAGGCTTGTTAGTCCCTTCTCATGACGATCATGTCGTCTTTTGTATCCTTCCAAGGCTACTGGACCCTTTACTCCGCACTTTCTTCTGGCGCTGATGGTCGAAGGTCACAGCTTCTCAGAATGAAAGGGGGAGCGCGGGCGCGCACACTATGACGTGCTCTCTTCCTGTCCGGCTTTAAACGGAAGGGCAGTTCTCGGATCCCCACAGGAATCCTCCAAATATTTAACAAAGTATTTCCCCGTTCACTTTCACACGGAGTACAGTGAACAAAGAAAAAATAATGTTTTTGGTACAAAAAACTTTAAAATAAAACTTAGATCACACCAATGTTATGGGGGTAGAAATGCACCTTAAACGTTCTCAAATATAAATAATAAACAGCTGAAAACAAAATGATCACACAATATACTCTTAAAGAATGTAATCATGCGAAAATGAAACCGTGGCTGCTGTGTAGCAAAGGATTGTGGGAATGCAAATTTTCCACAGAGTATTGTGCTTCCTGCAGACGCCATTTCCTGTACTACTGTCTTGTAATGGGACTTAGCTCTCTTTATTAATTAGCTGCATAAAGTGCTGCTCCTCTCTTTTCAAATTCCTATAAAACGTGTCACTGCAAAAAGGATTCATTCCTTGAGTTTTAAGGCTGTGGTTGGATATCCCGTTAAATGTTTGAGGGTGCAGTGCCTCATGTCATTACTGGATGTCCCTGTATAGTCAGGCTCTATACAGCTGCCAAGGTTTCAAATTGCTTTCCATTTGGCTGCATGTCCGCAGTCTACAGGGTGCATTGCCTGCATACACAGATCCACTCATTCGGCGAACTTCAACGGCATAGACGTTATTTCAGTGTCATAAGTCCTTTCCATTGCGAAAATAATTAGCCACAGCAGTAAAATGTCTATTTTCTGCCAAAACGGCTGTTTGACACTTGAAATAAAGGCCATGTTGATTATGATAAATAAACATGAAAACTATGCAATATCATTAAAGCAATCAATCTTTATTATATCATAATATCGATTGCATTGCTAAGATCGTTTTTTTTTAGAAGGCAAAGGTATAAAAAATAAATAAACTGCAGGATTACAAATTCATTTCACACTTTTCTGCTGCAAAATATGCAGCATCTAAGTTCTTGAGTGTTATCAAATGGTGGCATATTCAATTAGCCATTTCTTTACATACATTCATCTCAATGGTTTCCTTTGGAGGTGAATGAATGAATGAGTTTGGTATGAGAAAGCTTTTTAACAAATATAAGTTCATCTTTCAATGTTTATTTGTCCCTAAGGGACAAAACCATACTTGACCAAAACAATCATTAAAACTATACCACTGTGATTGAAACTATGAAGGCAATGACACTCTTCAAATGATGCTCTTATTTGAGACATTTAACTATGTTTAATTGTATCCAATTTACTTTGTGTGCATTTTACTTTGTCTTCAAAACATTCATACTTCACTCAAAATATTCTGCAAAGTTAATTAACAAATACTGTAAATTTTTTCCGCATAGGTAATTTTTGTTTGTTTTTTTGCTCAGGCTCACAAAAAATATTTCACATTGCGATGTACCAGATCACTCACTGAAATCTCACCATCAGCACCCCAACCCAAAAAATAGCACTTCTCTTAAGAACCGTTCGTTCACACTGGACTTTTTGTTTGCATAAGAGTCTTAAGCTATTGTTTTCAATGCATTTGTTTAAATGTAAACACAGCACGTTACACAAACTATTAACATTGTAAATGACAATGCATTTTATTTATGTTTTTAAACAACTGCATGCGATGCGTAAACACGTACTTTGTACTTATAGTCGTTGCTTAGGAAAAGCAAGGCTGGCAGTAACTGCGCCTCTTTTACTGACAGCCTTGCTTCTCGTAAGCAAGGACTACAAGTACAAAGTACGTGTTTATGCCCCACTTGTATGTTTTCAAAACACATAAATAAAAGGCATTGTCATTTACAATGCCAATCGCTCATTCTCTCACAAATGCAGGAGCACTCCATAGCAGCAGCAGGAGGGTAACTGGACAGAAGCACCAGTGAATGGACAGAAGCAACAGTGAATGTAAAAGGGAATCTTATAGAGGAGCAGAGGTTGATAGCGACATTGGTTGCAGTGCAGTAAAAGTTCTCGTGGCAACTATAGAGAGGAGCAGAGAGAACTATTGGTAGTCTCGAGAGAACCAGATCACGTTGGGACTAAAATAGAGAGAATGTTCACGAGGAGTGTGTCACCTTTAAGTAGAGATGGATTTGATACAGCCAGGGGAAATTTAGAAAGTATAAAAGTGTCCAAGGGACAATTTAGGGAGGTGCCTATAGTCTTATGTTGTTGTTGTATAAGCTTTATTACGACATCTCGTGTCATAAAACCTTGTTTGATAGAAAACTACCAGTAGAGGTCATTAATATACCAGAATTGCTTCCTGCTGAGGGCTTTCTTTTTTGTATTTTTCTGGCAACTGCCTCTATTTAACTTTCTTGATAGAAAAAGACCAGCAGAGGTCAGTAAATAACAGAATCACTGTAGCATTCTCTAGATTCCATTCCATAGAAATGGTTTTCCACGAGAACCCGTAGACAATATTTTTTTCAAATCTTGTATTTTTAGTGATATGACCACCAAAGGCCCTGATTTTATATTAAAAAACAGAGCGTTGAACTATACCATTCCCCGCTGAAAGGCAAGATTTCTCTACATGTATTCCCATACCTGGCAAGTCACGCAGTTTGGTGTTTACTCTCCCTCCATTTTAAAGAACAGTAGATGTTCAGCACCCAGGCTAATATGCTGCATTGCTAAATACATATAAGGTCCCAAAGGCGAGACCAATGCATTGCAAATGCTTGTTAAATTAGTCCTAGATTATTTGTCTAAGCAATGCTATGATGAGGGCACTTTATCGAGCGTTAAAACTTTCAAAACTGATTTGCGAATTATTGAGGTTGGATATTGGTATCTGTTTGGTATTACCTCCGAAGTAAATAGGATTTTACTCGAGTTGGCAATTCATTAAAAAAATAAATTAGGCTGCCCATAAAAGAACAATGCAGCTCTAAATAACACAAAGCAAGGAAACTGCTGTTGCATCCTGTGTGCTGGAACACATTCCGTTTCGACATTAGGCAGCACATAGAGGGGTATGATCGCAAACAATATACTAACCAACACTGTTGAAATGAAGCCAAAATGAGAGCTTTCTGACTAGAAACCGATGCTTTTTAGATGCAAATCTCCAAGTGCGTTTTAAAAGTATTTTCGTGTAATGTTTGAAAGATCGCCATAACAAAACAATTAGCACTGAATTATGGAGGGCTGCAAGCCTAAAAAATGGCAACTACAAAATCATTTCTTAAGAACAGTCTGCAACACTCCGCCGGAACAGGGCAGTGAGCAGCAGGTGAGCGCTGCTTTGGCGTCGGACTATTTTCAGGGAGTTCTGAAGCTGTCTTCTTTCACATCTAGCAACTATGCCCGCGAAAACAAATTATTTACCAGCTAGACTACAATTCACCTAATCCTATAGATTTATTCGGAGTTGGCTGAACCTGAGCCATTGCCCCTATGGCCTTTGTAAGCCCTGTACATAACCGGTGTAAACAGTGCCCTTGTTATTTGAACTCTGTTTACTGGAGTTGGAGGGATGGAAGGCGGAGTTGGACTTGCAGGGATTCAAAGATCTTGCCAACTAAAGGAGGGTTTGGACGATAAATTAAAGCAAGAGAAAGCTTTTACTAACTGACACATATATATGTGATCAAGACAGTTGGATCCAATAGTGAAATAAGGTTTCTAGCATGTAGGTGAATAATCTTAAGGTTGTACTCTCCCACGTATCAAGCAAAGGCGGGTGGGGAGAGGGGCACATAATACAGAGATGTGCTTGAAAGTCTTAACTGTTCCTGCGGGGGAATGGTGTTATCGGCCTGTGCTCTAAGAAGCGAACTGAAAATGTGCTCAATATCTTATTAGACTGTATGAGCTATGTTGCACTGAGAAGGGCTCTAAAAAACTTGTTCATTAAGTACAATATTAGCACTAGTAGTAAATCTTGCATTTCTGGTTGGAGGGCGATCAGAAAGTACATTGTACGGTTTCAGTTTGTTGGAAATTGCAAAACGAATGTTTTTAATAATAAATTTGGTGCTGTGAAATTGATCAGTGGTCGTATGCCTTTAATATCAGTTTATATACTGCGTGTGATAAGGTAAATCATTTTCATAGTTGGTTGAATAAATGTCCATAAAAGTACATTTTTCCAAGGTGTGCTTTTCAAATTCAGTCCCTTCCTCTTGGCCTGGATTGATATTTTTCGAAATATTAGGTGTAAATATTTGCAGCTTTTTGCTGTAGCAAAACCTATACAATTAGTTGCAAGTAGATAAGTAGACTCTTAGCTAAGGGTGGCTGGTTTATGTCTGGTTTAGAAGATTATTTCTGTTCTACAGCATATCGTTTTCTCTGATCTCTTGTTATTCTGGGTTAATGTTCTCTAATTGTGCAGATGTGGACCAGCTGATGGACAGATAGGACCCTTAATGACTTCCCAATGTTGTTTCAATTGCCCAAGGCCAACAACCTTGAGGTAACGTTTGTATTTGTGTCATCTTTTGCCACGGAAGTTCAAAATAGTTGATCATACAAATTAACTCCAAAGATATCCCCTCGCTGGCACAACTGCTGCCTCCGTAGCATAATTAAAGCATCAAACCTCATGGATAGCTGCTGGTGTGCTTCTTCAACTTCAGTAGGTCGAGTGTTTGTAGCTTCTCAGATCTTCAAAAAAAACTATGGCTTACGTTTTTTAATACATCCGGTTCAGAAGCTATTTTGAGTTCTAGCTTTTCGTTGTTTATTAAGTCAATAAAAAAATTGTGAGCAGTTTTAATAAGAGTCAGTTACCTCTGTAAATGAATGCTTTTATACTTCTGTCTTTTGCAGTCCTACTGCAGAAGGGTTGCTCTCCCAAACTCGAAATGGTTAGAATCAACTTTTTAGCCCCTGGTGATGTTGAACCCATGTTGTGAGGATACTTGGAAGGAGAAATCATTGTTTTCAATCTCTGCAGATGTTTGGCAGAGTCTCTATCCGATAAGAATCTTATTACATTAGATACTAAATAAACCATAGAATATATAACAACTGCATTGTTTCTGCTTTATTTTGCACACAGGAAGCTGCACAGACCATCAACTGATAATTTGCACATGTGTAATGCAGAGTTTTTGTTGGCTGTTAGCATTTTTTTAGTAGTGCTTGGGATTGGCCCTTTAAACGATAGCCATTTCTGCAGCTGTGGGCTGCGCTTGAGGATAGTGGTATGAAGCGTTTATATTTAGGCATCTTTTTTTGCCATGTAGCAATTTGTACACCTCAGATATGGTCTTGTAATTTTGTTTTGCGGTCTATAAACCAACCATGCTTCACATTGTATCTATGATGTGTTTGCTGTATATTGCTCTTGAAATTTGTCTTACTCCTTTATTTTATTTTATTATTTTTTTTGGGGGGGGGGTGGTCTAGCGATGCTACTTTAGGTCTCGTCTGCCGAAAGCAGCGCATGCGCTGCTCTCGGCATGAAGAGGACCTTTTGTAATCGATTCAGCCAAAGCTGAATGCACGCACGTCCAGATGGACAAAGATGGCTGCTCTCGCAATCCACCACGCTAAACATGCACGCGTACTGACAAACAAATGCACGCGCATGTGGACAGCCCGACACCATCTTTGTTTACTTTCATTAGCGTAGGGCTGTGCACACGCGCGCATTTTCTTTGTCCAAACGTGTGCTTTCCATTGTCATGGCAACTCGTCACGCTGCCTTGTTTAGGTTTGGCCGCGCTTGTTTCACTTATGAGTCACCTTTTAAATTTAGAAGCATTAATATATTTATGGTTTACTAAAAAAGAACGTTGTCAGTAATGTACTCTCAGTTTACTGATGTTACGGAATCTGCTGTACACATGTGCAGCTTTCCTTTGTGAGTAACGGCTCCAGTAACTGTGGGCTTTTTGTATTCGAATGGACTTCCTGTTTGTTTGTTTTTTTTCTTTCTTCCAGTAAATCACGTTGCGACAATTACTCTATCATTTTGTGCGTAACTGCATACGTTGCTTAGTGTTTCTTAGGAGTGATTCAAGACAGAATTGACTTGAATACAGAAGGTCCCCTTTTCATAAAGAGGTGCCCCTAGCTCTGAGTGAAGGTGCTTTGAAAACGCCGTGTAGTTTTTGCATACGATCCGTGACACAGTCCGAGGGGCCGCTTACAGATCCAGCCAGGGCTGATGTTTAGGGTTGTAGATCTGACCAGGTCAGTGAAATTGAAAGTGATATCATTCAAAGTGCTGTTGGTTGAAAACCAGGACTGCAGACGGTCTCTCAAATGTATGGAATGTGAGTCGACCACCATTTCATTGCATACAGGTCCTTTGTAGGAGTTTGTGATCACCCTTCATGGGTACAGACAACAGAGTACGCAAAGTAAGGGTCCGCAGCAGGTCAGTTCATGTGTTTTTTGGCAATCCTTCCCTTTGCCAATGATTGATAAACCGCCTCTATGCGAGAGTGACAATGGCTCCCTCCTCCTGCCCTCAGTTCTAAGGTTGTCACCTGCTCACCTTCAGCCATCCCGACTTTGAGCCCACGGCACTTTCCATGCTCCCGCTGCCGTTTTAAGTATGGTTCAACTACTGCGCTCAAACCAAGTGGTGTGTGTTTAAGAGTCGGGACTTATGAAGGCGTAACATTATTTTTTAAATTGTGTATTTAATATTTTCCAATTAACAGTATAGAAACATAGGTACCAAAAGATCAAAATCACAGCCAGCTTGTTCAGTCAGTCAGTGGTTGGTGGGGGCAGGGGGGTTGAACAGGATCTGAGATAACAATCTCTTTTGCAAGCTGTTTGCACAATTCACCTCATGAGATTAAGTCAATGCCACACAAAGTTGTGGATCCATCAGACGCCTGTTAACCATTAACAATGAACGCGGACCAGTGTAGGAGATATGCACTGTAATGTATTTCTATGTCACTCATGCTGCCTTATTGGCCGTTTCAAGGCGCTGGAAGTCTGTTTTTGCCTCATGTACCAGATAATTCATGTGTTTACGTTTAAGTGGGCCAGACTTTCACACTATGCAATAGAGGCACACCACAGAATAAGACCACTTAACAACAGCACTATATAAATAAATATTTATTGCCATCATGTAATTTCACTGTACAGTCCAGCGTAGACTGTAAATACTTTCTAGATGAGATGTACAAATGAGCGTACATTTGTAGTTTCCCCCACAACGGTGCCTGGTTATTAGCACTTCTCACAGGTTTGCTGTTCCTCATATAACAAGAGGTCACATCACAAACCATTTTTGTGTCTATGGTGGTAAGGTATTGCTTGTTGCAAACACATTTTACAAATGAGTCATAAGAACAGACTTCTAGAAGTGGTAATGTGTGACAAGAATGCCTGCACGACAATTGTCATGGTGGGGATATAGTTGTTTATGCTGCTGCATTATTGCCTTGTGTTGTTGAAGTTTACTGTGGTTGTTGTGCTGCATTATTTTTTTGCCTGTTTTATTCTACTGCGCCATTTATGTTCCAGTTGTATCGGTATGACGCCTTGTGTATGTTATGCTCTGGTGTTTACTTTAGAGGCGTCAATACATGCTGCTACATTTCCAGCCAAAAGCCGTGCATGTCTTTAAAATGATTATTTTTCACTCTTAAATGTGGTAAAATACGACTCTGACAGCTCTCATGAACTAGAGACACTCGCCAGCCTAAAATGTGGCAGATACTGTTTTAAGTTACACTTTCAGGGCTTGCTTTGTGATATGGCCCATCTACATTTCACTAGTAAACGAGCCCTGAGAGGCCATGTCGGCCTTTCAACATTCTAGAGTTGATAAATAGGGCGGAGTGCATTTGGGGTAATAATGAAAGATATTACTAAACAATCCGAAGACTATAGAAGAATAAGTGACGCATCATTTGTAAATTATCACACATTCTTACAAAGTCCACTTACTACTTGTAAGGACCCGTAAGGCACGCCTTTGACATGTCAGCGATACCACAACTTAGCACGTGTGCTCACCTTAATAATACTACAGGTAGGAGAGTTTCCATTGTTTCTACAAGTCACGCCCCGGCCTCTAAAACACGCCTCCGGTTGCTGACAGCGCATTCCATAGCTCAGGCGAGCGTCAGCTGCCAAGAAGACCTTTGTTTTCGTTGAGGCGATCGGCAGAGTATTGACCCAACTGGCGGGACCCTGGCAGGACGGTGGGGCACACTTGCAGCCGACATGGGGGGGGGGGCAGACAGACACCGGGCGCTTACCTGGCCAAGGTATGGTTTGTGATGATTCTACACACAAAGCACGCAGCCTCTGTGGACACAGGTAATGCGGTCCGTCCAGTATGCTTTGGTTATTAATAAACCAGGGTGTCAAAACTAACAACGTCCAAAATCTAACGACCAAGTGTACAGTAAGACGGTAGCATAGCTTAGTTGGTTCAGGTCCTGTTGCCCATAAATGCATGTATCATGTAGGTCGGGGCTCTGGCGAGGGGTTGAGTCAACTTTCTCCTTTTCTATGATTCAAGAATGTAGAAGCTGTATTTACAGTACAACAACATTAAGAAGGTTGTGATAGCAAGAACAATATAACAAGCATTGAAAATGCAATAGGTCTCGCCTTTAAGTTAAAGCCATTTGGTTTGCTAATGGTACTATATAGCAAAGCAAATGGCTTTAACTTTATAAAAGGCGAGACCTATTGCATTTTTAATGCTTGTTTTAACTATGCATGAACTTCTAAATTTGGTATCATTGGGGCATATAGCAAGCTTGCAGATTGTGCTTTACATTCTGCCTCTTCCTTTAGATTGCATCCATAATGCAGTGTGTATACCTGCGCGATTTATGGATGATTTATCTTAATTTACATACTTTGATATTCGCCTCCACTGATTGGCATATCCAAGGGTAAAGGCTAAATCGCCATATTGAAATATTGTCTTTTCTGGGTGCAAAACATGTGTGCTAACGGCGAAGTATGGAATGCACACACTTGATTGGGAGTAAGAGGTTTTGCTGTGGAGCAAATTTAAGACTCGCTCCTGCTGCTGTTTCGATAGGGGTTTTTAAAGATCTTCTTAAGAAGACTGCTCTGACTTTGGATAAACATTTTAATGATTTTGCCTTATTAAAATAATTAAATGCAAATATAAAAGGTAAAGTTTGCTTCCATTTCATTAAAATATGCGCCGAAGATGGTGAATAGAAATTACATAGAAAATATATCGTGGGGTGTCTGATATGTTTGGAAGTCACTCAGTCTCTTAACTCTACAGGCACACCAAATCAAACATTGAGAAATCGTATTTGGTGATTTCACTTGTGCACCGTAATCTTAGAAAATAAAGACCTACAGATCAGCTGATGGTATTGTATGTTCCTTGATTTTTGGGCTTTTGGTATAGCATGATTGGCAGTAATGTAAAGTGATGTGATACCCACGAATTAATTATATTCTTATATTCATGGAAAGGACGTTATTCCATAAATAATGTATTTCAACCAATAAGAAGTATTGGAAATTAAATTCTCCAGTCTAAATTCGTTATTTATTACTGAATCATGACAATCACATGGAGAGATTAAGCCCTCTATTCAGTTAAACCATTCCCTATTGGCATACCGCTAATAAAGCCTGAATAAAGCAAATATCCTATCACTTCAACTGCACATTATTACTTGAACATTGTAGACGGTAGATGCCAACACAAATACTAACCTACAAAACATGCTTTTAAAGAATCGATTAAAAATAGAGAACTTCTTCCTAAAGCCCAGGTATTCACGTTGCATAAGTAGATTGTATTACTGTCCATAGTGTGTAGCCTAAGATGTTTTGCGGTTGGCAAAAAATATTTTTCATACAATACTGAACTAACCCATCCCGTCATGACAATAAAATTCATTGACATATCCAGTACCTGGCGCTGGCTACATAGTTATTCGTTTTGCCAGTGCTTTGCTTCCTCTTTTATACTTGTGGCTTTCCAAGATGGCCAACATGTTTCAAACAACAGTTCTGGTGTCTTGCTAGATTAATGAATTTGGTCGAATGGTAAAAATATTACAGGATGTCCAAACGTGCGTCCTCGTGTGTGAAAGCATGGACTGTCGCCCTGGAATTCTTTTGTTAAAATTTATGGAAAAAAACATTGAAAGATAGCCACGTGGATGCGCGCACACCTACAGATGCATGCTCAAGTACATGCGGCCGCCAGGGAATGCTTTTTGTCATAAAGTATAACAAGTAGCATTTCGAGCTGACTGCAACACCGTAATGTACAAGCACAGGTCGCCATCTTGGAATGTTTTTTATAATGAAGTTGAACAAAGTGGTAACAGATGGCGACCCGTGATTGCTCATGCATGCTTGTGCACACGTGTCCGTTTGCAATAATTTATAACCCATTTCAACATAGCCAGTTACTAGCAGTATCTTTGTGTGCTAGGGTAGGCCTGCTAGCTGCCCTGAGGAGTGAGGATCCAGTAGTAGTAATTCTTGGGAGCTACCGGGCCATTGCATGGGTAAATACAATTTTATTTTTTTATTTTTTTTAGTAGCAAAAATAATTAAAATTAATTACACTTTTATTCTACCCCTTGTTGTGAATTCCATTAGAAACGCCTTTCTCCTTTGTCATCTAACAAGTAAGGGTACTTCAAACAAAGCTTTCCCTCTGCTTCTGTAGCAGCAGATCTGGCTTTCAAGGCAGCACAGGCAATCATCAAAAGCAACCTAAGGTGATCTACAATGAGACAGACGTTATCTTGACCCAAACATATGAAGGGCAAGGCCTGGAAAATATTTATTATAAGAAATGGGAAAGCTGTTATGCCAGGCTTTAATGTTATGGTGCACTAAAACACCTGTGTGCACAAAAGCTTCCTTTGTGCATTAGGACATTAAAGCCAAATATATTGGATAGGCTTGTAGTATTGTATTCACGATTTTTTAATCTGGCCTAGAGACTGCTCTAGCTATTTTGGCATCTTCATGTTTGTACATGCACATAGAGGGGCTTTCAGTCCGTCTTCTTTATTCATTGGTCTATTAAGTGCCTCACATTTTGCTTCACCCCACCACAGCCTACATAAGGGGCAGTGGGTCAGCCCACCTCAGTCATTGGCTCTCTTCACTGTGAGTGACCGCCTTCCACACGCGCACATGTGCTTATTTGTCTAGCATTAATAGCCCATGTCAGAGCCAAAGCTGATAGGTCTTCTGCTTTCATTTCATGTATTTTTTTTATTTACCCTTACAACGGTTCATTTTTTTAAATCCTTTTTGGCAACATGCACACCCACAATTAGATGCCAGTATTTTTACTCATTATGATATTTACTTCTATTGTAGGTTTCAAAACCTAAACACTGCAAGATTGACAAGGCCAGACCTATCAGCTTTGCCTCTGTTTAACTGGCAACTATGTCGTGCTTATTGTATGGAACTTGGGGCACTGTGATGCATTGCCATATATATAAAATAATGAAACTCTAAAATGTTTCAAGCATATCTTCACGTGCTTGGGGCATTGAACAAAGAGCGTGACATTCAGTAGCCACAGAACATGACCTGCCCTGTACAGGATATCGCCACGGTCCATGTCCTGTTCCTAATGCCAGTGTTTTTTGTACGTACAAGGCAGTCACTGGGCAGGCAAATGTCATTCTGGGCATAGGACAGGCGGGGCACGGGGAACGGCAGTCAGCATGCATTCAGAGCACAGGTAAAAACGTATAAAAATCTCTAGTGTGAGGTAGTAAATGCATGCATGGAATTAATAGGGTAGATGTATACACTTGTCTAAAACATTTTCGAGTAAAATTCTGACAGTGGAGCATGAGTTTTAAAAAGTGAGGTTTAAAATGAACTAAGGATTTTTCCCCATTAAAGTTGTTCAGTAAAACAGCGGCAAGAAAATAAATATTTTTCCTAAGGAGAGTAAGCTGCCCCCTAAGAGACGTGGACAAAGTTGCCCACAGGGTGACTAACTGGCTTCTACAAAGGATTACTAAAACAGTTCAGCAGTCTGCATGCCCGCTTAATGCAGCTGAGCCAGCAATACCAAGCAACAGTGATAATGTGGTGCAGTGAGATCTGCTGAGCAAGACTTAACTGTGGGCGTATCCGAGGACACCTGACATGCCCCTCTGCCAGTGTTAAAAGCAATGCTTAGAAGAGATCAGCTGCATCGATAGTGAACTGGCTAAGTGTGAATACAGGCATTCAGACAAGGGGTTAACATATGGGGCGTAAAGTATTACCACTCCCCAAAACATGCTGAATTTGATTAGACACAACAAAAACTCCTGTTCAACTGCCCAGGCAGTAGTATTGTCTAATGTAGGGCATGGTTGTGTTCACTAGATACAGAATTGAGAGTATTTACTGGCTTTGTACCTCAAAGTCTTTGTGAGAAAGGTCCATGCTGAGGTGATAGGCTACAAGTTTCTGGATCTTGTGCAGAGACAATACCCTTTGACACTGTTATCCTGGTCGCCCTACTCAGAATGTCAAAGCTTTGTTGCAGCAGTCTTCTATTGTGATTCTGTTGTAGCTTTAAGCCGCTGAAATATAAGCATGGACAAAGCACGAGGGGCAGACTCCCATGCAGGATGGCCATGACTTCTGCCCATTGCCTTATTCCCATGCTACCTCCAGGAAAAGATGAGGGTCTTATCATAATGGTTTGCCAAGTGTAGGCCCACATGCACAGTGATTGTTGGAAGTTCCTAATGGTGTGGTAGGTAGCAGTTTACATTGTGGTCTCCCTCAGTGATGTTGCAACAGCGGTCACATGTAGTCACTAATTTGATACAGTTTAGTGGCATTCCAAACACCTTAATATGCATCGCCCGCACTGCTCCCTTTCATCTGGACTAGCATACTTTTTCTGGTTCAGTTGGCTAGTGTGTACAGGCATGCCTATGCCACAGTGCAGACCATTTATAGCTTTCTTGTGCTTTACTCTTTGAGGTAGGACTTTCGCTTCTCTTCTCTCAGGTAGTATGTTGCTACTGTGCCATGCCCTATTTTGTCCCCCTCCATTCCCTAAAAGGAAATGAGTAGATGATTGGTAGAATAAGCTAAGGATCTATACAAGCTGATTTTTATGGTGGCACTTCATGTGGTCACCTGAGCTGCACAACATGAAGAAATAAACACACCTGTCCCTGTTGCCTGCGAGTGCTTCCCAATTCGGACTGCCCCAGATATATTTTTAGGTCTTGCAGTAGATAGCGCATGCACTGCCTCTCCGAGACATCAAGTAACCTATATGTTATGTGAAACTCCCGGTAATTTCTCCTGCTGTTTGTTTAAAGTTGGCATGTCTCCTGTTAGCTGGCTTTTTACTTGCTGTTGATCGGATACTGGCTTCCGTGTACTCCGGAAGCAGCGGCGTCTAACTACTGTTTTCCTCCGCAACGCCGCACTACTCCTTTTGATTGCTTCCCCCTTCAGCTTCATGTTATAAGCCCTCCCAGACCCTCCTAACGCAAATGCACGTTTCCCTTTATCAGACCGCGAGTCTGTGTGAAAGAGGAGGGGCGCTGGCAATCCGCTGCCATCCTATCCTGGCTTGTTTATTTTATGCATCCACTTTCACTGTGTTTGCATGCTGTTAATTGACTTGGCTTGCGTGCTGTTTATCACCCGCGCCTTTCATGTTATTTTAGCGCAGATCCGCATTCAATTTAAGGAGTGGCTGACCACTGCACTTTTACAAACAGCAGGTATGTTATTTATTTACTGAGTTATTTATTTACTGAGTCCCTTCCATCTTGTTTTGGCCGGGCTAATAAGGAAGCGCCTCAGACTCTAAAATAGTATTGTTTTCTGTTCGCTTTGGCACCGAGAACGTCGATATTCCCCAATAAGCATGCCAGTGGAGTTCGAGCAGCCCATGTGAGAGTTGGATTAAATAAGATTAGACAAGGCAGTGACAAGTGTACAGCTAAAGTGGGAGATGTGCTGTGTTTCCATTAGCTAATTGCAGCACAGTGTCAAACAGTGACTTGTGTGGAGGTGTGCGTTATACACCAAGTGGTCCCAGGTGTTTTTTTGTTGCAGTTTTAAATAGCGCATACTCGACCCACAGGTATGAGAGCGCTTTACATGAGCACTGGTTTCATTACAGACGCACTTTCATTTTTCAGGCACGGGAGATTTGTCAGAGATTTGGCCTCAATCACAGGATCCTTGCCTCCCGCCGATAGGCTACATACGAACGCTAGTCTCTCCATTACTATTGCTCCCTCTTTCCTCCTACACTCCTAGGCATGCCTCGCTCAGTATTTCTCCCCTCCCAGGTCCTGCCCTCCTCTCTGGTTTCTCCTTCTTCCCTCCTCCAGCCTACAGCACTGTAGATGAACTTTGACCCTTTCCCTCGGAGAGTCATGCTTGAATCCCTGTCCTCCCTTTGCTGCTCCTGGTTTTTTTTCTTCGTTTAATTTTACATTTGTTGGAGTGCAGCATGAAGGGTATTCAAGATGTGCATACTCCGTAAAACACCTGGTTTTCCACTCATATTGTGGGCCATGCCAAAATAACTGGACCAATCCCTTTGAATTCCTACATGCCACTAATGTATTCTATGCCTCTCCCTTTTCTTTGACACATACCTCATGCAGCGGCTCTGTTCTCTACCACAGGGCACTGTAGTAGAGTTATGTAGAGAACGAGGCACTGCACAGCCTAAGTTATGATGGGATAACTGCACCCTGGTCACAAAGGGAGTTCTTCAGTGCCTCGTAGAGGGTGTGGGGTTTCTAATTTATTGAACACATGGCCTCCAAAGTCTGACAGGCAGGCACACACCTGTTTAGTTCACACAATTTGATGTGGTGGAGAGAATGTATGCAGTCTCTTCAAGGGGTGCAGGAAAAGGGGTGTCTGAAATTCCTCTCCGAGATAGGGGAACACTAGTACCCTCTCTCCATGCACCCCACAACCCTAGCGCATATAAGCCTAAGGTAACATTTAAGCTCCCTTCACACTCATTTGCACCTGCACTTTGCCCATGACCCCTTTGCCCGCCAATTCTTTACGTGTCCTCCTCACATTCACAAAGTGTCCTCTGCTTTGCTGCTTATCCTCACTTGCATGCATAGTTACACGGCTGGAGACGCCTGTTGCTCCAGCGCTAGCCACTCCTTCTCATCCTTATCCATGCTCTTCTGCCCATCGTACCATGCTGCTGCACCTCTCAGAATCCCGGTGGAGAGCAGGGACCTTCCCTGGCATCCACACCTCAAGAACATGGGAAGAATGGCACGGAATAAGGTTTAAACCCTCAGGAAGCATGAAAGTGTAACATTCTTTCGAAAGAAGCCATAGAAACCCATCTCTACTTAATGACAACAGCTGGTTTAAAAAAATACCAATGTGAAAAAAACTAAAACTTGTGTCTGCTCAACACATCCTGTGATTGTGGGCAATTTTGGGACGGGCGCTGATAAACTCCGCCTCGTGACGTCGACACGGTTTGCCGAACCAGAGGAGCATAGAGTGGTGTGAACTCTGCCCACGGAGTAGAGTTTACCACCCAAGCCTATGTACAGCACACATACCTCATGCTATTTTTAAGTTGAGCAGTGGGATTCTTCAGGGAAGCCACATTAAGCAACACACACTGCATTCTGGGACTTGTAGTTTAGTTGTTAGCATTTTAAGTATGGGCTAAAAATGTTTCGTGTACTGTTTTCTTTTAGCCTTATAAAAAAGTTATCACTGCTTTTGTCTTTTAAGCACAATTTTGTCATCTTTATGGACAAATGTTTTTCGCAGTAGCAATTCATCCTAATTACTGCTCAAAATGTGCTCTTTTTTGTCATTCCCACTTCCTTCATCCCTAGCTGCCTTTTTTAGTGACATAAAATAAATAGTGCCACCCTTGCCCTGCAGGATTGTTGTGATCCATTCACATCCATTTTAATAACCAACCAAGAACACAAATCAACTACACAACACACAATGCCCCCAAGCACAATTTCACAACTAAAAACTACCATCCAACCCATTCCACTCTACACCACATATATCCACTCTACTACAAACCAAAATACATGGGTAAAGCACATTTTAATTTGCAACACCAGTAGCCCTAACACTCACAAATGTGAGACCGATTGCATTGTAAATGATTGTTTTAAATGCTGTCACTCGCTATGCCTGATGGTCCAGACCTGTTGATTCAAAATTTGACTTACGCTGCCAACAAAGCAATGCTTGGAAGGGGGTGACCCATTGCTTTGCTGTGCCCTGAACCAGAATGTGTATGCCACTTCAACAAAGCAAGGCTAATGGGTGGTTGACCCAACTTCTCTTGAATTATTAATTTTATGCCACCCCTAAAAGTAGACATTCGGACAAGAGCTTGGAGATGCCGAGTCAGGACTTTAATCCTGTGAATCTTGGAGTACTATAGGGTGGTCCTGCATCAAACAAATATAATCTTTTCAAAAAATGTTAATCTAGTCCGTCCCTTTGATTGGAATTGGGTTGGTACAGAATATAAATTTTGTATGACAAGACATTTTCATTGCAACCAATGTTTGGCAACCTGGGTGTAGCACTTAATGGGACCCCCCAAACAGATGAAGAGTGTATTGTTTGGATGCAAAGTAAAGCTTCAAAGAACTTAATGAAAGGGGGAAAAGCTAAGGAGGAAGCATGTGTTTGTCTCCTGAATTGCCTGGAAAACCTTGAACTCTTTCTTCTGGTGTGTCCTTACTGCAAAAGAGGGAGCAAAGCATTGTCTTTATCAATGTGTCGAAAGTGGTAGGGCGACTTTTAAAGATGGCAGGAAAAGATCAGGCAAATACGGTGCTGTAATAGAAGTCCAAGGGTGTTTAGGGGTATATGAAATTGTGCTTTTTGACTAGTTGCTCTGTGAACTGTTTATTGATCGTTGTAGGAAATTGGTTTACTGGTTGAAGGGGGTGAAACCCTACTCGAGCAACAAACACAATTCTTTGTCTGGGTGTAACACAAGCAAACCCTAAATTAACCTGTGCACAATCCTCTTGTAGCTTGGTACAAAACAGTAATGCTTAACTTAAAGGCAATGTGTAAAGTATTTATGAAGCACACAAACAGTAATAAAGTGAAAACACAGCACGAAAAATTCCACACCAATTTTAGAAGAATAGAGTAAAATTTAATAAATTATTTGACACCAAAGCAACAAAAATCCAGTCCTTATAAACGGAGATATGTAATTTCAAAGACTTCGGGAAACAAAAAGTGCTTAAAAGCACAAAGCGCCAACAGTAATTATCTGGTTGCGCCATACTGGGACAAAGTCACAAGCTTAGGCTAAACAAAGCACTTCAAATCCTGGTTGCAGAGTTTTGCATAGTTCCACATCGAGGATGTATTGCGCAGCAGCAGTTCCAGTGCGGAGCTGCAAGAAGATATGTCATGCTGCGTCTGTTCTACTAGTACAACAACTGGGCTGGCAGTGCACCTTCAGGCCCACTTCCAAAAGTCCAGGGCTGGGGTGGCACCATTTAGGGTGCAGGGCTCCCAGCAAGCAGAGTCCATATGCAGGGTTCAAGGTGGTTGGAGCATTTTCTGTCCCTGAAGCTCCGATGAGGAGGCCAGCCAACTAGCCTGTGGAGTCGCACTGGTCGTCCTGGATTCAAGGTGCAGATCCAGTCCTTCTCACTCAGGAAGCGGGCAGCAGATCAGCAGTCCTTATTGCAGCAGAGCAGCACAGCACTCCTTCCGAGTCTTCCATAGTTCCAGTGGTGTAATGAAAAGTTGGGTCGGAGGGTCCACTATTTATCCCTGGTGCCAGCTTTGAAGTGGGAGAAGTGTATAGAGGGTTCCATCCCCAAAGATGTTTGGAATTTTTTTACTCCCTGCCATGGCACAAATTTGTCTGGGGACACAAAAGACTAATGTGAAACCTTTATTAAGTGTGCTGAGGCAGAGCATTTGTGATGTGCCAGTGTGGTAGGTCACAGCGCTACCCCCGTATCAATGCAGAAATGGCCCATCTTGCCAACACCTATTCCCCCTTTGTCGCACTGTCTGGGAACTGTACACAAAGACAGACTGCCAGCTACACCTAATCATGTGATCCAGGATACAGGCAACAAATGGTTCAGGACAAGAAAATGGCAACTTTCTAAAAGTAGCATTTTCAGAATGGGGACTTTAAAATCAAATTTATCACAAAGAGGGTTTAAAATTACAATTCTTTAGACACCAAACTTTATATTCCTAACTGCTCCCAATTGAAAGTTATCACTTATAAAATATAATAATGTAACCCCAGGTTATATTGTGGGAGAGGCAGGCACTGTTTTTCACTACCATGACATGTAAAAGGTTAAAAGTACATGTCAAATGTTTTAAATACACCCCACCGTGGCCTGTAGGTTGTTTAAGTCCTACCCTAGGAGTGACTGGTATGTATTGAAAAGGAAGGTTCAGGCTTGGCAAAAGATTTAGTTTTCCAGGTCGAAATGGTAGTTTAAAACTACACACAAAGGCTTCGAAGGCAGACCTACAACATGTTTTAAAAGCCTACCTAAGTGGGTGGCACAATAAGTACTGCAGACCCACTGGTTGCATTTCATTTACACATCCTTGGTAAATGTAGTACCACTTTATCAAGGAGTTGCAATGAAATTAAGTATGTCAATTGGGTGGAATCCAATGCTAGCATGTTCTAGGGAGAGGATACACACACGTTAGCACTGGTTTGCAGTTGTAAAGTGCACAGTCATAAGGCCAGCAAAAATGAGTCCGCAAAAACAGGAGGATTAAAGGCAAAAGGTTAGGGAAAACCACGCCAAAGATGACAGTTCCAAGCATTATTTATTCAACTCTCAGGTTGTATTATGTATGTGATATTTAAACATTAGTGACTTTATAGTTTTAAAAAATATATATATATATTTGCTTCTATTGTGCAGTACAGCGGAAAGCTCTTTATTACCAAAAGCTCAAGGAAGTAAATGTAAATCTATTCCAGTAGTCCTGTCTCCGGCTCTTGAAACATTGAGAATATATTTGTCAATTCACTAGAAGGCTTCGATGCCATAGAACAGCTGTCCACAGTGGTCTATTGATGTCTCTGTGATAGCAGGCATTGGCAAACATATCTGGTTGTGGCATTTCTTTTTGATTGTAATGTTTAAACCTACATCGTTAAAGCTGTCTCCCGTCTCCATCCTTTACAGCTCATGCCCACTTCAGCTAGCACCGTGTGTATAGCAGTGCTATCAGTAAATTTGCCATTGTCTTTTTCTAGGCAGCTGAGAGGACGTCATCAAGGTGAAGCATTTTACTGCTGAAGACTGGAAGTAATTGAAGGGTTCAGCTGCTTTAATCATGGAACTACCCTTCCGGAAAGAATTGGACAAGTACAAGGATATTGATGAGGATGAAATTCTTGGCAACCTTTCGGAGGCTGAGCTGAAGCAACTAGAGAATGTTCTGGAGGAACTTGATCCAGAGGTGTGTATATCTGTTTATATTGCGCAGAAAGTAACCTAGATATCACTGTAATATCCAAGTTTAACATCTTAATTCCCAAGCAGTATTGTGTAGTCTGTTAGTACAATCCCCTAATCGAACTGTGCTGCGTACAATATTCGCCTTCTGGTAGCATAGCAAACAACTAAAAGGCTTTGCTGTGTGTTGGAAGCACAATACTGATCACCTCTAAAATATAGTATATAACATGCTGTACATGAAAAGTTACATTTTGCAGTCATTATGAGTTATGTATTAAATAGCCCAGTAAATGTTTCATTGTACCACAAGATGCTTCTCCTACTTTGTTCGACTTCGCATAATTTATGTCCTGTCATATTAGCCCAACATTGTACTATGCCAAAGCATCGCAAAAAAAAACAAGTTTGATTTCAGTCATAGGGTACCTAGTGTTTTTAGCTTGTATAGTTTATTTTTAGAATGTTTATTTAATGTCAGTTCTGCTGCATGCATTTTTCTTGAAAAAAATTTTTTTTATAACTGAATACCATGTAAATCAAAGTAATGCGTTCTCTGCTCATGTATATTTTTGTCCTAATCTATTTTGGTTTTTTTTGTCTTGTGTGGAGAAAGTGTAATTCAACTTTTTGCTAAAGGCATGGGATGGTTAAGTACATTATCTGCTTTTTTGACCTTGTAACATTTGAAGCAGTGAACACTTGCTAGGTAATCATTGTAGCTAGACTTTGTCTTACTACTTATAGTTCTCTACAACGCATTTCTTCTCATATCGTAAAATCCACTAATACCATCCAAAGCTTTCATTGTTATGTTATATGTATTCCTATGGCGCTCTATCACCTGGGAGGGTATCCTGGTGCTTTTGCAGGTATGTGAGGCTAGCCCTGAGGGGACTTACTTGAAGAATCAGGTCACCAGCTTCTTGCGAAATTCAAGAAGAGGAGCCTTTAATATGGTGTAGGAGTTTTACACTTTTTACGAGTGATGTATGAGAAGGCTTGACCTGTTCACCTGTTTTTGAGTATGTTTGAGACGTGTGCTAGTTAAGAGTTGGGCTATTGGGAGGTGCCTGGGTGGTTGGTGTAAATGATCGCAGCTCTTCAGGTAGGCTGGGCCTGTCTTGTGTAGAACTTTATATGTGTGGGTGAGAAGCCTGTACTGTGCACCCTTGTGTAGCGGAGCCAGTGGAGTCCCGTCAGGAGAGGTATGATGTGAGATCGGAGTGGGAGATTGAGGACAAGTCCGTCAGCTGTGTTTTGAACAGTCTGTGGT
Organism: Triturus cristatus; assembly: GCF_964204655.1. NCBI lineage: Eukaryota > Metazoa > Chordata > Amphibia > Caudata > Salamandridae > Triturus > Triturus cristatus. Next base: position 397,976,168 of record NC_140583.1, on the reverse strand, counting down.
CTGTTTGAGTTGTTTGGTGATTACTGCTGGGTATACAGCAGTCCCTAGTCCAGTCTGCTTGTGATGAGGGCTTGAGTGACGGTCTTCATGGCGTTTTGTAGTGCTGTACTGTAAATAGTCATTAAAAATAACTCTTAACTTAGCTGGTAATTACTTTAATGAAAGGTATTGTCCTCCGGTAAGGAGTCAATTAGGAAAGTAACTCATAAGATAAAATAATGTAGTTATGTAAAAGGATGGGTGCTCTCCAGCTCAATAGTTTGAGAACTTATTCACGTTTTAGGTACACATTACTGCATGGAATAATCAAGTCATGTTGACAGAACAATATTTTACTGTCCTGTAGCCTCTGCCTTCTACATGTGAGGCTTATAATGGATCCTGATTTCAATTGATGTGCCACTTACCATAAAGTGTCAAAACTGATTTCAAGTTTGAAGGCTTATCTTGCATTCATGCTTCTCTGAATGAGCGTTTCTTGCAAAAGGCTTAGAAGAGCCCAGAAAGTCCTGCAATATTCCGTGCTACAAGTGTTCAACCGCTCTACACAGCTAAAATGTTAGTGTCTAGACCGATTATTCTGAAATCTTATAAAATTTTGATAAGGAAGCCATGACAGAGTAGGACCTCAAGAAAGTTGTAAGAATTGTGAAAGCTTTCTGACATCTTACTTTAAGGATAAATCTCAGAATTGTCGTTGGAGAGTGTTATTCATAACCCTCTTTAAAGTAGAAGCCTGCAGGATGACCTTTAAAGTTTGTTGAGCCTATATCTATTTTTCAACTTAGAAATATAGGATTTAAGGAGTTTAGCTGAGAAGCTGCATCTCTAAAGGAACCCGGTATATACAAAATACAGTGAATTTAATTTCTAGTTAATTCTGCCCGATGATATCTCAAAGTCCTGTTGCTGTTAAATAATTCCAGCAAACATTGTGCTGTCATGGAATAATATTTTCTTGACAAATGTGGCAGAAGATTAATCCACTAGGTGCTCATTTTTTTGACTAAAAGTTTGAAGACCACCAGAAGCAACCATGATCTAATGTGACATGCCATATAAAAATGACAAATTTCATAGCAATCGTAACGGAATAAAACGAAGAAAGTGATAGCATAATCCTCACCTCCGAGTCCTTAATAGAATTTAAATTTCCGTTACGATAGCTTGGACATTTTTCATTCATTCTATGTCCGGACCGAAGGCGAGGATTATGCTAGTTCAAAACATGCTTACCACCAATTGTGCCATATCCAGCACTGGTTTAAAATAAAAACTTTTAAAAGTTGAGTCAAAGGACCAATCGTCCGCATTCATAATATCCTCCAGGTGAGCCCCTAGGCTGAACGCCTTCGAAGCCATAGCTCCTTGAGTGGAATGTGCTCCAAAAATCTTCAAGTCTACCCCCGTCTCCTGCATAACCCACCTTACCCAATGGGCTATGGTAGGTGAAGAGACCAGTTTATGCGGTTTTCGGAGGGCGATCAAAATCTGCCTCTCCCCGGGGGATTAAATTCCACCGACATTGCCTCGTAAGCCTTCAAGCACTGAACGACATACAGCTTTGGAGAATCTGGAAGGGCCATGTAATCGATCACTCTCGTATTGGATTTGGTGCACCTGTTAACTGTGAAGGACACTCCAGAGGGAGAAAAAGACCATCCGGTAATATAGAGTGCCCGAACGTCAGAAACCCTTCTGCATGACACCATGCAGAGCAGCATATCCATCTTGGCATACAGCTCTTCCCGAGATAGGAACTCATTGGGTTGCCACGATAAGAGGTTAAGCACCTTGTTGACCTCTCACAGGGCCGAATAGCATGGTTCCGATGGCAATCATGAGCCCCATAACAGTCTGCATACAAAAGGGTTTTACCCCACCTGTGCCCTGTCCACAGGCACATGGCCCGCCGAGATGGCCAAGCGAAAGGTGTTGCTGGAACGATCAACCATACACAGTTGCTCTAAACTGGCCCGGAAATTAAGGATATGGACTACACTGACTCCCACCGGATCACAACGCCATTGCGCACACCAACTGGTCCATCTCGTCCTTGCGAACTTGTAACACTTGCTGGTGCACTCTGACCAGATGTTTGCCAGGAGCTCCACAGCCTGTGCCGAAGGTCACAGGAGCAGCCATCAACTCCTATAGTTCGCCACGCCATCAGGCAAAGGGACCCTTCCAGAACTTAGTTGGTGCGGGATCCGGTTCGGATTGAGAAGTAGAGGAGGAGAAATTTTCAGAAGAACTGGAAACCAAACTTGAGATTTCCAAATCTGGGTGATCATATACGATGTCTGTCTTCTGTCATCTGATCTGAGCTGATGGTCTAGTGATCTTCGCAAACTGGGAACATGCAAAGCCCTTCACTGGTCCCCAGCCCTGCAGGAATGCATTTGTGGCCTATGCTTAAGGATCTGGTTTCCAGCTAAAGAATCTGGGTAGCTGGTGGTCCAGCCTGGAGGCAAACTGGTCCACAGAGAAGGGGACAAAAGCTTCTGGATGAAGCTTCAACAGACTGGAATTCAGGTAATGATGAAACTGCTTATCCGCCGCTTGATTGTCCTAACCAGGAAGGCACTCGCCAAGACCAATATCTGATGATGTAAGCAGAACTGCCAGAAGTCGCTTGCCAAGTCTGAGAGGATCTTGGACCGAGTGCTTCCTAGGTGGAATATATAACTGACTGCCGAAATATTGTCTATTTTTTTTATAACACACAGGACTGAACTTTGTCTCCCATCCAACAGCGAACTGCGAAGTTACCCGCCAGGAGCTCCAAAAGGTTGATATGAAGTTTCTGCCCCTGAGGAGACCATAATCCTCCTGTGGAAAAATCTCCACACGAGCGCCCAAGCCGGACCTGCAGGCATTTGACTTCTATCACGAGGTCTAGAGCTGAGCCGAATATTACTTTCCCATTCCGCCCCTTTATGTGGAAAAGCCACCACTTAATCTCCTCCTGCGCTTCATCGGATAGAACAACCGCTTGGGAGGATGAGAGCCCCTTAGGTGCGTGGCCTTCAATCTCTGAAGGGCCTGCTAGTGAAGGGGGCCTGGAAAATGGAGGGCGATAAAAGCCCTTTCAAGCCAGTGGTCTGTCTTAGTGACACCTGTTGCCGAGACAAGGTTCTCCAGAGTTCATGTTGAGTCTTGGCCACTTTCCGGGATGGTAGACTCAACAAAGCGTCTGTGGAATCTATAACAAACTCCCAAAAATCTGCTTTTTGCGTCTGGTTAAGGAGAGATTTCTTCTCGTTTATAACAAACTCCAAGCTTTCTGTTTGGTTAATTGCCATCTGCAGCTGGCTCGACAGCTGTTGGGGGTAGGTCTTGAGCCAGGCGGAGCATATCATCGAGGTAAATTAAGTCGACCCCCTGTGCCCACAGGAACTACGCACCTTCACGAAGCAGCAGGGGGGGGCGGCAGAGGAAAGCCCGAAAGGCTGGGTCATGAATTAACTTTCTGTGGGGCAGGAAGATTAGGATGTCCAAGTAGGCATCCTTTGGGCCCAGTCAGACCATCCAGTCTGAGGGACGAAGCACTTTGTGAAGGAGGTGGGTGCCCTCCATTTTGAAATGGCTATTCATCAGCCACTCATTGAATTTGCACATATTTATGACTGTGAATTGGCCACCATCAGCCTTGTTGACACGAAAAAGATTGCTGACAAACCTACCGGAATGAGAAGTGGTTGCGCATATGGCTTCCTTCTGTAGAAGCGAGGTAACCTCTTCGTCCACCAACTCTGCCTCCTCCTGAGAGAATTGGAGAGGTCTGGCGTGATGCCTGAACTGTGGACCCCAAAACTCTATTTGAAATCCCAGTACTGTTTGCAGAACCCATGCATTGCTCGTGATTGTTGTCCACACATGGAGAAACAGTGCCAGACGGCCCCCTACTTTTGTGAGATGTACCCTACTTGAGAGAAGAAGGGCGAACACTTGCTTGTAGTGGAGGAAGCATCGAATCATTTCACTCCTCCGCCTCTGAAACGCCTGCCACGGGGTCGGGTAGTAGTTTGCAAAACCGGTCTGATCTTGGTAGTGGCCACGCCTGGAGCCTTGACCAGCCGAGCGGCCCCTGCCTCGACCGGTCCTCTCTAAAACCTGGGGAGAGAAGACCCTCTTGATGGATGAGTGAGCATTATCCAGTGATGTAAACTTATTTATAAACTTTCCCAGCTCATTTATGAATGGCTCCCCAAAGAGCCCCTCTTGGGCCACTGCTCCTGCCTCAAAATCCGTGAAGTTCACAAGTTATGGGGCCACTTTTATTAGCAAAGAGCAAAGCCGCTCTGTAGACAGTGCGCAGTTGCAATTATCTAGAAACACCACTGCACGCTGAGCCTACCTGGAGAGAACCTCTGGTGAGACCAGGGAACCTAAAGACTTGGCATCCTCTGCTATGTCTCGGATTTTGGTAATGGGAGCAAAAGCGTCCAGAAGCTTATCCTGGCATGCCCACCATGATGTATCAATCCCTTTCCTGGGGTTCTTCATGAATTTTGTGAGGAAGGTGACCATGTTGGAATTCTGGAGTTAAACCAACCTTCCCGTCCGACAAAGGACGAGGACACTCTACTTTAAGGCAGCTATGGGCGGCTTTTTACAAAGGGGTCCTTGTGCGACTCACCACATAGTTTGCCACCTCGGGGATGGGGACCCAGTCAGAGAAGCTGGGATGGAGGATGTCCTCTAGGTCCAACATATCTGAAGTGCCATCTGGTGCCGTAGAGCCAGTAGCAGGGGGGGAGAGGGTATGCACGGGGTGCCATGGTCTGGATGGACCAGCCTCCTCATCTGTATCCCCGTTGGTATCCTACTCGGTGGAGACAGGACCTGGGTTATTATCATTAAGGCATGATAAAGTCAGAGGTAGGTGGGGTGGGTGGACCTGCGCTAGAAAAGCCTCTCATAAGCATGCAAAGGCGTTGGGGAATCAACTCCTCCAACCTGAGGCGCTTGGACTGGACAGGGTCCTTCTCGGAGGGCTGGACAGGAGGTGTGAATTCTGGGGAAGTATGCCTCTGAGAAGTAAAAATTTTCACGCGTGTTCTGTTAGGTGAGGCTCTGGTCCATTGGGCCCAAAGCCTTCTTTGCTCCCCTATAATTCGAGGCATCCACAGCCTCATAGAACTCCTCATCCCACCGAAGATAGGCAAGGGAGTCCACTCTCTCTTCCAAGTCATCCTCAGCCTCCACAGCCAATTGACCTGAGGGGGCATAGAAAATATAGCGGGCCAATAACGCTGAGCTGCGCTATTATCCTAAGCGCTTCAAGACAAAGCACTTTGGAATGGCAGCATGAAGAGCTGCAGATTGGGAGCAGGTGGGAGCAGAAAATTATGAGTGAGCAAAGTCTCACAATTGGATGGGTCTATGCCCAGGACCACGAGCCCCTCTGTGCAGTGCTTAATGTAACTGGAGCGAGAGCCTGCCTGGCAGTGTGTTCCCCTTGGCTGTCACGGCGAGAAACCAACATTACTGACCCTGGAAGGGCACACTCCGTGGGTGGTAGGACTATGTTGCAGACGCTGTCTCCTGATTGGATGTTCATGGACTGTTCATGACGTCTGTTTTAACTAAATTCCCAATGATTCATGGGAACAGCTTTTTTTCTTTAATAGTTATAATGAAATGGCTTCTGTGAATAAAACGAAGAAGTGATAGCATAATCCTCGCCTCCGGTCCGGACATAGAATTGAGCATTAGTTTCAGATAGCAGAGTGCTATAATTTCATACACAGGACCATAAAAACAAATTGCTAGTACCTGTGAAGTTGAAACCATTTGAGTAGGTTAGCTTTGCATTAGCGTTAAACGGAGGCACAATACACTGAAAACCAGAAAAGGAGTAAGACCTCCGACCTTCGGTCTATGTCCACTCTCTCCCTGCAGCTCTGCTGTGCCATCTCTTACCTCCAGACCCTGACCTCCTGGAATTCCCCCCCCCCCCGGAATTCCCCCGCTCCCACCACCCAGCATCTCCTCCCTCCCACATCCCCTACTTAATGCGGACGAGCGCAGCGGGCGCGCCGCCAGCGTGCCGAAGGCTCGCCAAAGGCAAGCCCGTCTGTGCCCCGACCAGCGCCAGGAACTCTGGACCTCCCACAACCTATCGCTACGACACCACCACCCTCCCCGCACTCAACCCTGGAAGACTTAGAGAATGCCAACAGGCCTTGTCGAACACGACCCATGGCCAGTTATCCTGCCTCCACTGCTGCCACCGCCCCCCTGGCCTCCAACACCGCCAACGCCAGAAGCGGCGACACCCTAAAATGCGTCCTCCTCAACGTACGCTCGGTACACAAACACGCCATGGAAATCTGGAACCTACTCGACTATATCGCCAGACATCGCCTTCTTCACAGAGACCTGGACCAACGCATCCTCCGCCCCCGACATCAGCACCGCCATCCCAGATGGATACAAGATCCAGAGGAAAGACCACCCCAACCACTCAGGAGGGGGCCTAGCCATTGCCCACAAGAGCACCCTCCGCCTCCCCACCTCCAGCAAAACCTTCCCCCTCCACTGAACACCTGCACTTCCAGATCCAGACCACCCCTAAAGCCACACTCCGAGGAACCCTCATCTACAGAACCCTCGGCCCCCGAACACCCTTCACCACCACCGACTTCATCGCACCCCACGCCATTGCCTCAACAAACTACATACTAATTGAAGACCTGAACTTCCACCTTGACGACCCCAACTCCACTGTCCTTCGTGACAACCTTGCCAGCATCGGACTTAAACAACTTGTCAACCTACCGACCCACAGAGCAGGACACACCCTCGACCCCCATCTTCGCGGCAGTAAACCGCATCCAATTAAGCCACACAACTCAGCCGCCATGGACTGACCACCACTACGTACGCTTCGCCATCAACAAACCCAAGGCACCCAAACCAGCCCCACGCCCACCACAAAGGAACTGGAGCAAGTTTACGGATGAGCAACTTAACTCCACCTTCACCCGAGACAACCACACCTGGGCACCCGACTGCACAGACGAGCTCGCCCCGCTACACAACCCCGACAGACAACGTCCCAGGAAAGCCGCCTGGTTCACCCCCCCACTCCAAGAAGCCAGACGCACCTGCAGATGCCTGGAGAAGAACCGTAGAAACACCAAGACAACCGAAAACCACACCACCTACAAGGACGCCATGACGGACTACCACAACCAGATCAGAACCACCAAGAGGAACTTCATCCACTACAAACTCCTGGCCAACTCCAAGGAACTTTTCAGTGTCATTCAAGAATTCACCAACCCACGCAGTGAAGCCACAGACATCACCCCATCCCAAGACCTCTGTGACAAGCTTGGAACCCATTTCCACCTGGAGATCAAAAAGCTGTACGACAACTACATCGACCAGGCGCCATAGACGGCCCCCCGCTACCCAGCAACACCAGCCAGCCCACCATCTACAACTGGACACCGATCACGGCAGAAGACACCGCCTCGACAATGAAAAGCATCCACTCGAGGGCCCCCACCAACCCCGGCCCCCCTCACATCTACCACAGAACCGCGGCTGCCATCGCACCCGAACTGCAACGCACCATCAACACAACCTTCAAAACGGGCACCTTCCCAGACGACTGGAAGCACGCAGAAGTCAGACCTCTGCTCAAGAAGCCCACAGCTGACCCCACCGTCGTCCTGAATTATCGGCCCATCTTGCTCCTCCCCTTCGCTCCCAAAGTTGCCGAGAAAACAGTCAACAGTAAACTGACACGATTCATTGAAAACACCGTCCTCGACCAGTCCCAATCCAGATCCCGAAGCAACCACAGCACAGAGACTGCCCTACTCGCTGCCACAGATGACATCCGCACCCTCCTGGACCCAGGCCACTCCGCAGCCCTCATCTTACTCGACCTATCAGCGGCCTTCGACACCGTCTCCCACCGCACACTAGTCGCCAGACTACACGGCGCAGGCATACAAGGAACAGCCCTGGACTTGATCCGATCATTCCTCACGGAAGAAGCCAAAGGATCAGACTCCCACCCTTCCTCTCTGACCCCACGAAAATCACCTGCGGAGTCCCACAGGGTTCATCCTGGAGCCCCACCCTCTTCAACATCTACATGGCCCCCCTCGCAGTCATCGTCCGATAACACTGCCTCAAAATGGTATCCTATGCTGACGACACCCAGCTCATCCTCTCCCTCACCAAAGAACCCACCACTGCCAAACTCAACCTCCAGAAAGGAATGCAAGACGTCGCAGTCTGGATGACCAACAGATGCCTGATGCTCAACGTTGAGAAGACCGAATTCCTCGTCCTCGGTACCACCCCTTCTGCATGGGACAGCACCTGGTGGCTGACCGCCCTCGGAAGCCCACCTACCCCCTCAGACCACGCCAAGAACCTCGGCATCGTACTCGACTCATCACTCACCATAAACTGACCGGTCAACGCCATCACCTCCAGCTGCTTCAACACCCTCCGTAAGACTTTCAAGTGGATCCCCTCTGAGTCAAGGAAGACAGTCATCCACGCACTCATCACCAGCAGACTGGAATATGGAAACGCACTATATGCCGGCATCAACAAGTCCCTACTCCGCCAACTCCAGACAATACAGAACACCGCTGCCAGACTTGTCCTCGGCATCCCCCGACACTAACACATCAGGACCCCGACTCTAGTTCAGCGACTCCATCACCGACTTCATCAGCACGCACACCCACACCTCCACCGTCTACATCCTCCTTGGAGACCTGAACTTTCACCTTGAGAACAACAGCAGCAACTCCACCACCCTGATCGATAACCTCGCCAACCTCGGACTGAAGCAACTCGTCACAACGCCTACCCACTCCGCCGGCTACACGCTCGACCCCGTCTTCTCCTCAAGCTCCCACGTCTCCTTCTCAAGCTCCCACGTCTCCTTCAGCCACACCACCGAACTCCCCTGGACTGACCACCGCTGCATCCACTTCACCTTCCAGAATCCCACCACACACCACCGCACCCAACAGATCCCCCGCCGCTGCTGGAGCAAAATCGCCGTAGACCAACTACACGCAAACCTCGCTCTCAGCCCACCCACCAAACTCTACAACACAGACAACGCTGCCCACAACCTCAGATGCTGGATCGATGACTGCGCCAACATCCTCGCCCCGCAGAAGAATCCCTCCTACAGAGACACCAGCAATAGGGCCAGTTGGTTCACCCCAGAACTTCTAGCCTCCAAGCGAGCCTGCCGGAAATTAAAGAAGAAATGGCACAGTGAGCAGACTCCAGACAGCCACGCAGCCAACAAGGACGCCACCCACAACCACCATCACCTCATCAGGACTGCCAAGAGGACCTCCTTCAAAGACCGTCTCGATGACAACGCACACAATAGCAAGGAGCTCTTCAACATCGTGAAGGAACTTTCCAACCCCAGCTCCAACGCCAACGACATCCCGCCGTCGCAAGCCCTGTGCGACTCCCTTGCCACTTTTTTCCACCGCAAGATAGCAGACATCCACGACAGCTTCAACACCCAGACAGCCCCAGCAGACATCAACACAACAGACTCTCCGCACACCATCGACCATGACCCCCAGCTAGCCTGGGCGATTGTGAGCTTCAATGACACCATCAAGACATTGAGCACAATCCACTCCGGCTCCCCGTCAGACCCTTTCCCGCACCACATCTTCAACAAAGCCAGCAGTTCCATCGCACCCCATCTGCGCAACGTCATCAATCTTCCGGCCCATCTCCCTGCTTCCGTTCCCGGCCAAGGTCATCGAGAAGATAGTCAACAGACAGCTAACCCGATACCTTGAAAAAAACCAGAATTCTGGACCCTTCCCAGTCAGGGTTCCGCAGCAACCACAGCACTGAGACTGACCTTATCGCAGCCACTGACGACATACGGACCCTGCTGCCCTGAGAGGTCCAGGAGACCGCGGCCCTCATCCTCCTGGACCTCTCCGCCGCCTTCAACACTGTCTGCCACCGCACACTACGCACACGCCTCCACGCCATAGGGATCCGAGACAAGGCTCTGGAATGGACCACCTCCTTCCTCTCCGGCAGAACCCAGAGCGTCCGCCTTCCCCCTTTCCGATCCGAAGCCTTCGAGATCTGCGGCGTACCCCAGGGCTCTTCCCTCAGCCCTACTCTGTTCAACATCTACATGGCTCCGCTCGCACACGACACCCAACTGTTCCTCTCCCTCACCAAGGACCCCATCACCGCCAAATCCAACCTTCACAAAGGAATGAAGGCCATCGCCGACTGGATGAAGATCAGCCGACTGAAGGTGAACACGGACAAGACGGAGGGCCTCATCCTCGGCTCCAACCCTTCAGCCTGGAACGACTCCTTGTGGCCGACGGCACTGGGGGCAGCCCCGACACCCACCGACCACGCACGCAACCTGGGAATCATCCTCGACTCAACGCTCTCAATGACCAAGTAAATCGTCGCCTTCTCCTGCTTCAACACCCTCCGGTTGCTCCGCAAGATCTACAGGTGGAACCCGACCGACACAAGAACAACAGTCACCCAGGCCCTCGTCAGCAGCAGACTCGACTACGGAAATGCCCTCTACGCGGGAGCCCCAACCAAGCTCATCAAACGTCTGCAACGCATCCAAAATGCCTCATTCACAACTGATCCTCGATGTACCATGCCACAGGCACATCGCTCCCCACCTGAGAAACCCGCACTGGCTCCCCATCAACAAGTGGATATCCTTCAAGCTCCTCATCCATGCACACAAGGCACTCCACAATACAGGTCCAGCCTACCTCAACAGACGACTTTCCTTCTACATCCCCAACCGCAAGCTCCGCTCTGCCGACCTCGCACTCCACCGTCCCTCGCATCCGGAGAACATCCAGCGGTGGAAGATCCTTCACCCACCTCGCCGCCAAGACCTGGAACACCCTCCCACTGAGTCTACGACAGACCCAAGACCTGCTGACCTTCAGGAGGCTACTCAAGACCTGGCTGTTTGACCAGTAGTGGCCCCCCGCCGCCACCTCCCAGCGCCTTGAGACCCTCGCGGGTATGTAGTGCGCTCTACAAATGATTGATTGGTCAACACCTACAAAGTCTCCACTGGCTCCCTGTGGAGAAAAGATTCACTTTCAAAATCCTCACTCACGCCTACAAATACCTACACAACAACGGACCCAAATACCTCAACGACAGAATCAACTTCCAGGTGCCCAAAAGAATCCTCCGATCTTCCAACCTCGCACTGGCCGAAACCCCGCACATCCACAGAGCAAGAGCAGGCGGAAGATTCTTCTCTCACATTGCAGCCAAGACCTGGCACGAGCTACCCGCAGACATCAGATGTGCCTCCTCCCTGAACACCTTCAGAAAGACCCTCAAGACCTGGCTCTTTAGCTAAACAGATCTGTGGACCTCCGCGCCCCCCACAGCGCCTTGAGACCTTCACGGGTTAGTAGCGTGCCTACAATTCCCTGATTGATTGATAATGAAATGTATATGGAAAGAATTAATATTTAGAGCTTCAGGTTGCACAACAAAGAGTGTAAGCCCATTTGCTTAAATTCTGTATTCTTAATATGGCATATGTGAGTTTCTGGGGTATCATTTAAGTTAGGAAGGAAGTCGTGGCTCCAGCAGGAAGATAGTGGGAACTGAAGTCTTCTGGTTTTCTACGTTTATGAAGTGGAGTTTAACGGTCATCCTGATTACATTAAGAAATTTGGTGTCTAAAAGTTTAATGTGGAGGAAAATCCATTGGAGAAGTGGATAGAGTTCAAATTAACCTTTCGGGGGACCAGGAAGTTTGGGAGTGGCTAGGCAGTAATGCCCATCTAATTGCAGTAAGCTAGACCTCGCACAACATGCTAGTAGAGCAGTGATTTGGTGAGTGCTGCTTGAAATAGAAGTACGAGTGTTTTGTTCTCAGAATTTTGCAAATAACCTCCTGACTTGGTGTCAGTGGAGAGACGTGGGTGAGCAGGGAGGTTGAATGCTTTTCTCATGAAAAAGTAGATTTTTTGTGTACGAGAGTAGGAATTCTAGGTGAACCTTCTACGTAGGCTTCTGTACTTTTCCAGATTATTCATTAGAATATTACAAACTATGGACAGATTTTCCCATTGATTTATAGCAGATGGCTGTGTTGGTGGAGGAAGTAATTCAGCAGTTATGTTGCACATCAGATTTCTTCATGGGGTTGAGTGTGAGCATGGTAATGACCCTGGGTGAAAGTACTAAGGGTGAAAAGGGTCTCAGAGGCAGACTTTGTAGGGGAAGTATATGGTTTTTGAAGATTTGACTATAAGAGGGAGCAGATAGCACTTCTTGGCTGAGGCAGGCAGGTGGCTCTGCCACTGGCATTTTGGTTGCAAATCCGCTTTTTAATTTCCAGTTTCATCCTGTGAGTCTCATGTACACTCTTTGTTGTTGGCCCATAACATGTTGAGAAGGACACATCCTACCCTTGTCTTAGGAAGATAAGTTAAGAAAGTCCTCTCCTTTCTTCTACAAATGATGAAGAAAACTCGGCAATGCCTTTAAAATGTCAGGCATGTGTTTCTTGACTTCAGGAAAAGGATTCACACATTGTAATCTATCTGCAATAGTAATGAAGTATAAGGTGACTGGATTTACACAAAGTTCTCCCTGTTATATCCCGTTCCTGTGGAGGATGGCAGCTGAAAATTTTGCTGGTTGGGCAGTATTGGGGGAAATCTTTGAATTCAGTCTCCAACCCAGCTCTCACAACACGGACTTATTATCAATGTTGCATGTAGCCGAACCATAATTACATGTCTTGCCCAAGTAGCAGCTTAGGATGTCTCCTGCCAGGGAGCTATTGCTGATGGTCTTAAGCCCTGGCGCCAGTTCGATCATCACCTCTTGGCGGATCTTGCTGAACCTCCTTAACCCTTTTATGACCTTTGATGTGGGTTTTTGCACATATGAAGACCAAGGCACATCTCGCCAGCCAAAAGTCAAGTTTAATTACTTTTTGAGGGCTTTGAATAGTCCTCTGAAGTAGTACACCTTTTTAATGTCCGGTTCATCCATTCCTAAATGGAAAAAAGCCACTTTTTTTTTTGTCCTGCCTCTGGTAAGGTTATCCTTCCAAGACTAAAATGGGATATTGGCCGGTTGCCTTTCTCCCTCAAGTTAGCTAGAGGAATCTAATATCTATCCATAGAAGCCTTACTCCCCAGCAGTTTTCACAACTAATGTCCGCAATTCATTCCGTTCTCCCACAAACCAAGATGTTTGTTCTTACTACGAAAAATAGACTAGAGAAGGAGGGATGTTTATCCATTAAATGCCTACTATTTAGACTTCCTATTCCACTGGTTAAGTACATATACTATACAGCAAAGATATATTCGGACTGCCCTCTGCTCACCTGTGCCGTGCAAATGCTGAAGATAGTGTTGGCAAGTTTAAACCTCCAAACTTGGAAATACAGGTAAAAAAATGTTGTTCCACGCTTGGAAAGGGACCCACACCTTGAATAGCCGAAGCCAATAATACTGCTGTAATTATGCTTAGTACCTAGTCACTCATGTTCATGCATCTTCCAGGCATGCTTCCATGCAGTAATTCTTAGGAAGGCTTCTTTCAGATTCTGATACCACAGTTTTAATGCTCAAAGAAAGAAATGAAATCTGGTAGCCTAATCAATAGATTGAGAGCCTGATGGATAAAGGTATTTTGCAGTTGCAAAATCGCAGAAGCCTTTCCGACTTGTGAAAGGGGTTTTGATGCTCTATTTGAATTTCCAGTTGGAAAGGGAATAATGGGCACGCCTGTCCTATCTACTATTTAGATAGGAGTGTACCTTTGGGTTGTGACCGCACCTCAAAGGCGGTGGCATCTGATTTGCACGGCAAACTTCCTCTATGGGAATCGTGCCTGCTTTTCCCAATGTCTTTCCGAACAAGAAGCTTTATAAATTTTTAAGCAGCGGTGGTCCCTTTAAATGAAGTGTGCTGCTTTTAAAAAAACAAAGGTTTTCCGTTTTGGAAATCCAAATGCAAGGGCAGAGTTCTGCTATTCCCTAGAGGCCTCCACCCTGCATGTGCAGCCAGCTGCAAGGTGTTGCAAATTGTGACCTGCCTAATTAACATTTATTATACAGGTAATTTTGTGACACTTTGCAAATCATAATTTGCAGTACAACATTGATGTGAGAAATGTGTTCCTCCCCATTTAATCCCCCTGAAATATTTGCTTTTTAGGCCATCTGGTTTATGGCTCACTACCCAAGTCGCAATCACGAAGCTCGATTATAATGGATTGGGAGTGCTAACTGCCCGTATCCACTTTTAGTTGGGTCTGCTGCAGCATAGCTAGGGTAAGAAGCTCTGGGCTGGTCACACATAAACATGTGCCTAAATGCGTGTAAAAACATGCTGGCTGAGAATGTGAGACTAACGTCTAGCTCAGTCCAGTATCTGCTCACAGGTAGCCTGTTGCCGAAGAAACCTGTAGGGAATTGGTGACTACTTAGGCAGGCCTTATAAAATAAGTGTGCATTAATAGAGTGAGTATAGGCATCTGTTGTGACTACTGAACAGTGTGTGCGCTCTTCACTGTATTCTACACTGTGGATGAAATCTGCACCAGTCCACTGTTTCACCATGGCTAAGCCTAGAGACCCAGTTGATGCACCAATATTATGGTAAATGAGGATTCAGAATACAGATCTTCTATTAATTTCCACGTATCTGTATTCCTTGTGACACTTCAGGATTGAGCATTTTTCTCTGCTTCTGCTCCTAATTAGATTTGAGCCTTTGAATCACTAAGTTGGGCCAGGTTAATTACTCTATTAGCAAGCTGGAGGATCAAAGGCCTCAATACCAACAAGCATTTGCAATGCAATAGGTCTTGCATTTATAAGAGTTTGAGCTATTGGCATTGTAAAATTACAATGCCTTTTATTTGTTTTTGTTTTAAAACAAATAAAAGGCATTTACAATGTCAGTAGCATAAACTCGCATAAAAGCAGTGTGTGGAGTGCAGCAGTGTGTGGCGTGCAGCAATGTGTGGCGTGCGAAACCTGTAGGGAATTGGTGACGACTTAGGCAGGCCTTATAAAATAAGTGTGCATTAATAGTGAGTATAGGCATCTGTTGGGACTACTGAACAGTGTGTGCGCTCTTCACTGTATTCTACACTGTGGATGAAATCTGCACCAGTCCACTGTTTCACCATGGCTAAGCCTAGAGACCCAGTTGATGCACCAATATTATGGTAAATGAGGACTCAGAATACAGATCTTCTATTAATTTCCACGTATCTGTATTCCTTGCGACACTTCAGGATTTAGCATTTTTAGGTCTCGCCTGAGCCAGCGCTTTAGCGCTGATCTCGCGAGAGCTTTTGTAAAAAGGGGATCTAGAAGTACAAACCAGTGCTTTCAGGCCGCCAACTACAGTGCATGTGCGCCGGGCGCGCGCACCATTTGGCAGCCTGCGTGATCATTTCACGGCTGCTTTGATGTTCTCAGTGCGCCGCGCGGCCACTGAACATCAAAGCGGCCGCGAAATGATTACTTTCACTTTGCGTTCGTTCTTTCGTCGTTCTGCCGTGGCTGCCTGGTGAGCACTTGTCATTCTGTGCTCTCAAACAGATAACAATCTGAAAAGCCAGGCTCCGTGGGTTTTTATTATGCTGCCACAGCCTCCGATTAAAGAACAATTGGAAGATTTCGCACCATGCCAGACTTCTTGGCGCTGGGAAGAACTGTAGACCGGAGCACTTCTTCCTATGTCCTGGCACAGAGTTCGCTCTGTTGGTAACAGCTACCAGTCGTTTACTAGCTTAAAGCCCCCAGGTTACGTCACGGGTCACACCAAAGCAACACCCAGCTTTCTTATTTCCATCAGACGGACACTTTCAAGTGTGCTGCCACAGTCGCAAAATTACAATATAAAAGAAAGATTTCGTATACCAGCAAAATAGTAAAGATCTTTTAAATACTGTACATCTACAAATTGCATAAAAAGTTACCTTGTAAATGGAAAAAGCTTTTTTTAACCACTTTATCAACTTAAAAAATATACATTTCTTTACAATATTTACTGTCCGTTTCTGTTTTACAAAGAAATATACACTTCATTTTGCTGCTCTTTTTTCCCAATAATTCTGCTTCCTTTTATCACTTAATTTTATAAATGCATTACCATTTGGAACGCTCATACCTCTACCTGAAACAATTGCGAGACCTGCTCCATTCCTAATGCTTGTTCTCTGCTTCTGCTCCTAATTAGATTAGAGCCTTTGAATCACTAAGTTGGGCCAGGTTAATTACTCTATTAGCAAGCTGGAGGATCAAAGGCCTCAATACCAAAAAGGACAGTTAACACTCCTGGGAGCAGGACTACCTCCTGGCTGAGGGTGGAGATTGAATCTACTTGTACATACTGTTTTTCATACTGCACCTGGCCTAGGAAGCCTCAATCCCACAGAAACAAAAGAAGGTAGCTAGACCCCTGGAAATGGGCACTGGAGGGTTAGTCCTTCTGAAGTTTTGGAGGGAAGGGGGAGGCAGCTGTGCCAGTTAGGGGCAGGGTTTAGGTTGTCGGCGAATGTATTTCACAGACCAATAATTAGTGCCATGTTGGACCTCCCCCCACCCCCGTGACTGAGTCCAGCGAGGTCTTGAGTGGAATTCCCCTTCCCAGGATACACCTGGACATAGGAAATAGGACCAGGGAGTGCACCACAGCCAGCGCCCTGTCAGCACTGTATAGTGTCGGCTGAGCGGGAAACCGGCAGGACCACGCAGACTTGGGCTTTCTGTTGGACTCAGGGCAGCCAGGGATACAGGTGCTTCACGGAGGAGTGGGTGCACCTGGGACCATTTAAAACAAGCATTGGCATAGCCAATAGGTCTCGCCTTTGGGACCTTATAAGTGTTTAACCATGCAACAGTTGCATAACTAAACACTGATAAGGTCCCAAAAGCGAGACCTATTGGCTATGCCAATGCTTGTTTTAACTGCTGTAATCTAATGAAGCCTCACGGAGAACATTAAAGCGGCCGTGCGGGCGCGAAAGTGAAAGTAATCGCGGTGAGGCGCGCGCCCGCGCACATGCACTGTAGGTCTAGGCTGGCCTGGTAGCACTTTTTGGAGCCCTCACAAAATGTCTCGCCAGACTGGGTCAGGCGAGACCTAAAAAGACAAGAAAAAGGCCCTTTTTTGGCTGGTGAGGCCTTATATTAGAATAATAATAATAATAATTGCCCACATACAAAGGTGCGTGCCAGAAGGCACTGCAGCTGCCTAATTTTTAAATTTATTTTTTATTTCAGGAAAGAAAAGGCACAGTCCTCATTTATTTTACATGCCTAATTTAAATATTCAATATGCAGTTCCCAGGATGGCAGGGAATTTGTAGGGGACCACCCTAAACCAGTGGCGGGTTTCCTTAAAACTAAAAGGATGGTCTCTCCATTTTTAAAAAGGTAACCCTAATTCTCTCCGGGTGCTGATGCCCCAGGGTGAAGGATGCAATGTTTTAATCCCTCCTGGAGTTTTGGCTTTGGCCTAAGAGCTTAAACTTTCAGAGAACCCTATTGGTGGGTCCTAAGGCTGTGCTGCAGCATGGTAAAAATTTAAGAAGACTCCAGCACACAATTTATTGAAATTAAAATGGTTTATTGAGAATGGCAAAGTTTGTAGTGAATAGTTACATGTGTTACAAAGTTAGAAATGAGTCGAATAAATACGTTTATTTGCATAAGTTAACTAAAACAATTGCATTACAAAGAAATAAAATCATTTTTTGTGCAATATGTAAGGGTAAACAGTTGGTAAAATGTGATTATTAGGTGCCATCAATTGTCTTGGGTCTTGTTTACAAGATTGCTTTTGTCCGTTGCACTATAGCCAATCCCGTGAAATCCAGGACTACTTTTGTTACCATTCCTCTCCTTTAGAGCTGTTTCTCATGTAAGGCGCTAGTGCTTTGCTAATTCATGAGCTGGTGTGCCAGATTTGGATTAGATTATGTGCAGCTGTTGTGAGCTGTCTGAGGACACAGGGCCATAATCTCGTAGTTTATTACAAGTCCTTATGAATTTGTTTTGTAAAATGGTACCATCCTTAATCATTTTAATGGTGTTGCATTGGTTTACTATGGCATATCTCTGCTTGTATGAATGTGGTGGCACCCTGATAAAACCATTATGCCTGTCTTTTGATAATTAAACCCCATTGTATTCGGTGTGGTAGAAGTATTGTGGATACATGGTTCAGGGCTCACTAGTGATGTGAACTGTATAGAGGGTGTTGCCATAGGTATTTACACCTGCCATCATGTATAAAATTGTAAGTTGTTGCATAGTATTGAGTAGTGTCTGCATAATAACATACTTTTCTTTTTTATAAGTATAAGCACTGACCAGATAATTAATTATTGAATATTCTTCCTTAAGTGCCTGTGGACTGGAGTATTAGCCCACACCACCTCACCTGAGTAGGTTTTGGATGTCTCTTCCTTGCTACCTTGGAATTAAGTGCTATATTTGGGTACTTGGATCCCAGCAGCCTGAATGCTGCAGACATATTACTTGTGAAGGACCCACTTCTTACATACAGTCTTATTGCGAATTGCACTCCCTTTTGCAAAACAGTTGGTGTGCAAATTGCATATCCCAGGTTGTTAAATGGGAACACAGTACATCAGGCACAAAAGGTTAAAGGATCTAGTCTGTAAAAATAATTAAATATAGATTTGTCTAGACTTTTTTTTTTACATTACCAAGAATCGCCCACATAAGGGATCCAGAGTGGTGAGACATTATTTACTAGTTATTCTCTTTGAAAGACTTCCACTTGCCATAAGTGTAGGACAGAAGATATGCTGACCCGTGTGCATCTATTTGTAAGATTCACATGAAGGAAAATTACAGCTAAAATAACTATCTTTTAAAATCGCATGTTGTAGAATGTGTTCGGACGTGTGCCAGGTCTTTCTGTTGGTATAGAAACGTTATTTTTTTATTTTAACAGCATACCCTCCTACCAGCGGGCTTAAGACAGAAGGACCAGACTGAAAGAAAAGCCACGGGAAACTTTGACAGGGACCGGCTCCTATCCTACTTGGAGAAGGAAGCACTGGAGCAAAAAGACCGGGAGGATTATGTTCCTTTTACTGGAGAAAAAAAAGGTGATTTTGCTGGGGAGCTTCAAAGTTGTGAGACACCAAGCATTGGAAACCCGCTAACCTTTTCTTTTGTTGTTGCTTTATGCCTCTGTTAAAGCGTGTAATTGCTGCCGCACCCACCTGCCTGTATGTGCATGCCTGTCTCCGCATCTATGCTTTGGTGATACAAGGGTTGGGCATTCAAAAATGGCGTCACCCACCTGTCTGGGTTCCATGACTTACGCAAGCGTCTTGTGTACGTGTACCGTACGTGGATGCAGTAATACCGTCGCATGCCTCTTCGGTGAGCGTGCTTGCTAGTTACCTTGTCTTGCTTCTCATTCGCAGTATAGCCACACGTTTCTGTGCTCCCTGCCTCAGACAGAAGGTTCGCTAGATTTTAATGAGCCGCATTCCAAGTGAAACTGGAACAGAATCGTCTTGTTTAATAGACCCCGGGAAGCAGTCAGCAGGCCTGCAGGAGGTTAGCTTGACACTGTTGTAAACCACATGATGTGCACGGGATGTTTATGCATAGTTTTTTCTGTTTTCCTAAGATCTATATCCGTGTTGTCCCTTGCGGATTTCTCCGTATCTTTCTCACATCTTTCTCCGATAAAGACGTCTCGCAGCACCGTCAATAATAATGTGAGGCCCTGCGGATTATGCAGACAGTCGCGACATTGGCTGCAACTGAAATGCCCGACTTTTGTGTACTTAGAAGTGTGTAACCGTTGACAGTTCACACGTCATTACCAGCAAGACACCGGAATACTTCTCGTAACTCGCGAGTAAAAACCTATGTAAAGCATTCATCCGTGGTCAATTCTTTTAGATCTCCGTTTCATCAGTACTCTACGATGTATAAAATAGCTCTTTAAAATGTTTATTAGGAATTGACAAAATACTCTGTTTCGCTGGCGGCCAGAACACTAATAAAGCTTAAATGGAAAACAATGACGGTGTTAGACAGTTGGAGCACTTACTCAGGTCGATGAGAACAGAACATATGCAGTGTATGAGACGTGGAGAGTAACAGTTACACGAGGCCAAACACATTTCTCTATGGCCTATTCGATTCTTTCCTTGAGGTTGCACCAATGTTATCTACATACAAGTTGGGTGTCAGTACCTTGCCCAGATTGCACAGGGAAGTCCCGACTTCTACTCAGTCTCCCCCCTTTGCCCTCAACACAAGTAACAATGCAATGAACTTTACAGGGCAATTTTCCAAGACATTTCAGTAAAAAGTAGACTATTTTAAAGGTTGAGCTGGAAAAAACAAAGAACATTCCTTATGTTACTGAGCTAGTTCTGTTGTCTTGAACATAAAAAACAAGCGTGGACAAAAGTAATGGGTCCCACCTTTTTGACGAATTGGTTAGGCCCAAATATAATGGTGCAACCACATGAACACATGCACAAGTGCATATGCGTCATGACCATGTTGGCAGAACTCGGTAATTCAGACAAAAGAATGGTAGAGAAACCATGCTCCAGAAGAGGGGCGAACGCAAGAAAAGGAAGGCAACCATCATGTAAGAACAAAACATATAAGTTGCATGTAATTGTCACTGCATCATGTCTGAAGCACACACTCTGGCTTAAAACACAACACCAAACCTCAATACTAATAGATGTTGACTACTACAGTACCCTTCGTCTGTCTAGCCAGACACACAGCACTAAAACTTAACTAATAGCGCTGACTACTACCAGTACCCTGCTACCATCCATGAATTACTGATGATGTAATTGCTAACTAGACCATTTAGAAAGTTCCTTGAGGGCTCAACAACATGTAGGAAAGCACACTAGAAATGTTAGAATACAATGCCATGCAATAGAGTAATAGCAATAATACCACTAGCACCAGTACTCAGTCAGAATCAAAGTTACAACAGTATCAAAACCAAGCATTGACAAAGCCACTAGATTGAGCTTTAATGTGCTATTTCATCAAGACATAATTTCTGCTTACCTTTTTGAATTCATAGTACTGTTTAACACATATCTGCTGGTTTTGCCATTGTTCGTTATATTTCATTTTGTATTTTTGTAAGTTCTTACATGCAATTGAAACCAGCCCCAAAGTGCTCTGTTGGGGAATGTACAAAGAAATTCAGTATCTCCACAGGTGAGAGAAGCTAGTTATTTGCGATGGTCGTCTGATGCTTCTGTGATGCTTTATAGGAGGATTAATTGAAAGGATTAACAAGCATGGACAAAGCCATTGGTTTTGCCTCCGCGAAAGCTATTTGTTTTGTTAATGTTTCTTTAGACAAGTTGCTCAGCAGCATATTTTTTAGGCTTTAAAAAAAAAAAAATAACAATAGGTTTCACTGACAGATCATACACTTTGTAGGAGAAAGCTTAAAATGGAGAGCTGTATAACATTATTTAGGGTAGGAAAGCTGAGTATTGGTAGCTGACCACGGAGTTTGAAGCACGACTGAGTTTTAATTTTTTTTAATTAAGGATGGAGAGAACCAGGAGTTAGGACTGTATAAGTTACTAGTCACTTGGATGAGCTGAGTCATTATGCCTTTCCATAATTCATAGCAATCTCGTCTAGCCTCCGATGTGTACGAAGGGCATTCCAGATCAATTGGCAGTGTGCATGTGCGGTAAACCAAGACCAGATCTTTTATATATGACTGAGTGAATGATGATTAGATTCTGTATGGCCTTTCAATTGATAGTAGCATCTTGGAACAGTAGCTTGGGGAATTTCTATGTAGTGTCACGCAAGTAAGACCGAGTAACTTAAATTGTGATCTTTGGAGAACGATTGAAGAGTTAAGATGAATGTGGTATTTCTGCAACATTTCAGACCACGAATGAGCTAGGCCCTTTTTCTTGCAGAAGTTCTAATTTCTAGGGTACCCAATATTTATAGACTTTGAATAGTGAAGTTTGATTGTTACTACCACTATAGCTAAAGCAGTTTACTTAGCAAGGCTAGGATTCCTTCGCGAAAGTGGAAGAACACATTTTTTATGTTTGTATTTGCTTGGCAAGTAAAGGAAAAGTTGCGTTCTGGATTGGGCTTTGGTTTGTGTGTGCACCAGTTTAACTGAAGAGGAAGGAGGCCACTAGACTCGTGTGTCGAATGTCTGTCAACTGGTCATTTAGGCTGAGCTGCTTGATTTTGATCCAGTGGTGTACACACTATGACAGTTTGCCACTTTCTATACCACTTCTTTTTTTAGGTAGATACAAGTTTTGTCGGCATAGAGGTGGTGAAGAATGTGGACTCAAGTCATTTAAAATTTTAAGAAAATGTGTGAGATGACTGATCCATATTCCACTGCTCATTTAATGGTGGTGGTTATATATCAGGAGAATGGATTTGTATTTGACCTGTTTGGTTGCCCAGGAAGCTGAAAACTAGGATAGGGTGGTTCTGCCTCCACAGAGGAGAGAAACAAGGCAGTGGATTAGCACCTAATGTTTTATACAATGTAGTATTTGGTATGGAATGTTTCTGAAGTGTCTGAGAAAAGATGAGTGACTTACAGTTTCCAGTATTCTTGAGATGCAGAGAATCCCTGATATGGATTGATAGAGGGCCTTAATGCGCATTTGGCTGTTTCAACAGGGTGATCATTTTTCAATCTTTGGTATGTTGCAGTTGGACCCAAGTAAATTTCCTTTTCATTACATACATGAGGCTTTGGAGCTTTTGATTTAATGCTAGTCCAAAGAGGTTCAGTTCTTGAAGTTCTTTGCATAGCCTATGCTTCTTATTAGGGCTCTTGATCATTGTATTTTCAAAACAGTTCTTTGAAGGAGCTAATGGTATACATGATCCAAGCTTGGGACGGGCCTTTTTAGGTCTCATGCGTGCAAGTTTATATATATATTCCGGATAGGTGCTCTATTCCTCAATTTGGTCCACACATTAGTTTGATGTGAACCATCATCTTCTAAGGGGTCTGCTCCTTCTTTTCATTAGTTGAAGATCATTGGTGAAGAAGATACTTTTAAGCTGGCTGAAAAGGGCTTAAACCTGTTTCAGCCAGGTGAAAATTAAGAAAGAAAAAAAAAAGTTTATAATGTCTCCGCTCACATTCATTTGATCAATGCATTGATTCAGTCAAAATTAGACTACCCATATGAAATGCATTTAGTGTCACCAATTAAGAACATCCACCTTATTCAGCAGGGTAAAACATGGCAACTCGGCATTGCTCCAGATGAACTAGGAATGACTGTATTTTCCTGGCGTTGAAATCCCTGCATTGACGTACCAATTCAGTCCAAGATATTTTATGTCTCAAACTTGTTGCTTCTACATTTTAATAATACTTCCCGAAGTGCAACTTGCACTTGTCCAATCATTTTATTCTGGTTACTCCAAGTGCCAGATCAGTAATTATATTGTGAGCATAAAGTAAACAAGCATTTGCAATGCAATAGGTCTCACATTTGCAAGCGTTTGAGCTATTGGTATTGTAAATGACAGTGCCTTTTATTTATCTGTTTTGAAAAGCTGTAAGCTATGCGTAAACACACACTTTGTACTTATAGGCCTTGCTTCCAAAAACCAAGGATGTCTGTAAAAGAGGTGTAGTTACTGCCAGAAATGCTTCTCATAACCAACAACTGTAAGTACAAAGTGCGTGTTTACACCCCTCTTGCAGGCATTCAGAATGCATCTTTAAAAGGCATAGTTATTTACAATGCCAATAGCTCAAACACTCGCAAAGCCAGACCTATTGCATTTTAAATGTTTCTTTAACAGTGAGGCTCTATTGTACTAGGGTTGTTTTCTCTGCTGCTGGGGCACATGTATGATGTTCTGTCAGTGAGACTCTGGTACGTGTAGCGTGTTCCTGGCATTGATGCTGCGCTCTGTGTATTGTGTATGCTATTATAACCTGCTGCTGACTCCGCCTCTGTGCATGCAGCAGTCTGATGCCTTAGCCCCCCTTCCGCCCCTAAAAAAAAACTCCCCCTTGTATTCTACACCCGGGATGTCTGGTCAGTTCTGCCCATTGTACTCTCTTACCTCGGTTTAGCATTTCCACAGATTGGGAGAAGCGGAGACTAAAGCATTCTCACAAATAGACTGCATCTGGACTTCCTTTGCCCTGTAAGCCAAAGACCCATCCAGCACTGTAGCATAGGCCGCCACCATACTTTCAAGTCTTGTGATGGAGCTCTAATGGAACAAGAAGCGGCCGTTATTGTCTCGGGCTGCTTGGTCAGTGAAAGCTCGCATAGCACGTTGAATGTTTCAGGAACGCATCTTGTGCCTGCAGTAGGAGAAACTCAATAAAGAAAATAGTGATCACAGACTAAATTAAACATACTGTGTAACACCAGAAGCAAAAGGGACGTTCTTCATGGGCGGGTACAAATGAAGGGTTACAAATGAAGACAAGGCGGTACTAAGGAGGGACTAACACGCCTATTAACGAATCAGAAGCCACCATTTACAAAGGATAATGACACAAGCCAATGATCAATATGGGCAGAGTGGGCAGAGCTTCAAGTTCTTACCTCAATACAGCATGCCTCGCAGTGCATGCGCTGCCCAGGCTCGACCTAATAACACATTCTGAAACTTTTGATCACTTTACTTTTTTAAGAAGGTGAAGTCCAGCTGAGCGTCAAACAACAAAAAACAGCTTGACTAGGGAACCTGCAGCCCTCTTTCCATGGTGCAGTGGCAGAGTGGTAAAGTGTCCCACTGTTCCTTAAAATGGGAGGAAATCAGACTATACAAATGGGAGAAGCATATCTTCTCTTCAGGCTATATGCGGAAGTTGACAAACCACGGCTCTCGCTAAGAATACACATTTCCAGGTACTTGAGCATGGAAATGCTACAGTGGGAAGGAGGCCTCGGGGCATTCCCAGTGAACTAGAGAAAACACAGGAATTTCTCCAGATACTGCTTTGTGTAGAAGAAATATAATGTGACCAGAAATGTCTTGGCACAAGATGTAAAAACAAAATGAGTCAAGTCTAAGTGACGAAGCAAGCATCTGAGAATTAGAGTGCATGGTAAAAGAGGATTATGTTCAAATGTAAGACAATGTGGCAAAATGTGTATCCCAAATGTGGGTGGACCATCTGGGAAACTATACTCTCCTGCCAAATACTTAGACCTCCTGCATCGGATCCAAGTTTGAATCTACACATTGACAAGAATCAAACAGCAAACTTTCAGTTCTGCATCCTAAAATAGGTCGAACCTATTAATCCTTCTGCGGATTTTACAGTATCAGTTCAGGCCTTTTTTATATGAAGATCTGTTTAGAGAACCTGTGTTGTGGCCAGCCTTATTAGCCTCACACACCAATCTCGTGGTTTTACTTCACTGAATTGACTGTTTGTTACAGGTGCCCAGAATGCCAGGGAAAGGAACCCCTAAAAACGCTGTTTACTTGACTTCCATGTTCAAGTATGGTAGGGAGGCAGTGAAAGCATGAGCACCCACCACAGTGGATCTTGCTTCTGGCTGCACTTCCCACTTCCTAATTGGAATCATATCAAATTGAAATAGCACGATACTTCGCTCTGTGATCACGTTAGCCTTCTGGTAATGTGAATGAAGTCCGTAGTAGTTGCAATGATTTGTGTTAAAAAAAAAAAAAAAAAAAAAAAATCCTGTTTAAATAGAGAGGAAACCATTGGTCAGGGAGACGTCATATTTTAGAGACTTGTTTACTGTGGCGTGCGTTCGTGGTCCGTAAGAAGTTATTCCTTTATAGTACTTCATTTACTCACGCCTGCCACTTCCTAATCCAGGATTTATAATGCACGGCAAATCACTTGTGAGGGTTTCAAGGCACTGGGGTAGCTAGCTGCTTCGTGGGGATCTTTTAATTTGAATAACTTGAGTCCCTTCCTGAATTGCTGAAGCGATGAGGCAGGCTTGAGGCATAAGGGAAGGTCATTCCAAGCTGTGGCTGCCAGGCACGAGAAGTAAAGTCCTCCGTTGTTGTATCGATGGATCAGGTGGGTGTCTGCGAGGAAGAGGAAGGCAAATCGCGGGTGTCTGCCGGTAGTGACATATACCGGGTGGTGACATATCATGCATTTATTGATGTATGCAGGTCCTTCGTTGTGCAGGGCTTTGTATGCACGAGTCAAAATCTAGAACTGACATCTCTTCTGACTGGGGGGGGGGGGGGGGAGGGGGGAAGGAGGGTGGGAGGGGAGGCAGTGTAGTTTTTTGAGGTGGGGTGTGATGTGGGTATGTCTGGGGAGGTCGAAGATGAGTGTTGCTGCTGAGATTTGCATTGTCTGGAGTCTCAAGGAGGCGTGCGGTGATTCCTACGTAAAGTGTGCTCCCCTAGTCCATAGTTTCCCATAGTGGGAAACACAGCTGCTGCTTTTGGTATGGGGACGATACAACAGCACTGCTGCAACACCTGCCCTGTACCAAAAACGGCCACCACAGGTCCAAAACCGGCACCCACCCTTCTTACCCACCGGGAAAGCTCCCGGGGCCTCCTACGGTCAGTCCGGCCCTCGGTATGAGACTTCTTCCTAATGATGTAGAAATGTTATTTGTGGCGTATTTACTGCTTTGCAATTTACTGACCTCAGAAGTATGGACAACTGAATCTGCCTAGCCAGTGTTTCCTCATCACCCCCAGACCACCTCATGTTTCTGCAGTAATCGTTCAACTCAATGAGCCTTTCGTCCTACCTAATTGAGCTTCATAAGATGCAACGTTCACCACTCTCCTGGTGATAAACGTCAGACGTAAACCCCTGTCGCAGGCTGTGGAAGCAATGCAGCGAACACTCTGCAGGGAGCGGAAATGCCAAAGCAACCAACATTGCTTTACAATGATGTGGCATTTCCTTTCTCTTTGTCCTCCTTGGAAACACTTCAGACATTTGGCTGTCGCCCAGTTCTGAAAAGGCACATCTTTAGATGTACAGTGAAACGTGATGTTTGCAGATGTGTATGGCAAACGAGGAAACGGTTTCTGCTACATGCTTTGTTTGGGTTAAAATTGATACAAAGCCGAAAATGATTTAAAACACGCTGATTTATACACGTTTCTATGTTTTTTATAGCTTTATAGTTGAAACTATTGTACCTTGCGAGTGGAAAACTACCGTTTCGCTATTGTGCAAAACCAGACGTTTTAGACACAAAAATAAATATCGCCCCGTCTTGCAATATATATAAATGTTGACTGATGTCCTTTGAGGCCTTTCTGTCTGGCTGAAACAAGCGATAACATCAGTTTCTTTCCCCTGGGCTGCTTTTAGGTGGCATGTATTCGTGCAAGCGAGTAGCAAAGCGGGCGAACATTTGGTAATTAGCATATTTAAATAGAAAGAATATGTAATTTTGTGTGTTCTGCTTCTTTCTTAATACTTTATTTTGTCAAAGATCTTTCATAATTCTTTATAAAGAGTTCCGCTACTGCATGAAAGAGCCTTGTGATACGCAGTTTATAGGGCTTCTATGAAGCATTTGAACATACCACATTAAAAATGCACAAGACCCCGCAAACCTGCATGAGATATCGGAAGGATAAAAAAAGTCTATCTCCGTTGTATGATGAAAGCGGTGAAATCCAGAGCTAAATAATCAGGTGACAACCACAGATAGCATCGGGGGTTGCCTGTATTTCTCAAAGGTGAGCACAGGTGTCCCGAGCAAATCCTGTTCATCTTTATCGAGTCCTTGTGTGGGTCAGTGAGTGAGCTCTGCCTGTGGCTTCTCTCCAGGGCAAGTATCCTATAGGTTCCTATGGTGCAAAGTGGCTCCAGTCTTTCACCGATACCATAACAACAGTGCCTGATTGTCTCTGCATTTGTGAAGTGCCCATATGATGACTTATCCACAACATCAAACTCTGAGGTAATGAACTTTGCAACATGTAAAAAAAAAAAAATGACAAAGCCAGTAGATACACATAAGCGAATCATATTGGCTTTGCCAATACTTGTTTATCCAGTGGTAGTTCAACAGTCTAACCCAGAAAAAGGGAGTATCCATATAAATACTCCGTATGGTCACCTCTGTGCTAAACTCAAGCTAAGGTGGCCCTTAGTGCTATATGTATATTTATGTACACCCATTCATGTCATATGATACTCCTCTTTGCAGTCACGTATGTTTGGGAATACAAATTATGTTCTATGTGTTACAATAAATTGTACAGATTTACTATTTACGTTAGGTGAAAAGCAATACTACGGGGTCTCAAAGCACACTTGAAATCCAGTGCATTATACATAGACTTGTGTATTTCACAGAGTGGCAAACTGGATTGTAATGAAATTTCACAGCAATGTACATTAGACTATGTAGATTATTCTTTTCACTATTGCGAGTGATTTTATGAAATGGTTATGAAGTTATAAGGGCCAACAACTTGGTGATATCTTGTATTACAATACTACTGAAAGAAGCAAGGAAGCCCAAAAAACAGACAAGACTACATATGTAAAGTTTCAGATTTACTGCATGATTAAATAATCCTTTATGGTCAAATGCTAATGGAAACCTATAAACAAATAAATAACGCATAGGATACATCTTAATCTACATATGTTTTCTTTGCATGCTCTAGATCTCACAAAATAAAACTTGCCCAATAAGCCAAACAAAAACCATCTTTCTGATGCACCCCGGGGCCCTAAAATGTTAAATTTCCCAACCAGAGAGCCACATAAATAACATTATGGAGGGCATGATTATTGGCCTATAGGATAACATTTAGAATTTCAGATTTTAGAACACCAGTTGCTTTCCGTTCACTGTATTCTTAACATGTAGCGCGATCCTACAAAAAGAAGCAAGGAAGACCAACGAATAAACTAGACTGCATATGTACAGATTCAGATTTACATCATGAACAACTGAAAGGACCATTTATGGTTGCAAGCTAATGAAAATCTATAAACTAATATAAAACAACTTAATCTGAATAAGTTATCTTTGCATTCTCTATAGCTCACAAAATAAAACTGTGCCTAACAAGCCAAATACCAACCATCTTTCTTATGTACTCATGTGAAACAAAATGGAAAAGTGACCTAGCAGTTAGCTACACAATGTACTAAATGGACAACATGATAATTGCCCATTAGGAAACAAAATAAAACTTAATTTTTATTAAGACAATGATTGACTTTTCTTCACTTTGGGCTTCATATTTTGCACAATCGTACTGAAAGTTAGAAGGAAGCCCAAAAAATAAACTCAACTGCATTGTAAAGTTTCAGAGTTACTAAATGAACAACCAAAAGACACATTTATGGGCACGTGATTGTGTAAAACAATAAACAAATACAAAGATAAAAAGAAAAATCACATACAATTTCATTGCCACTCTGTAGTTTTATTTAGTATTCCCAAAGATTGGAATTCCTCAGATATTAGCTTCCTAATAACTTCATCAGTTTGAAGAGGATGTACATTTTTGTGGTGAATCGTTAAGGGGGGGTTGCAAAGATAAAGGGGATCCCAAAAGGCGTTTGTCCATCGATTAATTTTCTATTGACTATTGTATTTGACGTAGCATGAAAACAGATGAATGCATTTACATGAAACTTGGGAGGATTATACATTATGGAACAGAGATGGTGCTTTTTGGATTCTGCAGTTAAGTAGGGTAAGTAGTTTTTTTTTTTTGTTAGAAGCAATTTAAACTTGGTGTTATCTGTCGCCGCAGCACTTTTGGGGAATTTCACAAAATTCTGTGAAACTACTTCGTTACATGGCTGTAAACTTATTTGATAATATATAACTGTATACATTTCCATACCTATTACCACGTTAATAAAGTGGTAATAGGTAGGGATCTACTGCTTATCCATATCTACGGCCTTAACACTGAACACAGCCAAAGTTAAGTAAAGACAATGTAGCCTTTTCATTCTCTAAAAACCGCCATTACCCAATAATATACTGGCTTACATCCATGTGCCAAGAAATACATCATAGTATACCATGGTCCTAAATATAACCAAGGCCTAGTTGTATTTTTAGATTGTGGTACGTTTGCTTCACAAATGATGTTGCATGGGCAACGCTATACTTGAGCCAGATTTACAAAGGAAGGCAAGGCTGCCATGCGACCCTGCTTGCAGGTTAGGCCGCTCCCCACGCCGCACAGCACCACCTGTGTGTCTGTGCCTCCCAAGCTCGCTGCTGTAAGTTCGCCGCCCCTGGGTTCTTATCTGTTAATTTTGTCCTGCTGTTAAATTGTGCCTTATTTCTTTTCAGCACTCTGTGTTTTGCCTTCATAACTGCCTATTGCCTCAGTTGTTCCGCTCCTTATCCACCTTTTTTTCCTTCTGTGCCCCCCACACCCGCCCATTCGCTGCCCCTGTGTTCGTATCTGTATACTGTGCCTTACTGTTATACTGTGCCTAATTGTTTACTTGCAGCTTCCAGTGTTTTTTGCTTTCCTTTATTGCCTGGTTGGCTTAGTTGCGCTGTTTCCTCTCATCCCCCTTTTCTTCGGTACCCCCTCCCGCTCTTGTCCCGCTGCGGCATCCCCTGCGGCCCGCCCCCTTCTTGCCCATTCGCCACCCCGCCTCCCAGCTGCTCCTCCCTCCCACCTCCCCTTATGTGGCGGCCGGGCATGGTGCTGGAGCGCCTAAGGCAAGCAAGTCTGCGCCCGTCCGTGCCCGGTCCGCGCCCAGCACCAGAACCCCTGGCCCCCGCGAACGCCACGATGCCCGTCTCCGCTACGATGCCAACACCCTCCTCGCACTCAACACCGGACGATTGCACCCCTGCTTCCGGGCCGCCCCGAAGCGCACCCAGGGACCCTTCACCTGCCGGAACTGCAGCTTCACTAGCATCCAATCCACCAAACAACACACTGTGAAAGAACTCAACCACCTCAGCTGCATCCTTCTCAACACCCGCTCCGCCCGCAAACACGCCGTTGAACTCTGGGACCTACTGTACTCCACCTCGCCAGACATCTCCTTCCTGACGGAGACCTGGATGAACCCCTCCTTGGCACCCGACATCGCCATAGCCATCCCTGACGGATACAAGATCACCCGCAGGGACCGCACCAACAGAACTGGAGGTGGAATCGCCATCGTCCACAGGAACACTCAAAATCACGACCAGCATCGACTCCCTCGGCACCGCCGAACACCCGCACTTCCAGATCCACACCGATCCCAACACTACCCTCTGAGGAACCCTAGTCTACAGACCCCCAAACCCCGGCCACAGTTCAGCGACTCCATCGCTGACTTCATCAGCACACACACACCATCGCCTCCACAGACTACATCCTCCTCGGGGACCTGAACTTCCACCTCGAACAACGACGACACCAACTCCACCACCTTGATCGACATCCTCGGACTCAGACAGCTAGTCACAACATCCACCCACTCTGCCGGCCACACGCTTGACCCTATCTTCTCCACAAGCTCACACGTCGCCTTCAGCCACACCACCGAACTCCACTGGACCGACCATCGATGCATCCACTTCACCTTCCAGAAACCAACCACGCACCATCACACCCAGCAGACCCCTCGCCTCAGATGGAGCAAAGTCACCGAAGACCAGCTTACCACCACCCTCGCCCGGAAACCGACCCCATCACAGCCGCCCGCAGCCTCAGACAGTGGATGGAAGATTGCGCCAACACTCTTGCCCCCATCAAGAAACCCTCTGGTTCACCGAGGAACTCCTGGCCTCCAAGCAAGCCTGCCGAAAACTGGAGAAGAACTGGCTCCGTGAACGAACACCAGACAGCTACGCAGCCCTCAAGAACACCACCCGCAGACACCACCACCTCATCAGATCCGCCAAAAGGATCTCCTTCAAAGACCGCCTAGACAACCACGCACACAACCGCAAAGAGCTCTTCAACATCGTGAAGGAACTCTCCAACCCCAGCTCCAAAACCAACAACATCCCACTGTCGCAAGACCTGTGCGACTCGCTGGCCACCTTCTTCCACCGCACGATCGCAGACATCCACGACCGCTTCAACGCCATGACCTCCATGACTACCACTGAGACCTCCGCCGCCACGACCACCACCCGCACCAACTGCCTGCTTTCCTGGACCAACATCAACGGCACCATCAAGATCATGAACACCATCCTCTCCGGATCGCCGTCAGACCCATGCCCACACCACATCTTCAACAAAGCCAGCACCACCATCGCACCCCATCTCCGGAAAGCCATCAACATTTCCTTTGAGACAGCAACCTTCCCGGAGAGCTGGAAGCACGCTGAGATCAACGCCCTACTCAAGAAACCCAAGGCGGACCCCAAGGACCTCAAGAACTTCCGGCCCATCTCCTTGCTCCTGTTCCCGGCGAAGGTCATCAAGAAGACTGTCAACAAACAACTGACCCGCTACCTCGAGGAAAACTGCATCCTGGACCCGTCGCAGTCTGGGTTCCGCAGCAACCACAGCACCGAGACTGCCCTCATCGCTGCCAACGATGACATCAGGACCCTGCTAGACAACAGTGATACCGCGGACCTCATCCTCCAGAGACCTGTCAGCCGCCTTCGACGCGGTCTGCCACCGCACACTACGAACATGCCTCCAAGACACCAGTATCCAAGAGAAGGCCCTGGACTGGACCACCTCCTTCCTCTCTGACAGAACACAGAGCGCCGCCTCCTCCCCCCGCCCCTCATCCCCCTTCCGCTCCGAAGCCACTGAGATCATCTGCGGCGTACCGCAGGGCTCATCCCTCAGCCCAACGTTGTTTAACATCTACATGGCACCGCCCGCCCACGTCGCCCGACTGCACGACCTCAACATCCTCTCTTACGCCGATGAAACCCAGGTGATCCTCTCCCTCACCAAGGACCCCCACACCGCCAAAAACAACCTCCACGAAGGAATGAAAGCCGTCGCCGATTGGATGAGGAACAGCCGACTGAAGCTGAACTTGGACAAGACGAAGGTCCTCATCCTCGTATCCACCCCTTTGGCCTGGGACGACTCCTGGTGGCCGACCACACTGGGAACAGCTCCAACACCCACCGACCACGCACGCAACCTAGGGGTCATCCTCGACGCCACCCTCTCCATGACTAAGAAGGTCAACGCCGTCTCTTCCTCCTGCTGTAACACCCTCCGCATGCTCCGCAAGATGTACAACTAGATCCCCACCGAAACGAGAAAAACGGTCACCCAGGCCCTCGTCAGCAGCAGGTTGGACTACGGAAACGCCTGCTACGCAGGAGCCTCAGCCAAACTCCTGAGACGGCTTCAACGTATCCAGAACGCCTTTGCACGCCTGATCCTTGACATCCCTCACCACAGCCACATCTCACCCCACCTGAGAGACCTGCACTGGCTCCCCGTCAACAAGAGGATAACCTTCAAGCTCTACACCCACGCACACAAGGCACTCCACAACACCGGCCCAGCGTACCTCAACAGACGACTCAGCTTCTACACCCCCACCCGCCAGCTCCGTTCCGCCGACCTCGCCACAGCCCCCCCGCAGCCGAAGAGCGACCTCCGGCGGCAGATCGTTCTCCCACCTCGCCGCCAAGACCTGGAACACCCTCCCCATCCACCTTTGGCAGACCCAAGACCAGCTGACCTTCAGAAGACTCCTCAAGACCTGGATTTTCAAGCAGTAGCAGCATTCCCCAGCACCTTGAGACCCTCACGGGTAAGTAGTGTGCTTAACAAATGCTATGATTGATTGACTGAGTGGCGCTGCGTTCATTGATAAATCTGGAGAAGCGCCAGACAGTGCCATTAGGTGTTTTATGTTACTCTGCCACCATAATTTACATTGCTGCTAAATTTCACATACATCTGTATGCCACACCACTGTATCCACTCTACTATATGCTTTCCACTTTACGCCACTACTCTCTATGCCACTCCACTGTTCAAAACTCCACTTTACGGTATTAAACTGTATTCAACGCCGCTGTACACCCCTAAACTCTAAGCTCTTACTCTGTATTCCCTCCGCTGTATGCAATTACACACTATGACACTCTATGCTACTCTGCAACACTCCGCACTACCTCCACTCCACTCTTTTATATTACACTGTATGCAGCTCTACTTTTCTTCAGTGTACGCCACTCCATTGTATGCCACTTCACTATACACTGCTGCATTATATGCCATTCCACTGTATGCCACTCCACTCTGCCATTCCATTGTATGCTACTCCATTCGTCAGCACCTCACTGTAAGCCACTCCACTGTATGCTATTACACTCTACCCCATTCCAGTGTATAGTTCTCCAGTCTACACCACTTCACTGTACACCACTGTACTGTACTCCACTATACGCTATTCTAGTCTTAGCCACTCTACTGTAATTCACTCCACACCACCTTCCACCAACCCCACTCCATGCCACTCTACTGTTTGCTATTTCACTCTACCCCACTCCATTTTACACCACTCCAATCTCCACTCTATGCCACTCCAGTCTGCCACTTCACTCGATCTATTCTTCTCTATGCTATCCCACTCTGATATTCTACTCTACACCACTCCACTCTACTCCACTCTACTCCATTCTATACTATTACTGTAGGCAGTTTCAATCTTTTCCCCTCTATTGTATGGTATTCCACTCTACCCCACTCCACTGTATGCCATTCCACTGTATGAAACTTCACTCTATGCCATTCCACTGTATGCTATGTCACTCTACACCACCCCACTGGATGCCAATCCACTGTATGCTGTTACACTCTACCCCATTCCAGTGTACACCACTCCAGTGTACACTACTTGACTGTACATCACTGCACTCTAGGCTACTCCACTGTATGCTATTCCAGTCAATGCCACTCCACTCCTCGCCACTCCAGGGCCCGCTTTCTACGTCCAGAGCTGCCCACCTAAGCGACAGTGAACAGTAAGTCCACTCTCAGTGGGCGGTAGTAGGAAAACTGCTCCCGCCTGCTGGCTCCAGACCTTTCATCTGTTTTCGTGGCCAGCTGTCAAGCGGACAGAAAAACAGATGACAAAATCATTTTTTGCTGCTCCCAGCATGCGGGAGCAATGCTGGCTCCTGCTAGAGGCAGAGAGCCAGCTGGCACCGTGTGTGCATTCAGGCTTCCCCTGCGATCCCCAGCAGTGCACACTGAGTGATATGTGTAGTGCAAGGGCATCCACCATGAAGTGACTGGGACCCAGGGATGGGGTCTCTGGGTTCGAAATCTGCCGGGGAGGGGAATCAAGCTATCCTGGCTGAAGAGGGGTGAAACCCCGAAATCGGTCCTAGGATGCTTGTTTCCGGTCCAGGGAGGACCTGGCTTGGCAATTTGGGCTGGACTGTTCCTATGAGGCACAGGGTCAAGACTGATTAGCATATAGCCAGGTCTAAACTGGGGTGGCATGGTGAGCAAAAGAATGATGGATTTAATCTAGATCTCTTGACTGGGGGTGAATGTTTTGATTTGTTCTGCATTCCGTCCATCAATTGTGTGTCTTTGGCTCCTGCTAGAGGCAGAGAGCCGGCAGGCACCGTGTGCATTCAGGCTTCCCCCGCGACGGGGACCCAGGGATGGGGTCTCTGGGTTCGAAATCTGCCGGGGAGGTGACCTCACACCCTCCCTTGTCAGTAATTGGTCAGGCCCCAGGTAAATAGGGACCCGGTGCAAAAATCGGCCCTGAGAGGAGGGTGTTCTCGAAATTCACTTAAAATAACAAGTTGCAGTAACATTATAGTAGGGTTCAGATTTTCAATGCACAAAATTAGAAATTCAGTTATAGTTTGGCTCATCTCAAGAAACTATATCTCTGGCCATGTACTGCTACTTGCCCCACATACTCCATCAGTAATGACATCGTCTGTGACATTCATAATATAAATGCAACATTTGCAATAAAATTTGTGATTAGCATGGTGGGCACAATTTATAGTTAACCTTAGGTCGTGATTTATAGTTTCTTGAGATAAGTAGAACTATAACTGTTAAATTTCTGTGGTTTTGTGCATGTAAAATCTGAACCTAACTAGAACACCCCTGTAACCTTTGTTTTTTGTTCTCCGGTTCTTTTACTGTCTTCTGAATTGTTTTGATTGTGCTTTTCACTATCTGCGCTGCTTCTTTTGAATTTCGTCTGTTCAGGCTTTGACCCACTTCCCTTTGGGGCGCCGCCTATCTAGGGCTTAGTCCTGCGTGCACTCGTTTACATCAAAGATGCCCTTCTGATAAAACGCACACCCTTCAGATTCTGCCCGCAATGCCACACAAAATATCTACACACCAGTCAACACCTCGTGTGCAAGACTATCACGAGGCTGTCTGCAACGCCTGCAAGTCCTTTCGGTCCAGGGAAATCCTTTGGGATCCAAGGGTTCGTCTATTGGTAATGTCTTGCAAAAGCAGAGATGACACCCCCAACATTTTCAGCGAGCAGCACGCCCAGGAGGAGCCAGCTTTGGAGGATGAAGAAGGGGGTCTTCTCATCTGATGAAAGCTCTGACTTCGACGTGTAAATCGATATGGAGATGCGTAGCCGTCTATTTGGTCAGCGCGTGAGTACTATAGCCCCTTACCCTGCTCCAGTACCCAAAACTGCTTTTAAAATATTGTCATACAGAGATCGCTGGACCACCACTGCCTCCTGGCCATGGTCCGACACGAAAGACTGTTTTAGACACCCCACTCTCGGGCCCGGCATTGAAAACTGATACCAAAGCAAAGCCTTCAGCATCAACCTCTTCGCACCAAGACCAACCTTCCTCATCAAGCCGGCAACCGACCACATTGATCTCTGTGATGAGCTATAAGCTCTGTTCCACACCGAAAGCCTCCATTCCGAAAATTACAGAGCCAAAAGCCTCAGTCTTCATTGTCTTCCATTTCTCTGGTCGAGCCCATTCTTGAGAAAATGGACCGACACAGAAAATTCAGATCCAGGAATGTACAGTATGGATACTTGCTGCTCCGCCACCAAAGAGGAAGCTGTACTTAACAGAGGCACTAGACAGCCCTATCCATCAAAAAGAAGATAAAAGGACAAAGCCACCAGTCCTACACATCTTCCACCACCACCTCCTTTTCCACTAACACTATCACCACCCCCTTCTTCCCCTCCTACATCTCCACCACCTGATCCACTTGATTCTTCACATCCAGGTTCATCAGGTACAGATGATGAGTGAGGGGGTAACCAGGACTATTGGAGGATCCTGACCCATAGGATGCATACAGCACCGATCCACTTACCCCCAACGATACAGATCTATATCCTGCTCATTCCTCCCCTCTAGAAGACACTACTTCTTTTCAATAAGTAAATGCTAGAGCAGCTGATTTCCACAATGTTGAGCTGCACAAAGGGTCCCTAGACAAGTACTTTTTGTGTGACACCCTCTCTTTCACAGATAGAAACACCCATATTTATCCATGCTTACCAGCATGATGAGTCATGCTGCGGACCTTTTTAAACAGCCAGTGAGTGCCTGAGTGATTTCCCCACGGATGGACAGAAAATACAAATCCGCTCCCTCTGACCCTCTCTTTATCAGGGGTGAAGTTCCACCTCACTCCATAGTTGCTACTACCACTCTTAAGAAATCTAACAAGCAGGCTACTGGGGATACTCCGCCTCCTGAAAAGGAGAGTAGGCGAACAGATGCAATTGGGAAGAGTCGCAGCGCAAGCAGCTAATCATTGGCATACAACTAATTCCCAAACCATTCTGGCCTGCTATGACAGAGCCCATTGGAATGAAATGAAGGAACTTTTAAAGTACCTCCTGGAAGAACGCATCAAAAGGAACAACAAATTGTCACAGAAGGTCAAGCCATTGCCAATAACTCTATCCGATGTGCACTAGATGGGGCAGATACAGGTGCTAGGTTTGTTATATCCAGCGTGCTTCTTAGGCGACACGCATCGATTAGGTGTTCCAGATTCAAACCAGAAGTCCAGCAGGCAGTTCTAAATATGCCTTTTAACAAAGAGCACCTTTATGGCCCACAAGTAGACATTACCCTTAATAAAAAGAAAAAGGACACTGACACAGCTAAGGCCATGGTAGTATTACAGATGACCACTCCTAGGGGGTCCTTTTGTTGCCCCGGCTACAGGGGTGCATATAAATCCACCACCCCAATGCCTCAGAACAGTCCCCTGCACACGCTACCAGAATATCAATTATATCAATAATAGTGTGACAAAAGCTTCAATCTTTGCTGGAACATGCGCTTCAGTTTATTCACAACAGCCTTAGCCAACACGTGTTTCGTCGCGCTTACGGTTGTGCGCTGCTACTTCTTCAGGGCTAAGAAACCAACACTAGTACAGAATTGGGAACCCATGCTGTCTTAAATGTGTCACCTCGTTGTTTAGTGACAGACAAGGGTATTTTAAGAAAAATTAGAATAACACTCTTAGATAAAATAAACTGGTCTGGAGTTAAGGCATGCTTGTTCCTTGTGAGTCTAGTTGTGACATATGAACCTAAACCGTCAACAGTGACTTTGCTTAAGTGAATTTAACAAAATGACACCCCCTTTATGTTGCCTGGTACCCAAGGGTATGTAATAAAAAACAAAATACCTTTACTCAATAAGTGAAGATCCTAGGGGAAAATAGACGGGTAAAAAAAGAAAATTATGCTAAGTATACAAGCTCTGTAATAGCATGTTTATCGTGCTAAGGTGACCAATTCTGACCGGGAACCCAATCTTAAATCCGGTTGTATTTCCGTCCCGAATGGGATTTAATAGGGTCCAATGTTAGACACACAGTTAATGTTTCCCAATGAGGAGTCCCTGAGGATGAGTAAATAAAGGAAACTACCTAATTACATATAAGAATACACCCAAGGGAAACCTGGCAGGGGCGTATTCTATATACTTCAAGAATATGGTAATGTGGCCCCACGTACCTTAAAAGAGGATTTAGTACTAGTGCGAGTTTATTCAGGCATGAGTAAATAAATCCCGTGTTGTATTGCACCCACTCGATGCAGCTTGTGTTAAAGAAAATAACCGGCAGCCATATCCTTGCCGGTATTAATACGAGACCTTTGCCTAATAAAAAGATTCAAAGGAAAGTGTGTCAGAACAAGCGGGTAGACAGACCCCGCGGTGAGTATTTAAAAGATGCCCCCAAACGCAGATGCTCGTATCTAGCGTAATTGGCACTGTACAGCTAATTGCAGGAGAACATTCCGTTAGTTATGGGCGCTTACCTCTGTAATGAACAGAGCTCCTTCCGGCGTGTACGCTGGAAACCTAATGGCCTGCAGGAGAACACACGTTCATATAGGCCTGTGAGCAGAAAAAGTTGTAGGACCGTACACGCTCCAAAGTAGTCGGCCAGATTGACACGGTAAATTCAGTACCCCGCTTATCAATAGAGGTTAAAAGTGGGCAATTCATCAGCCCCCGAGGTGTATTGATATAGAGCTCAAGGGTCGTGGTGTATTGATCAGCATTATGCTCGGTGGGCTAATGCATAGTAGTAAAACAAATACCATCGGCCATCTTGGACTGTCTAATCTCTGCATCCGGCTTAATAACAGAGATCGTGATGGGCAAATAACGGCCCTGAGAAGGAGTAAAGAACAGATCAAATTTGAGCGATTGTAGCAGTGAGTATCCAATAAGGATCTGAAAATATAATTTCAATTATCGCTGTGTGCATACAGAAAAAAGGTTTATAGAAGGAAAACCATGCTGATGCCCCATGTAATGGTGTGTCCACAGCAAGTTTAGGAATGTAAAGGAGAGAAATTTAATGAACGTGGGTGAACCATCCCTAGGGTAACGAATCCATCTGGATAGAAGTTATCTGAAACAATACGTTTTTTAGTATTTGAATCCAAGAATAGGGGGGTCTCTAGTAGTAGAATCCTGAGGCAAGATTAAAGAAGAGTCCAGGGAAAGGGATTCCTGAGTTCAGTGTGTGCTGCAACCACCCAAGTAGAACGGAACAGATTAATAGTTATCATAAATCTAAATAACACATATTGTATGCCCTTACACAATCCTGTGGGTCACCTTAAGATAGTTAAACATACACGGTAAGTACATCGGTGCCAGAGTAAGCATATCGGCACCAGAGTAAAGAAGAGAGGTTGTGACAGTAGAATCCTAAATCCGAGGGGATAGGAGAACAGGTATAAGGAGCATGATAGATGGTTAATGAACAAATGAGCTCCCCAAGTGACAGCCTATAGTGCTGGGGAAATCAAAATCATGTTAGGACTTGTTGTCCTAAGTAAGCTGCACGTAAGTGTATGGAAGCAGGCTTCAAAACTTCAGTTCGAACTCAACAGTAGAAGTAAGATAGAGATCACATCACAAACAAGCCAGAAGACCACATGGAGAGTTGTGGTACTGAGTAAATAGATACTGTTTCAATTTGTTAACATTACGCCTCATGTGGGGACCGTGAACGTTAGTCCCCCAAAAAGTAGTGTAATTTGTGGTCTTTGTTTAGGCCCGTTTTCACACTTCTTACTCGCATGATCCAAGTCGCCTCCCTTGTCCTCAACGTTAGTTCCTTATTGCCACCTCTTACGTCTCTGGGTATGGTGTCAAAGCTGTAAAAGGATAAGGTTTTGTGGCTACCCTGAGCAGGCCATTCCAATATGTGCATGGCTACGGTGTACCTGGTGTCAGCCTGTTTAACCGCCCTGATGTGTTCTAAGATGCGGTCTTTCAGAGATCTGATTGTGCTGCCAATGTAGCTACGTTGACATTTACATACAACTGCGTTGACCACATAGTTGGTCTGACAGTTGATGTTAGTATTTATCTTGTAAGGCCGGCTATTCGGGCCAAAAAATTCTTTCTTTTTGCTAGTGGCCCATCTGCACGCAGTGCACCGTCCACATTTGAAATCAACAAGTCTGTGAGTCGAGAGCCAATGTACCTGATTGCCCATCCTAGGATAACTAGGGCTAATTAAGTTTCTAAGGCTTTTTCCCTTGCGGAAAGTAGTTTCTGGTCTGGAAGAGATGAAAGTTTCCAACGTCTTATCAGCACGTAGTAAGTGCCAATGTTTCCTCATGCTTTTTGTGAGTGTCATGCTGAGCACATTGTAGTCCATGACAAGCCGAGTAGTGTTTGGATCCTCTTGCTTGCTTTTATCCTGAAGTTCTGTTATTGGAGACAGAGTTCCACATCTAAGAAAGTAATTGAGCTCTTGCTGTGTTGTAGGTAAATTGAATATTAGCGTCATTACTGTTTAAGGTATGTTACAAATACCGTCAGCCTCTCAGTGTTTTCTGTTCAAATTAGGAGACAGTCATCAATGTACCTGCCCCAGGAAAGAATGGAGTCACTGCAATCACTGCCTTTAGAGCCCCAAATCCAGCTCTCCACCAACCACCCCATAAAAAGATTGGCGTATGTTGGGGAAAATTTAGAGCCCATAGCTACTCCACGTATCTGTTTGTACCATGCCCCTTTAAAGAGGAACACATTGTTTTCAAGAATCATTTGTGTCATGTTAATTAACATTTCCGTATGATACTAGAGGCTAGCCAGGCGAGAGTTAAGTGTGCGTCTTAATGCCAGTAGGTCCTGGTCATGTTGGATGCTCATATACAGGGCAGTGACATCCAGAGTAACTGGTGTCATAGTATTGTCCCAAGTAATGTCTCCCAGCGTGCTGAGTATGTGTTTCGTGTCTGATGTAAGAGGGTAGGTACCAATGGCTGGAGAAATAAATCCACATACTCAGTTTCTCTGTGGATCCACCTATTCCAGACACAACTGGTGGGAAAGGAAGATTTTTATGCACTTAAGGATGGGTAAATAAAGGAAACTACCTAATTACATATAAGAATACACACAAGGGAAACATGGCGGGGGCATATTCTATATACTTCAAGAATATGGGAATGTGGTCCACGTACCGTAAAAGAGGTTTTAGTAGTAGTGCAAGTTTATTCAGGAACAAGCATGCCTTAACTCCAGACCAGTTTATTTTATCCAAGAGTGTTATTATAATTTTTCTTAATATGCCCTAGTTTGTCACTAAACAACTGAGATGACGCATTTAAGACATGGGTTTCCACAGGCTCGAGTAGGTAACATGAGCCTATCCTTCAAAGTTAGTCTGTCACAATGGGAAACTGACATTGGGTATTATTGTTGCATACCTTTCATTCCCAGCTCTGTACTATTGTTTGTTTCTAAGCCCTGAAGAAGTCTGTTGTGAATAAACTGAAGCGCATGTTCCAACAAAGACTTGAGCTTTTGTCACACTGTTATTGATATAATTGATATACTGTTAGCGTGTGCACAGGACTGTTCTGTTTTACCAGTGGATATCCACATGTTTGGGAGGAGGGTGGCTCTCCCTACCCTTATGCACGGCAATCCTCACTCTATACTAGAGTATACTTACCTGCATATTGCACAGGAGCGCCAATACCCTATAAAACCACCTACCAAACAGATGCCTCACCTTCCCAAAAAAAGAAAAGGCCTGTCTGCCTACAGTAAGTGCTATTTTAGAGGCTCCTTCAGAGGCCGAAACAATGAGGTAAGTGGCACGGGGTGGCTTTACACTCGGAGCAACATCCACTGCAAAGCAGTGACTATCCAATCCTTTCCCTGACCACTCTACACCTGTTGGGGCAGACTACAATTTTTTCACCCAGTCTAAGAGTCCATCACCACAGATGAATGGGTACTGGCCATTATCCTACATGGCTATTGTTTAGAGCTTGTTACCACACCACCCAACATACCACCTTGCACTCACAGATTATCACAAGATCATCTAACACTTCTCAAACAAGCCAAAGCCTTTCTTTTCAAAGGGGCTATAGAACCTGTCCTGCTTCAACAGGGATCAGGGATATATTCTCTATACTTTCTCATTCCCCAAAAAGACTGGTCTCTGATACCAATCTTAGATCTCCGACCCCTCGACCAATACAACCTATCAGAACATTTCCAAAAGGTTACTCTACAGGATGTTGTTCCACTTCTTCAACAGGGAGACATTATGGCAACACTGTACCTAAAGGACGCCTATTTACATATACACCTTGCACACTGCAAATACCTCAGATTTGTCATAGCAGGCACACATTAATAATTTAAAGTTCTACCATTCGGGGTGACCACAGCACTTCAGGTGTTCACTAAATGTTTGGCAGTAGCTGCAGTGTATCTCAGAAGACATAACATTCACGCGTTTCCGTACCTGGACGATTGGCTTATCATCGCCAGTACCCACCTACAGTGTCAACAGTACACTCAGTTGACAGTGGATCTTCTTGACAGGCTAGGGTTTGCAATAAATGTCCCCAAGTTTCACCTTAAACCTCTCTAAATTCTGTCTAACTTAGGAGCAATTCTCAACACACAGATAGTACTAGCTTATCCCAATCTTGTTCGAGTTCAAAACTTTCAGTTAACTCTTTCACAGTTCCAACCAGTGGTCCCAATCATAGTGTCACCTCTAAGATCTACTGTTGATAGACCACCTCACTCACCGTTCTCTGCAATGATGGAACACCAACAAACTGCTACAGGGGCAGCCTTTTCTGGACCCTGTTCTTCGCCTCACTCTCACTACAGACGCATCCGAGATTGGTTGGGGTGCCCATCTACAAGACCTCGCAGTACAAGGTCTGTGGAATGCCAAATATCAATCTCTACACATTAACTACTTGAATCTTCAGGCGATCTTACTGGCAGTAAAGACTTTCCTTCATCACCTATCTCACAAGGTGGTTCTAGTCTGGACAGACAGTATGACAGCCATGTATTATTTTCAAAAACAGAGGGGTACACGGTCTCCTCAAATGTCACAACTGTCTCAGACCACGTGGGAATGAGCTCTTCACCACCACATTCAGCTTTTGGCAGAATATCTGCCAGGAGCAGACAGTGATTTTGCAGACCTGGTCCGCAAGATGCAGCAACTGACCCACGACTGGGAACTCACCCACTAGTCCTCCTTCCCTACTTTCAAAAGTGGGGCTGTCCTCAAATAAATCTTTTCACCACAGCCGAAAAAATGCCCAGACTTCGCCTCCAGGTACCCACATCCACTATCCAAGTGCAATACACGGTGGATGAGTTGGTCAGGATTGTTTGCCTACTCTTTTGCACCTCTCCCGCTCATTCAGTTTCTGGTTTGGAGACTCAGGCTAACATCTCTCACCATTATCCTGGTAGCTCTCACTTGGGTGCATCAGCCCTGGTTCACAACACTCGTAGATACCTCAATAACTCCACACTAGAAGCTCCTCAACAGACTGGACCTTCTCACTCCGAATCAAGGACAAATCAGACACCCAGACCCCAAAACTCTCAATTTAGCAGTTTGGTTCCTTCGGTCATAGAGTTTAGCTATCCTAATTTATCACAAGAAAGTATTAGCATTCTTAAGCAAGCACGCAAACCACAACTAGAGTATGTTATGCTTCAAAAGAGAAACGTTTTCTTTGCTACTGCCTTCCTAAATAAATTGATCCTTTCAAAGCCACAGTTCAAGACATTATCTGCTACCTACTTCATTTGGTGAAGGCTAATTTAGCCTACACTTCCATTAGGTTACATCTCGCTGCAATGGCTGCCTATCCGCAACATAGGCAGCATCACTCACTATTCAAAATCCCAGTCATTAAGTCATTCATGGAAGAACTGAAGAGTCATTCCTCCTTGGGTTCCTCCAGCACCCTCTTGGAACCTTAAGGTTGTTCTAACCAGACTCAGGGGTCCTCCTTTTAAGCCTTGTCACTCATGCACTCTTCAATTTCTCTCATGGAAAGTGGCATTCTTAGTTGCGTTACCTCACTCAGGCGTGTTAGTGAGCTCCCGGCTTTAAACTTAGGGGAGCCATTCTTCCAAATGCATAGCGACA
This sequence comes from Triturus cristatus, assembly GCF_964204655.1. Lineage (NCBI taxonomy): Eukaryota > Metazoa > Chordata > Amphibia > Caudata > Salamandridae > Triturus > Triturus cristatus. Next base: position 397,931,239 of record NC_140583.1, on the reverse strand, counting down.
AGCTGGTTTTGTACTAATCCTACATTTCTACCTAAGGTGGTCTCTCAATTTCACCTCAATCAATCCATCGAGCTCCCAGTTTTTTTTTATTTTTTTTATTTTTTTACTAACACTGATTCTGTAGTGAAAGGAGCTCATCATACCCTAGATGTAAAAAGAGCACTCATGTTCTACATAGATACAACTGAATCATTCAGGAAAATAAAGTAACTCTTTGTAGCCTTTTCTCCACCTCATAAAGGCAACCCTTTATCCAAAACAGGCATTGCCAGTTTGATTGTCAAATGTATTCAAATATCGCTACACTACAGCTAAAAGACCTTTACCCGTTACTCCCAGAGCACATTCTACTTGTAAAAAGAGAGGTACAATGGCCTTTTTTTAGTAAACATTCCTATAGCTGACATTTGTAAGACTGCTACATGGTCTACCCCACACACATTTACCAAATACTTTTGTGTAAATGTTTTGGTACGCCAACAGTTATAGATTGCCTAATAGCCAGACGCAAAGGTATAGTAAAGGAATAAAATGCTGCGAGTGAGCCGCCTTGATAGATGTAGTTAGGGAGGGGAGAAAGAGGCTGCCTACTGCATCAGAGCCCTCCTTCTAAGTCGTCCACCATAACCGTGACACAGAGTTCTTGTAGCTACTGTGTTTGCACTTGGGGTTGTGGATGTGGGGCTTCTCTCTGCTCAGGAGGTGCCCTTTGTTTTTTAATTCAGCCTTTTACTTTATGATATGAACTTCTATAGTGCATTATATAGGTTTAAGTACTTCTAGGTGCTGCAGCAGCTAACACACACTACAATTTCACAGTAATAACTATAGTGTCTGCCAGATACATAGACACAATGGTAAAATAAAGGAAGAATTATTAACAAGAAACAAAGAAAAGCCGGTAACGAGTGAGTGAGTCGATGGGTGGGTTGATAAAGAAAAAATGGACAGGATGCGAAGGAAAAGAAGCAACAGGGATGGGGGCTGGGTTAGAGGGAAAACGGTGACCGAAAACAAAAGCACTCCTATGGAGTGCTTAAACACAAATAATGTAACTCCAAAAACTGAAGTATTTGGTCCATGCTCTAGGGGAGGGCCAAACGCAAGAAGAGGCATGACACATGCATGTTATGCAAAACTGTAACGAAGGATACGAGAGCGACATTGCAGCTAAGAAATGGTAAGCCTGTGGGCGGGCTGTAGCCCACTAACTGTAAACAAAATGTCTTGAAAAAACAGCATATGCGCTGTCCATTCAAGACCTAAAAATGACAGAGTTTCCATGACTATTGTTTGTGGGACTGTACAGATGCAGTTGAACTGAGTTTTTCCATAGTCCACATTAGAAACAAACCCTAACCTGAGTGTTGGGTATAATAACAAATGTATACATCCAGCATTACTATTGGAGTTGGAATCTCCATGTAGGGTTGTTAAGCCTTTGTCACTATCAGGCCGTTGCAGTGACATTGAAATCTTGCCAGCGTGATCGTCCTACCAGTAGGCAAGCAGGCTTAAATAATCCAATCTAGCGCAGAAAACAAGCATCTTGAATTAATAGACAAACATTTTGAACAAGACTGGAACTTTTTCAGCATGTTCATCATCAGAAACTGAAAACTTTAAAGTTTACATTCCTTAAAGAATTGTAGCAATTGATTAAAGTATGCGTTCAGGGAAATGTCGTCATACTACAGATGTTATCCATTGAACGGCAGACTCTAGTTTAACCGTCATTGTCTAGATGGATAACAGTGAGCTAGAGACTTCTTCTGAACTCTATGTAGGTTAGTTCAGCCCATGAGGAGTATTATTTTGGTGTGATTTTACCAGCATCTTCTTAAAAATGACTTGATTTCTGTACTAGTGAGGGACAGAATATTAAAGGCAGTGAAAAGAATAATCCAGTTTTAATAGGAGTCCTCACATAACCGACTCAAGATTGTTTTTGGTTTTGAGGATTATTCTCTTGCCATATTACATTAATTTGATTATATAACAGATGCATGAGGCAAGCCAGATAGCCCCAAGAACCAGGACAGTATCAAAAAAGGTGGTTCACTCGGAGGAAAGGTTTTTCAAAGGAGAAAATGTCATTCATTACTTCACAACATAAAAAGTGCAAATGTAAATGGTATGCCACAACCAAAAAGAGAAAAACAAATGCCAAAAATTATTCAGTACAGATATTATTTTTGAGAAATTATAACATTTTGTAACAGTGCTGTGCTTTATGTGACAAGTGAGGTGTGCAAAGCAATTCAAATGTATAAAAAAAGGAAAACTTTCAACCAAACAGTAGGCTGTATGAACCAAGAGCTATTACAAATCATTAGTTAATGTTGGCCACAGTATATTCATGCTTGTGATAAAGATCAATGTTAAACAGTTCATAGTGTAAAGAAAGTGTCAGTCATCACCAGGACAAGGTCAGTCAAATAGAAGTGAACCACCTTTTTGATACACAGTATTATTACATTAAAGCAGTTATGAACTCTGGAGGCTTTAACTCTTTGCTTGAGCAGTACAAAAAAACACATTGAGGGAACAACATTCTATACAAAGCAAGCTAGACATATACATTTCAATTACATAATTCTCCCAAATCCTACTTAGTTGTGTAATGGTTGACTGACCATCCATTCACACCTGTATCGCATAATTCAGAAAAATAGGGAACCTCCTATATTTCTTTAGGAAACACTCCGCTACCAAACCAAATACCAGGCCCACTTCAGATACTGACCTGAAAACTGTGGCAGAGACATCCTTGTTGGGACTGTTGGCAGCCTTCTAGCAGATGTGCCTTGGGGTAAACAACGTTTACCACAAATCTTTTTCCCCGCAGGCAATTACAACGCGGTTGTTACAATGACCGCGTTTTAATTCCGCATACCATTACTCCGCAAGTCGGAACAACGACTTGCGGGGGGGGGGGAAAGGTGTTGGATTTAAAATCCAACACCTTCCCTAATGTCCGCGCAGACTGGAGTTGGAATAGTAAATTCGACTATTCCAACATCCAGCGCCCCCTGTTACGACTTGCGGGGTAATGGTATGCAGAATTACACACGGTTGTTGTAACAACCGTGTTGTAATTCCCTGCGAGGAAAAAGACTGCGGGATAACGAGGCATATTCGTGCCTAGGCAACTGGACCATAACTTGGTCCCCTGGTGCAAAGCCTACGTGCCCCATTTTCCAGAGCATTAATGTGGAGGACTGCCTGCGGCCCCCTATTACCGTTACAGCTAGAAACCCCATACTAGAGTAAAACAACAATTGTTAAGAACTATGCTAAATGTTGATGTTGGCATGCAGGGAGTCTATCTTGTTGATGTCATTCAATGAGCTTACCCCCAACATGCCAGCATGGTTGCCTGACTATACAGTCTCCCCATACGTGTCACTAAAATGCTGTACTGTAGCTTGTAGCTCTTGTACCTCTTGCATCCGGTATATTTGCTGCGAAGATAAATGCACACCATTTTCATTAACAGTGTTTGCCTTAAGGTACCCATGAGGAATAATTTTTAGCGACTCTGTATTAAGAAGTCATAGAACTGTTTGGGCACTGTGCTAAATTATGTAAGTCTTTCACAGACAAACCACGGCTCCACACACTCCTCAGGATAATCTGTGACCTTGCATTACTTTCCTCAGGAGGACCTTTCAAGTCCAGAGGTTCTTAGCCTTTTGACTTCTGTGGACCCTCACAGAATCATTCCTGGAATCTGGGCACCCCCACTGAGTCATTGTTGGAAGCCAGGGACCCCCAGCCAAAGCAATACACAAAAATACAAAAAGAAGTATACACCAAATAAATGCTGAAATATTTTGTTTAACTCCTAATCAAATATAGAAATATTTTCAATTTTTTTAATTTTGTTTCTTTATTTTTACATATTTTATAAATGTTAATATATTAATTTTAATGTTATTTGATTTAGTAACACAGTCGTGGACCCCCTTAATAGACCATGCGGACCCCCAGGAGAGCTTGAACCACAGGTTAAGAACTACTGTTATAACCAACCAAGAAATTTCAGCCATCAAAGGTTTGATCAAGTCCCTCTCGCCTTGATTGGCTAAATCACCCTGATTGGCTAAATCACTATCACCAATGAAAAGTATGATGAGGGCAGGCGGTATAAGCCTCCCACACAAGGCCCTTTCTGCAGTCTGATTCAGCTGCCACAGACTGAGTCCATCAATGCCTGACCAGTGAAACTGGGTATAAGCTTCACTTGAAGGTCTCGTAAATTTACCCTGAGTTTAACCAGCACAATAGTACCCAATCCACAGATAGTGAGGAGAATAGAAGCATTGAGATGAACGCATTCAACAAAACCAATGGTTCCCTGGAGACCCAACCCACATAGATGAGGTTAAGACTCACATAACGCTTACTGTAATCAGACGACACCTTCCCAGCTCCAGCTCCAGCCCCAACCTGGTGGTAGAGGTGGAAGTCTCGGGCCTGGAAGAATGTGAACTGACGATAGTCGTCAGTCTCTGCTTCTGGGAGTGCTAAGGCTAAAACCCTTTTGATTGGAACATAGACATTGGTACACCGTTAGAAGTAGCTTTGCATCCAGTTGCTTTGTCTGAGAGAAGGGGAGGGAGACTGGAATAGAATCCATCTTATAATTGTCAGCAGCAGCCCCCCACATAGGTCTGACTTCGAACTGGCCACTTTAATCACAATGCTGAAAGCCATACAAAAACACTGCTTTGAAGATTTATTTTCAGCAATACAGACACATGGGAAGGAACTTCTCCAGATAGATGGACAGCCTTACATCCCCTGTAAGCACCCTCAATCCTATCCCAACCTTTTTGTTCCTTGAGTATGTAAAATGTATTAGAGTGATCCTGTGCCCCCACTACTGGCAAAGTCAGGGTTGTAAGATGCATACTAGTAAAAGCTACTTACCTCGCTTCACCTCGCAAATGCCCCAGGAAACTAATCCAAGCCACACACCTGCGGTCCCACCAATAAAAGTCAAATAGGGGTGGAAAGCCTCCCAGAATCCACTCCCCGGGGGTCCTCTTAGGTTTTGATGCTAGGTTGGCTGGTACAAGGTCTGGTAAAACTGCACCAAGATTTCAAAGATTGCAGGGACAAGAGTGGCTTCTTCTGCTGTCCCCAGGTGAAAGCATAAAAATTGCTGCATCTTAAAATGAACGAGGTAGTAGCAGCATTATTTATCGCACCTGGGACATGTTTAGCCTAAGTAAGATGTTATACCTCAAGAAAATGAGCACAGTGTGCGTCAGCAGTCGCAGCACCATTTTACTCTTGGCATGTTGAAAGTTGTTCAAGTCGACCAAGGACTTGCTGTCGAAGCAAAAAACCACCCACCGGTCATGGAAACGATCAGCTCAAACATGAAGATCCACCAGCATTGCAAAGTACTCGAGTAATTTCATGTTCCCCACCAGACCACGCTCAAACCATTATCCAAGCCACATATCTGCTAACCATTTGGACCCTAAAGTGACACAAAAGCCAGTAACGGCAGTTGCATCAGTGAATAAGCTTGCCTTGTGACTAGAAACAGTGGGAGCTTCCCAAAACATTATCCAAGAAGGAAACCCAAACTAAAAGGTCTTTCTAACTTCAACTAAAAAGCAGGTCCCTTGATGCTCCTCCCTCAGACCAGACATGGCCTGCACAATTGGTCTTGAGAAGGGACAACCCATACGGATGGTGCGAATGGCTATGTTAAGCCTCCCAAGCACAGCTGGTGCATGATGACTTTGTGCATCACCAAGCATGACTTTATTGACTTTTGAAGGCTCCTCCTTCTCCAGCGGTAGATGGCAAACCTAATTCACTGTAGCATTCTCAAGGCCAAGGAAGACTGAAGAGGTGGCTCAGCCAGTAATACCACTCACCAAAGAGACCCAAACTTCTCCATGAGGTCACCGAAGCAAGGCAGGGATTCTGCACATCATGGAGAGTTCTCCTGGGCCCAACAACAGTCCTCCAAATAGTGGTCCTTTCTGTTTCCTTGAAAACCCGTTCTAAGAAAGTAGTGAACTGCTAAATTTACGTGCAAGACACTGCACACCCGGGGAGGGAATTGGGGAGGGGTGGGGCTGGGAGGGGGTTTGGATGGGTGGTGGGAGGGAAGAGTTAATTACTGTTTGAGTTATGTTTAAGCGCGAAAAGAGGAGGAGAATACCGATGATAGCGGAATCTCCACAGATGTGACATGCGGTCTATACTCTGACATGCATTATTGTGGAAACAAACACCACCCCGGCTGAGGTGGAAATGCTGTATGATCGTATTTACACATGCTCTAATGGTTTGGAGAAATAAAACTAATTAAGAAATTAAAAAAAAAAAGACACTGCACACCCAGGGCAAATTTTTCAACCTGGAACCCCAGCAAGCAGAAGTCATCAGGGTGAACGGGCAAACGACGAATTGCCGATTCTATATCCGCTTTTGCTAGGAGCCTTTCTCAGGGCAGTGAGTGTGGTGATAGCCTAGTCTAAGGAATTGTTCCTTAGAGAGCACTGGTCCATATCAATCACATAATTAACAGATTCGCGCTGAATCTTCAGGGTCCTCCTTAGGGACAGTGCTCAAGAGAACAAACCAAATTGTTCAGTGGTTCCTTCTTGAAGGAACTAGTAACAGCGCAAAAGTTTGCTCATAATATTGCCTGACCAGTTTAACATCGGCACATTTGTTCGAATGTTTTAAGAGTAGCTGTAAAAAAATAGTATTTCCACGTTTTGAAAGGGGCCAAAATACATATATATATATTTTGCATCTTTTAATTCAATCATAAAACATAAATCATACAAATCAGTACATTACTATAATCTCACAGTACAGAGTCCCAAGACACAGCGAATATATACATTTAGGCGTTGGGAAACATTACAAAAAGAGCATTCTTCGTCGTTCCACATTTAAGCACTTAAATATCTTCATCTACCACTAGGGAGGGAGGGAGGACAACAGGGGCGCACAGCAAACCCTACTCTTGTTCCATGGATCCCATATTCTGTACCATTTTTGTCGGCAACCCCTACTTTCATAAACCACCCCCTCAGCCTGCTTGAGGGGCCAAAATATTTAACCGGTAAGGGCAAGAGGAAGAAGTTTATAAATTAAAATACATTTCCTACGTTGTATTTGGTGGTAGAATTCTAAGGAAGGTATCGATGTTAAACAAACTCTGCCTCGGTTTATGCTCTTGACTACACACCTGTGCATTTGTGGGAGTGGAGCAGAAACTGGTACTGCCGGGATGTAGCTTATGGAAACATTTTGTACATTCCAAAAAAACAGAATCGAACTCCATCTAACACTCCTCGTGGAAATGAAACGGGGGAGGATGCTGCACATTCCTTTCTGTAATTTGTTTTGTTGATCTCTTGGGTGGAGATAAGGCCCTGAGCCGAGTTGAATCTGTTGCGCGCCTGAGGTTATTGCTCCGCTCTTGTGTGCTCTGCTTCAGTGTCTGCCAGTAAACTTCACAATCTGGTGATCGTTCATAGAGGGGAAAAACGACCGTTTGACAAAACACGGAAGCCTCTTTATCGATTCTGCAGTTTAAAGGAGAATACAACAAGTTCACGATTAGGGAGTAGAAATCTACTTTAAAGAAAAGCTCCCAAGTTTGTCTGCGGTTCAGCCGATTTAGAGGACGGGGTTGGCCTGGCACAGAGTTTCTGCCTGTGCAGGCTCGTTGAGGCAGACGGAACCATCTTTTTTCCGTGCTCTCTACCAAAACCTTGGAAAATTCAGATAAATGCTTCTTGCATTGGACCCAAAAATATGTTGTGTTCCTGTTCCATCCAGCAGGCATACACGTTGTAGTTTATTTATTATGCTTGATTAATTAAAACCATTGCATACACAAATAAAATATCTTAGTTTTTTATAAAATAATTATAAAAAATTCCCAACTTTTTGTCAGCAACGATAATTACAGTAAATTTTACAAGTTAGAAAAAAGTGCATAAATTATTAAAACATTCTGCACGTTAGTCATATTGACTGTAAGTATTATTTCAACTGTGCCCGATCTGGTAATGATTGTCAGTTTTTGTAATAAGTAATCGTTGGTCTGCTCGGTCCTGTTTCAGTCTTTTTGCAGTTATGTCAAGATATTTAATTAGCCAGCAGTTTAGCTGGACCAGCTCAGGGTTGAAACACATTACCGCTTGTCTGCACGATCTGACTCCATACTGTTTGAACGCTGGCTTAATCCAGCGTGATCCTTATATCTTTTAGCTTATTGCAGGTGCATATGTCGTGAATTGCGTCTTCAACACCGCTGCCGCATAAACGACAAGGCTGGACTCCTCCCTTTCTCTCCCAAGGTGGCATAAATTGATTGAAGGGGCCAACTCCCAGCTGGAGTTTTAGGAATTTTTCTTGGTCTTATTTTTTATTCCAATTTTCAGGTAGAGCTGGGGTTTTAGCATTTTATGTGTTTAGGATCATCCAGGCATGCAATCGTTTGGCTAATGTTTTTTTGCCCTCTATTACGGATAATAAGCGGATTACCTTTGTTACAAATTTTTTAAATGTGAAATGATTCGCCGGGACATCCCACAAATCTGTTAAACCGAAGTGTATAATAGATTCCCGGAGGTATAGGCTTGCTGGTGATTTTCCTGGGTGGGAAAGTTCTGTCCAAAGTTGGTCGTTCAGGGTTCCTTTTTCGGCGCCTTTGATTTTATGCCAACATTTCACATATGCTCCCATGCGTTCCAGTGACTGTTTAATAAGCCCAAATTCCAAATGTATTTGGGCCGGGGAAACCATTCTGGGGAGTTGAAAGATCGCTCGGTATGAATTGGATATTATATTGTCAAGGGTTGTTGCATCTTTTCCCTTCAGTGCTTCGCTTCCGTAAGTTATTGTTGGCTGGAGTTTAGCTTGTAAGACCCTTAACAGAGGGTCAAACGTCACATCCGGTAAAAGTTTCTTTAGGGGCTTTATGGCTAGGCAGGTCATTACCCCCTTTCTCCGCAGGGATTCTATTTGCGGTTTTGATGAATGATTTTGATCCAATATTACCTCTAGATATTTGTAGCTTACTGCTTGTTCCAAACAATGCCCGTCGAGCAACCAGTTGAGATGTTTCTTCTTGTGGTAATTAACAATTAACTGTCATAATTTTTGTTTTGGTAAAATTTATTTTTAGTAAGTTTTCTTGCGAAAATTTGTAAGTTACGTTCAGTAAATGCTGGAGTCCAATTGGGGTCCTACTTATCAAGACTAGGTCATCCGCGTATAACAGGTTTGACAAAGTGGAATTCCCTAGTTTTGGGGCGTGGGCTACACAGCTGTTCATCTCTCCCGGAAGGTCTGCTAAAAAAAGATTGAATAGCAGGGGGGCTAGAACGCACCCTTGTTTAAGCCCTTTTGTGGTGAGAATTTTTTTTTTATATACAAGATTCTTCGCCGGGTGGTGTACACGTGGTTTAAATACAGTCCCTTAATTGTTCAAAAAAACCTTCATTGTTCTAACTAGGCTCCTGAAACATAACATTTTGTGCCGCAAGACCTCCGTGACCAGTGTTCATGGATTCGTAAGGGCACTGAGAAATGTTTTTAAAATCGTTCAAATTGTTGTACTACTTTAAAAAAAATAAAAGTAAATCCCCTTGTCTCTGAAGAGCTAGCTTACTGGTTCACACAAGGTCCTATGAGTCTGCCAAAATTCACAGTGATTCTTCAGAGGCATATTTACAACATGTTTTCTGGCAATGGAACACCTTAAGAGGGCAGAAAGTTTGTAAAAGAGCAGGAAAAAATCAGAACAGATTGCAGAAATCTGGTTACAGCGAGTTCATCTATAAGCAAACGGAAACCTAGTGCTGCTAAGTTGTGAGGGATGCGGAGTTTGGCAGGTTGTTGAGTTGACGACTTTGTAAATTCACCTTTGTCGTGCACATGCATTATACCATTGGTATCTCTTCTTTGTCAATGTGTCTACAAGCCCTGCATTTGCAATATTCTATTTCTTTATAATGGAAACCATGTACATTGCTGATTGTGTTATGAAAAAGTGGATGCCAGAGTTGAGCATGATTTTGTTTGTGATACTTCAAGTTGTACCCTTGAAATTACTTACTATTGGGATATTTTATAATTAAAATCCAACTAAACTGCAAGAAAAGTTACCTTAAAAAATGAAAAGACAAAATCATGCACACAAACTGAATGCTGTCCTTACCACTCGTCCTCAAGCATACAGTCATAGGTTCCCTCACTGTCTGTACAAGCACACAGAGCGTTTCTGTATATTGATATGTTTAGAGCCTTGTTCTTTGAAGGAAACCGTTCTCTTTTTTTATTTTTTTTGGGACCATATTTTTTAAGAACAATATTAAATTTCACAAAGTATTTTCATGACGTACTTTTCCAAACAATTTTTCATATAAATATTTTTCTTTGATCTACTGATTTTGTCACTTACATAGGTGTTTATTGTTCATTTGTCAACGTACTTTAACCTGAAGACCTCCACTAGCATCATCAAAGTGGAACAAACCCATGCTGTCGCTTTCAGATTCCCAGATTTCAAGGTAGCATAGAGTAGCCAAATTGTTCACCTACAAAATTTCCCATATTTAGTAATGTTAAATCCCCTATAAACAAAATGTCCAGACTTATTTTGAATAGAAGGTTAAGGTAGTACAGAAACGGAGATGAGAAAACCATTTTAAAATTCATTTTCCTACACAAGTGGTAAAAAATCTGATTTGAATCTTTCAAGATTAGTTAAACAAAAGATTACTGATTAAAACGTTAAAAAAAAAAAAAAAAAGTCCAAATGAGTTTTCAGGCAAGGTTTTGGTCTTCACTCACATCATCTGATTGCATGTATTGCTGAGACAGAAACCTTGGGACAACTCTTGGGAGCTCCCTAACTTGGACAGTGTGAGTTAGAAAAAATGTTACAGTGAACGAGGAAATAGAAGCTTTTCTAAATGCTTCCTTTAAAGGTGTATTCTTCTTGATAAATTCTATGCTCTTGGGATCTCAGTCCTATTGAAGAATCACAAACGTCTTACAAATTTACACGTTCCTGCATTAGTCATAATTGAGCCTTTAGTAGGAATTACCACAAAAATAAACAGTATTAATACAAATTAAAGCAATGCTTATTTGTGGTTGTTCTGAAGTAAAGTATGGCAAATAAATATACCAAAAGTAAATAAATTTGTTGAAATCAAGCTAAATAAATCTACTGAAATAAATACAGTGGCAAGTTAATATATGTGAAATTTCGGCATGGTACCAAATTAATGTCCAACAGAACCAATGTCTTCAGCCGAGCAACCAATCAAACTTGCACTTTTTGGTGTATATTTAAGTTTGCTTGGCACAAAGCTGAACAAATTCCATGCGCTTGCGCTTCCATCGTGGTGAAACCCGTTAAGTGGCATATGCGTTACTGCACATTTATATAGCGCTTACAACAGTCTAAATTATTTCCAAACGTTAATAACCGGTGTGGTAAACTAGCTCAGTGGTGTGCTTTTAATCATCTTTAGAAAGTTATAAAAGTCTGTGTCAGCTGTGAATAGAAGTTGTGACATTCACGTTCCATATAGATCTCTGCAGATGTTGCTAGTTTGTAGGGAATAAGTAGTGAATTTTTGAGATTAGGGTACTGCATTAGGACTTCACCAAGGTGGCACTCTTCGTCTTTTTTTCTTTTTTAGTGTAGTATTAACTATCGAAAAATTGCAACAACCTCCCCAATGAGAGAGAGAGAGGGAGAGGGACCGGGACCGGTAGTGCTGCGTGCGCATTCTGCTCTTTTTGGAAGCACATACTCGTGCTTGTAGCACGCCCCTGCTCGCTCCCGCAAGGTGGATGCCGCCACAAGCACGAGTATGTGCTTCCAAAAAGAGCAGAACGACGGCTAAAGGTTCTCCTAAGCAGCGCATGCGCGCTGCGTAGGCGAGACCTAAAAAGGAAAGGTTTGGTCTGGGTCAATCTGTACTTTCAGCCACACTGAGTACAGGACGATAGATTGTAATGAATCCTACACTGTTTCATCAGGGCGAGGAGATGAGGAAGCTCCTCTTCTCCCTCTCCATCCCCCTCCCCATGTACATGGAGATCTTTAGCCCAATAACTTGTTTCCCCTCAGCTAAACAAAGGCCAGACAGCTTGTTTCTGATGGATACATCTGCCTGTGGATTCCTCACCTTCTAAATATCCCCTGCGCCTGCAATCTGCTGACTTTTTTTCCTTGCTCTCCACGTCGATGAGGACGTCTGCTCCGCTCGCGACTTCTCATGACTTCACCGGAGCCATAAGAGAGCCTCGTCGGCATGATGACGTCAGTTCCCTTTTTTTCGCGCCGTCGCCGCGTAACGGTTTTCTAGCACTCTCCATATTTGTGGAGTTACTTTGTTATTTCTTCAGCTTTAACTGTTGCTAGAAATGATGTCTTCAAGAAAGTCTGGTTTTAAGCCCTGTAGGGAATGTAGGGGTCACATGTCCATCACTGACCCCCATGAAGACTGTTTGTGGTACTTATCGTCGGATCACGACGAGGAGGACTGTTCCTGTTGCAGGAAGATGAATCCCAAAGCATTTAAAGAACAGGAAGCAAAGTTATTTCTGGCCAAGGCGAAGAAAGAAGGTAGAGGGCGCAAGCGTGAAAAGTCGAAGTTGTTGACTTCACATACGTCGAAGTCGAGAAAACACAAGAAAAAGAGAAGACCTGGATCTCGGCGCTGATCGAAGGGTAAGGCTTCGAGATCGCCTTCACCTCCACATCGCCGTAAGGACTTTGTTTCTCCTTCTCCTTGTGCGACTCCGGAGAAGTCTTCGCCTAGAGACACTCTGGTGCTGAATGATTCACCAGCTTCCGACGCCGAGCCGGTTCAGGATGTTCCATCTTCTCCTGTGCCTGAGATAGAACTGGTGGATTCTGCAGTGGATCCGATCGTTCAGACGTCGGACACTCCCCGGTTGGATACTGGTTCGAATCCATATCCGCAATTTCCAGCTCCAGGGGCGGATCCGTCGCATTTTTTAAATGCTATGTACGGCGTTTTTCAAAGGGCAGCTTTCCCATCCGGAGCACCTTCTGGTCCTGTGGGTCCGCTGGCATTCAATTTGGGCGTGCCACAACACTATGCCCAGGCGCTCTTCATGCCCTTCATGCTGATGGCTCCGTCATGGCAGTTTCCGGCACCGCTGAAGCGCGTCCACTGATTCGTTCACGGAGAGAGGCTCAGAGGCTTTTAGGAGAGGAGCAGTATAGTAGAGAGGAAGTAGAGGAGGGCGAGTTGGAAGAGTGCCTGGATGAATTCGAGGGAATTCAAGAGGCGAGTGGATTGGACACGTTCCCGGAGTGGGAGATCTCTTCTACAAGGGCTTGACCTCCTCAAGAGGTGGCTCCCTGCCTTTTGATGATTAGGAAAGCTGCAGAGCTTTTAGATTTGCAGTTACCTACTGCTGAAGATAAACCGAATTTGTTGACGGAGGTGTTGCATTCACCTTCCCCCATAGTTGAGTCTGTTACCTTTTAATGAAGCCCTTTTGGATCCTATCATCGAAGTTTGGCGCAAGCCACTTTCTTCGCCTGCTGTTTCCAAGGCTGTCGCTAGGAGGTATAGGACTGCTCCAGCGGATCCAGATTTTCTCTCTTCTCACCCATCTCCAGAGAGTTTGATGGTACAAGCATCCTGCTTCAAGCAATCATCCAGTGCTTTTTCACAGGCCCCAGCTGACCGGGACTAAAAGAAGATGGAATAGTCAGCTAAAAAGGTTTTCTCCTCTTCTAGCATGGCACTGAAATCAACCAATGCCACTTGTCTGTTGGGCCGCTACATACATGCTTTGATGGACTCTGCAAAGCAATTGGACCCCAAGTTGCCTGGTGAAGAGAGGGGAAACTTTATGGCGGTTCTGTCAGATGCTCAAGCTGCGGCTAGACAGGTTATTCAATCAGGCCTGGATATGGCTGATTCTGTAGCCAGAGTTATGGGATCCTCCATAGCTACAAGAAGGCAGGCTTGGCTTCGTTCCTCTGTATTTTCCCCTGATGTCCAGGCCACTCTTGTGGATTTGCCCTTTGACGGGTCGAAGCTTTTTGGGGAAAAAGCAGATTCGGCCTTACAAAGGTTTAAAGACCGCAGGGTCACTGCGAAATCCTTGGTGTTGCAGTCTCAGTCGAGAGTCTTCGGCTACAAGAAATATCGAGGTTTTGGAAGGTCTTCCTTTTGAAACTTCCGTCAACCTCCGCAGCAGCAGCAGAATCAGCTCTATAAATCTTATAGAGGAAGAGCCAAAGGTTGCCAACGTGGTTCTGCCTGCAATCTCTCCTCCTCCTCTTCAGCCTCCCCAGCTCCCTCTGGTACCGCAGGAAAGCAGCCCTAGAACCCTCATCCTGGATCATGTGGGCCCTGTAGGGGGTTAGCTGTCTCACTTTCTGCAAGGTTGGAAATCGGTCACAACAGACCTTTGGGTTTTAAACCTTGTGGGGAATGGGTACGCCCTTTCGGGAATTTCCTCCTTACCCTCCTTGTCAAGGTTTTTGCTCAGAGAACCATTTGCTTCTTCTGCAGAAGGAGGTTCTTGCATTACTTCAAAAAGTTGCAATAGAGGTGGTTCCGGAGCAGGAAAGGGGTCAGGCATGCTACTTCCGGTATTTCCTGATTCCCAAAAAGGACGGCAGGTTACCTCAAGGTCTTGAATTTTTACTTTAAGCAGGAGAAATTCAAGATGCTGACCCTTGCTCAGGTTCTTAAGGCACTGCAGCAAGAGGACTGGATGGTGTCGATCGACTTGCAGGATGCGTACTTTCACATCCCCATTTTGAAGTCTCACAGGAAGTATCTTCGTTTTACAGTTGGGTCGCAACACTACCAGTTTGCAGTCCTCCTGTTTGGTCTTACTACTGCACCTCGAGTCTTCACAAAGGTGATGGCAGTGGTGGCCGCTCATCTCAGAAGATCGGGGATTCATGTTTTCCCCTATCTGGACAACTGGCTGCTCAAAGCGGAGTCGCCAGAGATAGTGCTTCATCATCTGCTGGTAACATCTCACTGTTGTTCGACTTGGGTTTTTCAATCAATGTGCCCAAATCTCACCTGGTTCCCTCTCAGCGCAACCTGTTCATAGGGGGCGGTACTGGACACTACTGTGTGTCGAGCATTTCCTCCTCCGCAAAGAATTCTCGACATTCAGGAGATGATCCCTTTATTCCACAATGGAGCGGTTGTTCCAGTTCTTAAGGTCCTTCGTCTGCTCGGTCTGTTCGCCTCCTGCATTCTGTTGGTCAACCATGCACGCTGGCACATGAGGGCGCTCCAATGGTGTCTCCGCAGGCAGTGGTATCAGCACAACGGAGATCTCAGGGAGTTGGTCAGGATCTCCAGAGAAGCTGCGGCGGATCTGTCTTGTTGGAGCGTGGAGGGCAATCTGTCTCAAGGAAAGCCCTTTCATCTTCCTCCATCGGTGGCCACAGTGATAACGGATGTCTCTACCCTAGGGTGGGGTGCTGATCTGGGGGATCTGGAGATAAAGGGTTTTTGGTCTCCAGAGGAAAGATTGTCTCATACAAATCTTCTGGAATTATTGGCGATACGTTTGGCACTCAAGGCCTTTCCCCTTTCCCTTCGCGGTCAGTCTGTTCAAGTCCTGATGGACAACACTACTGCAATGTGGTATATCAACAAGCAGGGAGGAGTAGGGTCGTACCGTCTCTGCAGAGAGGCGTTGCGGCTCTGGTCCTGGACTCAGGCCCATCGGATTTGCTTGATGGCGAATCATTTGGCCGGGGTGTTGAACGTGTGTGCGGACAGTCTCAGTCGGCAGTTCTCCGCCGACCACGAGTGGAGGCTTCATCAGGAGGTAGTTCGACATGCATCCAGACGTGGGGGACTACTCGGGTGGACCTGTTTGCCACTCTCGAGCGCGCACTGCCAGTCATTCTGCAGTCTCCAGTTTCCGATGCAGGGGTCGTTGGGGGACGCATTTAAGTTGAGTTGGAGCTCTCAACTCCTTTACGCATTTCCTCCTATACCCTTGATTCCTCGGGTTCTGAGGAAGATTCGCCAAGACCAGGCCCAAGTCATATTGATCGCCCCGGATTGGCCAAGAAGGGTGTGGTACACACATCTTCACCCCTCATTGCACACTCCGCTTCGTCTCTCTCTCAGGGCAGACCTCCTCTCGCAGTCGCTGGGGCAGGTTCTACACCCCCCCACCTCCAGAGCCTGCACCTTCATGCCTGGAGATTGAACGGTGCAACCTGAGTTCCTTCTCTCTCCCACCTGACGTGGTGGATGTTATTTTATCGGCCAGGCGACACGCCACCAAGTCCATTTACTCCTACAGATGGTCAAGATTCGTTAAATGGCGTGGAGAGAGATCCATTGACCCCTTAAGGGCCCACTTGTCCAATGTTCTTCAATTTGCTCTTTCCTTGGCTCAGCAAGGTTGTGCTGTGGCCACGGTTAAGGGCTATTTGTCAGCCTTATCGGCTTTCCTGTGTCTTCCTGATCAGCCGTCTTTATTTAAGTCTTCTATCGTTTTGAGATTTATCAAAGGCCTTACCAATAGGTTTCCGCCTACTCCCTTTATTATGCCCCAGTGGGATCTTAATCTTGTTTTGACTTTTTTGATGGGTTCCATTTTGAACCCCTTCATAGCTGTTCTTTGAGGCTTTTGTCCTTTAAAACAGTCTTTCTTGTAGCCATTACCTCAGCAAGGTGGGTGAGTGAGCTTCAAGCTCTTAGTTCAAAACCCCAGTTTTTGACCATACATGCTGAAAGGATGGTCCTCAGGACCAGGGCTGCTTTTCTGCCTAAGGTAGTTACTCCTTTTCATCTGGGGCAGTTCATAACTCTCCCTATGTTTTATCCTCCCCCCTCACCCTTCCAAGGAGGAGGAGAGACTTCACCGCCTGGACCTTAAAAGAGCGGTGAGCTTTTATTTGGACAGAACAAAGGACTTGTGTTTGGACAATCAGCTTTTCGTAGGCTACGTTGGACACTCAAAAGGCAAAGCTGTGCAAACGTGCACTCTATCCAGGTGGATCATCTTGTGCATCAAGATCTGCTACGCCCTTGCTGGTAAGGAACCACCTGAGGCTATTAGGGCTCATTCCACTATAGCAAGGTCTTCCACCTCTGCTTTGGCCAGAGGTGTTTCTGTTGTGGACATTTGTAAGGCTGCGACTTGGGCCTCCCTCCACACTTTCGCGAAGCATTACTGCTTGGATTCCAAAGTGAGGAGGGAGGGCCATTTTGCGCGCTCTGTTTTGCAGGACTTTTTGGTATAGGAAAGGTGGACGCCCTCCTCCGGGAGTGGGACTGCTGTGGGAATCTATGCATAAGGTGAGGAATCCACAGGCAGATGTATCCATCAGAAGAACAAGTTACTTACCTTCGGTAACGCTTTTTCTGGTGGATACAGTATCTGCCTGTGGATTCCTCACTGACCCACCATCCTCCCCATTGTCCACCTTTTTGTATACCTAAAAGGATGCCTTATTTGGCTTGTTGTTTTACATTGTATCTTCTTTTTATCTGGTACATTTATAGGAAATGCTGATGTTCTTTAGCTTTCCTGTTTGACTATGTACTGTGTATTATGGTTCAAATGTTGTGTACTGTGTATACTTTATTTATTTTATTTAAAACATTTATATAGCGCAGCTATCACCTTACAGGTATCCTGGCGCTGAAGATAACTCCTAAAATAGATGCATTGGGAGCTAACAGTAGAATAGTGAACAATTAATTTTCAGGAAACAGCCAAGTTTTGACCCGTTTCCTGATAGGGAGAAGTTCACTTGTTTGACGGACATCCAAAGGCAAACTGTTCCAAAGTTTAGCTGCTGCAACCTTAAAAGATCTTCCTCCTGTCCTGACCTTTTTAAATCTTGGAACTTTGACAAGATAGGCCGTAGCAGAACGAAGGGCTCTGGTTGGAATGTACCAGTCAAACATAGCTTGTAGGGTGCCGGGCCCGACTCCATGTAAAGCTTTAAAGACAAGACAGAGAGATTTGAAAGCAATTCGCTGTTTCATAGGGAGCCAGTGAAGCTCGGCCATTGCCGCAGTAGCCGAAGCTCTCCTAGGCCAACCCAGGGCCAGTTTAGCCGCGACTGTTTGAACTCTTTGGAGTCTGTCTAGCAACACAGACTGGGCCTCGAGCAACAACGCATTGCAATAGTCAAGGCGACTAAGAATGGTACACCTGACTATTAAGGCCCGGGCCTGTGAGGGAAGGAGT
Source organism: Triturus cristatus (assembly GCF_964204655.1). Classification (NCBI taxonomy): domain Eukaryota; kingdom Metazoa; phylum Chordata; class Amphibia; order Caudata; family Salamandridae; genus Triturus; species Triturus cristatus. Next base: position 397,912,987 of record NC_140583.1, on the reverse strand, counting down.
GTCAAGATCTTGCGAAGCGAACGAATAAGGGCCGAACAAGTGGACACTGTTTTCGCAACCTGGGCTTCCATGCTGAGTTTATTATCCATCATAACACCCAGATTGCGAACCGTGGTGACCGGCTGTGGCTTTTCCGAAGTTTCAGGGGGCCAAAACTCCGCCAGGAACGGGCGGGCAATCCGACTTCCGGCACAGAACAAGACCTCGGTTTTGGAGGCGTTGAACTGTAGAGAATTATTATGTAGCCAGCCAGCCGTGTCTCGCAGACAGACATGAAACGATTCCAAGGAATCGATTCCTCACCCTCCCAAGAGAGGATGAGCTGAGTATCGTCGGCGTAATTAATTACTTTTAGCCTGTGGGATTTTATTAACGTGATCAATGGTTTTAGATAAACGTTAAATAAAATTGGGCTGATGGACGAGCCTTGAGGCACTCCATGGATCACCGGGGAGAAGGCCGATTGAAACGGGGGGAGGGACGCAGCCTGCTTCCTATCCCTCAGGAAGGAGTGAAACCAATGCAGGGCAGTGCCACCCACCCCGGCCTCTCTTAGTCTCTCCAATAGAATCACATGATTGACCGTGTCGAATGCGGCAGACAGGTCCAACAGGATCAAGGCTACTGCCTGGCCCCTGTCTGCACGCATACGAAGATCTTCCATGGCAGTAAGTAAAGCTGTTAAGGTGCCATGGGCTGGACGAAAGCCAAATAGTATTTCGTCCAGGAAATGATTCTGCTCCAGATGTTTTGAGAGACACGAGCTCACCCAGCGCTCGGCAATTTTTGCCGGGTATGGTAGCAGGGAGATGGGTCGATAATTCTATAGACACTCGGGGTTCAGAGAGGGTTTCTTCAACAATGGCCTAATGAGCGCCTGCTTCCAGGGAGCAGGAACTAAGCCACTACGCAGGGATTGATTACAAATCCTGCAGAGAGTGGGAAAGAGTTCCTCTCCGGATGTCCTCCAGTTTTTAGGGGGAATAGGGTCGAGAGGAGAGCCCGAGGAAATCCCTTGAGCCAGTTTATCGAGTTCCACCTCAGTAATGGAGGGAAACTCCCACAAGCAGTCCATAGGCTGGCACCCTGGGCTCGCCACTCCATAATCAGAGAAGACGACCTCAGGGATGGGTGAGCCAACCAATGTGGGGGAGGTGCTCAGGTTTCGAATGATAGTCTCAATTTTTTCTTTAAAAAACAGCGCAAGATTATCACAAAGGGGTTGTGTAGGAGGGATTGACTTTTTAGCGCAGTCAGGGTGAGTGAGGCTATTCAGAATCTGGAAAATACGTTTGGAACTGTTGGCGGCTGCACAAATTGTAGAACAAAAGTAAGCAGATTTAGATTTCATAATCTCAGTTTTCTATTCCAATAGTTTGGTTCTCCAGAGTTGCTTATTGTCATAGAGATAACCCTGTCTCCATTTTCTTTCAGCCTGCTTACAGGCCAGTTTAAGGGCCTTTAACGAATCTTCAAACCAAGGGGCAGATACTCTACCCTTGTGCTTGCATTTCTTTAATGGAACTAAAGAGTCAATGGTTGTCGATATCCTAAGATAAAAAGCCTCATAGTTATCCTCAACTGGACAATTTGGAGAGAAACTGTCCTCCACTTGAAACACGGCACCAGTAGTTCTCCGCCTTTCCAGAGCTTTCCAGTCTCTGTACATGAATTCAGAGGAGGTGCTGCGTGCCGGCATTTTAGCCCCCTTACAGTTGATGTAGAATTTAAGGAGGGAGTGGTCAGTCCAGCCCATAGGCAGGATATCATTCAGGTGTACTAGCTGAGGGGTGGAGAAAATGAGATCCAGTTGATGCCCTGCTTTATGAGTGGGTTCCCTAACTAATTGTTGCAGCCCCACGCTCTCGCAAGAGATTATGCAATCCAGCATCTAAAGGACCGTTCGGCCATAAGTTAAAGTCCCCTAGCATAATTAGCTTATTGTGAGAAATCGCCATATTGGAGAGAGAAGTAAGTAGCGATTGTTGATGCTGAGCGCTGAAGGCCCCCGGTGGACGATAACAGATAATTACCATAAAAGTAGCTCCTAAGTAACTGTTAATTGAGAGGCCGAGGAGCTCGGTCCCGACAACCGGGTCCATATCTAGGATGTTAACGTGCCAGGAGGCTCTATAGATAATTCCCACCCCACCCCCCCGACCTTTGGGTCTGGGTAGATGCAGGATTTTATAATCCTGCGGGCATGCCTGTTCAATTTCACAATCAGAGTGGGTCCACTTCTCGGTACAAAAAAGAGCATCTAGCTGATAAGTTTCTACTAATAGTTGAATTTCAGTAGCATGCTTCGGCAATGATCTTACGTTAAGAAGTCCGCCCACTAGCAGACCCCTGATCGCAAAATCATTCAATGGGAGAGCAGTGTCAGCGAAAGAGAGAAGTCCTTCATACGCATACTCACTCAGATTGAGCAGAGTCTCCCGAGAATAAAGTAAGGGGGAAGCTCCTTGACTTATGGTAAGTTGGGCAGAGTGGGCCGCGTTCGCCGCGGTCTGGTCGCAGACGGGCTCGCCTTAGGCGCGCTGCCGGCGCGCCCGCTGCGCTCGTCCGCTGCGCTTCCGAGTAGTGGGCATTCTTATTGGTAGAGGAGGGGCGTGGCTTATTGTGGGGGGCGTGGCCTATCATCTCAAGGGTGATGGCGACGCTGTAGTGACCCTCCCTGCAACAGCGCTGGAACCGCTGTGCAGGTAACCCCAAGACGCAAGGAGCAGCAATGAACAAGAGCAAGTAAGCAGACAAGTGTTAAAATCAACAATAGTGCAAATAAGCAATTTTAAAAATATATCCAATGTGACTCCCGGCTTCCGCCTCAGGAGAGCTATCTAAACGCTGGCTCGTAAGTCAGCGCGACGTTTATAGTGCCGAAAAGGGGCGTGGCTTATTGTGGGGGGCGCGGCCTATCGTCTCGAGGGTGATGGAGACGCTGTAGTGACCCTCCCTGCAACAGCGCTGGAACCGCTGTGCAGGTAACCCCAAGACCCAAGTAGCAGCAATGAACAGGAGCAAGTAAGCAGACAAGTGTTAAAATCAACAATAGTGCAAATAAGCAATTTTAAAAATATATCCAATGTGACTCCCAGCTTCCGCCTCAGGAGAGCTATCTAAACTTTGAATCTGTTGTTGGTCCACCTGTTCGCCTCGGTGGCACAGAAAAAAATGGGTGTAACTGACTGCATCACGCCGACGAGGCCGTCTTATGGCTGCGGTGACGTCATGCGGAGTCGCAAGCGGAGCCGACATCCTCGTCGGCGTGGAGAGCTAGGAAAAATTCAGCGGAATGCTGGCACAGGTGATATTCATAAGGGGAGGAATCCACAGGCAGATACTGTATCCACCAGAAAAAGCGTTACCAAAGGTAAGTAACTTGTTCGTCTCACACTATTTAAAATTTTACCCTGATAGAGACGGGTGTAATTGTGTTGAAAACTAATAATTCATTTGTGAGCGAAATCCATCAAGTCCATCCATCCTCTGTCTGCAGTTCCCACTGCTGTACTCTGCACTGCATCGATCGTCTACCCGATGTCCAAACATGCACAGTAGAGCTATGGCAGCTTTGGAGTCATTATTCAGGCATGTACCAATCTGAGAAATACGTAGGGTAGATACATGAACGTCTTTATAGTCACATTTACCGAATCTTACATGATTTGAGCCTCTCTGGTAGGGGTGCACATTTTGGGCAGTAGGTTCTGAAGACCTATCATGCTTCGGTTTAAGGTGTGTTTTTTTTTTTTCTTCCTACGTCTATGCTGTGGAATAATCTACATATAAGTTTACACATTTGAGATTGGCAGGATAAAGGTTTAAGATTATGATACCTTCATGGTGACACAGTTCCTCTTAGTTTGTAGGCTCTTATCTCTACCTTCTTCCTGATCCCTCAGCCTTTGGATAAAAACTCAACACCAATTGACTCCTCCTCTAACAAGAATTGGCAAACCAAATCGGTTGGATGTTCGCACTAGATTACCGAAAAAAGCAATAAATGCCTTCTGCAGTGCAAAACAATTAAAAATAAAAATAGGTTGCTTTGTATTTAGAATCCATAGAGGAGATCAGAATTAAATCTAATGTGCACATCAGATGTAAAGTAGCTTCACAGGCTTGCCTTAGCCAAAGAAGCCCATGGCTTAAGAGGGCTGGTCCAAAGTTCCTTAGCGTATGTATAAAATACATTGCAGTTGGAGTGTAATGATGTTTGGGCAATTCATATAAGGTTTATGTCGGCGGAAGGGAGCCTTACTGCATATGGTCACCTTTACCTAATGGCAAAAGCTGTATTAAGCTATGTAAGAAAATTGTGTTTCTGACACTAGGTATGGACCGATTCAGAATGGTGAAAAAGCCCAATAATTAAGTCATCCTACAGGTAACTGTGTCCTTTTTAATGGCAATTGCCTTAGACGTTTATACACATGAATTCCTTTTGCAGGGTGTGGCCAATTGAATAAAATGAGACTGACAGGTGACTGGGGAGTAGCCATGGTTATGTTTCTGTGGCCCTTGTTCAATCTTTTTGTTAATTTGATAGAAAGTTATAATGGGAAAGGATGGAAGGCTGAGAATGGACAGTGGGCTCCTGAAATTCATTCTGATCGAACTTAAAGAAACCAAGTTGCTGTGAGAATTGATCAAAAAGGCTCCACAGTGATAAGATTTCGCAATAATAAAGGTAACCACAAGTGTGCTTGTTGGCATAAACGCGTTCTTTTTTTAGGCCTCGCATAGGCAGCGCTTGTGCTGTCTCTTGGAGACATGCTGTATTCAGGTATGGACCTGAAGCTCCACCACTCCCCACCCATCTTTTCAATTAGCTCCTGTTGCTGTCCTTTGTTAAATCCTTGCTTTTGATTTGTGAATAGGCTTAGTAGGCCCTCCTTGTCTGCATTTGTAACCTCCCAGGAGGACTGGCCCTTTTACATGTGTTGTTACTCAGTATGCTTCATTTACAGTCTGCAGCACTATTTGCTTAAGGAGTTTCTCCAACCTACTGTTGCAGGCACACATTTCGCTACCAGCTAACATAATGCATTTGTTTCCTGCTTATTATCATAGGCGTTTGGAGGGCGCCTGTTGTGTTCCTTTCACTTCCCTCCCACTTCCACCCCACCCTGCTCATTTTTAAATAATTTTAAACATAGTTTATCAGCACTGCGCCCATTTCACGGGCACTGCGCTAGTTATGTTTTCCATGTTTTATATTTCCCAGGTCCTCCGTCTCACTGTCTCTGCTCTTCCTCCCCCTCTCCCTCCCAATCAGTCAGCAGGCTGCAGCAGAGCAAGGCGGTGGGACGGACAGTGAGCGTTGCTACTGTCTGTCTGCCCTGCTCCTCGCAGCTTCCCCGGCCTGGACTGGCTTTGGTCTTCGGGGAGAATTGCATGTATTATTAGATCTTTATCGGCGCAGCGCCTGGAGATGAGTCTGGAAGGCATGCAGCACTCCATATCACAGCTGGGAGAGAATGATGCACACGCCCAAGGAACGCCACATTCTTCCAGCGAGCGTACCTCAGCATGGCCAAGTTTTCAAACAGCCAGAAGGCATTCATCATGATATCCTCTTTCGAACGGCACTTCCCTCTTTCATATAGGAAGTTGCTGAGCAAAAACAAGGGGGGGGGAAAAAACAAACGCTCTAAGTGTTGAGACTCCTCTCCTTTATGTTTACTTTACTCACCCCCCCCCCCCCTCACACATTCCTCCCCTGTTGCCCGCCAACGAGGTCTGTCTTTATTGATCAGAAGATCTGACGGCAAAAACAAAAGGCACCCACTTGATTTTCAGCTTATGTTCTGTCTTCTCATGTGATGTCTGGATCAGAGCTGCTTTAGTTTGTTTTGTGGATGATGCTGCCCTCGGGTTTCTAGTACCGGAGCATAAATGGAGCAGTAATGATTACACTGCAGTAGTTTCACGTACTGATGCGCCAGCTGTGCTTCGGTTGTAGCGCTTTAAAGTACTGTACTGGGGCATTCAGGATTATCCGACTGTTGCAGCCTCTCTCTCTGCACACCCTGCCACTTAACATTCCACGCAAGATGCCTCTCTACCTCCAAAACAGGAAAGGTATAGGCTCATCATAATCCATTTTCTCGAATTAGGACCCCACCAGTCTATAACTGAGAGACCGCTATCGTATGCCCATCAGAATCCTCCCTGGACTTAAGCCTACACTCTCTTGTGTGGCCCCCTAGCCCTTTTTATTGTGCGATTTTTGCTTTTATCTGTTCTTTGCTCTAAAGTCGCTGCAGTGTTTATTTGCCAGCCCCTTACTGTTCCTATTTGTTTTTTTTTTTTTTTATGTACTTGTTTTAAATAATAATACTTTGTAGTGTTGTCATTTGGGACAATAACCTAAGCAGTCATTGGAACACTACACATTAGTGAAACTAAATCACATTGGAGAAATGTATCTGAATTCAGGAAACAATCTATTCTATACCTTCAGAAACGCAATTCGAAAGACAAACCCCCCCCCCCCACTAATTCTAGGCTACAGAAAAAGTTGAGGACACAAATACCCAGACGAGTGTACAGTGTTCTCCTTTCTGCACTGCTGCAAGACAAGTAGCAGACCCATAGCCACTTTATTCACTGTATGTTTGTGGTGTCATGACTGGATGTTGGAAAACGAGGCAGCATCTGTGAGGCCTGCACAAATAACATGACTACATTTTTCCTTCACTGGGAACCAAACACCCAATTGTAGCGCCTGACTCTCAGAGGGTAGCGTTGCAGAGCAGTCTGAGGCTTACTCAAGGGAGGTGGTGTGGGCTAGTAATCGCCATTTGCAGGTCCACAAAAATAACACTCAATAATTGATTGTCCAGTCTGTACTTTGCTTTTAAAAGTAAGTACATTTATTAAACACACAGACCACTCAATACTATGCACCAATTTACAAATATACATAAGCTGTTGGAATTACTTTGTGACATTGCATAACATCTCCACCCCTCCCGCAGGGGGGGGGGGTGGGGTCTAGTACCACCACTCCCATGTATGCACATCAACTTGCCCCCAATGCAGTTAGTTGAACATAACCTGGAGCGAGGGCCCTGCGCACTGGCACCATCCCAGTGGCAACCCACCCCATTACCTCAACAAGCATTAAAAAGGGGTAAACCTGCCTTGGTGACACATGACCCTGACTGAGCATCTCCTACTGACCATAAAGTATGCACCTCTATATCTTAAGGGCTAGCAGTATGGGGTCTTCACCTAAGCGCAGCAGCAAGAATCCATGTTTACGCACACTTTAGAATGACAGTACTCATCACCTTGGTTGATCATTTGAATGCATTGCAATTACAGCCCCTAAGGGCATCACAGATGAAATCACAGGATTGCGCATATACAGCCAGACACCCTAGCAGGACTGTCTGGCAACATAGCCCCACTTGGCTTATGACATCTCCTTACACATGTGACTTACAGTCCCTTCAAAAGAAGTACTCCTGGCAACTACACTTCTCCTGCAGTGCGCCTCTTCACTTTAAAAGGAATCACAGGTAAAAGCATGGGATTACGTAAATACAGCCAGACCCCCTAGCAGGAAGGTCCAGCAACATAACTCCATTTTGCTTAGCATCACCTTACACATGTACTTCACTTTACACATGTGACTTTAAGTCCACCTAAAAAGAAATAACCAATAGTAAATGCATTTTGGTGCAATTACACCACTTCACCTCCAGGGGATGCCCTTCTCCAGACATCCCCAACTCAGCCCTTCACTCCATGATGCACTTCATAGTGCACCCTCAGCTGTAGAACATAAGTTCCAGCCTAGAAGGTGTTAAAGGCTGGCTGAGCCCTGGAAGGGTTATTCTTTCAGATGCCCCGTGAAACTTAGGGGTGGACTGTTCTTCTCTATGCTGGGGGAGACTGCGGTGCTCCTGCAGCCCCCCTGCACCCCTTTTCACACATGAGGGTGACCCCCTCCTCTGGGGGCCACCAGGCACCAAAATGGCAGATTACTTCGTGCTGCGGGGGGGGGGGTGCTCCTCCAGCCGCTCCCCCAGCACCTTTTCACAAGTGAGGGTGACGCCCTCCTCTGGGGGCCACAAAGCACCAAAACAGCAGATTTCCAAATGCCTGGCGTGGCATTATGGGGCGCTTCATGCTCCTCTTTAACAGCCCCCGCCACTGGGAACACTCTCCTCCGCCCTCAGGGTCTCTGATTCAGCAGGGTGCTGTCTTCACTGGCTCCCTGCGCCAGCCTCTCGCCAGGCTCTCCTTCTGGGACTCTCTTCTCCCTGCGCAGAGGCCCCTGCTTCTGTGCACCAGTCCTGGGCTCTTCTTCTGGTGCTGATAGGGTCCTGGGGGCAGTCAATCAATCAATCAATCAATCATAGCATTTATATAGCGCGCTACTCACCCGGAGGGTCTCAAGGCGCTGGGGGAGAGAGGTCCGTTACTGCTCGAAAAGCCAGGTCTTGAGTTGCCTCCTGAAGGAGAGATGGTCCTTCGTCAGCCGAAGGTGGATGGGGAGGGAGTTCCAGGTCTTGGCTGCCAGGTAGGAGAAGGATCTTCCTCCGGTGGTGGCTCTGTGGATGCGTGGTACTGCGGCGAGGGCGAGGCTGGTCGATCGTAGCTGGCGAGTGGGCGTGTAGAAGGTCAGGCGGTTGTTGAGGTACTTGGGGCCCAGGTTGTGGAGAGCCTTGTGTGCGTGGGTGAGGAGTCTGAACGTGATCCTCTTGCTGACGGGTAGCCAGTGCAGGTCTCTCAGGTGGCTGGAGATGTGGCTGTGTCGGGGGATGTCCAGGACGAGTCGTGCGGAGGCGTTCTGGATGCGTTGGAGTCTTTTCTGAAGTTTGGCTGTGGTTCTGGCGTAGAGGGTGTTCCCGTAGTCCAGTTGGCTGGTGACGAGTGCCTGGGTGACCGTCTTCCTGGTCTCGGTGGGGATCCATCGGAAGATCTTACGGAGCATGCGTAGGGTGTTGAAGCATGATGATGATGGCGTTGACTTGTCTGGTCATTGAGAGGGAGGAGTCCAGGATGAAGCCCAGGTTGCGTGCGTGGTCCGTTGGCTTGGGAGTGGCGCCCAGGGCAGGGGGCCACCAGGAGTCGTCCCAGGCGGAGGGCGATGATCCCAGGATGAGGACTTCCGTCTTGTCTGAGTTCAGTTTTAGGCGGCTGTTCTTCATCCATTCGGCGACGTCTTTCATCCCTTCCTGGAGGCTGGTTCTGGCGGTGGCGGGGTCGTTGGTGAGGGAGAGGATCAGCTGGGTGTCGTCGGCATAGGAGATGATGTTGAGGTTGTGTTGGCGTGCGATGGCTGCGAGGGGGCTCATGTAGACGTTGAAGAGGGTTGCGCTGAGGGATGATCCTTGTGGTACGCCGCAGATGACTTCGGAGGCCTCGGATCTGAATGGGGGGAGGCGGACTCTCTGAGTTCTTCCGGCGAGGAACGAGATGATCCACTCCAGTGCCTTCTCTTGGATCCCGATGTTGCTGAGGCGCTGTACAAGGGTGCGGTGGCAGACAGTGTCGAACGCTGCAGAGAGGTCCAGGAGGATGAGGGCCGCTGTTTCCCCGTTGTCAAGCAGGGATCTGATGTGATCGGTGGCTGCGATCAGTGCGGTCTCGGTGCTGTGGTTGGCTTGAAAACCGGATTGCGAGGGGTCGAGGGAGCCGTTCGTCTCGAGGAAGGCGGCGAGCTGTCTGTTGACGGTCTTCTGGATGACTTTGGCAGGAAAAGGGAGGAGCGAGATGGGGCGGAAGTTCTTGAGGTTGGTGGGGTCCGCTGTAGGTTTCTTCAGGAGGGCGCTGAGCTCGGCCTGCTTCCAGCTCTCCGGGAAGGTGGCGGTGTGGAAGGAGGTGTTGATGTCCCGTAGTTGGGGTGCGATGATGGAGTCTGCCTTGTTGCAGATGTGGTGGGGCAGGGGTCGGCAGGTGATCCGGAGTGGATGGTGTTCATCGTGCGGGTGGTGTCTTCGGTGCTGACCGGGGTCCAGGTGCAGAGGGTTGTGGTGGGGGGCGTTGGTTCGGCGGTTGGGTGCGTGGTTTGTGTGCCGAAGCTGTTGTGTATGTCGGCGATCTTGCGGTGGAAGAACGAGGCGAGTGAGTTGCAGAGGTCTTGTGAAGGGGTGATGTCGTTGTTTCCGGCGCTGGGGTTGGAGAGCTCTTTGACACTCCTGAATAGTTCCTTGCTGTTGTGGGCGTTGTTGTCCAGTTTTTCTTTGTATGCTGTCTTCTTGGTGGTGCGGATCAGCTGGTGGTGCCTGCGGGTGGCGTGCATGAGGGCGGCGTGCATGAGGGCGGTCATGTTGTCTGTGGTCTGGTCGTGGCGCCAGGCTTTCTCGAGGGTGCGGCAGTTCTTCTTGGAGTCCTTGAGTTCGTCGGTGAACCAGGGGGCTTTCTTGCTGCCGGGTCTGCTGGGAGGGTTCTTCAGTGGTGCGAGGTCGTTGGCGCAGGCGGTCAGCCACTGTGTGAGGTTGCTGGCTGCTTCGTTAGGGTCCGTTGTGCTGGCGGGAGGGTTCCGGCTGAGGGAGGTGGTGAGCTGCTCGGTGGTGATCTTGCTCCAGCTCCGGCGAGGAACCTGTTGCGGGCGATGGTGGGTCGTGGTTTTTCTGAAGCTGAAGTGGACGCAGCTGTGGTCAGTCCAATGAAGTCCGGTGGAGTGGCTGAAGGAGATGTGTTCGCTGGATGAGAAGACTGGGTCAAGCGTGTGGCCGGCGTAGTGGGTGGGGGTGTTCACCAGTTGCTTGAGTCCGAGGTTGGCGAGGTTGTCCAGCAGGGTGGTGGTGTTGCAGTCCTTGTTGTTCTCCAGGTGGAAGTTGAGGTCCCCTAGGAGGATGTAGTCAGCGGAGGGGAGGGCGTACGGGTTGATTAAGTCTGCGATGTCTTCGCTGAATTGTGTGCGCGGTCCCGGGGGTCTGTAGATGAGGGTGCCTTTGAGGGTCGTCTTGGGGTCGGAGTGTATCTGGAAGTGAAGGTGTTTGGCGGCGGTGAAGGTGTTGTCGGAGTTGGTCGTGATGCGGATGGTGTTCTTGTGTAGGATGGCGATGCCTCCTCCAGTCTGGTTGACGCGGTCCCTCCGGGAGATCTTGTATCCGTCCGGGATGGCTGTGGAGATGTCGGGCGCTGAGGAGGCGTTCAACCAGGTCTCTGTGAGGAAGGCGACGTCTGGCGATGTTGTGTCGAGGAGTGTCCAGAGTTCGACGGCGTGTCTGTGGATGGAGCGGGTGTTGAGCAGGATGCACTTGGAGGTGGTTGTAGCTGGTGTTCGGCTTGGTGGGTGCGGCGCAGGTCCGGAGGCAGGTAAAGTTGCAGGCTTGGCAGGTGAAGGGTCCGTGGGTGCGTTTCAGGGTGGCTTGGTAGCAGACGGGGTTCCGGCCGGGTTTGAGTGCGTTGAGAGTTGCGGCGTCGTAGGTCCGTCGTGTGGGCTGGCGTCAACGAGGGCCAGGGGTCCTGGCGCTGGGCGCGGTCTGGGTGCAGACGGGCTTGCCTTAGGCGCGCCAGCGGCGCGCCCGCTGCGCGGCCTCCATATAAGCGGGCGTGGGAGGGAGGAGCAGCTGAGAGGCGGGAGCGGCGGGGGGGCGGGGCAGCAGGGAGCAGCGGCGGGAAGCAGAGGTCGAGGCGGGAAACGGGGGGGCACAGAAGGCAAAGGGGGAGCGAGGGGGAGAACAGTCACGGGATACAGAATGCAAAGCGGAACGGGGGGAAAGCAGTGTCGGGATACAGAATGCAAAGGGGAATGAGGGGGGGAACGACTAACAGGGCACAAGTTACCAAGAATGCAGGAACAACAGCAGTCACACCGCAGCTACGGCGCACAGCTCGGGGAGGACCACCCGGTGGCTAGGGGGGCGACCTACCTGGTGACGGGGTCAAGGGTCTCTCCTTCCAACTGCCCATTGCGCCAGGCTCCAGCACCTTCACCCTCAGCAGACCACACCCCAGAGAGAGCTTCTCTTCCTGTGCAAGCACTTTTTAAAAGTTGAGTAGGGGGCTGGCAGGAAGTCCCTGTTGGTCCTATCAAACAGCGACACATCACTTTCCTGCCCCTGCTCCCTCCTTCTTGTCCAGCCTCTGGGTTTGTTCAAAATGGCGTCATCCAGTGTCTCTGGCCCCATGGCCTCTGAAACCCAACTCCTTCCACGCTGCCTTCCCTCCTTGGTGCAGCCTGGTGCCTGGCACCCAGGGACAGCTGCTAGTTGATGAGCCTGTACCCCTCCCATCTTCTCTTCGTGGAGAGGAGGCTCTAGCTTGTGGAAGAATGGTTATCAATCCCTCCAGCTGAGGTCTGCCCTCAGCCTGGGTCTGGTCATGGCTGGCTCAGAGAAATATGACAGTTCTGGATGACCCAAAAGCAGTAGAAATATGACTTTGGACTCTGCAGAATACTTCTTTTCACATTTGCTACATTGGACTTAAGTGCGTGTCTGGAATCCGTAGGCCTAATTGAAGTTAATCTAGCCCCTGGCTTCACATTCCCATAGGGGAATAAGAAAGTGAAAACACACTGACTTTCCCTGGCATGTCTCTTCCATCCTGAGTTCACTGTGGGTGAGTCCCAACTTATGAGGCTCCCCCACAGTAAAAGCTCAACAATAAGGTGCTCAAAAAGCGAAACATCCAGGCGGCCCATAGTGTCAGAACCACCTTCTAACACTGAATCATTACAATCTCTGACAGAGCTATTCCTTTTCGTGCATGTATTATTGACCAGTGGATTTGATCAATGTGATTGTGTAGTTTTTAATGCTTTAGAGTTTTGGGTATTTAAGGTGTCATGGTTTAAGGTGCCTGAGTTGTATCTTATTTCACTAGAACTTTTTTTTTAATTTTTTTTTTTTATTCAGTATCTCATAAAAGCACTACCGGATATAGAAGTTCAGACTACCTGTTATACAAACAAGCATTGGCATAGCCAATAGGTCTCGCCTTTGGAATCTTATAAGTGTTTAGCAATGCAGCACACAAGCTGCGAGGTTACAAACATCAGAAAGTACATTCAGCAGCCGGTCACATTTCATGTATCGGGTGCAGGACCAGAATAATTCCACCCTGCATGCTCTGTGAGAAGAATTAAGCAAGAGCATTAACGACAGATGTGGTGGTTGCGAAGGAGACATGGAAGGCAGCAAAACCTGGTTTATCAAACGGGAGGTGGTGACTTGAACCGTGCAACAGGCCTCATGCACGCACTCAGGTGATGCGTGATCTTTGGATGAAATGGTAAATCAATGGCCATTGATTTACAAGATGGTTTGCGTAAACTAAATTTGGAGTACTGTTTTTTTTCAATATTAAATTGATGTGTGTCAAAACAAACTAGAAGGTAGCCAGTCACTGCTGCTATATACAGGCATGATGAGATACCAACTGAAGACAGCCAGTCAACCTGCACCAGCTGCTGAAGGCAGCCAGTCACCCTGCTTCTCTGCACTGTTACGGTAAGATGCTGACACTCTGCGCCAGAAACATGCCATGCACCGCGCCTTGGCCTCTGAGACTGCAGACGTGGCCCAACCTTAGAGGGCAAGAGGTTCTGCAGGGTTAGGGGCAGAGAGTGTCCCTCTGCTCATGGACAGGGTTAGCAGAGCCGGGACACAAAAACATGCTTTGGTACCGTGAGAGCCACGAACACAAAAAACATGGAAAACGAAGACGGCATGAAGTACAACATGCTTTGCTACCGTGAGCGAGGGAGGGAGGGTGATGGGCTGATTGTGTCTTACAGCTACACAGAAAGGAAGGGGCAGAGGGAGGAGGCCGGAGCCAGCAGACAGCCTGACACCAGCCCAGGAACCTTCCCACCCATCTGCTAGCCCTGCATTGTCTGCGCCTGCCTTGTGCGGTATCTGAGCCTTCGAGTGGGCGGCAGGGGAGGCACGTTTCTTTTGGAGCGTTCCATGGAGTGGGGAGGGTGTACGTGGTGGACAAGAGGGCTCTCTGAGCAACAAACCGAGGCGTGCAGTAGACCGACCCTCAGAGCACTGGCACTGTAAGAAACTCCAGAGAGGTCTATGGGGTTTTCGATGAGATGGTAGGCGGGAGAGGGGGTGGGGTGGGTCGAGGTGTGGTAGTCAGCCTTGCACCATCACAGATCTCCAAACTGCAACTTCCAGGTTGTTCCTGTTGCCCCGCGCTCTGGGACGTCCACAGTCTGATTCCTTTGCTTATTTTACATGAAATCTAAATTCCAACCACATTTGCAGCTATTTTACGAGTCCCACCGTTTGAACATAACGAGAGGCACGTGTAAGAGCGGACTCCACCTGGGACAACTAGCACCTTAAGCCTCCACGCGGAACAGACACTAGTGGAAGCCACCTCCACCCAGGAGGACAGGGACACTAGTGAAAGCATCTGCCCCTGCGCCCCAGTGCCCGAAGCCTCAACTCGTGGATATCAGTGCGAGCAGACTCCACCCCTGGGACACCACTGAAAGCAGACTCCACCCCCGGGACACTGGTAGTAGCAGCCTCCACTCCGGACACCGGTGAGAACCCAGTATCAAAAGCCTCTACACGGAACAGACACCAGCGGGAGCAGCCTTCAGCTGTATAGCAGACGACGGAGAGATTTTAGGAGACTTGACACCAATGAACAGTGGGAGCCCCTCCGTCTACGGTGGACAAGTTGGCGGGCATGTCCATGCTTGACCCGGGGCAGAGCGTCAGCACGCAGCCCCCACTCTCAAGGGCCGCGCAGATGTTTTTAATTTGGAGCAGTGCCTGCAGGTGGGGCTCACCGGCGCCTATTTCTCACTCACCACCAGACTGTGACCCCGATCATGGGGGTAAAACACTAAAGAGAAAGAGGGGAAAGAGTTGCAAAGACAACAGGGACACAATATAGCCTGAACGAGAGTGATAAAGGGACAGAGATAGACTGACCTTAGGCGGATTTTAGAGGGACCGGGTGAAATAAAGACCACGCAGTCTTTGTATTCAGGCAGCATCTGCAGCTGACTTCCAGAACTGCGGGCCCCCGGCTAGTAATCTTTTACAAATTAAGCACTGCACGGGTCCTCCACCAAACGGCGAGGCGTCACCCAAAAGCATGGGTTTATGCATCGAATATGTGTAGGGCTCTTCCCACCTCCTCTCAGCAACAAATGGGAGTCGCCCATTCTAAGGCCGGTACCTCCAGGGGTCAACGCTCTAATCTTAGAAGTCAGCGGGTGTCACTTACTCTTCCCCATTCTTTTGCCTCTTATTCGTTTACTGCACTGAGTGAACACCCCTTTATACGTTTTCATATTGGGGATCTATATATGGCTGCCATCTCGAGCGCAAGGAGTAACTCCCTTAAACCACAACACACAGATTAAACAGTAGCTTTGTGGCGCTGTTCCATGCAGAACAAAATAATTCTCCTTGGCACAGCGCATTGTACACTAACGTCCAATGTGTTAGTAATCTCGTTCGAAGCGTTTCAGGTGTTCAGCCAACAACGTTTATAAAGAGCGCTAGAAAATGAGACTCAAACCTACTCTTTATTAGAACATGTTTTGCTTTACCACAAAGTATTCTCAGTGGCAATACGGGGGGGGGCTGTCTGCAAAGCACAGAACCATGTGTGCTGGACTCTCATATTTGACCCCTGCGGGCTCCCTCAAAGTGTGCTTTTTGGCTGGAAGAACAGCGTGTGCCTTCTTCAAACAACTTGGCTTCATCAAAGAGACGAGTGGTGCGCAAGCGCCACAGCGAGCGATCTGTTTTCAATTATCGTGTCCGTGTCTGGGCAGGATAATTGAAAGCAGATGTGGCCTGTGTGGGTAACCGCAAGCAATAGGCCGTGGGCGGAGCTAAGGCGGGACATGCACCCGCCTTTGCCCAATTGCGTGCTGTCTTTCTCAGAAAGACGCACGTAAAGGCGAATAGAGAAAACAAACCACATTTCAAGCGTGTGGTGAGCCCTTTTACTGTTTACATAAAGTCTCACCAGAGCAGCGCATGCGCGCTACTACAGGCTCGACCTAAAAAAAAACTTTAAGTACTTCTCAATGCAGTGCACCTATTCGTGTTAAAGCTTCTTTGTTGTTGTGACCTGGGGCTTCTCATGATGCTTTGCCACCTTTCGGCTTTATGCGGTTTAATACATTTTTCAGCAAGCAAATCGGGGGCACATCACAAATGCCAGTGATAGATACCCAAAGAGCTAGCTACTTTTTTATTTTTAGAGTTCACTTTGGAAACCACTTTAAATACCCCCCCCCCCCCCAAAAAAAAATGTGCATTTACAATGGCAATAGCTCTAAGTTTCACTAATACAAGATCTATTGCATTGCAAATGCTTGTTTTATATTTTTCTACCATCTGTCTTTAGTATTTCAATGGGAATGTTGAGGAAATTATTTAACCACTCACCCCCCCCCCCCTCCCCCCACCTGGTAGAGGAAGTACGATTATGCTTTCTCAGGCAGATTATATCATGGACCTTGATTTAATACCCGAACTAATCTAGAGTGTTAAAAGTTGATTTTAATGTAAATAAAAAGATGCTTTCAGATGAGCATCATCTAGACCAGTGGTTATTAACCTTTTGACTTCTGTGGTCCCCACTTAATCATTATTGCTACCCTGGGACCCCCACTGAATCGTTGACTCCAGCCTAAGCAATTTTGATACCACAAAATAATACAGAAACCAGCATTTATCAAACAAATAAAAAAAAGTAAAATATTTTAATTCACAAACCAATATAAACATTTTTTTTTTTTTAAAGGGGTGGCCGGAGCTTTTCTAAATTCAAATGAGGCCACCCATTGTCCATACTATATTCTGTTTGATGCACTAGCGCTGCTCACCCAATCAATCTGAAGATCCCAACTTAATTTTTAGCCTCCAGTTTTAAATTCCTTCACATTTTTATGGGCCCTTTATTAATCTTTTAGTAGGTGCCACAAATCCCCCAGTTGTTCACGGACCACAAGTTAAGATCCGCTGATATAGACTTTACTGTTAGGAACTATGGCCAACAGAGCCATTTATTTATTTGTTTTAGGGGCACTTTATAGCGTTCATGTATCTGAGAGGGGCACTTGTTCTCACGAGGCATGTGTTACAGAGGTGATCAGATTTGCATAACGAATGCTGTATTCATGTACATAACAAGGAAGTGACACAGATAAAGTAAGATGTAGGCATTGGGGGATACGATATTGATTCAGTGACTTAGGAGTGGTACTACATGGAAACAGCCGGCATGTAGCGCCGTTCCATTGGTTGAGGTTAGTCTTGAAGGAGTATGTGGGGCTTGCAGGATGTTTTTGTACCAAAGTCTCTCTCAGCGTATCAGATGATCTTAGCAGATTTAATCAATGAGAGTGTATTAAACTATGAAATAACAGTCTTGCTTCATTTCAACACCCTGATATTGCACGTGAATATGACCTGGCCCAATAGTGCTAAGGACGTAGGGGCCACAGCGACATTCTCTGAACCTTACCTCTTATGCGTACTTTTGAGATAATTTGAATTGGTTGTATTTTAAGTGTTATTTTTCTTCACACTTGTAAACCAGCTTTTATGATTTGTGATGGAGAAATCCGAAATGACGGCTGAATGACCCACTGCAGGGAGTGGGGATTTGTACCCGGCTGCAGGGTGCCTTTTGACTTTTGTTCTTGCCCATGCCCCATTAATTGCGTGCAACAGTGACATCCTTCTTTGTGGCAGCAATAGCGGAATGGGCGGCTTTCCAAGTAAAAGAAAGGTGCTGCGCTCACCCCACTTGAGGAGTGCGTCACATATATAATTATGGAGGATTAGTCGCTAATTGGAGAGCAAAGGGCAATCCTTCCATACTAACAATTTTGAAACATCAAAGCGAAAGTTTGCGGATTCCACTTTTACTTTCTTCGCGACTGACCGCGTACTCGCAATAGTTAGCAAACGACGTGTGGAAAGGATAAACTGCAGCACCCGCAGTCTAGCTGTTCATCATGTAGTGCTCATTGCAACCATCCTTGATGTAATGAGCCTGGGGTGGTGGGTTGCTGGGTTCAAGGATAGTCCACATAGCAGGTAAATGGAAGGCACCCAGCTTGTTAATCGGATTGGCTTTAATAGAAGGAACTCCTGAAGTGCCATCTTAGATGTGCTCCTTCCCTGCAGTTTTGGTTGTACAATTTTAGCTATACCTGAACTCCTTCAATGATGTGTTACACATAGAACCGTGTTTCATTCCGGAGTTTATTTTCTTTTTCTTCTAATATAATTGTGAATTGTGGTGCCATCTGCTTGATGTAATTCACCTAAACTTATTCAGTGAATTTCCTCCCTCCGTGACTGCCCCAGCGCCTTAAATAACTGTCTTTCCTGGAATCCAGTTTTTGCCTGCTAAGGCTTAACTTTGTCTTACTTATTTAAGGACTGCAATAGAAATTGGGACTCGTGACACTAATGCTTAAACTTGATTTAACTAAACCGCGCTGAAAATGACCTAGGTTTGGACACCCAATAACAGGTAGTACATACACAGATGTGTTCGAAACCATGGCTCTAAAATGGCATGTTGGATTCCCTTCATGAATGCCTTCATGAAACTTTATTTGCAGAGCTGAAGTTATGAAAACAATCCTGCCCCTCCCCATGCAGCATCCATTTATGGCAGTGAGCTATCGAGTGTCTATAGATGAGGCTCTACACCGCTCTTCCATCATTGCGTAAAGTAATCATAATATAACAGAATCCTATGGCATGGCCCGTTTTGATCAACTTCACCTATTAGCACACCTTGTAACTGTAGAGCCAATGCCAAATCTTTCCTTTGTCGGATTGCATATGCCCCCCTCAGCCATGAGCATGTATTCTCTGTCTGCCCCAGTAAAACCACAGGAGTCTGTTTTTGCTCCTTCTATCTAAAGAACGCCACAAGGACGTAAAAAATGTAATTACAAATGAAAAATTATGGAGATATTGTCGAAAAGCTTGTAAGATCTGATGGTAAAACTTGAAAGTGTTCCTATTGAATGACAGTATTTTGAGGTTTTTGTTTAGCTTAATCTCTTTTTAGTAAAAAAAAATGATTTTGTGGGCTAATCCAGTATGGATGTGGGTTTATAAAATGTAGGAATTAGTTGGCCCATGGCCGAAAATGTCTAAGTATCTAACCTTAAACATTTGACTGAACTCTGTTACTGTATTTAGAAATATGATGTTAACCTGGCTCGTAAGACATGATTAATCAAATATTTATGGACCACGAAGCACCCATGAGAACCAAGGGAAGCGATTTTCTCCTGGGGTCAATAGAGAGCTCCTTCACCTCTGCCAGCTTTTTCCTCATGCACCTTTATCACAGTTGCAGCACAGCTCACTTGGGTCCCACCTGGATTTGGTGAACGCGTTAGGCACCATTGAAGGCAGCGAGGCCCATAACCAATGGCACCAGAGAGATTTCCTCTTTTCTGCCATGTGTAAGAGCCAGGAGGAGACTGAGTCCACTAATTATCTAGAAGAAGACAGCTGACCGTGGTGGTTGCAATGTCAATTTAAAAAAGTAAAGTAGGCCTTTTTACCTGCTAGGAAGAGGGCTTTCTGCCATCTCCCACTTTTTTCAATAGTCTGCCAGTCCCTACTGCCAGTTCATGTGTGCAAGTATATGAGTCACAAGTGTGAGTGAAGTATGTGTGTTGCATGTACCTATGCCTACTGGGCATTTGAATGTGGTCAAATAGAGTGGTATCTAAGATTGTGGGAGGGGAGAGAGACTAGACAGCTGATGAGAATTGGAGTGCCCCCTGACGCATTCCAAAGCCTTTTGTAGAGGACCAGACTGGAGAGGTTTTTTTGGAGAGGAGGCATTGAGTCCCTTTTGAAGTCTGGTAGTTTTACCCTGTCCTTGCCCAGCCATTTGTTCTCTCGGAGATGACCCCCCTTCTGGCGAACAGGAAGTTGGGTGGTACAAAGTCCTTGTTTATGGCTTCTCCTGCAAGGGAGACTTTCTGCTCCACCCACCTCCCTGCTCACACTTTTGAATATGAATGGAACTACCTGGGTAGCAATCACAGAGACACTGAACTACCCTGAAGTAGCCACAGATCTTAACTACTGGAAAAAAGTATTTCTTCAACTTTGATAACAAGCTGGGACAGACACCTCCTATCAGTGTGCTACGATTTCTTCACCAGAAACCTTGGGCCACACACTAGTCATGACTGGGAAAATCCTCTGTCCTTCAGTTCTGGGATACAAACTTTCACCCCTCTTGTCGTGTTTGGAATGAGACAGGTCTTGGAAGAGCCAGTTAGCCTGCCAGCAGAGCCTACATGTGCCCAACTTTCAGGTAGAAAGCTGTGGCTCAGGCATGGCAAGCCAGAAATACTACTGTGACACAGTGTGACCGGCACCAAGGTACAGAGCATGAGTTCCAGGGCCTGGATTTGTCTCCCCAGGAGAATCTACAAGGGCTAAGGAAAAGCCAAGCCAAGGCCAGGCCGAGAAAGGCCACTGCTGAGTCCAGGGGTGGGCAACTGTTTGTGTGAGGGAGATTTTGCATGCAGACCTGAGCATGACCCACTCAACTGCTAAGTTCACCACTTTCAGCACCCCCACAACAGACTGGTGCTGCCCTACTTACTGTACTGTTGGTGCTGGCTTCCTTGTGCACTTCGTTGGTTAGGCCGGAGTTAGAGCGTCACTGCACACTTTTGGGATCCAGCTCAGTCCTGCTGATCGCTTCATAGGAGACTCCGCATGCTAAAGAGACAGCACAAACCTACTCAGACAGCTTTGGTTCCCTCTCCTGACATCCCTTAGATCCCCTTCAAAGGGCCACATGTCAAGGCATTTTACCTTCTGAGAATGTCCCTTTTTCACCATGTGTACTTCCCCATTAGTATCAGGAAATGCCCTTTGTCTGTTTTGGGTTGTTGTTGTTTTAGTTATGTGTTGGATAGTGCATCAATGTACTGGCTGGACAGAAATGTATTAAGTGTTTCTTGTGTTCTGAAACTCTAACCCCACACCACCAATCTGAGCCAGCTTTGTACTGCTCACCGATGCTCCATTGAGAGTCAACTTCTAATGGGCTCTGTTTTTGCCCAGGTTTGAGTCCATTTGAACAATGAAACCTCAGTGGTAACTGGTCCAGAATCTCACTGTGTGGTTGGTACCAGTACCCCTGACTGGTCTCTGACTCCTGAAATGTTCCCTCTAGAAGTGTGTAGTAAATAAACGTGCCTCTCTTTTATCATTGAAGCCTTACTTAACTCTGCTTGCTGTGTTACTCTTAACGAAAAAAATAATATACTTATTATTCACTCAGCATTTGCTCCCCTTTTTGGAAAAGCAACAACATTGTAGGTCTGCCTGAAACGTAAAAAAACAGACTCTTTGCCATAGTATAATCAAAGAACTACTTGGTCAGTGCCTGTAATATTCTTATACCGGTCATCGCTTTTACAACTGTTAAGTCTTTACAACAAACCATGGGGATCTGGAAGACAACGTTACCACAATACTTCTCCCTTTAATTGCCTACAACACTGGTGACCAGCATGGGTTCAGAATCCCTTAAAGGTTCTCAGGCTAGTCACATGAAATAAGGGTAGATAATGAATCTTGATGAACTAGGCTGCACAGTAGCAATCTTGAAAGTCTGTCATGGATCTGTCACATCTGGTGGTGCATTGGGGATGAAGGACGCTGGCTGCTGGTCCTTACTGATGGCCTCTCCAGGCACGTCATGAAGGGCCCAGTCTGCGCTGGCTTCGGGAGAAGCAGCATCACTGTTTAAGGTCCTATGTAAAGACGGCCACAGATCATCTAACAATGTACTGCTACCTGGACATGGTGCTTCATGTGAGGTCAAGTGAGGCACTGTAAACCTTTAATCCCTTTTGAGGATTACAGGTCAGTTAACTGCAGAAATCAGTATTCATATCATTCTGTATAGATACTCTTTCCACTCCTACCAGGAAGTCAGCAGGATTATTTTAGGAATCTGATGTTGTGCGTGTGAAGATCTCATTCAGACGCCATTTGGTTTGGTGTAAGCTCTAGAATACATGTTTGTTCCCCCAAAATTCAGTAGTACTTTCTGTTGCATCTAGTGAGTACATCCCCGGGCCTTTTATGTGTATAAAGACATCTCTTTAAAGGAGCTAAGTTGCTGATTATCCCATACCACATTCCCTTATAGAGAAGCTTGATGGACCAGATCCTCAGTCATTTGTTTCAAAGCGACTAGCAGGACCTTGATTTCTGCCACTTTCCGTTAACCCAGAATTTTAATGTCCCATCTCTTGTTGGCTCTCTTGGATGAAGTCTCTTGTTGTTTCGGGGCCCTCTGTGCTCAGCCAATGATGACGTTTATGCCCTTTAAGGTGTGTGAATTCTGTTATAGGTGTACAAAACAATAGAGCAACCCAATAAACCCCAAGGATTTGGGTATAATGTAATTCCAGACAAAATATAAACCTTGAGGATTTATTTCATTAATATTTCTTAGTCATATAGTCACCTTAGTGAGCTTAATTTCAAAAAGAACCTAGAGGTAAACAATAGTTATCACAGTTCATTATTTATTCATTTTTTAGGAATTCTTTTTTATATTTCAATGTAACAAAAAATTTGTATATACAAAAAGGAAAGAATCAATTTACATTTATACACTGGCAACAGAAAACTACTGTCAATTCAATACACATAGAAAACAGTAGTAATTGACACTTTTTATAATGATGAACCATCCACAGTTTGGTCATGTATCAAGAAAACTCTTGTTTCAATATTTTTAGTATCAAAGCACATCAGATGGGTACTTGTTTCCACCAAATAAGTGTCACAGCGTCGACGTTTCGGTCTCCTATTAGAACATATTAATCAACGAGACCATCTTCAGGACCAAAGTTGCGCCATGTATTATATAGAGACCATAGGTTAATCAAGGTCTATTGAATCACTTCTTCCACAGTCTTCAAAAGAAGAGCTTGATTTCTAAAAATTGTACACAAAACGCCGCAAATCAAACAAAGGAAACGCCCCTTATCGTCGGCGGTGTATAAATCGTTATTTCTTTAAACAGAAGTCTACAGCTATTCTCCTTCCGTTACGCGTCTCGCCTCAAAGGCTCGGACTTTGAGGCGAGACGCATAACGGAAGGAGAATAGCTGTAGACTTCTGTTTAAAGAAATAACGATTTATACACCGCCGACGATAAGGGGCGTTTCCTTTGTTTGATTTGCGGCGTTTTGTGTACAATTTTTAGAAATCAAGCTCTTCTTTTGAAGACTGTGGAAGAAGTGATTCAATAGACCTTGATTAACCTATGGTCTCTATATAATACATGGCGCAACTTTGGTCCTGAAGATGGTCTCGTTGATTAATATGTTCTAATAGGAGACCGAAACGTCGACGCTGTGACACTTATTTGGTGGAAACAAGTACCCATCTGATGTGCTTTGATACTAAAAATATTGAAACAAGAGTTTTCTTGATACATGACCAAACTGTGGATGGTTCATCATTATAAAAAGTGTCAATTACTACTGTTTTCTATGTGTATTGAATTGACAGTAGTTTTCTGTTGCCAGTGTATAAATGTAAATTGATTCTTTCCTTTTTGTATATACGAATTTTTTGTTACATTGAAATATAAAAAAAGAATTCCTAAAAAATGAATAAATAATGAACTGTGATAACTATTGTTTACCTCTAGGTTCTGTTATAGGTGAGCACAGACTCTTACCCCTCTTGATTTTTCAGGACGCCTTTCTAACCAAGGGTGTTGTACTCACTTATTTAAAGCATTACACTTTGCATGCTCTGTAGAACTGATACCAGGTTTGGATAAGCAGTCTAGAAAATGTTTTGTTAGGCCCAACTGATCCTTGCCTCTCCCAGTTAATTGACCTAAGGAGTAAGTGCAAGCTACCCACTACACTGACTTTAGTGGTTCTGGTCCTAATATCTTTTTACTAAGACGATAATCAATACCCTTGTTATAGAGAGCAAGAAAAGGAACTGATGAATGGGCTGTGTGTAGTCACTCCTTTGCCCAGGAACGGACTGTTTATTTTCAGTTGACTTCCAAATATTGGTAGGTTCCTCCTATCATAGTGAAGGAATGGAGGATTAGAACTAGAAGTACTATATTCTATATAGTGATTCATTTATTTTAATAAGACAGGCAAAGACTGTTATAGAACAGAAGAAATGAAGTCCAAATATTTTTATGAAACATCAAAGTAGTATAGGCAAATGGGTTTTATAGAGCACTCAAAATCATCCATGCCACTAATGCCAACATCAATCATATCTAGAAATGTTTGTTATTTTTATTGTTACAATTTACCTTATGAAATGTAGTGAAATTGAGTAAAAACGGCACTATTATTATGAATATGCCTATTCATTTTGGACAAATAAATCAATTGTGATGCAGTCCACATCTTTTGTCTTGACCACATGAACAATGTGTAGAGCTAGTGGGCATTGATGCAACCCTTTCTTCTCTCTTTAGCCATTGCTAGTTTACAGTGCCATTCATGATTTTGGTCAGCCCACTGTAGTTTGCACAGGTTTACATTTTGCACTGGTGGTTGGTCAAACAAAGTAATTTGTCTTGGTCCCTAGCGGCTTCCCCGCTGCTGCCCCAGGGGTGATTAATTTCACAATAATGTTTCCCGCTGCAGCCACTGGGCAATGATTCTACAGTCATAGCACTTTTTTAAACATTTTTTTTACGGAGTTTTATATAGCACGAACTTGACCTGGTATCTGAGTGCTATACATAGCACCATTTGCGTTACATGAGGACACATTCATTTTTGTTAGGCACGTGGAGATAAAGTGATTTGCCCAGAATCACAGGATGTTCAGCTTCATTGCTGAGACTCCAACCCTGTTCCCCAGATTCAAGGTCGACCGCCCTAGCCGTTAGGCCGAATCCTCTCTACTTGGCAGCTTTCCTCTTGCTGCTGCCTGGAACTCATTCCGACTCCAGTGCAAACTGGACACCCACTCTTTTTTAGGTCACAGCCTACAAGACCGCACAGCTATTTGGTTTGCTAATGACATCTTAGGGACTTTCAGAAAGTTGACCCAGGGATGCCCTCCACCCATTGATTACTATTGTCTTTGTGGTTTGTATCTCACATTTTCTGGATTTCCATTTGCTTGCTTAATTTGCTTTAGCCTCTCCAGTTCAGTTCATCCCCCCTGTTGCGTAAAGTGTGTTTACTGTATTCTTCCACCAGCTCCTTTCTGTAAACAGGTCTTTAAATCTTGTTCTTATCTTGTCAAATTTGCTGTTCATTCAAAGACCGAGGTCAAATGTTAGGTGTTGTCTTCTGTGGGTGCTTGTTTGCTATTCTTTCACTTACTTCAAAGTGAGAGGATTTATGTGACAATCTTGCTGGATACTGGGGGTAGGAAAGAGTTTTTATCTAGCACTCAAGAAGATTTAAATGAACTGAGTATTTCAGAATATATCAGAATTAGGAACACAAATGAAGCAATTTTTTGGTTATTTCTGAAGTGTGTTGGAAACAAATACTTTAAAATGATCAAACCAATCACTACACGAGGTGATCCTATCTCCACACATTTTCATTTGTGCACTGTGTAGTTTTGTTAGTAAAGCTGTGTGTCTGTACAAATGTTATGGTAATTTTAATTGAAAATGTTTTGTTTGTAATGGCAGCGCGCTACCATACCATGCATACTCCGTTCTGTCAATCAATCATTCGTGGAGCTCGACAAATCACTCATGCAGGTCTCAAAGCGCTGGAGATGCTGGCTGCTGCGTGGTGGATTGTTCATCAGAACAACCAGGCCTTGAGTTCTTTCCTGAATTGCTGGAGGGATGGGGTAGATCTGAGGTGCAGGGGAAGGTTGTTCCGGGCCTTGGCCGCCAGGTGCGAGAGAGAGCGTCCTCCACTGTTGGCTCGGTGGATCTGCGAGGAAGAGGGAAGCAGATTGTGGGTGTCTGGTTGGTTGGTTGGTGTCTCAAACTCTACACGGACAAGACCGAAGCCCGCAGAACTCCCTCCCCCCCTCCCCCTCCACCCCCCCCCACTCTCCAAGAGACCACACCCGCAACCTCGGCATCATCCAGGACACAAAGCTATCCATGGTCCAACAGGTTAACGCTGTCTCATCTATCTGCTTCCACACCGTACGCAAGCCCCGCAAGATCTTCAGGTGGCTCCCAGTCAACATCAGAAGGACCGTCATGCAGGCCCTTGTCACCAGCAGGCTGCACTTTGGGAACACACTACGCAGGAATCATTGCGTACTTCCTGAAAATAATCCGGACAATACAAAACTCTGCTTCAAGACTCACCCTCAACATCCCCAGAAGAACCCACATCACACCTCACCTCAAGAAGCTATACTGGATCCCCATTCAGAAGACCTGCCAGTTCAAGATTCTGACCCACGCATACAAAGCACTGGACAATGAAGGACCAGCATACATCAACAATTTTGGTATGTGGAAGGTCATGGATTTCCGTAGTACGCAAGGATTTTGTTGTCTAACTGGTGCTGAGGGTAGATTTGTATTGTGAGAATCCTTATGACAAAAGCTATAGGGCTGGTTAGTTACGAAACGTTATATCAGATTCCTGAGTTTGAGTTTATTCTAAAGGATTACGACAAAGGTAGTAATGCTGACCTATTTATTGTGAAAAGCAGGCATTATGTTAAAGCAAATAGGACTTCCTGTTCGGTGCGTGCGTCGGCCAACGGCCGTCGCGAGCACTACCTGGTTAGTGCTGCACATGTCCGTTGGCCGACGCGGCCCTGCCCACTCATTAAAACTCCCGCACTGCGGCAGAATTTGCGCCGCGGTTAACGGGTTAAAGGTGAATATTTATGGCTCGTTTTGTTTACTTGTTTTTTTTATTACGAACATATCCCACCATGTTTATGCAGCTGAATGATGCATTTAGGATTAATGAGTGGGTATATCTTAATTTGCATCAAGGATTACAAAGTGAAGGTGCAAATCTGAATATGCACCAAAAATTGAGTTTTTACATTTAGACGTTCACTCCAGATTTGTGAGTTATGGTGCAGTTCTGGGGGCACATTGAAGATTTCTGAGTGTTGGTGCAAATATCGGTATAGTCTAAATATTACTGAGTTATGTGCAAATGTGGGTGTGTACCTAGGATTAGTAAGTGATGGTACAAATCTGAGCATGCACTGCCTACCTAGTGATGTGGCAAATCTGAAGACTTATTAGGATTACAGCGTACTAGCTCAAATTTGGACATTCACTAAGGATTTATGAGAGATGGTGTAAATGTAATTACACAGCCAATATTTCTATGTGGTGGTGCAAATGTGTGCTGGCACTAAAAATATTGGCATGTAAATCTGCACTTCCATACAACATTGAGTGATTGTGGACATTCTTAGAAGGGTGGTGTCCACTCTTGGCTAGTGAACTGGCATTGTGATGGTAATTTTTAGGTCAAACCTGGGCAGCACATGTGCTGCGAGGCATGCTGTATAGGAGTATGCACTTGAAGCCCCGCCTACTCTCCGCCCATATTTGTCATTGGTTTGTGTCATTGTCCTTCGTAAATGCTGACTTCTGATTTGTAAATAGTCTTGTTAGTCCCTTCTTAGTACTGCCTTGTCTTCCCCCTTTTTAGGTCTCGCCTACGCAGCGCGCATGCGCTATATAGGAGGGGACTTTTGGAATTGATCAGCATTTCGGCAAAAATCGTGCTCGTTTTGCATTGCTTTCTATTTCAACGCGTACACGTTTGGCATTTCCCTTGTAGGAGCGAGCTTGGGCACCATCTGTTTGTAATTATCTTGAAAACAGATGGTGCCCCTGCTCGCTTCTGCAAGGGAAACAGTGTGTGTGTGTGTGTCTGGTTCACCCCATCTTCTCCGTACACACCCTGATCCTTGTATTTTCTCGTCTCAGATGCATTTTACTTTTTTTTTTTTTTTTTATTCCTGCATAAACCATAGAGCTGAATTAGTACAAACATGTTGTAATGTGAGCTGCAGGGAGGTGAGACAGATGACGAACTGTAGAATACAGCCACGTTACACAAGCTTGCCTGTAATAAGTGTTTACGTACCTCAACCTTCTTCTCTTTCTGCTCCAAAACTTTCTGCAGGATTATCATCTGTTTCTTGCTCAATGGTTTCTGAGATTTTCTTAATTACTTGTTTCTTTGCATCTTTCTTGGAGGGCAGAACTAGAGCATCGCTTGTATCTACTCCTTTCAGGCTATCGTCATCTTTCATTTACTGGTGCGGGTGCAGCATCATTGAGGCTCATGGCTCATGACCCTGGTGCTGGGGGTGCGGAGATGATTTTTACTTTGACACAAACGTGGGAAATAACTTGTGCAAACTGAAATTATACTGGTTTTGTGTGTATTTAAAAAACAAAAATATGCGATTCCCTCACAGTTATCACCAGCAAAATACGTGGGAGTGAAAACCGTAAGTGCAGTTTGCACAAAGCTCTAAAATAGCACTGGCAAAAAACAAAATAAGAAAAAGTGAGTCACAGTACCATAAAGCGGGTTTGGGTTTTCACCTAATGGTCTTCCCAAAATATGCTCCAGACAACACATTAAACTCTTCTTACGCCGTGTTTGTGCTGCACATTTGGAGGCTTGACAATAACGTGCTAGTTGGGACTCAGCAACACCATCCCTACCGTACCAAAATGATGGTTAAAGGGACTGCAAGGAGGGGCGGCGCAATGAAAACAAACTGCGACAGGCGTAATGATGGAAACAATATAAATAAAAATATTCAAATGAACAGGCAAATAAACAAGCATTTGCAATGCATTCGGTCTCACCATAGGGACCTTATAAGTATTTAGTCATGCTGCATCTTTGCTGGAGTTGCAATGTAGACTGAGATGTATCCCATGAACAGAACACAGCCCTTCCAGTGCAAAACAAGCACAATGCATATTATTTTTTTTTTTAAATATACACATGCACAATATAAAAGTAATCTTTTATCAAACTCTTCAGGAAGCGAATGCACGTGCTTTAGAAACATTTGGTTATTTTTTCTAAAGTGCACACAAGCTTGCCGAAGATACACGCACACACTCCTTCAGCAATAGAATGCTTTGGGATAAGCATGTGCATGCTTTAGAAAAGAATGAGTACCCAAAGTTAATAGTGAGCGAGTGCAGCAACAGGCATATCTAAACTGCTTCTGAACCGTGGTCAGCCAGCCATCTGGAACACGTTGCGATAGCCGAACAGCAGGAACCTGAATGCATGCGTAAAGCCAAACAGGATTGGTAAGTGAAGTTGCAATGGAAGGGAACGAGCCATGTAGGGGCAATTACACATGAAAGACCAATAAAACAAGCATTGGCATAGCCAATAGTTCTCGCCTTTGGGACCTTATAAGTGTTTAGCCATGCAACAGTTGATGTTGTTGCACCAAGGATTTTGTGCTGCATAACTAAATACTTATAAGGTCTCAAAAGCGAGACCTATTGGCTATGCCAATGCTTGTTTACATGTGTTGTTGCTCGGTAGGCTTTAATTACAGCCTCCAAGCACGATTTCATTTAATGGTTTCGCATGCCTGCTGTTGAAGAGAGAATACGCTCTCTCGCAACAGCTTTATTATTTTTTATTTACATAGCATGGCCACCACCATCAGGCATTTGCTTTACTTACTGCTCCAAACGCAGCTGCATGTTTTTTTAAAAAAGATTTATTTTAAATTGCCCCATGCCGCACTTGCATGTTAATGTTGGCCGCGCCCCTTTCCTTAAACAAGCTGAGTCTAAGGAAAGGGGCATGGCCGCCATTGAAGTGAAAGCGTGGCATGTGGCACTTTTACCAAAAAAAAGCATTTGTTTGTCCGCTTGACAAATATTTTTTTTTGTAAAAGCGCCTAATACAGCGCTTTCACTTTATTGGCGGCCATGTCCCTTTCTTTAGACATGGCTCATCTAAAGAAAGGTGCACGGCCAATTTTAAAGTTAAAGCGCTGCATGAGCGTTTTTACAAACTAGCATTTGTAATGCAATAGGTGTCGTGGAGAAGTGTGGCTCAATGGTTAGAGCGGCAGACCCTGATGCAGAAGTGTGGCCCGGGACCAGGGTTCAATTCCCGCCTCGGCGGGTCTTGGGCTCAATTTCCTCGGACCTGATAATTCTCGCCTCGGTGCCTATCCTAATCATGGGTCCCACTCTGCCACTCTTGGCAATAGCTTGCTTAATCTCCACAACGGCCCCAACAATGCTAGGATGCCAGGCCTCACCTTGGGGGTGCCCAGGAGTGGACACTTCACAGGGAAAGGCCAGGAAGGGTTCCTCAGCGGTATTCGTACAAGCGCCGAGATGCCTCCGGTTAGTCGAGCGCTATACATGTACCTCTACATTTACACATTTACATTTACGAAACTCGTTAATGTGAGACCTATTGCATTACAAATACTTGTTCATGTATTGTAGCCACTCTTCGCGCAGTGATGCCCATCCTAGAGTAACGTTTGCAGTGGCCTAACGGTGGTAATTCATTATGTTTTCAAATCCATAGTATAATGCTTGCATTGGCATAATAAAGGTAATTCATGGAATTTTGATAGTTATCACTACTGACATCTGAGGTCCTAGCCTATAAATAGGTCTTACCTGTCAGTATCTACCCGTGCCCTCACTCATCTCTTTATACACTCGGTTTTCCAGCTATACATGCATCAATTCACTCCAAGATTCAACCAGTCATTCATGAACTTGCTCTCAGCCGCTTACTAATTCATCCATGTGCGTAGACGCGCATCTATCTAACCTTTGTCTCATTCTCACATTTAGTTAACAGAGAAACGTCCCTTTAATAGATTATACTGGAAAGTTATTGGACATTTTCTTTACCTGTGACCCATTTGTCCCCCAATCTAGATCCATAGATGATTGTTGCAAGGCGATATTTAATGAGGGTGTCTTGGCTCTGCACCGAGCAGATAGGATGTGTGCTTGAAGTCCAAATCTCGCTCTCATAGGTATAGAATGCTCCTGTAGGACTGCAGGAAAATAGCTACTTATTTGTCTTCAACCTTTGAGTTTTACTAACATTTTACCAAGCTGAGCAATCCTTTTTTGTCTTTGTTTATGTAACATGCTTTCCACGCTTAAGCTTTCAAAAAGCTGTATATGGTACCTTTCAGTTATTTTATTACACACAAATGAATTTCCACTATTTAAATTATGTATGAGATGCTGGCAATTGATTAGATCAAATCAACATGGTTTTTTTTCTGGTCCACAAATAAAATTTATGAACGTCCATTCCATTATGGTGTCCTTTAAATTCCTGTCATTGTTGGCTTTTGTTAGTGTCATAAATAAAAATGATTTATTTATACAGGTTCTTTGTTTGTCTCCTGGTGTTGACCATAATGAAACAACTTTAAAGAATTCGGGCAATAATTTATTGAACTTGGCGTGCACTACTTCGATCTAGAATTGAAGGAATGTCCACAGGAGTTGAAAACAGTGATACTTTGAAAGGGATAAAATTGACACTGAGTATTGTTTTAATAAAATAGTTTTGTTATGAGAATTTTAATTAAAGAAAGCTATATTTATGGAATAGCAGGCTGCCAGTAGTTTATATCTGAAAATCGGAGGATGTTGATTACCATAAATTTTAGACTGCGCAAGATCCCTACGGAAACACAAGCTTCTAGAACTATAATTTCTCTTCTAAAGTGTACAGTAACACCATGTCATCACAGATAGAATACATCCTACATTAATAGTGTGCATTTGAATAGCACACTCTATAAACTCGGTTGTATCTAGGCTGTAATTATTGAACTAAATAATGCAAGATTTCCTTGCTGTGAAAACTGAAATGTTGACATAGGCATCTTCAAGGTCCAAGCCTGCAAACAGCTGCACGCATATATTTCCGATGGATAGATAGATGCATCTTTCTGAAGATTTATCACCTTACGAATATTCACCTAGGAGGCAGATTGGGTCAGAAAACCTTTTTCCATCAATGGCTCTCCTGTGTTGCTAGCTGCTTCCATGGATGACATTGGATTATCTCAGGTTCCCACTAGCATGCTGGTATCCATTCCTATTTTTCTATACCTCTTCAGAGCTCATTCATTGCTTCAGTTACATATTTCTTCTGCATTTTGACAGCGATTACGTAAACTATCAGATGAAAATGCCAGGGTTAAAGCCCTGTCCCCAGTGCCTTCAAAATTGTCCACGTCAAATCCACATAACATATGCATGTTGTGTTTGGTCTCGTAAAATGATGCTGCGGCCTGAGATTCCTGTTCATTAATGCATCCAAATGCTATCATGGAGCAGGAAGCCAATGTTTTTGGTCAAAGCCTTCAGGGATATGCCGAAGCATTCCCCTTTGCCTTCAGCTAAGTCTTCCTGTGGAGAAAATGGTCCCTCTCCCAAGACCACACAGTCTCCAGGCCATTTTTACACCCCAGAATCTTCCTCGTTGTTGGAAATGATTGTGATTTTAGAGAAGATGAATCCAGATTTTCAAGCTTCATCAGCTGGACCTATGAAGGTAGAGGTCTTTTAGCTAGTTATGCAGAATTTATTTTCAGTACGCTCTATGCAGTCTCCAGAGGATAAGGCGAATGTAGCGGATTTGGTCATTCTGGCTATTCTAAGCTCAATGCCTGCTAAATCCAAAGTCTTCCAACATGTCCTCACCCATTTGGTCAGGACCACCCGCCATGTCCCCTCCGTAGCTTCCACCTTAGAAGTGTGCCGAGGTTATCTGAGCTCTGAAAGTAAAGGTCAAATAATTGTTTGATATTGTGGATTTATCAGAGCACTTTCCCGGGTCCCAAACATTTACCTAAATTTAATAACTGCTTGGGTCACACCTAAAAGACCCTCTCATTGTTGATAAGGATGATGTCTAGAAGTTTATAGCTTCTTCTTTTTGTTCACCCCTATAACACTTATGTTGGCTTATATCTTGAGTAATAAATCAAAGTGGTTTGGTACTTCGCCAGGGATTTCGTTTACCCCATTGGCATTTCTTCAGAAGCTCTAGTGTTAATCCTGCCCTTTGCCAGAAAACTTATAAGCATCTTACACAATTGTTGAGTCATTGTCCCCCATCAACAAGGCACTTCAGGAACCTGGTTTGGCTATCTTGTAGAAACACTTTTTGCGCACAGCATTCTACATACAACTAGCCAGATGACATAGACCTGCCCTGGACGATCCAAAATTTCTTTTTGCACTCCTTTCACCTGAAAGTCTAGTGTTCTAAGCGCCTTCAAAACGGAGATATAAAAAAAAAAGCCGTACTTTATGGGCTGAAAATCTTTGCCAGTGATAGCTTCATTCTTTCTGTGGTGAATGCCGTCTAGGTTGATATGTCCACACCATGTGAAACCTGGCAAAAGGTAGTCCTCAACCTTGTAGACCTCATGAGAAATACATTTACCCCTCTAAACAGATCCTGAGGTGCAGCCAGGATTCTAAGGACACCGTGGCTTGGTCCACGGGCACGGCCGCCCCCTGTGACACAATGCTTGGATGTGCTCCTCAGGCTTCTTGGGAGATTTTCAGGCAACTCTCATGGACATGCCTTTCAAAGGTGAGCAGCGGTTCAGAGAGAAGGTCGACTCCTCCTTCACAGCCACCTCAAATACACCAATAGATGTACCAGCTCCTTTCGGAGCAGGTGTAATCTATTGGACACCAGCAGCAGCAGATGAAGTTTATTCTCTGCCAGCTTTGCAGTCTGAAATCCTGTCGGATCCCCCATTACATAACTATTTTCATGTGGAGGGGCCTCCAACTTTTCTACCAATTGACAGCACCAGGATACTCTCCGGCCTCAAAATCAAAAAGGTGTTACTATAACTGTAGGTCTAGTAACTTAAAAAATCTGGTAGCTGTCCTTCAACAGTTGCCCTCAAACATACACCTGGTTTCATTTGCCATCAGGCATGGTAGGTGACCGTCCACTTCTGG
Organism: Triturus cristatus; assembly: GCF_964204655.1. NCBI lineage: Eukaryota > Metazoa > Chordata > Amphibia > Caudata > Salamandridae > Triturus > Triturus cristatus. The sequence continues at coordinate 397,879,066 of NC_140583.1, read as the reverse complement.
TAGCCGTGCTTCAGGCAGTCAGGCACTCTGTGTGGCCTTCCACTTCCAGTGCCCATGCCTAAACGCCAACCCTCATCACACAAAACACCCCTAAACCCTCCCCCTGAGCCCTAAACCCAGAACAACTAAACAAATTTGCATACTTTGGGATCTTAAGAAGTGCTGCACTAACTCTTTAGGGTAACAAGGAGGGGGGGGTTAGGTATCTACAGAAAGACTGTGCACCCACCAGAAATATTGTTACCAATGGTAAGTAACTTTCTTTTGATGGACTCATCTTCCTGAAAATTACCTCACCTTATTAAGAGGAAGTCTCTCCTGATGTACCTGTCTGACCGAGCCATGTCCACCAGGAGTGGACTGCCACCCGGCAAGCCTGAGTGATGAAAGTTAACGAAGCACATCTGGTGTAAAGTTGTGACCTTTGACTCAGAAGATGCCAATCAATTGCTTTGAACTCTGGTGGGGATTCAACCTTATCTATTATTTACTCTTAGTAACTATGATAGGCTATTACTTACGCGCTTACGTCCATGCAACTTTCACATTTGGTTACCTTCCCACAGCTAAACGACTGGTCACGCCCTCAGTCTATGTCCTTGTGATGACATTACAGTTCAGTCAACAATCCACATCATATTCTTTTGTAGGTATTAGGTGGATACTGCCTTATCTGAAACTGCTTTGCCTGAGACTTTGCCGACCTGCTTTTACTAATTTACTACTCTTAGAAGATGAAATTGTCACTGCCCACATTGAGAAATACTTGAAGGGGGTGGTCAGAACCAGGAAAACTATGCAAGGCTTGACCTCTGTGTAATTGATAACTGCTTCCATCTATGCAAGGGCAGTCTACCAACGTGAGATTATGGCACTGATTGCAACTTCTTAATGTTTTACATTTTTAAGATCAATTTGTAATTCTTTGGACGGCTACTATTGTATTTTAGAGTTTTAAAAAAAAAATTGTATTTATGTTGTTTTGATATATCTTGTGCTTTTATGATTTGTTATTTTAAATTGAATAAAGCGTATCTTGACTTGACTCAGAAGATGTGCTTTATGTGAATTTCAACTTCACAAATTCTGTTACAAAGCTTTGCAAATAAGACTGAAAAGCAGATTGTTTTGCTTCTGAGTGGCTGGCACAGAGCTGCATCCACCTATCGAAAGAACCAACTGGCTTTCTGTGGTAAATCGCACGGGCTGTCATTCCTCACTTTACAATTCAAGCACACCGCTGGTGGTTAAGGTATATTACCAAGCCTTTGCATGAGGCCTCCAGGCTACTTAATTGCTACAAGTATTAGGTGTGTGGATGCATGCTTGGTTATTTTCTAATTTGTATTGTCCTGGTAGATCACACCTTGACCTGACGTAGAATTCTCCGAATGAATCTTGCCAGAGAGAGAAAAATCATAAAGATTGGAATATTTTGATGAGGATTCCGCTTTGCATAATTTTATAGAACATTTACTTTTTATTCAGTACAGTTTGTTTTAGTGTATGTTTTTCATTTTGTAACTTGTCTTATGATACTAGTAGCTAGGTTGTGATCTGTGTGTACAACACAATGCAGCCATTCCTACTGAGCTAGGCCCTGATCCGCCTTGTGGCGTCTGGGTCCATAGTCTCCCTACCCGCACTGCCCCGACAGTGATTTGTTGTCTGTGAGCCGTACTGCAGTGCCCCTCAAGTTAAGGGGGAAGTGTCTATATAAGCTGATGAAGTAATCTTCTCAGAGAGGTCTGGCAGGGTCATTGCATTGCAGCACAATACTTAGTGAGACATCATCGCACAGAGGTCACATGCTTGAGGTCGCCGTGCTTCTCTGTGATCTTTCCCTTTAATTCATCTTGTGATTGTGAGAGTGTGGCAGCGAGCAGTGACAGAAGATAACACTGCAGTGATTATTTGATAATAATATCACCCATGTTCTCAGATTTTTGGTGCTTATTTTTAAATCTGTGCTAAAAGGTGCTGTTCTTTACTATTTCGTGCTGTCCTGATACTTCACCTTCCTTTTTAGGTTTCGTCTGCACATCGCTTGCGCTGTGCTTGTGGAATCTTTTATATTAAATATATCTTAAAAGGGGCTTATATCGCACCCCCTTGCTTTCCTTGCTTGTCATTGGTTCCTGTGTTTGCCACTTACTTTCCCTCCATCTCTATTGGCCGAAGCATACTGTTTCCTGCATTTGCCAATGCTTGGTCTTCGTGTACTTCTCTGAGAAGTTTCCAGTTGCCGAGGCACTGTTTCCATCTGCTTTTGGGGCACTTTTCTATTTAATGTTTTGTGCCTCTCCACATAGCCATTTCCCCCCTAGCTGCCCGCACTTCAAGCGTGCTTATTGTCCAACATCTGGAGCGCCAGACAAGGAGCATCTGCACACGGAGCAGTGCGCATGCTGCTGACACACCACCTGCACTCATTTCCATGCAAGTGAAACACGACATAAACAGTAAAAGTAAGCTTTAAGTGTCCGTTTCCATCCCCGTTTGTCAGCTGCCTTAAAGTCTGTGTTTTATTATTACACGAGGCTTGGAACGCATCGTGTCCAAGCCTTGCTTTCAGCCCTGATCCCGCCCCCCGCTAAGCTGCTAAGTTTATTTCCTATTTCTGCTTGTTTATTTTCCCTTCCTTGCTCCACCGCTCAAACTTCTGTTCCATCTCCGACTCCTTCCTCCCCTGCAGAGGTCAGATGTGGGAGCGCTCTTCCACAGTGCTCTGTTTCAGATCGCAGCTATCGGCAGAGGGATCAGAAACAGGCCATGTGCAATGTTACCTAGTAGGAAAGCTTCGCTAATCTTCTCCACAACCAATACCTGTTAAATATTGAAAGAGCGGATTTGTTTTCTTATTCATAGGCCTTCAAGGAATAAGAAAAAAATCCTATCTTTCTGCTTAAAAAATGCCGGCTTGAGGACACCGGTTAGCGCTAAATAAATCCGTGCCAACGTTGTGTCCGTCTGTGTTCTGACCTCCATTCCCGTCACAGGTGTTGGCGTTACACTCTTTCCTTTTTCCAGTCGTTTCTTTTCACTGCGGGTAATGACACCTTGGAAAGAACCGTATTGCTGATGCCTGAAGATTGCTCTGTGCCACTGGAGGCAGTTTTTACACTGAGTGGAAAGGATTCACACTGTTGCCGGCCGTGCTGCTCTAAGGAAGGGGAGCAGACCCGACACCCCAGAGGAATGTAAACAAACGTTCCAGTCACACTCCATTCAGCTTCACCTGTAACTTCACACATTATTTAGGAGGCTCCAAGTTACGAGTGTGTTGAAGCACACCGAAAAACGAGCTACGGAATTCGATGGCATTGCCTTCCTGCCCCTGCCCATTTTGGTTAATGACTGCGGAAGAGGAAGAGATCGATCACGAGAGAAGGGATTTACAGCAATAGAGGCCATTCGAATGACTTAACGACATTTCCTACAAGAAAGTCTGTACTATTCGCCCTTATAAATGCTACATTATTTTTAGTTTACCAAAAGAAATGGAATATGCTGATCTTTCATTCTCACGGTGGCTATATAGAGGCATGATGAACATGCTTCCCTTACATGGAACTGCAATTGATGTATGTTATATTTAACCACCCTTTGTTCTACTGACCGTGAATGACACGGTTTCCCCGTCACTCAATGTTTTCAAAATGTCTCATACTCACCGCTGATAAATATGCCGACAGTCAATGTTTGGGTGTTTTTATTGCAGAAAATTCCCTGGTATAAAATACTGCATTGGTATATGTGAAATATGGATTTCATCATTGTATTGATAGCCCCCAAACCACTAGGAGCTTTACCATTGTCCGAATTATCCTCATTATGCATTATAGGGGTCCCAATGATGTAGCTATGTTATTTAAGTTGTGTGGAAAAAATGCAAATACTGTGGCTCATTTTATAGCAGTATTTGCCTCTATTTAAGATGGAAACAACATTTTCTGGGTAATCTCAAAATTATGCGGCAAATTATGTACCCATGCAGTAAATTCATAACTGTGGTAAGCACTGCAGCTACTGAAATGAAAAAAAAAAAAAATCACTCGCCATTATGCAATAAAACATAAACAAAACCTAAACATTATAATTCTAATCATTGCCCATCATAGGAGCACTTTGAATAAAACAGCTTTTTCAAGTTAGCTACCCCCAAAATAAACATGTATTGTAAAAAATATATAAAAGGCAACATAAGATCTGTGACTGGGGTGAATGTTTGATTTGTTCAGCATTCCGGCCATCATCTGTTCTTTTTGCATTTGTCGCCCTAAGTGGGAAGGGTATGCCCAGACGTGGGTCCTGTGCTCACTACGCCACCAGATTCAAGCTAGCCTGGCTGATATGGAGTGATACCCTGATTCCGATCCCAAGATGCTTGTTTCCAGTTCAGGGAGGGCCTGGCCTGGCAGTTCAGGCTGGACTGTTCCCATGAGGAGCAGGGTCAAGACTGATTTACATATGGCTGGGTCCAAACTGGGGTGGCATAGTGAGCAAAAGAACAATTGATTCAACCCAGATCTTTTGACTGGGGGTGAGTGTCTGAAAAGTTTTAGTACTCCGTCCGTCATCTTGTTGTGTTTGCTATGTTATTATTCCAAGCACGCAGAGAAAGGGTGTGTACATTCTTGGCTACCCAATCAGCAAATCTATGCGATACTTAATGGGGGGCCGGCCCACAAAGTGAAATTTACTCAGGGGTGGTTCCTGATGCTGGCGGGGGGCTGCGCCCCTCTAACTCTACAGGCCTTATGGATGGTAATTGCATAAAGTTATTACCATCCAGATTTCCATTGTAATGCAGTGCCTTGACTGGTGATGCTGCTCGCCGCAATGGTCCGGCAGTGAGGCAGTTTTTCTTTGACACGTGCTCTAGTGCACATGTGCCAGTTTTAAAGATGATTTTTCTGCAGCCTACGCCGCCGGGCATGGAATGGCATGGTGAGCAAAAAAACGATGGATTTAGGCCCAGATCTCTGTACTGGGGTGAATGTATGACATTGTTCTGCATTCTGTCCATCAATTGTTATTTTTGCAATTGTCACCCCGAGTGGGAAGGGTATGCTCAGACGTGAGTCCCTTGCTCTCCATGCCACTGGAATCAAGCTATCCTGGCTGACGAGGGCTGAAAGCCCGAAACCGGTCCTAGGATGCTTGTTTCCAGTCCAGGGAGGACCTGGCTTGGCAGTTCGGGCTGGACTGTTCCCATGGGGCACAGGGTCAAGACTGATTTGCATATGGCTGGGTTCAAACTGGAATGGCATGGTGAGCAAAAAAACGATGGATTCAGGCCCAGATCTCTGTACTGGGGTGAATGTATGACATTGTTCTGCATTCTGTCCATCAATTGTTATTTTTGCAATTGTCACCCCGAGTGGGAAGGGTATGCTCAGACGTGAGTCCCTTGCTCTCCATGCCACTGGAATCAAGCTATCCTGGCTGACGAGGGCTGAAAGCCCGAAACCGGTCCTAGGATGCTTGTTTCCAGTCCAGGGAGGACCTGGCTTGGCAGTTCGGGCTGGACTGTTCCCATGGGGCACAGGGTCAAGACTGATTTGCATATGGCTGGGTTCAAACTGGAATGGCATGGTGAGCAAAAAAACGATGGATTTAGGCCCAGATCTCTGTACTGGGGTGAATGTATGACATTGTTCTGCATTCTGTCCATCAATTGTTATTTTTGCAATTGTCACCCCGAGTGGGAAGGGTATGCTCAGACGTGAGTCCCTTGCTCTCCATGCCACTGGAATCAAGCTATCCTGGCTGACGAGGGCTGAAAGCCCGAAACCGGTCCTAGGATGCTTGTTTCCAGTCCAGGGAGGACCTGGCTTGGCAGTTCGGGCTGGACTGTTCCCATGGGGCACAGGGTCAAGACTGATTTGCATATGGCTGGGTTCAAACTGGAATGGCATGGTGAGCAAAAAAACGATGGATTTAGGCCCAGATCTCTGTACTGGGGTGAATGTATGACATTGTTCTGCATTCTGTCCATCAATTGTTATTTTTGCAAATGTTATTATTCCAAGCACGCAGAGAAAGGGTGTGTACATTCTTGGCTACCCAATCAGCAAATCTATGCGATACTTAATGGGGGGCCGGCCCACAAAGTGAAATTTACTCAGGGGTGGTTCCTGATGCTGGCGGGGGGCTGCGCCCCTCTAACTCTACAGGCCTTATGGATGGTAATTGCATAAAGTTATTACCATCCAGATTTCCATTGTAATGCAGTGCCTTGACTGGTGATGCTGCTCGCCGCAATGGTCCGGCAGTGAGGCAGTTTTTCTTTGACACGTGCTCTAGTGCCCATGTGCCAGTTTTAAAGATGATTTTTCTGCAGCCTACGCCGCCGGGCTGACATGCTGCCAGCCCGCGCCTTCAATGTTTGTGGGTCCTCGGGGCCCGCCCAGAAATGACGCAATGCAGCATTGGATTTTTCGATCAGTCCCGGGCGTGTACAGTATCAGCCCTGTACTTTCTGTGCTGTCTGTCAATACCAATGCTGCCTCTCTCTACCCTTCCCCAAGTCGTCACAGAGTGGAGTGTGGTCAGCAAACATAACTGCACCTACCCAAGCCTGTGACGTGCAAGAAGGGGAGGGTTTAGAGCCTTCGCTCTCCAAAAGCCCTGTACCCCATGAGTGCTGTGCGCGTCGTGCAGCTTCCTCTTTTGTAATGTGAGTTATGTATTTATTATTAATATGAAGTAATGGCTTATGAGCTTTTACCTTTTAATGAACCAATCATGATAACTCATTGTTTAATAATTTTTTTTAACTATATTTCTCTATTTATGATCTTATTCTTGTACCTGTACATATTTAATTGTACTTTTATGGTTTTTAGACCGAAATAAAGTTATCAATACGAATTTATTATATTGCATACTTGGAGTGCGATGGAGTGGAAAGTGTGCATTATGATACTACTGATTTCGCCCTAGTGAGTTCAAAAGTTAACGACCAACGCAGCGCAACAGTAATTACCGCAGGCTGCAGGCATTGCTTTTATAATATCCGGTGCCTTGTCTTCCTGTCTGGCCCCATTGTCGGAGAGTGCGTGCATAAAAACCGAAAACCTTTGGTGGCAGGGTGTATTGCTCCGATCATTTCACCACCAAATCTTTTAGGTTTTTATGCATGCACCGTCGCCCTTTTGTCATTAGGGGTGTCCTATTTCTCTGATTCTAACTTAAACCCCCATGTGAGTGTCTTTCCTGCACATTGGGGGGTTCATTATTTGATGTGCTGCCTTGGGTCCTCTTGATGGGTGCCTCCCCGAATTAAATGGGGCACATCACACCCACGCATACATGAAAAGCTGCAACCCCTCGGCCAGTAGGCCTCCATTTTTGCTAATATGCGGTGGCCGCGCATAACAAACGTATGGTTTGCTACTGGTAGGTTGATGTGGTTGGAGAGCAATGAGTCATGGTAGGTGATATGCTACGTTAGGTGTAGTGGTGGCTTAAGTATTTCTGTAGTCCGTTCTAAAAAGTGCATGCATCTGTAAACGTAGTACAATGGAAGTGGTGTTGCCTTTTTAAACACATTGGGATTGAAATCAGGATTTGGCGACAACGATGTAAACTATATGGACAACCTTCAAAATAAATTGATGAAAACTTTCACACTTAAACTTTGCATTTCCAGGAATGTGCTTGCCTGCGGCCGAACTTCATGAGTTGCCGAGGCAGTTTTCTTTTATGTAGTTAATGGGCTCTTAGCAGGTCTAAAGGTGGTTTAGGGGCCACTAGAAGTCGATATGGAACAAAGCGCGCCATTTTCTTTGATGTACATTAATGTTCCACACGCATGCTCCGCTTATAAGATTTGGCTGCTGGAGCGAAGAGCCAGGTTTCATCTGAATAGTTCCCTGATTTCGGTTCCACTGACCCAGCAGATAGCGCTGTTTTGAGTCCTCATAGTTCCTAATAAGATATCACAGTGAGTTAATCACTCACTGGGTAGATAGGAAGCTGACAGCTTCCAGCCTGCACTAAGCCCACTCAACCTTCCGAGGTTGAAAAGTTGTGCATTTGTAAAGGTTGGTTTTGGGTTATATTTAAAGCATCTCGAAACAGCTGCGTGAGCGCTATTCGAAAGTATATTAGAATGCTGTTTAAAAACAACACAGCTAACTTCAGACTGCTGCTGTGCTTGCATACTGCCCTTAGGTGCTTTCATTTATCATTACATTGGCAGTTATTTTAGGCATGAATGTGTAACGGATGTCCTCCATTATCCTCTGACATTGAAATTGTCACTCCCTCCCCCCCCCCCCCCCCCCCCCAACCCATCCTGATGGTCAAGCTCGCTAAAGGGCCCTCATCCTAAAGTTTTTTTTACGCCTTTCCACTTTACAATGTCACCAGCCGCCACTGAATTTACTACTGCTGACTAGATGCGGTTTTCACAACATTTGGGCGAAGGTAAAGAAGGTCTTTATTTAGATATTTTGCACGTTTAAAAATCCACTATACTTGTTCAGGCCGAGCACGGGCACACTAGCAAAGGAGGGAGCTAACGATCCTTATGTGAGGAGTTCCAGTGACCAAACTTCGACGTCGGGGGATTTTTGTGACTCTCGACATTTCCGACACCGATCTGAGCAGGTTGCAGTGGGCCCACAAGGGTATTTTTTGCTTGTTGACGGAGGCCACGAATTATAATAGAAAATTAGGACACGCATCAGCCATGTTGCATTGCATCCTCTATGTATAATTTACTTTTTGCCTAGAGTTTTGGTCCCTGCAGGCAGTTAAACCAGGATCGGTTCTGCTGCTTAAAATGCTTTATTATTTCAACAACTGCATATTTGCAATCTCTCTGTCGAGAGCAGGGTGTTTCCATCCCCCTCTTAAGCTCAGATATCTAGCCCTCCTTTAATTTCTCCTCAGCTCATGAAGGCATAGGACTAGTTTGGTTGTATTCTCAGCGTCTCTAATATGCTCTGATTGTGTGTGTGATGTTTTAGGGTTTGCATGCACAGCACTTGCTTATAGCGCTACTCCTATTTCAAGCACACTCGGGTCTGTTTTCTGCATGATCTACGTTCTTTGCAGCAGGCACATTAACCCTCTGTGCTAGTTTAGGAAGAGTAAAAACTGCTAATAGACAAAAGTCCAATCTCTCCCCAGTAGGAACATTAATCACCAGAGTTATCTTGACTTTTTATTGTTGCCTGAAGATGTCTGGATGCACAAGGAAGTTCACATGCTTTTAAACCAATATTTATTTTAAAACAAGGTGCTGCCAGCTGCACCGGTCTTAACACGTTCGCAGAGTTTCAGTAGCCTATTTTGCACAACTGCTCACCAAGCTACAACATACAAAACCAGCTTATTATTAATCACATAACTGAAACCTGATGCATTTACCAATGCTTGTTGCTGATGCATTCAGCTTCACACCAGTGTTCAGGCATGAGCGCGTCTATAAAGTCTGGCTTGCCATGTATGGAACATATGCCAGGACCCTGCGTTTCATTGCATACAAGCTAACTAGCTTGGAGCATTTTTTTCACCTTAAATCAAAGCGTGGAACTGGATGGAGCCCAGTTGGCATCTGCTCTTGATTACCATCCGCACAGAGGTGGGTGAATTCCAGCTTGTAAGCCACAGAAGCAGAGTTTGGCTCCTTTCCCAGCATTAGGTCAGTGTTTCCTTGGGCTGCAGCTCTTTCTGTTGACAACCATAAGCTGAGAACTGTTTTCAAGTTCTTGCAGGTTACCGAATATGATGGAAAGTGGATGGGAAAAGCACACTTTGCAGAAGTTACCTTGTACTGGCTCGGATTTGTATTGAACAGCAATCGCCTAACATTGCCGATCTGGGCAGAAAACGTATTTGTATTTCATTGGACTGGTTTTTAGCACTTTTCACAAGACTTGCGAGGCCTAAAGCGCTTTCTCGTCTGTTAAGTAACTACTCCATATGTTAAACTTTCTGACCTCGCCATGGTTATGGGGTACTGTAAGCGCTCCAATTTTCATCAACATCCTGGGGTCCCTTTAGATGTATGATTTAACCCCTTGCATGCCCGCCCCTTTCCCCGCCCAGTGCCGCGCTTTGTATTAGCGGGCGGAGTTCATGACGAGCTGGACTCGTCATGGGCACAGCGCCACCGCAGCCCATGACGAGTCCAGCTCGTCATGGGCACTGAAGGGGTTAAAGACGGTTGATTATTGGTTGTTGCATTTGGGAGAAAGATTGGATGCTTTGCATGAGTTTTGATTGCAGGGTGGACTTGTTGGGCAGGTCTTTATAAGCACATAAGCATGTGTGTTGCAGTTTGAGAAATTGACTTAGCCACACAAGCAAGTACTTGTCAAGTGTTCCTTACTAATACGATGTATAGAGGTTGTTGCTGATGTTGATTGTATGGTGGATGATTATTACATCTCATTACGCTGGGACTAGTTTTGGGATCCCCAATAGATTTGTAGTCTATCTGGTGGCTCGGAGAGTATAACCCACAAGAACATTGGTTACCCTTCTTTTGGCAACATGTACTTTCATAATTGCCTGTAATGAAAGGGAGAATACAAGTTTGTTTGCGCCTCTTGCTGTATTTGAGTTTTAATGGCCTTTGGCTGAGAACTTGAGTGGCACTAATGAAATGTTACTACAGTGTGATCAACAACTATTCAAGCTACTTGGGAAACATTTGTGGTTGCAACCAAAAAGTATGGAGAGCAAAGAAGTAGAGTGTTTATTGAGTGATTGAGGCGACATCTACTGGACTCTTATCCATAATAAAGGTGATTATGAAAGTGCACTTTGAAAAGACCGATTCCTAAGAAGTTTGTAAAGGAGACTAGTAGAAAACGCCATTGGTGATGCTCTAGAACAAAGTTCCCTCGAGCATGAATACTATCTGGAAACTCGCACGCTAAAAAAGCGGTTATCCTAACACGTACCATGAAACACGTGTTGGCTGTAGTGTTTTAAAAAACATTAAGCACTTTTGAAGACCTGTGTGTCATGAAGAGAATTGTTGGTCTTCGATTGGAAATTAATTTGAAACATGGCAATATCTGGAACAAAAAACAATTGTATAAACAAAAAAAATATTCAAACGAACTATTATGCGCTACTGATTTGCGTATTCTTTTTATTTTACTAAAATCATGAAAAATTTCTTTTAAACATTATATGTCATTGTTCTATATACTCCTTGCTCTTCGCCCCCTAATTACAGCTACCAAAGATGTTTGCAGATAACATTAAGTCGTCATAGGAAATTGAGACTAAAGTGGAGTATAAAGTATTTTAAAAAATAAATATCTGCAAACTGACTTGGTCTGGACCCAGGCAGTTTGCAAACTTTAATATTGTGTCTGGATGTATTTTCTATCAAAATGTATATGAATGTCAATCCAAACACAATAAACTATGTCCAAAGTCAAGAGTCTTCGCGCTAGCTCTCTTGTCCTGTCAATGTGGCTCATAAATTACTTGGTAGATGAAGATTTTTCTACCAGGAAGGCAGTAACTATTGATTTTTTTTTTTTTTTTAAACTTTAGTCGGTTTTTGTCAGTATAAAAACCATAAAAGCAGTTACATAAAAATACATCTCATAATTATACAAGTATATATCATGGTAATTTTAACAACAATTTATAAAAATACATTAAAAAGAATAAAATAAGTTAAAAAATGGCTGCTGTAATACTCTAAGGGGTCTGTGATTTTTTCAGGTCTATAGGTTAGGTTTTACAGGTTCAATCGGTGTCGGAAAATACATTTCAGAAACTTGACAATAAACCTTGCTATCCATTCCTCATCCAATTGCTGTCGGGCCAATAATGCTGGATGGCACCTTCTAAATCCCATAAATTTTCAAAACGGTATTAACCATTTTTTCCTGTGGTCCCTGTAGAATTGGCAAAAGAAAACTGTATGGATTGTTGCCTGTCTAGAAGTGTTATCGCAGCGACAACAAGATAAGACCTTGTCCCAGTTGTTATTTGTTGGGAAGGCTACCAAACGATGGAACGTATTCAACCTAAATCTTACCAGAAGGAATCTTTCAAAGGTAGTAAAATCATAGGTTAGATTTGGCTGAATACCAAAAGTAGTTTGGACAGCCATACTTTGTTGTACAGTTAGTTTCAACATTTCATTCGCCATCCGTAGTTCTTCAAGATGGCTGAGGGATACCTTTTTCAATGTTTTCCTAGATAGCGATCTGATCGAGGTTGGAACCAGGTAGTAATTTTCCATACCTAGATCAGTTAGGAAAGATCTTATATAGGTTAACCATCCAATCTTGGTTACTGAGTCCAGCTCCATACAGTCTTGGATGGTTAGTTGTGTGAATGTATTCTCATCCGATGACCATATACGGTGCCAGAGTAAAAGAGGTTGGATTCTAGCTAGATCTGAAATGTGAACAATCCCCAGTTCCAAGTGACATACGAAAGTCGATGCACTCAAAGGGAGGGATAATTTCAGGAAAGCATTCTCTATCATTTGTAAAGAGTTTGTTTTTACATGTCCCCATAATCCGGCCCCATAAAAGCGCTACAGATTGACATTTAGCTATATATATTTTTAAAAGTCCCACATGGTGTCTCTTTCCCAACTTTATAGCAAAATTAACAATGGCCTTTGTAGTTCGTACAAACTGAAGCTCTCTGGATTCAATAGCTGGTTTCCATAGTAAGTTGTGATCAATGATAATTCCCAGATAAGGATATCGAGCTGTGGTGGCAAGTTTCTCTTGATTCAAATAAATATCCTTCATCCTTTTTTTTTACTAGGGCCAGAAGTCATAACAAATGTTTTTTTTATATTTATTCGTAAATCTAAAGTGCCCATAATATCAGAATATCTATTCAATGCCTGTTGTAGCTCAATCGGGGTTCTGGCCAATATCACCGCGTCATCAGCGTAGAGTAGGGCCGGAATCTGTCGATCTTTTACACGTGGGAGGTCCTGACTCCCCTTCAGCATGGCTCTCTCCAGGCCGTTAGTATAGAGCGTAAAAAGAAAGGGGGCCAGGACACAACCCTGTCTCACTCCTCTCTCCACGCCGAATGACGCGGTTAATTCTCCGTTAACCCCAAACCTTACCCTAGCTGAGGCATTGGAATACTATTCACGTAGGAAATTTAATAGTGCTATGTCTACTCCCATATCCCATAATATGGACCATAATTTCGTATGGCTGACACAGTCGAAGGCTGCAGACAAGTCCACGTACACCATGTAGACATTGCCTCCTTTTGCTGATGAGTATTTTCCCAACAATAATGTCAGGTTTAAGGCCTGATCAACTGTCCCAAGCCCCACCCGGAACCCAAACTGGATGTCCGATAAAATTTGTCCATCCTCAGCCCAGCCCTGGAGGCGTTCCAAGATAATCCTCCCCACCATTTTGCCCACCAAATGCAATAATGAAATTCGTCGGTAGCATGTTACATCTTGACGGTCTCCTTTCTTAAAGATGGGGACCATGATTGTTTTAAACCATGAATCAATTAATCCCACACCACATGCCGCATTAAGTACTCTTGTCAAGATTGGGGCCCAAAATCCTACATTTGATTTTAATAGGTCTATTGGGACCCCATCCGGGCCCGGAGCCTTTCCATTTTTACTAGCTTTTAGTGCTAATACCACTTCTTCCATGGTTACGCCAATATTTAGGGGATAGGATGTTCCTAGAGGTGTTAAGGCTACGAGATCATGGCTATCCCCTTCCGCGGAATTATTTGCAAAGATCTTTGAGAAATGGTCTACCCAAGCCCCCGCATCAATTGCCACCTCAATAGTTGGAAAGTCTTTCAAATTGCAAAGAAAGGGAGATTTGACTATAGTCCAGAAAGCAGAGCTATTTTTATTTTTAATGCTTTTCTGGAGTTGCTCCCATAAATCCAGCTTTAGTTCAGTTTTTCTTTCTTTTAAGGCTGAATTATATTCTCTCCTCAAAATTATTATTTCCTGAGGCACCCTCAGGAAATTTAAATTAGAAAGTGCTACCGTACATCTGTGGTTGAACCAGCCTGGTTTTTTCGACTGAGTTATTTTTTTTAATTTCAGAAACAAAGCATTATTAGTTGCTTTCAAGATCACCCCAAAATGTGCCAAAAGTTTGCGATCGGTAGTATGCAAATCAAGATATTTTTCAATGTCGTAAGGGACCTCTTTCATTAGTCTACTTAGCATTTCTGCCGAATCCACCTTTTCCCATTTCAGGGAATATCCATCAAGTTTATCCAGGTGAAAGGAGTTTTGTCTTAGTACACTGGGTAAAGTTTGCATTTGGTAATCATATAATGGAATAAATTATATGGTCAAAGCGCAATGGTCACTTATTACAGTGATATGCGTGTCAAATTCCTTTACCAGATTGCCCACGGTGTTTGATATTAAGATAAAGTCAATAATAGAATGACTTTCTCTGCCTATAAAGGTTGCATCCGGCCAATCGGTTTCAGGATTCCTTTTATTGGCAATTACAAGATCCATTTCGATTAGCATTTCATTTAAAGTAGCACCCACACCAGTATGCGAGAAATGGAGGATTGGTTCATCTTGTTCATCTGTTAACCCGCAGAATAGCCCGTTATTTATTTTGCACAGATGTTGATTAAAATCCCCACCCCAAATGATGGTTGCACCCATAGAGGATGCCTTTGTCAATGTTGTTAAATGAAGGGAAATCTGTCGCAAAGCCACCACTAATTCAGGCTCCTTTAAGTTGTTATAAAAGTTAACCAGAGAACCAATTCCCCTTTAGCAAAGCGGATACTCAATATTTGGAAATGTACATCAAGAGTAGCTGAAGTTATTTCAACATTTCCTAATAGGTTTGTAATGTAGATAATTAAACCACCCTTTGCTCTGCCAGAGGGTGTAGGGACCGCGGATGAAAAGTAGGTTTTATAACCTACAAGATGTATTGGATTGGTAATCGATGTCTCCTGGAGGCAGATTATATTTGAGTGTTCAAAAAGTGTTGGGCCAGCACCTTTTTCTATTTTTTGGGATAAATCTGCTATATTCCAGAAAAGTAATGTTATTGGTAGTCCTAATTTAGGCAATTTTTTTCTCTGTCTGACTTTTGAGCTGGTTTAGTGTTAAAACTTTCAAAGGTCTAAGTGAGGTAAAAAAAATTCCTGGAATATTTGATGTTATGACTTCTAATGGTTCTGGGGTTTCATGGGACAGTTCAGGACAAACTGTCAGATCTTTCAGGGACGTTAATAATACTGGGTGATTTCCGCCCAACTGGGCTATGGGACATTTATCATTAGGTAAACCAGTTTCCTTTTTTTGGAATAGTTGGATGTCATCCTGATTTGCCCCGCGGACCTGGGTGGAACGTCAATCCACACCTTCCAGTCCAGATAGAGCGGAATATCTATTCGATAAGGAGAGACTATAACCAGGTAGTTCTCTGATACGCCCAAGTCGAGGGCAGACTCTAGAAGGATTTGACAACATGGAATGAGGATAGAAATATGTTAGATCTCGGGTAGAAATTACATCTCCTCCATTCTCATTATGCCAATCGCCTTTATGTCTGACCACATTTCTATCTCTAAAATTAATAATAATGAGATCACCTCTTATGTCCTTGGGTCTATGTCCCAACCACCATAGTCTCCTAACATTAAGAATTTCACCGTCGATGTGCGCTGGCAGAGGTCTATTGCAACTTAACCAATAGATCACTTTATTCTTGAGTTCCTGGTGTCCCTCAATCCTTGGACCTTTTAATTCCGGTACCCCCGTCAGTACCACCACGTAAGGCGCTGCTTCCGGGGGGAGTCTATAATTTGCTTCTTACCCTTTGTCATATCGCTAGTTGGGAGAGGCCTGAATATAGGTTTATGTGGTATTTCCTGTTCGGTGAGAATCCTCTCTTTACCTAGCTCTTGCTCTTCTCTAGAGGTAGTACTAGAGTTATTATGAGTGTGAGGAGTTATTGGAAATACTTCTTTCTCTACTAAGGAATGTTGGTTTATTATTTTATCGCCTAATCGTTCTTGGGGAAGTTTGGTGTACGTTATTATTGGATCTCTGATTTGAGTGGAAGCCCTGATCACTTCTGTGTTGATTTTAAGAGTTTGTTCCATAGTCTCTAATTGAGCTGACATTCTTTTTACCCTCTCTAGGAGGGGCAATATCAAAGATTTCACTAATAATTCCATCAAACCTATTAATTCTTTCAAAGATTTTGACGAAATTGGAGGGCTATCTATTGTGGTCTTCCCTATCCCATGTTTAGAAATAGATTATTAGTTTTAGATACTTTAGCGGACCGCCCAGCCTGGTTGACCCTATTTCGCTTCCTTTTATTTTTCTGTACGGAACCCTCCCGAATATTGTAAGATTTTACAGGATTAGGGTCATCTATAGATATAATTGAAGTCTGATTGACACTAATATCTTCAGATAAAGGGTTTGAGTGCAGGTCTTCTGCATTCCTTTTGGTTAGGGAAATTAAATCCTGTGAGTCTGTAGAGATGCTAAGGTCAGCTGTTTGATCTATTTTTTTCTTTTGATTGGGAGATGGGGTAGTTGCCCTTTGAATATTGCCCAGTGAAGAGCGTTTTTTAAAGAGAAGTTCGGAAGAGAGACGACGTTCTGTAATGGCTATTTCGTGCTCCAGCGCTGATGCAGCTCTAGTTATGAAAAGATCCAATGTCCCCCTCACTGAGCCGCCCACTGTTGATTTTCTGGGTTTAGTGATACGTGGGGTCATGATCCCAAACACAATGATTGTAATAACACAGACGTAGACTTAGACTTAGTCTTTCCGTATATTACGGAACAAAATATAGAATCAGACAGCTATACGAAGACAAAATGTCCAATCATATGTAGGAGAACTATAACCAGGTAGATAGAAGGCACTCACAGTGAGCCGTGATAGTGACCCGCCTGCCGTCAGGATCAACAATGAGTCAGTTAGTAGGGTGGCCCAGCCCAGCCACGTCCTGCCCCGGATGGCCACAGACGGCCCAGGCTTAGCCCGGCGCTGCCCGCGACGCGGGAGATTGAAAGATTTTTATAGCGCCTCCAGGCGCGGGTGGTAGATGACAGCTTCCGGTACTAGGGAGCAAGGGAGCCAGGGAGTTGTAGTCTCCCTCCACACAGCGGCCGCGAGGATGCCAAACGCGGCGGCGGGAGGGAGACGCGGGCAGAGACAGAGAAGCCGAGTTCAGAGTGTTCACTGGGTAGGCACAAGGTCCTCACGTTAGCCCAAGAGACTTTACAGCACCAGTTTTTTTTTTTTAACAAGATTGGTAATTCTTATTATTCTCGGAGCATTAGTCACATTTGACCTGGAGCTGCCTCAGCCATTAAATTATGTTCTATGTAAAAAATTGGACTTTGCTCTGGATTGTTTCAGTTTGAAGAACAAACTATGAGATGAATGGACTGACATTATTCAAGTTAAGAAGTCTGGAGTGTGTAGACGCAATCCAGTAATCCAGGCCGTAGTTTCATGCACCGCACGCTGACTGCAGCCTCGCAGTCGTCAGCAGACAGCCTATTGAGTTACTAGTGGCTAATTAAAACATCTGACTGGTTACGCGCTTAATGTGGCACCAGTACTTTGACAGGGGTGGTATTGAAAAAGCATTATTCCTTTGTGCCCATTCCAGAGTCTTAACACTGGCAGTTGGCTCTGCTTGCTACACAGGCTTTCTATATCCTCTGCAGTTTACAGATTGTCCTATAGAAAGAAAGAAAGTGATAGCAAATTGCTATATAATATTAAGTATACAGATGTGACACATACTTTCAGACAATAGTAATGATCCCCTTCATGTATGCTACCACAATTCTGTGAATTCAGCTTCCAGGCAGAGAACAAAACATTAAACTGGGACTCTAGGTTCTAAATTTAGTTAAAACACAAACTTTAAATATTTGTGGAGAATTATTCACAGCTTAGCTGTTGGTAACCTTCTTGATATGGCGATTTTTCTTTTTTTAAACTTATCAAATGCTATAAATAGTAATAAAAAAACATAGGTATCTCATTTATGTCAACATCCTTTAGAAAAAAATGCCTGCTTACCTCTTCTGTCAATTACCAATACCATATAATAATGTTTATAGTTTTAACAACTGTTGTGCTTCGAATATTGTGAAGGGACACTTCAGCTGCAACACACTGAAATAAAAGTAACATAGATTCGATCCAGGTTTAACCACTAGTGTTAGGTTCAGTTATTGCAGGTTAACACCTTAAGTTAGGATGGATCAGTTTACATTCAAAAAGATCTGTTGGGTCCAGTTAGATAGGTTAAATCAGATTGCTACATCTGGTGAGCACAGTTTGTTTAGTTAGAGCAAGATAGGTTGTGGTTGAATCATGCAGTCAGATCAGGTTAGGTCAAACTTGATCATGGACAGATAAATGATACAGAAAGATCAATCTGAGGTTTTGGCAGGCACCTCTATATCTGTGATGTGGAGCCCAGCAACTGATTTAAATCCTTGACCTTTTTAAAGTGCAAAGTTGTATCCTTCTGTTACTGCACATATGCAATGGTGTACCATGACTAATGTGAGCAAAAAGTGAGAGTGACCTAGATCCAGTAATTTTACATAAACTTGTTTTTCAAGAATGTGCTTATCGTGTTTTTCTCTTCTTCTACCCACTCTCAAAAGTTGTACAATCAGTTTTTTCTTTGACTTTTTTTTCTACTGATGTTGCTGATTTATGTTAGCTTTCACACCTTCGTTACAAGCTTTCTTATGCCCGCTTAGATGTCCTCTAGTCTTGCTGTTGTATATTCTGGCACTGCAGCTCTTATCTAGTGGTTAGTTTGTATTCAGTTGCCTTCTGTTTTTTTTTTTTTACTGGTTTGTTTATTGATGAGAAAGTTCCAATCATCACATGTGTAAATCGCAGATAATTCGACATTAAAACATTAAGTACAGAACATAGTTAGACAGTATATCGTGTCAAGCGTAAGATGCTTTTCTCTAGCCATTTCCAATTCTATAGTGTGAGATACACATAGGTTTCCACGATATCCATTCCACCCACTCCACTTCCTGTCCCATTTCTTGGGGCATCCTCTGATTTTGAATACTTCTTTTTCTGCCACCATACATTTATCTAGCTCAGCCGCCCATGATTTTATCGACGGGTGCCCTGCCAACCCCACTTCATTGCAATAGCTCTCTTCACCAACACACAACCCAAGCTAACCAATTGCTGTACCGCTTCAGTGAGGTCGGATGGTTCCCAAATATTAAGGAGCCCCAATGATGGAGTGAGGTGAATCTGTTTATTTAGGGCGTCTTTTAAGTATGTGGTAGCCCCCTCACATAGGGGGCGCAGGGATGGGTAATCCCAGATAGTATGATGAAAGGTAGCCTCCCGGTGGCACCCCCGCAAACCAGAAGCATCCTGTCACGTCCCAATTTTAGCTAGTGTAACCCCGGAGAGGTAGGGTCTATGTAGGACTTTTAATTGGATCACCTGAAAGTGAAGTGAAATGGCAACCTCTCTCGGTGACATCCGCACTGTCTGCCAGTCATCGTCGCCAATGTTGGCTTGCCACCAGCTACGGAGAACTAGAAAAGGGTCAGGTAAGTTAGTACACAGCTTGCGGTATGTTAAGGAAATGGCCTTGTCAGGGAGTGATTCAGAGAGTAATCGATCCTCAAGAGGAGATGATTCCGGGTGGCCACTCATGTCTGGGAGAGCGGTCGTAAAGGCATGACGAATCTGCAGGTATCGAAACGCCTCCCCCTGGGTCATTTCGTACCTCTCCTGCAGTTCCGGGAAAGACAGAACTCGTCCCTTTTTAGGTCTCGCCTGGCGTAGGCTGCGCACATGCGCAGTCTCGCTGGCGAGATTTAGTGTTAACGGGTATTTTCTGTAAGAGGCTTTAAGCCCCGCCCCTCTGTTCCATTGGCTGGCGTAACCGTTTATGGTAAACGGTGGCCAGCCATTGGAACAGAGCTGTGCATGACTTATTTGCTTGGCTTTTTGAGCCGTCCCACTTGGACGGGCTCGCCTGAATTACGTTAGTCGCAAAAGGTTTCTTATCTTTATAGGGCCAAATACATGGCCCCATAAAGACAAGAAACCTTTTGGCAGGCGAGGCCGTCCAAGTGGGACTGCACAAAAAAGGCAAACAAAACATCTGTCACAGACGATTACATTAAAAAGAAACGATGGCCCGCTCTTACTCCGAATTCAAGACCCGTGTGGGCAGCGGCCATCTTAAGAGTACTCCTAACCGAGATTGCCCTAGAACACCTTCTAATTAGTAACCAGCCCGCTCCTTAGCGTTTTTCAGCATATGGTATAATATGTGTCAGACCTATGGCTATTTCAGATTTTGTCTGGTATTGGTTTTCGCCGAGCCCGGTACGAATTGCTATGGGCCGGGTTTTATAATATTTTAATGGCGTGCTTAAACCAACTCACGTTCACTCTTGGCAAAAAACTTTGTCGCCTCTTTAATCATCCACACCAGCCTCCCTGACATCTCCACCACTCGCGCTTTAACGTTATGACGCCTGAATCGCACGCCAGGTCACCCTTCTCTGAGAAGCGCGTGGAACGCAACAGGAGGCGAAGTAGAAAGCGCTGGGCACTACAATACCCAGTAGTCTGCATGTCGCGCATGCGCCACGGCCACGACTGCAACGGCCTTGTATGTCACGTGGGTTGCTTCAAACCAACCGGGTTTGAATGCTGTGGTGTCCCGGTCCGTAGTGTGAGCGAGCAGATCGATGTACGATGGCGGCCGTGGAACTGGTGAGTCATCGTTAGCCGATAGGAGGAGGGGGTAGCACATGCGATTCGGAGACAGGGGATGAGTGGGAGGGTCATCCAACCCCCGTCGCCCGGTATTATTACGGGGAAGCATATACAGGCACAGTGTGGGTTTCGTGGAACGTTTGTAAACTAAATTTAATAGCGATGGGGTCTTACCCCGACCCCGCCTTAGGCCTGTTTCTTTTATACCCGGTAGTGGTGGTCCTTTATTTTTTTAGCAGGGATGGCACTGCGTTAAAGCTAACTCGCTGTCTCATACATTGGTAATGGGGGAAAATTGTGGCTTCTGCCTGCTTTTTTTGTTCTATTTATGTACTTCTGAAGCAATCGCAGCACCCCGCATTTTAGCTTAAGATGCTTCAAGCTACAGCAGGGTGTGCCGCGATTGCTTCAAAAGTAAATAAATAACAAGCATGCTGCAGAGATCTGCCTGCTGTACAGATTATGATGGGGGTGTGTTATGATTGACGCTGCTGATTCATTGTGAAGGGCAGCTTATGACAGGGCTGCACACGTGCGAAGTAGACACTGTATTTCTGAGGGAGACACACGCCGCCTTGGGGAGAGCTGAGCCAGGCCTTTGATTTGGCTCCAAGAGCCAAAGCTCAAGATGAGCCATCAAAAGGCGTAAATCAGTCCAAAATGTCATGAAAAATTATGATAAAGACTTTAAAATGCTAAAAAAGTGTCTTCAACATTTTTCAGCCTCAATTTAAGTACATACAAGTATACCATTAAATTGAGTTTCATCTACTATAAGTAATGTTTTTTTTTTATTGCAACATTCACAAATGCTCCCATGTCACGAGTTGCCCAAAATATGTCTGTTAATCATGTTTTCTAGTTAGATAGCCTATACAGTCATCAAATGTGAAACAATATTTCATATTTACCACACCTAATGTAGGTTTTTGTAGAGCGCAGATCCTGTACTAAATTGCATCAACGAGCTCTCAAACTGGATGAGAAGGCCCATTATTTCAAGGCAATATGTCTCACATTTACAAAAGTTTGACCTATTGGTTATAAATAGCAATGCATTTTATAAAGGTTTAAAAACACAAAACATACATAAAAGGCATTGTCATTTACAATGCCAATAGCTCATACTTGCATAATTGCGAGACCTATTGCATTGCAAATGCTTGTTCACCAGGTGACCTATATTGGAGAGTCCTATCTCGTCCCATTTGTCAAACCCTCGGTGATGGCACAAGAGTCCCAACTTCTGTGTGTACCACAGCAGAGTGGACTGCGTTAGTACATCAGTCCAACCCAGCCGTTTGGTCGCCTGATGCCAGATTTGTACCGTGCATGCTGTGGGGCCCACGAACCTCCCTCTCCGGACCTTCCTGTAGAGGGCGCCTAGATACCCTTCCCAGCCCATTTGGTACCTGTCAAGCATATACGCGGGGTCCAACAGACGATACAACCAGTGGTTTACTGCAACTAGTTGCGAGGCCCAATAATAGTCTCATATCCGGGAGGGCGATCCCTCCGTCGTACCATCCCTTAGACAATTTGCGTAATGCAATACGCGGCGTCCTTCCTTCTCAACTCACTGTCGATACTTTTGAAATACGAATCAGAGATTGGGTATAGGAAGTTTTAAAGGGCGTATTAAAACCAAGGGAGGGTCAACATCTTAAAGAGGGCTACTCGGCCCAGTAAAGACAGAGGTAGGGTTTTCCAGTGGCTGACATCTTTTCTAAGTCTGTCTAGAGTGGCTGCCATTCAGGTCGGTAAAACAGGATATGATGCCGTCTTGCTGGGGATCTGGCCACTCGATAAGGCGCACCACTCGCCGGGTGAGCCAGTCCAGCCGCCGGGGGCCCCAATGTTCAGTATGAGCTCTTGGTTCCTGCAAGTGTATCACCTTCAACTGGCACAGTTTGCCTGCAACTATCGGCACCAGCAGCAAGTTGCGTCCTCACCGCTCGCACCCTTCAGATCCAGCCCCTGATGTTGGCGGCCGCTGGGTTGTGGGATCCTAGCAACTAAGAACCTCGGTGGAACAATCTGTATTTTAGCCCCACGTCATACGCTGTGTTGTTTTGGGGGTTGGGCCAGGCAGGGGGTGACAGGCCACAATCCTGCGCCTCACTCTGCAGGTCGTAATCTGCGGGAAGGCAGCCCGGTAGGCCCGCCACACCGGGGCCTCGAGTTTCGTGCCTCCCTGCACAATGCAGTACCTCTCAGTCACACAGGAGCTGCTCGGCCGCGGCAGATCACGCGAGCGCCACTCAGCGATGCAGGCACTACTTACAGTCCCTTAGCCGTACGCGCCGCTCCACACAAGCAGGGATATGTTCCGATGCAGATGGCATGCAGCCAAGGCCCGCCGCAGCTCTGGGTTGAGGCCGTAACACGGGCTCGCCGCCATGCTCTGCCGGGCCGCCAGCAGACTCCTATTGTTTCCTCCCTGATGCGCCACTCAACCACGGAAGCGCGGGCGCCCACTCGTGCACCAGGGCGAGGGGGCCGGGTCCCCTCCAGATGTGGAAGAATAGCAGTGTTTTAAGACTGACATTTGCAGGATGTGTAGCGAGTGCCCGGAGCCGCTTTAACATGCAGCCATTCCGCTCGGCTGCTCGCCACGCCCCCCAGTTGCTTTCTGTTTTGTATTGGTTGTAATGGTGAAATATTGAGGTCTTTGACTTCAAGAACATTCGGTAATATTCAATTCCTTATCTAAAAACTTGAAACCCTCTCATTTTAATTATTTTTAGTTATCAAGCCTAAGAATTATAGTAACAAGAATTGGAGAACGTTTTTTTGGAGGGTTAATAGTTATCACACTATTTTCTAATCTTTTTACAGAAGAAAGTGTGGCCGTATTTGATAGTCACAGATATCCAATTGGAAAAAGGAAGTCCATTTTCCAAATATCCTCATTTTAGTAGCTGAGACTAACAATCATTTGAGTGTACAGTAGCGAAGTAGCCGCCGCATGTGCTTGCTTAATTTAGGAAGTGTCTCAGCGTTAAAATAGATGGTCCTGGGGGCATCTTTTCAATGGAATGTATTGAAATGAGAGCTGTAACTGATATGTAATGTTAGGTATTAGTTTTTAGGTCTCGCCTTGCTATCGCGTAAGCGATCGCAAAGCGAGACTATTGTAAGGGGCTCCCAAAAGTGCTCCGAAAAGCGGATTGCATGGCGAGCACGCGCATCGTGCCGCCATGCAATCCGTTTGGCATCGCACTTCAAAGGGTCCGCACCCCCGCCTGGAATGTGCTCCCCCGCCAAGCGTGCGCGCCACGCTACGCCGGGCTTGTCTTGTTTTGATTGGGACTTGAAACCCAATAATCTAGGTCCAACGACTGCGCCCCAGTGCCCTTAGAAAGATTGTTACTATCGTGTCCAGAGCCGGACCCTTACTCGGAGTGCGCCTTGGGTTAAAAACAAAACAGAAAGAAAGTTGCCGCCCTTGTTTCAAAATGAGGCAAGGGCTTCTACGCTGTCTTTCTAAACTGTAGCCAGTCAAGCGTTCGTCTTGATCGTGGCAGCGCCCGCTTCGGTTTGAGCACGCTTTAATTTATAGCTGAGCTCGTCGAAGCACTTCCTGTTTCAATATTGACTTTGTGCATGCCTTCGCGTCTATTGACGTGCACTTCACAGTGCCCCCGGGGTACAAGCAAGGACTGACTAGAGTGCTCCCCTGTCAGTACGCATTCTACGGTGCCCCCGGGGCACAGGCAGGCATCCACTCCAGTGCGCCTTTTTGTTGTGCTTGTACGCTGTGATGGCAGCCCGCGACATGGAGGAGGGACGTGCCTGGTTGCTGGTGTTCAGTTCAGCCTTTTTCTGCAACTTCTTTAAAATCCTGCTCCCTTCTTTTTCCTCTGTAGTAAGTAAAACCGGTTGGGGGAGCTAGTGTGCCGAAAGACATCTGGTGCAGGGGACTGTTTTTTGTTTATTTTGGCTTATCATTTCCTCCTCCTATTTGTTTGCACAGCCCAACTCCAGTCGTTGTTTGCTACCCGACCCCTACTCTCAGCTCATTGTTGCTTGTTTCATTTAATTTTAGTGAGTTCTTGCTGTGCTAGACTATTACTGCCTCCACCATCCCTTCCAAGCGTATTTTCTTAAAGTTGAAAATGAAGAATACATTCATGGAGCAAAATATGAAATCGCTCCTAATAACGAGTTAAACCAGCGTAAAAAGTGTTTCTTCTGCTGTCTTTGCCATATTAACACTATGTTCTAATAAGATTTTTTGTTGGTTTTTTGTTCTTCTTTACTTCACTTGGTTGTAAAAAAGCTTTTCACGTAAAGCCTAGATTGGTGGAGAGTGGTTCTGAATTTAAACTGGGAAAGATGTGAGGTTACTGGATGACTGTCTCCTAGGACGCTGTGCTCGAGTGCAGGAAATATGTTAAAAAATGTAAAGCCTCACACAGATTCGACGCACGGGTTTCCTCAGAGTTTCTAGTTTGGAGTTGTAGGTCCTGCCGTGGCGCTATACACCTTTGCAAGGCCAGAAATTAGGAATGAAGTAGTAGGGTGGGTAATAACCTCTATAATTTACAGTGTAGTGACTGTTCCAGGGAATGAGACTTCACAGGGAGTCTAGTCTCTCTTTTCAAGAATATGAACGTAAAACGGGTTGTTTTAACAGAGTTCAACGTTAACCATCCATGTTTGCAACGATACTGTTGCGTCTGGACATAATCTGTACATTGTAATTGTATTTCATTTTTTTAATGCTTCATATCGTTGACTCGTGGCAGCTTTCCTTTAACATTAGTGTCTATTGACATGTGTGCCAGTTTGCTTCAGTAGTCGAAGTGGGGGAAAAAAAAGTAGGGGAACTGTGGGCGGAGAATCGGAGGGCGGGAATAATCCGTGGATTGAGTCAGTGGGCGGAGTCAGAGGTGTGGCAGAAAGAGCAAAATATCCCAATTTTTATTATTTGTTTCCCATATCACTAATCGGTTACAGCTTATTACGTTATTTAATTTAACCAATGGATACATATGTTTATTTAATGTTTAATGACATTAAAATACATTCACAAAGTGGGATACGTTTCCAATCACAGAATGTCCCACATTTGCTTAAAATTGGAATTGCAAGCCATTTGTCTCCCAGCCATGGAGTTTCTGTCATCAGCACTTCTCCTCCCTTTTCCCTCAAGAGCAGTGCAAACATGAATGGCAAAATATCCTAGTTTGCAAATATTTTCCACATAATTACGCTCTGCCATATTTTGCACATAATGCATCATCTGCTGCATAATATGATGATTTTAACTAATAAATTGTTTATAGCTCAAACAGATCAAAAGTTACTAAACAATGTGACTTGTGCTGCTGTGAAGTGGAGGGCCCTTTGCAAACGTTGACTTGTCACCTTTCTCACTGCTGCAGTTGTATCTTCCTCTGGTACTAATAAGGAAAAATCTTTGCAGAGACTTTTAGCATGTGTAAAAATGTCAAAATAATACAGTATCAGAAAATTTACAGCACCAATAATACCGGTGTAGGGTGTCAGAGCACTTTACATCACACATATTACACAGAGACAATCAATCATACGTGTGTAAATCACTGTATCGGAAATGTTACATAAGACAAAGGACTACAAGGTGTAGAAGTCACATGACAACCATACTAGTAAGCAGCATAGTTTAATAGTGATATGTCTGGAGAAACACAAACTCTGAATTTAAAACTTAATACCATGGTTTGGGCTGCTCTTTAATAATCAGAATTGATTTCCACCCAAATGAATGCTTTTTTGCAACATTAGGATAATAAAAGACTGGGTAAAGAACCATAACGCTCTTATTCATACCTTACAATTTGCATGCAGCTCTTTGATGACAGTTAATAGCTCACTGTTCTATGTTAGAATTTTGACTTATAAACTGCAAGTAACAAAAGGATCTCACTAACAAAAGCAGTAACCCACTGACCTATTTACATTATGTGCACTTTGTGATCTGCATGGTACATGTTCTTAGCAGCAGGCACATTAACCCTCTGGGTTTCCTTTCCATGAGTCAAAACGTCCACTAGACAAAACACCATATCTCTCTACTAAGAACATTAATCACTGGAGTTATCATGGCATTATTGTTGCTGACAATTGAAGGAGGCAGCAAGTGCTTTTAAAACCATATCATATTTGCAAACACGACGCCCCCCCCACCTGAAGTCAGCGCCAGCCGCGGTCCGTGCAGGTAACAGCGGATTTCAATGGATGATGCAGAGTGAAAGTTAATTATTTATTTAATTTCCCTCGTTATTGCCCCTCAAAATCCCCCCCTTACCCGGCTTCTCTGCCCCACCACTGTTACCTGCACGGACCGCTGATAGTCAGCGCCTGGTGCGGTCGCACTGCCTTAGAGCCACCCTGCTCAGTGACAGAGTGCTGCTTCATAGGCCTGCCTTCAAGACTGTAGGTGAACTTCAGAATGAATTGTGGCGATCAGGCCTTCAAGGTTAACCCACACTTGCCACTGCAAGCAAGGGTCCACCTGCTGGTGCTAAGACACTAGGGCTTTTAAGATCTTGCGGGCCTTCTAAGGTCTAGCATGGGAATGTGCTCCCGCAGGGGGAGTGGTCTGGTGGACTGGTCATGAAGGCTGAACCTGGTTCCCCAGTTCTAAATTCAGCAGCTCTGACCATAGTGCCACATCCTCCCCCCCGCCCCCCACTGAACACCATACTGCCCCACTGAGAGAAACTCAATTCAAATTACAAGAGCAATATGCTGCCTAAATTTTTTTTTTTTTTACAAAATCCTGGAAAAAGCAAACACTCATAGGGAATGTAAGATTAAGTAAAGCATGTGAAATGTAAGCAGGAACAACATAGTTACCTTTTTCTTTTTACACTCATTATTGAGAAATTAGTGAGTGCTTTTGCCTGAAAAGGTAAGGCCATGACTACAGGGCCCGAAAGGGGCCCATTTCAATACCCATTGCTTATATCCTTACAAAACATAAGCAGTATGGTTTCAAAAGACCACATTTGTGAACACACAGCCACTGTACACAGTTTGTTTTCCAATTCACCCATCAAACAGGTATTTCAGTACCTCTAGGAATAGTGCACTTTCCCACCCAGGGAAAACAATGTTGTTCAAAGAGAGACAAGAAAACAAAAGTAGCGCTTCACTGGCAAACACTGTAAAGAAGCGAATATGTGTTTAGGTGTGAATAAATCAATCTGGCCACCTTGCAACCACTCTGTCTTACTTTAGTTAGTCAGTTAGTTTTCATATTTTGAATATTTTGTCTCTCCACCCCGAAGCTGAACTTAGAAATTGAAAAATGTCAGAAAAAGAGGACGTTTCCAGCAAAAGTGTTTTTAGGTCTCACGTGGCGTTGCAGCGCAAAGCGCTGCTCGCCTCGGGGAGATTTATTGTGAACAGGAGTTTCAGAAAAGGGCTTTAAGCCCCGCACCTCATTTCCATTGGCTGGTGTCACCGTTTATGCTAAACGGCGGCCTGCCATTGGAAATGAGGGTTTTTTGTGGACGCCCTTTCGCCTCTGATCTGACTGGGTCCCCTGCTTTGCTGCTGTCGCAAAGCACCTTCTTATCTTTATGGGGCCATGTCTTTCTAATTAGAAACACATGGTCCCATAAAGACAAGAGATCGATGCTTGTTTAGGATTTGTGCCCTGCCTGGTCTTCACAAGCGGAGAGCCGCATAGGTTGGTTGGTTGAAAGATTGGCCATTTTATTCCCTCTGGCATTTCTCCCTCTTGCCGCCCCAGCCTGCTTTCTCTCCTGTTCTGTAAGTGAATTAGTCAGTGTGTGCTCGTGGGTAGCTTGCACTGTGGCATTTTTCATTGCACTGACACCTTCGTCTCGGGTGACTGGATGTGTGACCACAAATCACACGTTCCTTTCTCTGGACGAGGAGGCGTCGGTGATGGCTTTTTGCTGCAGTGGCGCACACAGACCACCTCCACCCCCCCCTACTGAATTTACTAATGCTGAAAACGTGAAGGTTATTTGGTAGTTCCCGGGTGCGCCAATAATCACCACCCTGCCTTACCGTTCAGAGTTTTCAGTGACTGAACAGAGAGCCTCGTTCATTATTTTAGACCTGTAGGCGTTTCAAGTGCATATGTTTATTACTTTTCCCGGAGGAGCGAGGCATGTGTGCTTTTCAAAGCAAGAAAATTCAAATTATGGGTGTGTTTCTTACAAGCTTCATTGCTCTCTGGCAGGACGAGCACTGTGTATTTATTCTGTTTTGTTTCTGAAAAAAAACTTTTTACCAAGTAATTTTAATTTGGTGTGCTCGTGTGTATGCCCCAGCAGTTTATGTGCATGTAGAAAAGTTTACAAATGTCCTCTTTGTATTTTTCCTGTTCGTGGCTATTATTTTAACAGTGCATCTTTTTCTTCGTGGCTATTATTTTAACAGTGCATTTTTTTCTTCGTGGCTATGATTTTAACAGTGCATTTTTTCTAGAAGTTCTTGGTTCAAACGTTTTTATTCTAGTAAAACAACTCTTCTTTCTCTTTGAGATCTGAAGTGGGCATAGGTTATTTAACTGACAAATACAAGCACTACAATATGCAGAATAAAAAAGAAAATGCATCAAAAACCTTTTTGAAGAAACTATTAGTAGCTATTTGAACCAATAAATGGATTGTATCGCCTGCACGTCCCACTGAGGCCCATGCGATGGCTGCCTAAATCTGCCTGTTCTGTTTGTGGAGGAGGAGGAGTGGGATCACTGGATAACCCGTGGGTCAGCAAAATAACTCAGGAATACAGAAGCGGCCGCTTCCTGCGGTGCCATGCCATTTAACACTTGATAGCCTGAAGAGCAAGGACTGAATAATCTTGTCGTCGACTCAGCATCCTGTGATTCTGGGCAAATCACCTAATCTCCCCGTGCCTACAAAAAATTAATGTGCCCGTCGGTAATGTAACGGGTGTAAAGCGCTCCAATACCTTCTGGTCGAGTTTGCGCTATATAAAAAAACTGCACACAGAAAAAATACACACTGTTTTTCTCCATGCGGCAAAGTGCACTCAGCACAAACAAACATTACAGTCCAACTGGATGCGAAAAATAGGAAAACGCTTGCTTGAAGGTTAT
This sequence comes from Triturus cristatus, assembly GCF_964204655.1. NCBI lineage: Eukaryota > Metazoa > Chordata > Amphibia > Caudata > Salamandridae > Triturus > Triturus cristatus. The sequence goes on along the minus strand of NC_140583.1, from coordinate 397,849,216 downwards.
AATATTTACTAGAATTATTTTTTTTCACTGTATCTTGACAATATTGCTGGAAAAGTATGAGATGCTGTGTGTGCTCTTCCTGGGCACAGTAAAAAAAAAAATTTTAAAATGTAAGTGCGTTTTTGTCTTAATGATTACACTGAAATGCAGGTTTTCATGACTAACATGATGCAACCAAAAAAGAACTGGAAAATGAAATTCCTGGCCAAGTTTTAGAGCTGTGCATTTAGCTTTATGACCTAAGCCCTGTATTGCCTTGAAAAATAACCTGTTATTTATATAAAATAAATGCAAGATTCTTTCGTTCAAATAATATTTTATATAAATAAATGCAGCACCTTTCTAATGATTTTCTATTTATAATAGTAAAATCATATTATTTTGGACTGCTCAGTTATAATGCGCCACCATATACCAAAGAGTCTCGGAGCGTTAACATTTTCAGTGTTAACACTATTGTTAAATACTGATCAGTGACCAGCAAGTTGGCAAAAGATCTCTGTACTAATCACTTAATCCCCTGTGCTATATTGCTAAGATTCAAGCGTTCGAAGTACAAGTTAGACACCCTGTCTGCTGCAAACTCAGCAGCCCACTGAGCTTTCTAGCAGGAATGAAATCTGCAGCCTACTGCTTTTACACGTGCATTAACCTCCCCAGCTCTCCTAGCAACAGGGAAATCTGCTGGTTTAAAGCTGCCTTCTGTGCATGCCCGAATGCGAGACGACTGACTGTTGTTAACATGGAACAAACAGCAAAAACACTTTCCGTGGATCCATTTCCGGCTTGTCAATTACTTTACATTACAACGCTCCCCCTTTTGGAAGCCCAGAAGCTATAATATTATTGCAGTTTTTTTTTTTACTAATTTCTGCACAAACTTCACTGTTTCGAAAAAGAAAACACGCATAAATGTATTTTTTTTATTTTTAAAAGCACTCTGGGCAGCGAAAGACCCAGCATCGTAAACACATCTAGTCATAAAGCGCTTTGAGGCCATGCAAATGGTGTGAATGAGCTATGCAAAAGCAAATAAAATGGCCGATTATAGAAAAAAATGCACACAATGCATGTATTGTGATGGTTCAATAATGCCCTTTCCAGTGTCTGGTGATAGTTAAACCCACTTGTAGTGGATTATCACGTCAGCAGAAACACGACATGACGTCATTGGGCCAAAATACGCAGCTGCTTGCTACGAACCAATTACATACTAAACGGCTGGATATTTCAGTCAAACGAAGGTCTGTAATTTAAAAAACCTAAAAACCACAGTGGGAAGTGCAGAACCCGCAGTAGACCTGAAATAAGCAATAGACACTGGGAAATGGTCTTATGGTCCAACAATAGCAGCTCTGGGTGGCCTTCGGCCTCGTGATATAGTGCCATGACACCAGAACATTCGGTCCCATAATAAAGAGCTGTCTGTTGTGTACCGGCACCCTTTACCGTCATCTTAAGCCCTTTGTGCTACTAGAGGTGCCTATTCTCGACTGAACTCGGGCAGGGGCGGCTATGGGTGCCATAACATAGCGCCTTCTTGGGCAGTGCATTTGGGCGTAAATTAAAGGTTCGCACCTAAGAACCTTGAAGATGTCTGGGCTTCATACTGGCGGCTATACAATTGATATAAGATAGAAAAATGACAGATATATACTTGGGTTTCCTAAATCTTGCTTTTCGCTGCATCTTTAAAGAAATACGTTCACAGCGTGTCTATGTAGTTATTTCCGAACAGTAACGGATAAGAACGGCGCAAACACCCGAGACAGCCTTGCATGGTAATATGTGCATGTTTTATGTGCTGGAAAATGGCCATGAGTGTTTTAATCGTGGTATTACATGAGTATGAAATACCTCCTTCAAATGAAAACCACAAATCGGTTGAATATTGAGCGTTTCTTCCGGTAACCAAAACACTCCACAGAACAAACAAATAGCACGTCTGAGAAGTGTAAAAATACGCTCACAATATGGAAACCTAAAAATACAGAACATGTAGAGGGAGGGGTGTTTTTGCGTTTGTGCAACATACATAGCGGCTAACGGGAACAAGCATTTTCGATGCAATAGGTCTCGCATTTACGCGAGTTTGAGCTATTGGCATTGTAAATGACTGACTTTTTTAAGTTTTGATTTTTAAAACATACATAAAGTCATTGTCATTTACAATGGCAATAGCTTAAACTCGCGTAAATGCGAGACCTATTGCATTGCAAATGCTTGTTATAATTAAGGGTGCTATAATAATTTGTGCTTTTGCACGATTGTTTACTCCATGCAAAGGACTGGTCTGTAAGCTGATTTTCACAAATCAAGATTATGATGTCTCGTTCTTTACATGAGCTATTGGTTTTTGGAATTAATTAATTCCTGAATTAAAATATCGATTTTTTTCTGATATTTCAAAACCAAGGTAATGTGATTGTGATGCAGTAGTGCATTTGCTGGCTTTGGGATTGGTTGAGCTGCAACCTTAGTCATGATTCAGGAATGGAGTTTTAGCTTCTTCACAATATCATTCCTTATATCAAATCAAGCAGCGCACTATCTGATCAAAGTTCAGCTAGCCTCTGTTTTTTTTTTTTTTTTTTTTACACCACTCCCCTATATAGTGCTCTATGGTATAGGATACGCTGTGCCTCATTTGAAAAGTGAACATTATCTATGAAAACCTTGAGCGGTGCAGGTTAAATTAAGCTAAGACAAAAATTGTCCTTAAGGCACTTTTCTATGCAGAAGGTGAAAATACTGACAATAGTGTTAACCAGTAAACCCAGTAACCAGTAAAATCGTGCATTATATGCCCGGAAAGCTGAATAGACGAGAGGTCTAGAGAGATACTAAAGCGGCCCTTCAAAGTCATTCAGAGATTGTGTGTGGGCAGGAGGCCGAATAGGCTTGCATCTCGAAGGTGGTGGGAGTGCCAATCCGCCTCTTGATTGGCCAATCCGGGAGATGCTCCGCCGTTACCGAAACCTGGTGGTGGAGGCAGAAAGTCAAGCAAGACAAGCTAACTCGACCACGACAATCCTGCAGGAATCTTTGTCGGCATTACAGCTAGAGGAGGTCTGGTCAATACCAGTAACGTATTCTGGACTCAAAAGCGTGGTGAACACTGCAATCAAGCAGATCTCTTTGTTAACTGATAAAATGATTTTTGCAAAAAAAATCACGCCTGGGCTGTGATACAGGCCTATCAGCGGCTAAAGCCGCAACAGCATTTGATTGAACATCTTTCCTACCACAAAAAGCATTACCTGATGTTGCTACGACTGGGATCATTCCCCTCAAAGGATTTGACCCCTAAATGGAAATTCACATGGCCATCGAAGGAATGGCGCCTCTGTTGTCAAGGGGAGGAGTCACTACTACTTTTATTATGTACATGCCCTTTTTTACTGAAAACACGCAAATACATTCTTCTGGAGATTTTAAGGAATGAACAGAGTAAAACATGTAGAGCTGCGGTCATCAGGTGTTTTGGAGGGCTTTCGATTCTCCTGTAGCGCCATAAAATTCTGGAAAATAGCAGCAAAGGAACTGGAAAAAATTGATTCAAGCGAAGCAGCTAACAAATAACCTGCTGGCTGACTTTTTTTAATTTTTTTAAATGCATCGTTCTACTTGCCAGCTTTTTAACTGTAGTCACGACTCCAAGGCCTTCTTTTCGCTCTTATGTTCTTTAAAAATATGCTCATTTAATGTTTTACGTTTTATGATGGTTTGCCATCCTTTTACGATTTTTAAAGAATTAATAAAAGTATTTTTTGACTTGGTGGTGGAAGCAGTACTCCCAAATGTTCTTGGCCAGATCTGAGAGGCCTTTGGAGCGAGTACCCCCCGAGTGGTTGATATAGCAGATCGCCGCCACATTGTCCATCTTCAGCAGCACGCAGGACTGGATGCCGTCCCTGGTTCTGCACTTGACCGCAAAGGAGCCTGCCATCAATTCCAGGCAGTTGATGTGTAGGGACTGTTTGGCGGCAGACCACACGCCGTCTGTCACAAATTGACCACAGCGAGCCCCCTAGCCCGAGCCGCTGGCGTCTGATTCAATCACCAAATCCAGGAGAGACCCAAAATGGTGCTTCCATTCCTCCATGTGAGAGAGCTCCACCCTGGCCTCGTCCAATAGGGGGACACATTGGGAGTACGTGAGGCCACGCCAAAGATGAGACGCCTTCAGACGTTGAAGAGTTCGGAAGTGAAGAGGACCGGGAAAGGTGGCCTGGCTTGAAGAGGACAGCAGGCCCACCACTCCCGCAATCTGACGGAGAGAGGTCCTCACCTTCGCCAACTTTTTCCGCACCTTGTGTCGGATCTTGGCTATCTTCCTTGATGGAAGGCTCGGCATGGCTGCTCACCAATCGATTCGAAACCCTAAGAAGGTTGTTGTGCGTGCAGGGCGTAAACTGGACTTCGCCTGGTTGATTACAAAACCAGAGACTCCAAGAGATGGATCACCAGCTGAAGGTGGTGCGATAGTGCTCTTGGGCACTGGTCCATCAAAAGTATGTCGTCTAGTTAGACTATCATTTGTATCCCTGAAGCTCTGAGGCATTCTATCATCGTTTCAGAACCTTGATGAAGCACCAAGGAGCTGACGACAGGTCAAAGGGTAGAGAGGTGAACTCGAATGTTTGGCCCTGCCTTTGGAATTGGAGGAAACGGCGATGTGGGGATAAATTGGTACGGTGAGATGAGCATCTTTTTGGTCCAATCGGACTATCCATTCGTGGGGACGGAGAATGTTGCGAAGGAGGTGGATACCCTCCATCTTGAAGTGGCGTTAAACCAACCACTGGTTGAGCTCACGGAGATTGATCACAGGACGCTGCCCACCATCCTGTTTCTGGACCTGGAACAGATTGCTCAGAAACCGTACTGGGTGGGGTTGAGTAGGACACACTGCCCCTTTTTCCTGAAGCTCCTGAATCTCCTACTGGATCAAAGATGCCTTCTGCCCGGAGAAAGGGATGGGATGGGATGGGTTGGGGGGTGGGGGGAGGTCTCGGTTGGAAGGGGGAGCCATAGAACTCTATGTGGAACCCCTGAATGGTTTGGCGCACCCAGGTGTCCGACGTGAGCGCTCGCCAGTTGTCTGCGAAAAGTGCCAGATGACCCCCTCCCCCCGTTGGGTACAAGAAGTAAAAGAAAGACTCACTATTAGAATTGGAGGCGGCTACCCCGCCGCGTGGTCTAATACGCTGGCCTCTGGGTCGGGAACATTCTTTGGTGGGGTAAAACCCTTTGAAACGGGGGGGGGAGGGGGGTTCAGCCTCCCACCGTGAATTAATGGACTCACAATAGGATTCCCCAAGCCCTCCCCAGCAGGGAGGGAAGCAGCAGACCAAATCGCCCTTACAGTACTTATTGGGCTCTCAGAATGCAGCCTGGGCGGTCTGCCCGGTAAGCTGAGGTTTCACTCCTGCCAAAGCCTTACCCAGAGGGGTGCCTTACCCAGAGGGGTGTTATGGCTCCAGGCTGGCTGGGCCGAAATTGATTCACACACTGCGGGCGGAGGCGCTCCGCGGGCCGTAGTTCCCTACTAGCACTGACGCTCTCTCCGACCGCGCGCGTCAGAAGCAGATAGAGCGTCTATGCTAGAGACGCATATAGTGCGTGCACCGTATCGTGGTCAAAGGACCGCCGCGCACTCAGGCCCCCAACCCTACGAAGAGGGCTCAACACTCGTACACAGTAGCGGCCGCAAAAGGAGCTTCGAAGCGTTCCAGCGGCCACAGAGAAGAAAGAGGTGTGTGCACCTCGTTGTGAAGAAAAACTAAAGTTATTTACAACGCGATGTATCACACTATTAAACCAGAGAGGGTAGAAAAAGACCGAAGTCCTATACTCAACTTGCACGTCTGTGAGCAGCGAGAAAAGAGGGCTATTCACAGAGGACTAGGAGGAGTGTACCCCATGCTAATACCTGATTGAATGTGGACTGCTAACTGTTTTGACTTCATTGTTTCCTAAGAGTTTATGGGAAATCAAGTTTGTTCTGGTGTTTAATGTTGAATCTGACATGGCTGCTGAGCAATAAAAAGAAGAAAAGATAGCATAATCCTCGCCTGCGGGTCCTGACATAGAATTCTATATATTCTTGCAATGCCTTCGAAAGGATTGTTAGAATTTGAGCAATGGTGAACTTTTTGGAAATTGACACTGTTTTGTGAACTCTTCAGTCATTCTGTTAGGCTAATTTCATTAGGAGACTGTTGGTGGCAAAACACTGTTGTATCTGTTCTCCTAAATCTTATACTTTTCCTATACTAGTGGTGTAGGAGTTGCCCAGAATACTAGTTTACTGCTCGGTAACCAGGCAGCGAGTTGGGCACCACGCTTGTGCACTTGATTTTCTATAAACGGCGCTGCCCCAGAAGTAGGCAAGTGACCATCGATGCAAACTTTTTCAGCAAAAAGTTCCAGTGCAACATGACCTGGTCACATTGAGCTGCAGATGGAGTCTGAGGAACATACTGTATCTGGGTCTAGGACCCCAACGAAACAAGCTGTAAATCTAGAACTTTCCATTGGCTGGGTTGTTTGGAGGAACCAGTATGAATGGAGTCTTGTTTAATGATTGCCCTGAGGGCTGGCATCTAATCGCCCTTTGCTTTGCAAAACATTGCTTCATGTACTTGTTGTTCTGTGATTAAAATACGTTGTGAGCATTTTTACATATTCCACAGTGTATGCAAATGTGTGCAGACTGCTTTGCACAGTAGTTCCAACATATTTATTTTGTTAGTAATTTAATGTTGGTGCAGGAAAGTATAGTGTTTTGTTTCTTTTATTATTTTCTTTTGCTGCTCTAGCTTTTATTTTTCTTACCTTGTCATGCGACCTAACGCATCGGATCATTTGACGTACATTTGGTTGCAATGAATTGGGTCCAAACCTCTGACTGTGCAAAATCGAAAGCCTGTGTACTAGATGCGTATTTGGTGGCACACATGCTTAGTTTATATATAGTCTCTTTTTAATAAAATTAGCTGTTGCTCCTTTCTTCTGCTTATGTTCCATTAGTGGGAATGGTTGAGGGTGGCTCATATAGGGAGGTTTGGGTACACAAAATAGAGATGGTAGCTCCAAGTGAGTTGATTATCAACTTCTCTTCCTGACCTGAGTCCGAGCATAGGCATCAGACTGGGTGTCCCCCATTTTGAATACATTCCCCGTTCTACCTAATTATTAGGACGTGTTTAAATTCACACACAGATCTGACTTTGTTAGAGTGAACCTTAACAATCTGTTCGCCACTGTTGAATTTGTAAAAGAGTAAATGCCATTGCCCAGGGCTCTGCTCAGAAGCCCGCTGCTAGTACAATTAAATGTGGGCACCCAATACCAAGGCTGTGTAGTCCCAAATTCACCTCATGTCTCTTTATTCCACTACCAGACACTACCTGCCTCTTTGTCCCACTCTTGCAGGTTCCTGCTTTCTCTTTGCTTTATTTGTTTTTCTTCCACAATATTAATGCTTCGTTCCGTCTCTGCCTCTCGTGAGGAAAAATAATTGCGCATCTCCAGCAGCAATCACTGGCTCAAATTAAGAGTTGCGGTGCTTGCAAAGCAGCCACACCTGTTGGGAAGTCATATTTGCCCAAAGTTCTGGTGGCCTCTGTCTGGAAAGTAACAACATTGTTGAATGTCATTAATCACAGTTTGGTTCTTTTGTAGGTAAAACCTTCATCCCTAAGAAGAAAACTGTTGAACTGCACACAGAAGAGAAGATTGCCCTTGATCCGGAACTGGAAGAAGCTTTGACGAGCGCCAGTGACACCGAACTCTGTGACCTTGCAGGTTAGTTCTGGAAGGACGTGGGAATACATATTCATTTATGCACCAACTGCAGTCTTGTTGTTTTACCTGAAGCAGCTTTTGCTCGTTATTGCTGTTGGAGTTAATGACCCTCTTCACCGTTTTTTTGCATAATTTCGGCAGCCTCCTAACTGCTAACATATGCAGTTACACGAGTTGGAATTCCCGCTCTGTAAGTAAAGAGCTGAGCTGCTCCAAAATCGCTTCAGTAACAGTATTGTGATATTTCCTTCAGTTAATCTGTGATTGTGTGACCTGCTGCTCCTTCGGTCTCAGCGTTCAGCGCCCTCACAAAGTTCTCTATGAATCTTCACGTATGTGCCCATTATCTTTCTGTTTAATGGGTGCTTCATCAACAAGCATGAAAAGTAATTACGCATTGGACATTACTCTTTATTTTATTTTTTTGCTTTGTAAATTGTCTCATTCTTCTTTCTTGAGTCTTTTTTTTTTTTTTTTTTTTTTTTTGTAGTCCAACTGCATTTTTCTCTCCCGTTTTTGCTTTTATCATTGGAGATTATATAGACCCTCTCTGTGAGACACTCCTTTCTTTCTTTCTTTCTTTCTTTCTTTCTTTCTTTCTTTCTTTCTTTCTTTCTTTCTTTCTTTCTTTCTTTCTCAGGCCTTGACCTCTTGTGGACTGTTTTTCCTCATATCTTGGTTTCTTACCATTTAACTATTCGTGTGCCCTTATCCCAATCTCTCCTGTCACAGCCCGCTATCTGCAGCTCCTTTCCTTCTGGACCTCTTCACCCATTCCTTATTTGCTTCTTTTACTCTTTCCTCAGTGGTTTCTGCTTCTTCCCACTTCTCTGAATGACACATTTTCATTGTCCGTTCTCTTCTCCACACTGTTCCTTCTGTTTCCCTGGCCCCATGCCATACTTTCTTCTGCACTTTACCCATCAGCCCTCTTTTAGTTCGTTATTATTTTCACTAATTCCTTGTCCTTCTATTCCACTTGTATTCAGTTCACTGCATTATCTTCACTTTCTTTTCTATTTATTTCATTCTTTGCTGTCTGTTTTCTACGTGTTCGTTCATATATATATTTTTTTGTATCATTTATTACTTTGAGTTTGACGCTCAAGGTATACTATTTAAAGTAGTTGCTGGTTGTCTGTAGCCTGGTTTGGTAGTTTGACCCGGGTTCTCTAATGCTTCCCTTCATGGTTCCATTTCCAGTAATTCTGAATCCAGTCTGTTAACCTGGCATTACTGTTTGCCTCGTATCACCTTCATGAATGGCCTCGGCAGGGAGGCCAAGGATCAACTAATCACAAAAAATGAATTTCCATCTAGTTTATACCATGGCAGGTTTAAAGCATTATTGTAAGCTCGTGGATGTTTTGAAATTAATGATTAATTTATCAGCGGTCTTCTTTGGGATGTGTGGAGAGGTTGCTGTCACACATCTTTTCCTAGCACTTTCTCATGAAAGTAGTATGTTTAATCACACAATTCAGAAAGATAGCTCAGTGGTTTATAAATATCCAGGGCTAGTGTTTGTTTTGAGAAAACTCCAGGCTTTCATGGGCTTGGACACTTGGCTCCTCTGAAAAGATCATTTGGAAAGGTTGATGTGTTTGTACAATCAATCTTGTAAACTAAGGTTCCAGAGTTATTTTTTTTTCTAGCACAAGACACGCATTTCAAGAGCAGGGAGATAATCTACTTGGCTTACAGTGCTCATGAAGCAATGGCATACAGTGTTTGGCTCCGACTTTTTGTGGCGCCCACCAGCAATGCAGCTTGTGCTTTAATCAGATCATGCAAGCAACATAGGACCCAGAAACGGAATATTTTCATTCATTCTTTTTTTTATTCATGTGTTATTCACTTGTATTGGTAAAACTGGGTAAAATCAGGTGACTGTACCACTTACAAAATAGGTAAACCTGCTAAATTCATTAGAATTAATGATTTTAGAAAGAAGTGAAGAGTAAGTAATGTCCAAAGAAAGAGTACTAAAGCCAATAAGTCTCGCCTATTAGACCTATTGGTTTTGTCAGTGAATTTCTAGCCATGCTGTACAGCAGTGCAGTGGATTGTGCATGCGGCATGCGGCAACATGGAGGCCTCTCCCGGGGCACAGCCATTGTGTGAGGTGATGGCTTTGAAAGCAGTAAGCAATAGTGCTGGCTCCAAGCAGTACCCAAAGCATCAGCTCAATGGAGTACAAGGTCTCTGCTCCTAACTGTCCATCAGCCTTTTCTGAAGCAGTATTTGGGAATAGACAAAATGGCAGACCCTGCCTAGAAACTGTCGACTTGAATAGAAACTGCAGTCCCTCCCCTCGCTCCTACCATCTACCAAAGTATTGTGCTCAGGGAGAACTATTCGGCAGTCTATTGCTAACAAGGTCCTCATTGAATTTCTAACAGCAATCCTGTTTGTCTTTCATCACCAGACACAGCAATGAGGTATACACTTCTTCTATTTGGAAAATCTGTCTCCATTCTTCATTTTGTGCTATACTTACCGGGAGCACACCGTCCTGCTACCACAAAGGGGCTACATACTTACCTCACATACATGCACTACACACACACACACACACTCTCTCTCTAACTCTCTCTCTAACTCTCTCTCTAACTCTCTCTCTCACTCTCACTCTCACTCTCACTCTCTCTCACACTCTCACTCACCCTCTCACTCACTCTTCCCCCACCCCCCCTCCCCCCCCCCCCCAAGATTCTCGGGCTCACAGACCAGACAGCTGTCTGGTCTCACTAAACAATCGTAAAACATGGTGAGTGGCACCCAGGGCAGTGACGTGTGCAATACATCCACACTACAGTTTTGGCTGATTGTTGAAGACATTTGAACTGTGCTAATTCTCCATTATGGGGTATGTGTCCTTACTGCGGTTCGTCCTACTCCTCAAAAGACATGGGCTCTGTGGCCCAGTCCACAGTAGTCCACTGCTCAGTAAGAGGGTACTCGTTGTGCCCCCCACGTCACTTAACAAGTTCTGGACCTCAGATTATCAAGGACAGGCCTAGGCCTCTGCACACCAGTTATATTAGCATAGTGTTAAGGCCAAAGTAAAAATTAAGAATTTCGGTTACACAGGAGGCCTGGCACGAAGGATGGTGGTACACACCTATTTATCATGTAGGGGACATACCCGTCCCAACAGAGGCAATTTCATGTTTTTGCTTTTAAATTGGTATTTATGGTAAAGCGTTTGATTTTTCATGATGGCACTAAAAATTATTATAGTTTCAATGCCTGTCTAACAAGACAGGCATTGAAGAAAGATAGAAAATTCATTCTGTGAACTCAGATATTGTCAGGTAAATGTTCAAAGGCTTCCTAATAAACAGATTCTCAGTTCAGTTAAAAAAGCTTATGATTTTATTTAAAATCAAATAATAAGTACAAATAGTGCATTTTTCATAAATGTATAAATAGCATTCCAGGAATCGTAGTAAAGTGCATACATAATGTACAAGATGACCAACAAGCAGTTTAAAAGTGTGAAATGCATAGGAATGAAAAGCATCAACACAAGAGATGCACCTTTTCCCACCAGAATTTAAGGATGAACCTATGCAGGAAGATCAGATGGAAGGGACGTAGGGCCTTAAATCACATAAATAACTAGATTAATATACAGAAGAAAAATATTATTAAACAGTTATCTTTCCATAGATTTCAGTGTTTTAACTGCTGCTTTGAGGAAGCAGCAAACTTTAAAACACCTCCGAGTTATCTAAAGGTTGCAGCTAAAGTAGCGATATCCTACACTGCCTGGACACTAAGTGCTTTAAAAAGTGTTTTAAATATAAGTCGGAATACAGCCTAAGATATTTACAAAATTCATAAAATGTAGTAAAGACCGGGAGGACGCATTATCGTATGGACAAGCCGGCAGACTACTACTAAACGTACTAGGCCCAAGAGGGAAACTTAATAGTTGTCACACTGTCCCAGCCCTAAACGGGCAAGGAGGGACATTTCCCACCTAGTAAGAGGGAGATCTAAATACAGGACTGTGGCACTAATCGCCGAGTTGAATATAATTCTTAATAAAAGACCTCACTATTTCATCCCTTAGCCTCCTTGTCTGGCTAAACTTCAGAAAACTGGGCTTAACCAGCTGTTTATCTTTCTTACAAAGAGACACCGGTGTGTCAACGAATTCCGGCAAGCCTATCTTAGTTAAAGAATCCTTCACATAAGCGCGCCACAATACCCTAAGCACATATTCCCAGGATAAGCAGTCCTGGATTAGGTCTCTATTCAGGCCTGCTTCCTGCAAAGTCCATATTGATGGCCTGAGCATCAAAGGTGCCAGGCGCACTAGAGCCGAGACGCACCTAAATGACAGCTCTGTATGCAGGATATTGTGTGAGCTGGCTGTTGGAACTGGAAGGAGTCATGTATAGTCACAAGTTTCCTCATATTTGAGCGATTATATGTTAGAATAACCCCAAACACCTGCTCCGTATTAAACAAGTGGGACGCACTGAACTTTATTGATTGTGAGTACGTTAAGGATGGCTCCTGTTGATTTAGACATTTTCAAACATTTCGAATCCGAGTATGCTATGTACCGGAGGAGTCGTAAAAAACTCTGCCAATGGATACATTCAAAATGTCAGTTTCACCCCAGCCACAAGCCATAATATGAGACATGCTAAAATTAGTAACTAAATCCAGTTCACCCATAAATGATACAAAGGAACCTACCAGTTTACAAAGAGCGTTTGGTGTGCGGGCCAAAGTACTGTGTCATCTGCGTATAATGAAGCTGAGACTGGGCTGGGTTAGACAGTGGAAAATATTGTTTAATATAAAGAGTAACCAATTATGTGGCCAAGGGACAACTTTAGCAAACTCTCCTGGAGAGATCAAAAGGACAGGCATAACGGGCTCTGGCTGCTAAGTTAACAGGAAAGGTGTGGAACAAAAACTGACCAATGAATCGTCTACCCCCATATTCAACTGGAGGAACCATAACTTGGTACGATCGGCACAATCAAAGGCAGTGGATAGGTCCATAAAGGCTAGGTACAAAGTTCAGCAGTGCCTGGAGATTTTATACTTGAACAGGATGAGATGCAAATTTAAACACTGCTCCACTGTGCCAAGCCCTGACCTGAAACCACCCTAACAGGGGTTTAAGGTTTTTTTTTTCTTTAGAACAAAGTCTGGTAGTGAAAAACAGAACCCTGCCTAAGATCTTCACAGTGCTGGGAATTCGAGAAATGCGTCTATAGCTCCTGGGAGTGTTTGGGTCACCCATCTCGAAAATCGGGACAATCACTGAGCGTGACCATGAACTTGGTAGCCTCTTGATCAAAAATATATTAAACACATTGGCGAGCAAAGGAACACAAATCTCGGGTTCACACTTAATCAAATCAATGGTCATACCATCAGACCCTGGACCTTACTTAATAGCAAAGGTGACTTCTGCTAAGGTGAGTGACAAATGTGTAGCATCATCCACCCTTCTCATTGATAGCTGGGTTTGCCTTTCATCCTAACTTGCTTGATAAATGGACTGAAAATGGAGAAACCCACTCACTGCAGGCGAAGCTGCACTGCAGCATGTGTAGATTGGCAGCCTTGTGACTAAATCTTTTAACTGTATTCCAAAACGTTTTTCTATTCTTATTGACACTGCAACCTCCAGCTGTTCCCAGTCTGCCCTTAACAGTTCCTGGCTTCTCTTTTTTAACATACGTGTATAGTATTTATGTGCATTATTAACCTTGGCCTGGGTCCTGAGCTTAACCACCAAAACCTTCCTAGGGTTGCGGTTAGAACGGTGCATTCAGAATTAAAGCATATAGGCCGCTCAGGAGTAGTCCCCACATGCTTTATTAAGCTATCTTTGATGCATAAATTAAGCTGAGATATCTCTCACACCCTCTTCTGCCTCCAGGAACCTCTGACAAGCAGACAAGGAAAATATTACCTATGAGAGCAGCTAGAAAAGGCTCTGGTGCCCACAGGAACCAACAAAACCTGTGGCCATCCTTTGAAGAAGATTGAGGCGGCAGCCGCCCTTTGTGGGGTGAGGGGACCTCTTGTTGTATTGGAAAAAATCCCTACTACCAGCAGGGCCTTATGATCGCCCCAATTAGCTTGTAGGGATAGCCCTCCATGAAAATAGATGACAAATTAACTTTGTAAAAAATATAAGCTATCATTGTGGGGTGACCTAGCGGCACGGGGATCTCCTTTGTCAAAAAGTTGACGAAGAATAATAATAAGGTCGCTCGCTGCTATATAAGATACTAACTCAGAACCTCTACAGTCTGATCCTTTAACGTAGTCGATTACGGTCTCAGCCCCCAAGCCGTCAGTACTAAATCTTAGCTTACCATTAAAGTCACCATATATAGTGTAATTTGATTGAGCCGCCCTCCCGTAACTTGAGACCTTGAGTTTCTCTACAAAGGAAAATAGTTTGGGAACATAACTATAAACTGCATTAGACAAATCATCATAAAAATGAATCAATTAAAAATAAAAGGAACTGACGAAATCCTTAATTAACGCAACCTGGAAGGCAGAACAAAGAGTACCCAGTTCAATCGCTGATTATGTTCAGTGATAAATTAATCCAAATTGAGAGACTGCCCTTAGCACAACCATAAGGAGAAGGAATGGCAGCAACTGAAAAGCATACAAAACCATCACACGATGGAGGGCAAAACGGCTAATGATCGCTTTCCAGTCTGGATTACCATCTCTTGGAACTAATACCTGCAGTGTTCCAACGGATCAATTAGGAGGAGGATGCAGGCGCACAGGAGCGCCTCTCAAGGCAGGATGACTTGTCAGTAAAGATGTGGAATGAATAACCGGCTCAACTGAGTCCACAAGAGGAGGAATAGTCAACTTGGCAACAACTTGATAGAACTTCATAATGATTAGTTAATGTGACCTCCATTAATATACTCATTGTACCAGCAGCCTCATCCGTGGCAGCCTCAAAAGTGGGCTTCAGATTGGAATTACAACCATTGCCTTAAAAAGTTTGTCAAAAGTAGGCAGCAATCCAATTATTGTCTTGAATTGTTTTACGCATACACCTGTGGTAGTGACTGTAAATATATAATGCATGTCGATGTGTTCAAATGAAATGGCGTCCAAGGATCACTAATGGTAGCAAATAAAGAGTTGGGAGAGAGAATGAGGGCTGGCATTTTATTAACTTGGAAATGTTATTCCTTTCCCTGGAGCAGAACAGTGAAAAATTAAAATGTTTTTTCTGCAATCTTGTTTCAAGATTTGCGAATGGGGCAGTTTGTACTGTTCAGTTGCATTAAAATTCAACCATGATTTGGAGCAGTGCCCATGCGTTGGCTGGTGAGAACAAGTTTGAAAATAAAATACAGTATGGATTTCATGATTACGTTTTCAAGATCTATAATCCCAAAAAAGAAGCTTGTTTTATAAATGTGTATTTATATAACCAGTCATAGCCAAAAGGCATCACGGTGCTGTAGAGTGCCAAAAGCAACAGCACAGTCTAAGAATATTGTAGTTGAAACTGGGTTCTGAGAGTGGAAGTGGAAGTGGAATCTTGCTTCGTTGTGGTGTAGTGTTTTTCAAAAGAGGTGTGTCTTTAGCCCTTTCCCAAATAGGAGCAGGATGAGGGTGATCCTAATGGATACACAGATGTTGGTCCAAATCTTAATTTCACAAGAGGAGGCCTTTTGCCTTTTCCTACACTTCATTGCCAGTCTGAATGTGTCCTCTGTTATCTTCTGCGATTGTGCCCTGTCTGGGAGTGGGCTCAAAACTGGCAGAGGTAGTGAGCTTGTTAGCCAGATAGGTAGGGGTGCTGCTTCTGAAGGCTTTGTTGGTAATGCAGCTGATTTTGCAGATGGTGCTGGTCGGCAAGGCGAGGTAGTTGCGTTTCATCCGGTTGGGGGTGACGTGACTTGTTTATGAGATGCATCTAAGCTTTATAATGTAATAGTGCAATAAAAGTACTTTCAGAAAACTGCACCTATTGAAGAGCATGATCAAGACCAAGTAAGTCAAAGACTGAGATGAAAGTGCATGTGAAATGTTACCAACAATAGTTGTTAAACTCTCAATTTAATGATTGATATTCTAATAATGCTTTCTATTTTTGCAGCTATTCTTGGAATGCATAATTTATTAGCTAATGCACAGTTTTCAAGCAATGTCAGCAGCAGTAATGGTCTCAGCAAAGAAGGTTATTCTGGTGAGTATTGACTTATACATTTAACTGAAGCTCAATATTCTGGGATGACATGACCTCTTATTTCAGAAGTACATGAATGGATCTTTAGTTAAGTAATGCTGGTAATTCGTTACATGTACCCCCTCCAAATTTGTGCAATCACATTTTTAATCTTAAATGTCTGACTTTACCCAGGAGATATCAAATCAGGAGCTCTGCTCCAGCCCTACTGCAATCACTTTGTAAATCTTGGTTATTTTGAATAAGTATGACCAAGAAAACCACCCTATACAGAACTACCCGATATTCCTTGTGTGCTAAGCGTGTATAATTGCACTGCAATCAATGGAGAATCATAGGGAGAAAATAAAGAGACACCAAGGTGACTAAACTCAGAGTGGACTGTGCGGGTTAGCAAAACATTTCACCAGGTAGGAGTGGTTGAATCTCAGGTGAGCTTCTGCGCATAAGCCTTTCCACAGGCAAAAATACCCAAGGATGTAGGAAGAACCACCAGCAGCCAAGAGCGGAATTTATGGAAAGGAAGACTATAGCAAGCTTCGGCATGCAAGTGGAGAAGCATGGGCCTATTCAGGTCATGCCAGTATGAAAGTGGATTATCTGGGACTGAGGTGCTCATGAGATAAGGGGACGGCTGGCAAATTCTGAAACCCCAGCGCTTTAGTTTTGGGGGAGCACCTTTCTGCCTTTCTCTTCCCAGGTGGGTAGATTTCCAGAAATATTTAGTGGCTAAGGAGCCTTCCAATTGGATGGTAGTTTATCTCATATTGAGAGTCTAGGCTTCCATTGAGTTGTCTTGGTGCAAAGTTGTGCTTTTGATGTTCAGCACTCAATCACCCATTAACAAGGTTCACACAAAACAAAAATAAAGTTATAACTGGAAACTCATGTTTGCACTGGAAAGGACGTGGAGTACAACTTCCGTTTGGAACATTGGAATAGACGGGAGGATCCATCTACCACTGACGACGGTCAGCCTGCAGTAAGACCCACAGTCATATGTAGCAGTGCACACATTGTCCTTAGGACACCACCACCCAGTCATTCCATCTTTGAAGGACATGCATTTATCTGTGCACATGCCCACAGGGTAGGCAAACACCACAGGTAATGGGTAGCGAGAGGTAATGAGAGAGGCGTGGCTACTCTCCCCCGCTGGGGTGTACGATACAGTGTGGGACTTTGTACTGGAATATATTTTCTTATTTAAATAATTGCATGTATAGTGATCCCAAAAGGAATGTAGTGATCCCAAAGACCATCCTGGCACTACCAAGGTAATATTTGGAGGAGGGGCTTATGAGTAGCTTTAAACAGGTTCAAAAGTAAGCTTAGAATCCCAGCTACGAAGGACAAGTAAAGATTCAAGTTTTAATTATTCTCATACGTTTCTAATAAAGCACAAACATTGGTTCTCTGCCTTGGCTGTTTAAGACATTTCATGGCCACCAGCTTAGCCTGTAGATTTTTGATACCTCCGGGGAGCAATGCTGGAGCTTAGTTCCGGTACCATTTCTGTAAGAACATATATCCTTGACATTGCACTCCTCTTTGACAACTGTTAGCATTTAGACAGAATCCATTTTGAAAAGGGAAGCCATTCCAATTCCAAGAGGTGATGTGAAACAGAACCACATCTTTAAGATTCATAATTAATCTGGTAGACATGTCTTCAATTAGCTGCATCGTCTGGAGAAGGTAATGCAGGAAACTGATATTAAGGCGATCCAGACATGAGGTAAACATTGCCTGGGCAATGGTCTTTCTAGAATCCTTAGGCATGGAGGACAAAACTTTAATAACGCTCATTAGGGTTGCATAACAGCCCGCTTTCAAGTTGCTTAGCTGTGGCTTAGACAATAGATTACCATCAAATATCAAACATGTATTACTGACTGATTGCACAGGACAATACATGGTGCCCATTGAATCAAGCCACCATCCATCTGACCAACTGCTAGGCCATCCTCCACCACCATAATCTGGATTTCATTGATATTTGTTTGACGCTAACTGTACATCATGCAGTCTGCTATTGCTACCATAAGAGTGAAGCCTCTATTGAATTGAGTCGCCTGGTTCCTGTATATAATAAGGTAGCTGTTAGTCAATGACATGCCACTCAAAGTAAATCCGAAATATGAATCAGTGGTTCGATTGAGTGTTTGAGGTACGCTGCACTCCAGATATGTACATCATCACATGTGAGGACTGCAAAGAACTTCCTGTGTTCACCATCTAAGAAAGAACCAAACCAGCTGAGTGCCTTGACACTTATCTCGATGTTCTGCTGTCTGTGAATAGGTATGGAATGGAAGAACCTATCAACTGGGGCAGTCCACTTCCAAGCCACCCCATGGGCAAATGATTGTAGCAGATCTGACAAGTTGCTGTAAAAATGTGCCACAGTTCAAAACTAAATGCATACAATTAAACCTAGTTGTTGGTCTTGAGTATAAAAGTATAAAAGAAAAAACTCAAATTGGTTGTAGAAATGTTTTTGATTCCATAGGAGAAAACAAAGCTGTACAGTTAGCAACGTTGTTTCTAAAAAAGTCTTTGCTTTTTAAATCGTAACTTAGTTACTGCCTTCCCACTCCAAAGGTATTAAAAATGATGGCGGGATATGGTCATTGGCCCTCATGGAGCAAGGTCAGTAGTTCAGTTGCTTGTCGGTGTTGATTTCTCAGTTTTTCTGTTGTCCTCTACTCTTCAAAGTAGCATTGAACAAGGTAGTGAACTGAATAGGATTTACACAATGTAATTCACTGTGTGAACTTTCCACACCATTCTCTTTAACTTAATCTAGTCATCATTGCCTACTGTATTTTCAAGCAAGTCGGCTAACCAGGATTTCATTCACTTGTAACAGAATATTTAGAAAGACTTGGCTTATTTCTCAAACATTGACGGTATCTAGGGTTTTTGAAATGCATAAAGTATGTTGCTTCCCAACTACATCCAAGCATGTTTGAGTCACCTGATCCATGGCATGTCGAGTTTATTTTTAAAAAAAATTATTTTCATTTTGTAAAACAACCAGACAGCATTTAATGATTTGACAGTTACTGGTGAGGTACAAAAAAAGAAATGGCTGTCATTAAAGGTCTACAGTGATCCTGCCATGACCAAGGAGGACCACACAGTGCTAGGAAATGCTTGCAGTAGTAAAATGGGCATGATCATTACATAAATGCAAGTGTCCATGTTGGATATCTCACGAGGTCCAGTGGACGGATATCCAGTCCAGCCGTGCCACACACTGGCTCAATCAGTGAATGCTGCCTTACCCGAGAACCATCCCTCACACAACCACAGCCAGTCTGAATGTTTAAGTTTCCACCATGGATGTTCATAATATGTACAGCTGTCAGATTAATGGTTCATTGTGAAGCCCATTTATACATGCTTATGGGTTGTATAGAAATGCCTGATGCAAGTATAGGTAGAAAGACATTTTAGTTTGCCTGATATTTACCTGTTTTGTCGGAATTGTCCATTGAGGAAACAATTGGATGGTGTCGCTTTCTTGAAATATGTTGTGTCCATTGCATTTGTTTGTTTTTAATTCTTAGTGTGTGCTTGCTTTCATTCAAAAGTTGTGAGTCAGTTATGTTTAGTGACTCTGCCATTTTGTTTCCTTAGGATAGACAGACCGAAACTCATTACTCTGGCAAGGGATATAGTAGAGTACCAGTTTTTAGGCCTCAGCTAGACACCGCATGCACAGTCATTTATTGAATATGTGGGCTTCAGCCCGCCCAAAGGCTTCCTATTTGCTGAATCTATTGTCCCTCTCATATTCTTTGTCCCCGTTTGTCCATGACCTGCATGCGTCATGCCTCTTCCTGTGTTTAGCCCTCACCAACAGCATGGACCAATTACTCCTATCCATCCACTTTCCCCATTTTAGCAACTGTTGTAGAAACTACTTTTTTAGGTCTCGCCTAGCGTTGCAGCGTGCATGTTTTGCTCGCTCTGCGAGGCTTCTTGTAATCTGGATATTTAGGAAGTGGAGTTTAAGCTCCGCCTATTATCCTGATTGGTTTGCGTCACCGTTTACGCTAAATGCTGGCTTCCTATTGCAAATTAGGCTTTTTGGTTACTGCCCTGTCTACTTTTCCGACGGCCCATCTGGACTTGATTGTTTACTTGCGGCGTTAGACGGTCTCCTTCAATTAGTTGGTAGGCACTTTCTTTGTCATTCGTCCACGAAGCGCGATGCTGCAGCGCTATGCCCTCTAAATTGTATGTTTTTTTTTTTTATTTCTTTAATGAGCGCGGCGCCCACTAGGGACACCGTACTCACTTTATTTATTTATATTTTCACGGCGTCCACTTCAGGGACACTGCGCTCTTTGTGTTTTTTTTGTTGTTTTTTTTTACTTTAAAACTGAGCGTGGCGTCGCTTCAAGGACACCACGCTCGGTTTATTGATATATTTCTTAACTTTAGCACGGAGTGCAGTGCCCACTTCAAGGACACGGCGCTCAGTGTTAAAGTTAAAAAAAAGAAACGAGCGCAGTGTTCTTCAAGCGGCGCTACGCTCCGTTTTAAACTTAAGCATTTGCAATGTAATTGGACCTATTGCATTGCAAATGCTTGTTGCAGTAAGTGACGAGGGGGAGAGTCTGGCGCAAGCTCCGTGTGTAAACAGACTCGGGGCACTGCCTGTGGGTGCGCGGGGTTGCACCGAACCGGGCGGAGCTGCCGCGTGCAGGGCTGGGCCCTGAGGGGATTGGACCGCTCCTGCACCTGGCCTGGTTGCTTCAGGCCCTCGCACTGCTGCCTGCAAAGATGGAAATCCCCCCCGTCTCACTACCCGGCCACTCGTGCAGCATCCCTATTGGCAAACGACATCAACTACCGGCAGGGGGCACCACACCGCGTTTACCAGCCAGACTGGGTAACGAAAGCCAGTAGAGAGGTGAGTGGAGGACGGTACTGCAGAGAATCTGTAACAGCCAGCGTCTTCTGAGGCGGTTAGAGTAGCGGAGGGAAGAGGTGATTAGGGTGTTGTGTATGTCCTCAGGCATTTGGCGAACTCTGCGCTGCACATCACAAGGCAGTTACACCGATCCCTTGCATTATATTAACTGTCTCGTGCTGGAATCCGGTGGCTTATTGCATCATATCCGGGTCCTACCAAAAGCTCTCCAATCCCGAGGTGAGGAGACCCTTGACCCTGCGCATGCATTGTGACCAAGTTTTCAGACTGCCTGTGTGTGACATTTCCATGTTATTCTGTGTGCTTATGAGTGACATTAGATGCTGTTTGTGTGACTTTATCACAAATTGAACAGAGTGGTCATGCCCATTAAGCAAAATAGATATCGCAAATTAACAAATCAGGGCACTGTAATGCTTTAAAATGGTCCTAAAACATCCTTAAGTGAAAGTGATCTCGGATAAAAAGTCAAGACTTAAGGAAGGTAAGTCACGCAAATTGTGACTGCTGGCCAGCTGTGTCATGGGCTTGCCCTTCCCCCAGCACCAACTACCTCTCATGGGTACTTAAAGTGGTACAAGCTCAAGACACACACATACATTCAGTTAGTGCAAATTGTTGTGTTTAGTTGTGTTGCTGCAAAATGTAAAAGCTGCACATTTATTATCGGCTAAATAATTGTAATCTGCTAGGTAAATAGCACAAAAGGAAGTGCATTGGCGTTAGCCAAATCACCATGAAACAAGTGCTAGCATAACGTCTTAATGTTCACATGACATTACCCTGTGACCATTTTTATTTTCTCGGTTAATTGCTGCCCTGCCAAGTGTCACACATTTGTGTCACAGTTTGCCAGTCTGGTGGGGATGTGGTGATCTAACCGATAATGCGTCATTCTAAAACTAAATGCATGGCACCTATCAGGGCTGTGCATGTGGTATACCCCGGAATCCCCTGTTTGGCTCACCAGGACATTATTTTTTTTTCACCAACCATATAAACATTAAGAAAGCTGCAATGTCTTTGACATAGCCGACAGGTTTTCAGTGTGCTTTGTGCAACATTTCAATGGTTGGCGTGTGCTTATGTGTGACATTTCAGTGTTTTGGAATGCGCTTGTGTGACATTTGATTGCCTAACGTGTGACACTTTGACTTACATTACAACATTACATCCTCGTCAGATCTCCACGTCACAGTCCTTAACATATGAGCGATAGCTCCTCCCCACAGAAATCCCTAGCGAAAAAACTCCCTTGGTCCCATCCCTACCCTCCAGGCCACTCCCACATCCTGTGGCAAATAACCCCTGACCTATTGAACCACATCCTGTTTAGGTCGAGTCTAGCGGCAGCGCGTATGCACTGCTCGCTCTACGAGGCATGCAGTAGTCGAGTATGCTGTGTAACCCTCGCCTTGTCTCCACCCATACTTTTCATTGTCTGGTGTCATTGTCCTTGGTAAAATGCTGGTTTCCAATACATTGAGGCTTGTTAGTCCCTCCTTGTTACCGCCTTGTCGCCATTTGTAACCGCCCCTGACGACTGGACCTTTTACTTGGATCGTTACATGGTCGACTTTATCTAGGGGGTCAGCACTATTTTGTTTATGGGCGTTTATGGGGACAATGGCGGATGCCATTTTATTGTATTTGACTCCTGAGCACAGTGCCCACTTTAGGGACACTGCGCTCAGTTTATTTATATATATTTAACTTTTATGTTGAGCGCAGCGTCCACTTCTGGGACACCGCATCAAGTACACGCTCAGTGTTAAAGTCAACAAAAAAAAACAAAAAAGAAACCTAGTGCGGTGTCCTTGAAGCGGCGCCGTGCTGTTTTAAACTTAGACAAGCATTTGCAATGCAATAGGTCTCGCATTCACGGGAGTTTAAGCTATTGGCATTGTAAAAGCCTTTTATTTATGTTTTTAAAAAAAAATAAAAAAATAGGCATTGTCATTTACAATGCCAATAGCTTAACCTCGCGTAAGTGCGAGACCTATTGCATTACAAATGCTTGTTCTTCCCTTAGGAGCACTTCACAGGAGCTCCGACAGCCCAGTATATCTAGTTCTTATGTCGTCACGTTTGCTGGGCATTCAAAGACCGAGCTCAGATGTCGCACTGTTTTCAGAGCGTGCCTCTTCCATGCCTCTAGCCCTCTACCCCCTCCCTCATCACTGCTTGTTTATTTGGCTAAGAGCACTTCCCTTCACACAAATGCTTGTGTTTTCGCTCCGAGTTCCAATTCTGTGAGAGGGTGTTTTGTTTTTAATTAATGTCCCGGTGTCCGTCCATCAATCTCCTCCCTCGTCGCTGCTTTCACTGCAACCATTTTCCAAGCTTTGCTCGTGCTCAGGCTGTTGGCTCGCCCTTATTTACCCATTTTAGCTGCAGCGCACTGTTTAGAGCCCCTATCTCTGCGGTTACTGGGCCAGGGCCGTGACATACTGGCTATCTATCTCCCCACTGGGTAGGTGGGCATCCCGATCGTTATCTGGACTAATCAGCCACTGGATCTACACTTGGTAGTTGAGTTTAGGCAAGCGTCATTCACTGCAGCACAGAGCATTATCATGCAAGAACTTGAGGAATTCTTTCCTTCTGGAGATATTTACCATCCGCACGCAGCTAAGGTTCTGGCTGGCCTGCTGCCTATTACATGGATTGATCACAATTTGATACGAGCCGCCTTATTTATGCGCCCGAAGTCCACGGAATTGCGTGATGTGTTTAGCGTCGACGCAGGGCTGGCACTGATTGGCCAAAACTTTAGCGAAACAAGATGCTAATCATGTGTATTTATTTTGCACTGGGCGCCACCAGGCCTGTGTGAACAAAACCGGGTGATCCTGGGCAGATACGCTCAGTGTAAAACCACTGCATGACCGCACTGTGCGATCCTGGGCAATTAACATATATCTGAGTACCTTCAGATACTGAGATCAGGATGCACAATGTACAAATCCTCCCGTGCATTGAATCTGCCCAACTAATATCTTGCTGCTTGCATGATAACAAAACCGGATGCAACACAAGAAATCCCTTTACCCTCGCATCACAAAAGCGTTCTCTCCAGAGCTGAGACGGGAATGGTTCTCCCTCCTGATTAACCCGTTTCCGATAACAATGCAGGAATCTTACTTTCAGAACTGCGCCTGTTTTCTCAAGAGACGGGAAGGGGGGAAGATGTGGGAGGGCTGTAGAGTGTTGCTGCTCGTTGCCCACTATGCAACAGGAACATTTATTGGCTCACAAACCTATGCTGTTTGGTTTGATATGATATAATAGACTATAATGTTGCTCTAGAATTATGTGGGCCAGCAAATGTCTACATGACGTCCATCCTGCGTCCTAGTTCACCAATGGTCGATGTCCAAATACTATCACTCTTAAGTACCGCTCAGTGCCGTGTTATAATGGGATGTATTAGTATCAAAGTTCCACATGGACTGATGGCGTTAAAGGCGAACCCTTCTATCAACATTTAATACTTTTGAAGCCTGCAAGGCGTAGGAGTGTCGCCCCACTGCCTGGCTCACAGCCAGCAAATGAAAAATACAACTATGTTCTAGCATCGTTTTATTTTTCATTGCCAGCTCTGAGCCAGGGCTGTAGGGAGGGGCGAACTGAGGCATGGGAGGGGGGGCGGGCGGGGGAGAGGTGTGCTATGTGCACTCCCAAAGTGCACATATATGTTTTGGCCGTCCGTCTCAGGCTGACCAAAGCACCCATGCGCACTAAGGTTTCTCGAGACCGACTGCATTGAGCAGTCAAGCTGGAGAAACCCCAGACTCCCTGACCTGAGCGGCTTTTCAGCCCGCTCAGGCTAATCTCTGCACTGCTCTGCAGCAGGGCGATTGGATGGGCGTCTGTCCTACTGGCTGCTGGAACCAGGAAGAGGAGAGATGGCGCAATGCGAGAGGCAGCTGGCGGTTTCAGGTACGTTTTAAAACATTTAAAAAATAAATTATTCCCAACCCATCCCCGCGACGCAACCCCTCCCGTGTTCCCTCCGCTCCTTGTCTGTGGAAAACGCCATTGGGCTTTCGAAGCATTAATGAATGCTACGGATGGGGATACCCATACATAATATAGGTCCTGATGGCAGATCCATTATAAAAACTTTGCCCATGTTGGAAGTCAGGTTTTGAGTAGATCAAGAAAGGGTTACAGGAGAGGTAGTACCTATGAAAGTAGTTAAGTATGCCTTGGTCATCAAATCGTTGATGAAGAGATGTCTGCAGCATAAGAATAAGGTTCTTGACAGACCTGTTTCTACAAAGAAGTCAACAACGAGCAGAGGTGGGCGGCTCCTCCTCTAAGGCGGAGGAGCGTCGTCCCACTGCTTCAACTTCATGTTGAATACAAAAAATAAAATGATAATTTTATAATTTTATTTTTTGTGTTCAGCTTGCAGTTGAAGCCAGACGGGTGGGGTTGGGCTGGGCTTCCCGCCTCACCGAGAGAGAAGTGGTGGCAGCACCTTAAGTGTGCATGAGGGTTTGGCCGGCTGTTTCAGGCCGGCCAAACCATCACGCGCACTTTGCATGTTGTCCACCCAGGCTGCATTACATCCTGGGTGGAGAACATGCCAAGCCTGCCAGTAACTGTCTGAGCGCCGAACCACGGCGGTCAGACCACTCACAATGCTGCTTTAAGGCAACGCTGTGATTGGTCAGGGGATTCTGGTAGGCTGTGTGCTTCCTGCTGAGTGCAGCGAGGGGGACGGAGAAAGAAGAGCCGGCTGTCGCTTGGTGCTATTAAGGTAGTGCTATTTAAAAAAAATGATTTCCCTCCACGATAGGATAGGTGATGATGGGGAATCTTTTTGAAGAGTTTTTCGTTGGTAATTTGTTTCTTTCACCATTGCAGTGATTTTGATTTTAAGGATTAGAAGGAGTTCGAGGTTACCCACGTTTCTTACTGTTGAAGCTGGTATTAGAGGCTGGGCTGACGGGTGGACTGCCGTGATAATGGGGCTGGTGGGCTGGACCCAGCCAAGTGGATGTTAGTATCGTTGTGGTGTTGGAGTCGCATTCAGAATGGACCAAATGAAGACCATCATTGCTTAATGGTTGTCAGTTTGTGGTAGGAGCAGTTGTACAGATGTGGAATTTGAACACTGTCAATTTTTCAGGAGTAAGGGGTTATTATTTACTGCAGGAAACTGATACCATGTACTGTTAACCGATTGTGTTACATGCTGCACAATTTACTGTGATAAGAGCTGGCAATAATGTATGATACTCGCATGCAGAGTCACGAACAAGAAGAATCAAACCAACACATTTATGGAATGTCTGTTTGAAATGTGAACAAATGTCAATAAAAACGATATTTAAAAAAAAAAAAAATCATTGCTTAATGGTTACTTATCAAACTCTAATTTGATAGGTTGAAATCTTCTTTTATCTAAGTAGAGATCATGTTTTTGGTTGAGTTTTAACTTTATGGCACATTGTTTATCGCAGTTGATCATAGCTTTGGTTGCTTTGTTCCCCTGTATTGAAATCGTGCTGCGCAGGCGGGCTTACTAACGTTTTAAATCATATGAAAAACATAAATTCCAGAGCCCGTGGTTCATGTCGTTGCTTTTTTTTCTCATTTATATTTCAGATATTGTCAAAGGAGAAAAAGTGAATCCTGTTTTTGATGAGCCCCCAAACCCCACAAACGTGGAAGAGGCTTTGCAGCGGATTAAAGCTAATGACACGCGGCTGGTAGATGTTAATTTAAATAATATCAAGGTAATTAATATTAAGAAGTTATCTTAAACACACGCAGAAACCATCATGTTTCTTCTACCCTCATTTATCTACTGCGAGAGCCAAAGGTTTAATATTAATAACTTTTGCTTGTAGTGCTGTGCTCCTAGGTTGACTGCTTATGACATGCTGTAGGGATTTTTTTGCATTCTTTTTCTAAATTTACTAATAAATACATATATTCTCCCGTCTTCTGTGAAAATGATTTTCACTTCACGAAGGAGCAGATTAATACTATTTCTCCAGCGCTATCACTAATATTCTGTATCACCAAAACTGCTTAACATCCATGAATATGGAGAAATATTGATCCATTCACTCTTCCTTGAAATATGTTGGGAGGAGTTTTTTCCAGAGAATTGCACTCAAGTGACATTTCGGTGACCCTTTTTGCTGTTTTAAGTCTTTTGCATACTAGTGTGTTTGTACCCTTCCTTGCAATTTTTTTTTCTTTCTCTGGTTGTAGTCCAAAAGGCTTGCCTACCAAATTGTTCATCATCGCACCCATACTATTTTTTTTGTGCAAACTCTGTGCTTATCTCTTTACAAGCCACGGATGTAGAGCGAAACTTGAAGATTTCTATTACAAAATTAATCCATACAATGCCTTCCTTGGAGATCAACCTAAATCTTTTCTCAGTATTTTTTCTTTGTAATTTTAGTAGTCACTGGTGCAAGTATAGTATTTGTGCATATTACTGATTTTGTGGCAATAGGGTGCAGGCTTAGGGTCGAATGCAATACCAGCACAAACCATGTCTTTTCTAATTCTGGTTGCTCCAATGAACTGATTTAGTTTTGTAAGCCTCCCTCTCTACCTTTACATTCTCCTCATAATTCACTGCACAGAAGACCTTGTGGAAACTTGTGTTTCCTAACATGGAATTTCCAAAGAAGTGACGTTTTCTTCAATCACTAGTAGGCGGTGAAGGGTGAAGTCGACTTGGTTATTTAACTTAGATTCCTGGATTTAATGTCACCTGATGTATACCTTTTTTTGAGGTTTTTGGTCAAGTGGTGGAGTAGAGATATTGAAGAAAAGATTGTTTTGATTGTGCACTCCCTAAATAATACAGTTATTGGTGAAAGCCAGATCGGCTGACCACGATACCTGCCAGCATGTCTTTATTATGAGATTTTACATCACATTCTCCAAACATTGTCATTTCTATTTTGCCCCAGTGACATAGGAAGATGTTGGTGCGGATGATGAGTAGTAGTATTACCCTGAACCTCCTTAGAGGGTGAATGGCATATAGGTAGTTTTCAGTAGGTTTGAGTTCCCAACAGGCTCTAACAGAAATGGTGCAGGTAGGTTATTCCCCAACTTGCCTTAGTGTGTATCACATGGGCGTGGAAGTAAATGTGCTCACAGTCCCTTGCAATGAGACCATGACCAGGATCTTTTTACAATGCGAGATAGAGAGCCCAGCTTAGGGTGGTAGCACTTGGAGGGAAGGTAGTCTACAGTCATGGCACTAATTCTGCGCAAAACTGGCTATTTTGTGATAGTTCACAAAAGTGCATGAAAATTTCCCAACATTACGTATTCATAGCAAAGTGTACTGCGCATGACTTTTTAAACAAAAGTAGAACACTTTTTTTGGTATGTGCAAAGGATGTACATGACAGTTCAAATTATCTAAAAATCTGTAACGTTTGTGCGTTTTTCACTTTTCATTATTAATAGCGAAGTAGAAATAAAGAAACACATACAAATGTTGTTTAACTACTTATCCGTAAATGTGAGATAATTTCTCAGGGAGTGTCCAAACTTCCGTCCTACTACATTTTATTAGAATCTTGATCCAGTTCTCGAATATGCCACAATTCGTCTCATATATCAGAGTTACCTCGAACCAATGGCGGAGGAGTTTCACAAAATTCATAATTAGTTTAAAGTGTTTCAGCAATTATTGCTGTATCCTTTGACCTCCATCTCTGAGCTATAATACATCTCGCCACCAGTTGGCCCTTGGTGAATTATTTACACAGCCATTTTGCCTTTCCCTAAGGGCTACCAGCATTATCATTTAATTCCAAGCCCAGTACCTGTTCTGTTATACAAGTACGTGATTCCAAAAAGAGTGTATGTATGTATGTTCTTATATAGCGCTCGACTTACCCTTGGGCATCTTGATACTCCCATACTGTATGTAACAAAGTTCAAATGTTATATTGACAACTTGTTTCTGGCGTTATTTTGTAGTCCCTCTGGAGTGTAAAATAACCAGTATTGAAAAAAGTACAGTTAAAACAAAATGCTTGTGAGATAGAGGCCTGCGACTGAGTTAAGCAGAAAGGGCTTCTCAGTAAGACATTTTCTGTGCACACCTTATTTCTTAAGGTGTGTTTTAGCTTAAAAAAATCGATGCAAAACTTCGTCCAACCAAATTTCACCACTTTGTGCTTAATTAACTTTTCTCCTGGCCTGTGCAGTAGGCCGTACTAGCATTGTCTTTCAAAAGAGAAAATCACAATCTTGGAGTTTATCTTCTTCATCGAAGACATTGGAACCCAAATCCACCTTATACAAGGAAGTTGTTTTCTTCCATCAGTGTTTTTGGGTTGAAGTCTGTGGCCACCAGCAAAATACCTTGAACCGTCCATGATCGTTGTCCATCAGTACTGTTGCAAGGCTGTGATCAATTAGAAAATAAAGGTTGCAAAAAAAGCTTATTTTCAATTTATTCTACTTTGTCTTCAAAGAATATTCCCATTCCAACACTGAAAGAATTTGCAAAAGCCTTGGAAAGGAACACCCACGTGAAGACCTTCAGTCTGGCGGCAACTCGAAGCAATGACCCCGTTGCTGTTGTAAGTAGGCTTATATTTCTAATGCATAAAATATTTCATGATTATTACTAATCTGTGGAGTAGCTCAGCGTGCCTCTTGCATAGATTAACCTTCTTGTACTCATGCATTTGTTTATAACAAGAAATGTTACCTGGAGGATAAACCTTGTACCTTTTCTGCTTGTATTGTCTGCTTGTCTGAATGGTGTATACTTCATGCATTGTATAGGAAATTCTCAGTCTTGTTAATGCACACACCTGGACATAGACATTGAAGGCTTTTCTCAGAGTACAGGAGTCATGTGTATAATGTTCATTGGTGGATAACACCTCTCATACCTGTGGCAGTTTCTTGCTGTGAATCTCCTAATGTTTCGATGAGTCGAAGGCAGCTCTTGGTCAAGTGTAGTCGAAGGGAGTGAACTAGGGATACTTTCGCTCCCGTTAGCGACTTTCAGGTTGTATATTCATGGATCCTCCATTATAGACTTTCCCGGAAGTTCACAAACGCTAATTCCCATCTCTGTTGCCTGGTCCAATGAGAAAGTAGAAGTACTTAAATCGTACAACAATATTTCAAGGATTTATTATTATGTCAGCCTAAAAACATATTTTGAAGTTTGTGTGCCTACCACATAATTAAACAGACATGCACCCATCCCCTTTCTGGCAATGTGAGAATGTATGCTTAATTTGAGTTTTTCTGTTTGATACTGATAGCATGTAATTAATAGAATCCGGTTTATCATGCTTATAAAACGAACAACAAACACACTTTTTATGCCTTTTGTCACATCTGTTCTTATTACATGGGCAGCATGGTTTGTGGTAGATCACATGCTGTGCATTACCTCTCACATCTAATGGTTGTGGCCAGAACTGCTACTGGTTGTTTTCGAAGTTAAAAATATTTGGTATTGGACACAGGAGTGGGCGTGCCGGTTTGCACATGACTTGTCAGACCGTAAAACAATGACCTATTTACTTTCATTATCCAGCTGCCTG
The DNA here is from genome assembly GCF_964204655.1 of Triturus cristatus. Lineage (NCBI taxonomy): Eukaryota > Metazoa > Chordata > Amphibia > Caudata > Salamandridae > Triturus > Triturus cristatus. Next base: position 397,818,669 of record NC_140583.1, on the reverse strand, counting down.
CAGGTAGCTCGTTGCAGAGCTGTGCCAAGGTGGTGTGGTTTATTCTGGACTTCGTGTCTGCAAGGAAATGAGGGGCTGAGGCAGTTTGGGCATATGTAAGATCTGGGTGAATGCAGCACATGAGCCTCTAGAACAGTGCTCTATGGGAGGCTGTGCTATCACCGCCAGGGAACCTTCTTTCCTTTACTGCCGCCTGCTATCTCTCCCTATGTCCCTTGGAAGCTTGGAGACCCCGGTTTCCTGGTTGAGGCTATAAGGCTCTATTCAGCATCCTACCACTCTCCGAGCATCACTTTTCGACCCAGAGGTGCCCATGGCCCCTCTACCACTGTGTTCTGGACTATTGCCCAATACTCACTACTGTTTTGGGGAATGGCGAAGATCTGCAGATTTAGGAGCTGTCTCTTCCACCTCTCCTATCATGGTGGAAAGGCTACCGTGATTTCTTGGCCTCCCTCCTGCCTTTCACAATGCTTGCATCTCAGGCGGAGGTGGAGTTTGCTGCAGTGCCTGTCCCCAAGATGGTGACTGGGGCCAGTCCTGACTACCACCGCAGGGGACTCCTGAGGTACCGGTGCACTCCCAAACTGAGCAGGTGAGACGTTCTACGGGATCAAGTATCTCTCCTGATCTAAATTCATTTGTCATCGTCCTGTTCAGGATCAGTCCTCACCCGACCCCGCTCCTGCTCACACTCCATGATCTTTCCATCTGCATCTGAGACCTAGACATTTTGACTGACGCCCGGTGGAGCTACCTCGTGAGCTAAAGGGGGAGATGGGCTAGGGATTTCCCTCCTTGACCATCACCTACCCAGCCGGTCTTTGGGCAAACTCTCCTGCGTCTCTCTACTGGACTTTTCTCCCTTCTCCTCTTTACTATACCCCCTACCCCCCTCCTCTCTACTCTTCTCCTCTTTCCTGCTATTGACTTTTGCCCTCACTCGTCCTTGCTCATAGTTCCCACCCTTTCTTCTGTGATCTTTCCCTCGTCAGTTGAGACCTAGCTATCTGACTGATGCCCGATGGAGCTACCTGTTTCGCTATTGGGGTGATGGGCTGTGGATTCCCTCCTCGGACCTCACCTACCCAGTTGGTCTTTGGGAAGACTTCCTTTTGTCTCTCCTGCTGTCTTTTCCCTCATCCTCCCCCCTTCACACTTCCCCCTCCTCTCTATTTGTCTCACCTTCATTCCTCTCCCAATTTGTTGCTTAATTTTTGACGTAATGTGTATTTGTTTTAATTTTCTGTAACATTGTGTAGCCTAATGTAAAGTGCTCTGATACCTACGGGTCTAGCCAGCACTATATATAACTCATAAATAACGTTCCTCTGACCTTCTGTTGGACCTTTGACGACGCCCCATGGGCCTTATCACTTCTTGTACTCACCTCGATGCACAAGCAACCTTGGCCGATGCCCGGTGGAGCTGTCACATGCAGCTAAAGAGGAGTCTGGCCCCGGTTTCACCCCCTTGGCCGTCACCTACCCAGCCGGACATCTGACATGGTTTTCCTCGTTTCTCCCGTTGTGTATTCCCTCCCCCTCCTCCTCCCCCTGTGACTCTTTGATTTAAGTGATGTAGCTTTGTAACCTGTAACTCGCTATAACTCATGTAAAGCGCTCTGATACCTCCGGGTCTAGCCATCGCTATATAAAACTTTTAAAATGAAAAAAAATGAACATGCACAAATATCTTACCTGCAGTTGTTCTAATGATGAACTCGGAATGCGTCATTGACATTATTCAGATCTACAAATTGCAGAATAATCTGTTTTAACATGCTAAGCATGCTTCTCCTGAGACCAGCATTTATTTGTATCACTTTTGTTACCGGAGTGCAAGTAGTTTGAGTTACTCTGAAGTAAATTATGAAGCTGTTTTATGTGATAACCTCGTGTGTTGGCTGTAAGTGGAAATGTTGTTTATTACCAAGTATCTCTCTGTCAGAGAAGCACTTTTCCACCACTTTGGTGGCATCAACACAGCGTAAATAAAGGGCTCTAAGATTTCAATGTTTTGACAATCCGAGTAGAAGCATGGAAATACTCTTAATTGTAATTAAGGACATACATGATAATTAACTATACTGCCTCAAATATTTGAGAAAAGTATATTTTTGGGTGCCTTTCCACAGTCTCATCAAGCAATAAAAATATTAAAAGGCATGTCGGTCTGCATGCGTGTGCAGCTGGAGCGGATAGTGAACAGAATGATGGGTTGCATTCGTATACACAACACTGGTACGAACTAAAGCTTGTACAGCTTTTCACACAACTCTTTTTCATGCATCTGACCACATTCGCTAGTGCTCTTTTCGGTCTGTAAAGCACGTCTGAAACGCACATGACCAACCCAGAGATATATGAAAGAAACTGTACCCCGCAGTGGGCAGCTTCCGTATGAAATTGGATTAAATGCCATAGATTTTCCAGACAATTAAAATTATCTGGATTTGGCTTTTGGCATGGTCTCCCAATCAATATTTTTCATAATGAATGAGGTGTCTACCTTCACTTCTGCCTCTCATGTTTTTTACCCTGCTGCTCCTTCCCCGTTTAGCATTAGTCATCCGATATAGCTTAGAGTTCTAATTAGAATCTTCTTGGGAACGGCAAAATGGGAAAGAATTGTTGCAAATATCTCCGGTTTTAGGCACCAGAGTTATCTCTTGAGGTTAAACAAGTCATATGATGGAGACAGCAGAGCTGTGTGCTCAAAGTGCAGAGACCTAGTAGGATGTCAACATAGACAGCAGCAATTCGTAGTGATAACCATGTCATACAAGAGCGCATTAAAGAGCTACCACAGAGGATGTTAAGCGACCTCTGGCACCAAGTGACTGATGCCATAACATGACTAGTAGATACCCTCAGCTGGACACGAATGGCCATTAACATTTTCTCCTCTGTGTGCTGCTTTGATATTTTATGAACATTGACTCTTTCAGTTCCCAAATGGCCGATTTTCCTCTAGTAAAAAGTAACTTGATCCCAAACTTTCAACCTATCACTTTACAAAAGTAAAGTGTTACCCAAAAGTACCACATTTTAACTTAATAAAACTAACCTTGGCAAAGCCTATAGATATTGCCAATTAGACCTTGTGGCTCTGTCAATGTCAGCATAAATATCTATAAAGTACAGAGCTATAAGAAGAACTCAGGAAGGACAATGCATGTAATTTACCTGTACTTAACCCTCTGGTAGCTTGGGACGAAATCAGTCAGGCTTCACTTAGAGGCAATGTGTAAAGTAATTATGCAGCACACAAACAGAAATAAAGTGAAAATGCAACACAAGACAAACTCCACACCAATTTAGAAAAAAAAGTAAATGTTAATAAATAATTTTAGACCAAAATGGCAAAAAAACAGTTAGCAGAACCTGAGATATTAGAGATTTAAGAAAAAATAGTGCCTAAAAGCACAACGCAGTGGAGGCACTGGACTGGGACAAAGTCCCAAGTTCAGCTACCAGAGGGTTAAGTACAGGTTGATTTAGTGACTTTTGTGGTTCACCCTGGCAGGGATTGTGGCTGTTGCTTGAGAAGGTCTCATGCCCTCCTCAATCAAGAGCCCAATTTCTCACATTGGTGTTCATTGGTGGGATACAGTACTTGTGTTGGTGCTGTGGAGTACAGTGATCCTGTAACACTAAAATCCAAGATAAATACTTTGACACCAGAGTTGACCTCTTTTTAAATTTTCCTTAGTTTTTGATTTGCTATTTTACTTCTTTTTCCAAATGTAAGTTTCTCTACCTCTTTTTTGCTACAATGGAGATGGAGCTGCTCAACATTGATAATCTCAACAGGGCTGAGCTAGAGAGGGTTTGCAAGGAGAGAAGCCCTGTTGTGGGTAGGAAGGCCACAATAGTATGCGGGTGAACAAAGGATGCAGTCCACCCCAGAGGAGGTGGAGGAGGAAAGAGGTGGTCTGAGAGGAGCAGGACGAGGGAGGTCTGGCCTCCGGCCCTGAGCTGCAGTCCCCTTAGGATGGGGGTGGAAGCATTCCCCCAGTGTCCACTGGAGAGGTGAGAATCCACATCTCAGGAGACAAGGCGCCCAGTTATGTGGTGGGAGATGATATAGACAAGTGTTTTTCTGCCTATGAGATAGTCCTAAGGGTTCATAGGCTCCCAGAGGGGTATTGGGGGGCTAGCGAATGGAAACACATGCCCACAGAGGGCAGGAACACCCATCTTACACTAGAGGTGGGGGACCAGATACAGTGCACCCCTGTGAAGATCATACCAGTCTCCAAGTTTGGACTGACCCTTCAAAGGTACCGCCTTAAGTTGAGGGACTTCCACAAACAAGCCAGTCTTGGGTAGACTTTCATGATTATTCCAGCTGACAAAAACAGTTGGAAGTTTGTCCCCAAGTGCCATGAGTGTTACCAGTTTAGGCATAGCAAGGGAGATTCAAAGTGCCCTAAGAGTGCACATCTACCCCCTTCCCCACCCCCCTCGGTTGCCGTACTCCTGGGTTGGCCAGTGTAGCGCTTGGGGTGGTGATTGCCCCAGTTAGTATGGGGGTGAGAGGGATCGGCTGAAGTTACATTAAGTGACAGAGAAATGGTTCCCAAAGTCCACATTCCATGCAATACTTCAAAGTTATAGGCAGTTGGTCACCATTGGTGGGCAATGGGTGGAGGTTCTGAGGGACATGAGCCAGCATGACTGCGGTAATGTGCCATCTGATGCGCTCAGAGCAGGTGAGGCCCAATGCATTCCACCAGGTTGTAGTAGCAGACAACAGTGAGAACTAAAATGGAACCAGGGCCCCTGAGTAGAGGCTGAGAAGGGTTCACATAATCTTAAGGTAGCTGTGAGACCTGCCATGCCTGTGGATTGTTTATTAGGAAATTACCCAGAGCACACTGCCTGAAAGGAAGTGGAACTCCGGTCACAGGTTACCTGACCGAGTCTGTATGACGGCAAAAAACAAAGCTTGATGCGGCGGAATTGATCAAACGACAACAGATAATTTATGTACCTGAAGGAAACCTTAATTAATCTTTCAGGGGAGAAATATTCTCTTTAAATATATAACTTATTGAAAAAGCACTCACACCGGGCTGAGATCCAGATGTTTTATCTCTATGCATATATTTGTCAACAAAATATCCAATATCTACATTTACATACAAAAATTAATACAAAAAAATTACAAAAAATGTACATACATATAACATATATCAACAATCATAAAGTATCTTCTGTCTCATTAACAGAAACCTTATTGCCCAAATTTCTTAGGGGGCTGCGCTAAACAATTATGTACTCAACTACGGTTTGCAACCCGTATCTGCAAGATAGCTCTTATGTCAACACCAATCTGGGGAATAAAATCTCAACCCCTTTCTATGTTGCATGGTGTTGTGGATTTCTTTTTTATCAGAGTCAAAATTGTAAGGGCTTCTTTCATCTATAAGGTCGACACTTTTCAGCCCGTTTCACCTGGCCTCATCAGGACTAGGGGCACAAAGGTAACCTAAAACAAAATAAAAGAATAATGCAATCCTTGGTATTTACATATACACATATATACAAGCTTTTACTCCTAGGAGATTAACCACACTGCTGAGAAAATTCGCCTTAAAACTTACTACAACAAGATACTTTCTGTGAACAGCAAAGGGCGTCAAAAGTACAGCCACCATTCCTATATACCTGCCCACCCTATCAATATCACCCAATAGTGAAATTCAAAAGGGAAGCATTATGTCAAATGAACAAAATAGGTCAGATAAAATCCAAAGTCTATACCAGACAGCCAAACATAGCCCCAGACTCCATTATACACCACGAAACGTGTTGGAGTGCAAGTCGCCTAAAAAAGCGCAAAGAAAACCAAAGTATAGACAGAAGGCTAAAGAAGGAATCTAACCTACGTATCTCACCGATTACGCTACATCTGTTGGGACACAATAAACGGCACAAGAATGCAGGGCTGCTCTGTAGGAAACAGATAAGAAATAACATGAAAGATACTTAGAGTATATTTGAAACAAAGTTAATAATCAATTACAGCTGGACTCTAAATTACGGAACCCCAAAAGTGACCACCAATGTACATACTTGCAATAGGGCAAAGTTCAAAAGGATATTCTTTCGCCGGTCCGGGGAAGAAAAATACTTAATGCCGCTCGCCTGGAATCTTATTTTCACCTCGGGCGAATTCTACAAAAAAAGGAACACGCACAAGAATTATAATATCGGTGGCTCCACCCACGCTTGCATGCGCATACTAGATGTATACCTAAAGGGTATAAACTTACCGGGGAACTGGATTACCAACTTGCGAGTCCTCTGTCCGCAAGGTGATGGTGCCAAACAGCACGTTGAGCGGGCAAGAACGTGACCGTGCAATGAACCTTCTAAGGTAATGGACACTAAAGACAGACTTCAAAGAACTGTCTCCGAGGTAAAGGTTCCCGGTTCTACATACAAAAGACAGACTAAACGCCTCACTATCTTTCAAAAACTTTAATGGAGTGTAAAGAACGTATATAAAAAAAGAAAATAGAACGTAGAAAGTGCTATAAAGAAAATTAGTATTGAGTAGACACCGAAAAAACCTTTCACCCAGTGAGGTGTTGCTCTATGTTGTCCCTCACAATCTATGTTAATAGTCAATATGGAAGCACCATATCCATCTATTATTTGACATTTGAAAAGAAAAACCACAGTGAATTTTTCATTTGTAAAACGAGCATAATGCCACAGAATAAACAATCCATTTCTAACCTCACTGAGATATATATCCGATCTCGATTACGGCTGATCTTGGACAGGCTATATTTGCATTGTCTCTCTAGACAAACTAAAATGATTAAGTGCTGCTCAATATTACATCTAACAGGTACTATCAACAAGTACTCCTCACCAGATTAAGTTCTAGGCTTATCATATACTGGTTATTGATGTATGAGGGCCCACATTTCGTCCCTATCATTAAGGCCTGTAGTTGCTGTGTTGTATTTCTCAATTAGTCTAGCTTCAAGTCTGTTCAACCTTGCCTGCATAGTCTCTTGGGTGACATTTTGTATTGTGATCAGCACTGTCCATAACATGTCATTCTCAGTATGTCCATAACTGTGATAGTGCTTGACTAAAGGAGCTCCTGGAGTCTTACACTTTATCCGTGATTTATGTTGGAGGATTCGGTTTTTAATTGGTTGTATCGTCTGTCCAATATAGTGCCTGTTGCAAGGACATTTTACACAGTATATAACATTTTTAGTGTTACAATTTGAGAAAGTTCTTTGAATATGTTGTTGTCCATTAATAGTAACTTCTTTTGAATTTGCTATGAGTGTACATGCAACACACCTTTGGCACATATAGTGTCCCACCACAAGAGGTAAGCCTAGCATTCCTCTCAGATTCTGTCTCTTTTCCGCTTTTTGTGCAGCTTTCACAAGTTGTTGCCGAAGATTCTTTCCTTTGTGAAATGCAAAGAGCGGTTTTGGGAATCCTAGATAGATTACCATCCTCCAATTATTTAGGATAATCTTTTGACTCTATTAGCTTTTCGGTTATATGTAAGTACACAAGTTAATTGAGTCATTTCTGGTCTTTCTTTAGGTGTAAGCAGATCTTGTCTCGGTGTATACCATGCTCTTTTTAAAGTAGTCTTGACTAACGGGGTATCCTCTACTTAGCAGTTTGTTCTTTAGTACTTCTGCGTTTGTAAAATAGTCGCTTTTATTTGTCCTATTTCTCCGTAGTCTTAAGAATTGCCCGTATGGCAAATTTTCTTTGAGACTTCTTGGCTGGCCGCTGGAGAAATGGTAATGCATGAATTCGAAAGGCATTGGATGTATAGCAACACCAATCCCTAGAAGACCTGCATTGGATATTGGTGTTGCTGTATAGACGACATTTTTATGATATGGGAAGACAAAGAAGAAACTCTGACACAGTTCTATAATTGGTTGAATATGAGATCGGCTGATCTTAAATTCACGTTATCAAGTAATAAGGAGAAGATAAACTTCCTTGACGTTTGGGTACAAACAAACTGTGGTGTCCTAGAACTCAGTTTATATACTAATCCGACAGATAGGGACACCTTGTTACATTTCTTCAAAGGAAAAAATCTTCGGCAACAACTTGTGAGAGCTGCACAACCAGCGGGAAAGAGACAGAATCTGAGAGGAATGCTAGGCTTTCCTCCTGTGGTGGGACACTATAGGTGCAAAGTTGTGTTGCATGTACACTCACAGCAGATTCAAAAGAAGTTACTATTAATGGATAACAACATATTCAAAGAACTTTCTCAAATTGTAACAACTTTATATACTGTGTAAAATGTCCTTGCAACAGGCACTATATTGGACAAACGACACAACCAATTAAAAAACGAATCCTCCAACATAAATCACGGATAAAGTCTAAAAGTCCAGGAGCTCCTTTAGTCGAGTACGATCACAATTATGGACCTACTGAGAATGACATGTTATTGACCGTGCTGCTCACACTACAAAATATCACCCAAGAGACTATGCAGGCAAGATTGAACAGACTTGAAGCTAGACTAATTGAGAAATACAACACAGCAACTACAGGCCTTAATGATGGGGATGAAATTTAGGCCCTCATACATCAATAACCAGTATATGATAAGCCTAGAACTTAGTCTGTTGAGGAGTACTTGTTGATGACTACTTGTTAGATGTAATATTGAGCAGCACTTAATCATATTACTTTGTTTAGATAGACAACGTAAATATAGCCTGTCCAAGATCAGCCGTAATCGAGATCGAATATATATCTCAGTGAGGTTAGACATGGATTGTTTATTCTCCAGTATTGGGGTGTCTTTCATAGATTCACATGCTTGAATATTCCACGTCGTCGAAGTGGGAGTCCCACGGTACATAACATAGCAATGTAGCAATAACATAACCATAGTATAGGTAAGAAAAAACCATAGAGTAGCATTGAGTCAGAGTTTTATAGCTTGAAAAGCTTGTCGCCTTTATCAGTCGTTGTGAATAGTCCAAACTCCAGCCAATCAGGCGCTAGTACCCTCTGTAATGTTCTCCTCAGAGGCTCAGGTCCTCAGATTTTCTAGGGCACGTCGTGTGAAGGGAGTCTCCCTGAGCTCTGCTCAGTTTTTTTTTTCTCATTTTTCTTCTCCAACAACTATTTTTGTCATGTCTACAACCAAGAAGTCCCTCTTCAGATCCTGTGGGACATGTGGAAAACAGCAACTTCATTCTGAGGGCCCTCATAAGAAGTGCATTTATTGCCTCTACCCTGAACACCAGGTAAAGGATTATAAAATTTGCAGGACTTGCTCACAAAAGACCTTAAAGGACAGAGAGGGGCGTCTCCTTCTGTGACTCCAGAAGTTGAAGACTATGGGTACCCCCTGCAGATGTGGAATGTGTTTGCTCGGTCCGGACTGCTTCATCCTTGAAGAGAGCCAGTGAGTCTGAAAAGGTTTCTCCTAAGACTAAGGTGGCGAAGAAACCTCATGTTGTTAAGTCCAGACCTGCCTTCAACATCAAAAGGGGTGTTTCCTGCCCCTCAGAGTCTGTCTTCAACCTCTATGCCCCTGAGATTTGACTCTCAGGCGTCCAAGACTCTGCCAGTTTTTTTAGGCAAAAACTGCTTAGACTATCTCGTTGACGAGCTAGTCGTCGCTCCTTCCGTCGACGAGGACTTCTGTCGTCGCCTCTACGACGACGACTTCAACTTCTTCGTCTATGAAGCCGGCTATGATCCTGTCGTCGGCGATATCGCCGTCGACGTTGGTGTCCGTGAAGGTGAGACCTCTGTCGTCTACGGTGCCTTTGACTTCGTCGACAGCATCTACCAAGCATAAGAAGTATTCGTCGATGCGCACTTCATCGTCGACGAACGGGTCAGCTTCGTCGACGGTGGCTTCGTCGACGGTGGCTTCGTCGACGGTGGCTTCGTCGACGGTGGCTTCGTCGACGGTGGCTTCGTCGACGGTGGCTTCGTCGACGGTGGCTTCGTCGACCGTGGCTCAGCGGCATCATCTCTCGGCGACAGCGTAGATGGATGCTTCCATGGATCTAGTTCCTCTGAAGTCTACTGGTTCTCTGCTTCAATGCCGACAGTCTTCTTTGGATGCCTTGATGCTAATTCAAACTGCTTCTCATCCTCCAGCAGAGCTGTTTCCTTCTGACGCTGGTATCGATGATTCAGAGGAGGATGACCGGTTTTGGGCTGCTCGCAGTCCCTCTGAGCTTCTAATTAAATGTCAGGATTTTGATGACGACCAGGAGTATGAGGATTTTTCAGACCGTACCAACCACCGAGCACCGGATTTTCCCATGGCGCAAATGCCTATGTCCCTTATTTCCAACCTTCAATTCATGCTGGATGACTATTACCGTTGTTTTATTAACTCAGTCCAGGCCTCTCCAGCACCACAAGTGCCTCTTCCACCTCCGCTTGCTGCAGAACCGCTTTCCACGCCTTCTACATCGGCGTCACGGTTACGACACCAGGTCACTCCTCATGTCATTGAGGATAATGATGAGGATGATGCTGACAGAGGAGGGTGAGGTGGATGATGGATCCTCCTCTCGGAATGGGACAATTATCAGATTCAAACACCATCCCCCTCCAGCTCCTCTTGACTCTCCACCGGTGGACATAGGTGGATTTCATGTCCTCATGGAAAGGGCGGCAAAGTGATTTCACCTCCCTATGGTCACTAGAGAGGAGGATTGTTTCTTGTATGACTTTAAAGCTCAGCCACAGAAACAAGTTCGGGCTATTCCCATCAGCGATTTTATTTGGCAAGAGGGTCTCAAGCTCATGCAGAACCCTAATTCCATTCCTGCTGTCCTGCCACGACTGGATTAAAAGTACGAGGCCCCTGCAAATTCTCCTGCTTGTCTTATTGCACAGCCAAAACCTGATTCCATTATTACTTAGGCAGCACAACGTTGTGCCAGGAATCCCTCGTCTCCATTATCGGCTCCTCTGGACCGTAAGGGCAGACGCCTTGATGCTATTGGTAAGAAGTTCTCCACTATGGTGGCAACTACGGTGCAGGCGGCCAATTCTTTAGCTATCCTCGGCCGTTATGACCGACAAATGTGGTCGGACATTGCTTCCCATGTAGATTTAATACCAGAACCATCTAAGGCTGACGCGATGAATTCTTCAGGAAGGGGAAAGGATTTCCTCGGAGGTTATTGTTTGTGCTGTTGATGTATCTTCTACTGGTTTTCGTCAACTGGCAGGCACTGCAGTCCTCGGGCGGCAGGGCTGGTTAAATGCCACTTCTTTCCATCAAGAGGTGCAGACGAAGATTTTGGACATGCCTTATGACGGTGAATCACTGATTGGCCAACACATCGATGATGCCCTTCAGACGATCAAGAAGGACACAGACACTGCTCATGCTCTCGGCACTATTCAATTTACAAACGGCCCTTTCGGGGTGTGAGGGGTTGTGGCTCCTCCTCTTCCTTTCGGGGAGGTTCCAATCGGTACCGACAGTACAACTCTTTTCTAAGAAACAATTACTTTTTCCATCTGCCATTCTTGATACCTACTACCCTCTCAAAGGTTGTAGGTTGAATCTCCCGCTTCTACTCCAAATGGTCACTGATTACTACCGATCAATGGGTTCTGGATATTGTGCGCAAGGGGCACGCTTTAGAGTTCGTAAAGATCCCTCCCAATTCTCCACCCAGAGGTCCTCCTGCTGCCCATCTTAAGGAACTTTTAGGTCAACTCACAATCTTCTTGAGAAAAGGCACAATCAAAGTGGTTCGGAAACTACAAAGGGGCAGAGGATTCTATTTGAGGTTCTTCCTTATACAGAAAAAGTCTGGAGAATGGAGCCCCATTCTAGACCTACGCTCCCTAAACAAATACCTCAAAAAGCAAACATTCTGAATGTTGTCTCTTCAGGAGGTGCTTCCTTTACTATTCCAGGACGAGTACATGACCACACTGGACCTCCAAGATGCCTGTTTTCACATCCCGATCCTGCCCAGACACAGAAAATTCCTCCGATTCAGAGTGGCTGGGAGAGATTTCCAATTCAAGGTCCTTCCATTTGGCCTTCGTTCTGCGCCCGAGTGTTTACCAAGGTCCTGGCACCGGTGGCAGCTTATCTTCATCTACAAGGAGTGCACATTTTTCCCTATCTCGACGACTGCCTTCTAAAGGCATGGTCATTCGAAATGGCATTCCCACACACACTACTTTGCAGGTCCCTCTTCCAGTCTCTGGGCCTTATGTTCAACCTGGAAAAGTCTCAATTTGTTCCCGCTCAACTCAGGACGTTCTTGGGGCCATCCTAGACACCAAACTGGCAAAAGCCTTTGTGTCACACCTAGCAACCTCCCTCCGGTTAAAAAGGTCCATTTCTGTTCGGCAGTTGAAGTCTTTTCTAGGGATGTTGTCCTCTTGCATTCACCTAGTCCCTCACTGCCGCCTAGAAATGAGACCCATCCAGGAGGAACTCAACAAGCAATGGGCTCAAGTTTCAGGATCCTTCAATGATATGATCAAGGTCACATCTCGGATGAAAACGGCTCTGTTCTGGTGGACTCTCGAAACAAACGTCTCTTCAGGTCGTCCGTTTCTGGTGGACACCCCAAGTTTCACTCTAACAACAGACGCATCTCTCAAAGGGTGGGGAGGGCACCTTCAGGGCCTCACAGTCAAAGGACGGTGGGATACCCACCAAAGGACTTGGCACATCAACCTTCTGGAGTTACTTACCATTTTTCTGGCGCTAAAGGCTTTTCGCACCATCATCCTGGGAGCTTCGGTGTTGATCCGGACGGACAACACAAAATGCACGCACTATATAAACAAACAAGGGGGCACACGGTCCATTTTGCTATCCCTTCAGGCTCAACAAATCTGGGACTGGGCAATCCAGCATCCAATCACTCTGACGGCAGTGCATGTTCCGGGAGCGTCCAACATTCTATCGGATTCTCTGAGCAGGTCAAACTCTTCCAGCCACGAGTGGGAATTACATCAACCCAAACTGGATCGCATCATTCGGTTATGGGGCACCCCAAATCGGGATCTGTACGCAACCAATCTGAACCGCAAATGCCCATTCTACGCAAGTTGGCTTCGCCAACCAGAGTTGTGCGGGAATGCCTTTTTGATGATCTGGTCAAAAATATATGCCTACGCTTTTCCGCCGATTCCTCTGGTCCCCATGGTTCTTCGGAAAATGAGGAGAGAACCTTGCCGCATTCTGCTCATTGCTCCCAGGTGACCTTGACAAATATGGTATACGGAACACCTGCTCCTGTGGCAATGCGACCCGATTCTGATCCGCCCACTTCCGGATCTTCAGATAATGGATCAGAGACAGATTTGTCATCCCGATCCGGTGTCTCTTCATTTAGCGGCATGGAACCCTGAGCACTATGAGTTTGCCAACTTAATCATTCCTTCAGACTGCAGAGAGGTTCTTGCTAAGGCTAGGGCAGCCTCCACTGTGAAGACATACAAACTCGGATGGAAACAGTTCTGTCTGTGGTGTGACGCTGCTCAAGTACACCCTGTTCATTCTACACCAGATCATCGTTTGCCTTTCTTTTTACATCTAGCAAAATCAGGCCTCTCGCATTCTATTTTTTTCTGGCAGCAATCTCAAGATTTTGGCACGATGGTTCCACCTCTCTTTATTCATCCAGAGTAATTCAGCAGTTCTTCAAGGGCCTCTTTCGGATATTTCCCCCAATTCGTCGACCGCCTCCTCCTTGGCACTTAAATGTTGTATTGACACAACTCATGAAGCCCCCATTTGAGCCAATCCATAGGTCGATCTCAAATTCGTTACTTGGAAGACTTCGCTGCTGTTGGCTCTCACTTCTTCACGTCGAGTCAGTGACATACAGGCTTTTACTACTAAACCGCCTTTTCTTCAATTTACCAAGGACTCTGTCTTACTCCGCACCAATCCGGCCTTTATCCCCAAAGTGCCATATGATTTCAATCTAAATGAGCCGGTCATTTTAAAAACTTTTGTCCCTAATCCTCAAACATCAGCAGAGAGGACACTCCATTCTTTAGATGTCAAAAGATGTCTGAAATGTTATCTTCAAAGGACGGCTAGTATCCGTAAGGCTGATCAACTTTTTGTAGCCTACAGACAGATGAAAGGGGCATCCAGTCACCAAACAGACTATTGCACGCTGGATATCTACTGCAATTGCTTTTTGCCATCCGCAAGCTGGGAAGCCACTTACTGCTACTGTCCGAACGCATTCTACCAGAAAAGTTTCCTCTTCTACTGTGCTGTTTGCTGGTGTACGTCTTCAACACATCTGCAGAGCTGCAACATGGTCCAGCAGGCACATCTTTACCAAGCACTGCTGTCTGGAAGCTGCTGACAACGCTGACACAGCCGTGGGGCAAGCGGTCCAACGTAATCTCCTTAAATATGGTGAGCCTCTGTTGCTTCCCTCCTCCTGTATACAAGGTAGTTTTCTATATGCTTCAGTATCTCTATCGTACTGTGTTTTACGAGTGATTTATATGTACCTTGCATTATCTTGGTATCACTGCTAACTACTCTTATTCAAGCATGTGAATCTATGAAAGACACCCCAATACTGGAGAAGAACAAAAGTTACTTACCTGTAAACTGTGGTTCTCCAGTATTGGTGTATTTCATAGATTCACATGTGACCCACCCTACTCCCCTCAGAGGCTCTACTCTTCTGCTTGATGGTTTTGTCACTCTTGTGCTACGAAAATCTGAGGGCCAGAGCCTCTGAGGAGATCATTCCAGAGGGTGCTAGCGCCTGATTGGCTGGAGTTTGGACTATTCACAATGACTTTGATAGGTTATAAAGGTGACAAGCTTTTCAAGCTATAAAGCTCTATAATTCAATGCCACTCTATGGTTTTTTCTTACCTATACTATGGTTATGTTATTGCTACATTGCTATGTTATGTACCGTGGGACTCCCACTTCGACGACGTGGAATATTAAAGCATGTGAATCTATGAAAGACACCAATACTGGAGGACCACAGTTTACAGGTAAGTAACTTTTGTTCTTCTGTGGCATGATGCTTGTTTTGCAAATTAAAATATCACTGTGGTTTTCCTTTTCAAATGTCAAATAGACCGATTTGATGCTTCCATATTGACTATTAACATATTGTGAGGGACAACATAGAGCAGCACCTCACTGGGTGAAAGGTTTTTTCGGTGTCTATTCACAATACTAATTTTCTTTATAGCACTTTCTACGTTCTATTTCCTTTTTTTATATACATTCTTTACACCCCATTAAAGTTTTTGAAAGATAGTGAGGCGTTTAGTCTGCCTTTTGTATGTAGAACCGGGAACCTTTACCTCAGACAGTTCTTTGAAGTCTGTCTTTAGTGTCCATTACCTTAGAAGGTTTATTGCGCGGTCACATTCTTGCCCACGCAACCCGCTGTTTGGCGCCATCACCTTTTGGACAGAGAGGACTCGCAAGTTGGGAATCCAGTTCCCCGGTAAGTTTATACCCTTTAGGTATACATTTAGTATGCGCATACACGCGTGGTTGGAGCCGCCTGAATTATAATGCCGGTTGCGTGTTCCTTTTTCGTAGAATTCGCCCGAGGTGAAAATAAGATTCCAGGCGAGCTGCATTAAGTATTTTTCTTCCCCGGACCGGCGAAAGAATATCCTTTTGAACTTTGCCCTATTGCAAGTATGTACATTGGTGGTCACTTTGGGGGTTCCGTAATTTAGAGTCCAGCTGTACCTGATTATTAACTTCGTTTCAAATATACTCTGCTAAGTATCTTTCATGTTATTTCAGATCTGTTTCCTACAGAGTAGCCCGGCATTTCCGGTGCTGTTTATTGTGTCCCGATAGATGTAGCGTTATCGGTGAGATATGTCGGTTAGATACCTTCTTTAGCCTTCTGTCTATACTTTGGTTTTCTTTTCACTTCTTTAGGCGACTTGCATTCCGTCACGTTTCATGGTGTATAATTGGGCCTGGGGCTATGTTTGTCTGTCTGGTATAGACTTTGGATCTGATCTGACCTATTTTGTTCATTTGACATAATGCTTCCCTTTTGAATTTCACTATTGGGTGATATTGATAGGGTGGGCAGATATAGGAATGGTGGCTGTACTTTTGACGCTCTTTGTTGTTCACAGAAAGTATCTTGTTGTAGTAAGTTTTAAGGAGAGCTTTCTCAGCAGTGTGGTTAATCTCCTAGGAGTAAAAGCTTATGTATATATTGGTATATATGTGTATATGTAAATACCAAGGTTTGCTTTATTATTTTATTTTGTTTTAGGTTACCTTTGTGCCCTTTGTCCTGATGAGGCCCAGACGAAACGGGCTCAAACGCGTCGACTTTATAGATGAAAGAAGCCCTTACAATTTTGACTCTGATAAAAAAGAAATCTACAACACCCTGTAACAGAGAAAGGGGTTGAGATTTATTATTCCCCCGATTGGTGTTGACAAAAGGGCTATCTTGCAGATACGGGTTGCGAACCATAGTTGTGTACATAATTGTTTAGTGCAGCCCCCTAAGAAATTTGGGCAATAAGGTTTCAGTCAATGAGACAGAAGATACTTTATGATTGTTGATATATGTTATATGTATGTACATTTTTTGTAATTTTTTTGTATTAATTTTTGTATGTAAATGTAGATATTGGATATTTTGTTGACAAATATATGCATAGAGATAAAACATCTGGATCTCAGCCCGGTGTGAGTGCTTTTTCAATAAGTTATATATTTAAAGAGAATATTTCTCCCCTGAAAGATTAATTAAGGTTTCCTTCAGGTACATAAATTATCTGTTGTCGTTTGATCAATTCCGCCGCATCAAACTTTGTTTTTTGCCGTCATACAGACTCGGTCAGGTAACCTGTGACCGGAGTTCCACTTCCTTTCAGGCAGTGTGCTCTGGGTAATTTCCTAATAAACAATCCACAGGCATGGCAGGTCTCACAGCTACCTTAAGATTATGTGAACCCTTCTCAGCCTCTACTCAGGGGCCCTGGTTCCATTTTAGTTCTCACTGTTGTCTGCTACTACAACCTGGTGGAATGCATTGGGCCTCACCTGCTCTGAGCGCATCAGATGGCACATTACCGCAGTCATGCTGGCTCATGTCCCTCAGAACCTCCACCCATTGCCCACCAATGGTGACCAACTGCCTATAACTTTGAAGTATTGCATGGAATGTGGACTTTGGGAACCATTTCTCTGTCACTTAATGTAACTTCAGCCGATCCCTCTCACCCAGGGATTAACTAAGGTTTCCTTCAGGTACATAAATTATTTGCTGTCGTGTCATCAATTCCGCCGCATCAAGCTTTGTTTTTTGCTGTTTATATTGCCCAGGTGCGTGTGGAGTATGCGGGCAAACCCCCTTTATATTAAAATAGGGTCTGATTGGCAACATGATCCATGGCTGCCCATGAGGAAAGTCAAGGAAGATTGAGCCTGGAAGTATGGCCAAGGCAGCTGCCAAGAAACGGAAGGGCATGGTATGTGAGAAACTGGCCCCTGAAACTCCCACGGCACAGTAAGGATGGAGGGCCATTTGAGACTGCCCCAGCGCCTCCCTAGGAGACCTGCCTGAGCTTGCTGGATTGGAAGATGATGGTGGGTACACCACGGAGGAGTTCTGCAAGGCACAGGAGAAGTGCCCAACCGTAGAGGGCATGAGGTGGCATGCCGAAGTTCAGGCAGCTGGTGACACCTCTGGGTGACACCTAGTTTTTGGGGAGAATGATCTCCTGTAACATACCTATGCATGGGGCCGCACGTGTTGGTGGTCCCCCAGTGCTACAAGGCCTTCCTACTGGACATGAAATACCCTTGGCAGGACATCTGGGACAGGACAATACCTTTGGAAGGCTTTTCTTCAACTTTTATTGGCCCGGAGGTATACATCCTCACACCTTCTGCAGGACATGTCCCACCTACCAGGCCAGTGGGAAAACAGGGAAAAGGCATAAAGGTCCTCTGAATCCCTTACCTGTCATTGGCACCCCCTTTGAAAAGGTAGGCATCAACATTGTTAGACCCTTAGATCCCAAACCTGCCCTAGCCAACAGGTTTATCCTGGTTTTCGCGGACCATGCTACTAGGTAACCAGAAGCAATACTTCTGAGAATTGTGACTGACACTGCACCTGCAGTGGTAGGTTCCTGTTTGGTATTTTCAGACCAGTGGGGTTCCTCAAGGATGTGGTGTTAGGCTTCACATCCTTGGCATGGTTACCCAGACTTTTTGTCTCTACCTCCTGCCTTTTTAGGTCTCGCCTGAGGCAGCGCATGCGCTGCTCTGGCAAGACTTTTAGTTAGTGGGCTTTAAAAAGCAGACCACAGCTTTTTGGGTGGCATTGAGCGTGCGGTTACGCGCACAATGACGAGCAGAGGCGCCATCTAGCTTTCCTCTCTTGTCCTGGTGCACGTACATCGCACACCACTCGCCAGACGTGCCTCCTTTTAAAAAAAAATGTTTTAAGCTTGCAGCACGAGGCGCGTGCACACTTGTTTCCCCTTCTCTTTCCTACCCGGTGTCTCCCTAGCTTGCTCTCTCCCCCCGTCCTGCACCTTTCCTAGCTATCCAGGTCTTGCCTATTCTAACTCTCACACTGGCTGTCTCTCTCCTACTTGTTCAGCTCCTTTCATCTTCTTTATTCTCTTTCCCTTACCCTATCCTCACTTTTAGGTGCCCCGCAGCCTCTTCTCACTTGTTGATTTACTGTCCCTCTTCCCTTGCTACCCATCCTGCTCCTTGGCCCCTTTCCTTGTGTTTCTACTCTCCCCCCTCTCCAACTCTTTCCCTCTCCCCTCAGACTCCCTACAGCCGCTTCTTTCTCATCCCTGCCCGTCGCTCCTCCTGCCCTTCGCCTTCTAACTTACAAAGTAGTGCGGCACAATCTAGGCACCTCAGGTTACTGTTCACACGATGGCGCACACACCGTGTGACACAAATGTAGTGTTTGTAAAATAAACAGGAACCACTTAGTGCGGATTTCAACTCCGGGGCTGTCGCTCCCTGCCCGGGTTGCTGCGGGACACAGCTCGTCGTCCAGTTGTCTGCTCTGTTGCTCTTGGCGCCACCGCTCATGTTCTCCCCACGTGCCTTTTCAGAGATGATCATGCTCTTGCTATTTTGTGATGCTTTAGAATCCCACATTGTACCAAGTCTTCACCATAGTATGTGAAACCGCTCCCTTGTTTATCTGCCAGCTGCTTTCTTTCCAGTCTTCCTTTACTCCAGTGCTTAAAATGGAAATAGAGATGTGCAGGTACTCTCGCTTTAAAATACCTGTGATTTAAAATACCTGTTTGCTCCAGAGAAGGGCTGGTACTTTCCCGTCAAATGTATTGCAGCAGTGCTGAGAAATGCAGTACCCGCACTTCTTTCAAATTAAAGAAGTGCGGGTACTGAGTACCGGACAGTGCCTGCCCATTTAAATCACTGCTGTACTTCCTTGCTGTCATTTACCCATTCTGTTCTCTCCGTCCAGCTTTAATTATCTCCCTCTCATCTGGCCTTTGACTCTACTCTGACCCTAGCTTGTATTCTGCCACCTCACCCGTCTGTCGCTTTGTCTTCTCTGGCCCTTTACTCCCCAGTCTCTCCCTTTCCACTGCATTATCCCCTTCCTCCATTCTAACCTCAATTCGTATACTGCCAGCTGTCCCTATTTTCTATGTCGTTGCTGTCTCTCCCCTCTTGCTCCTGTCTGTCTCCCTTCTCTTCCTCCTGCCTCTCTCCCCTCTCTGTGCTCTCTCCCACCTCTGTGCTCTCTCCCCCCATTCTCTCCAATCTGACCCCTCCACCCAGCCTTTCTTCCCCCTCTCATTCTGCCTTTCCTCTCCATTCTGCCTCAGCTCGTATTCTGCCATCTCTCCTTTTGTCTTCTGTGGCCTCGAGGCCTGATGTCTCCCCAGTTCTCCATTCTGTTTCCACCACTCACCATGTATTCTAGCTCTTTCATTCTGCCATTTCTTTCTTTAGCTTCTGACCCCAATTCGAATTCTGCCTTAGCTCTCTATTCAGATTTCTTCTCCCATTTGGTTACACTTCCTGTCCTCTTCTGTTTCATTGTTGCCTTCTCCCTTAACTCTGCCCTCTTTGTTCTCCCAGGTTTTCTTTTGACTCTCCTCCACCCAACCTATCTCTTTCTCTTATTCTTCCCCTCTACCTATTCGGATTACTTCTCTCCTTCTTTTCACCCTCCTTATTCTGTTCTCTATCTGCATCTCAATCCATTCTCCCTTCTTTGCCCTCTCTTCACTTTCACCCCGTCCATTTTGTCCTGCCTCTTCATTCTGACCCAACGCCCCTATTCTGTACACTGTTCTCCTTCAACTACATCCTGGAGCTAGGTGCAAACAAACACCAACAAAACCTCACACACTATCACACAGTGGTTCTTGCAGCTCAAGTGATGGACTTCCAGATCCTTAAAAGAGTGTCCAAAGTGCTGATATGCCATAACAATGGTGGGCAGTGCTATACAAATGCAAATTACATACTATTCTTTTCCTCACTCAACCATGTGTACCTTCTTAACTCTCTCTAATCCTTCTTTGGTTTCTGCTTCTACAATCTAGTTCCTTTGCTGGCCTGTAACCATCAGCATTGTTTAAATTTTTATATTTGTTTTTTAGGCTTGGTGAGCCTGGCCCTTTTAGGTCCCCGGAGACATTGCCGTCAAAACGTTTAAACAAGCATTGGCATAGCCAATAGGTCTCGCCTTTGGGACCTTATCAGTGTTTAGCCATGCAACAGTTGTTGTTTCACCAAGGATATTGTGCTGAATAACTAAATACCTATATGGTCCCAAAAGCAAGACCTATTGGCTATGCCAATGCTTGTTGACTGTGCAATGAAGTTAGTTTTTGGGTTAGATACTTTGGGCACTTTGCCTCTGCTAATCCGTGTCAAAGTGCTCACTTTGTAAATTGTTATTCTGATTGTTATCCATGATAGGAATATTTGATTTACTGGTAGTTCCCTGGTAAAGAGCACTGAGTGTGCCCAGGGCCTGCAAGTCAAATGCTTTTAGTGGGCCTGCAGCACTGGTTGTGCCACCCACATAAGTAGCCCTGTAAGTCTGTCTCAGATCTACTACTGTAGGGTCTGCGCACGCAGTTTGTAACTGCCATGTCGACCTGGCAAGTGTGCCCACTTGGCAGGCCCTAACCTTACCTTTTCTTACATATAAGGCACCCCTGGGGTTGGCCCAAGCTACCCCCTTAGACAGGGTGCAGTGTATGTAAAAGTAGGACAAGTACTAGTGTGTTTTACATGTCCTGATTGTGAGATACTGACAATTTCGTTTTTCACTATTGAAAGGATATCTCCCCATAGGCTAACATAGGAGTTGCTTTGGAACATCATAGAGAAATATAGTTTAGGCTCTCAACTCTGAATTTAATAAAACATCTTTTTTAGGGAGATGGTTCTAAATTGTGTGGGAAGATACCACTTTTAGAAGGTAGGCATATTCTTGTTTAACCATTCTGTGTGCCTCTGCTGTTTTGTGTATTGACTGTCATGTTTCAGAGTGACAGAAGCTGGGGATGTGCATTCCCTGTAGACAGCCACAAGGGGGTTCGAGGTGTGTCCTGCCCTTCCTGGGTGACTCATAGCTGAGCTGAATAGACCTTGGCTGCATTTATAGTGGTGCGACGAGTTTCATTTACACTTGAATAGGCTGTGTCTCCTTTGCACAATCATGTCTTTACATTCTGTGGTCATGCTGCACCAGAGAGGACAGAACTGGTTTGGACTGGGCTCAGAGACCCTTGCCACAAAGAACACAGAGAACATGAAGTAGAAGTATTGGATCTTAGACCCCAGAGAATTAGATCACTTCTGGACTCAAGAGGAACCTCTGCAAAGGAGAAAAGCTTGAGAGCTGTAAGGAGGAGCACTTCCCCCTTTGCTGTTTGTGCTTTGCTAGGTTGGCCTGCACTTGCTACTTCTGCCAAGAAGAGGACAAAGACTAACTTTGCTGTGAACCTGCTTGAAGAAGAATCTTCAAGGGCTTGTGTGTTCTGGCCTCCTGTTCTGAAATCGCAGGAACACAAATTTCACCTACAACCCAGAGACCAGCCCCTGGACTCCTCTGTGGACTCATGTATTCAAAAGGGCGCCGATTCCAGTTCCTGGGCCCTGAGAATTGTGTGGTTTGTGCTGCAAAGCAAGAACAACTCCAATGCCGTTGGACGCCGCAACCTGCACCAAGACCGAGGGCCCCGCTTGTGAAGTGCACAACGTACCACCCCACCTGCAGCGTAGCTCCGACACACTTAGATTGTCAACAATTGCAGTAATTAGTCTTCCCGACACCAGCGCTCATACCGACGCTGCCAGCGCCCGCATGCTGTTGTCGCAGAGCTGATAGCAGACAAGGGTGACTACACAAACTCTTTGACTTTGCATCGCCTCCCCAGAACAGATGCCTCACCGATGACGCTGCCTAACTACCCCTGTCCTGAATTCGATGCCTTGCCTCCTCACTGACTCTACGCCTCACCTCTACCACACTGCATCGTCCGGAGTCTTCGCTTTCAAGGTACTGTTGTTTGAGGGTCTGTGTGACTCCATGCCCGACGCAGTGCGCCTCATTATCGGTGCTGTACTTTGGATTTCGTAATAGTCCCAGGTGGAGCTATTTGCTTCTACAAGTGCTATTTTTGAAGTAACTGTTTTAAAAGTGATCTCTTAATACATATATGTTGGACTTTTGTCATTTTGGTATTGTTTGGGATACTTTTTTTTTTTTTCTTTTTACTGGTGTGGTATCCATTTGTGGTGTCTTCTCTGTTACTGTGTGTTTGGAGTACAAATACTTAAAACATTGCCTTTGGGCTAAGCCTGTCTGCTCGTGCCATGCTACTAAGGTGGTGAGCAGGGGTTATCTGAAGTGTGAAACTTTCTTACCCTGAATAGAAGGAAGGGTCCCTACTATGACAAAGGTGCAAACCTCTGTCATCTAGAGACCCTCATTTCTAACGAGTGGCGTCTGACAGAAGCACCAACTTTGTCCCATTTGGGGAGGGTGTAGGGTAACCTACAAGTTCTCCACACACATCAGCTTTTGCTGTTTGGTAGACTCAACCTTAAAATTTGCAGATTTTGTCACTAAATATCAGCTAGGTAGATTTATCAAGTACTATGGTTTACTAGTGATACACATTGACTTTTCCTCACATTTCTGTGCATAACAATCATATGGCAAGGTTCAACCACATGTTCTGCTCTATTTTATATGAAGGATGGGCACCATTTGATAGAGATACAGCAGCATTGCAATGGACTTGCATGCAAACAAAGATAATGCCAACTTACCTTCCTTGTCTAATAGTCTAGTTTGTCAACTATACCTCCTGCCATTCTTCAACCTCCACAGCACTCTCCATACCTGCTATCTCATCATCCTTTATGCAAATATGATGGTATATGAACATCTACAAGAAGAAAATGCCTGGGAAGCTTTACATCCAAGTGCTATTCAAATTAAACAAATGCATGGTTTTGCAATTGCATTTATAGTAGCGCTTCATTCACTGATGAGGTACCAACAAGGAGTGGATGAGAAGCACACTCCACCGAAAAAGAGTACATGGCTGAAAGAATGTTGAATTGTAGTGCGGCTTATATGAAAAGCATTTTGGTGTCATGCAAGATTTCCCAGAGGTGTTCTATTATGCTAACTTTAGTCACTTTGCCTAAGCACGTGACAGAGGGAAGAGGAGGAAGAGCTAGTACACATGCAATTTACATTTTGTTTTGTTGCTCCTATATGAGTGAGTCTATGTAGACCCCTCCTGCTTGTTCTCTGGATACCAGCAGTTATTGTAGATGCTGTGTAGTGTGCACCCAGGAGCTAGAGGAGAGCGACACACAGGCACACACTGGATTTGGGCAGCCAACGACAAAGTGTCCTTCCACGAGTGGTGTGAGATGTCCCAGACTAGCATGGGAGAAATACAGCCTCAGAAAATGCTCGTTAGACAGTTATCAAGGAGCGATAGAGGAGCAATGCACAGGCATTTATTGGTTACGGGCATACTCTTACAAAAGATCTAATCCGGTATCCAGATCCAAAAACAAAGAATGTAGACAAAATGGAAACGCATGCAAAAAATCCAAGCAAAAAAAATCATGGAGGTTATCTCGCACTTCCCTGCTGGTGGAGTTAAAATTCCACCCTTTCTCAAGAATTAGCAATGCTTGTCAGATTTCATTCTTAACTTGTTTAGGTCCACTTATGAGAGATAGTGAGGCAGCCCACAGGATGCTTTGGTTGTAGGCAGTCAGGGGAAGTGGTATAAAGCATCACTCAATAGTGACCGGGTTAGGCCACAGCATGCATTGCCTACTTTGATTCAGGGTAGATTCTCTAAAGGAATGTCCGACTTTTTAAAAAGGGGGCCCAGTTACAATTAATTTGATAATTCTCTGAGTTGAGTGAGTAAGCCTGTATTTCTCAAGGTCTGGGGAGTCATGGGGGATGGCGGATTTTGGAAAATTGTGGGACCAAATAGTAAATTTTCAACCCGCCATTGTTGCCCAATCCGAGCTTCCCGTCTCTCTCCCCATCACAGGTTTAAATATAATGTTTATTAATTGTAGTGATGTTAACGTAGCTTGGCAGCTGGAAAGCACTGCCTGGCCCCAATCTGAAACAAAATAGATTGGCTTTGCCACTGCTTGTTTAGTTGCTGCTATATTTTGAATAGCCACTCTGCAGCAGAGTACAGAGGTAAATTGCAAGAGCTAAGTCGTGTCAATATTGGGATACCCGTGTATTAAAGAAATCAGACCAGAGGAGAATTATTACTTGCCTCAGTTTCTGTAACTGGGAGGATGGCTTGGTGAGCTGAAAGGAGATAATGAATGAGTTAGAAGTTCAGCAATTCAGACTAGGCTTTCCATTGTTCTGAGTAGGTTTGGTTCCTAAAATATTTAATGCATTTAAACTGGGGATATGATTTGAGGCCCATAAGCTGCCTACGAAAAACCGAAGATGGTTATTGTGCCTGCTGCAGATTGCATGTAACCTAGTGTTACGGGTTTATTCCCCAATAAGAAAGAGTGGCAGATCCTGCACTGTTTGCAGAGATTTTTGGGTGACCTAATGCTCACAAGTTCCTAAACAACTACTCATAATTTCTCATTCTGGAAGGCAGTTCAGTGGGATTCTCGGTTCTATAGACATTTGCAAGTAACCAGCAAGCCACAGATTTAAATTGTTATGATGAATGAAAGGCTCTTTGATTTTATAGGGATATTAATTTTTCTTTTATAATGTTACTATACATTTATGTAATAATTGTCATATTTTTCATGATTCTCTGCCTACCATCTCTAACCTAACATCCCATCTCTCCATCCTCCAACCATTGATTTTTCCTTTTCTGCACTATACTCACTGCTTACTTTTCCAACTTTTTGCTTCCTCTTGCCCTGCCCACTGTAACTTGCTAGATGGTCTGTTTCTATCTGCAATATAACAAAAAAAACAAGTTCGCTACCTACACAACTACAGTTAGAAGGATGGATTCCTCATAATCCTTATGGCTAAGATGCCTTGGAACCCACAGGGTGTTTCTAAAAAACACTCACTCACCAACATAGTTGGTGACATGCTTCATCTTTGGGTTCACCCTGGTCGCTGAATACTTCCAGGGTGTGCCATGACACCTGATTACAGCGGAGCTGGTTTTTGTTGTGATTGTGACAGTGTGTGTGATGGTGAATGGTGATTTTAAAATTGGCTCAGGTACTCCTACCACAAATAGTGATTTTAATACTGGAGGTCCCGGTCAGCTTTTAAAACAGTGGTGAATACTTGGACTTAAATTGATCCCAATTATCCTCAATGTGGTCAATATGTTTCAGCCATCTCTCCAAGTGCCTCTATGGCTCTTGGCAACCATGCATGCAGGGGAGAGTCACTTTTTGCGAGAAAAACCTAAGTATTTTTGCCATGTAGGTAGACCTATAAAAGGGCCATGTGCAGTCCTCCTTGTGCTGCCCCAATACCCCTATATGACAATTTTTCATTTTGTCATAGAGTATCGTATAGTTATTTTTTTGGCATTTTCTTAAATAGAAGTGTAGACCCAAATTCTTAGAAAATAATGTCAAGTCAAGTCAAAAAATACTTTTATTGATTCTTTAAAAATCATAAAAGGATGGCAAACCATCATAAAATACTGATTCTGAACAGTAAATAAGCATATATATATATATAAAAAATATTATTAAAAAATCCTTTTTTAAAATTTTTTTTTGTAAACATTGGTCAGGAAGAAAACCGTAAAAAAAAACATGATCACAGTAAAGAGTCAGTCAACGGGTTGTATAATTGCTACTTGGCATGAGGAAATTTTGTCCAATTCTTTTGCTGCTGTTTTCCAGAATTTTATGGCGCTACAGGAGAGTGGAGTAGAAAGCCCTCCAAGACACCTAATGACAGCAGCTCTACATGTTCTGATCTGTTCTTTCCTTAAAATCTCCCGAAGAATGGATTTGCGTTTTTTCAATAAAAAAGGGCATATGCATAATAAATGTAATAGTGACTCCTCCCCTTGACAGCAAAGGCGACATTCCTTCGATGGCCATACGAATTTCCATTGCGGAGTTAAATCTTTTGAGGGGAATGATCCCATTCGTAGCAACATCAGGTAATGCTTTTTATTGTAAGAGATATGTTCGGTCAGGTACCGTTGCGGTTTTAGCCTCTGATATGTCTGTATCACAGCCCAAGCGTGGTATTTTTTTGAAAGTCTTTTTATCAGATAGCAGGGAGTTCCTCTTAATTGCGGAATTCACCGCATTTTTAAATCCAGACTACATTACTGATGTTGACCAGGCCTCCTCTAGCTGTAACGCCGACAAGGATTCCTGCAGCTTGTCGAGCTTGACTTTCAATCTCCACTCAACAACGATGGGCTAGAGTATTATCTTCTGCCTCCCTCATCCTCCAGTAGTACTTCACTAAAGCACCTTGTCTGGCCATGATCTGGTTTTTTAATCCAAATTCTAAACGGATTTGGTCTTCTGAGATATGTGACGGGATTGAAAACAGTCTTTTGAAAAATACAGATTGTGCTGTATTTAAGGTGGTTGCATCCTTGGTATTCAAGATTTCTGAGCCATACGAGATGGAGGGTAAACATTTTGCGGCTATCACATGTAGCAGGTGACTGGTAGAACAACCTATGAGCTTTTTTTTCATGACTTTGAAGGCGAACAGTTGTTTTGCTTTTATACTTCCTTGTTCCACGTGTTGGTTAAAGTTTAGCTTGCTATCTAGCAAGAAACCTAGATATTTGTAAGAGGTAACGCGGGCCAATGGTTGTTCGCCCAATTTCCAGGAGAAGGTATACCTGGACGATGTCTTATTATGTTTTGAAAAACGCATTACTTTAGTCTTTTGGTGATTGATCGTAAGTTGGTTTGAGGTGGTGTAGGCTCCTAGTCCCGTGATCAGTTTCTGCAGGCCAGCTGGTGTTTGTGCTAGCAGTACTATGTCATCTGCGTACTGAAGGCATGGCGTTGGTATTTTGCCCAGTTTTGGGGGGTCAGCTGGAATTGACTGAAAACATTTGTCAAGATCTGGCGGGTAAATGTTGAACAAACAAGGCGCTAATACGCAACCTTGTTTTAGCCCGTTTAGTGTTGGGATCTTGCCGGTGACCCTTGACCCATCTCCTTTCTTGATTTGCATCCAGGTATAAGAATACAGGTTGATAATGGCCTCCAAGAGTCTAGACGAGACCCCCCAGGCCTGCATCTTATCCCGTAGAGAGGCTCTCAAAACTTTGTCGAAGGCCGCCTTAAGGTCCACGAAGCAGGCGTACAGGGGCCTTGATTTTACGAAGGCCTGATTAGCTAAGAGTGACCGCAGAGATGTTCGTTAGGGGGCCCATCCCCGCCCGAAATCCGGTTTGCGTGGGAGGTATTTGGTTTTTTAGACTAACCCAGGCCTCTAGTTCTACTAAGAGGTTAGATGCGTAAATTTTCGCCTCTACAGCTATCAACGCGATCAGTCTGTAGTTGGAGGGGTCCGAACGGGGACCCGACTTGTAGATTGGATTAAGGATACTTCCTCTCCAGGACTCTGGGATCAAACAATCTGCTGTGACTTTGGAAAAAAGAGGAGTCAGGACTTGGGACCAGAATGCAGGGTCATGTCGAAACGGGACATTTGGTAGGCCGCTCGGACCTGGGGCTCCCTCCGATTTTAAGTTCTTTATAATTTTTAGAACTTGAATTTCTGTGAACAACACTGAATCCCCAGATGGTTCGAGGTTATTGATACCATTAACTTGGTCTCGGCCTCCTGCCTTCTTCACTGTTAGTGCTTCACAGTTTGGAGCCGAACGAGGTACAGCTCCGTTGTATAGGAGTTCGATGTGGGCTCTCCATGTGGCCTCCAGTATATCTGAATGATGATGTTGATTCCGGCCATTGGTTAGTTGGTTTATTTGTTCCCAAAAAAGCCTGGAATCCCCCAATTTGCAAGCGTAATGGAGTTTGGCCCAAATATGTTCTTGATGCTCTTTTTTTATGAGTTTTATGTCATTTTTTAGCTGTTTTCTAGTTCTTGCGATTAACGGCAGAAGTTCCTGGTGGCATTCTGGTCCACGAGATCGTAATTGTCTGAGGTATTTGTTTAGTTGTTGTTTTTGTTTCCTCAGATTATTGTTGAACCAGAGAGCCCCTTTTGAATTTCCAGCTTTGCGGGCATGGGTATTTTTTGAAAATACATTGTTAATTTCAAAAATAAAAAACTCCCACGCTTTTATAGTTAGTGTTTCGGGATTGGGTTTTTCCAGAAGACTGGTATAAGTGTTTGCGATGGCCTTGATGATGATCTTATTACAGCGAAGGCGTTTTAAATTATAGCATTGTGTTAAAGATTATGGCGCCTTTACTTTCGCTGAGATTTTGAAAGCTATTGATAATGTAAAATATTGTGGCTGATGATCACTTTCCGCCCTATCTTTTATCTGAAAATTCGTGATGTGTGGAAAAAGGTCGTAATCTGTAAAGGTATAGTCTATAGTAGAGCGTGTTATTTGTGTAACCCTGGTGTATGCTGCAGGCGGTCGGCCGGACCTTGGCCATTCAGTATGCACATTGAAAGGTCTTTCAAGCGAAATGCGCATTTCTTGCCAGAAGTATCCTGTCGGTTGGGGGCTTGTATGGGCCCCTTTATTCCCTTACTCCTATCGTATAGTAAATTCATATTAAAGTCGCCCCACAGAATAATTTTAGCATCTGAATAGGCAAGTTTTAATGTTTTTATTCAAGTAATTAGTTGTTCAATTCTTAGCTTCTTTAGATTAGATGCAGGATGAATATAGATGTTGAGAATGAGCAGGGTGTAGGTCTCCAGGACGTCTATTTTGACGCACAACATCCAGGAGCAATCTAAATCTACAATGGAAGCCTGCCATGGAATTTCTGTAGAAATAAAAGCAGAGAGACCTTCTTTTGCTCTTCCATATTTGGTGGCTCTCTTAGCTGGATTCAGAAATTCCTTAAAACCTATTACGGGGGATGGAGTTGTCTGCCAAGATTCTTGAAAAAGGATAATGTTATATTGTGTGATAAAGTCCATGAAATCTGGGTCTTCTAATTTTGAATGAAGGCCGTGCACATTCCAGGAGCATATGTTACATCCTTGGTGTGAGTGAGAGGCTTGTGTTGAAGATGTTCATGCGTTTCCCAAGGATGTGTCTCCTCTATTTAATACCCAAGGTGTCGAAAGCTTGCCAGCTTCGGGGTACTCGAGTGATGGTAATTTTCCTGGCCTGGTGCTCTTTATCCCTCGTTTGACTTTGATAATCTGGGCCTTTTGCCCCTTTTAGGAGACTCTTGGTATTAGGGAGTGGTTGTAATGGGCTGGGATAACGCGGGGGAATTATCTTTTTTAATTCTATTCCCCATTTGGCAAATGTGTCCTTCTGCTGCCAAATGAGGTAGACAGGCGTTTTATTGGAAAATGTGGTAATTGTAACTTCGTGACCGGTGAAACTCAGTTTTTGATTAAATTCAATACTTTCGATGTCGTTGGCGTTTGTTATTTAGGGATGGGAGAGCTTGGAATAATTTTAGCAAGACATTTCTATTTAATATGTCATGCATTCCCCGTGAGACATATTGTGGATTGAAGATAACTTTGTTATTTACTGGGGGATCGTACTCCGATTCATTATCCAAGATCTTTTCCGTATATTTCACCACCCTTGGCTCTCGTGGGGTCTGAGATGGATCTCGAGGTTCTGATTTGTTTTTTTGTTTGTGGTTTACGCCATTTGTTTCCGCTGGTCGCCTTACGTCAGTACCGGTTTCTTCTACCGAGGTGGACACGCCCTGGTTTATTTTCCTTTCTGCCGACTTGAGGCAGCTCACTGATACTTGTGTTGCCTGAGTTTTAGAATTGTATTTTCCCTTCCCAGCTCCAGATTTGAATAAGCTGTATAATTTCCTTGGCGGAGGCGACTCCCTTAGGTTTTGGTTCGAGGTATTGAACATGATAGGTGAATTTGGGGAAAAAGTTGATTGCTCCTTGGGGGTTACCGCTTCCGTACTGCTATGGGTTACGATAACTTCTTGCGGTGTTCTATTTTGAATTGATGTTGCCAGGGACTGATCTGATACCTTGCTTGTTTGCACTTTCTGGATTTTCTCAGACGTTTACGTTCCCGTTTTGATAGAATCGTAGGGTCTTTTAGCTGTCTTTCCAATGATTTATTGTGTTGATCTTGAGATGGACAATCATGGGCGCTTAAGTTGTCGGGAACAGTTGGTAGATTAAGTATGGGTACAGTTGACTCAATGAGTTTGATCTGTATGGGTGTTGATTCTGTTATGCTACTTTATTGGCCTACGGAAGGATTGGGACATTCTAGGTTAAAACCCTTGGTGGCTACGTTTTCTTGCACTGATATTTTTATTTCATCATTCTTAGTTGGAATTGTAGGCTTAGTTGCAACTTCCCTTGTTGTGTTCAGTAATTCAGTGAGTATGGTTGGAACTGAGGCTAGTTTGTCAATTATTCGGGTACAATGGCACATTTGGAAAGTAGTTTCCCGATCTTGCTGTACCTTCAGGATCATCTCATTGAAACTTTGCAGTTTTTGTTCGACCCCTTGAACATGGATTGCAAGGATATTTATAAGGTCTACTTGAGTATCTAATTTATCTGCGTGTAAAATCATTGCTTTACCAATTGTGTCCATTGTACTTAGCAAGTGGGGCCATACAGTGAATGTTGATGGAGCTGAGTTAGCACTGTGGTCCGAATGGGGCAATTGCCCTGAGGGTGGTTCGCTTAAACGAACTGGGGAATTGATAGGTGATGCCTTTTTTTGGTTTTGTGATATCTTGGAGGCTGATCCCGTGTAGTTTGAATGGTAATTCGATGCATCATTTTGTTTATCCTGCCAAGGGTATTCTGTCATTTCCGACGTGTGGGAGAATGGGTCGGCAGGGATTTGGATGTCAAAACTTAATTTGGTTATCCCCTGACTAGTGGGGTTATGCCCCCCTTCTGTGGATCGAACATGCCCGTGGGACTGAAGGTGATTTTATTGTACAGGTGTTTTGAGGTACTTTTGCTGTGGTGATTGGCTTTGTCACTGTGACATTATGACCACAGTATCTTGGTGGAGTTTGATGTTCTTGAGACTGATATGGAGAAACCGGGTAAGATTGAGATTGATGGTGATGAATTAGAACCTCAGTTACCTGGGAATTTTTCCTTTGATAAATCTCCAGGGGAGGCAGTTTTTTAAAAGTTGCTTGTTGGAGGCTCTGGTTTTCTTGATTTTCAGCACCCAAGATGACTAAACCCGCATATTTCTTTTCTTTCCATTCTCTGTCAGTATTTATTGTGTTTCTATCCCCTGGTGGGGTCAGGTTTGATTATTTTTTAATTTGTGGGGCTTTAGCGGTTTTTATTGAATTAGTATAATTGGTTGCTTTCATGACATGACGACTCCAAATTTCCTCCATTGTTTTGGCAGCTACTTTTAGGAAGTCCGTTATCAATGCCCGTTTGCTGCTATTTGGACAGGAGTTATGCCTATTTAAGGTCGTGCGGTTTGCCTTCTTACTATTCATGCACTTAGCTTGTGAGGCTGCCTCTGTGGAAGTTGTTTCTATTGTTTCCAAAGTTTTTGCCATAAAGTTTGGTACGTCAATTGTTGGTCCACACTCATGCCGTACTCCTCCTGCTTCGATGATATCTGTTACATCTTTGCCCTCTATATTTTGTGTGCCCAAATCTGCCGAGGACTTGTCAGAAGGATTACACATTTGAGCTGGGGTATTGGTCAAAGTTCCTTCCTTGTCCTCGTCTGTTCCATTTTTGGCTGGGGGTTGGAGTTATTATTCTTTCTTATCCCCTCTTCTTATTTTCCCTGACCGCATATCTGTTTTTTGTCGGTTATATGGGCCGACACTCTAACAGACTGTAGAGTCTAACCAGCAGCGGCAAACAGTTTTGGCGGTTTTTGGAACAAAGCAGAGTATTACGGAGTGTTTGCTTCTTGAAGAGAGAGACCACCAGATATGCTATTTTAAATTTTTATGGGCTTGGACGCATTTGAGAATTGAGAGTTAGGATAACTAATTTACTTAAATACAATCATATGCCCAAGGGCGATACCACAATGTGACACAGCTTCTACTTTTATTTACAGTTACTTTCTGACCCCAGCTCTCTTTGCGCTCTTTGCTCACCTCTGCTCTTCCTCCATCCACGGCTTTCCTGGGGCCTTTAGCTCACACACTCCCCTGGGCTGCTCTTGTGGCTTGCTCCTTGCTTCTTACTCCTGTGACTTCCCCCACGCTTCCTCTCCTGCTGCTGCGGGGGAATCACTGCTCCCCACCTGCTTACCGCTTCAGCTTACGCCACCTCCTGACGCTATGGGGGAAATGCTTGAGGGCTCCCTCGTCCACAGTGTCGCAGCCTGACAGCCGCCGACACCAGCTGGAACCAAATCAGGCTGCTCCTGTGCAGGCTGCTCCTGTGCAGCTCGGATGCGGTAATGGCAGTAGGCGGCGGCGGTGAAGACCGCAAAGTCACGGGCACCACCGGCGAGGGTGATTCTCCAGCAGCGCCCCGATGCCTGATTCCCGGGCGGCAGGCGGGTGGCGGCAGGCGTAAGTTTTCAAAATGAGTTGCGGAACAAATCCGGGCTGGGCGTCTGGCGTCCGGAGCTCCGCTCGGCACCAGCGAACTACAAAACCCGGCAACTGGAGCGTCTGCGTCTGCGTCAGCGGCACTCCCGTAGCTCTCCCGCACCGCTGCTCATTCGGGGCTCAGTCGGGGCTATTTCTTGATCACCTGCAGATTTTCCGCCTCACAGCGGCTCTCCGCCACCACTCATGTGGGGCTCTGAACCTCCGGAATCCCAACCTCTGCTCTCCGCTGTCCCGTCGCTCGGCCTCCTGCTGCAGTGCTCTATACGCTCTATGCGCTCTGTGGTCCGCTCTGAAGACCATAGAAAATAATGTGCACATATGCCATATCGCATACGTGATTTAGACAAGCAAGACACAAAACAGACCTATAGCGTGAAAATGAGGAAATACCTCATTTGTAACTGGCATATCTACATTCATTAAACAGCCAACAGCACTTTGCAACTGCACATGCATGTGTGTAAATTCCCTTGCATGCAATATTTTGACTACGTCTAAAAACGAACTGAATATTGAGGTCAATCACTACATGGGTTGCTTAGAGGGGTGGATCCAGTTGTCATACCCTGTAAACCACGATGTTCCAAGACATCTTAGCCTTAAGGATTATGAAGAAGTCGTCCTTATAACTGTAGTTGAGTAGGTAGCGAACTTCTTTTTTAGGTCTCGCCTTGCTATCGCGTAAGCGATCGCAAAGCGAGACTATAGTAAGGGGCATTTAAAAGTGCTCCGAAAAGCGGATTGCATGGCGAGCACGCGCACAATCACGAGCATCGTGCCGCCATGCAATCCGTTTGGCATCGCACTTCAAAGGGTCCGCTCCCCCGCCTGGAATGCGCGCCCCCGCCAAGCGCGCGCGCGCCACGCTCCGTTAGGCTGGTCTTGTTATTTTTAGGCATTGGGAGATTAAGGGATTCGCCCAGAATCACAGGCTTTTGAGCTGAAGCCGAGATTCGTCCCTGGTTCCCCAGTACCAAAGTCAGCAGCTCTGATATAACCCCACATCGATCCTCTCCCTTACCTTTTCCTCATCTTGCGACCACTAAAATGATTTTTTATATTTACCAAACCCATTTTATATTTATCCCCCTACTCGCTTCTTCTCGCCATCTGCTTTTTCTTTATCTCACTCTCTCTCATCCCTTTGCTTCTCCCTACCTCCCTCCAGCACACTTCCTGGTTTCTTTTTTCATATCCCTTTATGCTAAATTCCATCTCTAACCAAACTTCTAAACACCTCTAGCAAAACACTTCTTGTGCTACTAGTACTGCTTTGTGTTCTCTCACGAAGCACCATTGTCGAGGGCAGTAGTGATGCCAGCTCCTTCCTCCTCCCAACACGTATGCCGTGGGTTCGTTATACCGTATATTAGTTTTTGTTCTGCTCTGGAAGCTGTCATTACACACTGTGCTGCTTGATGAGTGGAATTAAAGTCGAAAGAAAAGTTTTCGTCGGTCGATTTCAATAGTGGGATTATTTTTATTCTTACAGTCATGTCAGTCAAAGAAATACATTTTCTCTCTTTATTCTGCAGATGTTTGGAGGCCCTGCTTTTTACTATCTGCGTAGTTTAAATTGATTTTGACAAATAAACCTTTCTCTAAAATGCATCATTTCTTCACGTATTTCTGTCATCACGTGGTCCATTAGTTCATTTCTTTTTTCATATTGAAGCAGTTTCATCTCTTTATAGTTTTCTTTTCAAAAACGATACCAGACACGAATCCGGATTTCTCTTTTGGAAACCTCCCAAACTTTGTAGGATCGTTTTCACTTATTTCTAAAGCCCGACCAAGCTTTGTCAATTTATGCGTCCTATTCCCGTTTCTACTGTGTACTGTTTGTGAGAGCCACACCTCACCACACCAGAGGCACAATACAATGGCTTCTATTTGGGATTTCCACTCTATTTTGTGCTCGTGAAAAAAAAACCTGCAGCAACAGAGTCTGGTAGTGAGTCTCCATGTTGTCATTTTTGTTTATTTTGGTATGTTACACTGTCAGTATTTCTGTAGTGCATTATACTATGGTTGCATTTCAGAGCTTTCTTGATCTGTGTGCCTTTTCGCCTGGTTCTGTTTTTTCCATTATTCCACTGTGAATTGCCTTTTGGTTTTGTATAGGGAGCAGAGAAATGTGCAGTTTAGTCATGTTTTGTTTTTTGGTTAATGAGAAAGTAAAATATTTTTTTCCCTGCTCAAGATTTTGTAATGTGTTACGTGTATGGATGGATGTGCCTAATGGCTTTGCCATTTGTAGGTCTTGTTACAGAGGGCCACCAACTTCGCCAAGCCTCTGATGACTGTACATTTTAGGCTCCTTTTTGGCATGCCGTATAATTTGCTCTGCACTTTGAATATCGCCCACGTTTATTATATTGTACACCTGCCTGCTGTTCTGTGCCTATAAAACTAACTTAAAGCGGTCTCGAACACACCCATCCCCCATTACCTCCCAGGGCCTTTATGCACCGGGTGAATTGAGGTGAGCAGGTGGTACAGCACAGAAAGTGGTTTCACATCTGATGTCCTGACTCACACCACAGGCTCATTGCACGTGCGCACTGATCTCTTGCATTTGAAAACACATTGTTTTTCCTTTATTAATGTATTTCACAATGCACACAACAAAAGACAAAGTTATGGTGGCCATTCAAGTGCTTAAACAAGAAAGTGTGATGCCGAGACTTACAGATACTGGCTGCCAACGGGTCCGCGTCTCCTGGTGATGTGAGGGTGTCCTTTCCACTGGCCATTTCCGAGGAGAAGGCACCAAAACACACGTGCTTGCATACAGGCCTACTTGTGACAAATGTAACAAGCATTTGCAATGCAACAGGGCTCGCATTTGCAAGACTGTAAGCTATTGGCATTGTAAATGACAATGACTCTTATGTTTTGGAAACCAACACGTAAATAAAAAGCATTGCCATTTACAATGCCAATAGCTCCGACTCTCACAACTGCGAGACCTATTGCATTGCAAATGCTTGTTGTTATATTAGTTATTGCTTGGGAAGGTAAACAAGCTCTTTACCCTTCTCTCTCCATGTTTGATCACTGTTTCTTTCTCCCTAATTCCCATTATCTCTTCCTTCCTCCTCATGTCACCCTTTGTTTCTTGCTCCTGCATCGCCATTTGTCTCTTATGAGTATCTACAATTCTCCTTTTTAGGTCTCGGCTAGCGAAGGCTGCGCTTGCGCAGTCTCGCTCTTGAGATTTAATGACTTGGAGTAGTGGGGCTTGAACCCGCCCCTCTTCTCTCCTCTTCTCCATTGGCTGTCCTCTTAAATGCTGGGCAGCCATTGGAGAAGAGCTTTGTCTCTCCAAACAAGCCCAGTCACTTTCGGATTTGTGGGCGTGTTTTTTCGATTCTTTCTCTCCTGTGGAATGTAAACATTCCAGCCAATGGCAAGAGGAGAGAAAGAAAAACACGCCCCCGAATCCGAAAACGCTGCTGCGTTTCTCCGAGGCATTTCTGCTTGACCTCGGAGAAAGGCGGTGGTGTCTCCGTATGTTCTTGCTACCTGGATTGCTGGAGTGAACCCCCGTGACATTTTCTGCACCTATTCATTTTGTGGAACTAACCATCCCTCCTTCAACTGTCTGGTAGCAGTGCTGTGGATGCTTAAACTACCGCTGTCCATTCGTGAAACACGGCAACAACTTTTTCACCTCAAGAGGCGCCCGAGTGGCTCTGTCGGGCATTAGTTTTGCTGGACCTCTGGCACATCTCTCTTCCTAGAAGAAAATGTTCGGAAAACGATATTTTCCAGAGACGCTTACTGCGCCGGTCGGCCGTCCAATGGGAATCAGCACTAATACTCAGCGCCGCGATTGGCCGATGCAGACGTACCGAAGGCTACAAAAAGAACGGCGCGAAAATCCGCAAGTGTGGCATATTCTGTCTGTTTGACCGACCAATAAACGCGGAGGACCTTAACGCTATAAGAGAGCGGGTAACCATTGTGGGCGGGGCTAACAGGTGTTGAGGGGGTAACATAGGTGAATGAATTCAGGGGCCGCGGATTTTGGGGGGTCAGTTTTACGACCTAAAGCCAGTCCCGTGTGATAGGGTGCAGGGTACTGGCATTACATATTTGCTGTCCAGGGGATGCTGTAAACGAGAACCCCAGACGGTTTATGGGTTAGAGCGCGGGGAAGGTTGGGGACTAATGATGTTGTAGTACATGTCACAGGATGTTGTCGCTTGTCGGACACCTTTCGAGTGAGGCCCACTGCTCCGTCACATGAATTGCCTTCCTATAGCTCTGTCCAGGAGTAAAACGTGACTTTGTAAGCCACACATAGTTTTCAGCCCAAGTCTTCAAGAGGGGCGGGTCCCTTCGTGCCCTGGACCGGCAGTAGTTGAAAGCTGGCGCGAAACATGGCCTATGTTCTGCCTTTAGCTTTACAGAGAAAACCTGTATCAGTTTCTGAAAAATGGCTGTACAGTCCACTAAGACAACCCATGTCAGTGAGAGCTCATGTTTATATTTTGTTTAACTTAATTTATTTTCCCAAGTGTTGCTTTCTCGCGTTTGTTTTGTATTTTTCTTTTCACGCAGTAATTACTCTAATAGTATTTAGTATACTTTTTATTTATTTTATTTAATGCGATTTTATATAGCGCGAACATTACCCGAAGGTGTCAGAGCGCTTTACAGCGCTATATAATGCTAACTGGGTGGGCTTTAGGTGTCAGTCGTATAGGCTATATACTACTGTGACCCAGATTGTTGATGGGTGTGTAATGCCGCATTTGAGATCTCTGAAGCAAAGCGAAGTTCGATTTTCTCTCAATGCCGGTCAGTGGGGCATAACGGTGTTCAGAATACATGCTCTTGGTCCTAGGCCACTCTGCAGCTCGCACAGTGCAATGGTCATCAAGTGCCAATTGCAAATGAGATTGTAAGCCGAAGTGGGTAAAGGAGGTACACAGCTCTCTATCCATTTACAGTGGATAAGTAAATGGAAACGTACTGCTTACAGCCAAATGGGTGCTTAGTGTGTGTATTGGGAGGGTGAAGAGGCGATGCAAGGAAGTGCATGCAGGAATGAACGAAAATGATAAAGAGGAAAGAGGAGGTGTGAAATGTGCAGATGGAGGATTTCAGAAAGATATGGGGAGAAAAGGAATGCATCTTGGAGAGGCTACAGAGGCAAAAACAGAGATTTCAATATTCCTCCGGCCTCTGCCCTGTCAACAGACCTTAGTCATCTTTAATTCATACTTTTATAATTGAAATCTTTACAACTCGAATTATTTACAACAAAGTAAATTGTTCATTTGACTGATTCTGTGAACAAGCATTGGCAAAACCAATAGGTCTGACTTATTTTAGATGCGTGTAATAGTGTGATATATATTTTGTTAGAGTATCGGAAAACTCGGGAGTCCAATTCACAAAGCTTCCGCAGTCATAGCAGGATCTCCGACCTAGTGGCGGGATCTCCATCATGAGCATCACCAGTGCGGGTATCCTGCAAGGGCTGCAGAGGCTCCGAGTCAGGGCCCTCTGAGCGGCACCAAAATGCTGATGGGATGAATTGTATTCCTTTAAGGCCACACTCTTTATTACATATGCTTTCCTCTTGGAAAGCATTCCTAAGATATATTTGTTAGGTGATGCCCCTTCTAGAACCTCCCTTCACTTTTTAAGCCTTTCCAAAGCTCCACTCACTGGATGGGTGAAATGGGGTAAATGTACCCCTTGCCCTCTCCTAGAGACATTTCTAAAGGTTCCAGATGAAGGCTGAGAGCGATACACCTCACACCCTGAAGTCTTGTTTGCTAAAGTACAATTCAGAAGACTTGCATTTCTTAGGTTTGTGTGACTACCTCCTGCTGTCTCCATTCAGGTTCTTAGATGTGCTTCTTTATGCTTGTCCTTTTTTCTTCCATTATAAATTCATGGCCATGATTTACAGGAAATACCTGGCCTGTGGAAGACCACCTCACGCAGGAGACTTGGAAACGAGAGCTGTGGCGATGGTGGGGCCAATTCCATGCTTGGGTAGGCTTCAGGTTAATGTCTCATTCGAAAGTGTGTATTGGGTAATGCAGGAGAAGTTGTGGTTCTGCAGTGCTTTCCACATGATTAAGGATTTATCGCACTAGCCACATCTGCAGCATAACTTTCAGATTTTAACAAAAATGTTTCTATATCAAAAAAAAAATTCTGCATTACGTAGATGGAAAGTTACTAAAAATATATTTATATGCAGTGGAGGAGTGGGTGTGTTTGCGAAGGTTAAGTGTTCACCTTTCTATTGCGGAGTGTTGTGTTCGGGTGTTAAGCTGCTACTAAGGCGGTCAAGCATTTGGTTAGACAGCCGTGTTCTGTGTTAAAATGGAAAAAAAGTTGCCAAATACAGTCACAGGAAATTTAGCATAATGTGCATTCTCTTGCTTCATGTCAGTCAAACCTGTAGCATAATTTGATCATCTATGTTGTGTACTTCAGTGGCCCTGCTGACATGTTAAGTAAGCCCTTCTGTCCGGTTAACCCCACACGAATGCACATGAAATTTACGCACCCAAGAATTCCCAGTAAATTGGGTGTTTTCTCTTATATTCCTTCCCTCTCGCATTTACTTATTCAGTGTCCTTAGAACTGCAGGTTATACTGCATAATCTGACATTTCCTACTGAGTTCTGCTAGATTTCTCAATAACTTTAGTTTTCTATGGTCCGTCAATAGCTGAAGTACTTGGTTACGTGAGTTGTGTGTGAGTTGG
This sequence comes from Triturus cristatus, assembly GCF_964204655.1. NCBI lineage: Eukaryota > Metazoa > Chordata > Amphibia > Caudata > Salamandridae > Triturus > Triturus cristatus. Next base: position 397,778,711 of record NC_140583.1, on the reverse strand, counting down.
TGAAGGCTGTCAGACCGCCTTAGGTCTCAAATCAATTTGGAAGTCGAACAATCTACCAGCCATCACTTAGGGTCTTCCGTGGTGGGCAAAGAAACCGCAAAATGCCCAGAGAGCAGGTGCACAAATCCTGCAGTTAGCAGTTTGGGAGCACTCCCGGGTTGTGACATTGTGACGTGTGCGTACCGTTGGGGTGCGTGTCTGTGCATATGCAGGCTTGTGTATACACGAAAAATCTGCAAAGAGAGAATTATCGCGCGTTTTACCAAAAAAAGAGGGGGCATATTATCAAGCATTCGGATGTAGTCATCGGATTCATGGCTGCTCAATCCGACGCATAAAAGCAGAGTGATTTCACAAATGCCCGCCACTGCCTGCCAGTTGTACATTTTGAACTCAGACTGCATATTGGCATCATATATTTGCTACCAAATCCAAACCATATGTCTTCGGACAAATACACATTCGGGTCTTGGGCAGTTCCAAAATGGGCTCTTTCTGCACATTTTTAGTTCAAGGGAGTGTCCATACTAATTTGAGAGTGATTAAGCTATTGACATTGTAAATAACAATGCTGTTTCTTTAAATGTTTATAAAAATTAAAACATAAACAAAAATAATGTCATGAGCAATGCCAATAGCTCTAACTTTAACAATGCCGAGACCGTTGCATTGTAAATGCTGGTTTCATTTTCGCTGAGTCTTTTTGCAAGGAGTCTAGGAGGCAGAGCCAATACAACTAATTGACTTAATGGAGAAGATCTCTGCCACCCCTCCTCAGCAATACATGCACTCCTGTTTTCTTGTTTTTTCCAGCGTCCTTACAAAAATTTGATGGCACGCTTGGTTCTGTGGCCACATTAGCCAGAGATTTCGTGTCTGCTAGGGTCTGGACAAAGTGACCAGTACATGAAGTGGCTTCTGGAATCTCTCTTTCCAGGTAATCATAGCTTGGTTTATCCACTTAGGTCTGGTCTGCTGCTAGGCCCTGTGGCCAACCCTCCCAAAGGCAGCCAACTCAGTGCTGCACATAGCCTTCTGCAGCAGCCAACCCCACGCTGCACACTGCCTTTGGCAACAGGCCCTGGTCCTCCTCCCTCAGTGTCATATATATTTTAAATAGAAGGGGGCCTCATGCCCCCCCTGTGACATCGAGGTCAGCAGTTCATCGAGCGTGGTGTGGAAGATTCTGACATGAGTCCCCCTGCTATTAAGTCTTTGAACTAATGTAACTGGCAGAGACCTGTCAAGTCCTAGGTAAAGAGCTTCCCTTCCAGGCAGAAAGTGATGTGGAAAGGGTGCCCCCATGAATAGGTCTCCCCTTGCTCCATAGATGCATTGTGACCGGTCTGAACTCTCGCATTTTCTGTAGAGTGATTGCTGCTAAGTCCTGATAGCGCATCGGTGTCTGGTCTTTGAAGCTAATGGGGTGTTTCTCTCTAGCCTTAGGTAATATTTCCTGATTCACTTGAAAATCATGGATGCATACTAAAATGTGCGCCGGGGGGGATCTTTCCTGAACTTGGCAGTCCAACACTGTGAGCACGATCAATTTTTATTTCCGTTTCCGGAGGTGCCTCAAAGATGTGGCAGAAGAGGTCTCTGACATAGCTGAAAAGATCCTCACCCTCTGCCTTTGATGCTATGCCCCTATTCGGATATTATTCCAACGGGATCTGTTATCAAATTTCTCAGCATGTGCTTGTAGATCTATTTGCTGCTCACAGTCTTATGATCTACTGTTGAAGGGATTGCACCTCCTTTTCCCTGCTGTTACCTTGTTCCTCCAGGGTCGCAATGCGTTCCCCCAGAGAATCCAAATCTTTCCTGACCTCTTTGATGCCCTGTGACAGATCCCGTTTAACCGCTTGCAAATCTTCTCTGAGACACACAAACAAGGATTCGAGGAAAGAGCTGTTTACTGACTCTTCCCCTGGGGCTTCGTCTTGGATCCATAGAGGCTCGGGAGGGGTGTTGTGATCACCAGAGAGGCCCCCGGATGGTCTGGTGAGAATCCCCCAAGGGTGCGGTCTGTTTTTTTTTTTTTTTTTTAGAGCGGCCAGTCGCCATCATCCCTGGCAGTCGGGTAGAACCTATCTAGTCCTGTCCCATGTTAGGGGCCTATCATAGGTCTGTCGCCTTGTGTGATTAAGGCAGCCCAGTAGTTGCTCATCTAGCCCCAGCAACACAAGGCCGAATCGCAGTAGATGTTCAGTTCAAGGTGGGCTCTCCCCACAATGTGTGTCTCAGGGTGAGCAGCTGCTGGCAGAGGTAGTGTCGTTCCTCACAAAAAGGGGGATTTGTCTGATCTCTCCCCCAGCACAAACAGTCTTTCCCCTAGCATGGGGCCTCTCCTGCTGCTAGGCATAGGGGTGTGCTATCCAGAGGGGGGCATATGGCTCCCGCAGCTCGCTGCATGCTTTCTAAGGCCCTGAGAGGTTAAACCTTGTATATCTACTCTCCACAGGAGCAGCCAAGCTCCCGCCATAAGACGGCGTAGGCAGCTGTGCCCCGCTGCCGCTATCTGCTACTCCAGTTTCAGGCACTGCTCCCGATTTGTCGTGTAGCTGCCGTCCTCTGCGCCAGGGGTGGGCCTCGCCATGGGCCCATGTGTCTTCGGCCTCCCCCGGCTGCTCCGCACCACAGGGAGTCACTGGCCACCTCTGCTGATCCCTGTCTCTCTATCGAACAGCCAGGGGATGGTCAGCTCCCAGGGCTCCCCCCAGCTGGATCTGGGGAAACACCCAGCGATCGCCGCGAAACGAGGCCGGCCATGTCAATCACAAGTACCTCCGTATGCCGGCTATACCGTATCATTCGGGGGCCTCTGAGTAGGCCTACATGGTTCCGGACGCTCTCTCAGGCAGAGTGCTTCAGGCCCAGCCCCACATCAGGGCGCAAGTCATGGGCTACTCTCTTGAGCCATTCCATCATCGGGGCTCGAGTCGGGCGATGGCCATCTCTGCTTTGGTGGCGACTCCCAGCTCCGCCCCATTCTCCCGGCAGAGGCGGCAACAAGCGACCACTCCCACAGGGCTGACAGGTGGCTGTAGTCTGCTGGGGCGTGGACGGAGAGACGAGGAAAGAAGTCTGGCCCATCCGCTATCTTGGCCACGCCCCCTTCCTAGAAGTTAGAAGAAGTTTGAAGAAATAAGCCTAATTTTCCACACAAAGAGAAATATGAGTGGTGTTAACAAATAAAGTTTAGTCTCCCATGTAGCTTAATGGTATTGATGTTCACAACAATTATGTTCCCTTAACTTATGATGTGTCATCTCATCACATATGAGCTCTTGTGGGTTAAGCCTCGTGCTTTGAAATTTCCATGACTTTGAGCAGATTGTAAGAAGTAGTGTTTTTAGGGTTTATCCGGCCCAAAATAACACCCTTTTACTTCAGAAGACTGGCTCCAAGAGCCCTCCTATTTCCAGGTTTGAACACTTTGAGCAGATGTGAAATTAGGTTTCAGTGGAATACCCTGGTAAATTGACCCCAAAAAGTGGTGCGATGCATCTCTCGACTTACACCCAAATTGTTGTGCCCTTGTTGAGTATTTTCAGATGAGGTGTGGATAAAATAAAATGGTATAACAAATAAAGTTGTTGTATGGTTCTTACCCGTTTATATTATTTAAAGAGAAGGGGATCTCAGGACCCTGCTAAGTACCATCTGTGGTTTGACAGTTCTTGTCAGCGGTAAAAAAGCAAGCTTAGGAAATTGCACAATTATCCAAGTGTAGTTAAAGCCTGCCAAAATGGAATGCAAGTGTCTGATTAGGGGAAAAATGTATATATATAATTCAAATTGACCTGAGATGTTTGGCATAATAGTTGCCATAATAAAAACAATTCTGTCAGGTTAGTGAAAAAAGGAAAGATCAAGCCTAAATCACTTTTGCTTGTTCAGTTCTAGAAGACTCTCTGATTGCCCAAGTGAATTAATCTGCGTGGCTGTCAAGGAAGGCCATCTGTAGGTTTCCCTTTCATATCGGATACAGAAATAATAGATTTATTTACGCTTGATACTACAGCATTAACCATTGGGTCCATGACATTAAGGCATGCAGCTGGTCCTAATGTGTCTGCAGTTATTTTAAAATGTATTCTAAAGTGATGGGCCCAACAGCTACTTCTCTTTTTTGGTTGGGTATCAGCATCCGGTCAGTTTGCTTAAACTTGTTTGGGTTTATCTGTTAAACTGATATTTAAAAAGAGAGATGTGAATCTCCCATTGAATTATATGCAAATAAGCCTTTTGAATATCACCTCAAAACTATGCTCAAATCTTTTTTTACAACATTTGAAAGAGTGGGTAGAAGTGAATAATTTAATTTGTCTTGTACAATGCGGATTCGAAGACAACCATTTAGCTAAAGTCAATTTTTTTGCTTTGTGGGCCATCTCACAAAAGTCGGTAGAAGCCTAAACTGCTGCTTTGTTGATGTTCCTAAAACATGTGATCTCATAGATCCAAAAATTCCTTGAAAGAAGTAAGAGAATTATAAAATCTCGCCTTGTCTCCTTTCAGTTTTGCACACTCTTTGCTCTTCAAACTGGCCCCGAATGGAGGTAGACCTTTGGGATTCAGAATAGACTTAAAATAAGGCTGTGTTGCCCCTAGTTCATTCCACCTGTATCTTGCTTAAATACCTAAGGAATTGAAGAACTGCAACTCCTCCTCTCCCTAAATGCACCTGTCTCATTTATGCAAATGACTTGGTATTAATGGGCTACACCCCAGTGGATATTCATATTGGACACAAATTGTTTAATTATCGGTCTTGAGAAAACTAAAATCTTGATTTTTGGGAAGAAGCATTTTAATTTCACATGGACTCTTAATGGTAATTGAGTGGAAAGAGTGAATCTTTATAATTGCTACAGCTTATTTTGACTAGTTTCTTAAAATGGTCTTACCACTTGCATTCAGTTTCTGTGTGCGGGCCATGACAACCTTCAAGAGACTTAAGATTTAATGCAGAATGCTAGAGGGTTAACTGAGCACCACTTTCAATAGCAAAATCCACCAAATAGTTTCATACAGCTGCAAGATTTTGACTCTCGATCAGTCTATTTCATGAGATCTCATTGAGAACCGCAACTTGGAAAAGAATTCTGAGTTAACTCTCAAATACAGTGATTCAAGTTATAAGGTTTGAATTAAGCCTCATCTCGTAGCTATTGTTGGTGGGGTTGCGCTTACTAAGATTTGCCTATAATCTAACACCAAGACATCAAGTAAAAATGTATGCAAGTTGTTGGAAAGTATTATAATAGACTGAAAGGAATTGGGCTTTAGAGGTAAAGAAACGGATAACTCAATATAAAATGCAGTAATTTACATTTGGCAGGTTTCAGCATTGTGATTTATTTCCTTCAAAGCTAATTTAAAATAAGAGAGCCTTATTAATTGAAAGAGGCCAAATGTATTTAAAATCTAAAACCTGAAACTGCAGTTGCATTTACAAGAGACAGATTGCCCAGTGCAGTCATCTTTTCTAATGTTAGAGCCTATCTGCCCAACGTATGAAACACTTGATAATGGCATTCATGTTAATTCTGAACCCCATGTTCATAAATTCAACTTTGGTTGCATGATTAATGGTAATGACGGTAATGTATATGTGCATTGAAAATAAAATCCTCCCTTATACATGTTTATTGTGTTGTTTTATGTGTTTACCTCTAAATCATGTGATGTTAAGACCTTTGTTTGCAACACATGGATCAATGTTTGAACTCTTAAGAAATTATTTTATTAATTTGAATTCCTACTGTATCCTCAGCAATTGCTTTGGGTCAATATTTATTAGCAGTAAAAAAATAAAATACAAATTTTCACTTAAAGTGTTTGTATTGAAATGTTTTACCTACGTATAAAAGATCATGAATTGAGTGTGACGAATGAGGACATGCGAAGTAGACCATCATGCGTTTCAAAGAAAGCACTTCATGGAAGGTACATTGATGCACTTAACAGCCCTTCGCATCAGATGAGAAAGTAATTCTTCTCTTGGTGAAGCCAATGATCAATCTGTGTATATTTTAAAGAATGAATAACAATATGTTCGAGGCATATCAGCTGTAGATCGTATACTTGTGCATAGATCGCCATCTGGTGTTGGGCTTGGATGTGTGCACTGTGTTATTGTAGAAGTCTATGTAGTCATGAGATAGGTGACTCCTCCTTTGGTTCGTAGTGCACATTGGCATCGACTCCATCTCCACATTGTTTTTTTTCTGCCATCTGGTTTGGATGTGATTTGCTGCGCTCCGGGTCGGAGTCTTATTCGATTCCCCTTTGACGCACAAAGCTTCCACCGTTCGACGGTATTGTTTTGATCGTGATCTCCCTCGACGCGTATCCCAAAAACCAACACAATCTTCGTGTCCGGTCGTCGACGCGGGCCGTTTGGCCGATCGACGCCATCAAAACCAGGATATGGAAAGGAGTCCATTCAAAAAATACAAGTGTGGTGCTAAATTCCAACACACAGATCTCCATGAGGTCTGCAACCTTTGCCTCTCTCCAGAACACGAGAGTCAACACTGCCAGGCCTGTGCTTCCTTTAGATCCAAGAAAACCATACGTGATCGCCGGGCTCGACGTCACGAAATGTCTAGATCAACCTTTTCGGCCCTGGACAACATCTTCGATGCAGGCCCCCGACGATCCAGAACCAGAGACAGGAGATGAACAAGTCAGCGTCTCCGAAGCCGATGAATCGGTCTCAGAAGACCAGACAATTACTCCAGGTCAACGGAGCGCGAGTACTGAGATCGACACCCCTGCCCCGAAAAAACACAAGGCTCCGTTAACACCTTCACTTCTAGGTCGACACCGTGATAATACTTCTGAAGCCCAGCCTCCAGGCCCGGCTCCGGAATCCACAAAGCCTTCAGGCAGCTCTGGATCTAGCCAGCCACACCACAGTACAGAGAAACCATCTTCGGCACCGAAACAGAAACCCAAGGTACCGTCGACACCAGACTTTTCGGCACTGAAACATAGTCAACCCAAGGCTTCAGATCCAAAAAAACATTTGAAATCTTCGGAGCCGAAGAAAATTTCGGAGTCGAAAAATCCACCTAAGCACAAGGAGACTAAAACCCCTCCTAAAGATAAAGACGACAAACCAAAGCACCACTCGGAGCCTAAGTCCTCGGTACCGGATCCTAAACAAAGAACACTCCATATCGACCCCGTTACCGGTCAGGTCACTTCTATACCACCTAAAAAGAGGAAGTTGGACACCTCAGAGACACCTGAGATACCCTTGAACAAAAAAAGACTCAGCCACGTCACCTATGAGGCCTTTCTCTCCACCTCCAAAGCTTCCAAACATAATACTCTCTCCAGCACACTCTCCACCGCCTCCTCTTTCACCTGCACCAAAAGATGATGATGAGGATATAGGGGGTGGGGATGAGGACATACACCCAGCACATGATGATACTGATGATGACACCCACAGTATCCCACTTTAAGACTCTTGGGATGATTATAATGTCCCAGATGTACCCGAGTCAGATGTATATCCCTCTAGGCCATCCCGTCCAGATGACAACATAGTGTTTTAGCAACTAATAAATAGAGCTGCACAATATTATGGGGTGCAACTCCACTCAGACCCTTTGAAGGAAGATATTTTGTTAGAGACCTTCTCGCAGCCTCAGAAATCAAGAAATACTCTCCCTATGCTAAAAGTGATGATTAAACATGCCCCTGAAGTTTTTAAAGATCCTGTCCGGGCTAGAGTGCTCAATCATAGGATTGAAAAGAAATATAAACCAGCTCCAAGCGATCCAGCTTACATTAAAGGTCAACTCCCTCTGGATTCACTAGAAGTGGCAAATGCCCGTAAACGGGCAAATTCCCAAACCACTGGCGATGCCCCTCCACCAGACAAAGAGTCTAAATTATTGGGCGCATCCGGTAAAAGGGTTGCATTACAGGCGGCAAATTTTTGGCATACTGCGAATTCACAAGCTTTACAAGCAAGGTATGACAGGGCTCATTATGATGAGCTTGAAAATCTCATGCAACATCTTCCATACCAATATAAAACCAAGGCAAATTATCTCATACAAGAGGGAAAGTTGATCACAAATACCTCTGATAAATGCGCCCTGGATGCAGCGGATACAGCATCTCACACAATCCATACAAGTGTGTTACTAAGCAGACATGCGTGGTTACGCATATCTGGTTTTAAGCAGGAGGTGCAGTCTACCATCCTCAATCAACCTTTGGATCAGGAACACTTGTTTGGACCTACTGTGGACACATCTTTAGAAAAGATAAAAAAGGACACAGAAACAGCCAAGTCTATGGGGGCTCTACAGGCAACAACTAGTAGAGGTTCCTTTTGTCGCTCCTCTTATAGGGGCGCCTCCAAAACCATTGGCACAGAAAACGCCTCTTCCACTTGTAAAAGTCCCACTCAAAATTCCCCTAACAAAGGATATTTTAGAGGGACTTACAGAGGCATTAACAGAGGGAGAGGACGTGGTTCTAACACTCGCAACTCACCCACCACAAAACAGTGACTTCCCTCCACTCCCCCCAGACCATTGTACTCCGGTCGGGGGAAGACTATCACAGTTCTTACCTGTCTTGAATTTCATCACCACAGACAGGTGGGTGAGGCAAATTATCCAGTATGGTTACTGCCTGGAACTCATTTCTACCTCCCTCCCCCCCACATACCTCCCAGACAATGTCCGATGTCCACAGAACATCTCACGCTTCTAAAGCAGAAGGTTCTCTCTCTTGCAAAAGCATACAATAGAACCGGTTCCCCTACATCAAGGTACAGGGGTATACTCCCTTTATTTCCTCATTCCAAAAAGGACGGCACTCTCAGGCCAATATTAGACCTCAGGCCGTTAAACCTTGTACATACAATCCGACCACATTCACATAGTCCCTCTCCAACAGGTCCTCCCACTGCTCCAACAAGGCAACTTCCTTGCCACTCTAGATCTCAAGGATGCCTACTTCCATATTCCTATTCACCCTGCTCACAGAAAAAAACCTACGGTTCGTAGTGGACGGGCAACATTTGCAGTTCAAAGTCCTTCCTTTCTGAGTCACAACGACACCCTGAGTCTTCACAAAATGTCTTGCAGTGGTAGCAGCCCACTTAAGAAGACAACACATTCATGTGTTTCCTTACCTAGATGACTGGCTCATTAAAGCCAAGTCACGCAACGAGTGTGTACAACAAACACACAACACAATCCAGCTGCTGCACAACTTAGGATTCACAATAAACCTCACCATGTTACATCTCCAACCGTCCCACACCCAACAGTATCTAGGTGCAACAATAGATACTTCCAAAGCTCTTGCATACCCCAATCCGGCCAGGATAGCCAGTATGCAAGCTCTCAAAACAAAATTTCAACCACAACACTCACCACCAGCTCGAGTGTTCATGCAGCTAATAGGGATGATGGCCTCTGCATCTTAATTGTCCCATATGCAAGACTGCAAATGCGTCCATTACAGGAATATCTAGCATAACAGTGTAACCAAGCTCAAGGTCCACATACAGATCTGGTGTTGGTGGACAGCCGCACATATCGCTCTCTGCACACAAAATATTTCCCAAGCGCGGCCGTTCTTGGACCAGGTTCCACAAATAGTGCTAACAGCGGACGCATCGCTCACAGGCTGGGGAGCTCATCTCTAAGACCATACCATTCAGGGTATGTGGACCCCTCAACAGAAACTCCTCCACATCAATCATCTGGAGCTACTTGGCATATCTCTCACTCCTATAATCATTTCAAATACACCTCGTAGGGAAAGCTGTCCTAGTCCAGACGGACCATATGACAGCAATGTACTATATACAAACTGTTCAGTCGTCAACATCAGCAGATTCACGAATGGGAACTTTATCCGCAAGTTCTTCATCCGTTTTTTCAAATGCGGGGCCACCCAGACATAGATCTGTTTGCCACTCATTAAATCACAAAATGCCCAAGCTTCGCCTCCAGGTATCGACACCAACTGTCCAAAGGCAATGCGATCTGGATGAACTGGTCAGGTAGATTTGCGTATGCTTTTCCGCCTCTCCTGCTCATTCCGTTACTGGTACGCAGGCTCAAACAGTCTCTCACAATGATCCTGGTTGCTCCAACGTGGGCCCGACAACCATGGTTCACAACACTGCTGGAACTCTCACCCAAAGTTGCACCTTTCCCCAAAGCTTTTCACACAGAACCATGGAGATCAGACATCCAGATCCATCTCAACTGAACCTAGCGATCTGGCTCCTGATGTCTTAGAGTTTGGTTACCTCAATCTCCCACCAGACTGCATGAATGTCATTAAAGAGGCTAGACGTCTACCACTAGAGCATGCTATGCAGCTAAATGGAAAAGATTTGTAGTTTACTGCAATAACAACACAATCAATCCACTAGATGCTTCAGTTCAAAACATTATTTGTTATCTCCTGCATCTACAAACATGTAATCTGGCATACACATCCATACGATTACATCTTGCTGCTATAGCAGCTTACCTACAAAACAGACAACACTTGTCATTGTTTAGGGTACCTGCCATCAAAGCATTCATGGAAGGCCTTAAAAGGATAATTCCTCCCAGAGTTCCACCCTCTCCAGTATGAATCTAAACATTGTCCTTACTAGGCTCATGGGTCCCCCATTTGAACCTTTACATAAATGTGAGTTAGCTCCTCACATGGAAAGTAGTTTTCCTTGTGACGATCACATCTCTTAGAAGAGTGAGTGAACTCCAGGCATTAACCATACAAGAACCATTTTTGCAAATACATTCCAACAAAGTGGGTCTTAGGACAAACCCTTAATTCTTACCTAAGGTAGTTTCGGCTTTTCACCTTAAGCAGTCTGTTTAGCTCCCAGTCATTTTTTTCCTCTACCAAACTCAGTAGCAGAACGAGCTCTTCACACGCTTGACGTCAAAAGAGCTATTCTTTACTACATTGAAAGAACGAACACCTTCAGGAAAACTAAACCACTTTTGTAGCTTTCTCACCACCAAAAGCTGGAATTGCCTGGTGGATCGTTAAATGCATCCAAATATGCTACCAGAAAGCAAAGCGTACATTATCTATTCCCCCTAAAGCGCATTCCACACGCAAGCTAGGGGCATCCATGGTATTCTTAGGAAACATCCCCATGGATGACATTTGCAAAGCCGCAACATGGTCTACACCGCACACCTTCAAAAAACACTACTGTGTAGATGTGCGGGCAAAACAAGCTAGTGTTGGCCAGGCTCTACTAAACACTTTTTCAAACTACTGCAACACATACAGGTAGCCACCGCTAACGGGGTAACTGCTGTATAGTCTATGCACAAGTATACGATCTACAGCTCATATAACCAACCATATAACGGAAAATGCTACTTACCAATATGCATCTGTTCTTAGTATGTAGAGCTGTAGATTCGTATACGCCCACCCACCTCCCCGGATACCTATATGTGTTGCAGTACTATCTTACTTAGATACATTACACATGGACATCTTTTTCTATTTTCTTACTAGCTCCATCATCACTCTTTATGGTGAAAACAATCTAGAGATGGAGTCGATGCCCATGCGTACTACTAACCAAAGGAGGAGTCGCCTATCTCGTGACTACATAGACTTCTACAATAAAGTGCAATTATCGGAGCCCAACGCCAGATGACGATCTATGCACATGTATACTAATCTACAGATCTACATGCCAACAGATGCATACTGGTAAGTAGCATTTTCCATCTTGTAGATAGAACTTTTGTCAAACTAGACCAAAAAAGAGAAAACCATTCATGGACAGTTTATTTTCAATATTCTGAAGTCACTGACTGAATTACACATTTTTTTGATTTATCAAGGCTTTGGCCGACATGTTGAAGATAAACAGAACATTGGAGAGCCTTAACATTGAATCGAATTTTATCACCGGAGCTGGTATGTCTGCGATGGTGGAAGCACTTAAAGAAAATGAAACCTTGACAGAGCTCAGGATTGATAACCAGGTAAATTATCAGTTTTTCAAGCTTCATGCCTATATTCTCATTCAAAAGGGTTCGGCCTATACCTCATGGATTTTCATGAACCAGTCAATGTTTCTCCTAGTTTTTATGGGGGTTGGGGGGGAGGGAGGGGTGACTATTCTGCACGACGTTTTTCTAACACAGGACTAAAGCACATCACCAATTTTTCTGAAGAAGCTCTGCCAACTATTTGCCTTGTGAGTTCTAGCGGAGTGTGTGCGCCAATTCACTACCTGTTTTCTGGAACATTACTTTGTGCTTTTTTTTTTAGGTGGGAGGTACCAAATCTGGCATGTTGTTTTCGTAACATAGATGAGCATTATGTGGCAATTTGTCACTGTCTGGTTGTTTTGCGGGGACCACCTGCAATCCTTGGCTGCTTTCTGTAAAAAGTGCACGTCTGTACTATCTGGTCCTGGAATCTAGAGTCCACCAGCGTTTCCCGTTGTTTTCTAGTGTGCTTTATAATGTACCAATCTTTGAAAATTGTTTTTTTTCTTTGTTAGTTAAACCATATTTAAAAATATATCGTTAATTTGTTGAAAAATAATTCCACTCATCTAGCAATTGCTACATCTTGCTTTTTCTTGTATTGTCAGAATAGTAGTTTCTCTCAGTTACTTTATTTAACTTGATAAACGTCACAAATGTGGAATGAATACAGGATTGTATCCAGAAAGCAATGCTTCATTTTATTGCGTGTGCAAGCATTTTTTAGTATGTTTTCCGTATGTATTTAAACACCTCCATATCTAAATACAGAGGCAGCTCCTGGGAACAGCTGTAGAAATGGAGATTGCTCGTCTTCTCGAACAAAACCCAACAATTGTGAAATTTGGGTATCATTTTACACATCAAGGTCCGCGAACAAGGGCAGCAAATGCCATTACAAAGAACAGAGATCTAGGTAAGTACAAATTAAAAAATCAGCTGATTACTTTTAGTCACAGATCATTTACAAATATGATAATTATCTGGTTTTTCGCTCAGTGCAAGAATACCCACGGATACTAGCTAGAGACACTGCATAAAGAAGTTCAACTTCTGCCTCATTCTGTTACTTTATATGCATTGTCCAGTTTGTAGAGGTCCTCTTTGGCTGCAAGTCCTGTCCATTCTTTAGTGTATTAATTTCATAACAGAGGTAACTTTTTTACAGGTACATGTTTTTGTGGGAACCACATGGGAGAGAAGGGCATAGCAGAGCCTGACTATGGAAAGTCGCACTTCTTCATGTAACTCAATAATATCCCAATGCTTAAAATCCTGAAAGAGCAAGTTTGCTTGTTGTTAGCACCAATAATCCCCTAACCCACAACTCAACTGATGTGTATCAGAAAAGCTGGACTACTAACTTAAACATGAAGTGACACTTTGAAGACGGTAGCTGTGTCGTTTGAAGCGATCAGTGGGCAAGGCTGAAGAGATCCCAAAGCTCTCCCTTGTTTGTATCCACAAACTCGATACACACCTCAGAAGTATTTTACTAAGAAGTCACCTGCTTGGAGTAGGTGCCCTGCGAGAACTCAAATCCGACATACCATCTGTTTCAATTTTAAAGATGATTTCTATGGATAAAGGAGAGACTAGACGGGAAAGGTAAGCAGCATATACCCCAGAGACATTTGTTCTTGGAGGTGGCAGACCAGACTGGTCTGGTGAAAGTTTTAATTAATTAGCTTTATTATAGAACAATACATCAGTTGGTCACAAAACTGGCTGTACTGATCCGGTACAGAAGCAATAGCTAAAATACATCATCGTGTCTGTTAAGTACTCCTCCCCAAGATCATTTTATATTACATATCAGTCGTTAAATGTCACACATTTCTCGTTGGCCTCAAGCCTCTGATCACAATTTGATTAAGAGACATGCTCTAAGCTTTACTTATTACCTCCTTGTAACTTGTGTTGGAAATTTGCTTGCTGCAAATTTTGTATAGTGTTTTGTATAATACATTACCATGATATAGAGGTTGTGTTTTGTGTAGTTCTCTAGTGCCAAAGCAGTTGCTTGCACAAGCAAGGGCTGAAGAAATAGAAGTCTCCTGGTTGGATGCATGACTGATCAATTAATTCAGTGAGAACACTCTATTATACTCACACTACTGAGAGGATGTACACAACAGTCTTAAATCATTTGCATTAATAGATGCATTTGAAAGCATACATTTAGTGCAGTCAGAGTCCAAACTGTAAGGGGGGGGGGGGGGTGCTCTCTGTATCCTTAATCACAGTTCGGAAAGACAGGGGATCAATTTTGCCCTCAGATTTGTGTTCAGTGCTTTTCACAGTTTTTATTCCTGAACTACCAGTGTCTGGGAACCGCATTTCATTAATCCGAATGCTCTGTAGGTAATTAGATTTGAGATGCAGAGCAAAGGGTCCTGTGGGGCATGTAGTGGGATGTTAGTTTTTGAAGATCCTTTGGCTTTTTTCTGGCAGTAAACCACGTGGCTACGCTACTGTCATCTAGTGAGGCTTTGTGGATCTTTAAAAGCTGGATTTATATGGTCACATCTTCAAGTTCTGGCTTCCTGGTTTTGGAGCCTGTGCAGTCCATTGTAATCTAGGTTGTAGTAGTCTAGTCTTGCCATCAACAGTGCTTTTGCAAAGTTGTTGAAGGATTTAGAAGATTCTTTTAAGACGGGAGGGTTGTAGTTTCTGTACCTTGACCACTGCATTAGCTTGACGGACCATGGAGCGCTCTTGACTGCCAAGTTCTTACTATGCATGAATTGAGAGATTGTGTGCACAGCCTAGTTGGACAGTGAATCAGGGAGTGAAGCCTTGATATATGTTCTATCCAACACTAAGATCTCAATCTTACTTTGAGACAAAGGAATCTCTCCTTCATCAAGCGGAATTTGTGATCCAGGGAAAGCTGATGCTGACCTGGTTTGTAGACCTGTTTTCTAGCAAGAAATGGAGCTGAATATCACTGGCATACATTTGGAGAGTCCTTTGATACAGCTGTAGGAGTTTGACCCAATGGCATATCTAAATTTTCTAAAACAAGAAGAATGTTGAACCTTGAAATACTCCACAAGATACTGAGTGACTAGAAGATGCCACTGCCCTTAATCAAGTTCGCTGGTTGTGTTTCAAGAGGAAAGTTATAATCCAGTCCATAATTAGTATTTCCAACTCCTTATATTGAGCCTTTCAATCACGATGTTCACAGTATCATGAGATGCTGATGGACATCAGGCATTCATCATGGTTGTAAACTAAGGCAAGCTTTGGTACCCCTTGCCGACCTCAATTTCATAGTTGTGCAATATGTGATTTTGCTCTAATTTTTCATTTTGATATTTTATTTCCATTTTGTCTGAAGCACAGTATACTCTGGTTAATATTAAGAATGTTCAAAATGAAGTTAATTAGGAAATGTATTAAAAGCTTTTAAAGGCTTGTTCGAAGCATATAATAACTCAGGATGTCTTTTTTTTAGCTAGTAAACTTTGTTCCATTTTACACTATTTTGTAGCTGGTGACTTGTGTCTGCATTTCTGTACATTGTGCTTCTATTATGAAAAGATATTACAAGCACATGTATCTATTCTTACATTTTTTTAAAAAGTAGTTTGCATAATTTCTTAACAAAATTAATTATTGGGTCGGTCAGATCTCACTTCAGATCCGGTTTTCTGACGGATGCTCCTAATACCTGCAGATCCCTCATCTGTTGAATAACCTCAGATTTCGGACCGAATCTTCAAATTATGAAAGCTC
The DNA here is from genome assembly GCF_964204655.1 of Triturus cristatus. NCBI lineage: Eukaryota > Metazoa > Chordata > Amphibia > Caudata > Salamandridae > Triturus > Triturus cristatus. The sequence continues at coordinate 397,762,932 of NC_140583.1, read as the reverse complement.
TCAAAGCCAGTAGGGGGCGCCGGCTAGCAGTGACATCCGGCAACATAACCAAGGCCATATAGCACCCACCCTGACTTTCACAACATCTGTTCCATTTTCTTACATACCTTCAACACAGATCCGGAGCTTGGTCCCCTTCATTAGTTTTTCACCGGAGTTCTTCAAAATGTTTGTTCTTTCAAGTCCCAGTGCTAGGGATACCTCCCCAAATTCGAGTGAGCCATATGCTCTGTTGAGATTGAGAGGGATATGCCCCTTTTTACAAGCCCTTTTAGGACGGACATGAACTCTCCTACGATATGATGCTGGGCTGGACCAGGGCTCTGCTTTGCTGAACCTTACTATTTGGACTCGGAAGTACATAGGGACAGGTACTTTGCCAGATCTGTACTTAAAGATTTCCTTATCTAACCTTCCATCAGCTACCTTCTGGGGATACAGCTCGGTAATCTATTCAACCGGGGAGGAATCTCTTGGGAGAAGTGTCCATCAGAAGAAAAAGTTACTTGCTTTCAGTAATGATCTTTCTAGTTAATATTCGATCTACCTGCAGACACCTCCCATTTGATGGATGACTTTACAGGGACAGATTAATAAGGTTCCAATTAGTGTGTTGCACTGCACTTTTTTCAACTGCTGTTGCTTTATCTATTTGCCTTGAAGGCACAAAAACAGATGGGAACAGCTGTTACGCCAGGGTAGGTACATATTTGGCCTCTGTGACGTTCCGGACATTACTTTTGGCGTCGATGTGGAGCTGGTACTGCCTACCAACTGAAGTTTGAAGTGTTCAAATTCAGTCTGATGTATGGGATTATTCAGTGGATGATGAATCGGTAGCTAGATCGATTATCCACTAGAAAGATTGTTACCAACGGTATGCAACTTGTTGCCTTTGTCTGTAGAATTTCCATATAAATTTGTTAGGACAATAAATGTGGACATTAACCCTCTTGGTTTTTGCTGTTTTGCACAAAAAGTGTAACAAAAAAAAGAAGCTAAAGTTGTTAGCTGCTTTGCTACTTTTCATAGGTTAGCTCATTTACATCATTGATGAATGGATTTATGTTATATAGAACATGGAAAGAATGACATTGTGATAAAGTAGTTTTGCTCATTCTTTCTTTGTTTTTTTTTTTGTTATTGACACAGTTCGTAAACGCCGAGTTGAAAAAGACCACTACTAGGCCTCTCCGAAGCCTGAAGAACATCATTGGAAGATTGCAAAGAACATTTAAGGCATGTGCTTGGGCAGCTTTGACGAACTTGGACTTCAGTTACTTGGGTAGAAGGGAAAAGACTGGAAACCACAATTCTATTTTGATTATTAGTAGACATTCTCTAATAATGCAGTGTGGCACATACTGCTTTTTTTTTTTCAATGCAGGACCTTTTCAACAGAAGACAATTCCACAACACTGGTGCAATTTTACAGTGTTAAGATTTTGTGCTTAACGTTTTTCAAGTCTATTCACTCTATAATGCTTTGTTTGAATTTGAAAATAACACATGAAGGGATCAAAGTGTAACAGAAGCAGTTTGTTTCACTGACACGAAAACCATGTCATGCTGGTTTTTTCAGGATTCTTCATGCTAATTTGTTCATAGATAGCTTAATTTCAACAATTTGATTGCTGATAATTTATTACATTTTTAAGTTTATAACACAAGTGAGTTTGCTTTTAGGCACTTGAACAAGTCTTATCCTTTCATCTTTACTACAGTTGTCCTTCAGAATAAGGGTTTGTAAACCGAATCCTCTTCTATTTTCATTTCACCATTCTGATAGTTTTTCCTAGACAGCTGTAAAATACATTCAACCATTAAACCTATTATTAAAATTGGACCAATGAAATAGTCTGGCCAAAATGTAGCAGAAGAGTTAATTACACACATAATTGGCTATTTTGGATACATTACAATCGTAACGAGAAGCTAATAGTGTTATTACTTTGGTAACGGTGTACCAGTTCAGGGTGGGTTAGCAGCTCGGTTTTCACTTTCGTTTGAAAATTAAAGTACTTGTTATCAATTGTATAAGAACACCCATTTATTTAGTAGAAAATTCATAATTGCTGTCACCTTGCTGGTAATGATTTTAGTTGCTCATTGGTCCGCTATGAAATGGCTTTTTGATGGTTCAGCGGGTGAAGGCATATCATATGGACAATGTATAATCTTTGCATGGGTAACATTTTCATCTTGGTGCTTGGCAAATCTATTCTAGATTGCTAGTGCCATTAATTATTCCTTGAAAATACCTCCCCCTTTCAGATATTTACCCTTGGTTTAGCCTTTTTTGACTATCTTTACATATTATCGTGATTTCTACAGTTACCTATGGGAGTAGTTTTGATTAAAGCTATTGGTTTTAAAAATATATAAATATTTCACCAGTGATGTGCATTTTACGGAAATGTGCATGAAATCAAAGTATGATAGTGTTACGTGTTACCTGGAATGGCAAACACAAATGCAAGATAGTGAAAGTGTAACAAAGGCACATGCTGATGATTGTGTAGGAAGAGAATCATGATTTGAGACAGATAATAAAACGATAGTCCTCAGCAGTGACACAGGGTTATTTTCCCACACGTCAAAATCCTGATTTTCCTTTTACGATAGTGTCCTGTAGTATGCTCTTGTTTGGCTTATTCCAGTAGCTTGTAAAGCAGCTTAAATTAAGATTTTCTTTAGTAATCTACAAAGAACATTCATCAACTCTGGACATTTAGATTTCTTGAGGAGCTCTCTACAAAAAAAGATGGTTTTAACAATATTTTCATCATGCAGTGTACCACTAAATAGTGTAACTGTAATAAATATGTATATGAGGATTCCTGCAGAGTGATAGACAAATGAGTTACATGTTTCTCAATAAATCAAAGACTCAACAGAAACTGTTCAGGAATCCCAAAATGAACAGTTTCTTTCAAATACTGTTGCTTGAATTTGTACTTTTAATACTTCCTAAAATAGTTCTATTATTCCAAGATTTTCTAATTTTCTTTTTTTATATGTAAGATAAGTGTTTTTGCTATAAGAAGATATCTATTTAGCCATAGTTTTAAGTCATGCTAGTACTGTAAATGTATGTATAATAGTGCCAAATGGTAAGTTTTCATAAATCATATTGTAGGTTGAGTCATTCCTTAATAATATTCAATAAAGTCTTAACTATACGCCTTTTGTATATTTAGGCCAGGGCAAGAAATGTATTTAGGGTATTTGATTTCTAGTAATACTTACCAGACATTTGTAAAAAGGGTAGAAGGATGTTCATCATAAATACTTTAAATCAATAACTTTTTTCTAGTTCTTTACAATGGAATTGCAATTGCAGGGAATCTGATCACCAAACCAAAGATTTCCAACAACCTGAATTTTTGTGGGTGTCACGAATGTAAGAATATAAAATAATTTTAAATCTTTTTGCTTTTTAATGCTTCTGTTTTAATGGCTGACCGGTCTTGAGTATTAATGCCTGTATGACATTAACATGTTTTTTAATTGAAGGTATTTTAGTCATCTGTATGTCAGAGTAGCATTTATTTGGATAATTGTGCTTTAGGTTATTTGGCCAAAGCCATGTGTGTGTTGTATGGAAAGTAGGTTGGAAGGTATAACCGTTTAAGTTGAAATGGATTTAATTCTGAAAAATAGTGCGAAACATCGTGGTCTAATTTCTAAAGCGTCTATGGAACAGCAGTTCGTTAGAAAACAATTAGTTTGAAAATGTACCAAATTTAAATCCAAATAGAAACTGCTTTTACATCCTAGTTCATTTTATATTAAATACCAAAATGTTTTAAAAACAATATTATTACACGTTTAACAGAAAAGAGATTTTTTTTTTTCTTGCACAATCACAACATGGTCATAATTTTGACTATTACATTCCTTTGTCATTACTTAAAGAAGGCCGATTTGCTATTCTTACTTCAATCCCAGTCAGTTTTGGTGTTACCACTAAGTTGTACTATTGGTCTGTTGTGGTACTGATGCACATTTCAGTTTCAAAGCCATGTTTTTTTCAGGCTAAATGTTTTTCAAACTGGGTGTTGTACATAAAACTAAAATTTGACAACCATGTTGTGAATGCAATAAAATATTTTCATTTTGTACCCAGCGTTAGTCTAGTTGACTAGACATAAAGACTGTTTATTTAAATAAGCTTCCAGCTCCATTTATTAGAAAAAAGTGACTAACACATAGTTTGACTACCAATTGTTCAGATCAAATGATATCATGTTGTGTTTGTTGCACCAAACCAGAGTAATGTGGCTTCAAATCATGTACTAGCTTGACATCTGTGACCGGAATAATATCCATATTTAATGGGGGCCAAATAAGATTGGCTCTCTTTCAGAGGAATGATGTGTTTGAAAAATAAATGCCTTTTTGTTGAAAGGGCTGGGAACAACATGACATGGGCATATGCAATTATTTTCTTGAATTGATTACAGTTCTATAGGGATTTTTTGTTAGCCTTGTTAACATTTAGAAGCACTAATTTTCCCCAGAAAAATGCTGTATGAATTTTTCAGCTCTCTACATTTTTCTCAAATGTTACTAGGTAGGGCCCCATTTATGTGATGAGAAACTAGCTTTAGTATGAACACACTTTCTTTGGCTAGCATTGGACTCTGTCAGCGTGGTTCAGTCACCAGCTGATGAAAGGCAAATTCCATCAAGGTAATTTTTTAATTACATTACCTGAAACTTTTCTAAACTGCAAGGGTTTTTAAATCTCACTATATTTTATACAAGGTCATGGTATACTGAGCCATAATGATATGCATCTTAAAAATAGAAATACAGTCAAAAGCTTTTGTCTCTCTGGGAAATAGATTTTTTGTTTATACAAAGTTTTGACAACCTTTACATTTTTCTATAAGAAATTTTGTCCAACTTTGTGAAAATACCCATTTATTTTTACAATTGTAAACCACTTACGTTAACAAATTTGTTGTCTTTTTATCACTATGTTTTAATGATGTTTCCCACATTGCAAATAGGATGAAATACAAAGGAAAAGTATTTGTACACAGCATTGGAGATCTTGCTTTTTTTTAATTTTTTTTTTTTTTACCAAAACTCATTTTTGCTAGAATACTTGTATTGGAAAGCTCTAGATACCATACTAGAAATGCTGTTTTGTAAGTTACAAACTTTGGTTGGTTTCTGTTGAAGAAACAATTAGTAAACTATTGCAGGTATATAGGTATATAGATTATCAGCACTATATGCTGCAAAATCTGTAGAACAAAATAAAGTATTTCAAACATCAACTCTGTTATTAATTTTTCAATTTCCTGAGTGATTGCCAAGTGTTGTTTCAATGTATGTATCTGTACCAAAATTCAACACATGTATTTTCATTTTGAGTATTATTTTTTTCATCAAAACTAACGTTGTAAACTTAAGTGCTTCCATTCTCCATTTCTTTTATCCATTCCCTTCCACACTTGCTGTCTTGCATACCTCTTTCCCTTATTTCTTCGTAAGTAAAGCGGACATGTTCTGTATGGGTCTAGTCTTATTAGTTTTTCTTTGTGCCTTCTTACCTATATTTTGTTGCTGACCCACACAGACTGTGCTTATAATGCTTGCAGACTCCGCATCATAGGTACACTTTCCTATCTTTGGACAGAAGTGTCATTGTGTGCTTCACCAAGGATTGGATATGTTTGGCTGCTACCCCCCTTGTTACATATTTATATAAAATTGAATTATTATTTAAGGTGGGTGACTACTTGTCTCACAGGATAATCACAACACTTGACAGGGTGAACCCTAAGCTCAAAGCCCTGGTAGCTATGGCACACAGGACACAGGCTTAACTTAGGACAATGTGTAAAGTATGTATGCCCTAGAAAACAGTAATATAGTCTGAATGCAAAACAATAAAAATCCAAAACTGAATTAGACCCATAGAGAAAAATTCAATTAACAAAATTACACCCAAATTACACAAGCATTGGTATAGCCAATAGGTCTCGCCTTTGGGACCTTGTAAGTGTTTAGCCATGCAACAGTTGTTGTTGCACCAAAGAAATTGTGCAGCATAAATGAATACTTATAAGGTCCCAAAAGCGAGACCTATTTGCTATGCCAATGCTTGTTCTTTGTAAAGAAATAGATGCTTGTTTCTATTTCTTTACTTTTGCTATAATCGCGGCACCGGAGCTTTACTTTTAACATTAAAAGTAAAGCGCCGGTGCCGCGATTATAGGAAAAGTAAAGAAATAGAAACAAGCATCTATTTCTTTACAAAGAAAAAAGCTGGGGGGAAAAATGCTACCGCCGGCCACAGCCTGCAGTGCAAGCGCGCGCCCGCGCACATGCACTGTATGCTGTAGCCGGCGGTAGCATTTTTTGAACCCCTCCTTACTTAAGGTCTCCGTCAGACCAGCGCAAGCGCTGGGTCAGGCTCGACCTAAAAAACCTAAATGGGAATTCAGGGATATGAATGTTCATAGTTTTAAGTGGAATTAGCTTTAAAAAGCACAAAGGGGGGTGTGGCCAAGATGGCGGCAAGGTAAGGCGTATCTCGCGGCCTCTCCTCCGACCGCCTTTCTGCAGCACCGGCTCTTGGCCCTGTGCAGCACCGAAGTTCATAGAAAGCTGCCACTACGAGTTGGGCACAACTGGCATCGCCAGGAAAGCGACCCCGGAGCTCTGCATCGGAGTTCTGCGCCCCCCCATCCCCTGCCGTGACTGAGCTGCTGAACGAGGCGTCCAGTGGCGTCACCGCGGCTGCGGTAGCTGGACCCTGCACTTTCGGCCGCCAAGCTGTGTCGGCTCGCCGAGGGCTCCGGCCGGAGACTGTAGACTTTTTCACCCAGCTGGACCAGGGGATATCGCAACCGCGGCGGAGGCTGACCGCCGAGCCGGAGTTTGGGTGCCCTCTTGAATCGGGCGGCAGGCCCTCCAGTGTGGGAGCTGGGCGGATAGCAGCCACTTGCTTGTGCTTGGGACCTGTGGAAAGCGGACTGAAGATGCAGGAGACCACTTCACCCCCAGAATAGGGAAGAAGGCCGGGAGAGAAGTCGCGGTGAGTCCCATCACTACGGGGGCCTCGCCGACGCTCACAGAGGCCTCCCTCACCCACACGGCGTTCCTATACAGATCTGTGGACTGTAGCCACACGCCCACCCCTGGGCCCTGTGAGAGAGACATTCAGTACTGACACACACCCGGGGGCCCTCACTAGGCTGGACTTCCCCCCTGCTGCTGGAGCCTGTAGCGCGGGCCGGGGACTGGTAGTGGCGGCTCCGCCCGCCATTTTGCCGCACAGAGTTTGGAGCGCCCACACTGGACTGCCGAGCGAGTCAGGGTGCCCCGGGTGCTGCCACGCACTCTCACAAGCGTGGGGAACATTGGAACCGGATCCCCCCCCCCCCTAGTGCATCCATGCAATCCCCTGGGGCAGGAACCTGAGCTGATGCCACTGCGTCATCTTTGCTGATTTACCTTATCCTGGCATACGTGTGCGCCTGAGGGCGCCTGTGACCTGAACGGCAAGGGCTCCTCCAGTGAGCTGTCAGGGGACGTCCCTAACACAGGCCGACGTGAAGAACTATCATGTGCTGGGAGGGTCCGCAGTGCCCGGAGTCCACTTCTTTACGGGGTTTCGAACGTGGCCACCGTTAGAGGTAGTCTTAGAGAGGCGGGCCCGGCACACCGCAGAGGTGGCCCAGCCAGGCCTGGTTGCGGATTGTGGGTGTGCCACGGGTCCCCTGCTCGGGCCCCGGCCGGTCCTCGGTGAAGTTGCTTGGGACTCTCAAGCCAGGAGACGCTGCAACGTTGAAGGTCATCATTGGGCCAGGTTTCTAGGGGCTGACGCCGGCGGTGCTGGTGGGCGATGAGCATGACCTTCACTCTGGGCAAAAAAGAAAAATCGCTCAAAGAACTCTTTGTCCGGGTACAGGGCGCAGAGGCAGTGGATCCTGCGCTGCTGGACACTGCAACACAGATGGACGCCCCTAAGGAGGAACCAGTGACGCAGGCGTTCCTGCAGTCCCTGTTCTCGACTCTGCGAGATGATCTCCAAATAGTGAAACACGACCTCACAGCAGAAATCAAAGACATCCGCAAAGATGTGGACAGCATAGGGGAGTGTGTGATAGCACTGGAGGATAAGAGCGACGCCCGGGACACCAAACTAGCGACCCTGCATCAAGAGGTGCTTTGCATACATGATCAACAGGTGGACATTCAATCTCACCTAGAGGATCTTGAGAACCGCTCCCGCCGCCATAACATTAGGATAACATTAGGATCCGAGGGGTAAGCACCAACGAAGAGGCTGGCGACATCTTCACATACATGAGGGAGCTCTTCAATCACATACTGGGTAACCCGCTGGACGCTGACCTTAAGTTGGACCGAGCGCACAGAGTGGGCCCACCCCGAGGAGCGACTGCACCCCTGGTAGACATTCTAGTTTGTGCTCAGGACTTCCGCACTGAAGAGGAGATTTTGCGCAAGGCGAGATTGCTCCACCCGATCACCTTCCAGAGCCAGTCACCTGTCCTCTTCCAAGACTTAGCCGCTATCACGGTCCAGAAATGCAAGACCCATCACGGAGACTCTACACTTACGCAATATCTCTTACTCCTGGGGGCACCCGTTCCGCCTCATCTTCCGGCACGACGGCAAGCTGTACCAACTCTGCTCACTGTCAGAAGCAAGCAGACTACTGGGGATTGCTATTCCGGACACTACTGACGATGGTGAGCACTCTGACCATGGTCTGTGACGGTCGACCACGATGTAGGCAACAGAGGCGAAGACTTTGCACTAACCGACCGGACCCCACGGCAGTCAGAGAGCAGCAGGCTGTCCTGGAGGCCCTGTCAGAAGCTTTAGCCAAGACATCGACCACATGACCGAGCCTGGTTTCAACGGCATGTTCTTCCTTTGATGCCTAAGGTGGTTGGGTGGGGGTGGGCGAGGGACTACAATTGGTCACACGACAACCCAGTGGACTTTATTCTGCTCATCTATGGATGATGGACTGATGGTCAAACTTCAGACTTCCGTATGCACCTGTTGTGCCTCTTCTCCTTTATTCCTCCTTTCTCTTTGCTTATCTTCCTTTTTCTTTTCTCTTTTCGGGTGGGTCCTTTGGTTCACGGTGTTTCGCTGCTTACACGTCTGCAGTGCTAGCGTCGAGGGTGTCCCCTCGCAGGCCCTACCTGGGATACATGCCTCTGCAGTGCTAGCGTCGAGGGTGTCCCCTCGCAGGCCCTACCTGGGATATATGCCTCTCAGGCGCTTATGATCTGCGGCACATTCACTTTTAGGCTCTAGATGCCACCGCCCCCGATTAAAATTCTCACACTAAATGTGAGAGGGCTTAACAATCATATCAAACTTAGGACAATCCTCCCCTACCTAGAAAGCAGAGGGGCGGACATCTGCCTTCTACAAGAGATACACCTGCTCCCCAAAGACTGCCACCGGCTTCGATCCCAAGCCTTTCCAATACAGTTTTTCTCTTCCAGGCCCTCTAAGACCGCAGGGGTAGCTATATTGGTTTCCAGGGCTTTTCCAGGGAAAGTGGGGCAGAAGGAGGCTTAGATAAAAGGCAGACTGCTTACTTACCAGTTTAGCATTCGGGGATACACACTGATTGTGGTTTCTGTCTATGCACCTAATGAGGGCCAGGAACACTTTCTACATGAGGCTCTCACTGAGGCAACGGGGACTCAGGAGCACCACATACTGATAGGGGGTGATCTCAACTTGGTGTTCGATAATGACCTAGATTGATGCGCACAGGTCAGGTTGGTGCCCACTCGCTTTCGGGGCTTTCTAGGGTAAATGATCTCAGTCTAGTGGACTTGTGGAGGCAGCACCACCCTCACCTAAGGGAGTTCTCATTCTACTCTAACGCTCATAAAACATATGCGCGGCTGGATTACTTTTTAGGCTTGAAGGCCCTTCGGGACATTACACTCTTCGCGGACATCCTAGTTACAGCCCTATCCGACTCGACGACTGACTAGATATTGGCGGCTACGTGACTCTCCCCCACTGACCAGACACGGTCGCTCAGATACAGTGCACATTGGACGATTACCTGTTACACAACGATAATCCAGATGGGAGGCCCTAAAAGCAGTTGTTATAAGCAAAATCATCCCTATTTCCTCCGCAGATAATGCAGAGCGTAAACGGAAGAGAGAGGACCTGACACACAAAGTGCGTAAGCTGGAGCAGATGCACCAACGCACTGGGGCCCCACGCATTTGACGACAATTGACCGTGGCTCAGGCGCAATTGGCTGCCATTGACTGTGACAAAGCGGAATACGCTGCACTACATCAGCGACACGCCTTTTACGTCGGGGAGGACAAGTGTGGGAGATTATTAGCGCACAAGCTCGGGGAGCTAGGCAGCAGGAGAGCATTCAGGAGATCAAAGGCCACACGGGAACACTACGCGCGGATGGCGCAGCTATCGCCGAGACCTTCCACACCTTTTATGCACAGCTTTATGATGAGCAGCCTCTAGAGTGGGCGGACATAGACGACTACCTGTCGCAGGCTCACCTTCCTGCCCTGACTCCAGAGCAGGCGGCCCACATAGAAAGGGAGATCAGACCGGAGGAAGTCATAGCAGCCATAGCTCGTATGAAGTTAGACAAATCGCCTGGCCCCGACGGCTACCTGGCGCCTTTCTACAAACAATTCTGCTCCACGCTTTACCCCCTTGCTAACCCGGCTCTTCAACTCTTTTGCGACACCTGGGGCGATTCCCTCCTCCATGTTGGAGGCAGAGATAGCTGTCATACCAAACCAGGGAAGGACAGGACGAGCTGCATTTAGAAGTCCTATTTCACTTCTAAATGTTGACCTGAAATTGTACACCGGAATATTAGCAGCACGACTAGCACCTCATATGCCGGGGCTTATAGACCCTGATCAGGCCAGATTTATCAGCCAGAGGCAGACGAGTGACAACACGAAGAGGGTTGCGCACCTCATAGAAAAGGCCTCCCGTATCCCAGGGAATTCTATGCTCCTTACCATAGATTCGGAGAAGGCCTTTGATCGGGTCCACTGGCCTTATCTAGAACAAGCAATGATTCACATTGGCATGGGGGAAAAGATGCAGACACATATTTTCAACTGCTACCGTTCCCCCACAGCTACAGTGCGGTTCAACGGGCACACGTCCACTTAATTCCCCATCAGCAGAGGCACAAGGCAGGGATGACCCTTTTTGCCTCTACTCTCTACTCTTTGCTCTTTATATAGAACCCATGGCACAGAGAGTCCGGGATCATCCCCACATTATGGGTATTCGTTTTGGAGGGAACACGCACACTATAAGTCTATATGCAGATGACGTCTTGGTCACTCTGGTGAACCCTGAGACCGCTCTGGGAGCCTTCCTGGAAGAGTTGGACTCTTTAGCGGGGGGCCCTCCGGGTACAAGGTCAACCTTGCGAAATTTACGGTATTGAACCTTTCGCGATCGCCTCAGGTGCGAGCAGACCTTCAGGCCCGGCACCCTCTGCAGTGGTCAGATGACGTTGTCCCCTACTTAGGCATACAGCTGGCCCCAACCTTACAGGCCAATTACGCCCTGCTCCATACGCAGATCCGCACTGATCTGCGGAGATGGAAACACTATCCGATCTCGTGGCTAGGGCGAATTGCGGCTATTAAGATGACGATCCTACCTAAAATACTGTACCTCTTTCAAACACTTCCCTTGCAACCCCCCACGGGCTAGTTGAACCAGGTACAGTTAGAACTCTCTCTCCATCTGGCAGGGGCGCAAACCGAGGATGAAAAGGATGGTCAGCTTTCTCCCATCTAACGAAGGGGGACTTGGGATTCCGGATCTCACGCTTTATTACAAAGCCACACAGCTTCGACACATGGTCGAATGGAGTCGGGCGGAGTCAGAGAAACACTGTCTCTTTCAGGACCGCGCGGTGGCCGGTACATCTCTTAGGAAGATTCCCTTCCTCCGGAAGTCCCAACGCCCGCCCAACTTGTATGCCTCTCACGTGACATGCACCAATCTTATGGTCTGGGATCAGATCAGTAAACACCACGACCTAACAACTTTTCCCTCCCCGCTCACACCGCTTTTCGATAATACAGACTTTAGCTCTGGGATCGGCTCGATGTCCTTCCCATTATGGAGAGAGGCCGGGTGCCGAGCTCTGGGCCTTTTATTGGATGAGGGAGATATAATTTCCTTCTTGCAGCTCAGGGCCGACTATGACCTCCCAGAATCCGAACGGCTACACTACTTACAGGTGCGACACTGGGCCATACATCCTGACAACTGCACACAGGCGAGTAGGCTCCTCGCCACCTGTAAACGATAGCTCATCGCACAGTCTTCCAATAAGAAATTGACTTCCGACCTGTACAAAATGCTTTTGTCTCATTATACTCACACCCATCACGCAGGCCGCGCACGCTGGGAAAGGGATCTTGGCTGTAGTCTCAGTACCAAAGAGTGGGAGGGAGCATGCTATAGAGCGCGTCACACAGCGAGTCACGTAGGCCTTACTGAAACCTTTACCAAGCTTGTATACTATTGGTACTATACCCCGGAGAGACTCCACCAAGCTGACACTATGCTGCACAAAGCCCTGATTGCTGGAAGGGTTGTGGGAAGAGGGGCACATTGGTCCACCTTTTATGGGACTGTGAACACTTCCGAACTTACTGGGCGAAAATACTTGATGATGTCTAAGCATCTCGACACGGAGCTACCCAGGCTCCCTGCATATGTTCTCCTAGGAGTACCAAACCTGCTCAATTACCCTTTGAAATCTAGGAGAGGGAAGCAGATTGCAATAGCGCTGGGCACCTCCATCCAGAACATACTGACACACTGGAGATCCCCTCTAATTCCAGCACACACAGGGTGGCTTCAGCGGCTGTGGCATATCCTGGGCATGGAAACGATTTTCCTTACGGTGGCGGGGAAGGGCACAGCTTTTAGCGACCTTTGGCAGTCATTCCTGACCCTACTTGCTCAGGACTTCCGGGAGCTGTCTTGCCCCGGGTATGTACGCCTCTTGCGACTTAACACACTGGATCCCTCCACGTAGGTGGGACAGGCATCAGGAACGACACATAGAGGTTGTGAACTGGGGGTGGGAGGGGTTCCCTCTCTTTGAGGCTTTTTCCTTCTCTTTCCTTTTCTGCCTTTTCTTTGGGAGGGGGGTGGGAATGCTTTAGTTACCTATTGTTGTTTGTTCTATCCATGCAACTGCTAATATACGCGATGGGGCTCTGCATGGCCTGTTTTGATGCACTCTTAACTATTGCATTGGTTTAATAAAAAGATTTAAACCATAAAAAGCACAAAAGACTTATGATAGTACATGGTCGCAGTAGACTGGGACCCAGGCAGAATTTACGGCTGATCCAACGGAGTGTGTCAGAAGCATCAATCCGGTTCTTCCTGGTCAAAGAGTTTACCGTGTTACTTGGCCTTTTAAATCCCTAACAACCACAGAAGTACACGTCTAATGCCTCCAGGGCCTAAGTGGTGGCACAGGGTGTCCGAGACCAACAGCAGGATTCAGTCCAGGTCCAGTTGCTACTGGATACTTTCAGGAAAAGGCCACTTGCAGCTTGTGTTTTCCGGTAGCCACACAGATGTCAGCCAACTGAGCTGCGAAGTGCACATCTTTGTCCTGGGTACAAGAAGGAGCAGTTTCAGTCCTTTAGGACTCCTCATGTCACAGACAGCAGGCCCAGTCCCTTTCTGATCTTCTGCAGGCCCAGAAAGTGTTCTGAACTGGGTGAGATGATGTGCCACATTTATGACTGGAACCACCTGGTGGGGGAGGAGGGGGGTGGTGACTGTTGAGCACACCCTAACCAATGGGGTAAAAGTTCCCGGGGCCAACCCTACCCACTTTTTCAGTAGATCTTGTTTGCCTTACTGCAAACAGGTCCAAAATACCATGTGTCTAGGCATTTTCACCATGACAAAAGTCTTCAGTCACACGAAACTTGGGCTTTGAGAGCGTGTGTGTTTGTGTGTGTTTGTGTGTGTTTGTGTGTGTTTGTGTGTGTGTGTGTGTGTGTGTGTGTTTTACCATGGTAATCCTACTGTCCTCCCACATTTAACAGTAAAATCCAGATTGAGACAGGCACTGAGGCAAATGTCTGGTAGGACAAAAGCAAGGTCCTTTAGCAACCAGACAAGAGATTGATAATAATTGTCTTGTGCTTTTCTTTCAAGTATGCCCCAAATGTCACATGAAGCTCAACAGACCTCTCAAGCTTGATTTGACACTCTGCTGCCAAAAAGAGACTTACAGCCCCCACACCTTGCATATTCTTTGAAGTTCAGACCCGAGCAGGTCAGCCTATAGTTTGCTCCTGGGAGTCATTTCACACCTATTCAAGGCTGAACCATAGAATGAGAGCTGGCAGAGGGTTATGCTATTTAGCCTTCTAATAGTTAAATCCGGTAAAGGCTAACTTAATAAAAGTAACTTTTCTTTAATAGTGATTCTAAATCCAACTACACCATAAAAATCTGACTTCACCATAAAATGTGATTTTGTTTTTTAAAGGAATCTTTTTTTTATTGAATTTCATTAACAAAAAGAAAATAATCCAGCAAATCTGCATAATTGTATCGCAGGCACATATCATACATACATACCATAACCTAGTTTGGCTCCCAAATACACAACAAATAAAGAAGCAGTAGGAAATGGCATAAGGCAACACAACACTACCCCTTCCCCCCTCTTCCCCGTGATCATCATTCTATTCATCCCCAGAAGTGTCTCCATCTCGTTCACCTTCCCCACCTACCTGCGTTCTCCAAGAAGACAATGCCTTGTCCCATTTCCTGGGGCATCCCCTGCTTTTGTAGATAGTCTTCTCAGTGAGCATGCACCAATCCATATCATTACACCAACCCTGCAGTTGTGGTGAGTGCAGAGCTCCCCAACTTTGAGCAATATTTATTTTTGCCACACCTAGTCCTGGGGATAGCCATATTTGACTATATTAAGGAGGTGGTGTATCCCTTCAGATATTTAATATGCAGCATTTGATTGGATCCGGCACCTGGTAGCCCGTGGTTGTGTGCATCATATCTCAAACGTCGGACCAATAAGTCTTTATTTGTGGGCAGTCCCAAAGAATGTGCATAAAGAACTCCATCTCCCCACAGCCTTGGAAGCAGAATGTTGGGGTTTTCCCTATAATGTGAAGTGTGGTTCGGGAGTAGTATGATTGGTATAATATGCGCAGTTGGACTAGCTGAAAGCTCAATTTTATTGCAATCTCTCTGGGAGCTCCCAGCGCCTCTTCCCACTCACCCTCTTCGAATTGGCCAACCTCCGCCTCCCACTTCGCCTTAAGGGTCAACATAGGATCAGGGACGTTGTTGAGTGTTTTTTATAGATCAGGGAAATAGCTTTTTTTTGGTTAATCACTCCGTCAAAACACGGTCTTCTAGTGGGGAGGCCTCGTCATGTGCGTGATGGCAGATACCTGTGCGGTAATTGCATGTTTGAGTTGAATATATTTGTGGCTTTGCGTAGCTGCTAGGTGGTATTCATCCATTAATTCAGTTAAGATCGGTGAGACTTGCCCCTTCCATATATCGCTGGTGTGGCAATTCCTATTGATATACATTTTGCAAAGCCCTGAAACCTGTCTACATCAGACCAGAGATCACTAGACCAAAGAGGGGTCATCTCAGTCAGTCGTCCCTTCCATTTGAAGTACGCCATGGCCTCCCTCCATATCTGGGTGACAGTTCTCGTGTGTGTCTATAGCATACGCATGCATTTGGACCTGTAAAATGCTCCTACATATCCCTCTCTACCCCAAACGAATCTGTCTAGGCGTGTGATCAGTTCATCCGAAGGTGAAAACTCAGTCAGTAGCGACCATCAGTTGTGTCAGCCCTCAATATTTGCTGATATCCGGTAGTCAAATTCATCCATCGTATACCCCTCTAGTCTGCTTCTGTAGGGCATCCGGGGGGGCGCAAAGGTGGGGTTATTTTCCCAAAGTAGGAGTCAGTGCAGGCTCCATTCTAAGAAAAAAATATTTGGGCACTGGATGTGGTGTAATTTGTAATGCATAAATCTTGTGTAGGAGTGTCATCATTTGAAAAATTGTCAGCATCCTCATCAGGGAAAGCGTAAAGGTCTTCCAATGTTGCACATAGTGTTCAAAACGCTCCTACATAGATTTGAGGTTACGGTTGTGGAAGGTAATCAGTTGTATTGTGATGTAAATACTTAAGTACCTAAATGCCTCCTCCACCATGGGCATTGGCATGTCCCCCCAGCAAAGCCGGAGGCGGGCCAGTTATGAGGTGAATGAGTGATTTTTGTCAGGTGATCGTATATCTGTAATAGGTACCACAAATACGTAGTATCTGCAAGAGTCTAGGAATAGTGAATGTTGGATTTGTAACGTAAAATAAAATATCACCCGCATATTGTGATATGCGGTCTTCCCATGGTTCCTCCCCAGTTTATTTCCTGCACCAAAGGGTCCCCTCTGATCCATATTGCCAACGGCTCTAAAGGTAGGGCAAACACCAATAGGGAAAGCAGGCAGGCCTCCCTTGTTCCTCGAAGCAATTCAGTGACTTGGGAAGTCACCCCATTTACTCTAACCCTTGCCTCTGACCTTGGTACAAAAGTTGAAATCCAACTCAAAAAGACCGGGCAAAATCCAAATTGCTCCAGGATTGCTTGCATTTAACCCCAGTCAAGGGTGTTGAACGCCATGGAGGCGTCCATAGAGAGTACCATTGTGGTGATACAGCTATCCTGAGCACAGGCCATCACTCCAAACAGCCGTCTGAGCTTAAGTCTGGTTCCTCTATTGGGCATAAAGCCCTATTGGTCCGGGTGAATCAGGGCAGTTATGAGCTGCCAAAGTCTAATTGACATTAGTTAAGCCAGGACATTGGCCTCTACGTTAAAAGGGAAACGGGTCTTTATGATCCACAGCTATCCATGGGATTATTCACTTTGTTAATTGCCGCAATAGTGGCCTGTAGTTCCACTGGTAACTGCCCTGCAGCTCTGGCCTCATTCCACATATGTAGGAGATGGGGTGGCCACCTTATCAACCAGTCCCTTGTAAAGCTCAGTCTGCATCCCATTAGGTCCCATTGCTTTCCCCAAGGAAACTGAACTAATAGCTAACGCAATTTCGTCAGGTGAGAACTCACTATCCATCATCTGCCTATGTTTCTCTGACAGGGGGAGGGACAGTCGGGGGCGGGGCCACATCTGCAAGAAATTTGTGAATTTCATGCGGTTGGAGAGTACTCCTGCCTCTATAGAGTTCAGAGTAATAGTGAATTCATCTGCTATACCTTCTACCCTAGTCCCAATCTCTCCCTCAGCCGTTACCAGTCTAGGCAGCCAGTTGCGTGTCTGATCCCTCCCTTCCAATCAGGCCAAAAGCTTGCCAGCTTTTTTCCCCACATCATAAAGTCTCCTTTGTGTCAGGATATGGCCCTTCCATGCTGTCTTCTGCCAAGGCTCTGTATTCCTTCTCTTTTAGTTTAAAGGTGTGCATATGTATGTAAAGTCTATCACATTCCAATGTCGCGAACCCCTCCTCAAGGCAATCCATCTCGGCCTTCGTCTCCTTTTCCAGGCTATCAAGGTGTAGGCCTGTCTGCTCAGTACAGTTTGTATGCTTCTCAGATTACAATCAGTGAAGTGACGGACCCTAGATTTTCTGTAAAATAATGGTCAGTCGTAACAATGTCATAACTTATTTATCTTTTACATACCAAGGACTTGGACCAGAAATGGTCCGGCAGTTTTCTCCAAGCTCCAGCCAGACTGGGTAGTGATGTGAAATTCCCTGTGCTAGGTGTTTAGTCGCCATGAGCCTGGAGGTTTGTGTCTGGTGTATAAAAATATAGTCTAACCATGTAGAGATGTGATGTACCCCAGACACAAATCTATATTGCCTATCCTCTGCATGTTGGAGTCTCCATGTGTCGGTCACACCCATGGCATCTACAAAGGAGGGTAGTGGGGATGTAAATCCATTTTGAAGTGCAGCTCTACGCCTATCCTCCGTGTCAGACATGCCAGCATTAAAATCTCCCCCATGATTACATGATTAAGACTCCCTGTGGTATCTGGATGAGTAGTTCACTGATCGTCTTGGAAATTATCGGATGGTATCTCAGAGGAACGTACACCGAAGATAGGGTTTTGCAGTGTGAATCTTTACTGAATTTACATGCTGTGCATTATTCCGCCATCTAGTGATTGGGTCTGGAATAGTCTTTCTTTTTTCTTTTCTTTCCTGTTTGGGGCGTAGTTGACCACCATTTGGTGCTGCTAGGTCCATCCCTTGTGTGACGTCAGACAGCACACCGGAAGTTCTTGTGCCCGGTAGTCCTCTTCAGATTCTCTTTTTTCCACTGTTGGGTCTGGAAGCAAAGGGAGACTGACAATTTGGACGAAATCCCCAAAAGAATAAAAGAATTAGACTCAAAATACCGCAGATCATCGACTACGAAGACACCGGAGAAAAGTAAGGACCTCCGGATACCCATTCCCGTCAAACACAGACGAAACAACAACGCGCATGGATAAACAGAGGACGACGTAGGGGCCATGGAAAATACCCCATCAAATTCTCCCCAAAGTGCCACCACAAGTTTGCTTACAGCGATCCACATGACGTCTGTAACCTCTGCCTGCCCGAGGATCACAAGGATAAGGACTGCAAGGCCTGTGCAGTGTTCGTATTGAAGATACTCAAGGTATGCGGAAAGCAGTGACCAGCCCACTACTCAGCCATGTTACAAAGTCAGTACCAACCTTCGTTGAAGGACTTGTGTCTCTTAATCGATGAGGACGACCAAGGTGTACCCACAGAATCGACACACGGGGCTCTGACGTTGAGATACTCTAAGTGGACACCGAGAAGAGGTGTACCGTAAAGTGGACAACGAAGGACACCGAGAAGAAGACGGGCAAGGTAAGAAACCCTCTGCCGTCAGAACCCAAGGGCCACAAAGAGAAGGCGAAGAAAATGATGATCAAGGGTTAGCTGCGATCAAAAGAACCCCACGGATCCCACCCTAGGGATACTGACAAGGAAAGATCGTTCAAAACGACTACGTTAAATGCCGAACGAGAGGCCCGAAGGGAAAGACATCACCTTCTGAGCCAGAAACCACCACGCCCAAGAAGATCTTCCCGGCCTCAGACGATGAGAGCGTCCTCTAGGTGCAGATAAAGAAGAGATGCCTAGAAGGGGAAATGGCGGGGCTCCTTCAAAGAAAAAAGGAGTTCAACGAAACGTTTAATGAATTCCAAATTCCCACGAAGCCCGATGTTGAAATCACTGAACAGGAAGAAATCCTCGATGCGCTGGCAACCCCCGAACCGTGCGAAGAAGACGTCGAATAAGAACTCAATGCTCCAAAGGAGGAAGAATCCTCAGACTTTCGAGGAAGAATGTAACGACCTTGATACAACGTCTAGAAAAAGAGGTCTGCTGGTATTTCAACGCTTCCCCACCAGACGACATAGCCTTCTCCAACAGCTTTGTCAAGAGAGCAGCTGATAGCTTTGGGATGCCCTTAGAAGAGGAAAAAGGAGACTCCTGCTTTCTTCTAGAGACTTTGGCACCATCCACCAGGGGGTTAAATACCTGCCAATGCTACCAAGCATCCTGGACCATGGAAAGGAGGCCTTCAGAGAACCCGCCTCAGCTAAAGGAGTAACACCAAGGGTGGTGAAGAAATATAAATCCACCACGAAAGACTCAATGCATTCAGGGTAACACAGTGCCAGCTTCCATCACTGTCGCCACAGCAAGAAAGAGGGGCAACGCCCAATCCTCCACTGGCCCACCTCCAGAGAGCGAAAGCAACAGAATGTACATGGTGGGGAGAAAAATGGAGAAAGAAGCAGCAACACAATGGTGCATTGCAAGCTTCAATGCTCTTTTAAACGGGTATCCTTTATTGCAAGTCAATGATTTAGTACTCTTCAGCCGACGCCCCTGCCACGAGGCAGCAATTGCTATGGGAGATTTATCAAAAGATAGAGAACATGCATCTAGATGAATTGGTGCAATGGAAAATAGGAGACCAGAGTAAAGTAATAAATTACGTTTGCACTGACCAAAAACATCACAACCGTCTAATGAGAAATTAGGAAAGGAATAGTGGAGCGAACCACCAAGGCTGGAAACCAGTTAAGTCAACTAGATCATGGTGCAGCCAGGCATTAAACGGATCCTGAAAATCCGGGAGCAAGGTAAATTTCAGACATGGAAGACTGATCCAGCCTAAACAGTGGGGGGGAGGTCGATAGAAGACCTGGTGAAAGGAAAGGAAAAAAGATTTAGTCCACTTAGCAGTTTTTACTTTTTCAGAAAATTAATTCCTGGGCTATTGTTAAGCATAGCACTTTCTACATAGACATAGCAAAAGCCCGGCACTTGCAAACAACCCCCATTTGAAAGTATGCCACATAAGATTGTGATTTGTTTGTTTGTTCCTTTATGTAACCCAGAAAAAAAGCTTAGAGTACACTATCGTGGAGCAATATTTTTATTTTGTCTGTGGGAGGCCCAAATACCTGAAGGAATTGGTTCAGACACGATGGAGTAAAATTGAAATTTTTTGACATATTTTCTTCTTGTGCACTTAATTGTCAACTGAATATAATCTAGAGGCTTCCATATTTAGGAGATAAAAGAACTGGGGCATAAGGATAGAAATAGATTACACAGTATTGCACGGTTTCGTTAAGTGGAGAAGCTGGGATGGGAAACCTATTCTCTTGCTTCTGCATTATGCAACCTAACACCAAAACCAAATGTTGAGTTATGTCAGGTGGATTGTATGGCACAATTTATCACCGTGCTGGAGCATGAGTGTGGGCCCGGTGATGCTCCTAGTTGAACGGCCAGTTCTTCAACTTCTTACAGAAGATGAGGAGTGGAATGGGGGAGCAGGTCCCTGTACCAGCTCCCTCTCATTGCCTCTAGTTTAGCGATTCAGTTTAGTGGTTGTGTTTCGTCCCGCCTGCTTCCCTACTGCTGTCTACTGTGCAGTCTGCTCTTTATCTGCCTTGTTTTTTATTAATTGTGCCTATCTGTTTGTCACTCTAACGCTTCTGTCTCAGTGTGCCTCACTGCATACTTTTCCCTACGTTTGCCCTTTCCTGCTGCCGATATTGGGACTGTGCCCGTACGGCCGCCCAGCGGCGTCACTATGGGACCGCACCGGGTGACACCCTCACATGGGCTGACACCAACAGGGCCGGTGTGCGCAGAGCAACCTAACCTTTCAGGAGGAGGAGGTGCCTGTGCGCAGTGCGCACTGTCTCCTCTCCTTTCTTTTATTTGCTTCCCTGTGAAATGGATCCAAAAAAGAAAATCACTTTTGCTGGAAATTAATGTCGTAATTTTCTGACATTTAATTCCAAAATGCAGCATCGGGAATAAAAGTTAAAAAATATGAAAAATAAATAACTAAATAAAGTAAGACAGAGTGGTAGCAAACTGTCCAGATTGATTTTATTCACACCCAAACACATTAGCGCCACTTTTACAGAGTTTGCCAGTGAAGCGCTATTTTTATTGTCTTGACTTTGTTTTCCCTGGGCTTGAAACTAGAGCACCAATCCTGGAGGTACTGCAATGTGAGGATTGGAAAACAAAATTTGTACTGCTGCTCTGTATCTAGGGATGTTGTCTTTTTTTACCATACTGCTTACGTTTTGTAAGGATATAAGCAATGGCCATTGAAATGGGTCCATTCAGGGCCCTATTGTCATGTCCTTAACTTTTCAGGCAAAAGCACTCACTGATTTCTGAACAGTGAGTGTAAAAGCGTTAAGGTAACCATGTTGTTCCTGCTTACATTTCACATGGTTTGCAAAATTTTGAATTCCCTATTATTGTTTGCTTTTTCCAGGATGCTGTCACTTTTTTTTGTAGGCCACATATTGCTCTTGCCCAGTGCGTAATTTAAATTGAGCCGCATCCAGGCAACAATTTAAATTACGCACTGGGAACAATTGGGTTGTAGTTGAAGGCAGTCTGAGTTTTTCTCAGTGGGGCAGTATGGTGCTCAGTGGGGGAGAGGATGTGGCACTATGGCCAGAGCTGCTGAATTTGGAACTGGGGAACCAGGTTCAGCCTTAATAACCAGTCCGCCAGACCACTCTCCTGAGAGAGCACTAGCTCATGCTAGACCTTAGAAGGCTTCGCAAGACATTAGAAGCCCCGGTGTCGTAGAACCAGCAGGTGGTCCCTAGCATGACCAGTGTAGATTGACCTTCAAGGCTTGTCCACCACTATTCATACTGAAGTTCACCACCGGTCTTGCGGGCAGGCCTATGAAGCAGTACACCCTAGAACAGTGACCCTGTCACTGAGTTTACAGGACCCTTGAGAAGGGCCAGCTCTAGGGCGGTGCAACCGGTGTGACCGCACCAGGTGCTCACTTTAGGTGGAGGCATCATTTTTGCAAGTATATTAGGGTTTTAAAAGCGCTTGCTGCCTCCTTCCTGGCCTCCAGTACTTTTCGGTAACAACTAAAATATCATGATGACTCTGGTGATTAATGTTCTTCCTAGAGAGAGATCGGAATTTTGTCTAATGGAAGATTTGACTCATGGAAAGGTAGCTCAGAGGGTTAATGTACCTGCTGCAAAGAACATGTATCCTGCAGATCACAAAGTGCACATAATGTAAATAGGCCAGTGGGCTACTGCTTTTGTCAGAGAGATCCTTTTGTTACCTGCAGTTAATAAGTTAAAATCCTAACATAGAACAGTGAGCTATTAACTGTCATCTACTCCGCAGCAACACAAGTCACTTTTTTTATTAACTTTTGATACGTTTGAGCTACAAACAATTTTAGTTTAAATGGTCAGATCATGCTGCAGATCTTGCATTATGAGGCAAATATGGCAGAGCCATTATTGTTTAGAAAACATTTGCAAACTAGGATTTTTAGCCATTCATGTTTGAACTGCTGTTTTGGAAAAGGGAGAAGTGCTGATGACAGAAACCCCATGGCTCGGAGACAAATGGCTTGTGCTTCCACATTTTATCGTATTTGGGGACATTCTGTGATTAGACGCATATCCCACTTTGTGAACACATTTTACTGTAAATAACTCATTATAACCTTAAATAATCATGTGTATCCATTGGTTGATAAAACTGGGCAGTGAAACCAAACAAATACAAAAAATTGGGATGTTTGCGCATTCTGGCCACGCCTCTGGCTCTGCCCACTGATCCAATCCTTGGGTTATTCCCGCCCTCTGATTCTCCGCCCACAGTTGCCCTACTTTTTTCCCCCCACTTCGACCACTAATATATCGTGTTGCTGGATAGTGGGAACACCACACCAGTAAAAAGTACCATACCTATGATATTATAAATTCCAATAAACTGTTGACTAGCAGGTAGCCCACTGTACAACCTGATTAATGAATCATTATCACACAGTTGTTAACAGGCACATTTTGTAAATATAGGACCTACATTTACAAACGTTACTAAGGATTTTGTATGGTCCCGTTATTTGCCAACTGTGTCCACTGGCGGACTTGGGGCGGAGGAGGTCTATGCGGTAAGTCGTGAGGGGGTGACACCGTGAGTTACCCGCACCGGGTGCCACCAACCCTAGTGACGCCACTGGGGCCGCCCTACCCAAAGGGAGTGCAAAAGCAGCTGCTGGGAGCCACTGCTGTTGCCGGACCAGTGCTGTACGGATCATGGTCTGGAGGCCTGCGAGACATCAGCGAAGCCCACGTGCTTCTCCTTGCATTAGGCCCCAGCAGGAGAGGCGAGTCGAGCTGAAGATGCGGGGGAGACACCTGCCTGCAGGGAGCACAACATGGCGCCGACCTGTGAGGGAATCAGCTAAAACAAACACACACGCACACACACGCTTAACCCGTTGACCCTACAATGGGTTCCAAACAATAACATAAACAAGCATTGGCATAGTCAATAGGTCTCGCCTTTGCCACCTTATAAGTGTTTAGCCATGTAACAGTTGGTGTTGTTGCACCAAGGATATTGTGCTGCTTAACTAAATACTTAAAAGGTCCCAAAAGCGAGACCTATTGGCTATGCCAATGCTTGGATGCAAGGCGGAGGGTAGAAGGGTGCAAGGCAGAGGGGTAAAAGTGTTCAAGGCAGAGCATGAGGAGCGTCTTGCAGCACCAGGCCTGTCATCAGTTTTTACGGACCCCTATACAAACAACTATGCAAGACCCCAAGTCACAAGCGCCTGTTTCGAAGTTTAAAAATAAAGTGTTATGGGAAAGAGAAAACACAGTAGCTCCAGTCTCCGCCACCAACTAATGATTTCAAATGCGTTAGCTGACATGAAAAAACTAAAAATGCTAGCTTCAAAACCTATGCATAGATTTTATAGCACAAGCACCGGTGCTGTCCAAGCGCAGGGTCTGAGGAAAATAGTCCCTTTGGCAGTCTTTGAGTGTCTGTATCCAGGTGGGACTGCATCAGTGCTCCCTTTACACACGGTATCGCAATTAGCGGCTGTCTCCTCCCGCGCGTGGCGGTGTCTGGGGCCCTTAGAATATATTATGATGTAAATTGATACTTGTATAGCGCACTACTCACCCGCAAGGGTCTCAAGGCGCTTGTACGAATACCGCTGTGGAACCCATCCTGGCTTTCCCTGTGAGGCGTCCACTCCTGGGCACCCCCCAAGGTGGAGGCCAGGCATCCTTTTAGCGTTGTGGGGGCCGTTGTGGAGATTAAGCAAGCTATTGCCCAGAGTTGCAGAGTGGGACTCCATGACTGGAATAGGCACTGAGGCGAGAATTATCATGTCCGTGGAGTTTTTGAGCCCAAGACCCGCCGAGGCGGGGAATTGAACCCTGGTGCCGGGCTAGACCTCTGCATCAGGGTCTGCCGCTCTAATCATTGAGCCACACTTCTCCACATGATGGTGCAGAGGCCTCTAAACAGCAACAGGCTCAGTATTAGCGAGAACATGCTCTGCATACAGCGTGGACCCGTTCGCATCAGAGCCGCGCGGGCCAGACACGGCTGGGGCAGGAAGCGTCTCATCACAGCCAGCGTGTTTACCAAGGAGAAGTGTACTTGGCAACCACTGGCCCCAAATTCATTCTCTGCAGGTCTCACTAGGTAAGTAGCCGATCCCGAGCTGGCGGGGGCCCGATGGGCGGCCGCACAGGGCTAAAGTCAGAGGGGCCCTTATGAGGGCAGCAACTTCTACTGGTAGCGAGAGGAGGGGGGCGGGGTGTGCACAGCGAGGGATACAGGTGAGAGGGGGGGGGGGAGAGTATGGAGGGATAGAAGGGACAGAAGGTGAGAGTTGGCACGAAAGGATAGCGGGCGCAGAGAGATTCAAAAGCGGGCTCTGGTGAAAAGGGGCGAGCAGGAGGATTTCAAGGTGGGGAGGGGTGAATGTAGCCGAGAGAGGAAGAGAAACAGGAGACAGGTGTGACAGGGGAAGGCGGCACAGGGAGGCATACAGGTGAGAATGATGTAACGGAGTGGGGAGGGGAGGTAGCAAAACGAAGTAAAGAGAGGAGCCAGGTGAGTAAGAGAGGTGTAAATATATTAGAAAAAGAAGGCATTAGGGAGAGAGAGACAGGGATGGGGCTTGTGAAAAGGGGAGACGCGAGAGAAAGTGACTGAGGATGAAACCGATGCAGACAGGGAGTGAGACAGTGAGCAGGTGGGTAAATGAGGTATGGGGGAAGAAGGAAGTGGGTGAGCGAAAGGCCTTGGAGAAATATCGAGGAACGAGAAAAAAGAGGCCAGAGTGAGCATATGTGACTGGAAGGAAGAGGCGAGGTGTGCAGAGAGGCCGCGAGAACGGGGTGCAGGGCGAGGTGAGAGCGGGTCAGCAGTGGGGAAACAGGTGGGGGCGAAGGGGAACAGGAATATATAGAGGCAGACAAGAGGAGGCTGACAAGCAGGAGAGAAGGGGAGATCAGAGGGGCGAGGAGGCGAAAGAGAGGGGGGCTAACTGAGTGGGTGAAGTGGGGAGAAGGTGGAAGGGGAAGCGGCGAAAAGGAGAACAGGTGGGAAAAATAGGAGCTCAAGGAAATCTGATGCTGGAGGGGAAAGAACGACAGAAGACAGGGATCAATAGGAAAGAGGTGTGTAGCAAGAGGAAGGGGAGGTGGACGAAAATGAGGGAGGAAGAAGAGATCACAACGGAGCCATGAAAGAAAAGTGAGATAAGTGTAAAAAGGAGGTAAGGGGGAAGGGCGCGGTGAAGAGAGGAAGGTTTACATAGCAGCGGAGACACTCTAAAATGTTATAAAAAAACGGTGTGCAGGGGGTGGGATAAAGGTGAGAGAGAGAGAAGATTGCCGGTTAGGAGCGATACAGAGAACCAAAGAGGACGGAGAATAGAAAGACAAGAAGAAACGGGGTGCCGCTCGTGCAGAGATAACAGGAGGAGAGGCACAGATAACACGAGGAGAAGGCGCAGGGCCGTAAAAGCACACTCTTGTATGCTTCTATTCATTCTGGTCTTTCCTGTTTTCCAGATGGAATCACAAGGCTGTCAGTCCGCATTTCCTGTGGGGAGATTGAAGCACATGTTCTACCAAGAATGGCATTCTGTTTACAATGTGCTCACTTCTTTTATGATATAGCCCTTGTGTACAAGGAGAACTGTGTAAGGAAAAATATACACCTTTCCTGTATGCGTGTGGCGTGACTGTCAATATGCTGTTTCCAAAAGGTAGAGTCAATCTCCCAAATATAACGGAATTTCCTGGTTGCATGTACCTGCGTCGATTTATACTGTATCCCTATAAACAGGTGACAAACAAGAACTCCGTATCAAGGTGATTTCTCAAGTACAGAGTCAATATGGTAAGACAGGCTAACAATATTACCAACTGAGAAACTAAGACTTGATATGCAGAGCAAACTATCCTGCTAATACTAAACCTGTCATCGCAGCAACTCTCCAATTCGAAAATCGTCTAAGTCCCTGGAACTTCCACTGGGACAGCAGTATTCAGCACCGACCAGTTTCATATCACGCCATTAAATAGACTAATATCCGGCGGAAATCAGATGACGTGATTGACATACCGTAACGTGACTCATCACCACGGCAGACAAAACAATATTGGTGAGGCGCAGCAGCTTGCGCCATATTTAAATGAACAAATTCATAATGTTGTTGAAACAAAACACACTGATGCCGCATTCCCTTGTACTTGAGAAATGTGTACTAAATGTTAAATTGACTAACGAATGCTGCTTATGGCAATACAGGATAGTGCCGCGTATACTTATATTTTAATTGCGTTGCCCTACCTGTGAGGAAAATATGTATTGCACACAAGCCCCACAACTGATGAACGATCAAGCAAAGTAATGAGGGGCTAAGAATAGATGATGTAATCAACCCAAGTAGATTTAAGACCACTGTGGTTATGGGAACCATATAACCTTGAGTATGGGGGGCATGCCGCAACCGGCAAATAGTCAAATGCCCACACTAAACAGACTGCTGGACAAACAAGCATTGGCTGCACGTGCGAGAACAAGTCTCGCGGCACCAGTGCTTTACTTTGAACATTAAAAGTAAAGCACGGGTGCCGCGATTATAGCCAAAGTAAATAAATAGATTTTTTTTATTTTTATTTCTTTACTTTTGCAAAAGTGAAAGTCATCATGGTTCTAATGACCCGTGAAAGACAGATGGCCGGCTGCGCACGTGAACGCTCGCATGAACGCAAGAGCTAGGCCAGCCAGCAGCACTTTGAAAACTCACCTACTAAATGTCTCTCAGAGCAGCGCGTGCGCACTGACTCAGCGAGACCTAAAAAGGAAGGGGAAAAAAACGGGCTCAGAGACTCTCTGCATTGTGAGAAGGGACAGACATATCCCTTAGTGGTCCGCTTACGGAAGGGAACTCACGCGGATTGCTAGCCTGAGGCAACTGGTTGTCTGGACTGTGCCTCAAAACGTGGGCCCCTGTCTGCGCAGTACGACAGACTACGTGGATTACAGAAACACCGAAGCAGCCAAAAGTTAGAGGACTGCCTCCACCGACCCCTGGAAAAAGCACAAATATGGGCAAGGACAGGCCTCAAAGGGTGCACAACAAATGAAAATGGATCACTATCCGGAGCAGAAAGGTGCAAGGAGATCGGAAGTCACACGCGAGACACCCTCTGATAATGCTGGCGCACAGCCAGAACCGACAAGCACCCAAATTCTTTGAGCCATAGAGGCCTCCAGTGCTCCCGTCCAGACAAAAATTGATGGAAATCTAGACAGGCACCCCCAAAACAGAACACTAAGCCCCATATGACAGCAGCCCTCCAAGAGATAATGAGAGTATACACTTGTTATACACCGTTTCAAGGGGTCTGTAGCAGACTCGTCCGCATACTACTTTCCAAGGAGGCCTGCGAAAATGTGGTGCAGATCAAATTATTAGGCTGCTTCCTTTCAGATCATGGTCCAGTAATGCTGGAATAGGGACCAGAGTAAGTTGAGAGGTATTTCAAGAGGAACTTAGGGAAGCCATTGTGGGAAATTTCAATATGAACTGGTCGACCACAAATAGAGAGGTGGAGTGGGAAACACTTAAAGTAGTCATGCACAGAAAAATCCTATCTAGAATAGGGGGGACAAGGAGCCACCTGGAGCGGGACTTAACTGCAGCTGAACACCGGCTGACGGAACTGCAACATGGAAGGCAGCAACCAGAACCAGATAGCGACTCCATTTTACAAGCACAGTGACGAGTCGGTGAGATATGGAACAGATTGGACAGTTTCATTAGGCGAGAATATCACCAGTTACTTAACAGAGAAGGCAACAGGACTGGGAGATTACTGGTGTGGCTGCTACAACGTGAACGCCCTCCCCACTGATATTGACTCTAGGTGCCCGGACAGCACACAGCACCCACACAGGCCGCAATCAATTAGGTATTGTTTGAACTTTTAGCTGAGGTATACAGGGAGCCCCGGACCCTATGCCACCTGGGGGTGGGGCATTCCTAGCTGGGGTTCCCCTTCTCCGTCTTACAGGGGAACAGAAGGCGGACCTCAAAGCGGATACGGAGATCTAATTGGAGGAGCTGCATGTAGCCCTACAAAGCATGGTTCGCTGCAAGTCACCAGGCCCGGATAGCATCCCAGTGGAATTCTATCAGACATACGCAGACATACTACTCCTCCGACTGCTGGAGACCCTGCACGAGGCGAAACGGGTGGGAGCCTTGCCGCAGTCCATGAGAGAGGCCCAGATTGTAATGCTACCCAAGCCTGGCAGAGATGCCTGTGACCTAGGCTCGTACAGACCTCTGTCGACGCCAAACTACTTGCTAAAGTCCTGGCGGTCTGCCTGGGCAGGGTGGTGACTCACTCGGTGCATGAAGAACAATGTGGGTTCATGCCCTAAGGGGGAACACCTATGAACATACAGTGCCTATCACATGTCCTACACTCAGTCGTTGAAAGTGAAATCCATGCAGCAGTCGCCCTAGATATTGAGAAAGCATTCAACACACTGCGCTGGGAAAATCTATGGGAAGTCCTGAGAAGAATGGGTCGTGGACCAGGGTCAGCGGGCTCGATAATTCTCGCCTCGGTGCCTACTCCAGTCAGGGACCACACTCTGCAACTCTGGGCATTAGCTTGCCTCATCTTCACAACGGCCCCCCCAGACCGCCGGGGATGCTTAGTCGCACCTTAGAGATACCCATTAGGGACCATCTCTCAGGGTGAGCCAGGACGGGTTCCCCAGCGGTCGAAGCGCGGAGATACTCCTCCGGGAGTCGATTCTAGCGCTATATAAACACAATTAAATTAAATTAAATTAGGCGCAGAATATATAACCTGGGTAAAACTACTGTACCACCAGCCACAAGCACGTGTGCAAAATGGTGGCCTAATATCAGAGGCACTGAAAATTGAGTGGGGCACATAGCAGGGGTGCCCTCTGTCCCCACTACTGTCACTTTGGCGTGGGAACCATTGTCAATCCACCTAAGAAGAGGCATGACTCAATGGGGTATTGTCGTAGATGGTCGAACTCATGTACTTTCTTATATGCGGATGATTCCCTACTATACATGCGCTACCCAGAAGGGGCAATCCCAGTATTAGAGGCAATGGCCTCCTTCGGATCAGCGGCAGGCTTGCATGTTAACCACCGGAAGTCTGTTATTTTCTCACTGGCGGCACTTGCGCGAGACCTCCCTGAGGTGGGGTTTAGCTGGGAAAGGGGCCACTTCCGCTACCTAGGTATACAAGTGGCGCACAGACCGGAAGCCCAATACGCATTAAACATGGGGAGGGTCAAACAGGCCTGAAGGAATCTACTCGATTGTGGAATAAACTCACCCTCTCAATCGGTAGGGTGGCTGTGGCGAGGATGGTAATGCTTCTCTGCTGTTTATATGTACTGCAAAATTTCTTCTGCAGTATCCCGAAGTCCACATTCGACACCCTCAACAGCCTCTTAGTCTCTTTGGTGTGGGCCAGGGGGCGCAGCAGGGTTAAACTTACGATTCTCAAGCTGGACATGGAACCGGGGGACTGGGGCTTCCAGACTTCACACTCTACTGTTTCGTAGTATTGCTACAATATGCGGCACAATAGTGCATGGAGGAGCGCATCATCGAAAAAGTTATTGAGGGACTGGAGCAGTGAGATGCGATTGCCTAGATACCTTATGATGGGATCGCCTGCACATACTACAGCAGGTGGCAGAGGCATGGGAACAGGCAGCCACACTGGTTCTTCGCAGGGCCCCCTACGCTAATGCACACCCGCTCCAGTGGATACAGGGTTTTCGCCTAATCAAATCAGTCAAGGATATCACGAAATGACATGAAGGGGGTTGCACGAAGGCAAGAGACTTGTATCTGAATGGGACCTTCTTAACGTTCAATGAGGCGAGGGAATGGTTCCACGTGCCGGACAGTCACTTTTTGCGTTACGCGAAAATATTGCGTACGGCCCCCGAAATATGGACCTCGTTCCCGGGTGAGCCGAGGGAATCCCACACCCTGGCATTGCTGCTTGACCCAGGGTCCACCAGAAAGTTCATATCACGCATATATAAAGCTCTGAAAGAAGACCGTAAGCGAGAGATCGGAATCTGACTTAACCCCTCCACTCACTGAGCGGGAATGGATGAAAGCACTGGCGCAGGTACGTGAGGTGGCAAGTAACACTAGGTTCAAAATCACTCCGTGTCACTACTAATAATATGATAATTGTGAGTTAGTCACTTGGCAAACTTGTATTATGTGTATATGTG
Source organism: Triturus cristatus (assembly GCF_964204655.1). Lineage (NCBI taxonomy): Eukaryota > Metazoa > Chordata > Amphibia > Caudata > Salamandridae > Triturus > Triturus cristatus. Next base: position 397,731,625 of record NC_140583.1, on the reverse strand, counting down.
TATATATATATATATATATATATATATATATATATGTGTGTATATATATTTCCTATGAGAAATTGTTTTTTTTTACCTCTATTTTTTGAATTTCTCAGGAACTACTGAACGGATTTACACCATTAAAAAAAAAAAGGTCTCTTTCTGAACCAAGGGCTACCTTTTTGCCAAATTTGGTGTAATTCCGTTCAGCAGTTCGGGCTGTAGTCGTGTCTAAAGTTTCCTATGGGAAATAACATGGAGAAAACACGTTTTGGGACCCCCCTTTTTTCTCAGCCCCCACTTGGCGAATCACCCCGAATCTTTCAGGATAGGAGCTGACCGGTGCGGGCCACAAGTTTTAAACATTTTGCGAAGATTCGTCAACCTGCGCCAAAGTTATTGGGAAAAGAAAAAACGCTTTTCCTATGGAAACTAGGTCCTAACTATAACTATCTACTGGCGACCGCCAGTAGATAATATATATATAATTTATTTTTTATTTTTTTTCGAATCATCATTTCATGGTATCGAATAGCCTGGTTACCTCTAATATCACTGGGCGTGAGTCATTTGGCTATTCCGATTAATTTTCAATTTGACCTTCGCACCAGTGCTTTATAAGGCACATAGTATTCAATATAATACGAAGTTGATCTGCTTTGTGACCTTTAACATATGTTTTTTGATCAACTCAATGTATCCATATATGCTGATTTTGTTTCTATATTATTGGCGGTTATTTGTTAGCCTTTCTATACATGCCTTTATTTGCATTCCAAAGTTAAATTGAATGTGACGATTTAATTAATGCTTATGGTCTTTAAAATGATCTTTTGATCTTATGTGTTATTGGCACTAATCAACCAGTCGTCCAAGATACCATTTTGTATTATGATTGTAAAATAAGGCAACTGTATTTGTTTTTTTGCTGACATTCGATATTCTTACATTTGAGTATCTTTTCTATGTTCATGAATTTGATGCAATAAGTTCTCTTTTTAAAGTCAGTGGGGCATGGTGTGTGTTAGTTGGCTGTGATAAAGCCCCTGAGGGGGTGAAACGCGTTGCCGCAAATAAACTTTGGATTACCAATTGTGGAATGCAAGTCTTTTCCGAAGTCTTGGTTATCTCTTGGATCTCGCTTTGCTGTACATTTTGACGGGTCCTGCTCCTGTGTACTTGCAGCGATCCTAAATGGTGAATGTGGCCATGCATTTGCAGGAGGATCTTTGACACATACCTTACCACACCACTGCGCAACACTTTCCTCCCACATAGTAGCATAAACCTACAGGAAGGCGTGTGATTGTTGGCATACAATATGATCCTGGTGGAAAAAACAAGGAACCTCTATGCTCTTCTATCACAATGTGACTTTGAAAGGCAGAACGAGAAAGTAGAGGGAGGAGGTGGATACTCCACAAAGAATGCATCCATCTCCTGGGAGAAGGATACAGGCCATGGGAGATCAGTGACTAGTCTTCTGAGGTTCTGTCTTGACCTTGCTTCAGGGTGAGGTCCGAACAAGGAACTGTAGAGGTCAACGAAAGATAGCGTGGACGTGAGGACTGCGAATTACTATCTGCTGCAATTTGCTTCAGTAATAAATTATATTAAAGGAACATTGGGAAAGGCGCTCTTGCCTGGAGGTGGGAGGAGCGGCTGACTCAGCACCAGGCAATTCCATTCAGGCAGTTGATATAGTAACAGGCATATGGAGGGCAGTATTCTGCGTGGAGGGTCTTTTCTTATCTTGTTTTCATGGTGTGAGCCTTCTAAGCCCACATCCGTGGCGAGGTCTTTCTACAAGAACTGTCGTCTCCCAGCTCCCCTTACATTATTCATTGTCTTTACTGAAGCGAGATCAAGCTCATGTAAAGTATAAACATGTATGTGGCAGTTTTACTCAGAATAGCCAAAATAGTAAAAATACCTTCTTTTAATTCTTAGGGTCGTAGATCATTAAATAAAAAGACCACTTTTATGAATATGCTTGCCATCATGAACAGCCTTTCTCTACAGGACACACCTATTCTTGAAAGAGCAGCTGGGGAAACAAATTGTTCCCACATCAAATTCTAGTCTTCCCCACTAACCAGGTTGAGGGTGTCAGTTTCCTGATATGTAGAAAGCCCCCTTTATTCAGACCCAAACTGTAGTTTGCAAAGAGGACAAATAAACCGAAAGTGTGTGGATCACTCATTAACTTTGATGTCAGCGCACACTCCTTATACAGGTCAAGAATCAAATCAAATGTTTTTGTGCACACCGCCTATTATAACCTGCTTTGCAGAAGGTGAAAAAGTACTAGGGTGGGTAGGCCTTATTTAATAGCTAGTTGTTGATCTCACTAAAAAAAGAAGGAAGACCTGACACCGTGCCTAGAAGGTTAGGGAAGCTAAGTGACTGACTGGCGGAGAGGGTACTCTGCAAATGCACAAGATTAGTGGCGAGCTAATTGTTCCAAAATTAAAAACCTATTGTTCACATTACTATGAAAAATGGCCGCATATCTGTAGCGCTTTCACCAGTTTTGGGTAGGGGCAGGGTAAGAAACAGAAGATACATAGGCCTTTTTTGAATGTATGATTGTTAGGTCTGAGCTACATATGCATCCTTAGGACTGACTACCTTGCAATGCATACTGCCGGGGAGATGGGAGCATCGGTCGTCTAGGGGTCCATCGAAGTAGTAGTGTGGATCCATCTCACTGTTGCAGCGGTGAGGCTGACGGAAACGAGGGAGGTGGGTCACAGATTTTCACCTAGTACGTTACCAGGACATATGCAGATTCAAAAGGCTTTAAACTCTCAAACAGTAGGCAGACGATTGGTAATGCTCCAAAGTCAAATGATGCTTGGTGGCTACTAGACTGCACGCCAGGCAAGCCAAGTCGCAATTGAAACTCATAAGAAATTCAGTGGGGGATGCGCTTAAAGATGACTGACAAACTGAACTCTTCTGACAGTACAACCAGAAATGGATAATCAATCTGGGACCCAGAGGGCACAGGAAAACGCCTCACAAATGTGTGAACAGAAAATCTCGAGCAAGGCAGAGGTGTCTGTGTTCTATGCATAACTGAGGAGACTCCTCCCCCACAATGAAACCGAAAACCGGTGCGAAAAACCCTGGTCCAGGCTCTGGTAATCAGTTGCTTAGACTACTGTAATGCTCTTTTGGCTACCACTAGTGAGTCTCTACTCAACAAACTCTAGGTGGTCCAGAACACAGCGGCCCGCCTAGTCCAGAATATGCCAGCCAGAACGCCTTCCCTCCCCTTCGTGCGCTCATGGCATTGGCTCCCATTACGCAAGAGAATCATTTTTAAGATCTGATGTATAATACACATATCAATGAGTGGCAGAGGACGAAGTTATCTGAGAGAAAAACGTATTCCGTACCGGCCGAGGAGATCTCTGCGATCTGGGGAGAAATCTCTCATCTTATCTCGTTTTACGAAATCTTGCTCTGGGGGGCAAAGTTTTCTCCTACGTAGCTGCCTCTACTGTTACCATCTACCCTTTGTAAGTGCTCTGAACTCGTTCATTTTATAGAAGGCTTCTTAAAACCGAGCTTTTCAGGAACTAATACTGTTATGTTATGTTAAAGAATCTTGTACAGCGCACGTACACCAAACAGTTTCATGGCGCTGGGGTCCGAAGGGGACTAATGCTGCTTGAGTGGCTCAATCATATGCCGGATGAAACAGCCAGGTCTTCAAGAGTTTCCTGAAATGGGGGTAAGAGGTAGGTGATCTGATGTCCAGAGGGAGAGAATTCCAGAATTGTGGGGCCAGGACCGAAAATCTTAGGCCCCCAAATTTCTTACATTTGAAGAATGGAATGACAAGAAGATTCTGGTGGGAGGATCTAAGTTCCTGAGAGGGGTGTAACGCTGCACCGGAGAGGAAACAAACTCTGGACTGTTGTCAAGAAGAGCCTTAAAGATGATGCAGCCCAGCTTAAAAGTGCTGCGTTCGCCTACCGGTAGCCAGTGTAATTCTTTCATTAACGGGGTTGCGTGATGCCATTTGGGCTATTAGTAAATTAGTCTGGCTGCCTGATTTTGCACCAGTTGCAATTGTTTTAATTGATATGCCAGGATGCCCACATAGAGTGAGTTGGCATAATCAATATGAGAGATGACAAGGGCCAATAACACTTGGGTTAGAGCTTCAGTATGAAGGAATCTGCTGATCTTCCTAATCCTTCGAAGCTGGAAGAAGCATGAGGAGACCACTGTCCCGAGCTAGGCTTTCATAGAAAGATCACTGTCAATTATGATGCTCAGACTTTTGGTTGAATTCGAGGGAAGGGGGGTTCCCCAATTCGGGTGGGCAGAAGTTGGAATTCCAGGGGTTAGAAGGCCCGCCGATTAGAATCCACTCCGTTTTATCCGGGTTCAATTTCAAATGGTTACTGTTCATCCAGTCGCTTATGAATTGTGAGGTGGACTGGAAATTGAGGACAGATGAAGACGACTCAACGATATCAAATATTAATTGAAGATCGTAAGCATAGTTGAAGGTGCAGACCTTCCTTTCGCTGAGGGAGCGACTGGGGGGCCGTATGTACAGATTGAAGAGGAGCGGTGAGAGGGAAGTGCCTTGCGGCACCCCACAGGTCAGCTTAATCTTGGGGGAGAAAAGGTGGGCAAGAGGTACAGCTTAGGAGCGGTAATCCAGAAAGGAAGATAGCCACTTTAAGGGCCAGGCCCTGGATTCCGGCGGTACTGACACGGTCGATAAGAAGATCGTGGTTGACCATGTCGAATGCTGCAGATAAATCAAGGAGGACCAGGGCCTGAGTCATGCCCTTGTCGGCCCCATTTCTAAGTTCATCTACGACCGTGAGGATGACGGCCTCAGTGGAATGGGCAAGACGAAAGCCACCTGGTAGGGATAAAGGTAGTGGGAGTGTTCAATAAAGGTGCTGAGACAACTAGTTACACGAATTTCCAGAACCTTGGCTCAAAAGGGGAGGAGGGAAATGGGGCGATAGTTCGTCAGAGCTAAAGGGTCTACCCCAGTTTTCTTTAAGATGGGGACGATTTCCACTTCTTTAAATACATTGGGGACAATGCCCTGCTTAAGGGAGTTATTCAGAAGTGCCAGAGGAGGATCCGGACTAGTGAGGAAGGCTTCCCTTAATATGTGTGGGGGCAACAGTCAGTAGGGGAGCCGGATCTCACCTTCCTTAGAAGGCTAGAGAAGGCTACCCCAGTGATGGGAGGGATCTGTTAAAGCAAGTGGCGGTTCCTAAATGTAGATAGTTGAACAATGGATGGGGGATTGACGGGTATGCTGGACTCTATGGTTGCAATTTTCTCGATAAAGTAAGTATTAAGGGAATTGCATAATGCTTGGGTGGGGGCGGGTTTAGGTGCGACTGTCAGGTTTGGATAGTTCAGCCACAATGGCAAAGAATTCTTTGGATTTATTAGATGAACTCCGTATCTTGTTGGAAAAGTAGGTGGGCTTGGTTTGTAAAATGGAGTTTTTATCTTGTTTAAGATGCATCTTTTTTGTCTGGTGAGTAATTACGTCTCCAGTTATGCTCAGCTTGACGTAGAGCAAGTTTCTTAAGTTTCAGGTCATCGGAGAACCAACGCTGGGCATCGTGGGGTCTGACTATATTGACTTTCTTGATGGGTGCAAAGTTATCACTAACGGATTCCTGCCAAGATTTAATGCTTTCTTCGTGTTTGTTAACAAACTGCTGTTCAGATGGGACCGTCCTGGTCAGCAAAGTGCAGAAGTCTTCAATGTTGAAGCGTCTCCAGTTTCTTGCCATGCGGCTCACCTTCAAGTTGGGTTTGGCTAAGTACATGTTGGGTAGGGAGAATTTTATGAAGTAGTGGTCCGACTAAGTACAAGGGGAGATCATTAGATTGGAGACCCTCAAGTTGGATGTCCAAACTTGGTCAAGAATGTGGCCTTTAACGTGAGTGAGGGAAGTTACGTGCTGGGTACAGTTCAGCCCAGTAAGCAGGACCATCAGTTCAGCGGAGCTGGTGCCACCCATAGGGTCATTTGCCTAATACTTAAAGTCCCCAATAATTAGAGATTTGACGTAGTTGATGGCTAGTTGGGAGATTGTTGCACCCAGTAATTGGGGAAATAGTGGCATGTGATTGGGAGGTCGATAAATTAGTACACAAATAGGGGGAACGTGGGGACTCGAGTTTCAAGATAAGGCAGTCAACAGAGGGAATGTCCATAGCTGCAAGGGATGTAAACTGTACCCTCTGATGAACTATGGCTGTGACCCCTCCTCCTACTTTCCCAGGGGGGCTGTTAGCTTGGAGGATATACTAATTGCTAGGGAGTGCTGCTATGATGTCTGGGGTGGAGTCTGTGGTAAGCCAAGTTTCAGTGAGGAGTAGGTCTGGTTTATCAGAGTCCAGGAGTTGAAAGCTTTCTAATTGGGGTTTAGGCAAGAATTGGGTGTTCCGATATGTAATTGTAAGGGCAGTCCACCTGTTACAGTGAGGAATTAAAGGGTCAAGATTAGTGTAGTTATTTTGTCTGATAGGATTATCCAGTTGCGGGGGCCCAAGAGTGAGTTCAGGGAAAAACTCTGTGTTTTGAGATGCCAAGGTCCTCAAGCTTGGAGCAGGTAGCAACATCAAGCATCAGGTCGCTAGAGTGCAAGGCTTTGAGCTACAAATGTGAGTAGCATAAAATGTGGCAATAATATCTGGCCCCAGGCCCCGTCCGGACACAGATGGGCTTGCCTTTGGGGCGCCACAGCCGGCATTTAATGGCCCCATGTGGAGCTAGCTCCTCCCCCCTACTACCTGTCTACATTTCCACACTAGCACAGAAATACCCCTTTGGGGGTGATTCAGCTACTTTACAAATTACATAAACAAAACAACAATAAGAGCCCGGGCACTGATGAAATGTCCTCCTCACTCAACAAGGAAGCAGCACCTTGCTTGGCTGTGCTTTTCATTTACCAAAACCAGATTTCCCTTATAAGTTTTATTATAATAATTGCAAGTAGATTCAATGGGATTATTCCATTTATTTGTATAGTGCAAACCTGGCAAAAACGGCATCCCAGCGCTATACAAGGTCAAGGGCAAACTTAACCCTGACCTTCCGGTTTATTTTGAGAGACAACAGACAGGAAATCGTTAAAAACGTTTCCTTCATTTAACACGCTCCCAAACGCAATAGAAATGCAGCAAAAACTATTTGAATGGATGAATTGCAGATTTCTAAAGGAGGCTGGCATGGCTGAGTTTCGATGAACAGTTTGTATTGCAGAGAGCGGCATGTCCGTCGAAGACTCCCACATCATGAGGCTGTATCATTAGGAGTCAGTGGACTCTTGCCTCGACCACTGAAGATGGTGTTTGAAGTCATAGGGTTCTCCATTGAATTGTCCACGAGTGCTGACACTGTAATAGTGGGTCTGCAGAGCTCTCCAAATTTGCTGGAACCTTTTATAATGGGAGCTACGAGATTTTAAGTAAACCTAGATGAATATGAAATGCCAAATGTTATACACCACAGAAGAGGCAGACAAGCTACTGAATGAATATCAAAGGCCATGTTATCACAAGCTTTATGGGACCAAGGGAGTCCTGTACAAAGGGTTTTAACAGTAGCAGGCCCTGAGATTAGGTAAATCTATCAGTAACTCCATCTTTAAAAAATAAAGTACTTTATTCACTACACCCACACAATTCTATCCTATACATAACATCACAGAAGGCAGCAGATAACATGGGATACTGACAACCTTCATTTTGCAATGGGGAAAAACCTTAGGTTTCTCCCATGGAACAACCTTTTTGGTTTTTCTTGCATAGCAGTTCTCAATCAGTCCATGATTGCTATTGACAATGCTAATGGATACATAACGACACAGAACATAGCAAATAACACTGGGATGCTGAAAATCTACAGCTTGTTTGGGGGGAAAAACCTAGGCTGCCCTCATGAAACAACCTCTTTGGTTTTTCTTGCATGACAATTCACAATTAGTCCCTGGGGCACCGTGTGCCTGGTGCTGGATTCCAGGTAGTCTCTGGGGAAGGATGACCTGTTTGGTGAGCCACTACTTTGTAATGCTTCGCTCCCCTTATTAATGATGTCTTCCTTTCCCCACTCCCCTGGGATGTCCCCGATTTGCACAGTGCCTTTTTATGGTCTTTAAGTTTATTGATGCCTATTTCTGGCATGGCAGCACTGCTCTACGTGGTGTGCACCACATGGACCACGGAGCGAGAGGAGCAGCGATCTTGCCCCAGCCTTCTTGACTGGTGCGCAAGCACTTATTAAGACACCGGCACAGTATAGGGGGTATGCATCTGTTGAGTACGCTGCAGTGGAGTTGCTGTACTTATAATAGATCTTCCGGCTAAGGTTCTTCCTTGACCCCAAACACAAACCGACCCACCCAAAACAACCCCCTCCTTACAATGGTAAGTACTTAGATTCTGCGACAAGCCTCTCAGCCGATATGGGTCTCCTCCAACATTGCAGAAGAGAACTCCACTGTGCGCCAGGCCCTTGCTCATCGATGCTACTATCAGTGCAGTAAGAGGATCCGGCGCTGATTCTGTTGTCCGGCACTAAAACAACTCCAGCCTAATCTCAACTGATGCAACGCAACAAGATTACAAAAAAACAACCGGTCATCATATAGCCTAACTCTGAACCACTGTCTCAACTGGGAAGGAGGGCCAGCACACGCTCCTGTATCGATCTTTTTGGCTCACACCCTAAACAATGAACACCCAAAGAGGGACAGGATGATGATGATGGTGGGTGGGAGGGATGATGGTTGAGGATAGTTTTCGCGCCCTTCAATGCAGATAAGTTTTACATGAATTTACAAGAGGCCAGTGGGCTTTATAACTCTGCTGAAACAGGGTTTGGCTCATCACTTGGACTACCAATGGTGGAGAGTGCATCAGTTGTAGTACTGGTTCGATGGGCAGCCAAGGTCCTGGATTTGCAGCCACCTTCAGTACAGACCAAAGTGCAGATCCTTATGTACATTTTGAGGCCTATGTCAGCCACATCTGCACAACTGCTCCCCTTTAACTAGGCTCTCATCAATTCCTTGATGAGCAATTGGTCAAAGCCCTGTTCCTGCCCACTAATGAATAGGCAATTGGCCACGTGTCACAGCCTGGCCCCTAGCAATCCTGATTTCCTCACTAAACATCTCACTCCATACAGCAACCAGCAAGGTGAACCCCAATTCATTCCTCATGGTTCTTCCAGATAGGAAGTACAGGAGGATGGTACATATGTTATTTTCTGCTAGCCCGGCTTTAAGATTGGTGAATGACCAGCAAGATCTTGCTGACGGTCCTCAGGGCGCATCTAGCTCAGACGATTCATGACCGATCAGATGCGGCCAAATATGGGATTTGTGCTTGCCTGGGAAGGGCGGTTGGCACCAGTGTTGTGCTCCACTGCATCTCATGGGTGCATTAATCAGGAGTTTCTAGAGATAAACACAACTTTCTCATAGATATGCCCATTGAAGGCTCACCTTGTCAGTGAAAAAGCCAATTTTGCCATGGAGTGCTTTAAGAACAGTAGATCCACAGTACGCTCCCTGGGTCTGTTGACCCCTGTCAAGTAGTTTTGCATCAATTAAAAAAATTCAGCGGCTAATCCAGGGGGCTGATGTATAGGCAACACCAGTCTCCAACTGCAGCAGTCACCCTAGTCCTTATAAGGCAATGGATGTCCGTCTGGCAAGCAACCCATAGGTCAGCAGAGGCACCAATCCTCCAAGTCTACTTCCCCTGTGTCAACAGCCATCAAGCCACTCCCTCACGCCCAAAAAATGGGTCATACAAATTGTTTAGAACTGCTATGCTGTACTGTTTTTTTTTCTTGCCCCACCAACTCTCACCCCCACCCCACATCAGAGTGACTTTCAGAGGAGCACCTGTCAATTTCGGTTACAATAGGTGAAAGTGTTGCTCCCCAAAGGTAATGGGGGTTCCAGACTTGGAAAGCAGAGAGGGTTCCTACTCTGGCCATTTCCTTGTGTCAGAGAGAGACGGGATCTCAGACCTATTTCGAACCTTCAACCTCTGAATACCTACCTGTGGAAGGACAAATTCAAAATGTTCACTCTGGCCCAAATCATGTCTGCCCACGACTCTGGGGACTGGATGGTGTCTATACCTGTCCTGCATTCCTACAGATGTTATCTGCAGCTTAAGGTAGGCCAGGATCACTTTCAGTTTGCTGTGCTCCCCTTAGGCCTCACAAGTGGCCTTCGTTGCTCATGAAAGTGATGGCATTGGGTGCTGCCCACCTTAGGAGGTCAGTGATACCAGTTTTCCCCTACCTCGATGACTGGCTATTGAAGGCAGGCTCATCACAGTCAGTCATAGACCATCTTGAGGAGACGACGATCCTCCTGGCAATTTTGACTGAATAAGCCAAAATCCCACCAGATTCCATTGCAGAAGCTTCCACTCATGCATTGGAGCTATCCTGGATACAGTATAGTTCAGATAATTATCTCCAAAGCAATAAGTACATTACATTCAAGCTATGATCCTTACGGTCCAATCTCGTGTGAGCCGCTCTGAGGCTTCTTGACCTATTAGCCTCCTTCATTTCCTTTGCGATTACGCCAGGTGGCTCATACAGGCTCCACAATGGAATCTGAAGTCCCAGTGGCCTCAGTATTAAGGAAATCTATTGGATGCCATCCAGGTTTAGGGGGAGATAGCTCATGATCTGCAGTGGTGACTGTTCAAACGCAATTAGTAGTGGCTCTCTGCAGCCCTCCATCTTAGGTACCACTTAGGTGTAGCAAATACAACATTTATTCCAGTGTGATTATAGCTACATTTGTCACACACACTCCATACATGCATTCTCTATACATGCAGAAAGGTATACATATGCAACATCCATGTCCTGCATGGAAGGGCGAAGGACCTGGTTGCAGGGTACTGGCAAGGACAGGTAGATAAATAACTTCTTCCCACTGAAATCTGTATCAAAGCCACAACTTTAAGTCCACTAGAGCTCAGTAAGCTGACAGTAGTCCCTCTATGTAAAAGGAATGCACAGTCTGGCTCTGGGTCTCAATCTATGCCACTAAAATATCTACAGCACCCATGCATGATCATCATGTGTGTAAGGTACTTACTTATTTATGCCTACTACCCAGATAGTAGGCATAAATAAGTGATTTCTTCATGAGCAGGGAGTTGGAATGTCTGCTGCCATAAGTCATCGTTGCTGATGGTGTTTGGTGAGTGGATCTGGAAGATTTTTTAATAGACTGATGTTTATGAACATCTGGACCTTGTTGGCGGTGGTCACTGTTGTTCTCCAAGTTTCTGCTCCATACTGATGGACTGATTTTAGGCTGGTGTTAAAAAGCCTGATTTTGGTTTTCAATGTTGGGTCCTTGGAGCTCCATATCTACTCTAGCTGAAAGAAGGCCGCCCTTGCTTTGCTGACTTTTTCCATGACTTAAGTGTCTGTGCCGCCCTGTTTGTCCAGGACACTGCCCAGGTAGGTGAAGACCCCAACCTCTTTCAGTGCATCGCCTGCAAGAGTAACTGGCCATGTTAGCCTTCAGGAGCTTGGTTTTTTCCCTGGGGATGTTTAGACCAAGTTGATCTGATGTGGCTGCCACATTGTCTGTCTTCTCTTGCACCTGCAGATGAGTAGGTCCAGGTCGTCTGCAAAGTCCAGGTTGTCAAGGTGTCCACTGGATCCCATTTATTCTCCTTGCTGTAGATGTCTTCATGATGCAGACTATGGCCAGCAGGAAGAGAAGTGGCGAGAGCAAGCAACCCTGGCAGATGGCGGTCCTCACTTGAAAGGCTTCCCTGAGTTGGCCTTCTTGGGCTATTTTGCAGGTTTGCCAAAGTGAGGGTCAAAAAATATACTGCTTGCTGTGATGAACTTATGGCAGGCGTAAAAACATTACTCTGTAGGAAAGCAATTGGGTGGATGCAATTATAGAGCAGTTATGAAAACCTTTTTTATTAATGGAAATCCAACCGAGTTTTTCTTGGTGCAGTTATATAGCTATAGTACAGTTGTACTGTGAAGTTAAGGCTAATTAAATGAATTAACAGATGTTTTAAGAAAGATTTTTCACTGAGAAGCACTGGAAACATTGAAGAGTTCAGATTATTCCAGAGTTTGAATGGGACAGGAAGCGTCCTGTATGGTGAGGTCACAAGTGGTATATGATTCAAACAAAACAAGTTTTAAGATGTATAGAATTGTAACGCACAACTTACATGATCTATGCTTAAACCCACACAAAAAATAACATGCAGAAGACAGACAAGTGGTAATGACATTGGGGGTCATTACGATGGCGGACAGACTGCAGTCTGTCTGCCATCATGTCAGGAGTAGGACCGCCCGCCTACATGGCGGCGGTCCCACAGGAGGTATTACGATGGGACCACCACCGTGGCGGTCGCATGTGCTATATTACCATTGCGGTGGGTGCTGCTAGCTGCAGCACCAGCCGCAATGTTAAAAATGCACTGTTTACATTTCCCTGCACTACATGGCAGGCACCATGCGGTGCCTGCCATATGGTGCAGGGAAATGTAGGGGCTCCCCAAGTGCAAAAACAAACTGCCCCTGGTCAAGGGGGGGGGCCCGCAATGGGCCCCCAAAGTCCATCCTTGCCAGCCCTTCCATGGCGGGTGAACCGCCATGGAAAGGTTGGCAGGGATCCAGCATCATGTTCACGACCGCCACGATTCTGCCCGCCATCATAATATGGCGGGCGGGAAATGGCCACAAAATTGCGGTGAACCCGCCACCGGCAGCTTGCCGGTGGTGGGTTCACAGTGATCTTAATCAGCCCCATTGTTAGTAGAAGGCCGCATTAAAGAACATCTTACTTGGCGAAACCCATGTATCTGTCTTCTTCTTTCTTACAACTTCGCTTTCCCTTCTTACTGGTCAGCGCCCTTGTGTGAACATCATAGGGTGATGTCCGTTTGGAACTATCAAAAGCTGTGGATTCATATCACTGCCACAGTACAAGAACTAGGTTAGTCCTCTGGGTCCTGACAGTTTCTTATTCCATGCTTATATCTAGCCTCTTTCAAATGGAGATCTGTCATTTTGCTCTTGAATGTTCTTTACTTTTCCATAAGCAAGGTCCCAATCTCTTCATCTGTGGCAGATCCCATCACTTATGGCATTCCATACGGCTCTTCTCTCAGAACTACCCTATCCAATATCTACATATCTCTATTAGCTTCACTGGTGCACTCCTTTGCAGTTGAGATCGTATCTTACCAAGAAGATACTCCAATCATAGATTCCGTTGCCAATAGTATTCCTCTTGTCCAACAAACATTCTGTGAATGTATCTCTAAGGTTGTCAACTGGATAGAACAGAATTGCCTTAAACTGTACAGTGATAAAACAGAGGTTCTCATTTTTAAGAGGTTTCTCATATGCTTTGTTCTCTCAATGGTGGCCCCCCGAGTTCCGCCCCTTCCCAGTACGTACACTTGGTTTTCGCATCTTAGGGTTCACATTTGACAAAAACCTCACCTTTCCTTCTCAAATTACCCAGTTCTCTGCTTCTTGTTTCTTGATATTCAGAATCCTTTCCTCCTTGCTTCTGGCCAAAGCCCGTAGTACAGTCCCTCTTCTCATCTCACCTTGGTTTTCACTCTATCTTGGAATTCCTACATACAGGTCTCAACTGTAGCAGATTCTGCAAACTGCAGCAGCCCACCTCACCCTCAATCTCCCATCCCACTCCTCGGTGCTTCTCATCTCAAGGGTCTTCACTGGTTCCATATCCAGAAGCGCCCCATCTCAGAGCCCCTTGCATTACCCATTGTCCTCCTTTTAATGCAGGACCTCAGATGCAGTTTGAATTCCTGTCACCCTGCTTGTCCTCTGCTCTCTATAATAAGCTCATTGTCACTCAATCAATCAATCAATCAATCAGTGACACTTGTAAAGCGCGCTACATACCCGTAGGGTCTCAAGGCGCTTGGGGGGGGGGGGGTGCCGCTACTGCTCGAACAGCCAGGTCTTCAGCTTCTTCCTGAAGGAGAGGTGGTCTTGGGTCAGGCGCAGGACGGACGGGAGGGAGTTCCAGGTCTTGGCGGCCAGGTAGGAGAAGGACCTTCCTCCTGTAGTCGCTCTTCGGATGCGGGGGACGGCGGCGAGGGCGTGGTTGGCTGATCGGAGGTGGCGTTTGGGAGCGTAGAAGTTGACTCGGCTGTTGAGGTAGCTCGGGCCTTGGTCGTGTAGGGCTTTGTGTGCGTGGGTGAGGAGGCGGAAGGTGATTCTCTTGTTGATGGGGAGCCAGTGAAGGTCTCTCAGATGTCCGGAGATGTGGCTGGATCGTGGGATGTCGAGGATGAGTCTGGCTGAGGTGTTTTGGATCCGCTGGAGTCTCTTCTGGAGCTTGGCGGTGGTCCCGGCGTAGAGGGCGTTGCCGTAGTCCAGTCGGCTGGTGACGAGGGCCTGGGTGACGGTCTTCCTGGTCTCTGTGGGGATCCACCAGAAGATCTTTCGTAGCATGCGTAGGATGTTGAAGCACGCCGAGGAGACGCTGTTGACTTGCTTGGTCATGGAGAGGGAGGAGTCCAGGATGAAGCCCAGGTTGCGTGCATGGTCTGTCGGTTTGGGTGCGGTGCCCAGGGCGGGAGGCCACCAGGAGTCGTCCCAGGCGGAGGGTGAGGAGCCCAGGATGAGGACCTCCGTCTTGTCCGAGTTCAGTTTCAGGCGGCTGGTCGTCATCCACTCGGCTACCTCTCTCATCCCTTCGTGCAGGTTGGCTCTGGCGGCGGCGGGGTCGTTGGTCAGGGAGAGGATCAGCTGGGTGTCGTCGGCGTAGGAGATGATGCTGAGGTGGTGTTTGCGTACGATGGCCGCGAGGGGGCTCATGTAGACGTTGAAGAGGGTTGGGCTCAGGGATGATCCTTGGGGGACGCCGCAGATGACTTCGGAGGCCTCTGACTTGTACGGTGGTAGGCGGACTCGCTGTGTTCTTCCGTCGAGGAAGGAGATGATCCATTCCAGCGCCTTGTCCTGGATTCCGATGTTGCTGAGGCGCTGTATTAGGGTGCGGTGGCAGACCGTGTCGAATGCCGCGGAGAGGTCTAGGAGGATGAGGGCCGCTGTTTCTCCCTTGTCCATCAGGGCTCGGATGTTATCGGTGGCGGCGATGAGGGCGGTCTCGGTGCTGTGTTTGGCTCGGAAGCCGGACTGTGAGGGGTCGAGGGATCCGTTCGTCTCGAGGAAGGCGGCCATCTGCTTGTTGACGGTCTTCTCAATGACTTTGGCTGGAAACGGGAGAAGCGAGATGGGGCGGTAATTCTTGAGGTCGGTGGGGTCCGCTGTTGGTTTCTTGAGTAGAGCGCTGAGTTCGGCGTGTTTCCAGCTTTCGGGGAAGATGGCGGTGTCGAAGGATGTGTTGATGATTTCTCGCAGGTGGGGTGCGATGACAGTGTCGGCCTTGTTGAAGACGTGGTGAGGGCAGGGGTCGGTCGGTGATCCGGAGTGGATGGAGTTCATCGTGCGGATGGTGTCTTCGGTGCTGATCTGGGTCCAGGCGTGGAGGGTGGTGGTGGGGGGGGGTGGCTGGTCGGTCGTGGTGTGCGTTGGTTGGTTGTTGAAACTGCTGTGTATGTCCGTGATCTTGTTGTGGAAGTATGAGGCGAGGGAGTTGCAGAGGTCTTGCGATGGGGTGATGTCGTTGTTTCCTGCGCTGGGGTTGGAGAGCTCTTTCACGATGTTGAAGAGTTCCTTGCTGTTGTGTGCGTTGTTGTCCAACCGGTCCTTGTATGCTGTTCTCTTGGCGGCGCGGATCAGCTGGTGGTGTTTCCGGGTGGCAAGTTTGTAGGAGGTCCTGTTGTCCGGTGTCGGTTCCCTTTTCCAGACTTTCTCGAGGGCTCGGCAGTTCTTCTTGGAGCTCTTGAGTTCGTCGGTGAACCATGGGGCCTTCTTGCTGCCGGGTCTGCTAGGCGGGGTCCTCAGCGGGGCGAGTTTGTCCGCGCAGTCGCTGATCCACTTCGTGATGTTCTCGGCGGCCTGGCTGGGGTTCGCTGAGCTGGCAGGAGGGTGTTGGCTCAGGGAGGTGGCGAGCTGGTCTGCTGTGATCTTGTTCCAGCTTCTGCGGGCGGTGTGTTGCTGGTGTTGGTGGGTCGTTGTTCTCTTGAAGGTGAAGTGGACGCAGCTGTGGTCCGTCCATTGAAGCTCTGTGGCGTGGCTGAAGTCGATGTCTGTGCTGGATGAGAAGACGGCGTCGAGTGTGTGTCCGGCGAGGTGGGTGGGGGTGGACACCAGTTGCTTGAGTCCCAGGTTGGCGAGGTTGTCGAGCAGGGTGCTGGTGCTGTGGTCGTTGTTGTTTTCCAGATGGAAGTTGAGGTCTCCCAGGAGGATGTAGTCAGCGGAGGGGAGGGCATGCGGGCTGATGAAGTCGGCGATGTCCTCGCTGAATTGCGTGCGTGGTCCAGGGGGTCGGTAGATCAGGGTGCCTCTGAGGGTGGTGTTCGGGTTGGTGTGGATCTGGAAATGCAGGTGTTCGGCGCTGGTCAGGGTGTTGTCGGTGCAGGTCGTGAGACGGATGGTGTTCCTGTGGATGATGGCGATGCCTCCTCCCATCTGGTTGGCGTTGCGGTCCCTCCGGATGATCTTGTAGCCCTCTGGGATGGCGATGGCGATGTCGGGAGCTGAAGAGGCGTTCATCCAGGTCTCCGTGAGGAAGGCAACGTCAGGGGCTGTGGCGTCTAGAAGGTTCCAGAGTTCGATGGCGTGTCTGTGGACGGAGCGGGTGTTGAGCAGGATGCACTTGAGGTGGGTGCTGCTGGAGATCGCCTTGGCGGGTGCTGGTGCGGGGCTGGTCCGGATGCAGGAGAACTTGCAGGCGTGGCAGCTGAACGGGCCTGGCATTTCTCACATGCTGGTTGGTGGTCGCTCCTTCTCCCTCTCAGCTGCAAAGCGTTGGAATTCTCTTCCTGTGATTCTGTCACCTCCAGTTCAAAAAGAGGCTCAAAACCTGACTTTCCAACTTCACCGAGCCCCTCTTGTTTCAAATCCTTTTTAGTGCCAGGATTCCCTTTGGAGTATTTGTTGCACTTTAAAAATCCAATAATAAGACATAGTATCAGGGACTGTGATGTCTTTTACTGAGGATCTTCCATTATTTATGCAGAGGTCACGGGCAGTGCATTAATAACTTACTGTAAGTGGGGAATTTTAATTGTGTTACGCCTTGGAAAATAACCATAAAGTCTGTTCTATTGATGTTTTTCATGGAATATCATAAGATTCCTTACCATAATATGTTTAATTACATTTGGTAAAATCTGTATGCTATATTTTTGTGAAGCCTAGCACGGCCATCCCAGTTACCCTCCCACACGGCCCTCAAAGTCTTCTGAGCACAGTCTTTGTCAGAGGCCAGTGAGCTCTTTGCCCCTGCCTTTTGAAAATCCCCTATCCACCACAACCACTGTATGCAACGAGTGACCTCCTCCCATGCTCTGCAGCCAGATTCGCAACACTTGTGCATTAGTTTACACCAGATATGGCCTTCAGCGGGTCCTGGGCACAAGCCAACAAGTGATGGCTTTCAGATGCATTTTGTGTCTAGTCTTCATACCTCCAGTACCCGCTGGGCACATTGTCCAAGTTCAGTAGAGTTGGTTATCAGATGTCATAATCTATTTTTTCCTCCTTATTTGTAGGTGAAAAGTGTATTTGCTGCCTTTTACTGGCCTGCTCTATTCTTCTCTAACCTACAAGGTTGCGATGTGCTTATCTTGCCCCAAAAGGCCCCAGCAATGTCTCGTTGCCACGAGATGTGTCAACTGGCCCATACTTGAGTCGTCCATCTTTAATTTCACTTTGTATGTTGGGTGGTTGGGGGAAGGTGGGAACTTTACACCCTTTAAACACCCAATCAGAATACCAGAAGAGAATATCCTGCTCTTTACCCATCTAGGGTCAGGCCCACAGCATATCTAATTTCAGGATTTCAAGACGATATTGGGAGCCTACAACGGCCATTGGGTTTGCATCGCTCCTGCAAGACACTGAGATCAGGAACAGTGGGGAAGGTCAGGCAGAAGGTATTTTTAACTGCTGTGTAATGATACCTATTAAGGTTGCGACATGCTCTTAGTGCTCCCATTTCCCTAGAAATTCTTCTTTTGCAGAAAGTGGTCTGAGAAAAAGCAAGCCTTTTTCTGAACCTCAATTGACCCGCAAATCAAAACTAATCAACTCTTCTGAGCCGGATGGATTACAGAAGTTTGAGAATCAACCAGGCTAGTTCTGGAATCCCTGAATGGAAGCATTGACTTTTGGGGGACTCTCCGATTTTAATTCAAATTGTGGTTCTTGAACCAAAACTTGAATAACCTATCAACAGAGCATTAGATTTTCTTCTTTTAATATATCAACAACTTTTAGCGTTTACATCAAAAAGAAATGAGTACGAAGTTCCTCAGTGGGTCATAGAACACAGTAAGAAAGTTTGTGATATCACATTGATGGGTTGTCCTCCAAGGAGGAGGGAATTTCTCCTTTTGGAACTAGGGCCCTCACACACACCCAGCAAGCTAGGTGTCATACTTCATAATATGGGCCTGCTCCTCGTCGGGTCGGCGCTGCAATACCCGACGGGCACCCATAAAGGGGCTCTTTACCGGAGATCTTTTGTTCTTTGCCGTTTAGGTGCCGTGGGTGTGAGGGGCCTAGTACGTGTAGATGTAATGGTGGATGTGCAAGATAAAACAGGGGAGGAAATCCTCTAAATAAACTTTATTCTGGAAGGATCCCAGTCTGGTTAAAATAAGGATTAGGCGCTGCGACTATCTGGCTATAAAGTGTCAAAAAAGCGCTCTACTCCTAGATGGTCGACATGTTTCTCGCCTGGTAGTCAAGAATGATCTGTGACGATTCCTCGGGACCAAATGGAACAAAAACTATATACACCTAATGGTGAGGTGAAAAACTACCTACCACTCAGTGGTCCTACAGGGACTGTACCCGCAGGTTTAGAGGCCAACCTAATGTTCGTAAGATTGCGCCTCATCAGTTACAGCGGGATACTAGACACACGTAGTATTGTGCCTGCTCCAAATAGAAGCCCAGTGGTAGACCTACCCCGTACCGCTGCAACCTGCAGGTACAGTCAAGTTTGCGCTATATAAATCTGCACAGAATACAAATAAACCTGTGGACCGTTACGTCCTAGTGTTTACACTGTCTGTGTCTGGTGCAGGACACCAGTGTATGTAAGCTTAGGCAAAGAGCCAACAGAGAGCACGGTTGTGTGCAGTAGGGAGACCCTGGAACAGAGGAACCAAAGTAGTGTTACTTTGGAGAACTCTCTAGTAACTGACGTGATCGCCTCCTTTCGCCAGAGCCCTTCCCATCACCTGCATTACCCTGTACTAGTGCACCAGCGATTCCAGTCCTCCCGTTAGTGCAAACTCCTGGCGCACGTAACGCACCTGCACATCATATCCATCTTGTGGCACATTATGACATAAACGGTGTTTCTTGAAGATATGTATTTGATCCGCCATAGGTACAATTGTGCATCAGCCATTGCAGTGGGCATAGTGCCTGCCACCCTATACAATCCCACAGCGAGTTCTGCTCCTTAGCAAGCCGTGCTGCATTAGCACATTCTTCTGTTCCATGCCCCACTAAGTGATACCCTCCCCGAAAAATATGTGCATTGTCTTTTCTTGGTAAATTTAGCTGCCTTTTACGCTAGGCAAAGCACTAACACCCAAATCCTGCCCACTCCACAATTTGCATGAAGCCTGGCAAAAAATATGCAAACTAATTTTTTAGTTAAAGGCTTAGGTGGTCACACGAGTGAAGAGAGGAAATACAGACTTCACGCCGAGCACATACCCCGTCAGAAAATAATCCCCGCCCGCAAAGATTCAGAAGTCTAATTTAAAGGCCGCTCCTGCGAGACCTTGAGGGGAGCACTGACAACATTCAACTGTAATTGCATACTAACAGCCACCAAAAATCTCGCAGATGCAAATAAACTCCCAGGGCAACAAGATAAACGCAACCTGGTATTTTTCCCTGCAGTGTGAAACCTCACGGGTAGAGCTCACTGCTAAAAAAACAGAGAGACTGGCGTTGCAAGAGCACGGAAATCACTCGGAGACTTGAATGAGTTGTGCGGGATGTCTGAGCACACCCCTCCAGTAAGCATTGGAGTCATAACCATACGGAGGTCGCTAGATAAGCAGGAGCCTTCTAGCACGGATGACTTGGAGGATCGGACTTTTCTTTTTGTTGGTACATATTTATATAGCGCCAACTCGACCCGAAGGTATTGGAGCGCTTTACACGAGCACCGTATTTACATTACACATTCAGGCACGAGGAGATTCAGTGATTTGGCCAGAATCACAGGATGTGGACGCGACCCCGAGGCTCGAACCCTGGTTTCCACTCCAGCACCAAAGTCGGCATCTAGCCGAGGGACCACATCCCCTCCCCTTGTACCACTTTCATTTCAAGCTTACCCATCAGCTGTCTATTGTGAAATGAAGGTGACCTTTCAAGGGTGCCACTGCCTCCCACTCTTCCTGCACACCTTGTCTTCTTACCTTGGGTTAAAATACAAACGGCATGCATGATGATGTGTGTGTCTGTGTGTATATTTCTCTGGCAGTATGAAGGCGTGCGAACTGCGAAGGCTAAGAGCGAGAGCTGCTGGATGAGCTCTTATCGGCCTTTAATGCCCCCCTGTGGCAGAATCGAGGAATTTGTCTGAAAAAAATTACAATTACAGTTAATTTTAAAATCGTTATTTTGCCTGGATTATAACTGTTTAAACTAGTACTTTTCAGCAAAATAAAATTATCAGTTTTTTTAAAAACCCTTGTTTCCGTTTTGCTAACGCGGTATTCCTTCAGCATATGTGGTGGCTGGTGACATTTGAAAGTGGTGAGGATAAAAGTTGGGTATGACATTTATGTAGCGAGTGAAGCGTGCAAGCTTAATGGACAAACGTGGGGTCCAGGGAGGGGTTGCATCTTCCGAGAAAAAAATGAAAAAAGATTGGCAAAAGGTGCATTTTAAAACAAATTAATTTAGTGAGAAAGTAAGATTTATAAAATAGTGGGAGCGTACAGTCCTAAAATATTAAGCTAATTCAAAACTGCCTCATCTTACTGCAATAATATGTTCAGCACCTAGTATAATGTGACAATTGTACAGCGCTACAACTTCAGGTCCTTTAAAGTGTGTGCTTGCCCAGTGTCTTGCACTGTATGCGGCATTGACTTTGGAAGAAAATGCTCTAACCAGGCTTTGGGACGCATTTACAGCTGTTAGCTGCAATCAGCCGTATAGACTGAACTTATTACCTGTTCCCATTTGGAAATTAAAGTATATTAAATATAATAGGGTAACTTCAATGTTAGTATATGGAAGAGGTAGCCCTTGCAGTAGCGAAAATCTGTCACTACCAGGACAGATAAAACTTAAAAAGTATGTGTCCAACTTTTAAAAATACACTGCACCCTGCCCTCTGGGCTTTCCAGGGCCTACCCTAGGGGTGTCCTATATGTAGTAAAGATAAAGGTTTTGGCCTGGCAAAAGGTTTACTTTGCCAGGTCGAAATGGTAGTTTAAACTGCACACACTGGCTGCAATGGCAGCCCTGAGACATGTTTAAAGGACTACCTTAGTGAGAGACACAATCATTGCTGAAGGACCACTAGTAGCATTTAATTTTCAGGCCTTGGGTACATGTATTACCACTTTACAAGGGCCTTGTAAGTAAATTCAATAGGCCAATTGAGGGTGAGCTAATGTTAGCTTGTTTTACGAAGGAAGCACATGCACTTTGCACTAGTTAGCAGGGGTAAAGTGGTCCGAGTCCTCAGGCCAGCAAAAACAAGATCACCAAAAAATGGGGGAGGAAGGCAAAAAGTTTAGGGGAAGACCACCCTAAGGCTGACAGGTCTAACGTGTGCTGAAATTGGGGAGAACTACCCAACTCCTTTGGAGGGTTTCATCACTAATGGGGAAGAACCTGAAGAGACTATCAGCATTGGCGTGGTACGACCCAGGACAGTGTTCCACCGTTAAGTTTATTAACCTGAAGGGAGATGGACAACCTAAACAGTTTGTGATTTTCACCATTCTTTTTGCATGAGCCATCTGAGGGGCCTGTGGTCTGTCTGAACGCTGAAATGAGTCCCAAACAGATATTGTCTCAGCTTTTTCAGTCAACACCAATAATGGCTTGGCATCAAGAGGACTCACATTTCAATTCACGGACCTCCACTACTATTGGGAATAACTATTTCCCAACCACCGGCAACACGTCCAAATTTAGCCAGGTCCTGAACCTCTTGAATTTCAATTAAAACAATCTGCAATACAGCCCTTCATAGCCTCACGCAAAGTATGACACCACAGCTCACAGAAAAGTCAGAAAAGTTGATGTGAGACGTGAAAAGTGAATGATGAGGAGGCACCTCACGTACGCAACACCAGGAAGGCTGCCAGCTGGTTCTCGCTGGTATGCCCACGTTTTGTCATCATTGGTTGCCAACTCATAGAAATAGTGTCCAGTAAAGGAAAAGGTGGATAGACAAAGAAAAAGAAATAATTTTTAAATGGAAACTTTGCTGTCCCCATAGACAAAGAAAGAGAATGAAAAACCCAGTCTATTGCCAAGAACATGTGTTCCAAGCAATGTTAAAATTGAGTTGAAAACTCACTTTAGGTCACCCTCTTTATTCACAACCAGTGAGTTCACTCAAAAATAAAAGCACTATATGTCGCTAACCTTTATAAGGAAGGCCAACATGTTTCATTGCCATTAATCTTTATTGTGGCAATTTCATCAGGGCATGGGGTTTTAATCACTCGCCTCACTGGACATCCACTTTTGTGTTACAGAAGGGCTGTATGAAAATCAGGAAAGAAGAGAAATAGAATGGCAATTTTCTATTTGTTCTTCAATAAAATCTGGACCAACCATTCATCAATTACACCAATTGCTCGTTCCCATAGGTGTATTTACCATGTAAAGGCCGAGGGCATTCATACCAGCCTTCACAATGTCAATCGGGGTTCTACTAAATATTCCTTTTCCCGATTCTTGGAAATGCGCTGAAACTAGCGCGTGTTCCACCTGTGGAAAAGAGGTTTGCAACTTATCATCAAGCACCGATGCATATTAAAAATGGTGATTTCCGCAAGTATATACCCACTGCATCACTTACAATCTCATTTTATATGTCTCTAAAAGCCAGTTACATTCAAACACCGGCAATGTTTTGACCACAAATCCGTTTTCATCAACACATCATTGCTCAACATGGTCCCGCCTTGGACTCATTATAGCCACACAGAAATTCAACGTCATTACATTAACCAACACCCGGCACACCGTGCCGCGTCCGCAGCATTTCACCACCTTTGTACCGGGGTTCTAAGAACTCTCACCGTAACCTCTATCGTAGCGATCCTTATCTCGTCACCGCCTCGAGTCAGAATCACTTCACAGCCTCTGATGTAGTCTCTCTATGCCTCGCCCCTCCGTCCGCTTCACGTATTACGCGGCCAATAGTAGCGACGGCTCGAATCTGCAGCGACCATGGCGGCCATCTTAGAGCAGTCACTATCGCTCACGGACAGCTCTACATCAGCCCTTCAATTGTTTAATTCTCCAGCATGACAGCACAATTTAAATGTAATACACAAGTTTCTCATATAATTCCTCAAACCATGTAAACAGCCATTTTTAGAGCTAAATCAGTCTGTGTCATTATTAAAAAAATGAATAGACTCCTGCAACTCCTCAACAGACTTCGATATGAAGCTCCTGTCGCTCATAACATGTTCAGATGTGGATGTTCAGTTGTTTAATAATCAGCCACAGCATCGCAATTTCCCACACTAAAGGAAACACCTAGGATTAGCTAATAAATGCCTCAAACCATGTGAATTGCTAATGTGGAGCTAGATCAATATGTGTGGAGTGGTGTTACTAACTGCTCACTTTGTTCCACTCGATATGATCATTCAGGCTTATGAGATCCGCCTTCTCAGTATAAATCCAACGGGCTTCTCTGGTTGCCAGCACTTTATCTATGGTATCATTACTGGCTAACACCCTCTCCAGGACAACCCATCTCAAGGCTTGCAGGTCATGTTTGGATTCACCAAAGTGTTGGATCAGCTTTTTCAGTGCCAAAACCTCAGCAAAGGCCTCCCTTTCGATCACACTTCACCTCTATTCTTGGGTAAGTAACCTCCTGCTAATGAAGGCTACAAGTTGGTCTAGGCCCTCCTCATTTAACTATGCTAAAATAGCCCCTATGCCAGTGGTTCCCAAACTTTTTTGACCTGTGGCCCCCTTGACCTAATTGGCAGTTGGCCATGGCTCTCTATCGTGTCACTTTTATTTACTGGTGGGGGGATGTAAGCCCGACCCCCGAAGTACTTCCAGTTTTCTCCCTGAAATTAATTGGGATGAAGGCGATGAGTATTCCTAATAAGTGAAGTACAAAGAACAAGGTGATGGTTGGAATGCTTGAATTCATCTCAACCACTGGCAATCACTCAGGCCGCATCCCAATCCATCATTTTTTTGACCACCATGCCACCTCTGTAATAACTGAAATAAGCACTGTCATGCAAAGTGCTGCTGCCAGTGAATAAGTAAACCATGGGCATGTGCAGCGAGGTAAACATCGTTTACCACAAAACTTTTTCCCCGCAGGTAATTACAACGCGGTCGTTACAACAACTGCATTGTAATTCCGCATACCATTACTCCGCAAGTCGGAGCAATGACTTGCGGAGGGGGGAGAAGGTGTTGGATTTAAAATCCAACACCTTCCCTACTGTCCGCACAGACTGGAGTTGGAATAGTAAATTATTCTATTCCAACATCCAGCGCCCCCCCCTCCGCAAGTCGTTGTTACGACTTGCGGGGTAGTGGTATGCGGAATTACAATGCGGTCGTTGTAACGACCGCGTTGTAATTCCCTGCGGGGAAATAGACTGCGTGATAATGAGGTATATTCGTGCAGCGAGGCAAGCAATTGCCAAAGCCAAGTTTTGCAGCCCAATTTTCAAGCTCTGAAACTCAGAGCTGTCAGAGCTAAGCAGCTACCTAATAATCACTGCTGCTTCCTCTATAATGGCACATAAATTAAAATACGGGCAGCAACACTTGGCTTTTTGGCACTTTCTGGCCTCCCTGCAAAGGGACGACCCGCTGTCTGCCCTAATCCACTCAGACTCAGAGTCACCTATTAACTATCGCTTGGCATGAGTTGTGAGATAATACTCATAATGTAAAAAAGATGAACTACAAGCATGCACTACTAAACACTAAGAGAGCCAAAGAGCAGCTATAGGCGAGTCTGTTCTTCGCATTAAAGGAAGCTTGCATTGTTGCAACCCATGCTGTATCTGTTTATGGTCAGTTAATGACGCTTTGTGAAACTTGCAATTATAAAAAAGCTAAAACGTCTTCTATTCTCTCATCCTTTTCGTTTCTCCACCTCTTGTTGCTGCCTTTCCTCTTCCTACATTCTATTTCTCCCCTCTCTCTGCCTTTATGTCCTGCTTTCCTTCTCTTCCCCTTTGATTCTTTCACGCATTGTTTTACCCCCATATATTCCTTTTTCCACCTGCGGCTTGCCCTTGTTTTCTCAGACTGAAAGTCTTGGTGTCACTTTTAGTTTCCTGTATTTCTCTCATCCCTCTGCCACACTCCTCTTCCCAGATATACAATATAGGTGGCTGGGTCTGGGGTGATTTAACAGTGTGTAATCCTTGAATTCCAGGTACTTCTCTGTTCATATTTCCTACTTGCTTTCAGCCAGTGAAAATGTGAGCAGAAACACACTTTGACTGTTTTTAACTCCACAATCAGTAAAGATGGTAATTGTGCAGCAGTAATTAACCCAAATTAAAGCAGAAATAACCACGTCAGACCACTCAGAATGAGCTCCAAAATCTTTATCCCGAACTTAAGCGAAGCTTTTCTGAATCGGACAAAAGTGGAGAAAATGTAAGTGCGCCCAGTGGTTTCATAACACTAAATTTTCTTTAGGTGAAATACATCTTCAGCTGTAAGAAATAGCTTCAGAGGGTAGTACCAGTTCCAGATAAGGTATACTACTTATTTAATTTGGGAGGCCTTACTCTTGTCACTAACATGGAGAAATATACTGAGGGAGGAACTGCTTTCACTGAGGCCGAGAAAGAAACAGGTTATTTATTACATTCTTCCTGCCTGGCCTTGGCTGAGGGTCAGACTGGGGCCGGGAAACCAATCCAAGCTGCAATGTGGCCTATTTCCACAGCGAGTTTGCCCACTGGAATTTCTACCTAGTAAATTCCGGCGCTGTGTTTCTTCACAGAACAATGTGCAGGAACAGCAGTCCCCATAAACACACCGGCTTGGGGGTCACAAGTTTTTTCATGTCCCCCTTCTGTGCAGTTAACCTTAAAGCAAGGAGTATTCTAGTGTGCAAACAACATACTTGTAAGTTGTGAAGAGGGTCCTCAGAGGCGCAGCTGAACACGAGCAACAATAACGCTCGACCGTCTGCTGCAAATGCTGAGGCTACGTGAAAGCACGTCCTACGTGTGTACAGCGGCCGTGCCCTCTTGGGCCAAACCATGATTCCGGGATACACAGGTAGAATTTGAAACTCCCCCGTGTGTTGCGCTGCGGCTGGGTGTAATTTAAATAAGCTTCCCTTGCTGCCTTCAGGCTATGTAGTTAATTGTTCACATTTTCACAACTACATGATTATAAGCTTCCTTAGCACAAGCTATCTTTCCCACATCATGCATGGCGCTCCTGGCTACTACTAACGGTGCACAGAGGTGCCGCGGCGCACAGTTTGGGAACCACAGCCCTATACCATGCTTGAAGCATCCGTCTGCACTATTAACTCTTTAGAGAAGTCAGGAGCCTAGTGTACGAGTACTATACACGTGGCCCCCTTGAGGGTGTTAAAGGCTATCTGGCAGGCCTCTGTCCACATCACCTTTCTGGCCTGTTTCCTTGAATTCAGCTCCGGTAAGAGAGCAGCAATGGTGCCATATCCCTTAGTATCCTGTGAGGCCTAGGACTGCCCTCACCTCAGTCTGTTTTTTAGGAGGTTACCTGGTCAAGATAGTTTCAATCCTGGCTTGGGGTGGCTGCACCTTCCCCCACCCACCATGTGGTCCAGATATACCACGGAACCTTGCCCTACCCAGCACTTACTGGCCCTGGTAGTCAGACCCACCTGCTGCAGGGCCTGAAGCGCCTCTTGGAGGTGGCACATGTGTTCCTTCCAGCTGTAGACAGACAGCTATGTCATCCAGGTAGGCAGCACAGAATGCCTCCTTCCCAGGCAGGACCCAGTGGACCAACCTCGGAAAATGACCCCTTGCTCACAGAGGATGCCCACAGCCCTGACCTTGCCCTCCCAGACATGCCAACATCATCCACATCTAACTCCAACAGTACAATAGAGCAAGAGGTTTACCAGGACACACATTCACCACTCTTGCGAGCACTCTTAAGGGGTCCGCAAACAGAGGAGGAGCACGCTCATGCTGTGGAGGCAGACAACACTCTGTGAGAAAACACGAGGGAATGAGCGCGGCATCAGTGGGCTTTGTAGCACCAGAGATTGTCATATACCTCATTAACGGACACATTATTGGTCTCTCAGAAGGTCACCCTTCCTCCTTCTCTCCAGTAATACTAGCGCTGTCCTCTTGACCGTGTTTCAGGTCTTAGGCAAAGACATTACCAGGGAGCAACAGGTGACGCTGACACTAGTCCCCACCTACGTTTCCCAGCTGCATCCAAGGACAGCTTTATAAATAAAAATAAGTATGGCTACTCCACTGCAGCATGTACTAAAGAACTTCACAGGGCAAGAGCAGCGTATCTTTAAACACTGCAGGGAGCTGCACAAACACACAAAGAACTTGATACACCCCTGGCCCCCTGAAGGCACCTTTGACCGTGCCACATTGGACCATGCCACTACGTTCCTAGAGGCCAAATACTCCGGCTGCACAAGCTTCAAAAACGTAAAGACACCCGAGCACTGTGGCGCATCTTTAAAGAAAATGCTAAGCCAACACTGATACCAACAGCCCCTCCACCAGCCTACCATATGTGCGGCATGAACCCCAATCTTACCATTTCTTCAGGCTTAGAACCAACATCAAATGACAAAATAGCCATGGGCCACTCTGACCTACTTTCGGATGATCCCTTTCACCAACCACATGATAACATGATGGAACACATCTAAACACTACCATTTCTTAGCGCCCAGAGCCCAATGATAGAGGCTATAATACCAGGACTACCAGATCAAATAGATGTATAATTTAACCTGATGCTCACGCCAGCACAAAATAATGTAGCACAACAGCAAGATGAGGATGAAGAGTGCGATATCGCTTCCCACATATCGCATTCAACTTCTCATAGCTCACGCTCTGGTTCCAACCCATTCCTCACTAATGAACACCAACCCCTCCCAAATCCGCATCGCCAATACAATGAACAATTGCCCATCAGTGCCATCACCCAGCGTGAGGATAGGCCTTCCATCCTGGACCTTCCAATTACTAATAAGGAGGCCTGGGATAGCAAGCGAGAATCCCCAGAGACATTTACCCATTCACACTTCAACAAATGGAGAAGTGGGCCAGACTTAAATAGAAGTATGGATAGCATCACACTAGGCGACCTCAACACAGATTTACTACACAAAACGCAGTCACCCAGCCCCACCAGCGAGGCTGCAGCTGTCAGGCACCTGTCAATGAAAGTAGAATAAATGCATGACCAACTCACTGAACTGCTCGGTGATGTAGGCCTCAGAGCTCATCAGGATGATGAAAGGGCAGGCACCCCCTACCACGGGCATTGCAGACTCACACTCCTGGGGAGAAAGAGGGTGCTACAGTCACACAAAATATTGAAGCACCTGTCTCAGATATGTCCCAGGCAGTCGCAACAACTAGTCATGCCAACTACCCTGCCCCAAGTCAGCAAGCACCCCCACAGACATTACCACCAGTCATAACATTTTGGTTCACCACCCAGGTCTGCGCTCACTCTCATACACACTACCCAACAAAGGGAGCATCCAGACACAGAGGAACGCAAAGAGAAAAGAAAGAGAAAAACAGAGATAGAACGACTAGAGGTGCTCGGGACACATGGGCCACCTGATGAAGTATCCTATGGGGTCTCAAGTACAGCCCTAATGCGCTCCATTAGACAGAAAAATAACTATAACATGATGCTCGGCAAACAAACGGCCTTATACTACACCGAATTAACGCCCAATGAGATAGTTACACTCAGAGAAGATTCTGACTTTTATGTCAGTCCCTTCACTGATATTTTGTCAGGGTGGACAGAAAGTCTTGCACCCCAAATGATCCCGTGGCCACGAACTGGGCCCTTCGATCCACAACATATGGCAATAGCAGAAGACTGCATCCTACATGGGGAGGGAGATGAAGCCTGGGACTGTGGTTACATGGGGGCAAGCCTAAAAATATGGCAGAAATATGCACGTGAATATGACCACACCCGACCCACAGCAGCAGGCACAAGGGTAACACACCAGATGCCGCTGCTGTTCAAAAATGCACATGACCCCCCTTTTTATGTCCCATGGCCACAAATGAACAAAGACAATTTGAAAAAACAACTCCTCCCACCCACCCCACACTCACAGAGGGCGCTGGTAAATGGATAGCTTCCCTAGAAAAACACACCGCAGGTGTCAAAATAGCAATAGGGGATGTCAAAAGACTGCTCATCTCCCTAATTGGGGAAGAAGCAGAAGATATATTAAAAAATGTCAATAACAAAATTACGCTCACTGTGCTGCAGTAGTAAATAAATGCCCATTTCATCTGAAATGATTGCAGTCATTGCTGGCCTTTCAGCCAATGCCTCTTTCCAAACTAAGATTACTGAGACTGTACTTGCAATGTTAATGGTAAAACTACAGAAAGCTCTGTGCCAGGACTGGCAGAAGGTGGTAATTATAACACGGCCTTTTGGCAGCTGTGCGCTTCTGCAACGTCAATTACACACACTTCTTGTGCATGAGTCCTTTTGATTTATACATAAACAAAAAAGTGTCCTGTGACCGTTTTTAGAGTCAATATAACAACATTACAATCACCGATTTGTGTTTATCACTTTGTGTAATAATTACCTTTGTAAAATTCCATCCATATGTGTCTTACCTGTGAAAGTCAGAGCAGCTGTTAACAGGAGTGATTAGGGAAATGAAAGCTTTAAATGGCGCTAATAGATTTATTCATAAAGTATTGTTTGTCAGAATTATCAGGCCAGTCGTGTTGACCCATCGCAGCAAGGACCAGGGCACAAAAGGTGCCATGCAATATTTGTGCAGTTTACTGCAGTCCACGATATAGCTGCTTATGGGCTTCACAAATTCTGAGATATAATCTCGTCCTGACACGGTGAACCCCCACCAGCCCTTCGGAGGTACCCGAAGGCATGCTTGGGATTTCAATGACACTGCAAAGAATGTCCTGACATTAGGAGTCCTCCCTTCACAGGTACTTTCAGTTTACTTTTGCATATAAATACTAAGCGCTTGGAAGGCCACTGTATTTGATCGTCTGGTTTATGATGTGTATTCATCGTCTGTAAAACAAAAGGATACATCAATGACTCAAAACTTGCAAGGTGGTTTATGCATGACACAGCAGAGTGAACATGAGTGTTCATTATTTACTTGGTCTGAAAACAACACAAATAATAAAAACAAAGCCTGTCTTTATGTACACGAAACTGCTTAGGAAGAAAGTAACTGAAATTTACATTTTACAATAATTATAATTTCATGATGTTTAAATTTCTAGTCCGTCATACAAGGTGCATTAAAAACTGCATGAGGCTCGAAATCGAGGTGTGCCACTTGAGAGTTGTGGTTTGTGTTTCTCCTTTCACAGCATATACAGTATCTCTCTGTGAGTAGGTCACATTTTAGAGCTGCAACAATGCATCCTACTGTATTTTTATAGCATTAGTGCAGCACATGCCTAAATCTACCGAAGCTTCAAGGTGCTTGCTGTGTGCTTGACTAAGTAGGTACTCTGTTGTGTATAGCAATTAAAACTCATACCCAGAATCTTGATGTCTTTGAATACCAACCGTAAATTCATCAGCAGAAAGCCAAACAAGAATTCAATGGTCAGCGGCAGTTACACTCTTACAACAAGGGCAGAGGGGTCGGCAGTCCCACACAGGCTGCAGGGGAAACAAGCATCGCGGCACCGACGCTTTACTTTTAATGTTTAATGTTAAAAGTAAAGCGCGGGTGCCGCGAGGATACCAAAAGTAAAGAAATAGATGTTTTTTTCTATTTATTTACTTTTGGTATCATCGCAGCACCCGCGCTTTACTTATAACATTAAAAGTAAAGCAAGGGTGCCGCGATTATACCAAAAGTAAAGAACACGCGGCACTGAAAGCGATTGGGTCGCAATCGCTTTTGTCAATAATAAAAACAGTGGTGCGCGCACACCACAGAGGAGCAGGGGCAAAGGCACGCCTATTCCCACCGGTGACCAGCACGCGCGCTGCTGCACGTGCTGGCCACCGGTGGGAATGGGTGGAGCAAAGGCGGGACATGCGCCCGCCTTTGCCCAATCCCATGCCATTTAAAAAAAAAAACACGCTAAAGCCAATGGCGGGCGGCGAAAGCCTGCTCACACGCACGAGCAGCTTTCAGAACCCCTTTACAAGAGGTCTCGCGCTGCGCGAGCAGTGCTGCGCACTGCAACGCTAGACGCGAGACCTAAAAAGATGCTCCGGATACAGTCATGCTGGCAGCACCAGTCAACCAGATGACTGCAGTTACAGGATTTCCCCAGAATGCCCTGAATGCGTTAGCAGGCAACACACAAGGAAATACATCGTACACACAAACACAGCCCACATATAACAATGAACAACAGCAGCCATATTATGGTAATCAGCAGACTAGGCCTAGGAACTCAGGGATGCAGGGTAGAGGTAGAGGACTGGGTCAACAAAGGGCCACAGAACAGCCAGGACCCCCGGTTTGCTTTTACTGTCCGATACCAGGACACTTTATAAGAGATTGCCGCACCAAAATGCGGAACGAGAGAAGGGCGGTGATCAGCGGACCCCTACAACGGACCCCTACCCAATACCAACAACAGCAGCAAGTACAGCCACAGCCAATTCGGCCTCAGATAATTTATTCCTACCCCCACCAGTACAGCAGCAGCCCATGCAACAACAACTGCAAGCACCCGTAATAACCCAATTACAAGCACCAAAGCAGCAGGCACAAGCACCAGTACAACAACAACAACTAACACCTGTTTATCAAATGATGCCCCATGCACAAAATGTTGTACCTCAGGGAAGCACAGTGATATCTTCCAACAACCCATTTGCGCAGGACACCCTTCAGCCTTACCAGGCCGGAGAGTAGAACAGTTAGAACAGCCCACAGACAACTCTTGTGTGACCAGTTTTGTTGTGTACAACAGATGTTCAGGAGGGCCCCATTGCTTTTTTCACGATAAACAACAAAACTTACAGCTTTCTCATTGACACAGGTGCTACTTATGCCTGTATTACAGGAGGAGCACTGCCCATTTCAAATCAGATAGCGGACACACAGGGCTTCTCTGGGGCAATAGCTAGGGTCCCTATCACCAAGCCAGTACCAATAGAAATAGGAGGTAAATATGTGGAACAACCTCTGCTTCTTCACCACGGTCCCCAGTGAATCTCCTGGGACGTGACCTCATGGCGAAATTAAACATGACCATCTACTTTGATGAGGACGGCACAACGATTTGTTCCATTCCAGGTACACCTTTGTCCAGGATGATGGCAGTCACTGTGGATTCCTCCTTAAAGGATCAAATAAGAGCCCACCCGGTGGATGAACAAGCATTCTCCACCACAGTGCACATCATTGTTGCCACCACATCAGAACTTAACGGCCGCATTGTCCAACTTCCAAAAGAGTTCCTCTTTCGTCCACACTCACAGGACTCCCAAATACCCAACAAGCACATGATCTTAGACATACACTGTCTTGAAATAACAACCACCTATGGAGCATTCCAAGCATTTGACGACAACGCCCGCACCTGGGCCTGCGTCATTTTCCTTCAACCAGGAGTGTTAGTGAAGGACATTTTAGATGACCAACTGTTCAGAGCTTTATATAAAAAGTGAAATTGTCTACGAAAATGAAGTCCCCCTCTCAGTGACAGTAGAAATTAGAACACCCAATCCTTCCAAACACTTTGACTCCATACGTGACGCTGACCTAGCTCAAGTTCCAAGCAACCTTTGGACCACTGGTCCAAATGATGTAGGGTTCATTCACTCTGCTACCCCCTTTAGAAAAACACTCAAGAAAGGCGCCATCCTGCACCGGACTGTGCCAGTATCCTTTGTCCAAGGAGGCAGAGGAGGGTATTGCCCCACCATACAAGCATTACTGGATCAAGGAGTCATAGACCCCTGCACATCTCCATGCAATACATGTCTGTTTCCTGCATGCAAATGTAAGACTAATCAATGGCGTCTAGTTCACGATTTGCGCCCCCTTAACAACATTGTGGTACCTGAATTCCCGATTGTCCCACACCCATCAGTGATTCTCACAAATATTCCCCCAGACACGAGTACTTTTCCGTCATTGACCTAAAATATGCCTTTTTCGGTGTCCCACTTTACCCAGATAGCCAGTAACTGACATCCTTTACATTTAAAAATACTAAAATGCAATACACTTGACGATGGTCTCTTATGCCGACGACACTCAGCTAGCGGTCACTATCAGCGGGGATGCTGAGCATGATGCCCTCAGGTTCCAGAGTGGACTGAGGGCGGTGGCGAGTTGGATGAATGTAAATTGTCTCCAGCTCAACGCTAAAAAGACTGAGGTTATGGTCGTCGGGAAGGGGCGGGAACTGTGGGGAGATAGATGGTGGCCTCCGGAGCTTGGGCCGGTTCCAACTCCGGTCATGGAGTTAAGAAACTTGGGAGTATGGCTGGAGCCCGCTCTCAATTTCGTGGGGCATTCTAAGAAAACTGCGGCCTGCTGTTATGGGGTTCTTCGCGGCCTGAGATCCGTCTTGAAGTTTTTTGACCCTCCAACGAGGCAGCTGGTGGTTCAGGCGACTGTAATCTCATGGACTATGCCAGCTCCCTCCTGATAGGGGCAAATCAGGCGGAAATCAGCCGCCACCAACGCGTCCAAAACGCAGCAGCCAGAGCCATAGTTTGCTTGCCCAGGTCTTGCTCTGTTTCCAGGACTCTCCGTTCCTTGCATTGGCTGCCGGTGAAAACTAGAATTAATTTTAAAGTTTTATGCCTGGCCTTTAAGATCCTGAAGGGCTTAGCCACCCGGATTCTTCAAAATCTTTTGTCTTTTTATGTACCAACTCGCTCTCTGAGATCAGTGGGCCAAGCACTTGTGGTGGTCCCGAGGTTTAAGCTTAGTCGTATGGGAGGTCGGTCCTTTCGGGTGAAAGCAGCAGTGCTGTGGAATTCTCTCCCGCTGGAGATTCGCCTGATAGACGACCTGTTGGCATTTCGTAAAGCTTTAAAAACCGCATTATTCTAATTTTTCCTCTTAGTGTTCCCTGTTTTTTCTCTCTGTTGTTGTTAGGTGCGGCTATGTTTACCTTGTTATGCGCCAGGACGCCCCTTAGCTGGGGCAGCTGTGCGCAATACAAATGCCCCTAACATAACATAACATAACTTGTCTGCCACAAGGCTACTTTGAGTCCCCCAGCGTCTTTAACAGAGTTGTAAAAGCTGATTTATCAAATTTCCAATGTGACAGCACCCTGCTGCAATATATCGACGACATATTGCTCTGCAGTCCGACAGAGTAACAATGCAGAAAGGATACAATAGCCCTGCTCACAACATTAGCACAAAGAGGCTACAAGGTAGACAAACAGAAACTTCAATACTGCCAGAAAGATGTACACTACCTTAGACAATTGCTCTCAGCATCAGGAAGGAGAGTCACCCCAGACAGGATTGAGGCAATAAAATGAAACCCTTGAGCCACAAACAGTCAAGGACATGCAGAAATTCCTCGGCTTAGCAAACTATGTTCGTCAATGGGTCTTTGATTTCTCCACCATCACTGCCCCGCTGCTGAAAGCTGTTAAAACAGCCATGGACAAACGTAATAAATTAGATTGGGCACCTGATATGAGGACAGCCTTCGCACAACTCAAAGATGCAATTACTAATGCTCCAGTGTTAGGATCCTCTGGTTACACTAAAGAATTCTATCTGTTCACTCACTGCGACGGTCCAGTCATGACAGCTGTCCTCACCCAAACATACCTCATGGGCCACAAGCCAAATGCCTACTTCAGTGGCATGCTAGACTCTGTAATGAAAGGACACTACCCATGCAAGCAAGCACTAGCATCAGCAGCATTCACTGTTGAAACAAGCATTTGCAATGCAATAGGTCTCGCATTATTAAAGTTTGAGCTATTGGCATTGCTAAATAATGCAACACCAATAGCTCACACTTTAATAATGCGAGACCTATTGCATTGCAAATGCTTGTTTTACATATGATCGGTGTAGCACAGTGCGTATACATCCCTAAGTTCAGCGCGCCTGAGGCCCTGCTATGCCAAACTTTATATGTGTTTAGTTTTGGGAAAGTTCACTGGAAAACGGAGCGTGTCTGCGCCCCGGAACAAGCGCACTGCAAGATGTGCTGCATTAGCAATAATTCATTCCTTTGTAAACCGTTTTTAGCTTTTTTTTCATTCATCCTTTTGCTCTTCTACTTTATCTCTCTTGATTTATTGTTCCCAGGTGACATCATACGCCTATTTTCCAAATTTCTAGTGTTCTGACTGTGCCCCTCCGGACCTCTTGAAAGAACATGACTGTTGCGAAGTTCATCAAAGGCAGTGTTTATTAAATAAAACCCAATGCATTTCGGGCAAAGAAATGCCCTTCGTCAGGGGTCACTGTAAACAACAACAGAAATAACAACCAATAAGTATTAATCATACTGATTCGACATGTTAGATTACCCTTTTTTTTGGAAAAAATTGTATCATGTTAGGTTTGTTCATACCAATGTTTACTTACAAACTCAATTATGTTTCACCCTTATTAACTCCCCCTGTCGTATTATTAACAATCTCCCATCGTTATCAATAACATGCTTACGAAAAATGATGTCTCTCCCTCTCCCTCCTGGTCCGACAACCGTTAATTTATCATCGCGATAGGACTGCGTGTGCCGTTGCAAGTTATCCCCACAATCTTTGTGACTCCCCCTGTTACACACGTTCACGGTCATTTTCCATGGTGCCACATTGTATTAACTAACGTTATTCAATATCATTTGTTAGATGCACACATACCTGCCGCCAAACGTTTAAAAACCGCCCGTACTTCTCTTCATTACCAGAAATCATTGTTCCTCCCACACTTCCTTGCGTTTTTAAACCCCTCCCAATCAATAAGCTGTTCCGACTTTCCCGCCAACAAAATAAACTACAGAAGTTTTGAGAAAGGACATGCTGTGAGGGCACCCATGCCGGCGGTGACTCCTCCTCCTCCTGCTTCCGGTCTGAAGGAGCCCCGCGAGGGACCGGAGACCCTCTGCAGGTCGCACACACTTGTCATCATCGAGGGCTGAGGGGCTGCGGTTGCCGAGGCGCGTGACGGTGTTTATTGGGTATGTTTTCTGGTTTCGGGTTTGCGGAAGAGCGGCCTCGAGTGCCATAGCCCTGACTCACGGAGGCCCCGGCCGTGCTCTGGGATCCGGCCGCTTTTAATCAAGTGAGGAAGTAGAAGTTAGCGCCGAAGTCCCCTTGTTTTAAAGGTAATCAGCTAAAGTTAATTAGCTACGTGTGAACGGGGTGTTCTCCAGCTGCCACATCCTGCATTATCAGGGGGGGCGTGGGGCTTTCCAAGGAGACGTGAGAGCGTCGTCTGTGACGCACCAGAACAAATACTGCTTTGTGTAATGTTTTCACTGTCTGCCTTGTAGCTTAGTGACACTGTATCAGCTGTCCTCACTTGTGCAGAGCTGACAACTTGCCCCGTGACGTAAGCGGTAGCTTGTAACCACGTAATTATTAGGCACGCATTTTTTATAATGTATACAATCAACAAAGTATAACCTACATTCAATGTAACGGTAGAACACCCAAAATCTAAATTAATTTTGTATTGTAACTGACATGTAACCACGTAATTATTAGCCACGCATTTTTTCTAATTGAGCAACAAAGTGTATTGGAGCCACAAAGCCACAAGTAAAGCGATCGCGAAACTGAAAGCAGTCGGTTTTGGAAACAGAGAAAGCCGCGGGTGGTGCGTGAGCGCTTGCCACAGCGAGCCATATGGTTTCAATTATCGCGCCCGTGTATGGGCACGATAATTAAAACCATATGGCAGCAATGCATGTAATCGATACCAATAGGCCATGGGCGGAGCAATGTGTCTGCCTTTGGCCTATTGCGTGCTATCTTAAAAGCAAACACACAGGCAAAAGCCAATAGCACGACACGCAACTAAAAGCACGAGCATGTACAATTCCAGGGTCCGTTTCGGAACCGCAGACAAAAGGACTCTCGCTGCACGAGCAGTGCTGCGGCCTGCATCGCCAGGCGCGAGACCTAAAAAGCACCCCCATAGTCATGGGTTTCCCGTTAACACTGTACACTGAACATGCTGTCTTTGCAATAATACAGAAAGCTAAGACCACTCTTACCACACAAAGAGTGTCAGGTTGCAAAGTCATAATATCATTGCCTTCTCTGAAAGTTGTTAAGTGCCACACAGTAAACCCTGCAACATTCTTTACCCACCCCATTGCCACTACAGATGATGACCCTCATGATTGTGACACATACTGTCCAGATGAGTCAGGAGCAGCAAAGGATGAATTATTGCCAGAGAGTACCTTGTACTTTGTTGATGTCTCCTCTACCATTGATCAAGAGACAGGAATCAGGTATACAGGAGCGGCAGTGTTTAGAGCACAACAAAAGGACTCACCTGACTCTCTACACATTGTGCGGCAAATAAAATTAACTTCACACTACTCAGCACAAACAGCAGAACTAATGGCATTTATCGGCGCCTTGAAAAATGGGGCAGACAAACGCGTCACTGTTTATTCAGAATCTGCATATGTCACAACAGCAACACATTCCAGCATCTTACGATGGAAAAGGCGTGGCTTTCTCAAATCAGATGGCACACCTGTTATGCACAGACAATTACTTGAAGAAAGGATAGACACTGCCAGCTGAGGTAGCTGTAGTAAAATGTGCAGCAAACACAAATGGCAAGACTTTGTCTCCAGAGGTAACGCTCTGGCAGTCTGGGCAGCTAAAGCCGCCACCAGTGGCCCCCACCTGCTGTACCACCAGAATGTCAGCACGCCCTCATCCTGCTTGCGCAGAATGTGCCTACAACAGAACAACAGACCAAACAAAGTGCAGATGAAGGCACTCCTGATTTAAAGTCTCCATACCCTATTGACAATACACAACAATATGATCACATTGGACAATTACACTTCAGAGAAATACAGGAAAGTGCACCAGCTCAAGAGAAAGCTATGGAAGAAGAGTGGGGTACAACAAGATCATTCAGATTTTATTTACAGACAAATAATAACAGGAAAACCTGTCATGTCACAGGCCTTATTGCAAGTGGCGCTAGATCAGTTACCACACGTTTCTCGAGATACGTTCACACCCTAAAAACTGACTAGTTCATCCCCAATGCCCATGAACTAATACAGCTTTATGTCAATAAATGCCTCATTTGTCAACAGTACTCACCAAACCCCACTATGAAAACAGTTGCCTCTACAATACCAAAACCAAAGTGCCCTTTAAAGAACTCCACATTGATTATGTTGACATGATTGATAGATGCCAAAGCTATTGATACCTCATGGTGGTAGTATGCCCATTTTCACGCTGGATCGAAGCTGGACCATGTGTCCACTGCAATGCCAAAGCAGCAGCTAATTTCCTGTCCTGCTCTTTCAGATAATTTTGCGCTGGGGTTTGCCAGATGCGATCCTTTCTGACAATAGCAGCCATTTTTCAAACGACATTTTTGCCCTTTTCACAACAACATTAGAGATTAAGCATAAATTGACATCAGCATATCACCCACAAAGTATGGCATTTGTGAACGCCTTAACAGCCTGCTCAAATGTAAAATAAGCAAGATAAGTGCCACAATTGGAAATAAATGGCTCTATTGCCTACCAATTGTCTTGTTTGCACTCAGAAATACTCCCAGTCCTGACCACTACCTAACACCCCACCAGCTTGTCACTGGTCGACCAATAAATGTATCAGCTGTTAGAAAGGGGAAAGACCCCACATTTGAAGGACCTTTTAAAGTCATAGACGTTTCAACCACAGCTGTTCGCATTGCCAAGAGGAAATCATGGCTACACCGGAGTCACATCAGGATCGACACTGCACCACCCCAGAACTAAGAGATGAACAAGTGGAAGGCATTGTGTTTCCATTAACTGTCCAAGAAGAAGACGGTGATCGCCTGGTTTTATGGATTCAGACGCAACCGAAACACCCGCCGCATAGAAGTGTACTATTTGAAGTTATGTACATACATATTAATATTTTACATTATTGTCAGAGTGGCAATAGCCATCTTCAACTAGTTCGCAGTTATTTCTCATTGTATTGATGAAAATGCCTATAGCACTAAAAAAGTCAAAGTTGTCAACACCGCTGTGCACTCCAAATCACATCACCATCTACCTGCTTGCACATATCTTGAGAATAGCACCTCTGGTGATGAAAAGGGTTCAACATCCTCTGTCAGTACTGTCAGCACCCCAAATAACTATGTGCCCTTCACCTCATCACCTCCTGAACCCATTGAAAATTATAGAGAATGGGACGGTACCCTTAATATCACATTACGCCCCCCACAGCTGTCTCGTCGAGGCAGTCACGCCCCACCAGCCTGGCTTTGTGATATCCATAGGGCCGTCATACACGCCATCTTGTGACACCACACGCCCCCGCTCCAACTACAGAGACCTGACGAGTTAACGGGGGAGCATGGGGTCCATAACTCCCTACTAGACAAGGTGATATAAGGATATGACAACAGCTGGTAAGCAGATAAAAAATAAATCCTGCTATGTATGCTCATACATTCCCCATGCAGTAGGCGCAGTTAGACTGATTTTTCCTAGGAAAGTACCACCACGCACTGCCATTTGCCTTTTACACCTGTTCCTTTGCCGCATACACGGACAAGTCCTGATCATTACGGCTGACATTTCCACCGCATATGTAAATACCACACTCTGCTACTACATCCTCATTACACATAAAGTTATCTCCGACACAGATGCCCTTGAGGAGTTAATACAGGGCATGTATAGAAAAGGAATACCTGACATGGACTCAAAGATACTTCGCATCAGGAAGCGTGGATGTATCTCAGTATCCTCACCGTCAGCAAAATGCAATGTTACAATGAAACACAGCCATCCATGCCCATGTAAAAATAGGACTGTGCTGCGCCTATGGGTTAAAACTTATTTCCACAATAAGTGGAGTGATCCTGGTTTCTTGATATGCAAAGCAGCACCCTTGGGGCCCCCTTTCATAGACTCAGATTATGAAGACTGGATTGACTGGGAGGTTGAGGATGAGTGTGAACAAATATGGCCACAGGAAAGTAGAAGATACACCTCGGGGGGGGGGAGGAAATGTCCAAACTTATAATAGCATTTAAACTAATGTTACCTCTTCTCTGTTTTCTAGGAAATGGCGCAGTACCTGTGGGCCGCAAATCTGGAAGCAACAGCACCATTTTTAATTTGGACATCCAATATGGCACCTCCAGTCTAATGGACCTCAACTGGGCTTGCGGAAAACACCTCTATCTCCAACTGCCTCCTTAATGGAATGGACTATGTACCCTGGTGGCCATGCATGAAGTTCATCTGGTTGTTCCAGCAGCCAATATCTTTCACATACATTCGCACCCAATGACAGGCGAAGTCATCTTACTCCACCGTCACCGACGGACTGCTCAATACTTCGCCAACGACGCCTTTGATGACATTCCCCAAGAATTACGGCCTTTCAATGACGCACAGCTATTCTTTGGAAGCACCATACCGATGTTTCAGATAAAAGCAAATGCACGCTGGCTACAGGTGACCCGCGATGAAGTCATGTGCGCCCTCAACAGTACCAGGGATGGGCTAAATGCTATTAAGGAAGAACTTCGCCCCCTGCGGGCTATGGTTCTACAGCATCGGTATGTCCTGGACATGTTAACTGCGATGGACTTGGAGTATGTCGCAAGATCGGTAAATCCTGCTGCACTTTCATACCTGCGAACGATGCACTGAATGGATCACTCACAAAGGCCATTAAGGACTTGGAAAATTTAGGGAAGAAAATGTTTGAGGAAGGAGGTGC
This sequence comes from Triturus cristatus, assembly GCF_964204655.1. Taxonomy (NCBI): domain Eukaryota; kingdom Metazoa; phylum Chordata; class Amphibia; order Caudata; family Salamandridae; genus Triturus; species Triturus cristatus. The sequence goes on along the minus strand of NC_140583.1, from coordinate 397,690,099 downwards.
CAGGGCAGACATAGCAAAGGACTGGTTCGACTTTAGCTGGATGCCTTCATGGCTGGCTGTCCTCCTAAAAATTCTAGTACTGGTTTGCGGTGTGCTGTTGCTCCTTTGTTGTGTCGTACAGATAATATGTCATTGTGTAAAAAGATTCAGTAATAAAGTAGTAGGGATGAATTATGCAAGGACAGGAACATACAGGAAGACCATACATGAGGACCGTGGACCAGGGAATGGGGATAAACTAGCACTGTTAGAGGTAGTTGAGCTCACAACGTCTGGCTCACACTTATTACAGACCTCTACTGACACCCACTACTAAAGTACCTACCGTTCCCCCACATCCCCCTGGTAGACACCTAATAAGGGAGAATCCTAGCGTAGATCATTATGAATCCCTAGTTGACAGGCCCGAAGAAGAATATGTTGAATTAAGAACACAGCAGGACAAACAGTGTCCCTACATTAATGACACGCCTTGGATGCCACACAGAACGAAGGACCAGCTAATTACGCTGTAAGAGTTTTGTTCAAAAATGAAAAAGAGGAGGGAAATGGAGCAGGGTCCCGTTTTAGCATATAAATGCCTTAGGCCATTCCTGCCTCACACCTGAAGCATGAGACACTCATATGGCCCCACCAGCCAGCATATAGAATTTGTTAATTTGACCATATCGTCTTAAATATTTGCTAAACACAGGTAGGCTCTATGCTTCCCTGATAAAACTGCAAGACATCTCCTCTGCGTAGGACACGAGCCCCAGCTCACCGAGCCCCCACTCCCTCGTTGTACTCGATGTGCACTTCTCTTCTCACACCCAATGAAATATAGCAATACCACAGAACAGGGAACATCTCAAGCTAAGAGCAACACAATGGGGTACAATGTTGGTGGGGCCACCTGCAATATTTCAATGTCTTCATATTAGTGTCTTTCTGCTAGCCTCCGGTAACCAAGACAAGCAACATGGCGTGAGAAAATGACCTCTAATCCTTTGTAATCTTCCGCTTTCTTATAAAAATTACATGAAGTGATGCACATCGGTTGTGATAAATGTACAAATTGTGGCATGATTGACAATCATACACCTGTCATAAGCTAGACTTGTGGTCAAATACTTCCTCATTAAACCAATATAAAAGAGCTGCCCACAGTCCATTCGACGGACCACCTTGCACCGTGAAACTTTTGAGTCACAACGTGCCTGTGTGCTCCCCGGTTAACTGTTACTCTCATTTAGAATTCTTGTTTATGGTTGCAAATGCTTTATTGTATTTTGAAAAGTATTTCTCTCTTTGCATTATTATGATTTTAAGTCGTATTGCAATTGCATATTTTTGATCTTCATTTCAAAATGTGTCTTTAACACCTGGTCTTTGCTAAGGCTGCGTAGTTTTATCATTGAATAACAAAATGTATCTTAACATCTATTATTTGAAATTGTTTCTTCAAATAAATTGTGCCACTGCTGATTCAGTTCCTGCATCTCACACGTGTATTTCCTTATTTTAGATAGAGCACCCCTGCTCAAATTAAGGTGGTGTAGTGCACTCTAAAAACCACCCTTCAACAAAGTACAGAGAGCAGGTCCCAGAATAGACAGAGAAGATCCTGGAGGCTGCTTCAGTGAGTGGGCGTGCAGAACTGGCGCAGCTCTGCCTATATAAATTGCAGGGAGCAGGTCCCTGGAATAGACAGAAAAGATCCAGGAGACTGCATCAGGGAGTGGGCGTGAAGAACTGGCGCAGCTCTGCCTGTATAAATTACAGAGAGCAGGTCCCAAGTATAAACAGAGAAGATCCTGGAGACTGCATCAGGGAGTGGGCATGAAGAACTGGCGCAGCTCTGCCTGTATAAAGTATAGAGAGCAGGTCCCAGAATAGATAGAGAAGATCCTGGAGACTGCTTCAGGGAATGGGCGTGAAGAACTGGTGCAGCTCTTCCTGTATAAAGTAGAGAGAGCAGGTCCCTAGAATAGACATAGGAGATCCGAGAGACTGCTTCAGGGAGTGGGCGTGAAGAACTGACGCAGCTCTGCATGTGTAAAGTACAGAGAGCAGGTCCCAGAATAGACAGAGAAGGTCCAGGAGACTGCATCAGGGAGTGGGCGTGAAGAACTGGCGCAGCTCTGCCTGTATAAATTACAGAGAGCAGGTCCCAAGAATAGACAGAGAAGATCCTGGAGACTGCATCAGGGAGTGGGCGTGAAGAACTGGCGCAGCTCTGCCTGTATAAATTACAGAGAGCAGGTCCCAGAATAGATAGAGAAGATCCTGGAGACTGCTTCAGGGAATGGGCGTGAAGAACTGGTGCAGCTCTTCCTGTATAAAGTAGAGAGAGCAGGTCCCTAGAATAGACAGAAAAGATCCTAGAGACTGCTTCAGGGAGTGGGCATGAAGAACTGGTGCAGCTCTTCCTGTATAAAGTAGAGAGAGCAGGTCCCAGAATAGACAGAGAAGATCCTAGAGACTGCTTCAGGGAGTGGGCATGAAGAACTGACGCAGCTCTGCATGTGTAAAGTACAGAGAGCAGGTCCCAGAATAGACAGAGAAGATCCTGGAGGCTGCTTCAGGGAGTGGGATTGAAGAACTGGTGCAGCTCTGCCTGTGTAAGGTACAGAGGGATCAGGTTTCTTATGTGTGTGTGAACGAATGGCTGATGGTCACACTTGAACCTGATAAAGAATGTTAAGTTAAACCCCAGACGAAGATTAAAAAGATTGTTTTCAGATAAATATCAATAGTTAAAAAAAGCACATACACGTCCTGAAAAACTTTAACAGTTAGAAGATTTTTTCTTAACTATAAGAAAGTAAATTTGTGAGGAGAACGAAGATACTGTGGATCTGACATTGAGAGGCAACCTGACCAACAAATGTACTTTGGAGTGTTCTAAACAGGGTCAGGATTTGTAACTGCATTTTAATTTAGTTATAACAACAACAAAACAAGTCATTCCTAAAAAACTATCTGATGCAGATTCCACTTTTTTACCAGCAAAATGGAATTGGAAATATTCAATAAAGAAATTAAAAAAAAAAAAAAATGGAATTGGAACACAGACATCGGTCCACCCACTCTGTCATTGGCCCCCTACCCCACCTGTGGTCAAGAGACTGGGTTTCATGCAGGATACAGAGCTTCTCCTTGGTCTCTGGATGTCAGATTCCGTCAGACTGGGCTATGTGCAGCCTCTCATTAGTCAGAGGATCGTGCATTTCTTACCTTCTTACTAAGGACCCATGCAGTTACCAATTACTGCTATTACGAATGGATAATGTCAGTGAGGCCATAGGGGAGGTCTGTCCCCTGAAAATCTATGCTGCCTTCAAAGATTGTGCAATGTATCTACCAGAGCTTCTATTAGACTGGAATGCTAGGAGGCTATTTACCCTGCTCTACATATTTTAAATTGCCACTGAGTAAAGCTAAAGTTCTAGTTCATAACAGACTGCATAATATTGGTCCTTGCATGCAACAAATTCTCTTTGCAACTGCAAATCATGCCACTCTGAAGGCATTTTCCTGGTGTCAGATTCAGAGAAAGAAGTCATGTCAGAAGATGTTCATTGCCTTTTTAGCAAGAAGCTATACATCTTGCACAAGCATAAAACTGTATTCCTTAGTGCAGAAGTGCGTGCGCCTAGCCCTTTCCTCTATCTCGAGGGTATACTTGTCTCCAGTGGTGTGCCCGATCGCTTTTTTCTACCAAAAGGTCAACTGCAATGAGAGTGTGGGTAAGATGGGGGCCACCTAAGTGGTCCATTATTCCTAAAATCATCACCTTGGGGTCCAAAATCAACTTCCTCGCCGCCACATTCCCCAGTGTGGTGCTCACTCTACGCTAGTTTTCTGTCACTTGGGGGCACTACCATGTCATTTGGTAGTATGTGCCAAGAGGAGAGCTGGACCTCTGACAACTGGGAGTACTCACTTGCCCATACTCCATAGCTCTGATGGATTGTAATAGTACCTGTGTAAATATTTTAACTGAATGAGGCGTAATCGGACAGATTTTGCCAATACCTGGGGTGCCATTTCCACCTACACATCTACCCAGCCATCATCATCTAGTGTACCGAGATCGAGTTCCCACCTCTCTCAGTTTCAAATTTGGGTTATGTGATTTGGAAACCAAAAGCCTATATACCCATGAAATTCTGTTTTTTCCCCAAAGTCTCAAAGACTAGTTTAGTGTCGAGAGGACTACATTGTCAATGCACAGTCCGTTTACTTCCATAACTCTTGAGGCTGTGCCTTATTTAGGGGTATTGAAAATATTGGGATCTATGCAATTGAAAGTCTATAATAAGATCTTCGAAAGACTTGATACTGTCATTTATCCACATGTCCCCCAGCAGAGAAATACCTATCATATCTGTTAGAAATTGTTTTTTGGTTGACTGGGGTATGAGTCCTGGTCCAGCAGCAACCAAAGTCCTAGTCAGGATAAGGGACAAGCAAACCTCAAATGAACCTGTGCTCACCTCTGGTAGCTTGGCACAAAGCAGTCAGGCTTAACTTAGAGGCAATGTATAAACACTAAAACAGTGAAAATACAACACAATAAGAGCCCACACTAGGTGAGTAAAATAGATCTGAATGTAATAAATAAAACAAGACCAAGATGCAAAAATTCCAATCAATAGAACCGGAGTTATGAATTTCTAAAGGAAACAATTTAAAATAGTGCCTAACGCTTAAAGCGCCAAACCAAACTATCTGGTCATGCTGGATTGGGTCAAAGTCAAAAGTTCAGACTGACAGCAATGACGTGTAGGTTAGATACAGTCCCAGATTAGTTCAGCTGAAGTTTTATCTTCTCAAGTTTTGTGCCAACAGTCCTGTTCCCATTAGAGAGGGTTACAAGGAGAGAGTTGTGGGTGGCAATAGGTGTGGTGCGAAATGCAGGCTGGGCATCGGGGACAGGAGGGCTGTGCTTCGCGTTGGTGTCCCCTGTGGGTTGTCATGCTGTTGTGTGAAGAAACGAGCTGGCGGTGGTTTGTGCTGGTTTTCGGTGTCAGTGACACAGTTCCAGTGCGACTGGGCCCGTTCGTTGCTGCGAAGAGCTCAAAGCTTGATGTCAAGAGCTTGTGAGTCACACCAAGGGACCAGAACCTGAGAGGCACCAGTTGAGTGTCAGGAACTCACTGCAGCTGGATCCAGAAGCTCATTGGGACACCTTTTGTGTTCATGAAGCTCAGATTAGGAGGCCAGAAGACTAGTCCTTTGAGTCACTCTGGGATCCTGGGTTTAAGAGGAACTTGCTGGTCCAGTTCTTCCCAAGGCCAGAGGGCAGCAGACATGAGGTCAGCACAGCAGGGCAGCAGTTTCTTTTGAGCAGCAGTCCAGCAGAGTGTTAGTCCGTGTAGCCGTACAACAGTCCTTCTTCTTGGCAGAGTATCCACAGGTCAGAAGTATGTTGAAGAGTTGGTGTCTGAGGTCCATTTTTCATACACAGTTGTGCCTTTGAAGTGGATAGAAACTTCTAGAGGCATGCCTTTGAAGTGCACAGATGCCCTGCCGTCCTGGCCCTGACTCCAGACTAACTACAGGGGGTGTACAGCCCTTAGAGTGGAGGTAGGACACAGCCTATTCAAGTGTAAGTGGGGCTGTGTGAGCTCCTTCCTCCCATCCTGCCCGTGATGGCCCATTCAGTCTCACCTAAGCACCCACTGTGTTTGGCTGTCTAGGAGAAATACATACACAAAGCCCAACTGACACCCACACCAAATCATGTGACTTAGAGATAGGCTGCAGACACCGAATGGCTAAGGCAAGAAAATGCTAACTTTCTAAAAGTGGTATTTTCAGAATTGTAATTTAAAATCCGACTTAAACATAACTTAGGATTTCAAAGTAGGATTCCAAAGACACCAAACATAAACTGGTTATCTCGTACAATTTAGAAATTACACTTATAGGATGTAATAAGGGAATTCCAAAGTTATCCTATGGGAGAGATAGGCCTTGCAGTAGTTAACAACATATTCAGGAGTTTTCCGTGCCAGGACTTGTAAAACTTAAAAGTACATATCATACTTTTTAAATACACTGCACCCTTCCCTTGGGGTTGTCTACGCCTGCCTCATGGGTGACTTATATGTATTAAAAAGGAAGGTGTAGGCCTGGCAAAAAGTTTATTTTGCAAGGTAGAAATGGCAGTTTGAACTGCATTGAACTACATAAACGGGCACTACAGTGGCAGGCCTGACACATGTTTAAAGTACTACTTAAGCGGGTGGCACAACCAGTGCAGCAGGCCCACTAGTAGCATTTAATTTACCAGCCCTGGGTGAATGTAGTGCCACTTTACTGGGCCTTACAATTAAATGAAATATACTAATTGTGTACTAACCAATGTTATCACGTTTTAAGCAAAGAGCACAAGCACTTTAGCACAGGTTAGCGTTGGAAAATTCGCAGAGTCCTAAAACCAGCAAAAATGAAGTGAGCAAAAACAGGAGGTCTGAAGGCACAATGTTAGGGGGAAACTAAGCCAAAGATACCAGGTCTAACAATATCAACCGATGAAAGGACACCAGTCCGGCTAACTGAGTAACACCAAAGCGTGGTAGATTTAGTGTACTAGTGGATATATTTTAATGGGTCCTGCCAGCATCTGAGCAGTAGCCTATTGACAGCTGGTAGCATTCTGGGAATTGCCTTATCATATAATAAATTGAATATGTCAAATTTGTCAAAGAGGTCTGGTTCCAGTCTGTTTGAGTAATCATATCTATTGCCAAGCATCCAGCCGCTAATGAGGAAGCTCAATATTAGAGCCAGACGTCCGCTATACATAATCTGCCACCATAAGGGGCTTGTCTACACTTGGTAAAAGAAACTCATGGTGACGCATGAAATAAAAAAATCACTAATCTGAGATTTAAGATCTGCAGGAATTATGGAAGTGGAAATGTTTAGAGGAAGCGTGGCAAGGAGATCATTTTGAAGAACGCACTTTGTTCCATCAACGTGAGGCTCAGGATTTAAGCTTCCGCTTCAATTTGTCTAGGATATTATATTCCCATCATCTATGCTGGCATCTTGTGATTTCCATTCCCAAATAACGGAAACGGTCTCCTGCCAACCAGAGGGGCAGGCATATGCTGCAGGCTCTTATCAACAAAGACATATATGGAATTCCCCCAATTAACCAGAAGGCCTGACACATCACCAAATATCTGGAGAATATTCAAGGCACAGGATGGAAGTGCTAGGTCATTGCGTGTTTAATAGTATGAACACACACAAATAAGGGGGAGGAGGAGATCTCATACTCCGACCTTCTCTGAGTATAACTAGTCACACACTGAGAAGTAGGAGAGTATAGGTCGCTTTTTAAGAGAGGTAAAATTGGCAAAGTACAATTCTTTGAAAAACTGCCATCACCCACAAAAGTTTGTGGCATGTTTCATCATTGGGCTGCTAGAAACGCCTCCGTGCAGACCAACGCATGAGGTGGAGCAAAACGGTGGGGGAGACAACACAAACATATAGAAAAGGTTGGGATCATAAAGACAATAAGTGCAGACAAACGGATTAAAACAAACTCAGGAATATCCCACTGTCTATTTTGTTCATGGATGTTTGAGGAACATGCTAAGTTTATGGCAGGGACCTGCTTCAGTATTCTGCGCGGACTCAAACCCATTTTGGGTTTGTTTGATCCTCAAACGCGCCAGCTAGTTGTTCAAGCGACCTTCATGTCCAGGTTAGATTATTGCAACAGCCTCCTGTTAGGGGTTAATAAATCTGTGATAAATAGGCTTCAACGTACTATGAATGCGGCAGCTCGCACTCTATGTGCTCTGCCCAAGTACAGTTCAGTTTCAAGAATACTGCGTCAACTCCACTGGCTTCCCGTGGAGCAGAGAATTAGGTTCAAAGCGCTTTGAGTTACGAATAAAGTTCTGACTGGCTCCTGCCCTGCGATCCTCAATGACTTGGGCCACCACTATGTTCCATCTCGTGCTCTGCGCTCTGCCGACCTTATTTTGATGCATGTGCCTCACTTCCGTAGGGCCATAACTGGAGGCTGTTCTTTTAGAGTATTGGCTCCTACTTTATGGAACTCTTTGCCTCTTGCTATTAGGAGGATTTCTGATCATTTGATGTTTAGAAAGGCAGTAAAGACAAGGCTGTTCCAGTAACTTTTTAACTTGCTGTTTTCCTTTCCCGCTCTCCAGTGCTGAGACGTCTCTTTGCTGAGACAGCCATGCGCTTTACAAGCTTCATAACATAACATTCCCTGATCAGAGCTAAAAGGTATCTCAATACCAGTGGATGGTGGTGAAGTGGGTGGATCAGGCACCATACACCTCTCCACTCTGCAATGGCGTATAATAGTATTCCATGCCTGTATTGGGAGATTCTATCCTCCTGATGGTCTGCCCAGTATTTACCCTCTACTTCGGCATCTATGTGTAACCATGCAGCCAATGGCTCAACAACTAACACAAACAACAATGAAGATAAGAAACAACCTTAACCTCTCCATGCCGAAAGAGTGACCCATTCACTTAAACCTGTCCCCATGTCATTGGACAGGATTTATACAAACCTGCGTAAGCAGTATCCGAAATTCATTTTCTCCAGCACCTGATATAGGAATGGCCAGTGTACTGAGTCAAATACCATTTCTAACAATAGCGGCACAAGGTCTGCAAAACCTCAGGTGTTCTGGCAAGAGCAAGATGGAGACGTCGTAAGCAGTATCTGGTACTACGGTTGGGAACAAACCCATTTTGGTCATAATGGGCCAAAGACGCACCATGCTGACATGTTGGATCGCTAATATTTGATTTGCTATTGATTAGCGATATGAGACACTTGGAGTAACAGGGCTTGAAATGAACGGCTATTGTTTCCCCGCGTTTTTGGTATAGTATGGAGCAGGTCTGGAATACTCTCACAAAGAGATTACAGAGGCGAACAGCCAATACCAGCTCCAGATCTCAGGTCTCTGGGCCTCACACCCACCGGAGGGGCGGGTCACAGAGTGTGGACCCGGAGTCAAAAATAGGACCCTTCAGCCACTCCAGGCCACTTACCAGAGGATGCAGGGCCAACTGGGAACCAAAGGCAGCCCTGGCAAATTTTGTCAGACCAGCCCCCACTGCATGTTACACGCAAGCGCAGTGAGCGCACCTGACTACTGCAAGTACTGTATGTGTCGGGTTCCTCAGCTCCTCGGGATCGGACCGATGCTCGTTATGGTCCACCTCTCGACAGCTCCAAGTCTGATAGCTATTATAGCGCAGAGCATTGAAGTGATCGAGCGAGGGAAGGAAAGGGTGGGGACAGCAGGGAAGGAGACCTGAAATGAGACAATAACAGCACGTTATAACACTCTGCCTCCTCCCACCACTCTTCCCTCCTAGGCTGTATGTGAGGTGTTTGCTACGGACTCTATCTACCTGTAAAGAAAATAATGAGGTACAATCTCATCGCTTGTGGCCTTTGGACGTTCACCCCCAACCTCGAGGGTCCTAGGACAAGGCTGATTTGGATCAAGAAAACATGTGTTTCACTATGAGAAAGATGACAGATATTAGACATACACCAATCCTACTCTCAGGTTATTCTCACTAGGCAGACATTCCGCTTCTTATCCACACGTACCGAAAAGTGGCCTTGATACCAGCATCTCAGAGGACGTATGAGTGCGCCATGACTCAACCACAATCCCCAGATAGAGAAACAGAAATAGAATAGTTTATGTGCAATTCAAGTTCTTTGCGTGAAACCAGGAATAAAGGAATCAAAATGAAATCCACCCCTCACATTCGTGAGAGGAATGCAGGTGGTACAAGTGTTCCGTGTTAAACTCCACACGGTATCACAGCAATCCAAATATGGGCTACAGTGCCCAAGAACTGTACAGCGTTCATACACCGGTATTCCTGCCACTCGCACGAGCCTACAAACGTGTGGCTCTCCAACGGGGAGGAACACCAGGCGTGTTATATCCACTTAACAGCGTTCATACACCGGTATTCCTGCCACTCGCACGAGCCTACAAACGTGTGGCTCTCCAACGAGGAGGAACACCAGGCGTGTTATATCCACTTAGCGCGTAAAAGGCAAAGTTCACCTTCTAAAGCACTTAGGAAGTCTATCGCGGGTATATTTCGTCAAGTCAGGCAGTAGTGGAGGAAGAATACAGAGTGGTGCACTGCACCCTTACCACAACAGCCACACGTCTCACCAAGCAAGAGAATGGACTTTTGGATACTCCGTGAGCGTCTACCCCCCTCTACCGCTTTAGATTAGCAAGGTTCAAAAAATGCAGAATGGGATTCTCAGTGCCGCTCCGTCACCTGACGAAACGACCTTTCGCCATCCAGAAAGGAGGACTGCAACCAAAACGCGCTGCTCTCTCGAACTCCCAAGAATAATCGGCCAAGACGCCAGCGCGGAAGTGCTCTATCAAGCCTTCCACGTCTGCGCGCGCATGCCGGAAGCGTAAAGGCTCATGGGACCTGTAGTCTCCAGAGTGAAGAACGCGGTAGAATGGAAGGGACTTAGGATTGTCGGCTCGAAAACGCGTGTTCTTGACAGTACACCCCTCTTAAGCCGCTTCCTAACGGGGGTTTTGTTTGTGGAAGGCGCGGAGCAAACGGGGCGCGTGTATGGCCACAGCGGGTTCCCAAGAATTGTCTTCTGGTCCATACCCCTTCCATGCTACGAGATACCATCTCTTCCTTCCTCTTGTCTTAGTGTCCAATATCTTTGCTATCTCATATTCCTGTTCACTGTCTACCCATATGGGAATTGGCTTCTTTTTTATGGGGGTAACTGAAGGCTTGAGAAGAGATACATGGAACACTGGATGGATGTGTGAGGACAAGGGTAAAGCGAGTTTTACGGTTACGGGACTCAGGACTTTTATGATCTTATATGGCCCGATATATTTAGGGTTGAAAAGGGATCGTTTTTTGAAGTGAATATTCTTTGTGGACAACCATACCATATCGCCTCGTTTATACTGGGGACCTACTCGACGATGTTTGTCGGCTTCTCTTTTGTATCGTTCTTTAGCCTTTTGCAAGTGGGATTGAGATCTTTTTAGAGTTATCTGTATGTGTTTAACTCTGTCTTGTACCTCGGGAAGGTCATTGCCTACTTCTGGGTGAAGAAAGGGAAGGAACCTAGGGTGAAAGCCGTACGTGTTGTAGAAAGGGGTTGTTTTTGTGGAGCTATGTAGGGCGCTATTATAGGCTATTTCTGCTACCCATATTTGATCCACCCAAGCCTCTGTTGTAGAATCTACATAACCCCTCAGGTACTGTTTGAGGGTTTGATTAACCCGTTCTGTCTGCCCATCTGTCTGGGAGTGGAAACTTGTGGACAAGGCTACTTGAATATGTAAGGCCGCACACCATACTTTCCAGAATCTGGCAGTGAATTGTGTCCCCCTGTCGGACACGATGCGATGGGGCAGTCCATGTAGTCGTACAACATGTGTTAGTAATAGTTTGGCTAGTTGCCCGGCTGTGGGGATCTGTTTGCAGGCAACAAAATGCCCCAGTTTGGTGAGATAGTCAACTACGACCATGATAGTGTCGCAACCCTGGTCTTTGGGTAATCCCGCAATGAAGTCAATAGAAATGTACTTCCACGGCACTGTGGGTGTAGGTAAGGGTTGAAGCAACCCCTGCTGTTTCAAATGGTCCGTCTTCGTGTGAGCACATGTCTCACATTCTCTTATCCATAGAGCCACATCTTTGCGCATACTAGGCCACCAAAACTGTCTCCTAATGCGATCCAGAGTTTTGACCACGCCGTTGTGCCCTGCACTAGGTATGTCATGGCACCATTGGAATACTTGTTTCTGTAAGGTTTTGGATGGTATCAATATCACTCGGTTATACATGAACAGGCCATGTTTTTCTTTCCACTCGGGGTGGTTCCGGAACCACGATCTCCATTTACATGTTTGGCTTCCTTTTGCTACTTTCTGCAGGAAATCATCCGTTTGAATAGCACAGACCACCTTATGAGGGGGTATGATAGCATGTTCTATGGGTTCATCTTCTTCTCTGATGGATTCTTGCCTGGTAAGAGCATCTGCTTTTTTATTGTCCTTCCCGGGTCGGAATGTCACTACAAAGTCGAATTCTTCAAAAATAAGCATCCACCTTAGCTGTCTGGGGGTTAGATGCCTAACAGAGCGCATGAACTGTAAGTTCCTATGGTCGGTATAGACTGTGACTTTTTCTTTAGCTCCTAGCAAGAAGTGTCTCCATTCAGTAAACGCTGTTTTGATTGCCAGCAGCTCTTTCTTGGCAATGGTGTAGTTTCTTTCTGCCTCATTTAACTTTTGGAACATGAATGCAATAGGATGTATTTGTCCGGTAGTATCGTTCCTTTGTGACAAAACTGCTCCTATGGCCACCTCCGAGGCATCGGCTTCCACGATGTAAGGTCTTTCTGGGTTGGGGTGTGCCAAAATGGGGGCCGTAATAAAGGCGGTTTTTAAGTCATCAAAGGCCCGTTGGGCTTCTGTGGACCATTGAAAGGTAGTTCCTTTTCTGAGTAACTTGGTAATGGGAGTCACGGTTTTGGAAAAATGATGGATGAAGCGCCTGTAGAAATTGGCGAAGCCCAAAAAACATTACACGTCGCGAACATCCTGTGGTTCGGGCCCGTCTTTGACCGCTTGCACCTTTCTTTCTGCCATCACCTGCCCTTTAGGAGTAAGCATTACTCCCAAGAATTCCACAACATCTACATGAAACTCGCATTTGCTGAGTTTACAATATAAGTTGTTTAGGCGTAGAGCCTGTAACACCGAGCTCACGTGTTGGATGTGTTGTTTTTCAGACGATGAATACACCAGAATATCGTCTATGTAGACGACTACGAATCTGTCCATGAATTCACGCAACACCTCATTCAGAAAAAACTGAAATGCCGCAGGGGAGTTACAAAGGCCGAAGGGCATCACTAGATATTCGTATAGGCCATATCTTGTTTTGAAGGCGGTCTTCCATTCATCTCCAGCTCGCATCCTCACAAGGTGGTATGCTCCTTTGAGGTCTAATTTGGTGTAGATCGTTGCTGTCTTCACTTGTTCCAATAGCACTGGGATTAAGGGAAGAGGGTAGCGATTCTTAACTGTGATGTCGTTCAATGCCCTATAATCTATGCAGGTGCGTAGCTCTCCATTGGCTTTCGGAATGAAAAACAGGGGCGATGCAGCGGGTGACTTGGACGGACGGATAAAACCCAACTCCAAGTATTTGTCCAAGTAATGTCATAGATGCTCATTCTCCCTTTCCGTGAGTGCGTAAATCCGACAGCAAGGTACCACGGCCCCTGCTACCAAATCTATCTGACAGTCATACTGTCTGTGTGTCGCGGCCTGGAATCCTCGGAATCGTACGTTGCTTTTATGGTCCACCTCTCGACACCACCACGGTCTGGTTTGTAGTCACAGACTCCATGGAGTGGTCAAGCGGGGGAAGGAAAGGATGGGGACAGCGGGGAGGGAGACCTGTAAACCAAAAGTACAAACACTTAGATATAATAAATACACATATCCTCAGGCATGTACGATCTTGTCTACCCTTATACTGTGAAGGCACCCATGACCTATGATTTTACCTGCAAAGGAAAAAAAGGCATCTGCATGTTTCATCAGCAGTTGGAAGAACCAGTTTTCATTAGTGGAACATTCACCGGATACTGTTAGATCACCCCTTGCGCCACTCCGGGCGCTGTTCTCACTGTTAAATTATAATGTCACACAATACGCCACTCCGGGCGTTAAACACACTGGAAATGAATAAGGTCACACAATACGCCTCTCCTGGCGCTATGCACACTGGACTTGAATAATGTCACACAATACGCCACTCCTGGCGCTATGCACAATTGAAATGAATACAGTCACACAATACGCCTCTCCTGGCGCTATGCACACTGGACTTGAATAATGTCACACAATACGCCTCTCCGGGCGCTATGCACAATTGAAATGAATACAGTCACACAATACGCCTCTCCTGGCGCTATGCCCACTGGAAATGAATAATGTCACACACTCCAGTAAATCACAGGTATGAGGTAAGTGACCCGCGGGGCAGGAGCCACTGCGCGTTCCACTTTCTGCTCCGGGGAAGGAATCCCCAGCCGGGGCTTCCCAAGAGTAATCACCCACGCCAACCTCCCGCAAGAATCCGGACAAGGATTCCGCCAACGGGAGCATAAGCGTTATCAAGACTTTGCCGCTTCCACTGCGAAGCACTGCCACAATAGCATACGAGATACCTCAAGATTGGTGCTACTGCACCCTTACCGGACCGTTGGCAGCTAGTGCTCCTCAGCGTCTGGAGTAACCGGCACCGGCATGGAGTGCTCAGCCCCGGAAATACCTTCCTTGCGCGTCGCGCTGACGTCATCGACGCGCCTCAGCCGGGGCTCATGGGAAGTGTAGTTCTGAGCCCGGTCGGAACGGGAACCTCCTGCGGCGCCTCGTCAGTGTCTTCCGACGTGGCTCCTGACAGTACATCCCTCTCCTGAAGAACACTGACAGAGGCAAGGTTTGTGAGGGAAACGATTGTGAAACATCCGCACATATCTAGGAGCGTGGACGGCACTAGCAGGTTCCCATGAATTTTCTTCTTCACCATAGCCTTTCCAAGCGACCAGATACCACAACCGGGTGCGGTGGATCTTTGAATCTAGTATGCCTCGTACTTCATGCTCAACCTCCCCATCCACCAGAACGGGGGCTGGGACTTTATGCGCCCCTGATTTCGCTGGTTTAAGTAGGGAAATGTGAAATGCCGGATGTATACGAAGGGAAGAGGGCAGATTTAGCTTCACTACCACAGGATTGATTAGCTTCGTTACTCTATATGGGCCAATGTAGCGTGGATTGAAGATACTGTATCTTTTAAACCTGATGTTCTTGGTAGATAGCCATACATAATCGCCTATTTTGTATGAGGGACCCTCCCGTCTATGCTTATCTGCCTGTGTTTTGTACTGTCTTTTGGCTTTTAGCAATTCTTTGCGTACCCTTTGTAATGTTGTTTGGATGTGAGTTATCCTTTCCCGTACCTCGGGCACCTTCTTTGGGCCCACAGGATGCTGGAAGGGAGAAAAGTCAGGATGAAAACCATAAGTGCAGTAAAAAGGCGTGTGTTTTATGGATCTATGCATGGCGCTATTATACGCAACTTCCGCTAGCCAGAGCTGTTCGACCCAGGATTCGGTGGCCACCTCCCCGTAACATCTGAGGTATTGTTTGAGGGTCTGATTGACCCGTTCTGTCTGGCCATCGGTTTGGGGATGGAAGCTAGTGGACAGGTTGGATGTGATCTTAAGGGCCGAACACCATGATTTCCAAAAGTGTGCAGTGAATTGGGCCCCCCTATCCGAAATTACCACGTGCGGCAATCCGTGCAGACGGACCACATTATGCAGCAACAGGGATGCCAATTCTCCGGCTGTCGGTATCTTTTTGCAGGCTATGAAGTGAGCTAACTTGGTCAAATAGTCCACCACAACCAGGATTACTGTGTGCCCTTTGTCTGGAGGCATCCCGACCACAAAGTCCAGGGATATTTGTTTCCAGGGGATGCTTGGCGTAGGAAGAGGGTGTAGGAGACCCACCGGTCGAGCGTGGGTGGTTTTCATTTGACAACACACCGTACATTCACCCACCCAAGTTCTTACGTCCTTCCTGACTGTGGGCCACCAGAATTGTCGCAGGATTCGCTCTCTGGTTTTTTCGATGCCATTATGTCCTGCACTGGGTAAGGAATGACACCAGTTGAATACTTGCTTTCTCAAGCGAAGAATAGGTACCAGTATTTGGTTTCCTCGTACGGGGACCCCCCCTTTTAATGACCACTCCTTGTTATTACCCAACCATTCCTTCCATTTGGCTTGGGAAATGTTGAGTGCGATGCTCTTAAGGAATTGTTCCGTGACTGTGGCGTTGATCACGTTCTTGGGATTAACGATGGCATTCTTTGCTGGCGTTTCTGGATTGTCGGGAGAGGATTGGCGACTGAGCGCGTCTGCCTTTTTGTTTTCACTTCCAGGGCGGAACGTTACGATAAAGTTATACTCCGCAAAGAATAGCATCCAACGAAGCTGACGGGGAGACAGGTGTCTGGCTGCTGCCATGAATTGCAGATTGCGATGATCCGTAAAAACGGTAACCACGTTTTTGGAACCCATCAGGTACTGTCTCCACTCCTGGAACGCATTCTTGATGGCTAACAATTCCTTCTCCGCTATCGTATAATTACGCTCTGCAGGGTTCAACTTTCGTGACATAAAGGCCACCGGGTGCATTTGCCCCGTCTCTAGGTGTCGCTGTGAAAGGACTGCTCCTACCGCATATTCTGAAGCGTCCGCTTCTACGATGTATGGTAGGTCGGGATCGGCGTGTCTCAACACCGGGGCGGAGGTAAAGGCCTCTTTTAAGGCTTCAAATCCCTGTTGGGCTTCCTCGTTCCATTGAAATACCACCTTCTTCTGTAATAGGCGCGAAAGGGGGGCGGCCAATTTGGAAAATTGATTGATAAACCGACGATAAAAATTGGCAAAGCCCAGGAAGCATTGTATGTCCCGAACCGTCTTTGGAATTGGCCAATCTTTCACTGCTTGGATTTTTCTGGTGGACATTTCCTGCCCGGAAGGGGTTAGCATTACTCCAAGGAACTCCACGGTGGTGACACTGAACTCGCATTTGCTGATCTTGCAGAACAGTAGGTGATCGCGTAGAGCCTGCAGTATGGTTCTTACATGCGCTCGATGTAGTCCTATAGATGAAGAATAGATCAAGATGTCATCTATATATACCACCACGAAACGATCCAGGAATTCCCGCAGAACATCATTCAGGAAATATTGGAAGGCGGCAGGTGCGTTGCAGAGTCCAAAAGGCCTGACCCGGTACTCATACAGCCCGTACCGGGTCTTAAACGCCGTCTTCCACTCATCTCCCTGTCGCATTCGTACCAGATGATACGCCCCTTTTAGGTCTAAACGGGTATAAATCACGGCTTTTTGGACTTGTTCCAACAGGACAGGGATGAGCGGCAGCGGGTACCGATTCTTCACGGTGATGGCATTAAGGGCGCGAAAATCCACACAGGCGCGTAACTCGCCGTTGGCCTTGGGTATGAAAAACAACGGGGACGCTGCCGGGGATTTGGATACCCGAATGAACCCTAAGGCTAAATATTTATCCAGGTATTCTCGGAGGTGGAGGTTCTCGGGTTCAGTCAGGGCGTACACTCTTCCCGTCGGGACCACAGCCCCAGGCAATAGGTCTATTTGGCAGTCATATTGTCTGTGGGGAGGTAGGGTTTCGGCCAAGGTTTCATTAAACACATCCTCGTAATCCTTGTAGTCGTCGGGTAGTGTCACTGGATGTTCCGCCGCTGTCGCGATGTGGTGTTTTTCCGTCTCCATGGTTGCCGGGAGAACGGGGATGGACTTGCAATGCCGTTGGCAGTAATCGGATGTGAAGGTCAGAGTTTGTTTTTCCCAATCCACCAAAGGGTTGTGCTTCTTCAGCCAAGGTAGGCCTAGGATAAGTCCATACTGCGGCGCGGAGATAACATTGAAGACCAGTCTTTCCAGATGGTCCTTCCCATGGAGAACTTCCACTTCTTTGGTGCAGAACCTAATGGGACCCGCCTCCAAACGTCTCCCATCCACTGCGTACACTGCTTCAGGTAGAGTCTTCTCGAGTAGTTCAAGGCCTATTTCCACCGCGTGCTCGTGATCGATGAAGCACCCTGTTGCTCCAGAGTCCAGCATAGCTTGCACCTGCCTCCACCTGCCTTGGATCAGAAGCTCTAGCGTCAGGAAATAGTGTTCTTTCCCACTAAGATGGTACCTGTCTAATGAAGGGATGTACGTTTTGCTTGACGAAGTCCCTTCGTTCATCCTCAAGCTTGTTCGTTTCCCGCCGTTGATAAGGAGTTGACTGGAACTGACCTTCGGGTGTCTGGACGGGCAAATTTTGTTCTCAAAGAGCACTCCCGAATAAAATGACCCTTCTTTCCGCAATAGATACAAAGGCCTGTCTTTCTACGGTGTTCTCTCTCCTCAGTGGTGAGTGAGGCCCGCACCGATCCGATATCCATGGGTTCAGGTTTATTAAGGGAGTGGGTTTCTCCACGATAGGGTGGATCATATCGAGGGAGCACGCGCTCCTTCTTCTTGCGATCCCCTTTCCGGTCGCTCAGGCGATGATCCAACCGCAATGTAAGATTTATTAAGTCTTCACACGAAGTAGGTTGGGGGTCTATCTGGGCCAAAACGTCTTTCATTTCGTCCCTAAGCCCTTGCTGGAACAGGGCCGCTCGTTTGGATTCCGGCCAGTCGGTCTCTGCAACCAACCTTCGAAAGTCATTGAGGTATGAGATGAGATCTCGGTTGCCCTGTCGCAACTCCAATAGGTCTCTGTCTGCTGAATTCGTGGCGGCCCTGCGATTAAAGGTTTTCTCGAAGGCACTGAGAAAAGAGTCCCAATCGTAAAGCAGAGGGTCATCGCTCTTCACTAAAGGTACGGCCCATTGTGCTGCATCCCCTGCCAAGTATGAGAGAAGGAATGCCACCCGGGCATGGTTGGTAGCGAAGGCTTTGGCCTTGCATGTGAAGTGTAACATCACTTGGGTTAAGAATACTTGGACCTTGCTACTGTCCCCGTAATATCTCTCCGGTGGGGCCAGGGAAATGGGAGTTGGCATTTCCACTACTACAGGAGTGGGATGGGATCCGTGAGAAATGCCAGCACTAAAGGGGTTTCGCTGCATTCTATCTACTACTACATGTAGTGCAGCGGTTTCTGCTCTAGCGGCCGAGAGTTCTGTCTGCATTAGGGCTAGCGCGGCCATGACGTTGTCCATAGTGGCCATACTCAATGTGCGATCGGGAGGATACGTATACGTGGGCCGGTTACTCTGTCGCGGCCTGGAATCCTCGGAATCGTACGTTGCTTTTATGGTCCACCTCTCGACACCACCACGGTCTGGTTTGTAGTCACAGACTCCATGGAGTGGTCAAGCGGGGGAAGGAAAGGATGGGGACAGCGGGGAGGGAGACCTGTAAACCAAAAGTACAAACACTTAGATATAATAAATACACATATCCTCAGGCATGTACGATCTTGTCTACCCTTATACTGTGAAGGCACCCATGACCTATGATTTTACCTGCAAAGGAAAAAAAGGCATCTGCATGTTTCATCAGCAGTTGGAAGAACCAGTTTTCATTAGTGGAACATTCACCGGATACTGTTAGATCACCCCTTGCGCCACTCCGGGCGCTGTTCTCACTGTTAAATTATAATGTCACACAATACGCCACTCCGGGCGTTAAACACACTGGAAATGAATAAGGTCACACAATACGCCTCTCCTGGCGCTATGCACACTGGACTTGAATAATGTCACACAATACGCCACTCCTGGCGCTATGCACAATTGAAATGAATACAGTCACACAATACGCCTCTCCTGGCGCTATGCACACTGGACTTGAATAATGTCACACAATACGCCTCTCCGGGCGCTATGCACAATTGAAATGAATACAGTCACACAATACGCCTCTCCTGGCGCTATGCCCACTGGAAATGAATAATGTCACACACTCCAGTAAATCACAGGTATGAGGTAAGTGACCCGCGGGGCAGGAGCCACTGCGCGTTCCACTTTCTGCTCCGGGGAAGGAATCCCCAGCCGGGGCTTCCCAAGAGTAATCACCCACGCCAACCTCCCGCAAGAATCCGGACAAGGATTCCGCCAACGGGAGCATAAGCGTTATCAAGACTTTGCCGCTTCCACTGCGAAGCACTGCCACAATAGCATACGAGATACCTCAAGATTAGTGCTACTGCACCCTTACCGGACCGTTGGCAGCTAGTGCTCCTCAGCGTCTGGAGTAACCGGCACCGGCATGGAGTGCTCAGCCCCGGAAATACCTTCCTTGCGCGTCGCGCTGACGTCATCGAGGCGCCTCAGCCGGGGCTCATGGGAAGTGTAGTTCTGAGCCCGGTCGGAACGGGAACCTCCTGCGGCGCCTCGTCAGTGTCTTCCGACGTGGCTCCTGACACTGTGAGGCGGCAGGGTTTCTGCCTGAAGTTCGTTAAAGACATCGCGGAACCCTTCATAACGAGCTGGTAAGATGATGTCTTTTTCTGCCGCCGTCGCGATCCACTGCTGTGAAGAGAGGGCTTGTGAGGGTGTAGCCGACAGCCTGAAGCAATGTTGGTTACAATACTCCGAGTTGAAGTGGATAGTTTTTGTTTTCCAACTGATATGAGGATCATGCTTTTGGAGCCATGGAAGTCCTAAGATAAATACCATGCTGGGGGGACCGGATTATGTTAAAGTCTAGGGTTTCTTCGTGTCTGGGATTACATCGGACCTCCACCTTATTAGCTACAAAGCATATTGGACCAGAGTATAGCACACGTCCGTCCACTGCTACCACTGCTTCTGGTATGGCCTTTTTCATGAGGCTTACTCCCAATTGTGAGGCTACTGTCTCATCCATGAAAGTTCCTGTGGCACCGGAATCCACTAGTGCTTGGGCCTCTTTCCACTCTTCACCGCTCTAGATTTCTATGGTGACGTAAAAGAATCGTTTTATGTCTGCCGCATTTAAAGAGGGCACATAGGTAGCGCTCGAGGGTTCCCCTCCTTGCTTTCTCGAGCGATCTAGTTTTCCGACTCCTTTTTGGTGAAGGTGTTTGCCTCTTTTCCCCCGGAGCCCCGGGTGGTCTGAGGGCGTTGGAGGCAATCTCTAACAAAATGCCCTTTTTTACCACAATAGAGGCACAGCCCATTCTTCCTTCTCATATTTCGCTCTTCGCTGGTCAATGGAGCTCTTACTGCTCCTATCTCCATAGGTTCGACGGGAGTCGGTGGTGACTCTCTTGTACGGACCCTGTCATAACCCAGGGGAACTCTTTCTTTTCTCCGGGTGTCGCTTTTCCTATCACCTAACCGGTGCTCTAGTCGTAGGGTGAGGTTGATCAGTTCGTTACAGGAGGTTGGTTGGGGATCGATCTGTGCAATGATGTCCTTCAGTTCGTCTCTTAACCCTTGATAATAAATGGCGAACTGTTTCTCCTCGGGCCAGTTGGATTCTGCAACTAAACGCCTAAATGTAGTAAGGTATACCACCAACTCCTTACTACCCTGCCTTAATTCCAATAATTCTCGGTCGGCCGATAGGGTATGTGACCGACGGTCAAAGATGTTCTCAAACTCCGTTCTGAAGCCATCCCAATCATAAAGGAGTGGGTTGTCTCTCTGTACTAAGGGAACGGCCCACAATGCTGCGTCCCCTGCTAAGTAGGATATGAGGAACGCTACCCTAGCTTGGTTTGTAGTGAAAGCTTTAGCCTTACAGTTAAAATGTAGCATAACTTGTGTCAGGAACACCTGGATCTTATTTGCGTCCCCGTAATATCTTTCTGGGGGTGCTAGGGGTATAGGCGTGGGAACTTCTACCGTAATAGGGTGTGATTGAGATCCTGAAAACCCCCCTGCATCAAACGGGTTTCTTTGTAAACGTTCTACCTTGGCCTGTAAAGCGGCTGTCTCTAGTCTGGAGGCCGCCAATTCCTGCTGTACTACATGTAAGGCGGCCACCACATCCTCAAGGGTAGCCATACTAAAGTAAAGGACCCGATCAGGAGGAGCTAAATCCGTGGGCCGATTATTCTGTCGGGTTCCTCAGCTCCTCAGGATCGGACTGATGCTCGTTATGGTCCACCTCTCGACAGCTCCAAGTCTGATAGCTATTATAGCGCAGAGCATTGAAGTGATCGAGCGAGGGAAGGAAAGGGTGGGGACAGCAGGGAAGGAGACCTGAAATGAGACAATAACAGCACGTTATAACACTCTGCCTCCTCCCACCACTCTTCCCTCCTAGGCTGTATGTGAGGTGTTTGCTACAGACTCTATCTACCTGTAAAGAAAATAACGAGGTACAATCTCATCGCTTGTGACCTTTGGACGTTCACCCCCAACCTCGAGGGTCCTAGGACAAGGCTGATTTGAATCAAGAAAACATGTGTTCCACTATGAGAAAGATGACAGATATTAGACATACACCAATCCTACTCTCAGGTTATTCTCACTAGGCAGACATTCCGCTTCTTATCCACACGTACCAAAAAGTGGCCTTGATACCAGCATCTCAGAGGACGTATGAGTGCGCCATGACTCAACCACAATCCCCAGATAGAGAAACAGAAATAGAATAGTTTATGTGCAATTCAAGTTCTTTGCGTGAAACCAGGAATAAAGGAATCAAAATGAAATCCACCCCTCACACTCGTGAGAGGAATGCAGGTGGTACAAGTGTTCCGTGTTAAACTCCACACGGTATCACAGCAATCCAAATATGGGCTACAGTGCCCAAGAACTGTACAGCGTTCATACACCGGTATTCCTGCCACTCGCACGAGCCTACAAACGTGTGGCTCTCCAACGAGGAGGAACACCAGGCGTGTTATATCCACTTAACAGCGTTCATACACCGGTATTCCTGCCACTCGCACGAGCCTACAAACGTGTGGCTCTCCAACGAGGAGGAACACCAGGCGTGTTATATCCACTTAGCGCGTAAAAGGCAAAGTTCACCTTCTAAAGCACTTTATTATTATTATTATTATTATTATTAGTGAGTTTTATAATGCGCCTGGTTACCCTTGGGCATCCCCGCGCTCATCCAGAGAGAAACGCCATGACATGAGGCACCGGTATTAAGCAGGAAACAAGTGAGTTTTTAACAACTTGCGGAAGCGGAGGAAATTTGATTCCAAGCGTAAGTGCAGTGGAAGGGAATTCCACAGAATGGCCACATTGATGGAAAACCTTCTACCCCCAGTTCTTGCCTTCCTAACTCTCATAACCTGCAACAGATGTTGATGTTCTGAACGAAGGGTACGAGAGGTCTTATAAGGTTGCACCATATCCCGAAGGATAGGAGGGCCTTTCCCCTGCAAGATTTTATGGGCAATGCAGAGTGCCTTAAATTTCACCCTCTCCCTAACGGGAAGCCAGTGCAGCGCCTTCAGCGCAGGACGAGCAGACTGACGCCTGGTGAGATCCATCAGGAGCCTGGCGGCCGCGTTCTGCACTTGCTGTAATTTATTTAGGGTGGACTCTGGGGCCCCCAGAAACAGCGCATTACTGAAGTCCAGCCGGGAGATGATAAGTCCCTGAACGAGTAACCTCCTAGAAACCACAGGGAGGAGAGGTAAAATCTTACGGCTGAACGGAGCAGACCAAAACACACGCCTGCGGTCTTTTTAGCGTGAGTCTTAAAGGTAAGGTCCTGCTCCAACCACACCCCCAGACTCTTGATCTCCTGTTTGGGGGTGGGAGCCGCTCCCAGGCAACTAGGCCAGCTACTCGGAGACAGGGTAGGAGGGGAGTTTCCCAATATCATCAGTTCCGTTTTGGAGCCGTTAAGCTTGAGTGCTGAGCTACACATCCACTTGAAGATCTTATCCAAGCAGGTGTGCAGCTGATCGGGATGGTAAGACGACTGGGGGAGGCCTACCACCAGCTGGGTATCATCAGCATAGCTGATAATCTTGATACCCAGGGGCAGTATCTCATTCTCCAGGGGAGCCATATAAATGTTAAATAAAGTGGGGCTCAGCGATGAGCCCTGTGGCACACCACACTGGAGAGAAACCGATGAAGATTTCGTATGGCCTTCCCACACCTCAAACGTTCGGCCAACCAAAAAGGAAGAGAACCACTTCAGGGCCAGCCCGGAGACCCCCACCCCCGACAGTCGTTGGAGAAGCACTTGATGATCCACAGTGTCAAATGCCGCACTGAGGTCAAGGGGGATCACTGCCACTGATCCCCCTGTGTCCAGAATTCTCCTGGCATTCTCCACGACTGCCAACAGGGCAGTATCGGTCCCCTGACCGGGACGAAAGCCCGTTTGGGAATCACCCAAAAGGGAGTTGGACTCCAGGAAGCCCGAGAGGCGCCGATTGACCAACTTCTCCGCTACCTTGCTAAAGCCGGGGAGCAGAGAGATAGGCCTAAAGCTGGCAAGGTCAGCGGAGTCCAAGTTAGGCTTCTTTAAGAGAGCCTTGACAACCGCTCCCTTCCAGCTTGGGGGCACTATTCCTTGGGCGAAGGATAGATTTATCAAATCCGTCACTGGACCACCGATGATAGAGGCCACCTGCTTAAGATATTTCAGTGGTGCAGGGTCTTTAGGCGAACCACTTTTCATGGTCGTCAAAACTGTGAGAACTTCTTCCTCAGTGACCGATCCAAAGGAGGCCAACTCCGCTGTCCGCGCCCTGGGCAGAAACTCCAACTTACCATCAGAGGAAGTCTCCTCGTCTAACCGAGGGAGTGATGAAAGGATGTTATCTATTTTAGTTTTAAAGAAGGAGGCAAGTTCGGAGCATTTCCCAAGAGGGTCAGCATGGAGGACTGGAGGTTCGGGGGCTTTAGAAGTTCCTTGATAACCCTAAATGATTCTTTTGAGGAGTTGGCCGCCGAGCCTATTCTCTCCTCAAAGAATACAGATTTAGCCACCCGAATGGCGGATTTATAAGTGCTTAAAGCCGCCCGGTATTCTCTCCGGATTACTTCGCTCCAATCTTTCCTCCAAGATCGTTCCAATCTCTTGCAGCCCCTTCTCAAAGTTCTCAACTCTGATGTATACCAGGGCGCCGATCCCACTCTTTTACCCATAGAGAGTTGTTTCTTCTTAGGGAGGAGAGCATCAAGCGAGTTGGTCAGCCAGATATTTAGCCTCTCATCGGCGACTAACGGATTAGACCCAAGGGAAGGCCGGGACGCCTCCAAATGGGCCGCCCAGGTATCCACTGAGAGTCTCGACCAAGCTCTTTCCACCGTGTATACCCTGGGAGCCGATATGACTGGAACATCAAACTGCCACTGGGCAGGCACCATAAAATGATCCGTCCAAGGCAAGGCCAGCGCTGGAAAAGCCTTGAGGCAGACCGAGTTCGAAAATATGGGATCCAACAAATGGCCCTTCCTGTGTGTGGCACCGGAATTAGCCAAGTTAATCCCCAAGGCTTGAAGATCACTTAGTAGGTCTACTCCCAAGGAGTTGTGAGAATCATCAAAGTGGATGTTAAAATCACCCAGGGCGATAAAATTGCCAATGGAAGAGGCAAGAAGCGCCGCTGATTCCAAAAAGGTATTAGAGAAATTTCCCATGGGCCCAGGGGGACGATAAATCAGAAGGCCTGTCAACGACGCCGTGGGTGACAGTCGAAGAGAGAACTGACAACTCTCGCAGTCACTCATCCCTCCGTCCTGCACCTTACAGACTAACGAATCCCTATAAAGGATAGCAAGCCCTCCTCCCCTCCCCACAGGCCTATCCAGATGAGCCATTAGAAAACCGGAAGGGAGAGCTCTGACTATGTCAGGACCCGAACAGGAAGATATCCAGGTCTCGGTTAAAAATAGCACATCCAACTTATGGTCCAATACCAGGGAATTAATTTCTGTGGCATGACTAGGTACAGACCGGCAATTCAGCAAAGCTATAGAAAGCGCAGAATTCTCAACGGACATACACCGACCCCCACTACATGTCCCACAAGGCAGGAACGGTAGATCGCCCTCAAAGACATACCTACAGGGTACAGGATTCGTGAGCCACCAGGACAAAAGTTCTTCCCTACTATACCCAATACGAGTATGGCCCGGTTCCCCAGGAGCGGGCATAGCAGCCAGCCCTGAGCCCGTCTGGGCCCGGACGGGCACAGACGGGCTGAACTCTGGCGTAACTCCGGCGTCAGTCCGGCGTCCCCGCTGCGCGAGACCGCTGCGCGTAAACATGGCTACCTAAATAGTCTCCAAAGGAGATGGAGAGAGGACTTGCTGGTGCACTGGGACCCACTCACCCAAGATGGCCGCCCCGAGTCAGGGGCGAAGGACCCGCAAAACGCCGTGAAATGCCAAGATTACTGTGCAGGTGTGATGACAGAGGTGGGGGTATGCGAAGCCAGGCAGGTAGGACCAGGGAGAACTCTAAAACAATTTAAATTAAATGCCAAACGAGTATATTAAAAACAAACACTGCCACAAAACAAGCGCTGCATGAATAGCTTAGACTTAGGCTTAGACTTAGATTTAGGAAGTCTATCGCGGGTATACTTCGTCAAGTCAGGCAGTAGTGGAGGAAGAATACAGAGTGGTGCACTGCACCCTTACAACAACAGCCACACGTCTCACCAAGCAAGAGAATGGACTTTTGGATACTCCGTGAGCGTCTACCCCCCGCTACCGCTTCAGATTAGCAAGGTTCAAAAAATGCAGAATGGGATTCTCAGTGCCGCTCCGTCACCTGACGAAACGACCTTTCGCCAACCAGAAAGGAGGACCGCAACCAAAACGCGCTGCTCTCTCGAACTCCCAAGAATAATCGGCCAAGACGCCAGCGCGGAAGTGCTCTATCAAGCCTTCCGCGTCTGCGCGCGCATGCCAGAAGCGTAAAGGCTCATGGGACCTGTAGTCTCCAGAGCGAAGAACGCGGTAGAACGGAAGGGACTTAGGATTGTCGGCTCGAAAACGCGTGTTCTTGACAGTATGGGAAGGTTCTATTTATTTTTTTAAAGAATTGTGAGTATGGTGTGTTTACCAAAACAATTTTCATTATCGAACCTTGTCCAATCATTGGATGGATGAATGGAAACTGGAGCATGGCTCGGTAAAGGAATAGTTGTATAGTGAATAGTGAAGGAATGAAAACATTCAAGAATGGATGATAGTGGCTAAAGACTTTTAGCTATGTGGAGCAAATGGTCTGAATGCACAGACCACAGGTGGATGCTGGTTTTCATTTCAGCTTCTGCATCATACACCCTCCCCAGTCACTGCTACCATTAATCCTTTTGAAACGTACATGGCCTGGATGTCTTTAACACAGTGCATTGACTTAGCACTTCAAAGGATTAAGCACAAACCATTAAGCTTTGATCTAAAATAGGAGAGCGAATTAGATAACCACGTTGTGGCTGAATTGCTCAAAAACCTTGCATCAATCCAAGCTTCTGCTTCTCCACACTGTGTGATCCTAGACAATTACTATTTTTACAGCACCGCCTTTTCCTGTGTCATCACATGAGAGCACCTTCAACTACATCAGTCTGGAGTGAGCGCTGCACAAAAATCAAAGGACTAGAATTTTACTCCATCTATAATAACACCCGATGCCACGTATAGCTGGACAAAGACAGACTTTCTCTTGGTTCACTAGTTACATTGTCGTCAGGATGGTGGTGGGGGCATGAGGAATTCAAAATTCATGATTAGAACTTGTCATTTCTAACGCAATGTTACATTTAATACACTAAACTTTCCGTTGCAAAAAAACATATTTAAAACACAAACACTGTTTTACATTTTGAAGACTCCTTATCATGTATGCACTTGACTCTTTCTTTCAACCAACAGCAGGCCCCTCAGCCCCACAGCAGGCCCCTCGCCCCCACAGTAGGTCCCTCGCCCCTACAGCAGGCCCCTCACCCTCACAGCAGGCCCCTCACCCCCACAGCAGGCCCCTCACCCCCACAGTAGGTCCCTCACCCCTACAGCATGCCCCTCACCCTCACAGCAGGCCCCTCGCCCCCACAGCAGGTCCCTCACCCCCACAGCAGGACCCTCACCCCCACAGCAGGCCCCTCACCCCCACAGTAGGTCCCTCACCCCTACAGCAGGCAGGCCCCCCACAGCAGGCCCCTCACCCTCACAGCAGGCTCCTCACCCCCACAGCAGGCAGGCCCCCCACCCGTGAAGGTCAGGGTTGATGGCGACCCTACAGGGGACGGGAACCATCCAAATGCAAACATGAATTCTTCTAAAACTCGCTTTTAAACCATTTGTGTTTGCATTGTTTATAAGCGTTTCAGGCGGAACTTCAGCAACAAGACGGCCCCAACGGGATTGGAACCGGCACCCACGCGCTGCCAGCCTCTGGGTAAACACCCGGTGCCGGTAGTACCAGTCGGGCCCTGAAAGGATGTCTGGCTGGGCGCGGGGCGCCCTCACAGTGAAAACCCAGGCAGTCAAAGGCCGCCAGTGCCCTCCGCTCCGCCCAGCCACACTCCTGGCCTCGCGTCAAGGGTGCCAGAACCGCTCCGCTGGGCCTCCGGGGCTCATCATTTCCTCCGTCGAGGATGCAGAACAAGCTCTGCCGTGTTTCCACGTCACTCGGCCACAGCTACACGGCAGGATTGCAGGATTTACAGGCGAGGGAGCTCTCTATGGTGGCATCCACCATGCTCCGCTGGTTCTTGTCTCCACTGCTTCGAGAGGCATCCTGCCTGCTGCATACCAGAACAGTGAGGTATCTCACTGAGGCTTATGTCGATTCTACAATTCCATAACAGAGAAATCCATTACAGAGAAAGCCTAATAATGAAAAGTTCTAAGTACTTTCGTATTTCCAGCAACATTTTAGTATTGGGATCAAGGTCATACTTAAGGTTAGGAAAGACGTTTTGGGTGTGATTGTGGTTAGTGACATAGATGGGAAGGGAGAAGTGGAGCTTTGCAATTCCAGTAACCGCCCTCTTTATCAGAAGCAGCCTTCTGACTTCACAAGGTAAGACTAACTAGCTCTCGAAAGAACTCCTAGGTGTCAAAATTAAACGTTTGACTGTTCAGCCCCCCAGTATCCATCCCACAATGGTGAGCTTGACTGGCTTACTATATTTTAGTTCTCCCTCGGGCTGCCTCCAGGGGATTCTATGGTTTTTTGCATGATTTGCAGCACTCCCATGAATGTACACTGAAAAGCCTTTCCCCTTGTGCATTACAATGTGTACCCTTTATCCAATTTATCACATTATTTTCAGATTTAACATATTAATTGGCATTCATCTAAGACATGACCTATGCATTAAAGTACAGGATCAGACACAAAAGGAGAGACATGGAAAGAGAGTGAGGGTGGTGAAGGTAAATGTGATCACAAATAAATCACACCATTTTAGCCCACAAGTCGCTACCAACCTTGCCATTGCTCACTTCCACCAATAGGTCATACCCAGACGGTTGTGAAATTGGCACAACTAAAACGACTTGGGGCAGAGCATATGTGTTATACCTTAAAGCGTAAATAAAGATATTTGTGAATATCATTCAAAGGTTGTATAGTGTCTGGTGTCCATATGAGCCTGAATCGGACCCTTTCACTTAATTTATGAACTTTTGAAGTATCTTTTTGTTGCCTCTCTGAAGTAGACTGTGGGTCAAAGAGATTAGATGTAGATTAAGGGTGGACTACTATGGGCTTTGACCTTCCTTAGCTGAGCTTTGCAACCTTTGGTTTAACTAAAACCCAACTTACACTACTCCTGACTTTTTCATCCAACTATAGAAGAAATCAATGAAAAGGATGGCGATTGACAATCCTTGGGGCCCATATATTGCGACAGGACTCTTCATCTTCTTGACTGATGCTATTTTAACCAGTTTGGTAGTAAAGATTCAAACACAACTTTTTCTTCATGTTGATTTAGGGCTTCAACTTAGGTCTTTCTTGCATGCCCCACAGCAATTTTAATTAATGAGTGATAATTGGACAACGCTTATTCAGAGACAATCCAGTGAGGGGTGTATACATGGGTCATCTGTTTTAGTCCTATGTATGTTTATGGTATTTTGCGCCCGGATTCCACCATAACCAACTCTGGAGTCTAGCCATGGCAGTACCGTATTCTTCAAGGCATCTCTCGTTTTATCCGGGGAATGTTTAAAACATGTTTAGCATAGAGTTCTCTTTGTCATGGACATCAGATTTATATGCGATTTGTTACTGTAGGCATATGGGTTATCATTTACACATATACATGGTTCTACAATATAACAGGGGAATAGCGGTTCCCCGTGCATACTTGTTGTTATTACTAGTGAAGGAAGTACTGCTTTCTCCTCCCATCATGCACTGTTTCAGTAAGAATGCTCAGAGCATCAGGTGATCTGTCCAGGGAACAAAACCCACTCCCTCTGTGCACCTTAAAAGGTAAACGCATTAGGTGGAAAGTGCTCTTGATCAGTCATCAACTATGACTTTTCTGTAACTACTCTGTCTTCCTTGATGGAAAAAAAAAATATGTGTTGGGCCCACTTATATAAGCCCCAGGAGCGGCAGGAATCCTCTGCCCCACTTGTTGCCAGTGTGGAAGAATCCAAATGCATTTTGTGTGCCTCGCCGCCTCTCGTTCTGATGTTGGCATGTTGCTTGGTAAGCTGTATAGGCAGTTGGATCACAGGAGCACCACACCTTACAGCATGGCTCCTGACAGTTTGGTCCCTCTCACAACCTTCCACCAGAGAGGGTTGATTCAGGAACCTGGGATGGAATGATCAAATTAATCCAGAGCCTGAGATGAAGGCAGCCTGGCCCCATCAACCCAATCAATCAAATAACACAAAACAAATCCTTTTTGTCTGAGATCTAGACTCCTTGTTATTCATATTCATTGTCATGGTCTACAACAAAAGTGGAGAGAGGGATGGGAGTTCCCAGCTATTTTAGAGATCTCTTATAAGGCTGCAGTAGGGAGACACAGAGCAATGAGTGAACCTGTATACAGAGTACTAATCCAAATGCAACACGTTTTATTATTTTTTCAATGTGGTAAGGTCCTATTTAATGGGGTTTTATCGCTTTGGTGAAATCTAAAAAAATTAATATTAGAGATCAAGAGCCACACTTGATCTCCAACTTGTACGACAGTACTTGTCAGCCTGTTTCCTCATAAGGCCTTGAACTTGTAAAATGCTCTGCATGCTTTCCTTCCCTTCCTTCATGGACTCATAACCACTCTTTTGCTTCAGTGACTTCTGCTAAATCTTAAAAGCTAGTTCACTGGTGTTCATGGGATGTACAATAGCATTTGAGATGTTCAAATTTCTGATTGGTTCGTTCTTTTGGCCATTAATCAGAGAATGATAACTAGATGAATAGTGAAGAGCTCTCCGAAGATTGTGCTATGCACTGGGGTCCCCTGTCAGAAGCTAAGATCATAGGAAGCCCATGGCAGGGCTCGAGAAATGTACTCACCCACTCACTATGGCGAGTCAGATGTTATCAGGGTGGGCTATTGTTAGAGCATACTGGCCTGGTCTGGTGAGATGGCTCAATTAGGAGGTGTTTTGTTCATTCAGAAAGCAAATGAGCAATAACGATGCCTTTAAATCTTGTTTTTATCTTGTCACAATCCTGGAGATCAGTTCTCTGACTGCAAAGTTAGAGGGTTTTGTAAATTGAACTGTCTGACAATTGTGCTGGGTACACAACATTACAATAGCATGTAAATGAACTGTACAGATATTTCATAATATAGTTTAGTAGTTGGGAAAACATTGCTTTTCTAAATCTAAAGTGAAATGAAAATGAAAGCAACGATTTTAGATTGTCTGTTAACTGCTTCCCTTCCAGCACAGCTGCCTAGGTAGCTGCTGCCCCTGACCCTTGCTGGTCTGATTTTGTTGCCCTCCTCCACCTGCAGGCACCAGCCTGAGCCTCATCCCTGTTGGTCCAATGCTCTATGCTCTGCTGCTGCTCTGCCTTCTGTCTCTCTGCTTCCTGCCTCTCTGATCTCTTTTTCCTTCCTTTTATTTTTCTTTCCTTTTTGTCACTGTTCTTTCACTATTCCCTCTTTTCACTTTTTGCGCCTTTTTCCATCCGTGTCCCTGCCTGCCCCTGCAGCTCCGCACCCCTCCAGTGCCGCCTTCAATGCCTCCCAGCTGTCCATCTCTCCCTCTCACACTACCTAATGGCGGTCTCTGCGCAGTGAAAGGAGCAATTTTACTGACCAAGCTAGTGAACTGCTTCCCTTCCTGCACAGCTCCACCTAGGTAGCTGCTGCCACTGACCCTTGCTGGTCTGAGTCCGAGGCCCTCCTCCAACCGCAGGCACCCACCTGCGCCTCATCCCTGGTGGTCCAGTGGGGAGCATCTCAGCTGTGCTAATGCTCTGCCCTCTCTCTCTCTGCCATTCAAATCTCTTTTTCCTTCCTTTGATCCTTCCTTGCTTTTTGTCACTTTTTGTCCCTTTCCTTTCATTCATGCCTCTTTTCTCTGTGTCCCTGCTCAGCCCCAGCACCCCCCTCCAGTGTCGCTTTCCCACCTCCCAGCTGTCTGGCCTTCCCGTACACTACTTAATAGCACCCGCTGTGCAGCTGCACAGCGAGCGCCCATCTGGCATGCCAAAGGCACGCCAAATGCAAGCCCATTTGCACTCGTCCAAGCCTGGACCGCGCCCAGTGCCACAGACCCTGGTTCTTGGACCATCCACTGCTACGACCCCAGCACCCTCCCCACCTTCAACACTGGATGCCACACCGCCTGCCGCCAGGTGTCGCCGACAAACATCCAGGGCCATTTTTCCTGCCATAATTGCAGCGGCACGTTTGCCTGCCACCGCACACCAGCCCCACCCACCGCACGACTGACATATACCAGACCGACTACCTTCGCTGCATCCTACTCAACACACGCTCCCTCTCAAACACGCTGTGGAGATCTGAGACCTACTCGACTCTGTCTACTTCGATATCGCCTTCCTCACAGAAATCTGGATGAACTTCACCTCTAGCCGGACAATGCCACCTCCATCTCGGACGGCTACAACATCACTCACAAGGACCGCATCAACAAATTGGGTGGAAGCATTGCCATTGTACACAAAAGCTGCCTCCGCCTCACCACCTACTCAGATGACCACTTGACCAACATGGAGCACCTCCACTTCTAGGTCCAGCCCAACCCAAACACCACCCTCCGCGGCACCCTCATCTACAGACCCCACTGACCCCATCCACCCTTCAACAATTCCATCATTAACTTTATTGCACCCCACGCTCTCGCCTCCACAGACTTCATCTTCCTCGGCGACCTCAATTTTCACCTAGACAACTCCAACGACAAGAACACCTCGTCCCTGCACATTCCCAACTCACTCAGCAGGACACACGCTCAACCCCATCTTTTCCGCCAGCAATAACGATTACCTTCAGCTATACCTTTGAGCTCATGTGGACCGACCACCGCTGTGTCCACTTCTCCTTCATGAAAACCACAAAACACCACTACGCCCACCGCTACCCTCACAGAAGTTGGAAGAAGGTCACCGAAGAACAGCTAACCACCTCCCTCAGCAAAATCCCTCCACCGACATCAACGGACGCTAATACCCCAGCATGCAACCTCCACCGATTGATCTCCAACTGCGCTGACACATTGGTTCCCCTGAAGAAAGCCCCAGACAAACGACACTCCCAGAAAGCTAGCTGGTTCTCTCCTGTCCTTCATGAGTCCAGATGCACCTGTAGACAGCTCAAGAAGAGATGGAGGAGCAGCAAGACCCTGGAAGACCACTCAGCCTTCAAAACCGTGGTCAACGAACACCACCATCTCATTTGAACAACAAAGAAAGCAGCCCTACAAAAAGGATCAACGCCAAAGCACTCAATAGCAAAGAACTTTTCGCCATTGTCAAATAATTAGCCAAACCCAGCACAGAGACAACAGACATCTCACCCTCCCAAGACATCTGCAACAACCTCTGCACCTTCTTCCACTGCAAGATTAGAGAGATATACGACCGCTTCAACAGCCTCAATACCCAAGACCCTCTCACCTCACCTGAAACTACCGTACCCAATGACACTGGACCCCAGCAAACCCTTCTCAACTGGACGCCCCTCACCACTGAAAACACAAGCAAAAGTAACAATTGATGGACGAAATGCTGAACAATGCAAACATTCACCCCAAGGCACAAAGAACTGGGTTTAATCCATTGTTCTTTTGCTCAACACACCACCCCAGTTTAGGCCCAGCCATATGCAAATCAGTCTTCACCCTGTTCCTCATGGGAACAGTCCAGTCCGAAACGCCGAGCCAGGTCCTCCCTGGAGTGAAAACAAGCATCCTGGGACCGGTTTCGGGGAATCACCCCTCATCAGCCAGACTAGCCTTAATCCAGTGGTGCAGTGAGCACAGGGCCCACGTCTGGGCATACACTTCCCACTTAAGATGACAAAAGCAAAAGGAACAATTAATGGACAGAATGCTGAACAATGCAAACATTCACCCCCAGTCACAAAGATCTGGTAGTTAATCAGTCCAGGATGCTTGTTTCCAGTCCAGGGAGGACCTGGCTTGGCAGTTCGGGCTGGACTGTTGGCACGGGAAACAGTGTCAAAACTGATTAGCATATGACTGGGTCTAAACTGGAATGGCATGGGGAGCAAAACAATGGATTTAGGCCCAGATCTCTGTACTGGGGTGAATGTATGACATTGTTCAGCATTCTGTCCATCAATTGTTCTTTTTGCATTTGTCACTCCGTGTGGGACGGGTATGCCCAGACGTGAGTCCCGTGCTCTCAAAGCCATTGGAGTCAAGCTAGTCTGGCTGATAAGGGGTTGAAACCCCGAAACCAGTCCTAGGATGCTTGTTTCCAGTCCAGGGAGGACATGGCTTGGCAGTTCTGGCGGGGCTATTCTCAATGGATTAAGGCCCAGATCTCTGTACTGGGGTGAATGCATGACATTGTTCAGCATTCTGTCCATCAATTTGTCTTTTTGCAGACAACACCCTCAAGATAATGAAGAGCATCCACTCCAGAGCACCCTCTACCCTGCCCGCACCACATCTTCAACAGAGCTGGCACCTCCGTCACCCCTGAACTCTGCTGCACCATCAACTGCTCCATCAACTCCACCACCTTTCTGGAAGACTAGAAACACGCAAAGATCAACTCCTTGCTGCATAAACCCTCTTCTGACCTGATGGACCTCAAGAACTTCAGACCCATCTCTCTGCTGCCCTTCCAGCCAAAGTCATAGAGAAGGCCATGAATGGGCAACTTTCTGAGTTCATCGAAGTAAACCACATCCTGGACCTCTCTCAGTCCGACTTCTGAAGCAACCACAGCACCGAGACCACCCTCTTTGCAGCCACAGACAACGTCTGCAGCCTCCTTGCACAAGGAGAAACTGCAGCCCTCATCCTCCTGGACCTCTCGGCCGCCTTCAATACCGTCTCCCCCCACACACCTATGTACAAGACTCTATGATGCCGGCATCCATGACAAAGCCCTGGAATGGATCCGCTCCTTTCTCACCAGCCGAACACAGAGTAAGACTACCACCGTTCCATTCTGATCCCACAGAGATCAGCTGCGGAGTGCCTCAGGGCTCCTCCCTGAGCCCCACTCTCTTCATCATCGACATAGCCCCGCTCGCAGCCATCGTCAGGAACCATGGACTGAACATCGTCTCCTACGCTGATGACCCCCAGCTGATTCTCTCCCTCACCAATGAACCCACAGTTGCCAAGAACAACTTCCACAAAGGGAAGAAGGATGTCACCACCTGGATGAAGAACAGCTGCCTCAAGCTCAACTCAGAGAAGACCAAAGTCCTCATCCTGAGCTCCACCTCCTCTGCTTAGGATGACTCCTGGTAAGCCGCAGCACCTGGAACACCCCCACACCCACAGACCACACCGGAAACCTTGGTATCATCCTGGACTCCTCGCTCACCATGAACCGCCAGATCAATACTGTCTCATCATCCTGATTCCACACACTATGCCTGCTCTGAAAGATTTTTAAGTGGATCCCCACTGGGTGCAGAAAGACGGTCACCCACGCACTCATCAGCAGCAGAATCGACTAGGGCACCGCACTCTACGTCGGCATCACCCAGAAGCTCCTCAATAAACTGCAGAGCAATCAGAATGCCTCTGCCAGACTCATCCTCAACATCCCCCGCTGCAGTCACATCACAGGCCACCTGAGAGACCTCCACTGGCTCCCAGTCAACCAAAGAATCACCGTCAAGCTCCTCACACACACACCTACAAAACCACACATGACGCGGGACCTGCCTATCTTAACCATCGCCTCGCATTCCATGCTCCCACCGGAGACCTCCGTTCCGCCCAACTGACCCTGCCCACTGTCCCACATATCCGCAAGACCACGGCCGGAGGAAGATCCTTCTACCTCACAGCAAAGACCACCCCCCCACCTCAGGCAATCACCGTCACTGCCTCAATTAAGGAAGGACCTCAAGACCTGGCTCTTCGACTGAACCACAGCCCTATTGACGGATCAGCAGGAGCAAATGTTTAGTCTATTAAATCAAACAGGTTTTTTCTGTGTAGCAGACATTTTGAACTCACATATTTAAATGTGTAAAGTAAGTAATAATGAAGAAAAAGGTGACTTGTTGAAATAAAATATTTGCCTAGTATTGCATAATTTGAGACTAGTTTATGGGTCAAGAGCATAACAATTAGTTTGAGTAGATTATCCATGTCACTAGACCTACAAGTCTAGTAAACGTTTTCTGATTTCTCAAGGCCTGCATGGAGCCTGAGCATAGTTGCGATGAAGAATTTAGCAATGTGGTAACAAATATTTTGGGACAGGAAAAAAATTAAACCGTCTTTATAAAAGTGTGTACCACTACTACATGGTGATGGTCAGAGTCAGGGATATGAGTGACAAAATGTATAGTGGGAGTATGGCAGGAAGGCAGTAGACTAGAGAGCGAATGCAGCAGTCTTCCTGGAGCACTGCTTACTAGTTTTGCTGTAACGCGAACATCACAGCTGGATATATTTTCAATAATATCAGTTTAAAGCCCCTTCCATCAAACTTTTAGATGCCCTAGTACTTCAGTCTCAGCCCCATAATTACCTGCAGTGCAGCTAGCATGGCACCAATCTGGCATTTGTAGTGTCAAACAAGATAGGAGCCATATCCTAGAACTTTTGTCATAGATTACTCTCTTTTTTTTATGTTGAGGAGCTTGTTGGGTTTCATGTTTCTGCGGTGGAATAAAGGAATTTTGGACTGTTCGGTAGGATGAGTCGAGGCCCTATTTGTAAGTGTCCAGTTTGCCTATAAAACTGAAGCATGAACAGAGATTCATCATTATGGACGGTCTCATGTTCGATGTTGCATGCAGTCTTTTAGTAACCAGGATTACAGTGGTCTGCAATTATGTTTATCTGATGACTACCTCCTTTCAAATGGTGTCCCAATTTACAGAGGTATCTTAAATCATGATCTCTTTCTCAGAAGGGGCAAAGTTAACCTTGAATGGCTACATTTTTAGGGAGTGGTAAACCACTGGATGTAGTTCCTTGGTGTCAGTTTGGATATGGCATAATTGGAAATATCTACTTTCAGAGTAAGTGGCAAGTATTGGCTAGGGGGTATCAAGACACGAACATTGTGGATGTTTGTGTCAGCCTATTGAAAACGTCTGAGTGATGGTCTTCCATTTATGAGATTTTCTAGGTTAATCATGTGCGATACTTCCTGTGAATATTGAGGAATAAAGACAGCTGATCCCTGGCTGGATCCATTGAAATTCCATTGGAATATATCGAAGGAAGGTTTGTTCCTGTTTATAAAATCCTCATTTGGACATCTCGGAATATAGAAGATGGTTTCTCAAAAGTGGAAACACCTCTTTTACACTAGGAATGTGTTCTTCATAAGAGAGGACAAACACCAGCATATAATCCAGCCGCACAACCACGTACCTAACCAGGACATCCATGACGCCTTCATTGATGAAGTGATGAAAACATCCAGGGCTTTGCGGAGACCAAAAGGCATCCCCAGCAATCTTCTAATTAAGTTCTAAAAGTAGTTTTCCATTCGTTCCCCAGGAAGATGCGGACCGGACTGTATGTGCCCCTTCGGGTCAGCTTGGTATATATGATGGTATTCTGTAGATGATCCAGCAGGCTATGAATTAAATGTAGAAGCAGTTATTGATGGCAATCTGGTTTAGGAGCCTGTATTCTATGCATAAACGTAGGACAGAAAAATCCTTTCGTCAAATAATCTTGGATATGGTTCTTGTGTACTGGTAACAAATAGTTTTAGGAATAGAAGCCTCAGGAACCAGATCAATCTTAAAATTAATTGTTCTGATAGGAGGGAGTATGTCTTTTTTTACTGGCATCAAATACATATTTCTGCTGCTCTTTAGGTAGATCCTCTTGAATAGCCTCAATACCTTGGGACAGGGTTTTCGTGACATTATTTTGTTGTTCCGTATTATGATCTGGAAATCCCTGTGTTGAATAATGCTACTTACAGGAGGCATAATAGAATTTCACACTCCTTTTGAACACATCAATATCTGAGTCCTAAAGATATAACCAAGGTTCCTTCAGTATCATCAGGAAACCAGGGGTATTTATAATATCAAAATATATTGTCTCCTGATGCTAAAACCTACATGACATTTGTACATTTCCATTTTGGTGACATATGGGTCCCGGATGATAGTGATGGCCCATATGCATAACAGATGATCTCATTGGATTAACTAGCAAATATTTCAGACTTCAGTTTTTTTGCATACGTCATGTCTATGAAATTTTCATGCACAATAAAATCTAAGAAGGCCAGTAGTGTGACAAAATTACTTTGTTCCCATTGTTGAATTACCTCTAAATACAAAAGGGGGTAGTGAGAGTTGGACCAACTTGGGAATTCTGAAATTAGGCCAAAGAAGGTGGTGTACCTTTCAGTCTGCATTAGTCTACTGACAGGGCAAGGAATTTTCTAACTTTTCTAGAGGATGCTTTCTTGTACAGTCTTTAGGTGACATCTTCCCCACAATACCAAGTTACCTGTTAC
Organism: Triturus cristatus; assembly: GCF_964204655.1. Classification (NCBI taxonomy): domain Eukaryota; kingdom Metazoa; phylum Chordata; class Amphibia; order Caudata; family Salamandridae; genus Triturus; species Triturus cristatus. Next base: position 397,651,396 of record NC_140583.1, on the reverse strand, counting down.
CAAGTCATGGAACCCTTAACCTTCTTGCATAGGCTCCTACTATGTAAATGAGCCTTATCCCACTTGCATAGGTTCCATCTATGTATGTCATGATGGTCTTTTGGCATAAGCAAAAACGAAGGGTGACTTTTCTACCTTTTTCTCCACTTCTTTCCACATGAGGTTTGATCTGCAAGGAAAGGATATAACGTCTACTGTAGTTTCTGGATGGGAGAGGGTTGCAGATTGCTCACTTAACCTCAGCTATCAGATTGTTAAAATGAGCAATGTAGCCCACCAACCATTCTGACACTGTTTTGATGTCTTGTAGATCATGGTGTAGATAATAGTAGCAGAATTGCTGTCTGTTAGACCCAGCGGTTTCCAGCTGGCTGGGACGCATCGAAGCCAGTCAGAATCTACTGCTCTGGATAGGAAGAGTATAATACACGTGTCTGATAACCTGTGCTCAACCTTGGGTACTTTGACGCCAAGCAATCATGTTTATCCTCAGGGCCCAAGTGTAAAGTATTGGCACAACACCACCCCAGCAGCACACTGCATACGCCACAAAAGACTCCACACCGTATGCATTAAACTCTTGTTTTTGTATTACACACACACTTAAATCAAAACGAGATACACATTGTGGGCCTCATTGACAAGATTTTGACGTACGGCAGTGCAGCAAGCCTTCCTGCTGTGCTGCCGTGCATCAAAATAAAAGAGCAGGGATTGCGCCGTATCTACAAGATACAGTGCATTCCTGTCCTTTTCCCCTGTGCCAGTGCACAAACAGCAGTCTTGTGCCGGTGCAGACACCCTTGCGTCATTTAGCAAGGGTGCCGGCACTGAACAGATGATTGTTTTTGTGCAGAAAGGGGCACTTTCCTGCACAAAACAACCATTAAACGCATTTCCTCTTTCTATGCGTACTGTAGAATGCAGCACACATAGAGAAAGGAAATAACGAGGGGAAATAAAAGTATTTCTCCTGGTTGTGTCGCCTTACGCCTCCCCTGTCGAGGCATAGCATTCTGATGCATTCCCAGGTTTACAAAATGTTGTAAATCTTGGAATGTGTCACATTCCATGGATATTTCGTGGGAACACCCACAGCAACACCCTTGGAATGCCCTTTTAAAGCAGAGTTATGCGTGAAAGTGAAACTTATTTACAAGGCCCTGAAAAGTCATGCAGGGTGACTTTACATGGCTTTGTAAATATGGGTATGCCCATTGCGCTGCTGGTGCACAGGCGGTGCAATGGGCTTGTACATAAGACCCTGTATATACACTTTACAGTTATATGCAATTGTCGAACTTCCCCATTGAAATCAAAATAAGACACACATTGTATATACACTTTACAGTTGTATGCAATTGTCGATCTTTCCCATTAGCAGAAAGGTCAAGCAGTCACAGGTCTTTGACTACGCCTCGTGACCCAGCCCCTCAGTCACTCAACTACACCAGACAACGATACACGTTGCCCCTGCTGGTGCCCCATTGACTAGACAGTTGGAAACTCAGGTGGCTACTGATCTTTATGAGGACACTCCTCTGCACAGTGTGATGATGGTGTATGTCAGGATGGTCCTTGTCCCAGCCGACGATCACTTCACCTGTTTCCGCCACACCCTGTGCAGTCCTTATTATCTTGTGGAAACTGTGAGATCCTTTGTGTCTCTGGGATCCCCTGGATAGGAGCCCAGCCAACGAGCCCTTATAGAGTACCTTGGTACCCAGGCACCTAGCTGCAAGCCAGCAACAACCAGGTAAAATCCACCAAGTGATAGTCCCCTTCCTGGAGAACGACAATCTCAAGGCCACCAAAAGTTTGCAGATAGTTCTGTTGCAGTCCTTCCTGTCCTAATGATTCCTCATGTTGATGTCCCAGCATCGAACCAGCATAGTATGGTTCCAAATCCAAAAGAGTCTCTACTTTCGGAGGCCAGAGCCCAAGTTGGTATACCCATATTGGCCTTTGAAGATACGATCCACCTTTGAAATGCACAAGCCCTCTCTAAATTTTGTCCTGTCTGCCATTCTACCCCACGAGGTTTGATCACTATGATTAGTGGGGCCAAGAACCTGCCCCTTGGAATGCAGATGCCAATCCCACCCCACATAAACCGTCCCAGAAAGACCCCTTATAGTCAGAGGGCCACAGTTTCCCTTGCACCCTTAGGTTATGGCCTTCAATCAAGAATGCACAGATGTAGCTCTCTCCCCCGCACTCAGATGTGAATTGGAGACAGGCCACAGGCATGCAAAGTCACAAGCATCTAAATGCCCACTTTCCCAATTTGACATTTCCACCAATGTAATGTCGGATCCACACGCATTACCGGAGAGGATTCGCCATTAAGAAATCATCGATATCAAACACTATACTTCTACTATTCTGCCCACAGGAAATACTGTTCAAAAGCCTTTCCCTACATCCTCCACTGCTAATCCAATGCAAGAAGCAGAACCTATTGTATATGTAAACACCACGCGGTGCCATTCACAGCCCTTGCATGTAACAAATACACGCACATGCCCTACCGCTTCCCAACACCGCACCCTGTCACTAGGGAGAGCTCCGATATAGCAAGAGACATGTTGAACCTTGGCACGTAGCTTTTTAAATGCCAAGCAGAGTAACAGTAATCTGTGCACACAGGCCCCACTACGGCAAACCTGTGACACAATTGATGAGCTACCTCCGTGAATGGCACAACCAGTGCTGCAGGCTCATGGAGAAGCATTCAAGATACATGCCCTTGGGATATGTAGGGAGTTAAAAACATGGCTGTTCGATCATTAAACCAGCAAGATCTTCTCTCTAGCCGAAAAGTCAGAGTTGTCCATCAGCGCCATGAGACCTTTGGGTGATATGTGTGCTCAATAAATATCCCGGATTTGATATGTCTTACCCCTTGACAAGGGACTTACAGCTAATACAAATCAGTCAATCATGTATATGACAAGCACAGCGCTTTGGCACTGAATGGCAGTGTCAAATGCGCTCACAGTCATAAGGCTAGCATCCAGATCAGCTGAAAACTGGGAAGGAGGAAAGCCAAAAGTTGAGGGTAAGCACCCTAGAAGTGCTATTTCCAATGCTACTCCCTCCCAGCCGAAAGCCAGGGGTGTTTAATCAATACCTTGACAACCTCCCCACATCGATCGATAGGCTGTGGAACTCACCCCGGGCTCAACCCAGTGCCCCTTTTAGCTCCGAAGGACTGACTCCTGTCCTCGCCCCTGGGCAACCTTCGTTCACTGGTAAATAACCTAGCAAAGGGCACTTACAGGCGTCAGTGTCCAGATTCAGGTTCCTGGCCACCCCAAGCCCTCCATCTTGGGTGGTTTCCCAGAGGGGGGGAGGGTTTTATGACCCCGGGTGCATCGCACCCGTTAGCCGCTCCTGCTTTCTCCATTTCAGTGATGGTCTCCTACGCCGAGTCATCCAGCTTGGGGTCAAGACCCTGAAGCTGGATAGGGGCCAGGGGCAAGCTCTTTTGCCCCTATCATCCTTTTTGGAAGTTCTGTACTCCTCCGTTGAGGAGCGGTACCCCCCAATACCTGAATGGGGAGCAATTGTGTGTCGGCGTCCTCGTTATCCCTACACTAGGGAAGATCCTTCAGTCGATGATGTCTTGGTACTGCCCTGGCTCCACCCCGGGTGCTCCTACTGGTAATACACCACACTCTGGTGCCGAGTGGGAGGCATCTGGGACTGCATACCACCCCTAACCTCCCTCCTCCGTTTAGAAGAGAAAGGGGCCCCCCAACCACCCAACTTCATGGGGAATTGTCCATGCTTATCTGTACCACTCCCACCCCTGATGAGAAACCACCCACTTTAGGTTCCTTCTCTAGTTCCTGCCCAGCCACAGCGCTGGCCCCAGTTAACATGCGGCCACCAGTTAGGCTGGACTTAGCCCTCTTAGCTGCTGGTGAATCCGACCCTGCTGCATTCAACCCCAGAGCCAACATCCCTTTTCACGCCTTCTGTCTGCCCTTGCCCTTCTACATTTCCATTGGAATCTACTGGGCTCCACCTCAAGTCCCTTTCTCCCTACCTGTTCCCAAGTTCCCTAGAGGACCGACACTTGGAGGCAACACTGCTTCCTGCCCGGGAAGGGCACACCCCATCCCTGCAGCTCCTGGTTCTGGAAAGCCTCAAGAGGCATACCCTGTCACTCATTATCCACAAGCTCACTCTCCTCTGAATCTACTGCAGCACAACTGAGCCCAAGACAGACCTTATGTGACTTTTGCAGTACCCTTTTTCCCCCGGCGACCTTTAAAAAGAACACTTTGGGTCTGTGTGGAGTCTCAAGAGCTGGGTCACCTGCCCAGCTTCCCATTCCTGCCCAACCTCCCCAACAGCAAGTACCCATGCTGGCCCTTCAGACTTAGACATGACTATTGTGAACCCATAAAGGTTTCCAAACTAGAATGGAAAACCACAGAAAAAAAACAACTCTCAAGGCAAGAAAACGATATTATACACCGGAGATGTAGCGAATCACTGTGTTGCTACAGTTTGTGCCAACCCTTGTCCTATCCACAGTGCTGATCACCAAATGTGAGACCAGCGGTTTACGACTGGCTAAGATGCATCAAAGCCAGTCAGAATCAACCGCTCTAGATAGGATGAGTACGATACACGCGTCTAATAACCTGTGCCCACCCTTGGGTAGCTCGCCACTTTGCAGTCATACATAGCCTCAGAGCCCAAGTGTAAAATATTGGCACAACACCACCCTCACAACACACTGTGCACGCCACAAAAAAAGACTCCACACCGTATATATAAAACACTCTTCTTTGTATTATACACACACTGAAATCAAAACGAGATACGAATTGTATATACACTTTACAGTTATATGCAATTGTCAAACTTCCCCCATTGAAATCTAAATGAGACACGCATTGTATATACACTTTACAGTTATATACAATTGTCATACTTTCCCATTAGCAGAAAAGTCAAGCGGTCACAGGTCTTTGATTATGCCTCGTGACCTAGTCCCTCAGTCACTCACTACACCAGCCAACGATACACATTGCCCTCCGCATGGCACTCAGTTGACTAGACAGTCGGAACCACCTAACACAGAAACAAACAGTTGCTTAGTTTCATCCATTAATTTAGTCCTAAGGCTAGCATTCAGATCAGTGGAAAACTGGGAAGGAGAAAAGCAGAACGTCGAGAGAAAGCATCCTAGAAAGGGCCATTTCCAACACTGTTCAAACATGACTTTAAAAGACACTTGGAATTTGTCATAATCATCACATATTGGATATTATGATATTATCACTGGGGTATTACATGGAAGTGCATTCTAAATTCATCAAAATGAAGGCCCCTTACAGGTAATGGATGCATAAGCAACAGGACATTCAGGAAACCCTGAAAAAACTTTTAGTTCCTCATCCCCTACATTTATGGAGCATAGGCGGAAAAACATTGACCGTGTCTTTGTCTTGAACCCTCTACAGCTTTCTGCCGCCTTTGGACTAGGTTTACACTATATAAATACCACATATAGACATAATTAACCAGTATCCATGCTAATATGGGACTGCCTCAGCTGAAGGCTGGGAAGGTGTGATCATCTACAGGCCCTGGATGAAGCACGCTGTGGCTTGTATGATGCCCCCTAAGGGGTGCCAGTGTGGAGAATGTTAGGCCAAGAAGTAGGGAATGAACACCATCCAGATGCAATAGCTATTTATAATTAATAGAACAATACTGCAAATCATCACAATGTTTCATTCCCATATGGAGGCTTGAAGCTGCCATTTGAGAGACACAAAACTCCAAGTTCCAATGTATTTTTTATGTACAGTGGGGTACTTTTTTCTTTTAAAAAAACACTGTAATAGGCCCCAACTCCATTCAGAGTAGTGAATTAATTATGTATCTGGTAAACTTTACAAACAAAATTGCCTCTAGTTATTTCCAATTTTATTGAAAGATAAGGTGAACTGTTTACAGGATGAGCAAAGATTCAACTTCAGCTACACTACTTTCAAAGTCTATAACTTAGCTATTAGACACATTTGTGAATCAGAATTCAACCTGAAAATCTTAAGTTACAAATGTGCATCTCTAAAACGGGTGAATTAAACCTTTGTCTCTCCCACAGACATAGAAATGAATAGATGTAAAACGCGGATTAATCTTTGAGATGGGTGGTTGTCCCTCTTGAAGAGTAAGAATACTAACTGGTCAGGGTGAACCCCAAAGTCACTAAATTAAACAGAGCACAACCCATTAGCAGCTATGGCACAGAGCAGAGAAGCTTAACTTAGGGCAATGTGTAAAGTAATGTTACAGTACCAAAACAGTAATTAAGTAAAAATATCAAACCAAATTAGAAAAATACAATAAAATTTAGCATTTTAAATTAAACCAAAACACCAAAAATGTAATAAGGGGATGCAAGAATATGAAATTTTAAACATTTAGGTAAAAATAGTGCCAAGAAACACTAAGAGCCAATGATAGTGATAATGATAATGATTAGGCTGGTAGCATTGGGCAATTTCAAACGAATTGTGACGGGGCTCAGGTCGGATGCACAAAGTGGTTTCATTCAAGTCAAAGATTTTGTGGGACTTTTTTTATGGAACTCCAAATTATCTAACGGGACAGGCCTAAAGCTGTTTCCGATTTAGTGGCTTCAAAATAGGACACCTTTACTGGGAGGACTTGCTGACATCTACAGAGGTCCAAAAATATTGTTAGACCCAACTCTTCAGGGTTTCTGGAGCAGCTAAGGCAGTGGTAGAAGTGGGGCAAAAAGTAGGGAGAATCAGAGGGTGGGAATAACCTGAGGATTGGGTCAGTGGGAGGAGTCAGAGATGTGGTGCCGAAAAATCAAAACATCGCAATTTTTATTATTTGCCATTTCACTGACCAGTTACAGCTTATTACGTTTTTTAATTCAACCAATGGATACGTGTTTATTTAAGGTTTAATATGAGTTATTGACATTAAAATACATTAACAAAGTGGGATATATTTACAATCACAGAATGTCCCAAATATACCTAAAAGTGGAATCACAAGCCATTTGTCTCCGAACTATGCAGTTTCTGTCATCAGCACTTCTCCCTTTTTCCAAAAGAGCAGTTCAAACATGAATGGCAAAATGTCCTTGTTTACTATGCTTTACACATAATTATGGCTCTGCCATATTTGACACATAAAACATCATCTGCTGCATAATCAGATGATTTTATCAAAAAGAAATTTGTAGCTCAAACGGATCAAAAATTACAAAACAATGTGACTTGTGTTGTTGCGAAGTGAAGGGCCCGTTGCAAACATTGACATGCCACCTTTCTCACTGCTGCATTTGCATATTACACTGGAACTAATGAGGCAGAAAATTTGTAGAGACTAAGTCTCTTTAGAATTTTAGAAAAATAAAAGCTCACTGTATTTAGAGATAAGAGTGTTAGAGGTTTTTCTTTTACAATGTCTCTTAACAAGAACCCAGCTGTTAGTGAAGATAACAACGACATAGAGAACCCAGTTGAGGAGCTCAACCTCGCCCCGTATCTCCACTTAGTTCTTAGGGAGTTAAGGTCTCTATGTAAACCTAAAAATATCAACATGGGGTCCCATCCCTCCAAACAAAAGCCCCAGGAGCAGTTGGCAGGGTATGCTAAGGACCATCCCTCTTAGAATGTTAAAGACCTCTCAGAGGAAGAAGAAGATGGAGGGGATGAGGACCCCCCCCCCCCACACTTCATAGGGAAAGAAGGGCCCCAATGCCCCTCAATCCAAAAATACAACTCACAGTACCTAGATCCCACACAGGTGGGTCAGGTCAGTTGCTTCTGAGACCATTGAGAACCGCCTCAATGAGGGGACCACCTTTTAGTATGTGTAGGACCTGGCCCTTTTTGGCTAAAGTTCCCTAAACTTTTTGCTTTGCCCCTAGACTTTTTTTTCTGACATGGTGTTGCCAACTTAGATGCTTTGGACACTTTCCCACTGCTAAACAGTGTCAAAGTGCAAGTGTTCCCTGTATAAAGTGTAATGGTAATTGGTTGTCCATGATTGGTATGTTTGCCTTGCTAGTAAAGTCCCTAGTAAAGTGCACCATGTGCACCAGCGCTGGTAATGCAAATGCTACTAGCGGGCCTGCAGCACTAATTGTGCCACCCACACAAGTAGCCTTAAAAAGGGAACTCAGGCCTGCCCTTGCAGTGCCTGCGTGCAGTTTATTAAACTGCCATGTTGTTCTGACAAGTGCACTCACTTGCCAGACCTTACCCTTCCCTTTCTATGCACATCAGACACCCCTATGGCAGTTCTAGGGTACCCCCTGGGCAGAGTGTAGTGCAAGTGAAAGGTAGGGCAGGTACTAAGGTGTGAGATATCTCCTGACAGTGACATAATCTCCATTTCGTTTTTCACTGTGGAAAGGCTATCTTGCCCATAGGATAAAATGGGAAGGCTGTGTAATATGTTTTCTAGCCTATCTTCCTAAAGGCTTAAGATGGAAAGGTGAAGTTTGGTATGCCTGAACTCACAATGTAATACATCTTTTTATGAAGGTGGTTTTTGCAGTGTGTGTTTATAAGCCACTCTTTAAAAAGTGGCTGGGTTTTTGTGCTCTAACATTTCTGTGTGTCTCTGCCTGGTTGTGGATTGACTGTCTGGATTTGAAAGCAATAGGATCGGGGAATGTCTTGACCCAGGGGTGGAGGTGAGACAGCAGGCTGACCTGCATCCGGAGTGTAGGGGGTGGAGTAGTCCCTAGAGGTGAAGAGGCCTGGGTTGCTGCTATAAAGCAATTGTCCCATCTCCTGCTGAGTGATTGCGAATCCAAACCCACACTAATCAAAGGAAGAAGGTGTCACTGGCAGGGAGGCACCCAGAGCTGGTTTGAACAGGGGTCAGTGCCCCCTGAACACAAAGACTTCAAAGCCATTGAGGGGTATAACTATGAGAGCTGAAGCACCTGAACTTTGGAGAATGGCTTGATCAAGATTGACCAAGACTGGAGCTACTTTGTGGTCAAGAGGAACCTTTACCAAGGAAGAAACAACTGAATAGACTGAAGGAAAGGACTGACCCTTGCTGTGTGTTCTGGAGCTGGCCTGCAGTTTGCTGTTTTAACCATGGAAAGGCTCAAGGGACTTTGCTGTGTGCTGTGTCCCCCTGCTTGAAAGGACTTTGCTGTTTGCTGTGTCCTGAAGTAACTTTTCCCCAAGGGCCCGAGGTGAGCTGGCTCCCTGTTGCGGAAACTCAGGAACACAAAAGTTTCCAGGAGAGTCTCAGCAGCGCTGTGTGCGTGTGCTTGTTGCAGCCGGAGATCCTAGTAAGCAGTACCCCATGTAACGTGTGTCGACTCCTGGGGAGGGGCGCAGGCTCGGAGGCAGACACTCTCGGCCTCTTTCTCATTTCTGCAGCGCGAGCCTCTGCTTTGGCCCGTATCGCGGCCAGTATTGCCAAGGGAGTGGCAGTACCGGTGCCAGAGTGCATAGCTGCACATTTTGTGTTATACCATACCCGTGTGGGGGGCAACTGTTGTCAGAGGCTACCTGCGAGTCAGCACGAGTGGTGGAGGGACCGCCTGAGGCACCGTGATCGGTGCCAGAGAGTATTACGCATTACATTATTACTGCATAACGAACTACCTGATTAGTGTATGACGCATGGCATTGTTTCTGCATAACGAACTACCTGATTGTCGTATGATGCATTGAATTTTTTCTGCATAACGAACTACCTGATTAGTGTATTACGCATTACCTTATTTCTGCATAACGACGTACCTGGTGGTTGTATTACGCATTGCATTATTTTTACATTGCAAAGTACCTGATTGTTGTGTTACGCATTGCATTATTTTTACATTGCAAAGTGCCTGATTGTTGCGTACAGATTGCATTATTTTTACATTGCATAAGTGCCTGATTGTAGCATTATGATCTGCATAACATGGTGTTAGGATTACAGTAGACTGTTTAGAAGTGCTCATTAATATCGCCAGAACTTACAAGTGCTGGCTGGCCTAACAACCGGCCAGAAGGAATATTACAAATACACATATGTTGGCTTTATATCGTGTGGTCTTATCGTATATCTTTTTATATAAAGTTTATACTCGTTTTAATAAAACTTGTGTGGAGTCTATTTGTGGTTTCATCATTGGGTTGCTTTGAGCGTGGTTGCAAATACTTTACACATCTGCCTTGAAGATAAGCCTGGCTGCTCGTGCCAAGCTACCAAGGGGATGAGCGGGGCTATCTCAGAAGGTGACCTTCCTTTCCCTGACGTGGAACCGTGGGTCCCTATTTGGCCTAAGGTACCTACTTCAGCCAACCACAGATCCCGGGTCGAACAATAAGGTTGACAAAGAAATTGGATCTAATGACCAGACTCCTGGCACTGGAAAAAAAGGAAGCATAGATGGGCTTAGCTCGCATCAATGGTGGCAGCAATATACCAAATAGGGACAGAGCGCCATCTTGTGTTCCCAAAATCCCCAAAGGGATTGTCCCCAAATATGAGGAGGGTGATGACATCACCAAATGGTTCACAGCTATTGAGAGAGCTTGTGAAATGAGAAAAGTGAAGAAGTCACACTAGGGGGGCACTCCTTTGGGAGCTGTTCACTGGTAGCTGCAGGGACAGACTCCTGACCCTTACTGGGGCAGATGCTGGGTCTTATGACCTCATGAAGAATACTCTGATTGAGGACTTCGGACTCACAACTGAGGAATATAGAATTAGATTCAGGGGGGCTCACAAAACACAAAATCAGTCCTGGATTGAATTTTGTTGACTACTCAGTTTAGACACTAGATGGATGGTTAACTGACAATAATGTGCAAGATTTCAATGGCCTTGGATTGTTTATGAAGGAACATATTTTGAGTAATTGCACTAATGAAAAGTTACATCAACATTTGGTAGACCTAGGTCTAATTTCTACCCAAGAATTGGGAAAGAAGGCAGACCACGGGGTCAAGACTAGGGTAACAAAATCGGCCACTGGGGGTGACCAAAACAAAGGGATTATAAAACCTCCCCAGGGGAAAGGGGGTGAGAACCCCAAAGATAAAAAGCCAGAGTCTTCTAAAGGGCCCCAAAAACCTGCTCAGTGGGTGGGTCCCAAAACTCTTCCCAGACCACTGGTAGATACAAAGTGAAGAGCTTTGATCCCCTAAAGGCCTGGTGTTTCAACTGTAAGAAGTTGGAACACTTAACTGGAGATGCTACTTGTCTTAGCAAGTAGACCCCTAGTCCTCCTACAGGTACTACTGATGTAATCAGTCTCCGGGTGGGATCAACAGTGTGCCCAGAGCAAATTAGGGTTCACACTAAAGCAGTTCTAGTCACTGAGGGTGAAGATGAGATTGCCACTTTAGCTGTGTGGCCACCCAACCTAAAGAAATATTTGCAATACCCCTGGATCAATGGGACTAGCATAGAAGCCCTGAGGGATACAAGTGCCAGTGCCACTATGTTGAGAGACACACTGGTTTCCTCAGAGCAAAACCTGATTGGGAAATCTTACCCAGTCACCAACGCTGACAGTGTTACTACTAACCATGCCATGGCTATGTTGACATTAGACTGGGGGGGGGGGTAGGAGGGTTACTGGACTAAAACAGGTAGTGGTCTCTCCAAATCTTCCAGCTGCCTGTCTGCTTGGAAATGACCTGCAGACCTCAGCATGGGCTGAGGTAGAATTGAAAACCCATGCAGCAATGCTAGACATCCCTGAGATTGTGAGTGTTAAGACTAGAGCACAGAGCCGAAAGCAGGGTGAAAAAGAAGTGTTAGAGCCTGAAAGTATGGCTCGACCTTTCAAGAGGAAAGGTAAGAAGACTGGGAAACCAGCTTCTGAACAGCCAAAAACTCAGGACCCCTCTCCTCAGGGAGAGAACTTGGAGGCCCCGCAGGGAACTGAGCCCATGGAACTTGACCCTTACCAGCTTGAGGTCTTAGGCCCAGGGGGAACCACTAATGAAGAGCTGTGCCTTGGACAGCAGACCTGTCCAACATTTAAGAGCCTGAGGCAGAAAGTTGCTGTACAGGAAAAGGGAGATGTCAGTGGTACCCACAGAGCCTATTGGGAGGAGGAACTTCTGTACACTGAGGCCAGAGCCCCCAACCCTGGAGCCACTAGGAGAGTGGTAGTGCCTCAGAAGTACAAGGAGTTCTTACTCACTTTAGCTCATGACATCCCCCTAGCTGGACATCTGGGCCTAACCAAAACTTGGGAAAGGCTAGTTAGCCACTTTTACTGGCCCCAGATGTCTCAATAGGTAAAGGCGTTTGTCAGCTCCTGTGTCACCTGTCAAGCCAGTGGAAAAACAAGTGGACACCCAAAGGCCCCCTTAATTCCACTAACAGTGGTTAGGGTTCCCTTTGAAAGGGTAGGTTTGGACATAGTGGGCCCACTTGAACCTCCCATAGCATCATGAAACACATTCATACTTGTGACAGTGGATCATGCCACGAGTATCCTGAGGCAATTACCCTTAGGACTACTACAGCTCCTGCAGTAGCCAAGGCTCTCTTTGGTGTATTCACCAGCGTAAGGTTTCCTAAGGAGGTGGTTTCAGACAGATGGTCAAACTTCATGTCTGCTTACCTAAAACATATGTGGAAAGAGTGTGGAGTGCAGTACAAGTTTACTACACCCTATCACCCACAAACCAATGGCCTTGTTGAGAGGTTTAACAAAACATTGAAGGGCATGATTATGGGGTTCCCTGAAAAGCTCAAAAGGAGATGGGATATCCTCTTACCATGCTTGTTTTGCGCCTACAGAGTGGGCCTCAGAAGGGAGTAGGGTTTTCCCCCATTGAACTTCTGTTTGGCCACCCTGTTGGGGGACCACTCTGTCTTGTAAAAGAGGGTTGGGAGAAGCCTCTCCAAGAATCCAAACAAGATATTGTGGACTATGTACTATGCCTACAGTCCAGAATGGCAGAGTACATGGAAAGCTTCCAAAAATATTGAGGCCAGCCAGGAGCTCCAGAAGCACTGTTATGATCAAAAAGCGTGGGTTTTGGAGTCTGTGGCACCAAGGGCTCTCCAGGACAAATGGAGTGGCCCTTACCCATCTTAGAGAACAAACGTCAGGTCACCTACCTGGTTGACCTGGGTATAAGCAGGATCCCCAAAAGGGTGATCCATGTGAACCGCCTCAAGCTTTTCCATGACAGGGCTGACATCACCATGCTGATGGTGACTGATGAGGCTCACGAGACAGAGAGTGAACCTCTCCCTGACCTCCTCTCTTACAGCCCCAAAGATAGGTCAGTAGATGGAGTTGTCTATTCAGACACCCTCTCTGTCCAACAGCAGGCTGACTGCAAGCAAGTCTTGCAGCAGAAGGCTATGCTCTTCTCCTTAACCCCTGATCGGACAAACCGGTGTACCCACCATGTGGACACTGGGGACAGTGTACCTGTCAAAAATAGGATCTATAACCAGTCTGATCAAGTTAAGGAGAGAATAGGAGCTGAACTCAGCAACATGCTGGAGTTAGGGGTTATTGAACCCTCTGAGAGCCCCTGGGCCAGCCCAGTGGTTCCAGTCCCCAATCCTCATCCACAGGGTGGAAAGAGAGAAATGAGGTTCTGTGTGGACTATAGAGGGCTCAACTCTGTCACTAAGACAAATGCTCACCCTATCCCAAGAGCTGATGAGTTGATAGACAAATTGGGTGAAGCCAAATTTCTAAGTACCTCTGACTTAACCGCATGGTATTGGAATGGCACCAGGAGCAAAAGAAAAGACCGCATTCTCCACTCCTGATGAGCATTATCAGTTTACTGTATGCCATTTGGTTCAAAGAATGCCCCTGCCACCTTCCAGAGGTTGGTGAATCAAGTCCTTTCTGGATTTGAGGCCTTTAGTGCAGCATATCTAGACGATATTGCTGTTTTTAGCTCCACCTGGCAGAATCACCTGATCCACCTTAAAAGCCCTGAAAACTGCAGGCCTAAGTATCAAGGCATCCAAATGCCAGATAGGGCAGGGAACAGTGGTATACTAGGGCCACCTAGTTGGTGGAGGCCAAGTGCAGCCCTTACAGCCCAAGAACCGGGCCATCTTGGACTGGGTAAATACAACAACCCAGATACAAGTCAGGGCATTCCTTGGCTTAACTGGGTACTACAGGAGGTTTGCGAAGTGATATGGGGCCATTGTGACTCCCCTCATAGTACTCACCTCCAAGAAGATGCCCAAAAAGGTAAACTTGCAGTTAGCTGTCAAAAGGCTTTTGACAATCTGAAAGAGGCAATGTGCTCAGCACCATTTCTCAAGGCTCCAGACTATACCAACCAGTTCATTGTGCAGACTGATGCCTCTGAGCTAGGGATAGGAGTGGTCCTATCCCACACCAATGATGTAGGCCAAGACCAACCTGTGGCTTTTATAAGTAGGAGGTTACTTCCCAGGGAGTGCCATTGAGAGGTAAGCCTTTGCTGTAGTTTGGTCCCTGAAGAAGTTCAGACCATACTTGTTTGGTACTCTCTTCCTAGTTCAAACTGACAACAGACCCCTTAAATGGCTAATGCAAATGAAAGGTGAAAATCCTAAACTTTTGAGGTGGTCCATCTCCCTACAGGGAATGGACCTTACAGTGGAACATAGACCTGGGACTGCCCATGCCAATGCAGATGGACTTTCCAGGTTCTTCTACTTAGATAATGAAGACTCTCTAGGGAAAGGTTAGTCTCATCCTAGTTTGGTTGGGAGGAGGGTTGTGTAAGAAAGTGCCATCTTTTTACATGGTTGCCCCCACTTTTTGCCAAACTGTTGATGTACTTTGACTGAGTGTGCCCTGGGTTACTGCCAACCACATACCCAGGGTCTATGCTCTTTTCCTAAACTGCATTGATACAAAACCCAATTGGCACTCTTTGGCCACATGTTAGTCCCTTGTAAATGGTACCATAGGTACCAAGGGCACTGTGGCCAGGGAAGGCCTCTAAGGGCTGCAACACTTATTGTGCCACCCTTAGAGGCCCTGTACCTTTACACACACACATTGCCATTGCAGGCTGCGTGTTTTGGTGCAGAACAAAGTGAAGAGTCGACATGGCACACATCCCTGTGTGCCATGCCTACAGCCCACTGCCCTGGCATAGGTCAGCCACCCCTCTATCTGGGTGCACTATACCAATGGTGATGGTACAGGTGCATGCGCCCTGTACCTCTACAGTGTCTAAACTAATTCTTAGACATTGTAAGTGCAGTAATGCCATTATGAGTATATGGTGCTGGGAGTTTGTCATTACGAACTCCACAGCACCATACTAGTTTTACTGAAAACTGGGAAGTTTGGTATCAAACTTCTCAGCACATTAAACCCACACTGATGCTAGTGTGGGATTTAATGAAAAATGCACTCAGAGGGCATCTGAGAGAGTGCTCCCCTGAAAAACGACCTAACTGCTTGTCAGCTGCCACCACCAGACATGTTTTTGGACACCTGAGTCGAGAGCCTACTGAACTCGGGGGTCCGCAACAATGCACATCTTGGATGAGGTGTGCCAAGCCTCCTCCCCCAGGATGGGCAGGGTCCACGAAGGGGAAGCTTCAACGGCTTGCCACTTTTGTAAACTACCCCTGGCCATTTGTTGCATCCAGCAACTGGCCCCCACCGGTCCTGACCCCTCTGGTTCTGACCCCTCTGGTTGTCGGGAAAACCATGTGAGGAAGGGAGGTGTGCCCACCTTTGCCAACCCCACTCATCAGGTGGGGGGAGACAGATGGGGGACCCAGCCAACCAGTGAGAGGCATATGCCCCCCTCCCACTGGAGGGTGGCGTAATAGGGGGTGTACCTACCCCATGGAAGGGACCCATTGGTCCCGACCTTTACTTACCTGTAACACCCCTAGATCTAGTATTTTGGGCCAATCCTGAACCCTGCCTCCTCAGACAAGAACCGACCAGAAGAGGATGGACCGAAGAAGCCGTGCTGAACTAAGAAGAGGAGGATGCCCACTGACTTGGCCCCAGCCCGACTGGCCTGTCCGCACCTCGAACCTGCTCCAGCGATATCCCGGTGTGCCCAGCAGCCATCAGCCATCAAGAATCCAAAGGCCATGCCCTGCCTCCCAAAAACAATACTTTGTCTCCTGTGAGCACCGGATTTGCTCACCCACAGACTCTGGCTCCGGCCAAATCTGCAAGTCTGCACCACTCTGCATCCAACGCCTATGGCCCGAGTTCGAGTGGCCCACTACCACGAGGAGGTCTCCCCGGAGATCCTGGCCTGAGATCTGGTGATCTCTGACCTCCCTTGAATCTGCAATCAACGTCTGCGGCCCCTTTCTGGAAATTCCCTCCGACCGCGACCGGAGCTGGTAAGAAATCGCGACACCTAAAGACACCCCTGCACCCGACGTCCCACGGCCTTGGGTTTCCCAACCGATGATGTCCCAGCAACCCCAGGCATCCCAACTTATCTCTCCAACCAGGGGTCACCTCCAGAAGATCTTCGTCCCCAAGCCTGCGGTCTTTGTTGCAACCAGAGAATACCCATTGAAAACAACAGTGCACCTGATGCCAAAACAGCACCTTGCACCCAGCCGCCGCTGTGGGTACACTTTGGTTCCTAACTCAGATCCTGCCTTGCCCTGAGCCTAACACCAGGAGCTTTGCTCCCACCACCATCTGGCCTGCTCGTGAGCAGCCACCAACCGGAGGCCCCCATCCCCCATTGGATAACATTGGGCCTCATCACTCTGCACCCGGCTGCCCTAGTGCAGCTGAGGGTGTACTGAGAGGTCATCTGTGACCTTGGGGGAACCCTAGTTCTAACCCCAGAATACCAACTCCCACAAATAAGTACTTACCTGCAAACCGTTAACTTTATTTCCTTCTATAGTATTGCATTGACTGCTTTTCCTCGAAAATTCTTCTAAGTGTGGAGTTGGTTTGTATGAAACATTGAAAAACTGCAAATGTACTAAAAGTGAATTACTTACCTTTTCTCTAAGAAATGTCTCAGGGCCAGATGTACGACCATTTTATTTTGGGCCGCGTAATTTGCGACTAATTGCGAGTCACAAATTGCGAGGCGCAAAATAAAATGTACAACAGTGTGTTTAACACTGTTTGCGATTCCCAATAGGGTTGCAAATTGCGAGGCTTATTAATATTAATGAGCCTCTCGCAAATTGCGAGCCCGTTGGGTATGACAGGCCCTCCCAGGAATGGTAGCCTGCTGGGCTCAGCAGACCACCATGTCTGGGACTGCTTTTAAATAAAGCAGTTTTTTTAAAAATGCAGCCCGTTTTCCTCAAAGGAAAACGTGATGCATTTAAAAAAAATGTAAATGAGACGTTTTCGTTTCATTTTTTAAGGGCAGGCAGTGGTCCCTGGGAGTAATTGTGAACTGTTGACTTACCTGTAATTCACCCAACTGCATTTGAACTTGCATTCAACTGTAAATCACTGCATAAGATTTTGCAAATTATTACTCCACTTATCTGCACCAGGCTTGGCTTTGTTCTAGAAATAAAATAACAAAACATTTTTTTTACAAACAAATTGGTCTGAGTTCAGTCTTGGAGTGTGTGACATCATTTCTTGCCTGAGTGTGTACAACAAATGCTTAACACTACCCTCTGATAAATCCTTACTGATCGCCCACACTACCACAAATACAGAGTAAGGTGCTATCTACTTTTACCTCTGCCTACCTTTGGGGTTCCACTGGACCCTGTGCACACTATACCTAATTTTGTGTCAGGCTGTTAAATCCTCGGGATCAGTTTGAGGTTCAGAATGGTCCACGCCTTGATAGTCCCAAGTCTGAATTGCTATAATAGCTCAGAATAGTGAGATGATCAAGTGAGGGAAGGATAGGAAGGAAACTGTGGGGAGGGACCTGAAATGACGCAAGGGAAGACTCATAAACACTACAGTTCCTTCCTTTTCGCAAATTGGTACTATACCTGTGTAAACAGATATGGCATGTTAAGAATTAATTTATACCTGTAAAGAAAAATAACGGAGAAGCCATTTGTTTCCAAATTCAGTCTGTGGTTCCAATGTGGCACACATAGAGAAACATCTTTAGCATACCGCTGTGTTGAGAAACAACAGGCACATACCATATTCACTAACTTTCCTTTCTAGTAGCATAGTTATGGGATTTTTATTCAACATCTAGAACCTACCCTATTTTGTCTCCACTTAACGTCATAGGGTGCCATGCAAAACAATCTCACTCCTTCAATCACCCCTGTTAACGACCACAAAGACAGGTCATGGTAAGTATGTGCAGGTGCATGCAACCCATATATACATAGTATTGTGGGCGCTGAAGAACACAACAAAAATAAATCAGATGATGTATGGGGACCTCCTATGCTTCTGATGTTCAACCTGCAATAGGTATATCTTAACAGACTTTTTCCAAAAATGCAGGTATCAATGCCTGGTTGGAGAGCACTGTTGAAGAAAACGACACCAGTTCCCAACTCCCAAGAGGCTATTTTCACTAATATGATGGATTAATAAACAGGTGTCTTCCTTCAGTGCCTGATAGTTGACTTTTAAAGAACTGGTTATCTATCTAAACTAAGAAATATAGACAAATTCAGATTACCAAATTGCTGAGTTAATAGATCCCACATAATCAGGTTTGAGCCATTATAAAAATCCCCCAGTTTATTAAACCCCATAGCTTTCCACGTCTGCAAGGTTGCTTTGGGTAGGACCAGCCCCCAGATTTCACAGTCTTGTAGTGGAACTACAGAGTGCCTGCATGCAGAATGCTAGGTTGTTTAGAACTTTGCACCTTCATTTTTTTGGGAAATTTTTCCGTTTTTTAAGAAAACTGGTAATTTAATTGCCCTTTCTCCAATCATAAGGTTCAAGAACAAATTGGTGTAGACCGTGGGTGCTGCCGCAAGCTGAACCATATTATATAATAAAGCGGCCTGATAATATGTCGTGAGATGCAGTAATGCTAGCCCGCACTGGGCTGTATCAAGTTGTAAAATTGACATTTTTAACCTAGGCTGCTTATTAAGCCCTATACATTTTCTAAAAATCGTATCAAGTTCTTTGAAATAAACTGGGAATTCTTAAAGGGAGGTACACAAAGAGAAATAAAAATAGTGGGAGGATAGACTTTTTAATTTGTTCGGCCCTACCAATCAAGGACAAGGGTAAAAGAGTTCAACTGTCTAGTAACTTGTTTTCCTTAAAGAACACTGAGCCATAATTTAATTGAAAGAGTTATGAAAAATGTCTTGTAACATAAATTCCTAACTAAAAATGTCTATTCTGCCGCTATTTAACTTTTTATTTTCTGCCATTCCTTGCTTTTTGCCCAGTAGTTTTTTTTCAAAAGTACAATCACTCTTCACAGGGTTCATATGGGCAAAAAGAAGTCCCAGGATCGCAATGCGGATCCTTTACGCCGATACAGATTTGGGAGGTTTATCGGTACCCAATATTAAAGATTACTATAGCGCATATTTTGCTCAATATTTAGAGCGGTTTAAATCCGGAATGCAGACCCCAACCGTGTTTATTTATTTCTTTATTAATAGAATTTGTCATGAGGTTCAGATTCCTTCTCCGTTACATATCCCTAAATTACCGAAACTCACTCGTTATAAGACGATGCTCTGGCTTTTTAAGCGTCAGGCTGTCTTTCTTAAAAGATACTCTCTCCCGCAATTTAATCTTAGAACTCCCTTAAGGAATGCTCTTCATTATTTAGGAATAAAAATTGGAGCTGATACTGTATCACAATGGGCACTTTTGGGATTTCACTCTTTGTCAGATTTTTTGAGGGAAGGGACATGGTTGTTACCTGGAGAGATGCAGCTCCTAATTCCTGGGAACTTTATGTTACTTGGTTCATATGCTTTTATTTTTAAAACGTTGGTACAAGTTGAGCCAGTCAGTATTGGTCCCTCTAATCAACTATGGGACGATTTGTTCACGACTTGTAGGACGAGGAAGCCAGGGGTATGGAAACGTGTCCTTGCAGAATATACGGCGGATGACCTTAGTCAAAAAGCAATGAAAAAATGGCAAGAACAGGAGAATCATATACTCACTATTAATACTTGGAAAATGATAAATAAGCTGAATTTCAGTGTCCTTCGAGGATCTAACTGGAGAAGAATGCTGTTTTTCAGTAAATGGCTCCTGTACCGTACCCCTGCTGCCATTGCTAAAATGTTTCCGAATACTACGGCCACTTGTTTTAGATGCCAGCAATATACTCCCGCAAACTGGTCCCACATTATAGCTAACTGTGTTAAAATAATCCCGTTTTGGAATGAGATATTCGAATATATGCAAAAGTATTGTGGGATTCGGATTACTTATAATGTTAATTTAATATTGTATGGCTACGACTCCGATTTAGGTTTGACAGAACAGTGGGTTAAATTATTATTTATTGCAATGGCAGTTGCAAGGTCATTAATCCTGCAGAACTGGAAGTCAATCCTTGTCCCTCTCTTTACTGTCTGGTTGCAAAAGATAAAGAATGTTAGAAAATCTGAAATGCGATATGCACAGCGAATAGGTGGGATTACGAAGTTTGATAGAATTTGGAATCTTCACTTTGTGTAATGGTTGATTTCCGTATTGTCTAAATTATTTTATTTATGTGATTCTGTAATGTTTTTTGACCTGCTTGCCAAATTATATTCTTTGTATCAATTGTATTCTGACACAAGAGTTTCAATAAAAAAAAAACAAAAAAAAAAAAAAAAAAAAAACATAAATTCCTAACTGCCGAATAGGGCATTGACGGATTAGCTGGAAAGCTCGGAGCGTAATGCATCAAATTGTAAAAGCTCTCTTTTTGCTTGGTTTATTTTATAACACCCTATTCTTATGAAACCAGCAATTACCTCCATAGCTCTCCGTAAATTCGAATGTCGGATCTCAAATATAAAATTTCATTGGTGAATAATTACATTTTTGCCATACCTCTTATGGGTGGCAGTATAAATGCGTTATTACGACTCCTAGTCACCAGAGGTTCTATAACAAGCACTTGCAATGCAATAGGTCTCGCATTTGCAACATTTTCAGCTATTGGCATTGTAAATAAGAAACCTTTTATCTATGTGTTGGTTTTGAAAATTTACGCTACTTTGAGCATTGACATTGCAAATAACAATTCCTTTTATTTTTGTTTTCATTTTTAAAACATAAATAAAAGGCTTTGTCATTTACAATGGCAACAGCTTGAACTTGCGTAAATGCGATACCTATTGCATTGCAAATGCTTGTTGATATCCTATCATTACCAACTCTGCTACATTTAAAAAAAAAAAAAGCTGAAGACACACATCTTCAAAGAGCACCACTGCTGACCTGACAGTGCACACATTTGACCTTCTCCCAATTATTGCATTCCCAGGGGGGCATGCCCTCGTTCACTGTTCTGTTGCTCTTGAGCTAAGTTTGCGCTATACAACTACCAGCACATAAACACATACATCCAAGGAAGTGAAAAGAACAGTTCTAATTGTCCCGTTTTGCATCACAAGCAATCAGTAGCAAAAAGCATTGTAAAATGTACATTTGTTTGATGATGTCTGCTTGGATTTTTTGCCCCATTATGAGATCATTCATCGGATGGTCATTGTAATATGGAATCAGGCCCCTTATTTGTGACACTTTATTATTTATTTGCCAGTATACTCATATGGCAACATTTTTTTTTTTTATAAATTTGTTTATTGAACTTAAGCAACATAGTCATGCTTCACAATTACATGTGTCGTACGTCATATTAGTAAACGTATTTTAAAGGCAGATATAATTATTTTCGCTATGGCGGGCAATCTTGCCATTCACGCAGTGGTATTTATATCATACAATGTTCCTCGGGTGTTGGGACATTTGGGGGTTTGCACAGTCCTCCCCGATACACATTCCATTTAGACCATATTGCAATCAATTTTTTGGGGCACCCCTGAGCCACATAGACTGTTTTCTCTCTCAACATACACCAGTCCATGTCCTCTTTCCATTTCTTCAGTTTCGGCGGCACGGTGGCCCCCCATGCCTGCGCTATGTTACGCTTAGCAATCATCTGCCCCGGAGTGGCCCATAGTCTCCCCTTCACATCGAGATCCGTAGGCTCCCAGATGTTCAATAGGCATCTCTTGGTCTGGGGCATAAGAGGGACTCCCCAAATCGCGCTCATACATTGCAATTTTTTTTTCCAGTAGCCTTGAATTAACGGGCATTCCCAAAGAATGTGCATGAACCCACCTTCCATCCCACACCGTCTCCTACACTGCCCGCCTGCGCTTTTGCCCATAATCCTTAATTGCTTCTCTGAGAGGTAAGCCCTGTGTGGGATCTTGAGTTGGACTAGCTTGAGTTTAGCGGATATGGCCACTTCCTTTGGCGATGAGAGTGCCTCCTGCCATTCCTCATTGTCCATTTCAAGGCCATCCCTTACCCATTTCTCCCGAAGTGCAGTGAGGGGATCAGGGGTATAATGAATAAGTTTTTTATATGTGAGGGATATACATTTTTCCGGTAGGTGCCCGTCGAGCAGCCGGTCCTCGAGTGGGGATGACTCAGGCAGCTCCATACCAGCTGGGATATTCGCCTGCAGGGAGTGTTTAATCTGTGCATATCGAAAGCGCTCTGATTCAGCCATTTCATATGTCTGTTGTAATGTTGGGAAGGGTATCACTCCCTCCCTCCCCCAGAGGTCCCTAATTAGCAAGATACCTATAAGGTCCCATTTGTCAAAACTTTTTGTGTGCCCCAAAGTTCCCAGCTGTTCAGCATCCCATAGGGGGGGTGGCCATAGTGAGCCTATTGGCCCATCCTAACGCTTTGGTGACTACATGCCACAGCTGCACAGCGTGTTTCGTGGGTCCGGTAAGTGTGAACCTGGTTGGTTTGGAGTAAAGTGCTCTTGTGAAATCACCACCAGGCAATAACCACCTATCCATACCGTATGCCGGGTCATCCCCATTTCAGTATTGGCATTGGTTGATTGCAGCCAGATGCGCTGCTCAGTAGTACTTTTTGATGTCAGGCAGGCCGATACCCCCATCGTACCAGCCGAGCGTAAGCTTGCCGAGCGCTATCCGCGGTCTACCGTCCCATAGTAAATCTCTCTGCAGGGACTCGACCTCTAGAAAGAATGCACGTGGTACCACATCCGGACAGTTCTGGAGGGCATATAAGAATCTAGGCAGAGCCATCATTTTAAACAATGCTGCTCTCCCGAGCAGGGACAAGGGCAGCTTTTTCCAGACTTCAACATCCCTTCGTAGCCTCCGCAGGGGAGGGATCAAATTCTTCTCGTATCTAGCTCTGGCATCAGCGGTTATATATACGCCTAGATATCGAAAGCCATCAGCCGCAACCTGTATCGCGCAGTCTCTAGGAAGGGAGGGGGCGGCCCCGTGGAGTACATAGATCGTCGATTTGCTCCAGTTAATTCGGAAACCCGAGTTTCGTCCGGAACTGGCAAAAATGTCTAGCACTACCCTCAGTGAACGCGCAGGGGAAGAGAGGTAGAGAAGGATATCGTCAGCGTATAGCGAAATTCTATCCTCCCACCCCTCGGTCCAGCGAAGTCCGCGGACAGAGACATCACTCCGGATCCACGCCGCGAGCGGTTCCAGGGAGAGGGCAAATAATAGTGGCGAAAGAGGACACCCCTGTTGGTACCTCTGCCCAGGGCGAACACCTCCGACCTCTTATTATTGACCGCTACTTGTGCTAACGGGTCCGCATATAGAAGGCGGATCCACCCTATTAAGCTGGGCCCGAAGCCCATCTTCTGAAGCACTGCAAAGAGGTATGCCCATTCTAAGGTGTCAAATGCCATGGTGGCGTCTAACGAGACCATCACTGCATCCTCTTGAATTCCGGGGCAGCACCCCAGAACTCCGTGCAGGCGCCGTAGATTGAGGGCTGTATTCTGATGTGGTATAAATCCCGACTGGTCCAGGTGCACTAATTTAGTTATGATAAGTCGGAGTCTGTTAGCTAATAGCTTAGCCAGTATTTTGGGCTCTGCATTTAGAAGGGATATTGGTCTATAGGAAGCACATTCGTCTCTGGGCTTCCCAGGCTTGGGAATGGTGACTAGTGTTGCTATGCGGTGATCCCTTGGCAGCTTACCAAGCTTTTTACTATCATAGAACATAGCTTTCAAATGGGGCACTATTTTATCAGGCTTGAGTTTGTACAGTTCAATAGGAAGACCGTTGGGCCCTAATGCTTTGCCTACTTTAAGATCCCCTATTGCCTTAGCCAGTTCTTCTGTAGTGAGGTCCTCCTCCAGCATCTCGCGATCTTGGTCAGAGAGAGTGTGCAGTTTAATGTCTGCCAAAACTTCGGACGAGTCGTTCTCCGTGAACTCAGAGTCTCTCCGGTACACCCTCTCAAAATACCTAGCGAATTCCCTAGCTATGTCGTGTGGTTCAGTGAGGATAAGTCCCGATGCACTCTTAAGCTCTGGGACAACCCTCTGTGCCTTCTCTTTTTTATCTAGCCAGGCTATAAGCTTACCCGCTTTATCACCCTGATCATATATGCGTCCGTCCCTATCACGCGCCAAAGTTTGTGCCGCGTCTGTGGCTATAGATTTGTATTCCGCCACTCTCAGCTGCAATTGGTGGGCGAGGTCGTCATCTAGACCGCACCCTGCTCTCTCTTCTAGTCTAGCGATTTCACATTCGATCTCCCTCAGCTGTTTTGCTTTATCTTTCCGTCTACCTGCGACCACTGAGATGGCCTGACCCCTGAGTACTGTCTTGAATGCCTCCCACAAAGTAGCAGGTGAGTCCACAGTGCCCTCGTTGTCGAGGAAATATTGTTCGATGACCCTGCCCAGTGCTGCTCTAGTTTCTGGACCTTTCAGATACCATCGATTGATAGGTGGTATACCCTCAACTCTTTTGTCCCCAATCGTAAGGTGGACCCATATTGGTGAATGGTCAGAGATTCCTCTAGGCAAGTGCCTGATGTCTGTTGTTAGCATGTCTGCCTGCACAGGAGATAGGATATAGTCAATTCTCGAGAGCGTATGATGAGCTCCTGACAGGAATGTGTATTCTTTACTATCCGGATGTCGCTTCCTCCAGAGATCTACAAAGCCGAAGGCGTCAAAGAATGTAGGAAGCCATTGCTGTCCCGGTACTATGTCCCGGGGTGGGTGTCTGTCCAACGCTCCCGAAAGGACGGCGTTGAAGTCGCCCCCAATCACCAGGCGTCCCTCTGGGAGCCCGAGTAGAAAGGTGCCGAGGTCTCTATATGATTGGACTTGCAAGCCAGGTGGAATGTATACCGCCACCAGTACGAGCGTGCGTCCCTCCCATCTCCCTGCAACCGCCACAAAGCGTCCAAGCTGGTCTACCCAGTTTTGCTGAACCTCGAAGGGGAAGTTGTGGCGTAACAGGACCCCTACTCCCCTAGACCCGGTAGTGAACCCTGCATGTGCGACCAGTTTGTAGCCCCACCTGTTGAGTGCTCTACATGTGTTACCTATTAGGTGTGTTTCTTGCAGTAATGCAACATCTGGGGAGTATTGTTTAAGGTGCTGTAACACAATACTTCTTTTAATTTTGTCCCCCAACCCATTGACATTCCAGCTTATAAGTTTAAGACTTTTATCCCAGTGCATGGCTGTTGTGAAAGGAGCTCGTCCCGTACCATTTATGTACCCTGCCTACCATCCGTCGTAAGAACACTCTGAATTTGCATGACAAATAAGAACTCCCCCCTCCTCCAACTCCCCCCCGCCCACCGCCCACCATTTCTCAACAGTAAACTTAGTAACTCCAACGCCCAACCCCCCCTCCCTGCTACCCCGCCACGTAGGTTCCAAACTACCCACATCCCCAACCAGCAGAGTGCCTATCGCCCCAAAGGATGAACAACTGTGTCTTGGGGCAGTGGTCAATGGCCGACCCCAGCCGCCCAAGGCCGTCTCCCCTGTTTCGCAGTAACATAACTGCCAGTCATGGGTATTAGAGCGGCTCTTCCGCTCCCGGGTGTAACTGGTTGTGATAGTACGTGAGGCACCCCACCCACCAATAAATGAGGTGGGTCCCATGTGTGACCACGCATCCCCCAGGCACCCCCAAAGTGCAGCACCAAGGTATATGACCTGTACATAAACCGGCGGGCCCATCTTCCGCCGCCCTTTGGGACAGTACCTCCCAGGTTATACATTACGGTTTTTCGCCATCTGTCCCTGGCGGGTTCACAGAAGTTCTGCTCCCACCGGTTCCGTTATCTTGGCGCATGGCCCGGGCTGCTGGACCTCGATCTCCATGCGCGCACAGTACGGTGTCCCTGATCCATAAGTTCTCCCGTATTCGCTTCCTCACGATGTTCCGGTTCTTTACGTTTCACAGTGGCTCTGGAGCCCTTCCTCTGGTCCGACTTCCCCTCCAGCCAGTTACGGACCTCCTGGGGGTCGGTGAAGAAAAGTGACTTCCCATCCACAAGGATTTTTAACTTCGCCGGGAAGAACATCATATATTTGATCCCGCGCTATCGCAAGGCTGCTTTCACCCCTTCGAATGAGCGCCGCTCCTGCTGTACCTTCAACGTGAAGTCTGGGAAGAACCGAATGTTCGCGTTGTCTAATTTAACGTCTCCCTGGGTCCTGGCTGCCTGCAAGATGGCATCCCGGTCTCTATAGTTCAGGATCTTTGCGATGATAGTTCTGGGAGGCACTCCTGGCCTTGGTTTGGGGACTGGCGCCCTATGTGCCCTTTCTACCGTGAAGAGCGATGATAGTCTGGCAGGCTTGAGGTGATTTAGGATGAGGTTCTCCAGGAAGAGGTCAACGCTCGGGCCCTCCCGTCCCTCCGGGACCCCCACCACTCTAACGTTACTGCGCCGGGCCCTCCCTTCTTGGTCCTCGAGCTTCATCGCCATCTGACGGTGTTGGTGAGTCAAGGCGTTTATTCTCTCCTCCAATCGTTTCGTGGTTGTCTGGAGGTCCGTGACATTTATCTCAGTCTCTTTGACCCGCTCTGTAGTTTTGGTCATATCGGTCCTCATTAGGTTCATTTCAATTGACATTTTGTCCATTTTCGTTTCAAGGGTGGTTCCCAGCCCTTTAATGGCCGCCATGATGGATTGCAGGGACGGCTCGGGCTCCCCCTGCAGCTCTTCCTGCGCGTCGTCGGGTTGCGTCGCCGGCTTGGGAATGGCGTATTTGTCGAGCTTGTTGGACTGCACCGCGGCGCCATTTTTGGGTCTCATAGCTGCAGCGCGTCCGCTGTCACAGCGCCTCCAGCGGCCCGCACCAGCCGTCCCCCGGCGTAGATCTAGGCATGAGGGGCAATCTGAATGCCGGTTCTCCTTCGGTGCCCTCGCGTGTCAGCGTGTTTTTATTTGTCGCAGCTTCTCCCCCAGACACGGCTGCGGTCAATGTTGCCCATTAAATGTGGTGCTGTTCGTCTTGACCCAAGCCCGTTCATGCGGGTCTCTCTGGCTCCGTAAGTTTGCACCCACCGTGCGCGGTCATCCAGATCCGTGCGTTGAGTCCACCAGTCCCCTCCTGGAGGAGTCGCCGCGTTCACCGCAGTGCAGCCCCCGGGAGCCCGGTATCCGCTCTCGCGCCATCCCCAGATCAAGCAGTGATCGCCTCAGTAGGCCCCAACTCTCCCGGTAGCGGTGCCCTCTGGTCTGGATCTCGTCGAGTTATGGGTTGGGCTATGCAGGCCCAGGCCGGGCTCCTGCCGCCGCACTGATCAGCCTAGGCGCCGTCTCCGCTCACACCACGCCGCATAGCCAGAGTCCCAAGGCAGGCACACAGCGGGCACGTACCTCTCCGGACCCCTTCTTGGTCCGCTCACCTCCTCGTCACCGCAAGGGCAGCTCCAGGCACCTCACACAGCTCTCAGGAGGTCCGCCTCACAGCGCGCCGGCAGCAACCGTCGTCCCCCACAGACCCAGTGTACCGCCATACGCCTCGCACTGGGACCTCCGCGCAGTATACGTACTCCGTCCTCCCAGTCAGCCAGCCGTTAGAGTACTTCCCGGGATCCTCCGTTGCGGTGCCATCCAGCGCCCACCTCGCCTGAGGTAGCGGTAGGGAACGTCTGAGAAAGCCCCACGACACCGGCACTCTGTATGGCCTCTCGCGTTCTTCAGCCGGGCCTTCGCGTGATTCTCGCGCACGCACGTAGTTTTCCTGGGCGCGTCCACTCAGAGGTGTCGCCGACGTTGCGCTTCCCCGGCTCTCCCGGGCTTTTTGCTTGGATGTGGCGGTCTTTTCTGGGGTTTTGGGGTTCTGTTTCCCGTCCGACACTGATAGCGCCACTCTACTCCCACTCAGCCGGATTTTTAAGGATTTTACGGGGGTTTAGGGCCCCGGCTACGGCGGAGCAGTCGCGTTAAGCGGCCATCGCTGTCGGCGCCAAGCCACGCCCCCATATGGCAACATTATTTTTGGGCCTTCGCCGCCTCTTCAGGAATCCCAATCTGGTGTGTGATGGCTGACGGAAAGTTTGTGGGGCGGGTGGAAAAGTCTGTGTGAAGGTTATGGGTGTATGTGGGAAAGGTCTACTTGTGAAGAATCTGAGGTCTGTGTATATGAGTGCTGTGCTTTTTATATGTGAGGGGTGTAGTGGAATGTAGAAAAGTGTGTTGGTGTGTGTAAAGGTTGTGAGAGTTTCCACGTAGGATGTGTGTGATATGTGGAAAAGATGTCTGTGTGAAATGTGTCACTCTTATGTGACATGGGTCTGTATGTGTGTGAGAGGCATGTTGGTCTAGGTGGAATGTGGAGGTGTGTGTGTGTTTATAGTGTTGTACTATGTGTTGCAAATGTTTTTGAGGTACGGACAAGCTGTGAATGTTTGGGTATCTGCCTGTGATTTTGGCAGACAAAAAGAGGGGACAAACCACAGAGAAACAAAAACAGAGAGGAGAATACAGGAATTCAAGGAATTTATCGGGGGTGGGTGGATGTTTGGAGAGGGAGCGACGCTGAAGGCCGTGTTGGTGAAATTGTTATGGCGCGTACAGGGTCAACGTCTTTCCACGCACTGGTCGGGCTGCGGGGGTCATGGTGTCTCGGGTGCTACCCATGCTTCAAGCGACCCTTGGCTGTCAGGTATCAGGGAAGGCGCTGCCCATCTCAGAGTCTTGTCGCACCAACCTGAGGAAAGTATGCAGGGGACACTATGAGAGAACAGTGGAAGAAAGGGGAAGAAACGTAAAAACGCACTCTACCAGGGGACGTCAGACATCAACGCACTGACCTGGGAAATGTGGCTTGGAATTATGGGGTAGATAGGGGAGAGCACCGTCCTGCCCTAAGTTCTTTTGGTCAGTCTGTACCTCCTGTGTTTTGTGGAATGGATAGGGTGGTTAGTAAGCGCTATATAAGTAACATTTTAACAGCATGGCAACTATCAACATATGGAGCAGCGTGCTACCCTTTCCCTGAAAGCGTCAGCGGTACGAAGTGCTACATAAATGCATTTTCAATGCAATACCATTTCGCCTATTATCGCATCCCTTCTGTTTTACATGTGAGAAAACAAGGCTCGTGATTAACATGACCACATTTAACAAAGAATGCTTCTCATTGCCTAGTTTGGAGACGCCGAAAGGAATTATCCAGACCTCGGCTGAAAAGAAATTGCACTGAGGTGGGTAGCGGCTTGCTGATAAGTACAGTCACACCTACTGGCAATGGAAACATGCCATTTACAGTGGTGGGAAGCCGCAAGTCTAGGGCGGCAGGCGCTATGTAATGAACACTGCTCAGTGATGTATTTTTCTAATCATTAACAACGGAACCGCAAAAGAGCCATACTTACTGCACAAGAGCGTGTTTGCTGAGCAGAGGCGCCAACCGTGCGGAGGCAGGCGTAATTTAATGAACACTGCTCAGTGACGTATTTTTCTTATTATTAACAACAGAGCCACGAAAGAGCCATACTTACTGCACAAGCGCGTGTTTGATGAGCAGAGGCGCCATCCTGCGCGCCGGAGTGGCCGTGCGGCGGCTGGCGCTATGTAATGAAAACTGCTCAGTGACGTATTTTTGTTATTATTAACAACGGAGCTGCAAAAGAGCCATACTTACTGCACAAGAGCGTGTTTGCTGAGCAGAGGCACCATCCCGCGCGCCGCTGTGGCTGTGCATATTAAATGTATGCACAAACCAGGCGCCATGGCAAAAAACATACAACAAATTAGTCCCTACATTCAAAGATAACGGCCTGCAGCGTAAGTTCACTGTAGTTGGTCTATGTTGCTTCCTCCAGAAACGGAGGAAAACGGAAGTGACCTATCGATCCACTAGCCAACAATGAGTGAGATAAGAAGAGCAATGCCAGATTTCACCAATGGCAAGCGACAAAACAAAGAGAAACGCAATGGGTGGAGTTTCACTAGTAATACTGATTACTTGAGGCCTCAGAGAGGCAGCGCATGCGCTGCATATGCAAGACCTAAAAAAGGAAAAAAAGAATCACCGACAGAGGGCAACATTGATGGGTACATCGATTTATCTTTACTATCCCGGCTTCCCTTATGTTGACAATAATCTTAGCCTCTGCCCCATAATAAAACTTCTTGAGCTATTTTACAAATTGTGCCTGGAGTCTGAATTTCTCCAGAATATAAAGTAACGCTTGTCAGTTTACTACATCAAAGGCCTTTTCGGCATCCATCATTAAAACTGCTGCCTTCTCTCTGTTAACTGAAAAAATATCTAATGCCTGTATCAAAAAATGATTATTTGCAGACCTGGATATTTTAGGCAAAGCCTAATCTGGTCCTGATGAATCATCAATTGGGACCGTGAAGTAACAAGCTCTGGCCAAATTTTCATAAATAATTTATAATCGGAGTTTAACAAGCTTATTGGGTGATATGAATTAGTGTTGGCAGAATTTTTGTCCTTTTTATGAAAACTGACAACTATGGACTCTTTCAATGTTTTTGGGATCACCGGCCCCTCCTTAATTTGATAAAAAAAGTAGAAGCTCATTTGCGAAGGTTTTATAAACTTCCATAGGGATGCCGTTGCCCTTACTGGCTTTGCCATTTGCTATGTTTTTAAGGGCAGTAGCCACTTCTGGGAGCTCTATTTTCTTAACCAATGCACTTTTTTGGGGCTTGAGGAAATTGTGGTAGCTGTAATGAAGAGAAATTTTGCTCTAATCTTATCCAAGGGACTTGTCTCAGTTTCTTTGTATATACTCCTATAATGCCGAAACAATACTTTGGCTATGCCCTCTGTCTTAACCTCCATATCACCAGTAGCAGGATTCACGATTTTATTTATTGTTTGCTTATTCTTTTTGGTTTTGGTTGACCATGCCAGGTATTTCCCTATCTGTTGGCTTTCCTTGTAGAGCGTCTGGTGGAAAGCTCAACTACCAGAAATGTATTCTAACACAAAAAAGTCTCTAAGCTCTTGGTTTGCCTTCTCTATCTGTTCTTCCTTTAATAGACGCTCTGCTAAACAAGTAGGTCCGCCGACAAAACCCAAACGTTCCCCCATAGCGTTATCCTTTGCTACTTGGAGATCCTGCATTTTCCCAAGGTTTTCCCTACTTAACGTAGCCTTATATGATATGACCTCCCCCCCAAAGGCTGCTTTAAATGCTTCCCGCACAGTTTATCAAAAAAAAATCCGGAATGAAAAACCATCATAATATTTAACCAAATCTGATCTGAGAGAAAGGATTTATCGAATTGCCATCTTGATCTCTTTTGCTGCAAGGACTCTAGGATTACTGGTAGAGAAATTCTTGAATGATCCAAAAAGGAATTTGCCAATATTTCAATGGAGCCTCTTTTCAAAGTATCCGAAAGAAAGAAGAAATCTAGTCGCGAGGCAAGTGTATTGCGAAAACGCAGGATGATCTTACCCGCCAATGGTCACCCAGCGCAAAATCCTGAGTGATTATTTTAAATAGCTTCGCTGTTTAAGGCTTCAGCAGTTTTTTTAGACTTATTAGAGGTATTA
This sequence comes from Triturus cristatus, assembly GCF_964204655.1. Lineage (NCBI taxonomy): Eukaryota > Metazoa > Chordata > Amphibia > Caudata > Salamandridae > Triturus > Triturus cristatus. The sequence goes on along the minus strand of NC_140583.1, from coordinate 397,619,435 downwards.
CTTCTCAAGTCTTGTATGTAATTGAAATCTCCTCCTGCTAGTGGCCCCTCCCCTTGCATTACCCGTTTATAAATGTGTTCCAATGACTTGGTTTCATCTGAGACAGGCCCATAATAATTCAGCAGGTTCAGAACACTGCCTGTTACAATGACCTTTACCCAGATCCACCTACCGTTACTATCCCTTATTACTTCTTTTATCTGCCAATCAACTGACTTGGAGAATTCAATTGCAACAACCCTCTTTGCTAGTCCTGAAGAGGCTAAATATGATAACAAATATTTTCCCAGAATCCATACGTTAGGGATATTACTCTTCAAATGGGTTTTGTGCAAAAATATTACCTTAGGGTTAAATGGGATTAACTATTTCCGCTTGTTCACCAAGCCATTCACATTACAAGTGATGATTTTAATATGTTGTAGCACTTTCACCCTAATCAACCAGACCTCCCATCTTTGAAACCCCTAAAAAACAAAGAACTCCCTCCTGCTGCATTCCAATTATATTTTCACTTACTAAGATACTCCCCTCTTGTATCCTGCTGTTTTTCACTGCCTGCACCCCCTGCCCTCCACCCTCTAATTTGGGGATGACCCACCTTCCCCCTCGATGTTCCCTACCTGCAACTGGTGCCCTGATTCTGGACCTGGCACCCCTAGTGTGATGCCCCCTTGCTTCCCAAAAAAACCGGGGAAAAAACTCCTCCTCCCACAAGAAAAGCTATGCTTTTCAAATCTTGGACAACAAGGTCTGGGCTTCTTCAACCGTTGCAAACAGATGGAATTGGAAATCAATGAGAGCCTTCAATTTGGACTGCTTGATCAATGAGGCTTGACTCCCCCCAGTATTTTGAAATCCCTGATCAGACCTTGAAAGGTTCTTCGGCAACGTGCCTCCGTGACAAATCAGAAAACACCCTCTTGTAGACATTTGCAGCAATAGCAAACGATTTCTTATAAATTGCCGTATCTAGAATCCGTTCCTTAATACTGAAGTCAGAAAAGTTAACCAACATCATACATGTGTATTTTGCATCAGCTGGCTGAGGAGCTGGTACCCTGTGTACCCTCAAAATTGTCAAATCAGCTGGTGCATCGGATAGAATGTACTTTTTGACCAATTACTCAATGAACTGCGGACCACTCTGAATGGTCCCTTGAACCTTGCTACTCTCCGGGACCCTGATAAATTGAAGAATATAACAAACCCTGAATGATTCGCCATCTCTTCATCCTTGCTCTCTAGCTGATAATCCTTTTTTGCTCATTCATGATGCCTTTATTAAATTACATGAATTTATCCTCTAAGTTTGAGATTTTCTGCTCGGCTTCTTGGTTCCATTTCGGTACCTGCACAAAGCTCTTGGCCAGTCCTTGATGCAAAGTTTTGTTCCCCTGAACCTGTTGGTGCTTCAGATCATGAATTTCAGCCAAAATAGCCTCTAACAACAATTTCAATGATTCTGGTTGCTGAGCAGAAAACCGGTTGCCATATTCAAATCCATTATTAACCTGCTGATCCAGGGACGGAGAGACGGAATCCTCAGGAGCTGCGCCTTCCCTCTTAGTTTTTTGCTTTGAGCTTGCGATGCCACACTTACTTGAATATGTAGGCGTAAGATTTGTCCAACACCTGGGAATCTTCACCTGATAGCGCCCACCACAATCTTTCTGGTCCACTTTTTTCATCACAAATTTTATTGCATTTAGTAATAACATATTAATGTCATGTCATTTCACCAAGGTCTAATAGGCAATGTGAAAACAACAGTTGATGGACAGAATACAGAACAATGTCATACATTCACCCCAGTACAGAGATCTGGGCCTACATCCATCGTGTCTTTTGCTAATAGGCAATGTGTACAGAAAAAAAATTATGTCACATGTATTACAGAACAGTATCAAGTATCAAGCATCTATTCAGAAATACAGTGTGTCACAGATTGATGTAATTCCAACAAAAACCACCCACCCTACCAAACAACTAGACAATGTCACCCATCTATGATTCTCAGCACAGTAGAGTTTGAAGCAACAACCAAGTGTGGAGGCAATGGAGTGTGGCCCGTGTGTCTGCAGTGGTGTGAAGAAGTATTGAATTACAACTTGTGCCCCATCAGCACAGGATAATAATTATTGTGCGCTGTGGAGCCCAAGAAGGGTGCAGTGTTCGCCTTTCTGCGTAGTAAGAGAGGACACAGGGGGTGCAACCTTATAAGTAAGATATCTGTTGTATGTGTGTCTGACCAATCAGCATACAACTCCTCTTCAGAGACCTCATCTTGTAAGCTAAACCTTTCCAGGAGGGTGTTCCATTCAAGTGAGATGAGTGTCCAGCTCAGTCCACTAAATTCCTCCCGTCTTATTGCACTACCTCTGCCTCTCCCCAGTGTATGACCTCCTGCCATGAAATCACCTGTAGAGACTTCGTGGATTTCCAGCATCTGGTTATCAGTCATTTTGCTGGTAATAGGGCCAAATCAATAAAAAGTATTGCCTTGGTCTGGGATATGGCCTTAAAGACAGTGTTCTGGGATATCTCAGGGCGTAATATCCGTCAGTTCTACTAAGGTCGTGGATATTTCGGTCCAACAAGCTGTCAATGAAGGGCATGACCAAAGCATGTGCAGGAGATTGGCATCAGCTGTAAGACAGCAAGTATATGTTGCGGATGCTGATGGAAAACATTTGGCTGACTCTGTGTGGAGTTAGGTATGCTCTGTGTAAAACGGGGGGAATTAGATTAATTTTAATCTTGAGTTACAAGAGACTTGCGGGATATGCAAACAGAGCAGCCCAATCCTTATCCAAACATTTACGTAAAAGATCCTCTTCCCATCCCGCTTTTAAGGATGAGAGCAATATCAAGAGGCGGGTTTGGAACCTATGGTAGAGCCAACGCACCAGGTGTCTGCCATGTCCCAGTGTGTGTAACGCACAATGTGGTCCATGTGTCTCCGGTTCCCTCCCTTTAGGTACCCAGTGTCATTGCACATATCGCAGGATGCTAGCGAGTGTGAGAAAAGTCTTCAGGTACCCCATGTGCATGTACAAAGTCCCCATGTGCGAGCAGCAATCCATCTTGGAATAATGAGCACACTGCCGTCACCCCCTCCCACTCCCATGGGCTGAGCCTACATGCCGTCAGAGTGCCCGAGGACGTGGGTAGGGCCGCATAGTGGTATAGTCTGGGCATATGGAAAAATAGAACACATGTAAGTCCCCGCCATCTTCCAGTACGTCAGAGCTATGCGCAGTAAAAGGGAATTCGTCGGGGGCACCATCGCGCCCAGGCATACGAGTTGATGGAGATGACCCCGCCCAATCCTTTCCGTGCTATACCTGATCTCCATCAGGTCCTGGGCGGCCAGCGAATAAGACACCCACTGCAGCTCCCCAGCCTGGCAGAATGATTTAAAGTCAGGGGCTCCCAGCCCACTCCCATCGGTTGGTAACTGTAGTATGCCAATGCTGACCCTATGGCGCCCTTTTCCCCATGCGAGCTCTACTAACATGATGTTCAACAGCCTGAACACCCAATCCGGTACTACCAATGGTAGGTTGACAAAATGATAGAGCAGGTGAGGCAGTATGGCCATCTTTGCTTGTGCTAGGCGCCCAGCTACTGGCGGAAGTAATGTGATCCAGAATGCGATCTGTGAGCACAACGGGTTGATTGTAAGGACCAGGTTGCCCTCGAGTAAATCCTGCGTTTCTCTAAATATTTGAATCTCTAAAAACCGGAATTTATGTGTATGAGAATGTGCCATCTTTCTGCATGGTACGCCCCCACTTTTTGCTGAATTGCTGATGTTTTTGACTGAGTGTGCCCTGGGCTCCTGCTAATCAGGTACTGAGGGCCAATGTTCCTTCCCTAAAACTGCATTGAAGCCTAAACCCAATTGGCATCCCTGGCCACAGGTGGGTCCCTGGTAAATGGTACCACAGGCCAGGGCACTGTGACCAGGGAAGGCCCCTAAGGGCTGCAGCACTTATTGTGCCACCCTTAGAGGCCCTGCACCTTTTCACACACACACTGCCTTTGCAGGCTGCGTGTCTTGCAGAATAAAGTGAAGACTCCACATGACACAGATCCGTGTGCCATGTCCACAGCCTACTGCCCTGGCCTAGATCAGCCACCCCTACAGCTGGGTGTACTATGCCAGTGGTGAGGGTACAGGTGCATTGACCCCAGCACCCCTACAGTGCTCAAGTCCATTCTTGGGCATTGTAAGTGCAGTGCTGCCATTAAGAGTATATGGTGCTGGGTGTTTGTCATTACGAACTCCACAGTAACAGACTACAGGAGGTAGCCCATAAACCCTAAAGAGACCAGGGCAATAATCTGCAACAAACAACAATGTCTCAAGGGTATCGTTTCAAAGGACAATTATACATTTATGTGTAATGACACAGTTAATTATACAGGACTGAATCCATAAGGGAAAGAAACCAGGGAAACATTTCATGTAAATGTAGTGTACATTTCATGTAGTAAACATGTTGGACATATTAACTTCATATGTTCAAGCACATGGGTCAGTAGCACTGCGTTACATTTAATGGCATGTAACCACCAAAATACTGTGCACAAGTGCTCGTGAAGTGTAGTGACGGCGCAAGTGACACATGACGCGGTATTAACAGTGAGAGTGATGGGCGCAACAGCAAGTGAGATAAAACCACGATGTACATATTCAGGATACCGCGACAGTAAATGACAAGAAAAATCAATTTTAAATGTGTAGGGTAACCGTGGGTGGGGGCGCCAAGAATTCCACTGTGGGAGTCGACGGCGTTTCGGCCTGCAAAAGTCTTAGGCCATCATCAGGACCCGGTTACATTAGTTCAATTGCAGTGTCTAAATAACCAGGAGGGATTAGTCCAAGAAGTGGTAAAGCACTCGGTTGGCTTGGGACGTTGAAATTGCTACTGAAGAGCTTCAATTGCAACGGTATTGAATATCCGGACGAATGACACCAATCAGCATTAGAGTCTTTCAGGAACTAATCACAAGCGGCCGGCAGAAGTCTGACTAATCCCTCCTGGAGGTACCCACCTCCACCACTTCCTAGGGAAGAAAGGGACCCTGTACCCTTACTTCCAAGAGTAAACCTCTGGGGACCTAGATGCCACACAGGTGGCTAAGGTTCTGGTGAGGACATTGAGGACAGCCTCAATGAGGAGGACAGCCTTTTAGCAAGGCGGGTCAAAAGACTGGATCTAGAGTCCAGACTCATGGCTCTAGAGAGAAAAAGAAAGGAGATTGGATTAGCACCCATCAATGGTGTCAGCAATCCAAATAATAAGGATAAATAGCAATCTTGTGATCCTAAAATCCCCAAAGGGATTGTCCCTAAATCTGAGGAGGGTGATGACATCATTAAATGGTTCACAGCCTTTGAGAGGGCTTGTGACATGAGAAAGGTGAAGAAACCTCTCTGGGGGGCAATCCTGTGGGAACTGTTCTCTGGTAACTTGGTAACTACAGAGACAGACTCCTGACCCTCTCTGGGCAAGATGCTGGGTCTTCTGATCTCACGAAGAGAACTCTGAATGAGGGATTTGGACTCACAACTGAGGAGTACAGAATTAGATTCAGGGGGGCTCACAAAACCCAAAACCAGTCTTGGATTGATTTTGTAGACTACTCAGTAAAGACAGTAGATGGGTGGTTAACTGGACACAATGTGCATGAATTTACTGGAATTTACAACTTGTTTATGAAGGAACATATTTTAAGTAATTGCACGAATGGAAAATTACATCAGTGTTAGAAATGGGGGTCTCTAGTTGGCAGAGGTATTTACCTTTGACCAAGTAGGAACCCTTGCTTCTAGTCAGGGAAAGGGGTCTACACTCCTGGATAACCCCTGCTCACCCCCTTGGTAGCTTGGCACGAGCAGACAGGCTTATCTCAGAGGCAGTGTGTAAAGCATTTGTGAACACATACAGTAATACAGTGAAAACACTACAAATGGACAACACACCAGTTTAGAAAAATAAGTAATCTTTACTAGACTTAACACAAGACCAAACGAAAAAAATCCACAATACTGTAATCAAAAATAGACTTTAAAATGGTAGAAATAGCTTATTTCACTGTAGATGGTAAATGCGACACTTTACTCTCAAAGTACCTGGGTTGCGTCACGCATTACAAACAAAAGGGTCGCAGGGAAGTTGATGCGCCATTCCTTACACTCAAGGGAGTGGATGCGCTGGTTCCTTACTGCAGTGCAGGGGGGGAGATGCGTTGCTTCCTCACTGTGTGGGGAGTTGATGCGTCGTTTCTTTCTGTGGCCTGATGACGATGTGACAAGATGGCGCCTTGATGCGATGTGACGATCCGGTGTGATGCGGCAAAATGGCGTCTTGAATGCGATGCGACGTTGGATGCGATGCGCGCACGCCCAACGGCCGTGCGGCGAACTCGGTAACTTCTGAGCCGCGACAGGCCCTGCGACACGCTTCTTCGGTGATTCCACGGCAATTTTTGCGGCGGCAACACGCTTCTCCGGTAATGCGACATGCTGCATCAGTGATGCGGCGGTGAACAGCAGCAGCGGCGACACGCTTCTTCGGCGATACGACGGCATCTGCTTCAGCGGCGACACACTTCTCCTCGCAGCGTCGCGCTTCCAGCTCTCATCGACACGCAGTCTTCTCAGAAGGCCCAAGCAATAGTAGGCACCTCTCTGCAGGTAGAATTTCCAGCAAGGGAATTCAGGGGAGCTGGTGGTGAAGTCTTGTATCCTTGAGACTTCAGGCAGGAGGCAAGCACACTTCAAGCCCTTGGAGATTCTTCTTCAAGATGATTAAAAGTTCCAAAGTCCTCTTCTTTTTTCCTTGGCAAATAAAGTAACCACTGCAGGCCAACCCCAGAAATAGCAAAGCACAGGGGCAGTCACCTCCTTCAGTTTTCTTGGTTCTTCTCTTTGGCAAAGGTTTGTCTTAATTCCCAGAAGTGATCAAAATTTCTGGGGTCTGGGCCTCACTATTTATACTGCAAAATCCTTTGTCCTCTGAAGGCACAGGGTGCCTGTGCCCTGCCAAAACCAGTTCTGTGCAGCTTCCTGGCAGGAGGTGGAGACAGCATTGTTGAAAGCAGACCTGGCCCAGGTAGCTGAAAGGAAATCTCCTCCCCCCTACTCTCTATTCTATGAAGGCTCAGGTCAATGAAAGGAAATCTCCACCCCCTGCTCTCTATTCTATGAGGGCTCAGGTTGGTGAAAGGAAATCTCCTCCCCTACTCTCTATTCAATGCAGGTCCCATTCAGCCCAGTCCTGACACATCAGACTGCTGGAGCCAAGACCCTCCTTAGTCCCCTGTCACTCACAAACCAGATATGGAATACACAGACCTAGCAGAGGCATGCTGGATGGTTAGGCAAGAAACTACCTACTTTCTAAAAGTGGTATTTTCAAACACAGAATGTAAAAATCACCTACACTAAAAGATGTGTTTTAACATTCTGAGATTAAGGCATTTCTAAACTTTATGCTCCATTCTTATTCCCTGGGTCAGTTAGGATTATAAAATGTTATAATCAAACTGCCCATTCTGGCCTATGGCAACAGATAGCCTTGCAATAGTGAAAAACGAAATGGGCTGTAATTCACTATCAGGACATGCCACACATACCAGGACATGTCCTACCTTTTACAAACAATGCACCCTGCCCTTGGGCCTCTCTTAGGGGTGTCTGATATGTAGAAAAGGGAAGATTTAGGGACTGGCAAGTGTGTGCACTTGCCAAGTCAACATGGCAATCCCAGACGGCACACAGGCTCTGCAATGGCAGGCCTGAGCCATAGTTTACAAGCTGCTTCTATGGGTGGCACAACCCGTGCTGCAAGCCCACCAGCAGCATTTGATTTACAGGCCCTGGGCACACATGGTGCAATGTACTAGGGTCTGACAAGTAAATCAAATAAGCCAATCATGGAGTCACTAATCCATAACACAATTTACCAAAGAGAGCATATGCTGTTTAGCACTGATCAGCAGTGACAAAGTGCCCAGAGTCATAAAACCACCAACAACAGGTCAGAAAAAATACAGGAGGAAGGCAAAACGTTCAGGGATGACACTGCAAAAAGGGCCAAGTCCAACAATCAGCATTTGGTAGACCTAGGTCTAATTTCTCCCCAAGAATTGGGAAAGAAGGCAGGCCACTGGGTCAAGACTAGAGTGGTTTCAACAAAAAAGTACTGGCACACTGTAGCAAAACTTCCTTGTTATTCTGGACTAGGTAGGAGGAAGTGTGCTTTATCACAAACCTCCAACACTCATTTATATTGTATGGAGACAGCCCATCCAGAATGCTACAAATTTAAAAAGTTAAGTAGATAAGAAAAGTCAGAAGAAAGGAGAATGTGCAGTCAGTCCACAAAAAGATACACTCTACAGAAACCCTCAATCGTAACGAGGTGAAAAAATGTGTAGAGAGAGAGAGAGTACCTCACGTGCGCACCACCAGAGGAGCTACTGGTTGGTTCTCACCAGCTTGCCCACGTTTATTTCATCATCGGTCACTCTCTCTCAAGAAAAAAGTGTGCAGTGTCCAGTGGAAAAACACATAACACAAGACAGTGTAGTGTGAAAAACAAAGAAACACATAAATTGTGCAGACAACGACAGTAAAAAATGGTGAGGGTATATAGACTCACAAATGGTTGTTTTATTCTGGTTAGGAGTCTATCACCCTGTTTAAAAACACAGCATGTTGCATACCTTAATAATGACGGCCAACATGTTTCATTGCCAATAAAATTTGTGGCAAATTCATCAGGGCAAGAAGGGGTCAAGGATCACCTTCTCTGGACACACACCTTTAAAAGGACTGACAAACACAAACAGACAAACATACAGCATAATCAGTACGGAGAGGGATGAGTTCACTGACCATCCTGAAGATGGTGATGGTAACAAGCTTTAATTCATTACCTAGTTGGGGCTATGGGCCCACATACCAGCCACCAACCAGTCGCAGGGGCGTTCTAAACTTTTTACTATCGCCTTCCTGCTCGGTAAAGCACGACCGTCGTTGGTGCCTGCACCTGTGGAAAAAATGTATAGACCATCTATACCTGATTTAATCCGGCAAACTCTCTGTGTGTTTACTCTTCCTCGATCTCTAAAAGATCATTCACCTCGCTGTTTGGTAGTTCTACTCCATCATTTGTCCTTACAACAACTAACCCATTAAAATCTGATGTGTCACATCAGCACAACTCGTTACCAATACCGTTTCCACAGCTCGACTGACTTCAAAGATCACAACCGTCTTATTCATACCATGCTTTAAAAATGTGAAAAACCATGGTATTTACGTACCGCAACAGCCATGCAACAACCGAAAGTGCAAACAGCGTTTTTAGTAGCTCATCCACCCCCGGCTTACCCTGTCCCTTGTACAACCAGGCGGTACCTCAACACTGGAGCAGCTAAACGCGCGACTGTGTCTATTTTCAAAGTGTGGCTCTGGCGTCATCTCGCGAGACTACGCGAGTCCCCGGGTTGTATCGATCTACACTGGGGAATGCCGCGGCCATTTTGAAGTGGTACAGAATCCCGATCTAAAGCCATTTCGAAATCAAATGGAACAAACTAATCTGGCTACAGAGTAGTAGGTGATTATGCCATCTTGTTTAGATCATGAGCCCGAATCCATCAGGGTAGCATCCCATATGTGGAGGGCGTGATCCTAATCCAAACCAGTCTACAAGCAAATCTCTTCTGAAAAAGGACCAACATGGCAGCCATTTTGCCAGAGGTCGATGTAGTGTGTAATAAAAGGGAGTCAGTCCACGATTGATAACATTTGGGACGAATCAGGGAAAAATTAGGGAAAAATTAGGAAGCCTCCAGAATGCATAGTGGAGCGCATATGTGCACCATGAACATTATACATACAGCGCCCCCACCAATAACGCCAGGGAGAAACTAAACCCATGGCCCGTGTGTCACCCGGTGTGCACACCGGGGAGCAGGTGAATCTCAACCAGATCATTAGGGAACATGCGACTTCACTTTACAAGGGCTATACTACATTAAAAAAGGTACATCAAGGGTGAGTGGAGGTAGTATGTTCATAATTACATGATGTAGTACTCAGCTTGTTAATAACCACCTTGTTCCACTCAATTTGGTCATTAAGACCAATGGTGTCCCCCTTCTCAGTAAAGATCCAGCGGGCCTCCTTCACGGCCAGTCTCTTATCAATATCGCCCATGTCGCCCCAAACTTTCTCCAGAACAACCCACTTTAAAGATCTAAATTGATGTTGCTGGTCTTTATAGTGTTGAACCAGTCGTGTAGTGAGCTTGCCAGCCCTAATCGTGCTCAGATGTTCCTGTATGCGTACCTTGACCTTTCTAGATGTAAGACCAATGTAATGTAGTCCACATGGACATGTCAGTCTGTAAATTACATGGCAAGTATTACAATTGGTAAACTGACGGAGAGACCAGGTCCTCCCACTACCTAGTGTGATCTCAGTTGTTTTCTCCGTCAGTTCGCATACGGAACAGCTCCCACAGGGATAGTGTCCTGGAAGTAGACTTACGTTCTTCTGAACATGGGCAGGTCTTGTATGCACCAGTCTATCCTTAAGGTTTTGAGTCCTTTTAAATGCGAATCTGGGCTGGGGCATCTGAAAGTCACTGGTGGATAACAATGACCAATGTCGCTTGATTATTTGTCTGATCTTATTAGACAACGGGTCAAATGTAAGAACCACTGGCAAACTCTCCTTGGCTTCCTTTTTGTTCCTCTCCAGCAATGCCTCCCTAGGTGTATTGTGCGCCCTTTTGCGGGCTCTGGTGATGATTTTCTTAGGGTACGCACGTTGTTCCAATTTCATGCTCAACACCTCTGATTGATGTAAATAATCAGATGTAGAGGAACAGTTTCTGCGGTATCTCAGAAACTGACCAACTGGGAGGTTGTCCCTCAGAGCTCTGGGGTGGTACGACTGGTAGTGTAATAAGGAGTTTTTATCAGTGGGCTTGTGATGAACGCTGGTACTGAGTTTATCATTCACCACAGTGATATCAAGGTCGAGGTATGTGGCCGCCTCCCTACTAAACTGCCAGGTAAATTTTAAACAGCTGTCAAGTGAATTCAGCCATTCCAGAAACTCGCAGAGATGTTGTTGAGTGCCCCTCCAGATACATAGAACATCATCTATATATCTCTTCCAGAGGCAGATGTGCCCCTGGAAGGGATTAGAGGGGTGGTCAAGGTAGTGTTCCTCGAATTGGCCGACGTAAATACACGCCAAGCTCGGCGCAAATGTAGCGCCCATCGATGTCCCCGAGATCTGTAAATACAGGGCATCCTTGTGACAGAAATAATTACGGGTGAGGGCCAACTCCACACATTGCATGACAAAGGACTGGGGAGTGTCGTAAAACCACTCCTGGGCCCCCAGGGCGCGAGCTGCTGCCACCAGCGTCGCGTCCTGGGGGATGCTAGTATACAAGGACTCGATGTCGATGGTCACAAGTAACTGCTGGGAGGGATCAAAGTCCATTTCATTGATGATGTTGAGGATATCGGTAGTATCCTGCACATAAGACCGTTGGGTGATAACAGATTCCCTGAGGAAGAAATCAGAGAACTGGGAAAGGGGCTCCAATACCGAGGCGATGCCCGACACAATGGGACGGCCAGGGGGTGGACGCTGGGCCTTATGAATCTTCGGCAGAATATAGAATGCCGGTGTCCTGGGGTTGATGTTGACGAGGAACTCCGCCTCTTTCGCAGTGATCCACTTCTTCTCCCGCGCCTGTGCCACAATGATGGTGATCTGTTGTAGCAGTTCAGCCGTGGGATCACGTGCAAGAGGACGGTAGTTCCTCCTGTCGCTCAACAACCTCAGAACTTCCGCCTCATAGTCGCTGGTATTCATAAGAACCACAGCGCCCCCTTTATCAGCAGATTTGATGGTGAGTGCAGTGTTATCTTGCAAGGATTTGACTGCAGCCCAATCTAATCTGCTCATGTTGTTATAGGTGTTGGCCTGTTCTGATTCCTCCAGAAGTCTGATCTCATTCAGGACCTTGTTCTCAAAAACTACCACCTCAGGACCAACTGAAGATAATGGTGGACAAAACTGGGAGGGACGGTGTAAATCCGTGGAAAAAACTGAAGCAGGAGTCTGTTCTTTATTTGCAAAGAATTTTTTGATCTTGATTTTTCTCACCATTTCATGGAGTTCGGTCCGGCATCTAAAAGAGTCATGTTTGGGGGTTGGAACATACCCAAGGCCGCGGTTCAGTACTTTCAATTGACCTGCTGTAAGTTCATGTCCTGAAAGGTTCACAACAATGTTGTTCACATCTACATCGGGGCTCGACCTCGGCTGCGAGTTTGGCGCGGGGAGAACATCTGCCAGTTCTGAGACTGGTTCTGTCTGGCTCTGCCCCGTCCCCTGTGACCTCCCCCTCTGTTGCCTTGTTGAGCCTGGCTCAAAAAAAGAACGCATCAGGGAGCCAAGTTCTTGATTGGCCTGTGGTTCTAAATTGAATCTGACCTTCCCCTGGGCTGTAGGTGGAGCTGCCTCATCGTCCTCGCTAGAGGTGTTATCAAAGGTCCAATTACCAGGTGTTCTCCTAGGCTGTTGACGCCCCCCTCTCTGATATCTAGATGGAGGAATACTCTCACTGCTCGCCTGATAGTGTTTATCATCCACATAAGGGAAAGCCCACTCATGTGTGTACCTCTCTAGGTTTCTTTTGAGTCCCTTAATTTTCTGATTGACCATATAGTTTTTATATTCGGTCAAGTCCTCTTGGATTCTTTGTAAATGATCCTTTGTATCAGTGAGTGTTGTGTCATTTTTTATTACCTCCTCTAGATCAAGAATCTCCTTCAATAGGGCGTCACTCAACCTTTTTGCCGTCTGGATGATTAAGATGAGCCAATCCCGGGTACATTTATTAGCGATGTAACTCCAATCGACCCGGAATTGCTTATCTTCTAGAAAGATCCTTGGTTCAATCCTGACCAATAAACTAGCAGGAGCAGCCCCTGCCCGATAGTATTCGTTCATTAGGGCCCCGTGTAATGCAACCCTCACCTGCCTTTTCTTTAAGCCACTTAACTTCTCCCATTCCTCTCTGGCAGAAAGTGTACTTGATAGGGATGAATCAGGAAAAAGTGACGGGCCAGACAAGATGGCCGCAATCTGGTCATCCGTGAAAGCCAGACAATTTCGATCCATTCTTAACACAATAAGCTCCCCTCGATCAAGAAGTCTAAAGGAAGAAAAGAGAGAGAGAGAAAGAGATCCTCTTAGTGGTAACGCCCCTTAAGGCAAAACCAGAAATGAGTAAAGGGAGTTTTTCACAGTTGCAAGCACCAACAAAGACCAGCAGTGGACATATACTGCGGTCTACAGTGAGTGAGCACAATCCCAGGCCAGAAACAAATCAGCTGATGTTGACAGGAATTTTTTTTAAAAAACATATAGTGTAAGCTCTCACGGCTGATCCGCCGTTCAACGTATTCAATCACAAAAGGAGCTAGAGAGGGAAAAAACGTGCCAGAACGCCCTCCAATCAACAATAGTTTCAACAAAAAAGTACTGGCACACTGTAGCAAAACTTCCTTGTTAGTCTGGACTAGGTAGGAGGAAGTGTGCTTTATCACAAACCTCCAACACTCATTTATATTGTATGGAGACAGCCCATCCAGAATGCTACAAATGACTCCCTTTTATTACACACTACATCGACCTCTGGCAAAATGGCTGCCATGTTGGTCCTTTTTCAGAAGAGATTTGCTTGTAGACTGGTTTGGATTAGGATCACGCCCTCCACATATGGGATGCTACCCTGATGGATTCGGGCTCATGATCTAAACAAGATGGCATAATCACCTACTACTCTGTAGCCAGATTAGTTTGTTCCATTTGATTTCGAAATGGCTTTAAATCGGGATTCTGTACCACTTCAAAATGGCCGCGGCATTCCCCAGTGTAGATCGATACAACCCGGGGACTCGCGTAGTCTCGCGAGATGACGCCAGAGCCACACTTTGAAAATAGACACAGTCGCGCGTTTAGCTGCTCCAGTGTTGAGGTACCGCCTGGTTGTACAAGGGACAGGGTAAGCCGGGGGTGGATGAGCTACTAAAAACGCTGTTTGCACTTTCGGTTGTTGCGTGGCTGTTGCGGTACGTAAATACCATGGTTTTTCACATTTTTAAAGCATGGTATGAATAAGACGGTTGTGATCTTTGAAGTCAGTCGAGCTGTGGAAACGGTATTGGTAACGAGTTGTGCTGATGTGACACATCAGATTTTAATGGGTTAGTTGTTGTAAGGACAAATGATGGAGTAGAACTACCAAACAGCGAGGTGAATGATCTTTTAGAGATCGAGGAAGAGTAAACACACAGAGAGTTTGCCGGATTAAATCAGGTATAGATGGTCTATACATTTTTTCCACAGGTGCAGGCACCAACGACGGTCGTGCTTTGCCGAGCAGGAAGGCGATAGTAAAAAGTTTAGAACGCCCCTGCGACTGGTTGGTGGCTGGTATGTGGGCCCATAGCCCCAACTAGGTAATGAATTAAAGCTTGTTACCATCACCATCTTCAGGATGGTCAGTGAACTCATCCCTCTCCGTACTGATTATGCTGTATGTTTGTCTGTTTGTGTTTGTCAGTCCTTTTAAAGGTGTGTGTCCAGAGAAGGTGATCCTTGATGCCCTGATGAATTTGCCACAAATTTTATTGGCAATGAAACATGTTGGCCGTCATTATTAAGGTATGCAACATGCTGTGTTTTTAAACAGGGTGATAGACTCCTAACCAGAATAAAACAACCATTTGTGAGTCTATATACCCTCACCATTTTTTACTGTCGTTGTCTGCACAATTTATGTGTTTCTTTGTTTTTCACACTACACTGTCTTGTGTTATGTGTTTTTCCACTGGACACTGCACACTTTTTTCTTGAGAGAGAGTGACCGATGATGAAATAAACGTGGGCAAGCTGGTGAGAACCAACCAGTAGCTCCTCTGGTGGGGCGCACGTGAGGTACTCTCTCTCTCTACACATTTTTTCACCTCGTTACGATTGAGGGTTTCTGTAGAGTGTATCTTTTTGTGGACTGACTGCACATTCTCCTTTCTTCTGACTTTTCTTATCTACTTAACTTTTTAAATTTGTAGCATTCTGGATGGGCTGTCTCCATACAATATAAATGAGTGTTGGAGGTTTGTGATAAAGCACACTTCCTCCTACCTAGTCCAGAATAACAAGGAAGTTTTGCTACAGTGTGCCAGTACTTTTTTGTTGAAACTATTGTTGATTGGAGGGCGTTCTGGCACGTTTTTTCCCTCTCTAGCTCCTTTTGTGATTAAATCAAGACTAGAGTGACCAAGACAACCGCTGGGGTGACCAAAAGAAAGGGGTCACAAAACATCCCCAGGAGAAAGGTGGTGAGAATCCCAAAGATAAAACTTCGGAGTCTTCTAAAGGGCCCCAAACACCTGCACAGGGGGTTGGGTCCCCAAACTCTTCCCAAAATGGACCTAGATATAGGGGGAAGAACTTTGACCCTGCAAATGCCTGGTGTAACAACTGTAGAAAGTTGGGACACTTAACTGGAGGCAATGCTTGCCCTAGCAAAAAAGGCCCCTAGTCCTACAGCTACAGCTACTCCTGGTGTAGCCAGTCTCCAGATGGGATCAACAGTGTGCCCAGAGCAAATCAGGTTGCACACTGAAGCAGTTCTAGTTTCAGAGGGGGAAGTTGAGTTTGCCACTGTAGCTGTGTGGTCACCCATCTTAAAGAAATACTTACAATACCCTTGGATAAATGGAACTAGGATAGAGGCTCCGAGGGATACAGGTTTCAGGATACGCTCCACGGGATCCAGCGGCAGTAGAAAAAAGGTCCACCTCCCGATATCACCAACTCCCCGGTGAAACAAACAGGGTGTTCGAGGGATAAGACGAGGGAAAGGGTAGGGAAGGGAACAGCAGGGGAATTAGAACCTGTAACAAAAAGGAACACAGGCGTGAGACTTTTGCAGAAGAGTCTACTTTCATTACTTCTCGCTATGAGTCGTCTGCTATACCTGGGAATGGGGAATGGTGTCAACCTCCCCACCGAGAGTCTTCAACAGCCTTTGATGCACTCTAGTTCTGCAATGAAATACCACAAACATTAATGGTGTTATACGCCCCCTCCCCCCTTCCAGGCACTATGCACCAGCTCTTATTCCGTCACACGTACCCCAGGCCGTATCTCCTCTGCATCCAATGGGGTGCGTATTTAAAGAACAAACTCATTAGCCAGAAATAATCTGTTAGCAGCCAAAATGTCTTGCAACTGAAACGTGTCCCCCCCTTGCTTCCTACGGCAGAGCACGGTTCCTTCACCGCTGCCCTCCGCTAGGAGGCCCTGAGGGTTTGAGGATGCTGGGCTCGCCGAGCCACAATGGAAGTCCGCGGTAGGCTTTACCGCTTTCTCTCTCCGGAAGAAACGGAGTTGTTTGGAGAAGTCCAGCACTGAGCACACACGGCAGCGTGCGGTTCCTGATCACCGCCGCGCTCCGCTGTGCCTAGAACACCAAAAGGAAAACAGGGGTAGCGAAGGGTCTATACGTCTCCTCTTCCTCCTTTAGGAATAGACGGCAGCCGCCCTTCGTATTCCTCAACGGGGTAAATAAAACAACAAAGTCTAGAAACCGCGAGAGTTGCAACGGCTCTCTCCCGCGGTACTCACGGTTCCGACGCGGCTTTGATCCGGCCCCTGAAGTCTTCACCGGGTCTCCGTGTGGCCAGGTCAGAATGCTTCCGAAACAGCCCTTACTTCCCAACAGTCCAGGACTGAAGTGACAGTAGAATTACGCGCACCGGCTCCCGCAATCAGGGCGCCTTTATCCTTGCTTCCGTATTGGCATCATGGGAAATGTAGTCTTTACCTCTGGAATCCGCGAGGTAGGCGCCGCTGTGCCCGATTCCAGACAACAGGTGCCAGTGTCACCATGGTGATAGACACACTGGTTTCCCCTGAGCAATTTTTGATTGGGCGTACTTACCCAGTCACCAATGCTGACAGTGTTACCACTAACCATGCAATGGCTATGGTGACATTAGACTGGGGGGGGGGGTTACTGGCCTGAAACAGGTAGTGGTCTCTCCAAAGCTACCAGCTGCATGTCTGCTTGGCAATGACCTGGAAACCTCAGCCTGGGCAGAGGTTGAACTAAAAACCCATGCAGCAATG
Source organism: Triturus cristatus (assembly GCF_964204655.1). NCBI lineage: Eukaryota > Metazoa > Chordata > Amphibia > Caudata > Salamandridae > Triturus > Triturus cristatus. The sequence goes on along the minus strand of NC_140583.1, from coordinate 397,602,178 downwards.
CTGGGGTTTTTAGCCCAGTGGTTCTAGTCCCCAAACCTCATCCACAGGGTGGAAAGAGAGAAATGAGGTTCTGTGTGGACTATAGAGGGCTCAACTCTGTCACCAAGACAGATGCTCACCCTATCCCAAGAGCAGATGAGCTGATAGATAAATTGGGCGCAGCCAAATTCCTGAGTACCTTTGACTTAACTGCAGAGTACTGGCAAATTGGCATGGCCCCGGGAGCAAAAGAGAAAACAGCATTCGCCACAACTGATGGGCATTATCAGTTCACTGTTATGCCATTTGGTTTAAAGAATGCCCCTGCCACCTTCCAGAGGTTGGTGAATCAAGTCCTTGCTGGGTTGGAGTCCTTTAATATAGCTTATCTTGATGATATTGATGTCTTTAGTTCCACCTGGCAGGATCACCTCATCCACCTTGGGAAGGTTTTAAAAGCCCTGCAAACTGCAGGCCTAACTACCAAGGCATCCAAATGCCAGATAGGGCAGGGTACTGTGGTGTAGTTGGGCCACTTTGTTGGTGGAGGCCAGGTACAGCCCTTACAGCCCAAGATCCAGGCCATCCTGGACTGGGAAGCTCCAACAACCCAGACCCAAGTCAGGGTATTCCTTGGCTTGACTGGGTACTGTGGGAGGTTTGTGAAGGGATATGGGTCCATTGTGACTCCCCTCACAGAAATCACCTCCAAGAAAATGCCCAAGAAGGTAAATTGGACAGTTAGTTGCCAAAAGGCTTTTGACACCCTGAAAGAAGCAATGTGCTCAGCACCAATTCTGAGGGCTCCAGATTATGCCAAGCAGTTCATAGTGCAAACTGATGGATAGGAGCGGTCCTATCCCAGACCAATGATGAAGGCCAAGACCAACCTATTGCTTTTATAAGCAGAAGGCTTCTCCCCAGGGAGCAGTGTTGGAGTGCCATTGAGAGGGAGACCTTTGCTGTGGTTTGATCCCTGAAGAAGTTGAGAATATATTTGTTTGGTACTCACTTCCTAGTTCAAACTGATCACAGTCCTCTCGGATGGCTAATGCAAATGAAAGGGGAAAATCCTAAACTTTTAAGGTGGTCCATCTCCCTACAGGGAGTGGACTTTGAAGTGGAACACAGACCAGGGACTGCCCATGCCAATGCAGATGGACTTTCCAGGTTCTTCCACTTAGACAATGAAGACTCTCTAGGGACAGGTTAGTCTCATCATCTTTCGTTTGGGGGGGTTGTGTGAGAAAGTGGCCTCTTTCTGCATGGTATGCCCCCACTTTCTGCTGAATTGCTGATGTTCTTTGACTGAGTGCGACCTGGGCTCCTGCAAATCAGGTACCCAGGGCCTATGTTCCTTCCCTAAAACTGCAGTGAAGCCTAAACCCAATTGGCATCCCTGGCCACAGGTGGGACCCTGGTAAATGGTACCACAGGTACCCAGGGCACTGGGACCAGGGAAGGCCCCTAAGGGCTGCAGCACTTATTGTGCCACCCTTGGAGGCCCTGTAACTTTTCACACACACACTGCCTTTGCAGGCTGCATGTCTTGGTGCAGAACAAAGTGAAGAGGCGACATGGCACACATCCCTGTATGCCATGCCCACAACCCACTGCCCTGGCCTAGACCAGCCACCCCTCCAGCTCGGTGCACTATGCCAGTGGTGCAAGTGCATGAGCCCTGTACCCCTACCGTGCCCAAGTCCATTCTTGGGCATTGTAAGTGCAGTGCTGCCATTAAGAGTATATGGGGCAAGGAGTTTGTCATTATGAACTCCACAGCACCATAATGGCTACACTGAAAACTCAGAAGTTTGGTATTAAACTTCTCAGCACATTAAACCCACACTGATGCCAATGTGGGATTGAATGTAAAATGCACAACAGGGGGCATCTTAGAGATGCCCCATAAAACTCTACCAACTTCTAGTGTCCCGACTGAGTGGCTGCTTAGGCTGCCACCAACAGACATGTTTCTGGACCCCTGGGTCTAGAGCTTGCTGCTCTCGGGGGCCTGAAACAATGCACATCCTGGGACGAGGTGCCAAGCCTCCTACCCCAGGATGGGTAGGGTTCACGAAGGGGAAGCTTCCAAGGCATATGTCGCCTTTGTGAGCTTCCCCAGACCATTTGCTGCTTTCAGCAACTGGTCCCCACTGGTTTTCCCCCCACTTTGGGCAGGAGAACCGGCGGGAAAAACAAGTGAGGGAAAGAGGTGTGCCCATCTCTGCCAACTCCACCCCTCATGCGGGGGAGGCATGGTGAAACACAACTCCGAGTCCCCGCCATCTTGAGGATGGGGGGACCCAACCAACCAGGGACAGGCTCTTGCTCCCCTCCCACAGGAGGGTGGTACGATAGGGGGTGTACCCACCCCAGGGAAGGGACCCATTGGGCCCTGACCTTTACCTACCTGTAACGCCCCTAAATCCAGTACTCAGGGGGCACCCTGAACCTTGCTTCCTCACATCCAGAAACGACAAGAAAGAAGATAAGAAGAAGGACCGAAGAGCCGTGCAGAGCTAACAAGAGGACGACGCCCACTGACTTGGCCCCAGCCCTACAGGCCTGTCTCCCCTCGAACCTGCTCATGCGAAATCCCAGTGTGTCCTGCAACCAGCAATCTCGAAAACCCCAGAGGACCTGCCTGCCTTCACTTCCAAAGACTGCTTCTTCCATGGATACCGGATTTGTTCAACTGCAACCTCTGGCAGCAGCCGGAAACCGCGACTCCAGCCCACTCTGCACCCGCCGATCCCGGCCCGAGCTCGAGTGGAAAAACACCACGAGGAGGTCACCCCGGCGATCCTGACCCAAGATCTGGCAAACCCTGACCTGCCTCAAGCCTCCAGTCTAAATCCAGAAGGCCCCTCTATCCGCGACCCGGAGATGGTAAAAAGATCCGACCCCAAAAGGCACGCCTGCACCTGACGGCCCACGGCTTAGTGTGCCCAAACCAACGAAGTCCTTTGCTCCCTGCCTGCCGTGCCTTTGAAAACTGGAGATTCTCCATTGAAAACAACAGGATACCCGACCTCGAAACAGCACCCTGCACCCGGCTGCCCATGTGCCAATGAGGGTGCACCTTTTGTGCTACTTTGTTTCCCCATTTGCCCTGACCTAAATCCTAGGAGCTTTGCTCCCACAACCCAGTGGCCTGCTTGCCAGCAGCCACCAACCGGAGGACCTCTATCACCCATTGGATAACAATGGGCCTCAACACTCTGCACCCGGCCGCCCTAGTGCCGCTGAGGGTGCAACCAGAGCGCATCACTGACCCTGGGGGACCCCTGTGTCTAACCCCAGAACTTTAACTCCCACAGTCAATAACTTACCTGTGAACCGATAACCTGTTTTTCCTCCATAGGATAACATTGACAATTTTCTTCCAAAAAGTTTCTAAGTGTGGAGTTTTGAAATCTAAAAATATTCTTTAAAAATTGCACAAATAATCAAAACGTATTTACTTACCTGTTTGCTGGAAATGTCCAAGTGCTGAATCTAGGTATCCAGCACTGAGTTAGAAAAGTAATGTAAAAAGTAACTTACCTGTAATTTTCCGAAAAAGCTTATTCATTTCAATGTACTGTATTTGCTAAGTATTGCAACCTTCTGCATCCTCTGTAAATCAAACAAAGTACAATTCCTATTGCATTTTCAAACTGTTCTACAATGAGCAACTTATTACTGTAAAGTATTTAAGGCTCACCTGCGCCAGGCTTGCTTGGTTCTAAAACAAAACAACAGTATATATTTTTATACAAAAACAATTGGCATAGAGTTCAGTTCTTGAGTGTGTGAATTCATTTACTGACTGAGTGTGTACATCAAATGCTTAACACTGTCCTCTGATACTGCCTTACTGCTCGACCACTCTACCACAAATAGAGAGTAAGGTTCTATCTAACTTTAATCTCTGCCTACCTCTGGGGTCACCTGGTCTCTATACACACTATACTCATTTTGGTGTAGTATATATAGAGCCAGTTTCCTACAATGTGGAGCTACAGATATTGAGGTGGATCCAAGCAGCAGTTTGGGGTCTGTATATGTATCAGCGAAAGAGAACAAACAAGATTTATCAGCATTAATCTGCAGCCCTGACAACGCACCAAATTCGGTTCATAATTGGGCTATCCCTGCTAAACTCTCTTGGAGGATTTTAAGATAGAAGATCCTGTTGTTGAAATATAAGGACACAGAATGGATAGTATGGCCCAGTGGTCTCCAACCTTTTCTGTAGTGAGAGCTACTTCTGCTCAAGGAAAGTCTTCCCGAGCTACTAGCAAATTTTATACCTGTAAAATAGTGAGTACACTATGACCACCCAAAGCAAGATTTTCAGTAGTTACCACCCAAGTATACCAAGTGCGGTTACCAGCAGAAATGCTGGGAAAAAGTTCTTCAATATTTAATGCCTCCCCTTGACTTATGAAGTAACATTCAAATCTTGACATTCCCAGTGGCACAAAGGACATAAGCACAGCAGTGCGTCTCCCCAGTTCAGCTTGAATTATAATTCACCAGTTTCTGAAAATGCACATTTTTCTATCTAATAGTGCTTTCCACTGTGGGCAAACAAACTCAATTTTCCAGAAGAAACCCCATTTTTGAAAACTAAAACTGCTTTTAAAATATCAGTTTTCAGTTTTTGAGAAATGCAGTCTCAAAACATCAGCTTGTCATTATCATCATGTACTCCCATGTACAAATGCCTCGTATGGACAGACTACTTTGAATTCCCAGGTATTACAGTCATATGCCATGGATGCTCACCATTGTTATAGGAAACAATGGTCCTAGACTTCTTTAAAGCTGCAATTCAGTTATGAAAAACATTCATTAGTCAGAGGGCATCTGGTACATATAGAATTAGCATTGTATCATTAATGTACCACCATTTTCTTTACAATGCAAACAAGTATATCCTCAAAAGACACAAAGGCACAAAATATCGCTCCAATAGTGACTGGTTATTATTTAGTTACTTTTATAACAGATCACCATATCCAATACTCCAAAGAGAGAAAGAGGTTGCTTCAAGGGGAGTGTGAAAAAGGAAAGTGCTCGTGAGGTAGGACAGATATAAAGGAGGGGAATCCAAAAGGCAAATTCAATAACCAATCAATTACACATTCTGGTATCCTTAGTAAAACTGGTCGTAGTTCATAGTGGCACCAGTTTTATATATAGGCCTGTCCCTTATGGATTTACAAATATTCATTTCATGATTTTCTGATGACGCACAGAGAACATTTATCTGTGAAAAGGCAGGGCTGGGATGATATCAGGTACAGGCCCACTGGGGGAGAGTGTTAAGGTTTCGACCCTGGTGCAATGAGGGTAATTTATATCCTCCGCAGGCGGGTCTTCCTCAGGACGGGGGGAGGGGAGGCAACCTAGGGTGAGGTACAGTCAGGATACAGCCCCTGAGGAAAACCCGCCTGCAGACATGGTAGTAGACAGAAGGGAACAGTTCTCGAAAGATGAATTATACAATTTCTCCAAAGCACTAAACGCATTGCATACGTTGTACCCTGGCGTTTTATTGCAGGTGAATTTTTTGATCACTTCCCATGTCTCGCCTACTGAAATAGGGTCCATGTTTTTCTGGCCCACTTGACCATTATCCCCTCCACACATTTTGTTTACCCTGATTGTTCTCTTTTTCTGGTCAATTAGACAATGACTTTTGGAACAGGGGATAGTCTTTGGCCTTAACTATTGGATTCATAGTAGATATATTGTTTAAATCCTGATTTGCGACGCCAGATATCAGATGGAACCTCGAGAACGCTTCTCGCTGATCCCCAGCCTGTGAGTTGCTGCACTGAGTCTCTGTATTAGGGTTATTTTAAGCAGGCATTGTTGAAGAGAGCCACAGATTTGCCACAGGCACTTCTCTGGCTGCCAAACAACCTTGCATCACCTTTCTCCGAGATTTCTGGGTAGATGATGTGCTAGATGCAGCAACTGCAAGCTTTGAATAGTGTTGCCTCATAGTAGCTAGCCAGCCCCTCTAAGTCCCATGCGACTCCTCGTTGCCAGTGCTTACTTACCTCGGGATCCTCCAGGCTACCAGCGCCTTTCATCAATCTCTGTGCTGCCATGCTGCTTTGTAGCTGCTTTCCTCGTTTCCTTTCCAGCAGTTTTGTGCACAATACAATCTGTTTTTACTATGAGTTCTGTGTTGATCTGCCTGCATGCTCAGATGGATCAGCAGCCCAACCCCCACCCCCCCTTCAGCGCCTTGAGACCCTCACAGGTGAGTAGCCCTGGGCACCTCCAATTTATTTTGCTGACTGGTACTGGTGGTAACTGACTCTGGCTGTCCCTGGGCTCTTCCTAACCAGGCCGAAGACCAGTGTTATTCTGAAAACACACTTAGAATACTGTGAAAACACACACATACACTGTGGGTTAGGTTGCGCCTATGATTGGCATGACCTCCCCTATAAGGCCCTAGTACATGATAGGGCAGGGGCGGGAACAAAATACTGTGGAGGCAGTGGTGACCTCACAAGTAACAAGTATAACATTTTAAGTAAAATACAGTGCAGTTCAGAGGCCAGCAGCCCTTTCTGTACTTGCATGTGTGCGCTGCTGAGGCCTGAGGTCACATTTAAAGTAGCCCTGTGTTGCAGGACTGCTTTTAACATGTATATTGTGCCCAAACTCGACTTTGGTGTTTGGGACACTTAAAAATGAATACACTACAATAGTTTGACATATTAGGTACCCCCAGGTCCTCCCCAAGGTGTCTCAGTGGTGAAGGGTCAGGTTTCTTTTAAGGTGGACCCTTATAAAATAGGTGTTATATGCCCTGGGGCTATTAGAATTGCACATTTCACTTCCCTCACTGTAGTTAAGTACTTCCCAGAATCGACTTTTATGCTAGGAGCACTGTGGAGTAAGGATCCGCAATATTTGTACATATTCAGAACCTCTAAAGACTCCCCTAGGTGTTCCGGGGTGGTGGTCCTGTGGAAATAGGCAGGGTCATTATAAAATATGTTTTATAAGCCCTGGTGTTGGAGAAATTGCCCAGTTCATTTTCCCCATTGCTGATCCCCAGCAACATAGGTAAACTTGGCAATATGTTATTAATTACGGGGACGCTGTTGTCTGCACTGCCTCAGGGGACTCCAAGCCCCAGGAATCTTTGCGCCAGGGGGCTCTGTCAGACAGCTGACACCAGGGGGCATGACCAGGATCACCAGCGCTATAAAGCGCATTGAATTCTCCTACTGTGCAGGACGCTGTAGTCTGCACTGCCTCAGGGGACTCCAAGCCCCAGGAATCTTTGCGACAGGAGGCGCTGCCGAACAGCTGACACCAGGGGGCAGGACCAGGATCACCAGTGCTATAAAGCGCACTGTCTTCTCACACTGCGCGGGACGCACCTGGGCAAAGCCTGGGCCCTTCCTGTGCCCGTCATCGACAGGAAGAGGCAGGGCAGGGCCACCCCCCTTGGCCATAACTGTAAGTACTGTACCACTTTGTTATTGGTCAGAGCAGGACATAGAACTGATTTGTTTAACATAGTAACTGGCCCTATTTAAATCAAACAAACAATGATTCAGAGGAAGGCATCAGACAAGAATCTAGGAATAAGAAGTATGAGGAAAATCATAAGACACGCAGCGGAAAATTGCACTCTCAATGAAATCGACTACTTCTTTGAGGAGGTTGAGGGCTTGCTAGCTCCCAAATTAAAGGCCAAAGGGACAAAACAGCAAGTGAAGTAAAAATGCCTAATTGGGAAAAACTCTAAAACTCAGAAAAGCATTGTTTCTTATCTAGATCAACAACCTGAAGTCATTTAGCTGTGAGTTCCAATACACAGAGCCTTCAATTGCTGCTCACAATACATCCCTCTCAGGAACCAGTAGACCCTGCAAGGCCCAAGGAGGACCGTATAATTATTAAGGTGGAGTGCTCTAACCAATACACAGCGCTAGAAAACCTGTAAAGCACAAGGAATCATTTTTCCTGCTTTTCGGTGGGAAAAGGACATTACAAGGAAATGCGAAACCAAAAATATTTCGGGTGTTGATTTACAATTGAAAGAATTAAGGGGGGAAATTACAGCCCTAAGGGAAAACATGGGATGGATGGTTATTGGGTTGTGTTCAATACCCGCCAGGAGTGGTTGTTATGCCTGCCAGTATTTGAAAGCTCTGATTTTTTATCGACTGCACTGATATTATAACTTACCAGATTTTGCACTGCTGAGCCATTTTGCAAGGGCACTGTAAGCGGCCCGTAGTCTTTTGCTTGACGCTGAACTGCTCCATAGTCAAGACAGGGAGCACAGCGGGCATTGGAGGTGGGCGGGCTAGTTGTCTGCCACTCCCACATAAGACGCACGCTGATGCGACCGCACAGCGGAAGTGCCGCTGGCGCGCCTAAGGTAAGCCCGTCTGAGCCCGAACCAGGCTCAGGGACAGTCGCCCTGGTCTTTTCAGGACAGATTCATGAAAGTATTCCAGTGACATCCTCAAGAGGCTGGATCCAGAGGGGGGGGAAGGCGTGCTGCCCTAGGATTTTGCCTAATACGAAGCCGGAAGATCTGACACCTTCATGCATCAAATGCCATCACCCCCTATCCCACATTATGGAGCTTCCTAGTAACTTCTGTCCAAAGCAGACTGGTGGTAAAAACAAGCAAAGTGACGGTGCCCCGGTCACATGCCTACTACTTAATGCCAGGTCACTGATTAAACACAGCATGGAATGCTCACTTTTTATTGAGGAACACAATATTAAGATGGCATTTAAAACTGAATCCTGGACGGACAACGCATCAGACATGACATTATCAAAGCCTCTCTCCCTAATTTTCTCTGCCACGCGCTCGACAGACCATTAAGGAGGGATGAAGGGCATGCAGTTATCTATCACAACAGCCTAGAACCAACATTGACTACTGCCTCCAACCCAACATGTGAAGCATTGTCTTTAAGTGTAAGGTTCTCCCCGCAGGACACATTTAAAGCCATGCTTATTTACCGCCCCCCCTGGTCCCAGAGGTACTTTCCTCGATTCAATTGGCACGCTTCTTGAGGAGGGGCTGTGCGCGAATTCATTCACAATTATCAGGGACTTTAATTTCTTTTTGGAGGATCCCGCAAACGGGATAACATGAGACTGATGCAAATGATGAATGGTGGGGATCTAGAACAGCGGGTACATGGCCCCACTCATATTGCTGGGCATACTTTAGAAAGAATCTTTTCCAACAACTCTAGCCTCGCTTTTACGGAGATACTGCCACTCCCCTGGACCGACCACGCTACCATTATATTTACTCTCTCACGAACTTCACACAACCAATTTAAAACTAAGCCCAAGGAGAAAATTGGCATACGGGCCTGGAAATACATAAATAGCACCGACTTTGGAAATATCTGAAAGACACTGCCCCAAGTCTCTCAGACAGTGTTGAAAAAGCCACAGCGTCTTACTCGAGATGGATCGAGGCTGCATGTAATAAATTTGCTCCAGTCAAATTGTTTACCCCTAAGCGAGCCCTTCCCTCAGACCCTGGTTCTCTGAGGATCTGCTAAAGCACAAAACGATCTGTAAGAGGCTGGAGCGGGTGTGGAGAAAAGGGTACGATGTCAGGAATAAAGAAGCTTATAAAGTAAGCCTCACTAATTACAAAAAACTACTCCTAGATGTCAAAAACGCTTATTATGTGGAGCAAATTAATGACGCCAAATCCTCCTCAAAAGAACTATTTAGGACTATAACTAACCTTACGAACCCCGTCAAACACAAAGCCGACAGCAGTCCAGCACTCTGTGAAGTATTAGCCTCCTTCTTTCGGGATAAGGTGGAAGTTATTTTCTCTTCCTACACTAACCAGCAAGGAGGAAGGGGGGAGATGGCCGCCAGGCCAAAATCCGAGGACACAAACATGCCACCTATTTTAGAGGGTTTCACACCACTTGTGACCGAGGTAATCAACCTTCTGATGGCGACCCGATCTGGGTCCCCACTAGATCCTTGTCCAGTATCGGTGATTAAAAACTCTCTAGATGTTATTGCCTCCATCCTTACGCCACTGTTTAATATCATCATGGAGTCAGGCTGGTACCCAACATCTTGGAAATCTGCCTCTATACTTCCGTTGATAAAAAAACAAACCTGGATCCTAGTGATCCTAACAACTACAGACCCATCTCATGACTCCCTGTGCCGGCAAAACTGATGGAGAAAGCATTTAATGTGCAACTGAGCACGTTCATTCAGAGCAACAATGTGCTTGATTCGACGCAGTATGGCTTCCGTACAGGACACAGCACGGAGCTAGCTTTGATCAAAGCCACAGCGGATTTACGTGAGGCTGTGGACCAGGGAGGTGTAGCGATCCTGATCATGCTGGATTTGTCAGCAGCCTTGGACACGGTCCATCACGAAATTCTGATGGACCGTCTGTCGATGGCGGGGGTACAGGGCAAGGCCTGGAATTTCCTGAAATCTTTCTTGACCGATAGAACGCTAACGGTGCACTTGGGGAGGGATAGGTCAAAGCCTTTTTCCCTTCCTTGTGGAGTGCCACAGGGTCCTCCCTTAGTTCCATGCTTTTTAACATATATGTCAGCCCGCTGGCAGCCCTCATAAGATCATTCGGACTACAAGTTACATCCTACGTGGACGACACACAAATTGTGTTCGCCTTACAGCGAGGCAAAGAAGCGAAAATGGCCACAAGATGCCATGATTGTATGAAAACAATAACTGTGTGGATGTCCGCAAATTGCCTGAAACTTAATGCTGGCAAAACAGAGGTTATTATATTTGGGAATAACCCCAATCTCTGGACACCAGAAATGTGGCCCGTCTAAATGGGTTAGCCTCCAGGACCATCTGGGAAAGCCGAGAATCTGGGGGTGATTATGGATAATAAACTTACCTTTGGCGATCAGGTCAGCGGGCTGGGCTTGACGTGTTTCTTCCTCCTCAGAATCCTGAGGAAAATAACATTCTTCCTACTAGAGGACAGCTTTAGGATTGCAGTCGCAGCCATCATTTTGTCACGGCTGGACTATTGCAACAGTCTGTACTTGAACATTCAAAAGAAGCACTTGAACAGACTCCAGCTGGCGCAAAATGCGCCAGGTAGGCTGCTTACAGGCACGACAAGGTTCATCTTAGAAACGGACCTCGACACCTGCCTTGGCTTTCAGTTAAACAGCGTGGACAATTTAAATCGCTTTGCACGGTTTTTAAGTTCTTGATGGGCACTGGTCCAGAATATCTGAGAAGTCGCATTAAATGGTATGTCCCTGGAAGAATGTTGAGCTCCTTAGTAGGAAAACAAGTGATCATTCCCAGAGTGAAAAAAGCAAATTGGGGCGGCAGCAGTTTCATAGTCGGTGCCGCAAAAGCTTGGAACAACCTTCCCGTACAGCTCAGGCACTCCACTGAGCCCCTTTCCTTCAGGAAGGGGTTAAAACGTGGCTGTTCTCTGAATAAACCTCTGCACCCATGGAAACCGGTTAGACAGTGCTCAGCGCCAGGACACCCTTGGGTTAAATGCTTTCATAACATAAATGATAAGCTGGATATTCTCGCTGTTCTAGTTAAAGAGTCAGTTAAATTAATGGAAGGTACTGATATTGGGCTTTCTGTAGGCCATCCGACAGACACAGTGCACCACAACCCACATAGAGAACAACGTAAACAAGTGATTAAACAGTGCTGGAGGTACAACAGAGAGGAAAGATCATCTGCACATGTCACTCCCAGGCATGATTATGTTTCCTCGCAAGACAAGATGCATGTAAAATCTACTAAGGTGTCTATGAGTTATAGAACGAAAGACACACCTATTATTAACAGAGATGGAAAGAGAAAGGCCACCACTGTTGATAGTAAAGGTAAAACCTTAGATCTTTTTTATAATCAATGCCCCTAAAATTCAGAGGGCTCACATTGAAACAGACAAGGCATTGGTAAACAAGGTGACCCACTGGATACAATATAAAAGGGGTTGTAGATCTAATAATAAGGGAAGATATACTTAATGTCAAATGGTTTACTGCTGAAAGTGAAAAGTTAGATTACATAGGGGTAGCTTTCAGGGACAAGTCTCTAGCTGAAGGTTTAATTGCACTTCAACTGTGCTATAGACTAAATAACAATGTCCAAATTAGATTAAAACTAAACCCCCTGGCCCTGGAATCGATCCACCTGGAGAAAACAACCAAAACGTACCACCATGCACTGAGCACCTCAATTCTAGGGAATCCCGAAGTCTTATGAATACATCAGATATTGATTGACTTAGTGATGATAGTCCTGACCCCTCCATGAAACCAAAAAGAAATCATCTTCTTGTAGCTACAGGGATACTGCTTAATACATCTCTCATTGAATCTACAATTATAGGACCTGGGGCAACACACACTCTCAACACAGAAGAACACTTGAACTCACAGGGGGAGTCTTTGTATTATAATCTTAGAACCCCAAATTCGACAAAGGCGATTGCCTAAATATGTAATTGTGGAATTTTGCAGGAGTTAAGTTCAAACTCTTAGATCCAGAGTGGGGCAAATTTGTTGATTCACACCACATCATATTTCTTCAGGAAATGTGGGCTATAAACCCAATACCTCAAAACGGTTTCCAGACCTCTAGCGAAAATGCGATCCCTTCTTCGGCAGGGCGTCCATCAGGTGGATTCCTGATCTGGTTAAGTTTTAACTTGTTCCCCGTAGTGAGATCCGTTCCTTCAAACTCAAGAGACTTACTTGCCCTGGAAATTAAAATCAAAACTCCAGCAGGCCCAAAATATATAGCTCTGGTAAATATATACATCAAATCAGTCCCTCCTAATGATCAATCTTCCACAGTAAATAAAATTGATGACCTGATGGGTCAGTATAACCGGATAGCAATAAAAATTGTAGCGGGGAATATTAACACCCAAATTCCACCAATTGTTGGGTGTATTCCTCTGGCAACTAATCATATGGTAGTCATAAAAACATCCCAGACCTCTCTGTATGATCACAAGTAAATATCATGAGTAGGGGCCCAAATCGTAGATCTAATCACTGATCATGGCCTGAAAATTGCAAATGGCAATACGAAACCTGCCATGCCCAACCTTCAAAAGAGGCCTAAGTACCTCAAGAATTGATTATATATTAGTGGACAATGAATTATGGCCAGATCTATATGATATGAAGGTAGTTCCTAGACCAGATAGTGATCATCAGGCACTAAGCGCAACTTTCTCTATGGCCCCTTTGAGAGACGCAGAACTGGATTCTGACATGAATAAGACTCCAAAAGCCACAACCAATAATTTAAGAAATGTGAAATGGGCAGCTTTTGTGACGAATGTAAAGAACATGACAACTCAATATAATCTTTTTGTGCAAAAATTCTCACAGGTTGACCTAATGGATAATACTAATGTTAATTTTGTCTCCATACATTGCGAACTCATGGACTCATAAAGACCATGCTTCGTGAAGGAACAGAAGAGAGGCAAAAGACTTTCCTCATGGTATACCAAAACATGTCGCTTAAAAAAATCAAAAGCTATTAAAAAGCGTAAAAGACCTGAAATTTCTAAGGCCAGAAAACATTATATTTCTACACTATCCAGAGCTAGAAGGGAATGGGAAGAGGACCAATGGACTATAATGGCAGGGGCCCTAGAAATAGGGGATCATAAAACTTTTTGGAAATTAATTTCTTTCAACCCTTCTAATGTTAATCATTAAGACACAGTAATAAAACATGATATATGAGTCACCCATTTCAGTGGTCGGTATAACGGTAAGGAGCAGAAGAACTCAATCTCCCCTTTGCGACGAACACGTGGACATCTGGGATTTATAACCCATAAAGTGAACAGCGAATATGCCAAAAATTAACCCATTTTTATTTTACCTTAGCTGAAACAGACTGGGCACTAAAACAAATGAAAAATGAAAGGTGCCATGAATGCATAGCATACCAGGCGATCTTTTTTTGTCTCAACCGGACATCTGGTCCCCTTATTTGAAAGCAGTATCCAAAAGCATTTTAAAAGGCAAGCCCATTCCACCCACATGGCATGCAATCTACAAAAAGGAAAAAAAAAACAACCCTTCTAACTAAGGACACATAAGTATGATGGATAACTCACACAAGATGTTCTGTAGGCAGGTGTTGTTCAAGCTCAATGAATGGATAGAACAGAATAACATTCTAGAAGATGAGAAACAGGGTTCAGAAGAAAGATTAGTACCTTGGACCAGGTCCTCCGCTTCAAGTTGATATCTTGGAAATACGTCCCCTTGAAGCGTGACCATCTATATATCACTTTCATAGACTTGAGAGCTGCTTTTCACCTGGTCCCAAGGGAAATTCTATGGGAAGTTCTAGATGGGTATGGCATTCCCTCAGATCCATTAAGAATACTGAAAGTTCTTTATGCACATGCATATGCAAAGGTGAGATGGAACAGCACAGGGGACATGACCGATAGGATTGATATTAAGACAAGGGTACGTTCTTGCACCTACACTCTTTAGCCTACATATCAATGGAGCAGTGATAAAGCTGAAGGAATGTAAACAGGGAGGCTCCAAATTAGCAGGAGTGTTCACGTCGATCTTGATGTTCGCGGATGACACTCTTCTAATTTCGAGGACACCAATGGGGCTTCAATCAGAACTGAAGGTCTTTGTTACTTTTTGTGAGGAAAGAGGTTTAGAAATGAATCCAGCTAAATCCAAATTTATGACTATAAATCCCAACAGAACATGAATGTGACAATAGAGAGGGTGCTCCTTCAAAAAGTTTCACATTTTGATTATTTGGGTGTCAGGCAAAGTGATAACCAAACATGGCGTGCCCAGTTGGAAAAAAGTAAAGCCATACTGCATCAAAAAGCCTCTTTCATAGGGAGGAAATATAGGGCTGCCTCGGGAGGGGCAGTGTCTCCTGTTATTACTGTATACAGAGCCTCAGCTGTAACATCTGCGATATATGGAGCTGAGATATGGGGCTATGCTAAAACAGAGACGTTGACATATATTGAAAATAAGTTTATCAGGGCTCTTTTTAAACTCCCCCCAAGTCCTCCTATTACACCATTGAGATTAGACCTAGTCTTAAACCCCATGCACCTAACCACTTTAATCAAACCACTGCTATATTGGATCAGAGTCTGGTCCACCCAAGAACTAACAATATATTGATAGGAACCTGAATACTCCCTGGTTGAAGGTAATAAAAGAAAGAGGTCACAAAATAGGTATGGGGGAACTATGGACATCACCAGAGCTTATTACCAAAGGTGACGCACAAAAAGCAAAACATCTCTATTAGGAGGAAATCTTGATGCAAACATGGAGAGTTCATGAGGACGATGGTCGAATGGGCCAGTTTTTGAACCACAAGCGTACACCAAGATTGGAGCCCTATATGGACAGAACGTACCCAGAACGTACCCCTATCAGTCTAAATGTTTATACGTACAATTTAGATGTGGTCTATTCCCGTTGAGAGTTCATACTTTAAAATGGTCAAATTCTGCCTCGCACTCAAAATTCTGTCCAAACTGCCTAAATATTGAGGAATCAGAAGACAGCTTTTTGTTTTTCTGTCCTCTATATAAAATTGCACGTAAGAAATGGTTGATAGCGGCATGTAAACTTATGGGAGTAAGGCACTAGTGGGAAGCTGAAAGGCTTATGAAAAGCAACACAAGAGAACAATTTGCTTTTGCGGTATCCCGCTACTTGTATTGCGCCTGGAATCAACGGAAGAAGGCCTTAGATAATTGTTAATTTTGATTGCTGACCAGTCAGAAATTTTTTAGATGATTCATTCAATGTTTTTTAATTAGTATTTGTCTTTTTTAACTTTTAAGGTTTTATTGTTTGTATAAAATAATTATGAATTATTTCTAATAGTATGATAACAAAAAATCTTTTTGTAAGATTGTTATTTGCTCTAGAGGTCCTATCAAACTCATTATAAAATAAAGTTGTATATAGTAGTGATATGAATTGTAATCAGAATAACTAACCTCAAATTATAACTTATTGTTCTCTTGCTTATATTTGTTTTTATGTCTGTAAACTTTTCAAGGCTTGGCAGCCGAAATAAAGTTTTTATATATTAATTATTAACTATCGCCAGGAAACACCGAAAACTATCATTCAAGGACTTAGTAGAAAGGTATTGATAAATCCAACAATATGCTATTGTTGAATTTATCCTAAAATGTACAGACAAGAAGTTATAAGACTTTCTTGTCTCTAAGCCAAAATTCAGCTTTACAGTGTTCTGCCCAGATTGGTCAGAGTTAAGTGGATTAGCCAGGATGCTTTGATGAGGTGATAAGTAGCCCCTGGGGTGAAAGAGTCATTCTGGAAGGAGAGTTTTTTTCTGCATATGAATGCCACAGCAAGGGGGAGGGGTTGTACACAATTAACTTCAAAAG
Source organism: Triturus cristatus (assembly GCF_964204655.1). Classification (NCBI taxonomy): domain Eukaryota; kingdom Metazoa; phylum Chordata; class Amphibia; order Caudata; family Salamandridae; genus Triturus; species Triturus cristatus. The sequence goes on along the minus strand of NC_140583.1, from coordinate 397,585,737 downwards.
AAGGAGGGGACAGGCAGAAGAAACCAGTTTCATATACATCCCTACCCTCTTAACCCAAACAGATGGCAGGCTTAAGGCAGAAACGTGCAGATGCCAGGGGGAGGGAGTCTATAGAGATGAGCCATCCTGGAGGTTGGTTTAGCTGCTTCTTGCCTCCCTACTGAGACTTCAGACATATTGAGTTTTGGAGAAATAGTGCTTTCTGGGAGACCATTGTGCCATACTTTGGAGGAAATGGTCATGCTCTGGGGTGTTGCCCTGCACCTCATTGAGCAGGAGCGCCCTCCTGTGTGACCCCAGAGAACAATGAATAAGTATCTGAGAGGGGCAGTGCCTCTCAGATCTACTGGAAACTAAAGGAAGGAGGAGGGTCCATCTTGAGAAGTTTGAGGCCCTCCTCCACCCGCAGGCTGCCACCTGCGCCTCATCCCTGGTGGCCAGTGGTAGGCCGTAGGTAGGTTTTGTCTTGCTGTAATTGTATTGTTTCCAATTTGTTTTTTGTAACTGTAATTGCCTTATTTGTTTAGTGTTTCTTCCTCCTTGTTCCCCGTTTTTTTATTCTGTGCCCCGTGCCCTTTTGCCTCTGTTTTCTCATAATTGTAATTGTATTGCCTTATTTGTTTAGCTTTTCTTCCTTCTTGTTCCCCATTTTTTTTTATTCTGTGCCCCTTGCCTTCTGTTTCCTTTGCCATTCCTGCCCCCGTTTCCCGCCGCTGCATCCCCCACGGCCCCGCCCCCCGCTCGCCCATTCGTCTGCTCACTCCTCCCAGCTGCCTCCTCCCTCCCACCTCCCCTTCTTATGGCGGCCGCTGCGCGGCAGTTGTGAGGCCGCGCGCAACGGGTGCGCCGAAGGCGTGCCTAAGGCAAGCCCATCTGCGCCCGTCCGTGCCTGGACCGCGCCCAGCGCCAGAACCCCTTGCCCCCGCGAACGCCACGACGCCCATCTCCGCTACGATGCCAGCACCCTCCACGCACTCAACACAGGACGTCCACACACCTGCTTCCTGGCCACCCCGAAGCGCATCCAAGGAACCTTCTCCTGCCGGAACTGCAGCTTCACCAGCATCCGACCGCCAAACCCACTCACCAGGAAAGAATACAACTACCTCAGATGCATTCTTCTCAACATCCGCTCCGCCCGCAAACACGCCGTTGAACTCTGGGACCTACTCGACTCAACCTCCCCAGACGTCGCCTTCCTGACGGAGACCTGGCTGAACCCCTCCTTGGCTCCCAACATCGCCATAGCCATCCCGGACGAATACCAGATCTCCCGCAGGGATTGCACCAACAGAGTGGGAGGAGGAATCGCCATCGTCGACAGGAACACTGTCAGAGTCTCGACCAACCCCGACGACACTCTCAGCACCGCCGAACACCTGCACTTCCAGATCCACACCGATCCCAACACCACCCTCAGAGGAACCCTCGTCTACAGACCCCCCTGGACCCCGACCACAGTTCAATGACTCCATCGCCGACTTTGTCAGCACACACGCCCTCGCCTCCACGGACTACATCCTCCTCGGGGACCTGAACTTCCACCTCGAGAACAACAACGACACCAACTCCACCACCCTGATTGCCAACCTCGGACTCAGACAACTCGTCACAACACCCACCCACTCTGCCGGCCACACGCTTGACCCCATCTTCTCCGCAAGCTCCCACGTCTCCTTCAACCACACCACCGAACTCCACTGGACCGACCATCGCTGCATCCACTTCACCTTCTGGAAACCCACCATGCACCACCGCACCCAACAGATCCCCCGCCGCTGCTGGAGCAAAGTCACCGAAGACCAGCTAACCACCACCCTCGCCCGGAGCCCACCCGCCGACCCCGACACCGCCGCCCGCAACCTCAGACAGTGGATCGACGACTGTGCCAACACCGTCGCCCCGATCAAGAAACCCTCCAACAGCAACACCAGCAAGAAAGCCAGCTGGTTCACTGAAGACCTCCAAGCAAACCTGCCGAAAATTAGAGATGAAATGGCACCGTGAACGAACACCCCGGACAGCTACGCAGCCCACAAGAACGCCACCCGCAGACACCATCACCTCATCAGATCCGCCAAAAGGGCCTCCTTCAAAGACCGCCTAGACAACAACGCACACAACAGCAAAGAGCTCTTCAACATCGTGAAGGAACTCTCCAACACCAACGACAGCCCTCCTTCGCAAGACCTGTGCGACTCCCTTGCCACCTTCTTCCATCGCAAGATCGCAGACATCAACGACAGCTTCAACGCCACGACCGCCCCGACAAACACTGAGACCCCCGTCCCCACGACCACCATCCGCACCGACCCCCTGCTCTCCTGGACCAACATAAACGACGACGACACCATCAAAATCATGAACACCATCCACTCCGGTGCTCCGTCAGACCCATGCCCACACCACATCTTAAACAAAGCCAGCAGCACCATCGCACCCCATCTCCGGAAAGCCATCAACATCTCCTTCGAGACAGCAACCTTCCCAGAGAGCTGGAAGCACGCCAAGATCAACGCCTTACTCAAAAAACGCAAGGCTGACCCCAAGGACCTCTAGAACTTGCGGCCCAACTCCCTGCTCTCGGCGAAGGTCATCGAAAAGACTGTCAACAAACAAGTGACCCGCCACCTCGAGAAGAACAGCATCCTGGACCCGTCCCAGTCCGGGTTCCGCAGGAACTACAGCACTGAAACTGCCCTCACCGCCGCCATCGATGACATCAGGGCCCTGCTAGACAACGGAGAAACTGTGGCCCTCATCTTCCTGGACCTGTCAGCCGCCTTCGACACAGTCTGCCACCGCACCCTACGCACACGTCTCCACGACGCTGGGATCCAAGAGAAGGCCCTGGACTGGACCACCTCCTTCCACTCCGGCAGAACCCAGAGCATCCGCCTACCCCCTTTCCGCTCTGAAGCCACCGAGATCATCTGCGGCGTACCCCAGGGCTCATCCCTCAGCTCAACACTGTTTAACATCTACATGGCACCACTCGCCCACGTCGCCCGACTGCATGATCTCAACATCATCTCCTACGCCGACAACACCCAGCTGATCCTCTCCCTCACCAAGGACCCCCAGACCGCCAAAACCAACCTCCACGAGGGAATGAAAGCTGTCGCCGAGCGGATGAAGCTAAACTCAGCCGACTGAAGCTAAACTCAGACAAGACGGAAGTCTTCATCCTCAGTTCCACCCCCTTGGCCTGGGACAACTCCTGGTGGCTGACCGCACTGGGAACAGCTCCAACACCCACCGAGCACGCACGCAACCAAGGGTTCATCCTCGACTCCACCCTCTCCATAACAAAGCAGGTCAACGCAGTCTCATCCTCCTGCTTCAACTCCCTCCACATGCTCTGCAAAATCTACAGGTGGATCTCCACCGAAACGAGAAAAACGGTCACCCAGGCCCTCGTCAGCAGCAGGTTGGATTACGGAAACGCCCTCTACGCAGGAGCCTCAACCAAACTCCTGAAACAACTTCAACGCATTCAGAACGCCTCTGCATGCCTGATCCTCGGCATCCCTCGCCGCAGCCACATCACACCCCACCTGAGAGACCTGCACTGGCTCCCCGTCAACAAGAGGTTCACCTTCAAGCTCCTCACCCATGCGCACAAGCCACACTACACAACACCGGACCAGCATACATCAACAGACTCCGCTTCTACAACCCCAACCGCCAGCTTCGCTCCGCCAACCTTGCCCTCGCCACAGTCCCTCCCATCCGAAGAACGACCTCTGGAGGCAGATCGTTCTCCCAACTCGCCGCCAAGACCTGGAACACCCTCCCCATCCCCCTACGGCAGACCCAAGACCTACTGACCTTCAGAAGACTCCTTAAGACCTGGCTTTTCGAGCAGTAGCAGCATTACCACCCCCCCCGCGCGCCTTGAGACCCTTTATGGGTGAGTAGCGCGCTTTATAAATGCGAATGATTGATTGATTGATTGATTGATTGACAAATGTGTTGATTGACTGATTGATTGATTTTCACAAACCAGGCCCTGCACTCTGACTGCCTGTGCCTGCTGCACAATCTGGAACTACAGCCCTATGGATCAAAACTGCTTCAAAAGGACTAAAAAGTGGCCTCACTGAAAGCTACAGGTTAACAGAGCTTACCTGGGCCATCACCACCAAGAATCCCCAGCCTGGAGTACTACCAGTGAATTGGGTTTTGTCCAAATGGAATGTGGGAATTGAAGTCCCAAACTTTCAAGGATCATTTTGGAGCTTCCAAACCCTTGGAGAAAGTTTTGGACACTTTGGGACCCTCAAAGGAACTTCAGGAAGAAGTTGCAGAAGTTTGCAAAACTTTGGAGCAACTTTGAAAAAAAAGCTCCACCAGTGGACTGACTCGACCTCGACAGCCAAACCCGCGACCCTCAACCATGAGCCAGCCTGCCTGCCCTACATGTTCGTTCCACTGAAAAACTCTGGAGGTCCAACTTCCAGAGTTTGACCGGGAGTTGGTCTACACCCAAGCCGGCGAACACTCACCGAATCCGGCCTGGTGAAGAGTAGCGAGGGGCCCCGGGAGAAAAAGCTCTTTAAAAGTTCAAATGTAGAAAAGGTGACCGGGACCAACCAACAAGTCAAGCCGCCCACCTTCAACCGTGAGCCGGCCTGGATCTCTGGTTCTTCCCATTGGAAAGCTCCGGAGGTCTGACTTGCATTAGTGAGGTCCATAAGTTTGACATGGAGCTTGTCACAAGGCAAACCTGAGAACCCTCACTGAATCCGAACAGGATGAGAGCTTCGAGGGACCCCGGGAAGAAAAGCTTCAGAAAAAGTTTCTAAGTTAAAAGGTAAAAACTTTGACCGAGACCACCGTGAGGGGTAGCCGTGCAGGGATCCATCGCAGTCGGCCTGAAACTTTGATTTTGTCTCTATTTAGCGTAACCAGACATCCCAATAGGCGCTGTTGGTTTCTATGTGCTATATAGTGATAAATCTTTCAAAATTCATATCTTCGGTTGCCTACATTCGATTTTTTACGTTTTGATGTCATTTTAAAGATAGAAATATTTCCTATTTTTATAAATTGGAGTTGGATTTTTATTGTGTGCTGCACCTTAATTATTTACTGAATTGGTGTTTTTAAATGCTTTACATACCTGTCTTTGAAGTTAAGCCTGCCTGCTCGCAGCCAAGGTACCAAGGGTTGAGCATGGGAATAATTTTCTGTGACCTATTCTGAGCCCTATATTGTGTTTGTGGCATTATTGCCAGTGATAGATGCATATTTACCACAACTAATAATCCGCTTTCCAACAAGCAGGACAGGCAGGATTTGTTGGGAAGAGGGAGGATCACTGACGAGCAGACGCTAGCAACAGGCCATGTGGGCTCCACCTGCCGCAGTCCCCAAACATATCTATTTATAGGGTTTTTCAGCCAGACTTCTTCTTTTGGTCTGTGATTGTGTCACTCACATTTTTATTCCACCCATTTCCAAAAGGCATCAATGGGCAAAGTTAGCCCACCTCGGCCATAGAATGATGTCACTACGAGTTTAGGCGTGCTGGCCTTGACCATGGCAATGTGAACTTTTTTGAGACTAGATATTTTCTTATGAGGGCAACTTCCCAAACAATAACGTTTTGTTGACAAAACAAACAAAGAATTAACAAAAGGCTGGTCCTACTTGCCAGTGCTTGTTGAGACAAAGGGTTGAGATAGGGATGGCCTGATGCAAACTATATTAACCAATAAACTACATTAAAATATATACGGGTGCTCAATACAGGCAGTCAGCTTTCTCCATAGAAAACACTGCGGAATTCCACTTTTTCCATCATTCGTGAAGAATAGGGTGACTTAATTTTGAGAACCAAAAACCGGGACAAGCCAGAAATAAAAGTACGACTAAAGCCTTTAGTCTTACTTCTGTATTTGGCTTGTCCCAGTTTTAGCGTAGCCTTGTAAATATGTACCTATATATACATATATATGGTAGACTTTTAAACGTGTGCACACACACATTATAAATATGTGTAGAGATATATCTATGTATACACACACACACATACATATTATACAGGCATACATGTACAATGCTACATTTACGCTGGTTCTCTCTAGACTGGATTATTGCAATTCTCTTCTGACTGGCCTACCCGAATCCCACCTCTCCCCTCTCAAATCCGTCCTCCATTCAGCAGCTCGCTTTATTTCAGGGTCCAAACGAAGTGACCACATTACTCCAATCCTGTCTTCTCTTCGATTGCTTCCCATCGAGGCAAGATCTATTTACAAAACTGCCTGCATCACCCACAAAGCCTTGCACACGTCCTCCCCTCGTTACCTGGCGAATAAACTGAAAATGTCTGGAGGCTGAGACCTTCTCGAAATGCGGAAGAGTTTCTGCTTGAGCCCCCTCCTACAAAAGGGAAAGATCGATGGCTCAATCGTTCTCAGGTAATGCGGTGAGAATCTGGAACTTGCTTCCTCCATTGCTCCATGCCACCACCTCTACCCGGATCTTCAAAGCTGACCTCAAATCTCTTCTCTTCCAAAGACACTTTCAGAACTAATACCTTCATTCTCAGACCCCTCTAGGAAGTTCGTTAATCACTGTAAATTTGTAATATTTTTCTTGTACATTCCTCACCCTTGCTTGCTGTGTTTGATAATGTGTTCTTGCCTTATATGGTTTTACCCTACCTCTTCTAGTCGCCTGTGTATTTTTGTAACGTTCTACTTTGTAACATTTCTCTCATGTAACGTAACTGGTTCTATTGTACAGCGCTCCGACACCCTCGGGTAAAGTCCGCGCTATATAAAAATGCATTAAATAAATAAACTTAACATTATCAATGGCGGAACCTCCCACCCTGTAGCCCCTCTGTTGGGCGCATGCAGCCGAACTCCTACTGAGCTGCCTGATGGAAACCGAATACATTGCTTCAATTTTTGCATCCGTCTGAAGCGCCCGTGTAAGAAGATCATGCCTTCAAGTTCTCCTTAAAAATGCAGTTTCCTGTCTTTGACTCCCAAAACCGGGACATTTATTCAAATGGAAGAAATGTGTCGGGACACCAGGGCAGTCAACCAAAAACAGGGACTGTCCGGAGAAAACTTTAGTCTAATCCTGAATCAAAACCTATTGACAGGCATTGGTGGACGACTCGGATAATTAGAAAACGTGGCGGCCATTTCGAAATATATTGCTTACCATAGCAGAATGAGTGAGCGTCAAAGTACATATAACCCAACCTCTTAAAATCGAAACATTTAAATATTTGAAAGCATGTATATCAGTTCTTTAAAGTTGTTGTTTTTTTAAATTATTTATTTTGAAACTATTATCTGTAACTCAATATATGCCGTATCAAACTTACATTTAAAACCATAATTCTAACATAAAGTAAACTTCAGTTTACTTTTAATTAATTGTAATAAGTATCAGCTCACCCGTACCCGCCCGGACAGAACTAAAATCTAGGTAATTTTAACTGAAAAATTGGTAATTGTAGCATGGCCACTAAGCCACACGTTCAACGTCCCTGTAGTGTTCGTGTCCGTTTTCGATTTCCACGGAGAGCGACGTGAAGTGGTTCAGTGCTTTACGACTCCCTGGCACTGCTGTGTCTTCCAGCCTGTAAGTGTTGCTGGCATCAGGGCTGTTGCAACGATGGCTGACCTGGAGGATCTGTTCGGCAGCGATGCGGAGAGCGAAGCTGAACCCAAAGGTAATGCTGAGACAACCTACCCCCCCCCGTGCACCTGTGGCATTCCTATTTGGTATTCCTTTAAGTCATGTGCACTGCAGACTTCCCCAATTTCCAGTTTTACCAAGGGAGTCTCACTTACAAGGCAAGCTGACTTTGGGACATCCGCATTGGTTCCAGACTTGTGAATTATATATTGATACACGTACACCTCTCTTGAATGCAGGTGCGCTTCTCAGAGAGCCCCCTCCCCCGGCCCCCGCCCCCCTTTGAATTAGGCTTCCCTGGCATTCCCCCTGGGTGCGATGCTCTCCTGTAGGTGAATACTTTTTAAGGCTGTAATACTGACATTGACGTACAGGGTAGCTTTTTCTTGTGTAACTTGTTGGACAAAATTAAAAATTTAGAGGCATCTCTGCCGAAAAGCTGTACAATTATTTTAGACAATGTATTGTTTCTCTCAGGAAGCTAAGTTACATCCTCGTCTCTCTTCCCTGTCACAGTCTTTACCTTACTTCAATGAACGTTAACTCGTCCCTTCACACTAATCATTAAGTTTAAGATTATTCGTTTCCCACCCCTCTAAGATGATTTCCTTGCTACTTCCTGTGCCTCTGTTATGAAAGAACTTCACCCACCTCATTTCCTGTAATTTCCTAGTAATCTGAAGACGAGAACCAAAGAGATGGAAAACTGGACTGTGATGGGAAAGCATAGGACTCGCATGAATTAAGATTACCTGTAGGTAACCGGGTATTACCTCGTTATTTCTCTTCGACACCACAGTCCTTAGTTCTGTGAGCTGATATGCAATCGACTTCATGAGCAAAATCCTACTTTAATACAAATATGTAATGTTAGACCTGTCATCTGTTGGCGGGTCTCCCCTGATCTTTTTGGCTGCCGACTTCATGTTTTAACCTTGTTTTGCTAGACTTAGACTTTGAGTGCGTTTGACACTGCAATTCAGTGCCAAGCGCAGTGCTCGTCATATACATACTGTTGATTGGTGTATACATGATTGGCAGATTCGAGTTAGCTGTAAGTCCCTAGTCAACGGATAAGTCAATGACCTGGGGCATGGATCTTGAATGCTCCTCAATGGGCCTGCAGCACTGGTTGTGCTATCCACGGAGATACTCGGCGATTGTGTCACAAGTTTACCCTAGTGGGGCCTGTGTGCACGGGTTGCTGTTACTTGGTTTGGCTCTTAAAAAGCTATATGTCAAGGTTCTGTATGTCTCTTGCTATATCGGCGTTCTCCCTGGTGATAGGGTGCGGTGTTAGGAATAAGAAGGGCTTGTACGTTACATGCAAGGGTCTTCAATTGCACCGGCTGATGTGTTCTGTACGATAGGGCCTGTTTCTCGCATTGGATTAGGGTGGGGGGGATGTAGGCAACAGCTATCGAGCAGCATTCCCTACGGGCAGAATAGTAGCAGTATAGTGTTTGGTATAGATGAGTTCGTACTGGCGAATGCTCTCCGATAGTACTAGTGGGCTCAACACTACAGTGATGGATATATCATTTTGGAAAAGTGGGCATTTCGATGCTTGTGGTTTTGTGAACCTGTTGGCCTGTTTCCAGTTCCCATCTGGATGCTAGGGAGACAGCTACATCTCTGCATTTCTGATAGAAGGCCATAAACTAGGGGCTCAAGGGAAACTGCAGATGTCTGATTCTGAGGGACCATCTGGGATGGTTATGTGGGGAGGGGGTCAAGGGAGGGGGAATTGGCACCTGCAACCCAAGGGCAGGGTCTTTGGAGTAATTAAACCTCCCGGGTCAGGATGGTAGACAGGGCAACGTTTAGAGAGGACCTGTGCATTTCAAAGGTGGCCATTTGAACTGATTGTATATTCAAAGGCCATTGTGGTTATAACTACTGGGGCTCTGGCCTCCGAAAGTAGAGAATCTTGTGGATTGGGTGAGCTGGCCTCCTGGTCACGAGATATCGGGGAGACCGAGGATCTCACAGTCTCCACCAGATGGTAAGAACTGGATTGGATGAGGAGTGTGCTGGTAAAGCTCAGCAGCCACCGGTGGGGCAGAGACATGAGGAGTGCGGGGGAAGCTTGCAGAGTCCGAGGGACCCATGCTTGCAACCAAGGAGACCTGTGCTAGCTTGCACTTCAGAGCGTGTGGTATCTGAGGGGTCTTGAGGGAACCTGAACCGGTAGACTGTGTTTGGCCTCCAGCTCGGGAGGACAACGTTGCCTGACATTGCGACCTCTGTCTGAGGTATTTGGTCCCTCTTCCTGCACCCATGCCACAAGGTGCTTAGTTGTGGAGAACACTGTGACAAGGACCGAGGGTTCTGTGTGGCTTGTGTGCAGCTGACTGTTGGGTGCTAGGACGATTCACTCGTCAGCATGAGGGGAGAACATTTCTCCAGACTTCGAAGCTTGCCAGCTTCCTGGTTCACAACCTATTGCCAATGGAGGAATAGCGATCCCACACTCGTGCAGGTGCCACCGGGTGCCTGGAGGTCTAATCCGGATGGACGAAATTAAGTTACTGTTTCTATCTATGTTAGGTGGTTCCGACTGTCTAGGCAACAGGGCGCCTGCAGGGGCAACATGTATCATTGGCTGGCATAGTTGAGTGACTGAGCGGCTGGGTTACGAGGCGTAGTCTAAGACCTGTGACTGTTGGATCTTTCTGCTAATGGGAAAGTTTGCCTATTGCATAATATCTGTAAAGTGTATATACAATATGTGTCTCGTTTTGATTTCTTTGGAGAGTTTGACATTTACAGATAACTGTAAGTGTATATACACAAAGTATATCTAATTTTGATTTCTGTGCATGTGTGTAATACAAAGACAAGTGTTATATACATACCGTGTGGAATCTTTTTGTGGCGTACGCAGTGTGTTGCAAGGGTGGAGTTGTCAATACTTGACACTCGAGCCCTGATGATAAGTCTGACTGCTCGGTGCAAAGCTACTCAAGAGTGAGCACAGGTTATCGGACAAGTGTATTGCACTCATCCTATTTGGAACATTGGATTCTGACTGGCCTTGATGCGTCCCAGCCAACCCGAAACCGCTGGGTCTAACATCTGTTTATTTGTATTATAAAGTCATTATAAACATGACTAACCTCGTCAATGATTTTCTACTGAGCTCAATACTAAAGCATCAAAAAAAGCTGATTTGACTCAACCAAACACCCATCTGTAATGATTCAAAAATGTTTGGGGATACCCAGTTAGCTGAACCCTTAAATGCAGCCCAGGCAGTCAACATAGCTCTGATTGACCTACCCTAAGACTTGTATGCTGAAATTATAGCCAACTTTAGTCATCTACTTAGAGTAGCATTCGAAGGATTCAATGCCTATCCAGCTAAACCAAAAGTAACAAACCATGCACCTGTCATTCTTGCTAAATAGACTGTTAAAGATCTATTAACATCTGACGTGTTTAGCTTGTGTTTTTTCATCTGAACTTGGGGAAGCATAAATGGACAAGCAACACCAGATCCTCGCAACAATGAAAGGACGACATAACCTTGGGAACAAATTGGGCACTCAGAATTGCTTTGTCAAGCAGAAACCTCAGAAAATGTGAAGCTACTAAACCCCGCAACTCTCCAACCCTTCTGGCTGAGCAGATGACCACTAGAAAAAAAAACATCTTCTAGGTCAGAAACTTCAACCCTTTCTGATCTGGAGGTTCAGATGGCGACCCTGTAACACCAGTGGTAAGTCTCACGCTGATAATGGATTACAGAAGAGCTGTCTCTTCAGATAAGGGCCATAACAATCTAGAAATCAAAGGAGACCCATTCTCTAAGTCTGCTTCTCTCAAAGCCCTTTCTGTTGCCTGTTGTGTACGTAAAGTCATGATAAATCTATCTATATCAAAACCCTGTTTGAGAAATCCCAAAATATTAATAGGCTCCCTTAACTGACCTGACGATTGTCTCTTACAACACCACCTGTCAAAGGACTGCCAATGCTGAGAATATGATTTTAATTTAGAGCGTCTTCTGGACTGTTGTATTAATATGGCCTCCTTTTCTGCATATTTCGTGGGCTCCATAATGACAACCGGTAGTGAGAACACAGCCGCCTTGCACTGAAGCACTTCCTTAAATAGTGTTGCCAAGCAACACTTTCAACCAATGCCGAACTTTAAAGGAACTTGGAAGTAGTTTATATGTTTCTAAACCAATAAAAAATTACTGTTATTATGACCAGAAACTCAATCAAAATGCTCCCCTAAATGCGAGGCTTGCGCTCTGAAACTTCTGTTTTGTACCTAGCAATACAGCGCACAATCCTAGCACTCCTTCCCCTTGAAAATAGGCAAGGCTTATCGCTTTGGGAACTAAAATACGATACGTACATAGGCCAGACACCAATGAGCGCCCTCCTCTGACCACACTTCTTCCTGTTTTTACGTTGCTAGGTAACTGCCGGCCAATCCCAGAATAGCTTCAGGAATTGGTTCTAGTGCCGTTCCGCTACCGCTTACTGACCACTTTATGCTATTGCTTCATCGGAAACTCTTACACATGGGGAAATACCACTTAGTTGGTCACTCGTACAGTGTGTTGTAAATGATTGAGGGGTATAACAAACCATTGTTCTAGCGAAGATCCCATCAAAACCTTAGAGCCTGAAACTGGGAATAGACCATCCAAAGCTGGTTGTGCAGCATTCATTCACACATTTTTATAGTCCATCGCTGGTCATCTCATCTGGCAAGTTCAGTACTCCTTCGTTCTGAGCTAACTAGAAGAATGCTGGGGAGCGGGAAAGAAGACCGGAAATGAACCTCCAGGAACAGAGTAACATCGTCCGTGAAACGTACGTAGTCCTGCAGCTCCAAATCCAACCTTACGCAGAGCAACCAATATCATGATCAATCACTTCAGAGAGCAATCGGAAAACACTTACATTGAGTCACACCCAATCACAATCCTCACTTTATGTCTTTTATTACATAATTCAATGAGGACTAATTCATCAGTGTCCACTTGAGGAAAAATGTATATTTTACCTTCATAACCAACTGTACCCTCACAGGAGGCCATAACGCATCGTTTCCTAACACTATCAATTCCTTTTTTTTTTCAATATGCTGAATTTATCGTTGTGTCATGGTGAGCCTATTCTAATCTGGGAAGACCAAGATCCTTTCACCTTCCAACTGTGTTTTCCCTTCTGTTGAAAGGCTGCAAAATTGCACAACTCTGCAGGTACAAAGCCTATCTTATCCCTATCACCATTGGATTATTTTGTTGGCTGTCAATAAACGTTACGCATGGTCACCCAGGTAGTCCTTGTGCTTCTAAAACCTCTGGATTGTCACTACGAGGAGGCTTTCATCAATGGATCTCAGGACTCCCAAAAGGTGAATGTTGTTATCACATGCTGTGTAATAAAAGTATTCTAGTTTTTCAAATGTGTCATGGAAGCAGTAGCACAACTAATAAAGTCCTGAACATCCTTTCACCAGATTGGAAATTCGCCACTGAAGGGTTTAGATCTGAAATCTTAGCAGTTATGTTTTGCACTGTGACATGTCTGGGACAGTTGTTTATCAATTGTTGTCAGGGTGTGTTTCGTAGCACTTAAGGCTGTAGTTCACGATCATTCAGAGGGCAGTCCCTTTGGTATTGCCCAGGGTTTCAGCAGGGCAGTTCTTCTTGTAGTTGTAGACAGCATATCTGAGTTGCTATGTAGCCCTCCCATATTTATCAAGTGTTCTGGAGCGACAAGCGGAGGGGCACCACTGACCAGTGGAGTACAAGTTGTCATCGAAAAGCTTGACATATTCCTCCAAATTGTGGCATATTCTTGTTCCACAAAGCACTGTAGTTCAAACTTCAAGATGGAGAAACTTTCTCCTTGGGGTTAAGATCTGGCTAAGCCAACCTACTGGTTTGGCTCATTTGCCTTTAACACTCCCTTTCCATACCTTCTGCAAATTCAATTATTTGCGCTCCCAGCTGGCTGGGGGGTACAGGAAGAGGGAGTAGGCCTGGCTGGCTGCCTTACTGTCCTGGTCTCTTTGAAGATCAGTTTGTTTACCCAGACACCTTCCTGGCCTGTTCTCTGCAGCTGCAGATCTCCCCCCACCAGATAACCTTGATCTCTATGCTGGCCACTTATTACCTCATCAAAGCGGTGTGGCTCAGACTGGCAGGAGAGATTGCTAGAAGTCTGGATTTTGGCTCACAGAAAAGAAAGTTATATAGCTTCTTTTCTGTACTAGTTATGTTAAATTCAACAGTGGAAATTTGTTGGGCTTATCATTACCAATCTTTTAAGTCCTTGAAATATTATTTTAGCTCACTCCTGTCAATGGTTATACTTTATTCAAGTATTCCCATGTTAGCCTACGAAGCTAAAGTGCTACAATGGGTAAAAGCTAAATTGGCAGTTTCCCCCCTCACCAGGGCATATAAAACATCTTTTAAAATGTCCCTCCTCGTTTTTACATGGCACCCTACCCTGGGGGCACCTAGGGTAGACCTTAGGGGTGACGTGTAAAAATAAGGTTATTTCCTCATTTGTAAGTACCTTTATCCAACTGCCAAAGCAAGGCAGACTTTGAAATGACATCCGGCAACACAGCGGTGCAAACTTGGGTGCATAAAATCTGCTGGGCCTCTTAACCTATACGCCCGACATTCTAGGGACTTACAGATAGGTTGTCAGTATCAATTGTAATTACCATATACATTTTAATCAGAGCACTTGCCCTGGTCAGCTGGTCACAGTCGTAGTCGGTTACCATCAGCATCAGTCAAAAAATGAGGGTGATCAAGGCAAAAAGGATTACTTTCCCACATAGAAGTTCTCTATGGTATTAGGATGTACACTGAACACAGACAAAACAAGCATTGGCATAGCCAATAGGTCTCGCCTTTAGGACCTTATAAGTGTTTAGCCATGCAACAGTTAATGTTGTTGCACCAAGGATCTTGTGCTGCATAACTAAATACTTATAAGGTCCCAAAGACGAGACCTATTGGCTATGCCAATGCTTGTTCTCATATGCCTAGAACATCCTATCTCAAAAGGAGGGACCGGAGACGGTCTAGCATAAATATGAAAGCATGACAGCAAGAGTGGCCTGTAATACATTCCACAGACTCTTGCCTTTTAATCCGTTGCTTTACTCACCACCTACCAAGATGGAAAACATAAGGCGTTTTAAGTAGATGGGACTGAACAAATGAACTACGGTATGTGCTAAAGTGACTAATCTTACATCCTAAGCCACGCTTCCCTCCTGTATTTTCATATACACAACAAGATTTCCATGCACCAAAATGATATAGTAGTAACCAGTTGTAAGGACCCTGGAGGGTACCGACCAAGATGTTCGGCAGCACAGGATGGCAGTGCGGAGCCTTAGCTCAAGAGCTGCTCTCAAAGCATAGTCTGCAAAAAGCGTGCGAGAGCTTTGTACGTCATATTAATAGCTTTGATTTCCTGCAAGCAGCAAAACGTTAAGAGAAGGAACCCCCTCCAAAAGCAATAGTCCACTACAAATGATAGTTATTGTAAAGTGGTCAACAGAAACCTTAGATGCTTTCTTCCCCCCAAGGAGCACGACTGCAGTAAGTGATATATTACTGAGAGATCAGTAGATGGACTGGGTGCCCTCAGATCCAAGAGAACACAACAACACTAAACAGCAACGTCTCAGTATCTGAAGATGGGCGGGTAAAAGTTTAGCAAATAAATTACATATTTCGAGTGAAAACCCAGTAGAACTTTTGGAATGGGCCAAACGCTTGTACATATAAAACTAGGCATACAGATAGTTTAACTAATAAATACAAATTGAGAAACTGATTGAAAGGGACTGAGATCATATGAACCAATAATGCTAACTTCATTTACCAAGTTAACTATCTCAAAATGTTCAATACCCAAAACAAATAGAGCATTATTAAAGTCAATGACAGGAGGTGGTTGACTAGACATCAGTGGAGAACCAAATTAATTAATTTAAAATGTACGTTTTAGTTGCCATGAAATCAGCTACAGGACTCAAGATGGAGGCCAAAACTGCCCTATCTCAGACATGTGTGAGTCAATGGACACCAAATGTAATTTATAACTTTTTTTGCCACATGCTCCCCTACTGACTTCACACAAACTTTACTGCCCTCTTTATAGTTTGAGATTCTCACAAGACATGCCTTGAGGTCAACAGGCTTTGACTTCAGGCACAGTACATTTTTTTTCCAGCATCTCCAGCAAGTAAGCTTCTGAACGTTTGGAGGTCCATAACGACACACAGGCAGCTTCCTCTTTTATATAGCAAAATAAATGAGGGGGTAAAACACGGACTCCGTTCCCAAGCCAGTATCCGCTGTATGGCATCCAGCTGGTAGACTTATGATAGCTGAAACAGGAAGCTGATGAAAGTGGAGAAGATGAAGCCTGAAACCATGCCACATCATTTATGGTCTTCCTCCAATTATTCTGGGAAAATCTTTCCCCCTACCTTGTGTACACAAATTATCTTACATTTATTTGGAGACGTGTCAGGCACTTCGCATGTGTATTTAATGGTCTAAGGAAGAGGATCAGAGTGTACTATTTCTTTTTAGTGCTGGCTATTTATACAATCTAGCAAAGCAGTTTGCAACACCCTAAAAACTGGAAAGAACTACCCTGTCGATCAGGTAAAATTATGTTGAGGGTGGAAGATATTAAATCACTGGCTTGGTTGTAATTGTTGAAAGTGACTTGGTGCCGAGACTGCCTGAGGTTTGCAGTTCCTCATAGTAGTTTTAAAGAACACCTTTCTAATAAGTTTCTAGGTATAGGAGAAATGTCTTTCAAATGGCTGGTAAGAGAATCCAGTCAAATCGTGGCATGTAGTCCTTCTAGTCAATTGGAGACTGCTGAAATTCGATATGCTGTCTTCCCGACAGAACCAGCACACAGTTTAGAGCTTGGTAAAAATATGAAGATACTTGTCTGCTTTCCATTGTTATCATGCAAAAATGGGTGGAAGAGTGGGTTAAAAAAAGACAGCAAAAACCTTTCATCAGTGGGCTCACAACTATGATTTTGGCTGAATTGAGGAAGACCAAAGGTTCCTGAAAATAAGCATTGCAATTCTAAAATATTCTCTTGGACAGGCATTGACAGCCTCCAATACTTCCCTACTCAAAAGACATGAGCAACAACACCAACCTGGGGAAGGCTCAGATTTCATCAAGTCTAGTCTGACAATGGGTTCATCTTCCAAAGAGATGTAAACCTGATTATTCACCTTGCTCATTTCAACCATATCAATTCATCAGGAGTGCTTTCCCAAGAAAGGGAAGTGTATGAAGGGGGACAGAATCCCCGGAATCCAAGCAATACAAAGGGGTAAACGTAAAGGGGATGCCTAAGGATGTGCTGCCAGAGCTTGAGTGAGGGGTGTCTATGACTACTGGAGAGGCTCCAGCACGAGAAGCGTCACCCAGTTTTTAAAGAATACATTTTATAACCATGGCATTTCATGGAGTCAATGCAAACATATGGCAAATCTTGAATCTCATTAAATATGTGCTGAAAAGATGGAGTCGAACACTTGGTGTACAAAGCCTATGGACATGGGATCTTTAAATGGATGAGAATGCTCTTTTCCCTGCGATGCAGACAAGCCTGGTCTTAGACAAGACTAATGGAGAGTCAACACTATAACGTTTGTTGGACTGTAGATATGCAAACCCACATGGACCTGACTGTCCGGGCCTGCAAGTTATCACCTACCAAAAGTCCTGATCTCAGAAAGAACATACAAATAAAAATCAAATAACCTGGTAGGTTTCTACAAAACGTAAATTTATATCAATCAAGACCTCTGTGACAAGGTCTATGGAAGTGCTAAGATTATTGAAGCATGGAAGGATCCTCTGTCCTTTGGCCCTTGACCAACAGGGGGTCTAACAGCCGAGCAAACAGATTTCCACATGGGCCTCAAGAATGACTGTGCTATTCAGCGACTCAGGACATCTTGTTAGCGACCTGCAATCCCAATTCGATCTGGAAACTGAATAGGGCAACAGATGGATTTGAAAACTTGGTACTAAAAGAGACCATAGAAAAGCGCTTTTTTTTCAAATCCATTCATAAAACACACGAGACCCAAAAGTCATATACACACTAAACAAAGAGAACAGCAGAAAATAGAACGTAAAGAAATATTAGAAACTAAACAGAGGCTAACTAATAAAAGAAAGATTTCAAATATCAAGAAAAGACTAGGCGCGTTTTCGGTTTTTCCAAACTCAGCTGCATGGTTGACATATTAATAGGAGTGTGGTATGCAAAATGCTTACTCCCCACCCCCCTCCCCTTTCATACATTTCTATCTAAAAGTAACTAGAAGAGCTACACATTAAAACTGCAGATTTCTGAAAAGGCTATAAATAGAAACCAATTTCTTCTAGCACAGCAGCATTTTGGATAGGCTCGGGAGCTGTGTCTGCACTTGACATAAAAAGTACGTTGTGCATCAAACATTCTTTTCTTAGTGAGGTGGGACTGGTGCCTTGATATTGCAAATAATAAATATAACGGCCTCTATTCCTTCAGGAGGATAAAAGTGAGTGAGGAAGTGGGTATAATGTTGTTCATGTGAGTTCAGGCTTCCTATTGCCATAATAAAAGGGTCTCTGTTCCCTTTAAGACTAAGGCAAAATGAAGTCCTATATGTAGGAAAGAATAGAGCAATGGTAGTCCATATAAGCAGTGATCTCTACTACATAGCATTAGGAAAAGGTCGGCTTTTAAACAAAAGAAAGGTGTAATGCAAAAGTTCATTTTTTCTCACAATGTGCCCACATATAAACTGAACACTATTTACTAGCTTACACCACTG
This sequence comes from Triturus cristatus, assembly GCF_964204655.1. Lineage (NCBI taxonomy): Eukaryota > Metazoa > Chordata > Amphibia > Caudata > Salamandridae > Triturus > Triturus cristatus. The sequence continues at coordinate 397,567,200 of NC_140583.1, read as the reverse complement.
ATGGAAGTCTTTTTAAAGAGAACTCTTTCGGAAAACAGCATCGTATACATGTAGCATCACTTCACTAGGAAATGCAAGCCTTGAATGAAAAATTGGTCTTCAAGTTTGCTGTACATTACAGTATATTTCATTTACCATACAGAACACGGCAGGCGTCAATAAGTATATACGTGGGGCATATGCATGACACTGCAACTTATCCTGCGAAATACAGTACAAATCCGAAAAAGCCTATGTGTTAATAAAATAAAACAAGCGCTCGCCAGGCAGCCGCGGCACCCGCGCTTTACTTTTAACATTAAAAGTAAAGCGCGGGTGCCGCGATTATACCAAAAGTAAAGAACTAGATGTTTTTTCTATTACTTTACTTTTGGTATAATCGCGGCACCCGAGTTTTATTTTTAACGTTAAAAGTAAAGTGCAGTGATTATAACGTCATCACGATCGCTGCGAAAGTGATCGCGATGACGCTCTCCTGAGTGCTGCTGGCTGGCCTAGCACATGGCGGCTGCACGCGTGCACACTCACATGCACACAAGCGCTAGGCCAGCAAGCAGCACTTAAAAAAGCGCATATACAAAATGTCTCTCCGAGCCAGCGTATGCGCTGGGCTCAGCGAGACCTAACAACTAAGAACTCCCCTTAAACCCATTGTGCCTGTAGGAGTGCACTGACTTAAGTCAGTTAGATACAATGTACGAAAAACCATTACCAAAATCAAAGACCTCCTGGATTCTTCATCCCATAAACGTTTATCATGGTGGACTAAATTTGAAACTCTAAAGATGATGATTATCTTCACTGCTAACTTTACAGCCAACATGTTAGCAATCAGACTGTCAAACAATCTCTTCGAGCCTATTGATAAACTTGCAGCCATGTTTCTGTGTAATTCCCAAAAACCAAGGATAGAGCAAAAAAGAATCTCAGACTAGGTCGCCATCAAGGAGGCTGCAATTTCACTAGTTGGTTTAATTATCAAACAGCTTTCCTGTCCAGTTAGGGAAATTGCTGGTTTAGTAATGTCATTGACAATCACCTGTACTGGCTCTCCATCAAACAAGAACTAGCACAATCTAATCACATTATCATTCTTCTTACAATGTATTCAATTAACACTCCCCTACGGTCAGAGCAATCTTGTAATTAAAAAAAACATTGAATAACAAACTAATCAATACAAAACTATTCACACTATGGAGCAATCAGAAACCCTATATAGACACTATCTGCCTCAATTTATTCTTCGTCTAGTAAGGGATAATCCAGAATATGTGACCTGTTGTTTGTCGATGGCTCTTTATCTTTCTCCGAACTCCAAAAATTATACAACCTCCCAAATATTGAATTTTATACCTTTCTCAAGCTTAAAGAGAAATTATCCAAACTTGGCCTGCTAAAAGATCTAATTATTCTGCCTCTTATCAAGAAATTAAACACTTCGCATCACATGATTTGCACAATATATATGTTGGAAAGAGGATTATTAGTAGTGGTTAATATATATCTATCACTGGAAATAAGGTCACTAACACAGTTTAGGGCTCAGAATAGGTCTCTGGAAATTATTCCCATGCTCAACCCTTGGTAGCTAGGCTGTGAGCTGGCAGGCTTAACTTCGGAGACAGATATGTAAAGCATTTAAAAACGACGATCAGTATCAAAAGGAGAGCGAGGAACAGAAATGGCTAGTTCACTTCCCCGTAGGATTATGGTGATAATCAAAAAGAGCAAGCTGTACTAGTAAGGCTCATGTAGTGTGTGTTAGAAAAAAATTCGTTTTTATGAAGGCCCTCACCCACCAACCTAGTTGGTGGCATGCTTCATCATCGGGCCCCACCCAAGGCACCGAGTGTGCCTCGGGTGTGCTGCGACGTCTGTTTACAGCGGAGCGGATAGTGTTAAGTGAGTGTGCAGTGATGGTGTTAAGGGTGTAAGTAAAAAAACTGTCCTAAGTGTCCCAAGATCTACAGGATAATTTATTCGTAGGCTCTTGGCAGTGTTTAAAAGCAAGGCTAAAGGATGTGGTTGGAGAGACTTATGGGCTCCCGCATCCGGTGTGGTCAACTAGTTTCAGCCAGGTCTCGTGTTAATTCTGGCTTTCATCTGGACCTGTGTGTGAAGGTGAGTTAAAAGGGGGTTTACAGAGTATGTATACGCTCCTAAGTGACGCACTCGCTAAGGTGCGGTAATTGTAAGAAGATGTTTTCCTCTAAGTTTGTACCTGTGAAGATAAAAGGACAAAACAACATACAGACACACACATATAGATGAGAATCAGGCTAGGCACAGTTATTTTAGTGACTTCATTGCGTCGTGCCTTAGTGATTTGTCGGATTGGCGGTTCGTGTCGGCTTGTGGTTAAAAATGCCGAAATGAGCGATTATGCGTTGCTGTGCTAAAAGTAAAAAGGCGGATTGGTAATACACTTTTTGTGACCAAGGTGCTGAGCGAGACGTTAATAGGCAGTGTGCTTACTCTGATGTTCAAGGGGGCAAACTCCATGAGTCCCTGGAGGGGGTCCGGCTTATGAGTAGCACTCTGATGGTGATTTAAAGAAAATTAGAGAGAAAACAGTAAGGGGTCGCCCTGTCATGATCATGGATGCCATTCATACACTGAGTAGCAGAAAGTGGCCTGGAATGAGTCATGGAGGCGGTTCACAAGGACACGCTAATCGTCCAGAACCGCCCCCATGATTCGTTCCGGGCCACTCTCCCCTACTCAGTGTATGAATGGCGTCCATGATCATGACAGGACGACCCCTTACTGTTTTCTCTCTAATTTTCTTTAAATCACCATCAGAGTGATACTCGTAAGCCGCCCCCCCTCCAGGGTCTCATGGAGTTTGTCCCCTTTAACATGAGAGTAAGCACACTGCCAATTAACGTCTCTCTCAGCACCTTGGTCACAAAAAGTGTATTACCAATCCGCCTTTTTACTTTTAGCACAGTAACACATAATCGCTCATTTCGGCATTTTTAACCGCAAGTCTACACGGACCGCCAAACATTTCCGTTTTTATCTGACAATTCACTAAGACACAACCCAAATAAGTCACTAAAATAACTGTGCCTAGCCTGATTCTCATCAATGTGTGTGTGTCTGTATGTTGTTTTGTCCTTTTATCTTCACAGGTACAAACTTAGAGGAAAACATCCTCTTACAATTACTGCACCTTTGTCACTTAGAAGCGTATACATACTCTGTAAACCCCCTTTTAACTCACCGTCACACATAGGTCCTGATGAAAGCCAGAATTAACACGAGGCCTGGCTGAAACTAGTTGACCACACAGGATGTGGGAGTCCATAAGTCTCTCCAACTACATCCTCTAGCCTTGCTTTTAAACACTGCCACGGGCCCACAAATACATTATCCTGTGGATCTCGGGACCCTTAGGACAGTTTTTTAATTTACACCCTTAACACCATCACTGCACACTCAATTAACACTATCCGCTCCGCTGTAAACAGATGTCGCAGCACACCCGAGGCACACTCGGTGCCTTGGGTGGGGCCCGATGATGAAGCATGCCACCAACTAGGTTGGTGGTTGAGGGCCTTCATAAAAACTAATATGTTTTTCTGACACACACTACATGAGCCTTACTAGTACAGCTTGCTCTTTTTGATTATCACCACAAGCATTTTTAAAACACCAATTCAGTAAGTAATTGAGACACAACACACAGTAAAAGTCCAACAATTTATAAAAATCGAAATTATTTTCATCTTAAATGACACCAAAATAAATCTAATTTAGGTACCCGGAGATATGAATTTCAAAAGATTTAGCACTATATAGCACATAGAAACCTAGAGCGCCTATTAGGACGTCTGGTCGTGCTAGACCGGGACAAAGTCAAAGTTTTAGCCTACCCTAATGTAGCCCTGCGCGACTACCCCTTGCATTAGGCTTCGGTCGAAGTTTTTACCTTCTGGCTTAGAAACTTTTCTGGAGCTTTTTCTGCTGGGGTCCCTCGAAGCTCTCCACCAGTCTGGATTTGGTGAGGTATTTGCCGGCTTGACTTGCAACGAGCTACCGGTCAAATCTATGGAAGTCAGACCTCCGGAGCTTTACAGCGGGACGAACCAGGGATCCGGGCCGGCTCTCGGTTGAAGGTGGGCGGCTTGACTCATGGTTGGGACCAGTCAAGTCTGCTACCTTCTGACTTAGAAGCTTTTCTGCAGCTTCTTCTCCTGGCGTCCCTTAATGCTATTCACCAGCCCCGATTCAGTGAGGGTTCGCCGGCTTGGATTTTGACCATCGACCGGTCAAACTCTGGAACTCAGACCGCCGGAGCTTTTCAGCGGGAAGTACCTGGAGGGCAGACCGGCCCGAGAGTCACCAGCTTGGCTGGCCAGGTCGAGTCGGTCAAATATTGGAGCTTTTTTCTAAAGTTACTCCAAATTTCTGGAACTTCCTCCTGAAGTTCCTCTTAGGGTCCCAAAGTGACTTACTCCAAGGGTCTGGAAGCTCCAAGATGGTCCTTGAAAGTTTGGGACTTCAGTGTCCACAATCAACTTGGACAGAACCCGTACAAATCCACTGTTAGCAATCAAGGGTTGAGATTCTTGGTGGTGTTAACCTGTAGCTTGTCCAATCTTTAGTCCTTATGAAGCAAGTTTGGTCCTCAGGACTGTAGTTCTAGATTGTGCAGAAGGCGCAGTCAGTCATAGTGCAGGTCCTGGTTTGTGCAAATCAAACTTCCAGCATGGATCCTTTTTTTTCTCTTGCTTCAAGCAGCAGATCTGAAAGGCTGTGTCCCCCTCTCAGATATTTATTCTGTGTTCTCTGGCCCTCAGGAGGGCACTCCTGTCCAATGAGTTGTAGGGCAACATCCCAGAGCATGACCATTTCCTCCAAAGTGTGGCACAATGATCTCCCAGAAAGCATTATTCTTCCAAAATTCGGTATGGCTGAAGTCTCAGCAGAGAGGCAAGCGCCCGCTAAACCAACGTCCAGGATGGCTCCTCTCTATAGTCTCCCTCCCCATGGCATTTACACATTCCTTCCTTAAGCCTTACATCTTGCTGGGTTCAGAGGGGATGGGTGTAAATGGACCTGGCTTCTTCTGCCTGTCAGTTGCTTCCTTTGAAGCTCATAGTTTACAACCCCTCCCCCTTACTCTGGCATTCCTGTGGATTTTACCCCTATCCTCCCAGTTCGGCTCCTCAACCCGGGTGCCACCTATCACTTATTCAAAGCAACCTGGCAAATCCACATAACTCTGACCAATCAGGGCAGACCACAGAAGGCTGAATTTTGGCTTATAGACAAAGTATTTTCTCCTATTTTCTGTACATTTTAGAATAATTTAACAGCAGTATATTGTTGTATTTATCAATACCATTCTCCTAAGTCCTGAATGATATGTTCCTGCAAAGCCTGGCGTTGCTTAATAATTAATAACTTGTTGCCATGTTAACCTATGTGGCTGGGGATCACCAATGGGAAAAATTAACTGAGCAATTTCTCCAAAACCAGGGCTTAAAAAAATCTTTTATAAGGACTCTGCCTTTATCTATAGGACCACCCCCACCCCTGGAACAGTAGGGGAGACTTGTTCTGGTTCTGCATATGTAAGGGTATTGTAGATCCTCACTCCACAGCGCTCCTAGCACAACAGTCGATTTTGGGAAGCACTTCGCTACAATGAGGGAAGTGAAATGTGCAGTTTCACTGGTCCCAGGGCATGTAAACCAATTTTATAAGGGTTCTCCTTATAAGTACCTGAACCCCCACCCCCAACCCCTGGGACACCTAGAGGAGACCCTGGGGGTACCTAATATGCCAAAATATTGTAGTTTATCATTTTTTAAATGTCCCAAACACAAACATTGAGTTTGGGCCCAATTTACATTTTAAATTGACCTCAGACTCTCAGCTGTGCACACATGCAAGTGCAGAAGGGCTGCTGGCATCTAAACTGCCATGCTCTATTATTTACTCGGGATTTAGGAGTTGTAATCCCCCTTCTCTATTATATACTAGCGCCACATAGGGGTGGTCATTCCAATCGTAGGTGAAACCTAACCCATTGCGTACCCTAGTGTATGTAGGTGTTTTCACTGTATTCTGAGTGTTTTTTCAGCATAGCCTTGTCCTGGGCCTGGTTAGGCAGAGCCCAGGGATGACAGTCAGTCAGGTACCTCCAGTACCTGTCAGCAAAAAATGTAGGTGCCCAGGGCACAGGATGGTTTTACAACAATATAGAATTATACATAGCTGAATAATAAAATATCCAACCCCACTAAAGAAGAAATGGGAACCAGACTTTAAAATTGAGGGCAGAATCCGTCCTTCTGAAGTCACCTGGTCTAAAATCTGTAATGAAGCCACAGAATACAAACTCATTCCCTCCTTAGCTCCAGCAATTTTTTTTTTGTGTAAACTTTTATTTATTAACGTTGTTGCAGCATACATCAATATAAACACAACAGCTCACATCAAATAATACAGTTATGCGTCTCATATCCATTGGTCACCCCGCGTTCACTCATCCCCCTCCCTATTCATCAGCGATAGAATCTGCGACATATATTGACCATGGTGGACCACTTCCTGGGGCAGAGCAGGAAGTACAAATATTGCCTCAATGTATGTTCCATTTCCCCCATACCCGATCCCACTTCTTGGGACATCCTCTATTCATATAGACCGCCTTTTCTGCAAACATGCACCAGTCCATATCCTGTTCCCACTCTTCTTGGGTCGGCAGTTCGGGCACACCCCATTTACGGACAATGTTACGCGTAGCAATTATAAAACCAATGGCAACCCAGAGTTGATCCATGCGGGTCATGTCAGTGGCCTCTCACACATTTTGGGCGACAGAGGCAGAGCATCACCACTCACCCCGATGACTCCTGCAGTTATTGTGTTCTAGTCTGTCTGGATAGTTGAGCATTCCCAGAGTGTGTGATAAAAGGTGCCAGTCCCCCCACATCTCTTTCTACACTCTGCATCGCTGCTTCTACCCATCTTCACCAGTGATGTACATGGGATATGTTCTGTGGAGAACCTTTTAGTTGGATTAACCTCAGCCGTGATGATATAGCAACTTCTCGCAGGGAGGATAGCGCATCGCACCAGTCCTTTTCCTCTAGGTCCACCAGAGCAGTCTGCCAGCGCTCATATAGGCGCCTCAGCGGGTCAGTATAATTGTTAGTTATCTTCCTATAAGTAAGTGATATTATCTTGCTGTCAGTGTGTTCCGTGAGCAGCCTATCTTCCAGAGGTGAGGCCTTGGGTATTTCACCCACCTCCCGGAGCGCCGTCTGCAAGGAATGTCGTATTTGCAGGTATCTAAGCGCTTCACCCCAGACAACTCGTATTCTATTTGTAAGTCGGCAAATGCGAGTATTATCCCTTTTTTACCCAGGTCACCTTCTTGTGATAGGCCAATGGTATTCAATTGTCGAACCCTCGGCATCTGCTCAACTTGCCCAATATCTCTGCATGCAATAAAGGTGTTTTTTGCGTCACTTTATTATACCAGCCTAATTTTTTCGTGGTGGTGTGCCATAGGGCAACTGTGAGGGCCATTGGGCCGGTGAGTTGCTGCCTGTTTGGCTTTGTATATAGTGCTTCTCTGAATCCCCCGCTACCCATCAGCCACTTATCCATGCTGCAAGCTGGTTCCTGCTGCGCGCTGTATATCCATTTATTAATGATCGGCAGGTGTGCTGCCCAATAGTAGACTCGAATCTCTGGCAAGGCTATCCCACCATCATACCAGCTTGAGGGCTGCAATACGGGGTGGCTTCCCGTCCCAGAGTAGTGTTCTGGCCTCCCCATCTATTGATTTGAAATACGTTTCAGGGACGCTGTATGGGGTATTTTGCAGGGCGTATAGGAAACTGGGCAAAGCCATCATTTTATATAGTGTCGCTCGTCCCAGCAGGGACAGTGGTAGTGCACGCCAATGCTGGACATCGCCCTGTAGAATAGTAAGACGGCCCTGAAGATTCATGGAATAGTTTTGGATTAGCTGTCACAAATATTCCGAGGTATTTAAACCCGTCAGTCACTATAGTTGCTCCGCACTCGCCGCCAGGACCGGGACGGGCCGTGGAGCAAATATATTACTGATTTAGACCAATTGATGGTGTACCCCCGAGTACCTCCCATAGTTGGAACAGATCTGAAGTATCCTGCTAATTGAGGCTTGAGGGGACACCACATGCAACAAAATGTCATCTGCGTAAAGCGATATTCTATCCTCCCACTCATTTGCCCACTTTAACCCACGTATCAAAGGGTCTCTTCGTATCCAGCTCGCCAAAGGCTTGAGTATTAGTGTGAATATAATTGGGGACAAAGGGCAGCCCTGTCTTGTCCCTTGGCGCAAATCAAAGGTCTTTGACGTATGCCCGTTCACCACCACCTGCGCGAGCGGTTCTGCATATAGAAGTCAGATCCACTCGACATAGGCATTCCCCAGACCCATATGCTCCAGGACAGCAAACGTATATGGGCATTTAACGTTGTCAAAGGCCATACGAGCGTCCAAGGACAGTATGGCAGCGCTTTCTTCATTTGTGTCTTTCCTAGCGAGCACCCTGTTCAGTCGACGCAGATTTACTGCGGTATTTCGGCCCGGCATAAATCCCGACTGATCCAGGTGGACGAGCTTCGTTACAATTGTGTGAAGCATCGTTGCTAATATTTTGGCCAGAATTTTTACCTCTACATTGAGTAAAGCTATTGGGCGGTATGAGGTGAATTCCTCCGCTGGCTTTCCTTTCTTGCGAATCACTGCTATGGTGGCTACTCTTTGGTCTCTGGACAATATTCCCTTTCGTTTACTCTCAAGATACATATTTGGCAGGTGGGGTGCAACCTTTGTGGCTGTCATTTTGAAGGGTGCTATTGGATGGCCGTTTGGCCCCATGGCTTTCTCTGCTTGTATGCTGAGTATAGCTGCTACAATTTCCTCAGTCGTGAGATTTGCATCCAGTGATTGTTGGTCTTCCAAGGTTAATGTTGGGATCTGTATGTCGGCTATCAGTTCCCTTGACTCATATATTGTGGCGGAGGCCACAGTGGAATATAGTTGTGTAAAATACTCAGAAAATCTCTTGCCGATCCCTCCTCCGTACCCCCTCCTGCCCGCGTATCACCCTGACCCAGCGGTCAGCCCGGTCTCCCCTATCAAACCATGCGAGCAGTTCGCTTGCGCAAACTCCCTGTTTGTATATTCTATGCAGTTGTGCACGGTGTTTTTCTCTGGTGGCCACGGTTGCTAACTCTCTATATTCCTTCCTCTTAAGTTCTAATACATGGTCAGCTGCTTGCTCCCTAATTAAAATGTCACGCTCTAGTTCTTCCAGTTTTTTACACTTCTCTTTCTTGTGTCCCACTGCAAGGGAGAGGGCCTGACACGTTTTCACTGCCTTGTAGGCCTCCCAAATGACTCGTGATAAATGGACCGATCCCTCATTAACCCGAGAAGTAGTTTTCTGTGGCTTTTAAAAGAGTAGTTTTGATATGTGGTATTTTAGGTGCCAGGGATTGAGTGTAATTGTTCTGCGAGTGGGGGCAGCACCCATCACATACCGAGTCAATATGGGGTCATGGTCTGAAATGCCCCTAGCTAGATCCCTGACCTCAGTGAAATAGTGCATTTTGTCTGCCAGCGTTAGAATGTGGTTGATTCGGGATCTGCTCTTATGTACTGCTAAGTAAAAGGTGTATTGTTGTGCTTTTGGATGTGCCTTGTGCCATACATCTGCCAAGCCCAGAGATATGAGAAAGTCGGCTATTGTGTTTTTAGGTCGCGGATTGCTCCTGGGTGGGTATCTATCTAGTTGATCACTCAGCATCATATTGAGGTCCCCTCCAACCACTAAGTCACCCTCTGGCAAGTCCAGTATCATCTTAATGATGTCTGGTAAGGTCACATTGTGGAGCACCGGAGGTATATATACCGACAGGATATTCATGCACCTTCCCTCCCAGGTGTCCGAAAAGGCCGCGAAGCGGCAATACTCGTCAATGAGTGAGCGTGTCACAATGAATGGAAGGTTCTTCCGCATTAGTATCCCCACCCCTCTGGACCTGGTGGTGAAGCCAGAGTGCACTACTCATTTATATCCCCATCTGTCAAGCGCCTTACACGTATTTCCGACTAGATGGGTTTCTTGCAACAAGACGATATCTATTGCCTACTGTTTAATGTATTGTAGCACCACCACCCTTTTGAGTTTATCGCTCAACCCATTGACATTCCGGGAAAGCAGGTTAAGTGCTTTCTCAGCTCTTCCCATCCCAGTGGCATCAACCAGCTCTGCTGCTGTTTCTCGTAGGTGTTGGGGCAAAACTGTCGAGGACAATTTCTCTGGCTGGTTGTGTCATAACTGCATTTGTAGTAATTGCAATGTTTGTGAGCTGCAGTGTCTACAATCCCAATGGAAGGGGCCGAAGCCATAGATAAGCGTGAGCTGTTCCCAGATACCATCAATAATGTAACACAAACTAAATAAAGCCCCCGTAACCTGAAAACTCCCCCCACCTTCCTCCCTGTCAGACGTACTGTGAACTTCCCGCCACCCCAACATTGTAGAGTGCCCGTCGCCCTCCCTTCCCTGTTTCGGGGGAGTCATAGACCCTTAGTTCCGCCCTCCCAACCCAATTGTCCACAATTAACCTTGTAGCCAGGAGTCTATGTGAATACATTTGCAACGTATATACTCGGCCATCATTGCTGCAGGGCCTCTTGCCCCGACGCACATTCGCCAACGTACAGTCTCGCCACTTCAGTTGGGGCCCATCCCTGACTTGCAGGCCCTACGATTAATCTATATTTCCATAGGAAGTGCGAATTTTCACCCTGTTGGGTCTCTGAGAAAGCTGTCAGCGTAACACATTTTATGTTGAGGAAGACTATTTACCCAACGGTGGGTCTTTATCAGTGAGATCTCTCACTTCTTGGCCAGATGAAGTCAAGTTTGGTTCTCTCCCCATTTGTCTCCTGCACCTTCCAGGATTGTCCTGACCTCCTACCTGTCGCCATCCGTCCAACCACTCCCAGGCCGCCTCCGGCTCCTTGAAGAACCACGTTTTACCCTCTGCCTCCACCCTGGGTTTTGCAGGAAACAGCATTGCATAAGTCAGGGCTTTTTGGACTTCGAGAAAACTCCTTCGCTGTCTCTGTACTTTCGTAGTTAAGTCTGGGAAGAATGTGACAATATTATTTTCAATATTGAGAGGAGGGGCACAAGGTGCAATTTGTAGGATCACATCCCTGTCTCGAAAATTAAAGACACGTGCTAGTATTCGCCTGGGTGGTTGTCCAGGTTTAGGTTTTCCACCCGGCACTCAGTGTGCCTTTTTGATGGAGAAGTAGTTGAAGAGGTTTTTAGGCTGCAAACGCTGAGTAATTAAGTCCTCCACAAATAAATCAGTGTCATTGCCCTCGGCTCTCTCAGGAACCCCAAGAATTCTAACAGTGTTTCTTCTGTCCCTACCTTCGTAGTCATCCAGTTGGTCCGTTAGGGCCTTGCTGGTGGTTTGCGGTTCACAAACTTGTTTTTCCAGGGCCTTAGTGTTGGTGGCTAGGCCTTTGGTTATTTCCTCCACCTCTTTTACTCGATTATCCATATTCCTAAAATCAGCATGGATAAGGGAGGTTTCTGTGGATACCGAGTCAATGCGGGATTCGAGTGACGTACGCTCAGCGGTGACCGCTTCTAGTATGTCTTGTAAGGTGGGGCTACCCTGCTCCGCCAGAGCGCTCTGTATTTCCTGCACCGTGTCAGGCTGAGCACCTGCAGCCTCCTGGGTCTTGAGCCAGGTGAACTTGTCCAGCTTGAGTTGGTGCGAGCCACATCCCCCTTTGCTCCCCGACATGGCACAGCTTATAGGGGTGATGCTGGGTCGTGCTACTATCCGAGGGGAGGGGCCCAAGGGTATCACTGCCGCCTGCCCGGGAAAGCGATCCCACCGGCATGCCGGCTTACCCTCCCCACCCCTGGATCACCTCCACGCCTGTGGAGTCAACAGTATTTAGGCCCTTTATATAGCGACAGTCTCTACAGGGTTCGGCACAAGGTCGCCGCTGGCTGCGAGTGGTGAAATGTCCTTATGGTTAGCAACAGTGCGCGATGTCAGCCACTCACCGCCAGATGCAGGGAGCTCTCCTCCGGCACCCCTTTTCAATACACAGTGTAGCCTTATGCACTTCTTTCACCAAGGTCAATGCAGATTCCTCCCGCCAGTTAGGGTAGTCACCCTTAGGTCCCAGCTGTCTTCTCTATGCAGCCGCCGATTGTCCCTCCAGCCCTCCTTCACGTGCTTCACCTTCAGCCAGGGCAGACGTCTCAGCAGGTTGCCGTCAGATAGGGGCCGCTCTTCACCACGGTTCAGGTCCCTGCCGCAAGATCCCAGCCGCAGGCAAATATTTGGCCCGTTCCCTCTGGGTGATCCCGGTAGGTGATGTTTACTGCTCCGGCTCGGGGCTGATGGTGCCTCACAGGCACGTCACAGCCAGTTGCGGGTGAACAGGGGCCGTATTCCACCACGGGTCGGGTTCCAGCAGCGGCCACGGCCCGCGATGATCAACAAATGCACCCCAACAGCCGTCAGCCAGACTTCCGCTGCCACCGCTCTCGCAGTAGGCCACTCTCTTCGGCTGCATGAGTACCAAGACCGCGCTCACCGTTGTGCCCAGTCCGCAAGCCTCGGCAGATTCCGGGCTGGTATTTGGCCCATCTCTTGTGGTCAATCACAGCCGGAGCTGTCCACGGCACTGGCTCTGGTCAGTTGGTGACTCACTGGCACGTATTTGTTTTCGGATTTTTAGGTTTTAGGGATTCAGAGCCACGTTAGTGTGCGGCCATCTTCTCCGGTAGTTGACCATGCCCCCAAGCAAAACTATTTCTGATACACACAATTCTGACCGAACGAAGCTTAACCTAATTGAACTAAACATCTGCTGGAACTGTAAAACATGTAAGGGTGACACTGAACAGATGTTCTTCAGTTGTAGTTTTATTAAATCGAGCCAAGGAGCAAATATCAATCTGCCTTAACGGCATCTTTGAAGCCCACATAGTGTTAGATTTCCTGGCAATTATGTTAGTGCCCGTTCAGCATCTTGACTATTATTACCAACATTTACTTGATTTATTCTTTAAAACTGAGACCAAACATATTGTGTGTGAATGGGAATCCTCTAACAATATATCTTTTCACACATAGTGGACATGGGTTTCCTTTATATGTAGCACCCATACTGCTTACATAAACCAACTGGATAGCCTGAGGTACTCCCCTAACAGGTGGAACATTCTAGATGCTTATATACACACCTTCAACCATAACTAGGTTGTAAAATACTTGGGATTATCATGTCATTTATTTGCCTTGACACCCTCCCTTCTCCCCCCCCCCACGCCCTCTACCCTAGCTCCTTCTTTATCTCTCAAAAGATACCTCTATGACATTTTAGCTTTATATGCCATGAAATAATCCCTACAGCATGGTTCATCCTGCCACATAATCCTAGTTTGTCCTAGCCATAGCAATCCATCAATTCAAACTGTTTCTCATAAAGACATAATATTAGTTATCTCCATGTATTATCAACTCTTAATATAGTAGTTTTGGGATGGTGTGCAAATGTCAAGTGATCCTTTCCGAATCACATCAGCTCTTAAAGTTAAGTTGTTTACTCCTGATCATTTGTTTTATTAGGGAAATGTGTTTTGGGGATGTGTGTATATTGTATCTCTTTCTTTCTCATATCTATAAACTCAATAAAAACTTTTGAAATTTAAAATCATAAGCAAGATATCTAGCATATTTGCTTAAGACCATATCTCGGAAATATCAACTTAAGATGGCTGCTGCCTCGAGTTATTACCAAGGGGAATGACGCATACATAGAATACATAAACCAGGACATAGAATTTTAATGAAACTGACTGAACAAAAAACATGGGTATGTAGGTGGAGGTTACCCTGCAAATGTGTGGGGAATCGAACCAGGTCCAAGGCCCACTAGCATGGTTTCCATCCGAGATTAAAAATGAAGACAGTTCCCCACTCCTGACAGGCACCAGCTTGTGGATGCAATGCTGCACTATGGTAAACAGGGGTTTCTCGTGGATGCAGATAAGTTTGAAATGGTGACAGGTAGTGCCGTTAGGTTAGCTGATGAAGCAATAGGATGTTTCAAACAATACCATAAGGAAGATAAAATTGTGAAGTGGCATGGAGAAGATGAGGTAATGCAGCAAAGGGTTGCACAATGGTCAAAAGTAATTGAGAGAAGAATTCAGTCCAATAGCAATGAGGCCGTGCATAACCAAAATATTGATGGTGGAGAACCACGAGGAGACATTCATGCTGTTAGTCAAAAGAGTTGTAATTGCTTGGCAAATGAGTGATCAGCTGAGAGCTGAGTGCCAAAAAAGGAGTTTACGTTTATGCTGAACTTATTCCTTTTTACTTCATAATATATTGTTTTTTGATTTCAGGATATTTTTACTATGTAATTGCTGCTGGGTGTTGGGTATTGTTAAAGACGCATGCCTCCACAGCTGTAGATTGTTGTTATATGCTACTATATCAGCAGGTAAATACACTGCTGCAGCATTTATGCAGCTACACTAAGTTTGTTCCTATTAAAGCAAATGTAATACGCTGGGAATGTCTGAAATCTTAATTACTTCACTAATTCTATTTGTTTAGTTGTACGCATGTTTCCATTTTCTATTACAATTTTAACAAGATTTTTGTTTATTTAGTTGAAGAATTTGTGTGTTTAAATTGTAATTTGTTTTTCAGGTTCCGAATCTGGATCAGACTTTGAACCAGATAATACTGGCTTTGGGAGCCCTTCGTCTGGGAGTGAAAGGGGTAAAGAGGATGACGATCGTGATGCAGTAAAGCCCAGCAATAAGGAACTTTTTGGTGATGACAGCGAAGAGGAGGTTGAATCTCATCATAGCGGAAGTGACAACCGATCTGAAAAATCCGACATTCATTCTCAAGCTTCTCCTCTTACGGATCGTGAACAGTCAGATGCTGAACAGCACAGTGGTTCAGAAGGCCATAATGAGGATGATGTGCGCAGGTCAGATAACAGCAGTCATCATTCTGATGCAGAAGAATCTGAGAAAGATGTCCATTCTGATGATGAAAAGTGGGAAAGAGAAGACAAAAGTGAGCATTCAGATGAAGAGAAAATGCAAAGCTCGGATGAGGAGGAAAACCCACAGCAATCTGATGATGAGGAGAGGCTGCAGCATTCTGATGAGGAAAAGATTCATAGCTCTGGTGATGAGAAAGGACACCATTCTGATGATGAGGAAAGACTACAACATTCTGATGATGACAAGGCTCACAGCTCTGGTGATGAGAGACTTCAGCATTCTGACAATGAGGAGAAAATGCAGCATTCTGACGATGAGGACCAACTACAGCATTCTGATGATGAGGAAAAACCCCAGCATTCAGACGATGAAGATAAATTGGAGCATTCGGATGAGGAGGAAAAGATGCAGCATTCAGATGATGAGGAAAAACCACAACATTCGGATGATGAAGATAAAATCCAGAGCTCAGGTGATGAGAAGGTGCAGCATTCTGATGAAGAAAAGCAACATGGTTCTGATGATGAAGATGGACTGCAGCATTCTGATGATGAGGAAAAACCACAACACTCTGATGATGAGGACAAACTACATCATTCTGATGATGAAAAACTGCACTCTGACGATGAGGATAAGCTGCAGCACTCTGACGATGAAAAGCTACAGCACTCTGACGATGAAAAACTGCAGCACTCTGACGATGAAAAACTGCAGCACTCTGACGATGAAGAGAAAATGGATAGCTCTGGTGATGAAAAGCAGCAAGATTCTGATGGTGAAGGGAAGCACCATCAGTCTGATGAGGAAGAAAAACTTCATTCTGATGATGAAAAGTTGCTGCAGTCAGATGACGATGAAGAGAAGCACTCTGATGATGAACATCCGCAGCACTCTGATGATGAGGAGAAATCACATCATTCAGATGATGACAAAAAACAGCATTCTGATGATGAAAATGTAGATTTTCTTCATTCGGATGAGGAAAAGGTGCAGCAGTCTGATGGCAAAAAAAAGCACCACTCTGATGATGAGGAGAGGCTTCAGTCCTCCGACAATGAGGAGAAGAAGAAAGATTCAGATGATGAGCGCAGGCAGTCAGATGATGAGCACGATCATAAGTCAGGTGGGTGCAGATTTAGTCACAATAGTTGTTTGGCCAACCGTGAGTCTCTCACAACACGTTATTACTAATGTGCAAAACTATTTTGTTAGTGATCTAATCATTGTCAGACTTACACACAGTATCTTAAGTTAGGCTCCCAGCTTTTCGTTTTTACTAATTCTTACAGATAAATACGGACAGGAAACAATGTGCTTGCTGTCTGTATTTATTTTTAAAAGCAGAAAAAGTCAGAAAATTGTACTTCGTGTGAGTGACTGTCCGTGCTGGTATTGGTGAATTCCAAGCCAACAGCTGGGTAGATAGAAAGCATGGGGGAGGTAAAAAAGCAGAATGAGATTTAATTTAATACCGGCATATATTAACATCTATCTGTATTTAATGTTTGCTTGTGAGTATAATGTTTTATTGTATATGGCTGCTTAGTTTGCTAAAATGTGACAGGCATCATAGTATGAATGCATGTTTATCAATTAAATAACATGTTTATCAATTCATTAATTGTGGAAATATACCATTTTACAACTCCATTTATTCTCAAAATAACATAATCTGAAAGAAACACGTTAGTTAGGTTCCTCACCTTAGAATATCCCCAGGCGTCAGACTGGATCCGGAAGATTTAGCAATACCCCTTGCGCGTCGCTAGGCGTCGTCTGCGGCTCCGCGTCCGTCGTTGGCGTTGTGCGCCGGAATGACGTCGTTGGAGTACTTGGACGCCGCCCTCGTGCGCTGACGTCAGTTCTTCTTTTTTCCGCGCCGATCCGGGAGAGCTACCCCTTTAGTCATTTTTTGACTAAATATTTTGACTCTTTTTGGTCACTTTGTCGACCCTGGTGCGGGTAGGATGCCTGGTTTCAAGGCCTGCGACGACTGTCACCGACTGATGTCGGTGACAGATCATCACCGCCGGTGCCTGTACTGTTTGGGGCTCGACCACGACGCGGAGTCGTGTTCCGATTGTAGGGCCCTGACCTCGAAAGCTAGGCGGGAGCGGTCCCGTAAGCTTCTCGAGCTTCGCCACTCGGCTCCGCGCCCCTCTCGATCCCGGTCCAGGAGGAGGTCCAAGGATCGGTCGCGGAGCCGCAGTCGACCTCATCGCTCGTCTGGCTCGAAGTCTTCGGGTAAGTCGAAGCGCTCCAAGAGGCGACACCGCTCTTCGGACTCCCCTCGCCGGTCGCGCGACTTGGCCAAGTGTCAGGGTGGCTCCACCCCCGCGGGTCCACCGGAGCCGCAGGCGCCACGCACGTCCCCATACCCGCCGGTCCCTGGGACTGACGCTACGCCGGCGGAGGTCAGTGCCTTCCTCTCGGCCATGAGGAGCCTGGCCCCGCCGTCGACGCCCGCTGGCGCGCCTTCGGGCCCCGCGGACTCGACTGGGCGACCTCGCGCACCGGCGGCTCCGGCGCGGTTGGAGGCTCCGGCCCCGACACTGCTGGTCCATCGTCGACGCCGGTCGACCTCGTCACGCCTCCTCCGCTGGCGTCGACACCGGTGCCACCGCCGACGCCGACTCCAGTCGACGTCGATCCCCGGTTCAGCCCCTGTCCGGACCCGACGCCGGTGCGGCGCCGCTCGACGCCGCTTCCGATGCCGCTAGAGACACATTTTGTCTATCGTCCGGCTCCGATCATTCCTCTTGTTTACCAGGAATCGGATGACGGGGGCGACTGGGAGGGGTCTGTGGACCCTCTGGCCCTTCAGGGCCACCTTTCACAGGACTGGGCAGATGAACTGGGGGAGGCCAGTGGTTTGGATACCTCACCTGACACTGGATTCATCTCTCCTCCGACTGTGGCTTCGGAGGAGGGTGCCGCTTTTTCTGTGGTGCTGCGCAAGGCGGCCGCAGCCCTTGGGCTTGAGCTGCCTGCCGTGGCTGTGAGGACTAACATCCTCACTGAGGTGCTTCAGTCTGCCGCAAGCTCCACTGAGCCTCTGCTGCAATTCAATGAGGCCCTCATTGACGTTCTGCAGGGCACCTGGTCCAAGCCCTCCACAGTCCCTCCTGTGGATAGGAACGTTGCCAGGCGCCACCACCCTGCTCCGGGCGACCCCAGTTTTCTGTCCCAACACCCAACCCCCGAGAGTCTGGTTATCCAGGCCTCTACCACCCAATCTTCCTTCCCGTCCACTCCTCCGGACCGGGATTCCAAGAGACTGGAACAGTTCGGTAAAAAGCTGTTCTCCTCGCTCAGTTTGGGCCTGCGGTCTTTGAACACCGCCTGTCTCTTGGACCGTTAGGAGGCCCGGGCACGACTTTCCTCGGCTCTGGCCGATGGGATAGATGCAGCGCGCCATGCAATCCGATGTGGACTCGACACTACGGACTCGCTGGGTATGGCGATTTCTACCACGGTGGCGCTTCGACGTCACGCCTGGCTGCGGTCCACGTCCTTTTCAGGGGATGTACAGAGCGCACTCATGCCTTTTGATGGCGCTCGCCTTTTTGGTGAGAAAGCGGACAGTGCGCTGGCTCGCTTCAAGGAATCCCGGGCTACGGCCTAGTCCTTGGGCCTCTCGGCCCACGGCCACAACCTTCCGCTTTTCGCTCCTTTCGTGGCCAAGGAAGGGGCACCTCCTCACGTCCGCCTAGCCACCGGCCGCAGAACCAGCCTGCACGCGGTCGCGGACGCGGTTTCCGCCGAGGCGGTACTGGAGGACAACGCGGTCAGTCCACATCCACCCCGGCAGCATCCGCCTCAAAGCCTTCCTAGTCTGAGCTTTCAGGCCCATTCCTCGCCAGTGGGAGGCAGGGTTCACCATCACCTGCTCTACTGGCGTACCATTACTTCGGACAGGTGGGTGCTGCAAATCGTCCGAAGGGGCTACTCCCTCCCCTTCGAGACGACCCCTCCAGCCATGCCACCGCAGCACCACCGTATCTCGGAGGATCATTTGAATCTTCTGCAAGAGGAAGTTTCGGCCCTCTTGGCCAAAGAGGCCGTCGAGCGCGTTCCAAGCCCAGAAGTAGGTCGTGGTTGTTATTCCCACTACTTTCTGGTTCCCAAGAAGGGCAAAGGGGGCCCATGCCCTATCTTGGACCTCCGGGACGTCAATGCCTTCCTCCGGAAGGAACGGTTCAAAATGTTGACTTTGGCTCAGGTTCTAGCTGCCCTAGTCCCTGGAGACCCTGGAGACTGGATGGTAGCGTTGGACTTGCAGGACGCATATTTCCACATCCTCGTCCTGCCGGCCCACCGGCGTTACCTGCGGTTCACGGTGGGTCAGGAGCACTTTCAGTTCACAGTGCTCCCCTTCGGCCTTACCAGTGCCCTTCGGGTGTTCACGAAAGTGATGGCGGTGGTCGCAGCTCATCTGCGCAGATCAGGGGTTCCAGTCTTCCCCTATCTCGACGACTGGTTGTTGAAGGCGGGCTCGCCCCAGGCAGTCGTCTCCCACCTCCAGACTACTGCGGATCTCCTGCATTTGCTGGGGTTTTCCATCAACGTGCCGAAGTCACACCTGAGTCCCTCTCAGAAGCTCCTCTTCATCGGAGCGGTTCTCGATCCGGCGCAGTTCCGGGTTCATCCACCGGAACAGCGGGTCCGGGATATACAGGCCCTGATTCCCATCTTTCGGCCTCTATCCTGGGTTTCGGTCAGGCTAGTGTTGCGACTTCTGGGGCTGATGGCCTCCTGCATCCTACTAGTGCATCACGCCAGGCGGCGCATGCGGGCTCTGCAGTGGGACCTGAAGTTTCAGTGGGCCCAGCATCACGGCAACCTGTCCGACCATGTCTTGATCTCGGAGGGCACTGCACAGCAGTTGCAGTGGTGGCTCACGGACCGCGATTGGGTCAAGGGCAAGAGCCTCTCCCTACCCCTACCGGAGCATGTCGTAGTGACGGATGCGTCCCTCCTGGGATGGGGTGGCCATATGGGAGAGGCGGAGATCAGAGGCCTCTGGTCTCCGGCGGAGTCTCGCCCCCACATCAACTTGTTGGAGCGGAGAGCCATCCGACTTGCACTGAAAGCCTTCCTTCCCTCTGTCCGGGGAAGTGTCGTGCAGGTGTTCATGGACAACACCACCGTCATGTGGTATTGCAACAAACCGGGCGGGGTGGGGTCGTGGACCCTTTGTCAGGAGGCTCTGCGCCTCTGGACATGGCTGGAACACCAGGGCATCACCCTGGTGGTTCAACATCTGGCAGGCTCTCTGAACGCCAGAGCAGACGACCTGAGCCGCCGGTGCATGATGGATCACGAATGGCGTCTGAACTCCGAGGTGGCGCAAGGTCTCTTTCAGCAGTGGGGAGAGCCTTGGTTAGATCTATTCGCCACCGACGAGAATGCGCAATGTCAGCAGTTCTGCGCGTTGGAATTTCCAAGGCGGCACTCGCTCGGCGACGCTTTTCGTCGCGAGTGGAGTTGCGGTCTGTTGTACGCCTTTCCGCCTATACCACTTCTGCCCAGAGTGCTGAAGATCAGGCGCGACCGGCCCAAGTCATCTTGGTGGCTCCGGATTGGGCACGAAGGTACTGGTATCCCGAGCTACTCGGTATGTTGACCGATCCTCTGATACGTCTGCCCCTTCGGGAGGATCTTCTGTCGCAGCAGCAGGGGACGGTCCTCCACCTGAACCTGTCCAGCCTCCACCTCCATGCGTGGAGATTGAGCGGAAGCAGTTGATGCCATTTGACTTGCCTCCTGAAGTCTGTGATATCATTCTGGCAGCCAGGCGTCCCTCCACAAAGACGGTAAACGCCTGCCGGTGGAACAAATTTGTGGCATGGTGCACAGCAAAGGCTGTGGATCCCCTTTCCGCCCCTCTTTCTGAGGTTCTCCTCTTTCTTCTTTCTTTGGCCCAGCAGAGCTCTGCCTTGGGCACCTTGAAAGGTTATCTTGCTGCCATCTCTGCCTTCTTGCGGCTCCCTGATCAGCCCTCTCATTTCAAGTCCCCTGTAGTTTCACGCTTTCTTAAGGGCATTACTCACACGTTGCTGTCCCTTTCGTAATGCCTCAGTGGGACTTGAATCTTGTCTTAACATTTCTGATGTGCGCTCCCTTTGAGCCTCTTCACAATTGTCGTCTTCGTCTTCTGACTCTTAAGACTGCTTTCCTGGTAGCCATCACCTCGGCTAGACGGGTGAGCGAGCTCCAGGCTCTATCGTCCAAGCCTCCTTTTCACTCTGTTCATCCGGACAAGGTTGTCCTTCGGCCTCGTCCTTCCTTTCTACCGAAGTGGTGACCCCTTTCATCTTGGGCAATCTGTCACCTTGCCCACCTTCTTTCCTTCCAAAGAGGAAGAGCGGCTCCACCGTCTGGACCCAAACCGTGCGCTCTCCTTTTATTTGGACCGTACGAAGCAGTTCCGGGTGGACGACAAGCTTTTCGTTGGCTACGTGGGTGCTAAGAAGGGGAAAGCTGTGCACAAACGGACCATCTCCCGGTGGGTTGTTTTGTGTATAAAAACCTGTTATTCCTTGGCAAAAAAGGTCCCTCTTGTTGGGCTGCGAGCCCATTCTACTCGGGCCACAGCGGCTACTACTGCTTTGGGACGGGGAGTCCCTTTGCAGGACATCTGTCAGGCGGCGACGTGGGCTTCCTGCACACGTTTGCCAGGCACTATTGCCTAGACAGCCAAGTCCGGAGGGATGGCTTCTTTGGCCGTTCTGTCCTCCAGGACTTTCTGGTGTGATCTTGGTTCGCAGACCCACCTCCGGGGTTGGTATTGCTTGGGTATCTATTCTAAGGTGAGGAATCTAACTAACGTGTTTCTTTCAGATGAGCAAGTTACTTACCTTCGGTAACGATGTATCTGTAAGAAACATTAGTTAGTTAGATTCCTCACCGACCCACCCATCCTCCCTGTTCTGCGAACTGACATCTAGGGTTAAGGCTGTCCTTTTCAGGGCCCTAGATTTTTTGGCACCAGTGTTGGTCTCTTGCATGGCTCTGCGTTCCTGGCGCGGAAAGCTATGTACAAGAACTGACGTCAGCGCGCGAGGGCGGCGTCTAAGTACTCCGACGACATCATTCCGGCGCACAACGCCAACGACGGATGCGGAGCCGCAGACGACGCCTAGCGACGCGCAAGGGGTATTGCTACAAAAATCTTCCGGATCCAGTCTGACGCCTGGGGATATTCTAAGGTGAGGAATCTAACTAACTAATGTTTCTTACAGATACATCGTTACCGAAGGTAAGTAACTTGTTCTATACGGATAAATAACAATAAGATAGCTAAAAAATAAATATGGATTACTACAGACGTAAGGGTTAAAAAAACATAAATACCATATAACTGGGAGTCCTAATCTTAAGTAATACTGATTTTATTTTTTCCTTTCTTGAAGTGCTGCTGTGAATTAACAGCGTTTTAGCTTTTGGGAAAACAGCAATAATTCTAAGTACTGGGTAGGGCTGTAATTGTAACTTCGGGCGCCATCTTGGAGCGTCCTCGCGCTCGCGCTAGGATTGGTGAGCCTACTTAAAGCTCCCCTCTCCCGCGCAGCGGGACGCGCAGGTGTGGACGCCGTCGCTTAGCCGGAGTCGTGCCAGAGTCCTGCCCGTCTGCGCTCGTCCGCGTCGAGGCAGCGCGAGGTGGGGCAGGCTCTGTTTCTCGTCGCGGTGTTGTCTCGCCGATGCTGGCAGGTATGGTGTTTTACACACGGTCCGAGCTGCTGTCCATAAGGCGAATGTCCAGAGGAAGTGCCTGTAAGCCTGTGGACCCTTTAGTCGGCCCTTATAGCTGTGCCTGCAAAGGCTGGTCACTTAACAGCCCTACTAAAATCCGTTCCCTGGAAGATGCTATTCCTGTCACGCGAACGTGTGTTGTATCTCGAGATCTTCGTATTTGGTGTTTAAACATTAGATCGCTGGTAAAACATCACCTGTCCATTTATGATTTGCTAGAGAAAGAGGACCCCGATGTCTTTCTAATGACAGAAACCTGGCTTCAGGATTCGGATTCTGCCATATTGAATCTTGCATTCCCTCAGAACTATACCGTCTTCACTTCCAATAGGACCGCAAGAGGAGGTGGTATTGCTATGGCAGTCAAATCCTGTTTTCCAGCTGATTGGAAACCGTCGGGACTACCTGCATGTGAAAGTGCTATTTTCAAAGTTGCTTTTTCCCATCAATTCACTTTCAGTGGTATGCTCATTTACCGTCCTCCGGGCAATGATTCTGTCTTCAGGTCCGCACTGGCCGATATGATCGGTCCTATAGCACTCGGTTGTGCCAATTTCAACATCGTGGGGGACCTTAACATCCATTTTGATAATGGGTCATCCACTACGGTGAGCACTCTGCTGGCGAACCTCGAAGCTCTCCAACTCACTCAGCTCGTCACCCTTCCAACCCACTCAGGGGGCCATATTTTGGACCCCTTTTTTTCCACACTTGAGGGGGTAAGGTTGTCGGATCCGAGGCTGATGGGGTGGACTGATCATCTGCTTATAGAAGCCTTTTGTCCGGTTCACGATAAGCCTTTCATAGCTGTTGACAGACCTATTCTAAAAAGGCTTTGGCACAAGCTTAGGCTTGAAGAGTTTTATAGCATACTGGAACAGAAACCTCTGAGCATCTTTATTAACATGGAACAAGGTTACCAACAGTTCTGCGCCTGGATCACCGATGCCTTGGACTCTCTCATACCTTTACGGTGGTCGAAAGGCCGGACAAAAACACCTAGTCCTTGGTATAATGAGTCACTCGCAGAACTAAAAAAAGCCTGCCGAAAAACAGAGAGGGAATGGAGAAGGTCCTACAGCCCTGCTCTGAAAACTCGGTATTTTACTGAGCTGAAGCTCTACCATAGAGCTATTTGCAGAACACGAGCTGCATTTTACGCTCAAGAATTTGCTACCAGCCCTAATCCATCAAAACTGATTTTTAAGATACTGAAGGATCTTATGAAAAACAGATCCACCTCAGAGGTGATTTGCACAGATTCCCACTGTGATAAGTTGGCCTCCTTTTTTGTGGAGAAAGTGGAAACAATCTACCAAAGTTTTGACACACTCCACCAGAACCGAGAGGTTACTGTCCCCGATACGTTGGGATATGAGACCCTTGCAATGCTACCTGAACTGACTATTGAGACCTTTGATAGGCTTAGCCTCAGGGTCAAGTCAGGTTCTCCCTCGGACCCGTTAAAGCCAGCCTTTATCAACACACTTTCCCCACTCTGTCGTGACCCCATATTGAATCTTATCAATATGTCATTGTCCAACGGAACGGTACCCACGGCATGGAAACAGGCAGTGGTTACTCCTATACTAAAAAAAGCCAACTCTGACCCCCGGCTGCCAGAGAATTATCGACCCATATCCCTGCTGCCTTGGATTGCCAAAGTAACAGAAGCCCACGTCAACTCTGTTCTGTCTGAGCATCTGGCTCGCAACCAGATATTGGATTCCAGTCAGAACGGCTTCCGGTCGGGACACAGTACCGAGACGGCATTACTTTACATCACGGAACATCTTCGCCAGGTTCTGGACTCAGGTCGCACTGCAGCGCTTTTACTATTAGATCTAAGCGCTGCCTTCGATACTGTGTCCCACCATATACTGATCCAACGCTTACAGGAGGCGGGAGTGACTGATCTCGCTCTCCAGTGGTTTCGGTCTTTTCTATCAGATCGTTCTTTTAAAGTGGCCATACCACCTGGCCAATCCGCCACTTATCCCCTGGAGCTGGGGGTACCACAGGGATCCTCGTTGAGCCCTACAATGTTCAACCTCTATGTGAAACCGTTGGCTGGTGTCGTTAAACAGTGGGGTCTTACGATGGCCTCATATGCGGACGACACACAGCTAGCGGTGACACTTAGTGGAGACCCTGAGGTGGAGGCCCCCAAATTTCGAGCGGGTTTGTTGGCAGTAGCAAGCTGGCTTCGCACCAACTGCCTTCAGTTAAATGCCACCAAAACAGAGGTGTTGGTATTAGGGAAGCATGCTGAGCTATGGGGTAACCAGTGGTGGCCATCAGAGTTGGGTGTCACTCCCATTCCAGCTTCTGGAGTGAGAAATTTAGGCATCTGGTTGGACTCTGCGCTCACCTTCAAGGACCACACTAAGAAGGTGGCTGCCACGTGCTATGGCATTCTGCGGGGAATAAGGCCGGTTTTAAAGTACTTTGATCCCCCTACCAGACAGCTTGTGGTCCAGGCCTCTATACTATCTCGGCTGGACTACGGCAGTTCACTGCTGTTAGGGGTGAATCAAGAGGAGGCCTCTAGGCTCCAAAGGGTGCAAAATGCCGCGGCTCGGGCCATTGTGGGCCTCCCTAGACATTGCTCAGTGTCTGGTACCATCGCGGCCTTACATTGGCTCCCGGTCAGACAGCGAATTCAGTTCAAAGCGCTGTGCCTGACCTTTAAAATTTTGAAATCTTCTTCGCCGCCGGCACTTGTTAACCTACTCACGCCCTATGTTCCTTTGAGATCCTTGAGATCGGAGGGGCTTCACCTGGCGGTCTGTCCGCGCTTTAAATTGAGCAGAATGGGTGGCCGCTCCTTTAGGGTGCTCGCGGCTGGTTTGTGGAACTCGCTCCCGGTACACATCCGAGCTCTTGAAGACCTGCTCGCCTTCAGGCAGGCGATTAAAACTTTACTGTTTCCCGTGTCTGGTTAATTTCCTTTTCTTTTATTGTGTGTTATGTTGTAGCGTCTGTCATAGCGCCAGGACGCCCCTTTGCTGGGGCAGCTGTGCGCTATAAAAATATAAATAACATAACATAACATAACTATTCATACATAACAGGAAGATGAGTCAACAGCTGGCAGAAGTCTTTTAGTACCATTTTTGGTACGTGTTCCTTGGAACTGGTTTTTCCCACCTTCTATTTGTATAAAGATGATTTAATCATTGTAGCTTTGTGGTGGTTTATGCTACCTTTGTTGTTAAGGTAAATCTGTTTATAGAATAATGTATATGAACCCTGTTTGACCATTAGAATGCTAAGGACATGTTGAACATGTACTTAGTGCTGACTTTGTGGTGCCAAGTATGTGTCCTGCACGCTCTTACCCCTAGCGTCAGGCAATCCCATAGTCTTGTTCTTGAGGACTGCTCCCTTTTATTATTATTCCTGACTGAGAGTGGAGTTACTCCTGCTGCTGTGTATTGATTCATTTGGAACACAACTGAAATTAATCACCGAAGCTGCCAGATCCATTGGGCTGCAGAAGCTGACAGAAGCACCCACATTGGAGACATAACTTTTATTACTTGGAAACTTTCAAGGTACACTCTCCCTTTACAACCACCCAATTCATTCCTACTCTGGGTTGTAAGGGGAGGATGATCTCCAAGCAGAAATAGCCACCACAGACCACCAGTCCACTAAGGCCCACTAAACAGCAGGTATTTACACTTTTTCTTTAGCAATAAATTCAATAGGTTGTGGTGTCAGCTTCTCATGACATGAGACTGTAGACTTACCAGATCTCCTATTGCTTGAACCCTTTTAGTAGGGAATTTAGGTTTATGCTATTTGTTTACTAACTTTTTCTTTAAGCAGTCAATGACAAAGAAAGTGAAAAACTCTGTTAACAGGACCTAATCATCAGGAGTGTATTTAAAGGTACTGTGAATTTAAGTTACCTAGAAAATTATTTCTGGTAAATATGAATTCGAATGTGCTCAATACTCCTATTTAATATTTTCCTTTTTGACTAATCCTCTAGCAAGTCAGTTTGGAGTAGTCACAATTAAACTGGACTGTTTGTAGATTTTGAATTTGATTCCTGAATCCGAAGATTAATATTGGGGACAATGTGTGGACAGCTTGTTTCAAGAGGGCGTTCCTCATCTGATAAGTCAAGGATTCCCTTACTTGAGGAACAAAGTTGAGTTCTCATAAGAGATGTGTGGGTTTACATTCAGATTACTGACCTGAAAGTTTTATGTTCAGAAGTAAATTTAACTGCTGCCATGCAGTGTTTGTTCAATGTCCTCCTTTTTGGATGGCTGCACCGTAAAGGTGCCGAAACCTGGAGCTGAACATGCCCAGGCACAAATCAAAAGCACCTACAGACAAGTAGCAACAGTATTTCTGAGATGAGGATGAGTAGAACAGCAACATGTACATTTGAGCAAGACACTTAACTAGTCTCAGGAGACTTTGCACTGAAGGATACTGGCGGCATGCCACAGCAGAACTAACCTCAAAGAGCGTAAAAAAAAAACTAGAATAAGATAAGTGTATTATTGAATAAAGGTAGTCTTTGTCTAGGACAGACAGTTTGGCATCTGATGAAGGGAGTAGTGAAGTGAGGTTAACACAGAAACACTTGCAGTGGGATTGGTGGTGAAATGGTTCAAACTATTGAAAAGTACATTGAGAGAACAGGAAACACATCTTCACCAAGGGCAAACCTACACAAAGATCATGTGAACACCGTCATTAGGAGAGCAGTAACACCACAAATGCTGTACTCGCTATTTGGGATTTTTCAGCATAGACCTACCCAATCTATCCACAACTAATACCTGTAAAGCTCATCCATATGATTCCATTCACTGGGATTACATGGAACCTACAGCCAACAGCAACAAGTACAGAGGGCACACAGACATTTGTACAAGAATACGTGGTAAGTAATATCAGGAATACAGATTTGGAGACTGGAATGATACTGTTACAAGAACGGGGCAGGCTATGGTGCATTAAGCTAGGGTATGCATTCCAAGGATTGGTAGAAGTTCACAGCACTGCATCTCTTCACTCAGTAGCCTCACCTTTGCATACATTCCTACTAGTAGACTATGCTATGCACTCAAGACAACCAACAGCACCGAGATACTATGAAAATGGCAGAAGTTGTTTAGGAAGTTGGCTCTCTATATAGTGTTCCAAAATGAGGTGCACTGTGCAAAGAGTCCAGGTATCCCTTATTAGCATACATTGGCTTGATCTAGAAATTCTAAGGTGCTCTATTTGTGGTAGTATGGTCGAGCAGCCTTAGGCTTATCAGAGGGGAGTGTCAGGCATTTGTTGCACACACGGAATCAATAAATGAGACGCACACTCAGTAAGTAAATTCAACATTGCATTGATTTTTATGTACATTTAGACATCAAGATCTTCGAGTTTAGGTAAGTACTCTACAGTTTAGTTATTTTCAGCAAGCCCAGAAAATACAGCAGCCAGATTTGAGGCATGAGCCTCGAATGCGGTGGTGTTATCCAATGGAAGAAACATACACTGCATAGGGGTACTTGCAGTCGAGTTACAGGGTAGTTCTTCTGGACTTAAGGTAAGTAGGGGCCAAGGCCACCAGCAGTTTTGGGTTACCCGCCCTGGTGTGTTCGGGTGCAGAGGTGCTAGTCACAAGGGTAGCCTCAAACGCTACAGTTGAAATCTATGGAGAAAACCTGTAACAGCAAAAGGCTGCAAGTGGGGTCTTGTGGACATCTCTGTCAGAACCCATAGGGGGACTCGGTTTTTGAGGCTCTCGGGAGCAAGGGTGAACAGTTGGTTGGCTGGAACTCAGGGTGGGGAATCTGGTGCAGAGGTGTTTTGTTCAGCAGGCCACTTGCATTGTAGGCCCTCACTTTTGGGGTTCGACCTGGAGATGGGGACAAAACAGGACAGCAGGGCTACTCTCAGTGCTGGCCTCAGTGATGCTGAAGTCCCTCATCAGTAGGTCGGTCTTGGCAGTGTTGGTGTCCGGGCTGGACACTGAAGAAGCCTTGGCTACAGCAAGGGGTCCGGTCTCTGGTAGCAGCAGAAGTTTAAACAGGGTGAAAAAAGAAACGTTTGACCCTAAAACCCCAAAGGGATTGTCACCAAATATGTAGACGGTGAATATATCACCAAGTGGTTCTCAGCCTTTGATATGGCTTGTTAGATGTCGAGACTCAGCCAGAAATATTGGGACTCTATACTCTGGAAGCTGTTTTTAGGAAAATGTAGGAATAGACTCCTGACACTGGATTAGACAAATGCTATGTTCTGACCTCATGAAAGATACATTGATTAAGGGCTTTGACTTGCCCCAGAGGAGTACAGGACCAGGTTTAGGGAAACTCACAAAACCAAGAGTCAGACCGGGGTAGATTTTGTTGACTTCTCTGTCAAAACACTAGGTGGCTGGTTAAAAGGGAAAGAGCATCTGTTAAGTAACTGTGTTTCCGAAAAATTGGATCAGTACTTGGTGGCTCTAGGTTTAGCCTTACCCCAAGAATTGGAGTAGAAGGCTGATCACTGGGTCAAGATTAGGGTAACCAAGACCACTCATGGTTGGGGTGAACAAAAGAAAGGGATTGCTAAGCCCCCCAAAGAAGAAGATGGTGAACAGTCCAAAGACAAAAACAGAGTCTTCTAAAGGCCTCCAAAAACCTGTTCAGGAGAGTGGGCCCCGAAACAATACACAGACTAAGGGTGGGTACCAGGGTAAAAACTGGGATCCCCAAAAGGCTTGGTGCTTTAATTACAAAGCCAATGGGCACCGAACTGGAGACCTTATCTGTCCTAAAAAGAGTCCCCGCTAGTGCACCTTCAGCCACCTGTGCAGTAGGCCTTACAGCCCTGAGGCAGGGTGCACTATACTACATGTGTGGGCATTTCTGCATGAGCAAACATGCCCCAGTGATGTCCAAGGCATCAACGCAGCTTCTTCCTCTAAGTCAGCTCCGTCAAGGGGGCAACAATGGTGCTTCTTCAATTCAATTGACCCGGACCACTTGTCCTGCAGAGCACAGGGCTCTGCGGAAGTCATGACCCACACTTTCTGCCCAGGCTGATACTCCACCAGAGCGGCGTTCTGGTCATACCACCATTTCAAAAACATCCTGGCTAGCTTCCAGGCTCGCCTGCTCAAGCTTCCTGAAGTGGGCTGTTTGGTTACGGAAGGCCAGGACGTAACTGAATACATCCTGGGGTGGCATCCTGGGAGCTTGCTCCCAGCCCTCCCTCACCAAATTGAGAGGACCCATCACAGGGTGCCCGTACAGAATCTCAAATGGGCTGAAGCGAGACCTCGCCTCTCTGCAAACAAAAGACATGGCAAGAGGCCGTCTCACCTACTCCTCAGGGGGTCTGAAATGTCCTTCCGGGTGCGGTTGAATCTCTCAACCAAACTATTAGTTTGCGAGTGGTAGGGGGTGGAGAACTTGTAGGTTACCCCACACTCCTTCCACATGACCTTCATGTACAAGTACATGAAGTTGGTCCCCTGGTCAGAGATCACCTACTTGGGGCAACCCAAGCGGGTAAGGATCCCCAACAGTGCCCGGGCCACAGCTGGATCCTTCACCATCCTCCGGGACAGAGAGCAATTTCGGGCTCTTGATGACCATCTCCCTATCCTTTCACTTCCTTGCGGGGTTCCACAGGGATTGTCACTGAGCTCAGCACTTTTCAACTTAAATGTGACACCTTTGGCCAGTGTGATAAAAGCATTTGGTTCTCGCTGGTGTCGTACGCTGACAACGCTCAGTGGTGTTAGTAGCAAGTAACCCAAAGGTAACAGTCTCAATTTTCCAGAACTGCATGCTGCAAATTGGAAAAAGGATGAGGGACAACTGCTTAAAGTTAAACTCCACCAATACTGAAGTCCTTCTATTTGGCAGAAATACCACTTTCTGGTCCCATAGTAGGTGGCCTCAAAAACTCGGGACACTGCCTACCCAAGTTGCAAAAGCTTAGTACTTGGAAGTTCTTTTTGACAGCAAGCTGGCATTCGAAGACCAGGTTAATGCTTTTATTTCCTCCTCTTTCTACCTAATGACATTTTTAAGGAAGGTTCTCTCATTTATTCCAAAAGAGCTACAAAAGATAGTGGTCTCTTCTCTTGTTTTCTCAAGGATTAACTATTTCAATGCTCTATTTACCAATATTCAGAAAATATTTCTCAGGAAACTTCAGGTACTGCAGAATGCGTCAGCCCTTTTGGGCTGACTCATTAGGACATCCCCAAACTGTAGGGCATCCCCAAACACAAGTCTGCTTTACAGGCTTGTATGCAGCTTCACTAGCTGCCAGCCAAACAGGGTATTCACTTTAAAGCCCTCTGCATCTCTTTCAAAGCATTGCAAGACCCAGGCCCGGAATATCTTAGACAATGTTTTTAGCAATATTCTCCTTCTAAATTGCTGCGGTCATCCTCCTCTTTCAGTCTAGTAATACCTAAAGTCAAAAAATTGTCTTTGGGTGGCAAGAGTTTTGTTTTATGCACCACTAAGCTATAGAACTCCATGCCCCTCCATTTAAAGAAACAAAACAGACCCATTTGCTTTTAGGAAACCATTAAAACTTGGCTTTCCAATTTTCCAGCATGAATAGTCCACCTTCTTTTCTCTTTATACTCCCTTACTGTGGCTAGCGCCTAGAAACCTTAGGGAAGTAGAGTGCGTTAAACATTTTATTTTCATTTCATTTCAAGATCAAGATGAATCTTTTGCCCATGGCAGTCTTGGGAGCCTGAAGCCCCACATTGTTAATGCCCACCTGCTCAAAAGGGATGCCCATGACGGAATGGTTTTCCGGGGGACCTTGCACCTCCCCCCCACCCCCCCCCCGTCTTGCCACTGGCCTGGCAGGTAGGACAGGACCGACAGAAAACGTCTGAGGCCTTCCTCATTTGAGGCCAGTAAAAGTGGGCATAAAGCCTGTAAAATGCCTTGCCCTGCCCCAAATGACCTGCCAGCTGGAAATCATGAGTCAACCCCAATAGGAAGGCTCTGAAACACTGGGTTACTACCAGCACTCTGGCTGACCCAGGTTCTGCACCCTTAGGCTCACTATACAGGAGAACAATCTCCTAATAAATCCAGTGAGTTCCTGAGACTTCCCCATCGTCTGAGCTTCAGCCTGCTGCCAAAGACCCAGGAGAGTAGGGCACTCTTTGTGCACCACGCAGAACTCCTCTCTGGAGGGACCTCCGTCCTGCTGCAAATTGGTCCGGTCGGGCAGGTTCCCCATTTCGTCCACATCTTCCCCTGTAGGTAATAGTTCCTCCCCGTCAGGTTCGACCTCCTCCCAGACCGTGGGAATCACAGGGGCGGGTTTCCTGCACACCTTGCCCTTTCTCTTCCTTGCAGGGTCATGGGCTACTGTTTCAGCCTCGGGGTCTGTCTGAACACCCAGCAACATCAAGGCTAACTCCACCAAGAGATAGTCCCCTTCCTAGAGCACAACAAGCCCCAGGCAATCACCCTGTGGATAATCCAGTTGTAGTCCCTCCTGCCCCAATAGTTCCTATTGTCAGTATCCCAGCGTCGAAACAGCAATGAAAGGTTCCAAACACAGGCGTGTCTCTAACTCCTGAGGGCAGAGCCCCAGTAGTTATACCCACAATGGCCTCTGAAGATGAGATCAGTTCTAAAGGCCACCTTTGAAATGCATGGGCCCTTTCTAAATTCCGTCCTGTCTGCCATCCTACCCTGGTAGGCTTGGTCAATATCTTAGTGGGGCCAAGACCCTGCCCCTTAGAATTCAAGTTCCAATTTCACCCCTACCTATCCGTCCCAGGAGGGCCCCTCAGAGTCAGAGGTCTGCAGTTTCCCTTGAGCCCCTAGTTTATGGCTGTCTTATGAGGAATGCACTTTTATAGCTGTCCCATCAGCACCCAGATGTGGATTGGAGACAGGCTGACAGGCACTCGGAGCCACAAGCACAGAAATGCCCACTTTACCAAAGTGGTATTTCCACCGTAGTTAGGTTGAATCCACTCGCTCCTCCATAGAGGATTCACCATTACTAACTCATCAATATCAAACACTATACTGTCACACTTCTGTGCGTAGGAAATATAGCTCAGTAGTCTCTCCACAGATCCCTCATGCCAATTCAATGCGAGAAGCGGGCCCTACTGTACTGAACATTCCATCTGGTGCCATTCACTATAAGGCATGTAGCGCGCACATGTTCCCAGTGAGTACTCGGATATAGCAAGAGACATACAGATCCTTGGCACGTAACTTTTTAAATGCCAAGCCGAGTAACCGGAACCTGCACACACAGGCCCTGTCATGGCAAACATGTGGCACATTTAAAGAGCTACCTCCCTGGGTGGCACATCAAGTGCAGCAGGCCCACGAATGAGCATTTGAGTTATATGCCCTAGGTATATGTCTTACCCTTAGACAAGGGACTTACAGCTAACTCAAATTGGCCAGTCTTGTATACATTAATCACCAGTATGTATATGACAAGCACTGCGCTTTGGCACTGAATAGCCGTGTCAAAGCGCTCAAAGTGCTGTGCCAGCAAAACAAGGTCCAAACAGGAGCTCGGAATCCAGAAAGGTCAGGGAAGACCACAGCACTCCAAAAGACACCAGGTCTAACAGTCCCCTTCTTTAACAAAGAATTACAGCAACAATAACTAAATAAAAGAAAGGAAACAAAAGTATACATTAGCACATAACGATTTTATTTTTACAAACCCCAGTTAATGTACATAGCAAGAAAACATTTAATGATTGTCTTCTAACCATTTTCTAACCATTTTCGTGAATGCACATTCATTTTCTCCTTCACCAGAAAACCCTCTTGCAATAACACATCTTCACCCTTTCCTGTTTCTTTATTAGATAATTTACTCCTTACAACTTACTAACATGAAAACTTTTTGTTTTATATATACCTCACTGTTACTTTCACCACATACTTTTTGGCCAAGTCCCATACACCAGTCACTATTAACTGTTCATGACTTTCTGCAGATTCATTCAGTTAATCATAGCAGCAATCAGATAGGAAATTCTTATGGACACATTTCACAAACCTACTCATGTGCCAAACTCTACCGTCTGGTTAATGTGCGGCATTTCTCAAAACTCGGACAACTCTCATTGGATTTTAGAAAAACACTCTCTTGCTTAGTGGTCTTGCCAGGCTTCTTTACCTCTACCCACTGTCTGATATCAAGCTGCACCTCTTGTGTATTCCTTTTCTTGTCATAATAGGCTTTTCAGTGTTCTCTAATTGCACTAATCCTGTCTCTTCAATGGACCGCAAACATTTCATACCATTAAATAACCATATTGGACAACTCTTGGATTTAGAAAACTTTCCTCTCAAGTTCAAATGGTGTCACCTTTGGTACCTCACAACAAGTAGTTTTTAGGTTTCGCCTGCAGAGTGCTTGCGCTGTGCTTATGAAATCTATTGAATTCCAGATAATGTTTAAAGGGGCAGGTTCCTGTGCTTGCCACTTACTTTTCCTCCATTTCCATTGGCTGTAGCATACTATTTCCTGTTGCTCTTTGTGTGCTCCATCTTATTAGTTACCGGAGGACCAATTATTGTTTTCATCCGCTGTTCTAAAGACCATTCGTGTGATTACACACCACTTCTTATGAGTTGAACTCATGAATTAAAGTCTGCTCACTGGCTATTGATTAAATGTAAATGTAAATATTGTAATTCTTAACACACTGACTTTATTCTGTATGTTGGACTCCACTATTTACCAACAAACTTATTTCCCTGATTTTGTCTCAGTGCATCCATGTGTATTGTAAACAAACATGCATAAAATAACACGCAGCATGGTACTTTATTTTTAAAGCACGTTTACATTTGTAAACTCAGCAGGAACGTTTTCGATTACTCCTGCTTACTTCCTCTCATATTGAAAACCTCTCCCTCAGGTAGTGTAATACACTGTGTGTATGGAACGGGTCTCTCTCAGGTGTTCAGGCGGAGGCGTTTCATCGCGAGAATTCCGGTCAGCTGTTCCCAGTCGGAGCCAGAAGCTGCCGCTGCGGTTTCCTTGCTTTTTCGTTGCCGGCCCGCGGTTCTCTGCCACCGCCGTGTGGTAGCGGGACTGGAGTGGGGGTGGTGCGGGGTTGCCTGCAAGGAGTCACTGTGCTGCGAGGGGTTCGCCTCGGAGCCCTGAAAACCGCGCGACGAGTGTCCCAGAACCGGCAGGAGCCGCATCAGTGCCACAGCGGTAGGAGCCGCACCAGTGCCCCCGCCGCAGCAGCAGGAGCCAGAACCGGCAGGAGCCGCATCAGTTCCACAGCGGTAGGAGCCGCACCAGCAGCAGCAGGAGCCAGAACCGGCAGGAGCCGCATCAGTGCCACAGCGGTAGGAGCCGCACCAGTTTCCCCGCAGCAGCAGCAGGAGCCACGAACCACGAGAGTCTCCCCCCCCCCCAAAAAAAAAAAAAAAAAAAAGAGCAGGAACTGCAGGAGCTGCTGATAGTGCAGCAGAGCAGCGGCAGCAGCAGTGAGCAGCAGAGAACGTGGACGTCGTGAAGTGCCCACGGGTACAAGCCTGGTCTGGGAGAGCCGCAAGACGGTGATCCCTGAGAATAAGGGGGCAGCGGCAAATCTACTGCATATATCGCGATATCACAAGGACCTACCAGCATGCCAGAGTAAGTGTGATT
The DNA here is from genome assembly GCF_964204655.1 of Triturus cristatus. Lineage (NCBI taxonomy): Eukaryota > Metazoa > Chordata > Amphibia > Caudata > Salamandridae > Triturus > Triturus cristatus. The sequence goes on along the minus strand of NC_140583.1, from coordinate 397,531,684 downwards.
TAAGTGCAATTTAAGTGACTTAAGTGAATTAAGCCTAGCAGGAGGGTTGACGGCAGCCAAAGCCGGGGGTGAGGAGTAGTGAGCCGTGCGGAGTCACCGCTGCAAGGGCCAGACGTTGAATAACCCTGAGACCATGATGTGTTGAAAGAGGGGCAAGGAGAGGTGAATCGAGAGGCGAAGTGAAGGCAGAGGCTCTGTGGGGGTATAGGATTTCAGACTGCCCCCTCTTCATCCACGCCACATTCTCATCTCTGGCTAGCCCTTCTTAGTGCATCCGGCCCTTGCAGTCAACAGGAGCCTCAGATCAGCAAGGAAAAGTAAGGAAAAGTTTAGATAAACTGCAGGAAAAACGGAAAAAAAAAAAAAAATCGTAGTGGCCTGATAAATCCAACAGAGTTGATAACGATCAATATCAGCTACTCTGAGAATTTAAGGCGCACCAACAAGGAGTCTGTCCGCATAACTTCATAAACAGTCAACCAGTCAAGTCCCAACCTGCTATCTCTGACAAAAAAAAAAAAAAAAAAAAACCCAGAGGTCAGACAACCCAGGGAGATGAGATCGGGGAGAGTTAGACAGACCCCCACACAGAAAATTAAGATCGACAGGCAGAGTAAGAAAAAGAAAAAACAAGGCTCAAAAACAGAAGCAGAAAGCTGTATCATCAAGCAAAAAAGCCCTTTAATATCACCGATTACAACAATGTTTAGAAACCCAAAGGATGGCGCCAGACTGTTATTGCTGAAAGATCCTGGTGCAGCCATTTTCTCAACTACAGCGGAGATCCCAGGCCTTATGACTCCTCAAGCCCCTCAGACACTTTCTTTGCCTTGGAATGGAAAATATAAGTCTCAAAAGGAAGCGGTTGATAACTCAGCCTGTACTATCAAACAGTGGCTTCTACGGAAACCAAGCCTGGAAGAGGAAAAGATCGTTCTGTCAGCGACAGAAAGGGAGGAGCTGACGAACGGCACCAGCATTGGAACGGCACCTAAAGAAGTCTTGAGCCTGTGCTCTGACATAGCACTGGCATACAGGTTAAACAACGAGGGTACCATACACAATACCTCTGAATACAACACAGAACTAATTAACCCCACAGTCCGCATGAATCAGACAGTAGGTTTAACAATCTCTGACCAAAGGGCGTTAAGTCTCTGTGAAAAATCCTACTCGCCAATAACAACACTTAAAACAACCAGAGGAGAAATGTCATCGTCCACCCCGAAGCCTGTAATAAACAATACCAGACCAATAAGGCTTCATATAGCCGCTCAGGTGCACCAGCCGGACCAAGACGACCAAGAATGTATTGACAACGGTCGTCAAATTCTAAGAATGTCATCACCAAACAAAGCCACCATGCAATTAACGGCATCCGAAATGCCTGCTATAGCGGGAGGAATGCATCATGCTAATTCCCAAAATAATATAACGCCACAGGAAACCGCCCTGGGATCAAATAGCTATCAAAGGTACTCCAACACCAGCTTCAGCAGGGACGATAATATTCATCAGCTTAACCAAGATCAAGACACAAAGGAGACCAAAAATTTAAATTCACAGTTGAAACAAGGAGAAACAGCTAATAACCATAGTTCCTTTTCGGAGACATCTAAATCTTTATTGAACACACTACAGACAACAATAACAGCGTTCAACATGCAAAACGATAAGATGGACATTCAAATAGATCTGATGAACATTATAGCAACACAAATAGCAGGGATCAATACTAAACTGGAGAGTATGAACAATCTTATTTCCAGAGCCCAGGCAAAATATTCCGTTCAGTGCGCATGCAGTCCAATAATAGACAAACTAAGCTTGTTGCCAACACTCCTAGATCAGATAATTCAACTTAATAAATCCACCTTGGGTGAGAAGGGCATAACTAAAGAAAAGGAATTGACAAAGGTAAAAGCAGATAACGATAAAGCTCTTTCAAGCCCAAAGCACCACAATGACATAAAAGCAGACAAACAGACAGACAATCAGGACAGATCTAGCTTCAAAGATCCAAAATTATCACGCAAACAAAAAAAACGCGACAGGAAAGCACGGAACAAATTGTCTCTGCCTATAGAGAAGCATACAACAAAGATCTATCCAATGTTTCGCTTACCAGAGATTGGTTTTACAACAACAGCCTCGGTTAGTTCATCAGATGACCTCACCGATAGTGTTATTTGCTTAGAACCGGGAGCAATTGAAAAACAAGCAGAAGGAATGGGTGATAATAAACAAGGCCCAAATAAAGAGGTGACCCGAGCTTGCTTAGACCCGGCAGAAACTGAAAAACAAGCAGACGGAACGGGAGGGAAAAAAAAAAAAAAACAAGGCCCTAACCAAGAGGAGTCTCGAGCTGGAGTTCTTACTGGAACCCAACAAACAACAAAGAAGAAAAGCTCAAAGAAAAAAAAAAAAGGGAAAGGAATGGATACAATCATTGAAGATGCGAGAAGTCACGGCGAACAACGTGCTACGATTAGTAACTTGTTAGCTCAAAATTGCCCTGAAGAAAAATGCAGTAGAAACAAAGCTGCAATTAATCAAGGTCAACATAAATCAGATTCGGTTGATGACATCAATAGAGATTCTGTAGATGGTCAAAGAGAAACATGGAAACTCCCTGTCAACCAAGAAACTCCAAACATGGGGAACGAAAAACATGGTGAAAACCAAGAAACTCCAAAGATGGGGAATGAAAAACACGGTGACAGCACGAAAGTTATCCTGAAAACGGTCATTCCAAAGTTCCAAATGCTTAGACCAGGGGGAACCAACGGATTGGTGGTAAACCAAAAGAGACCACAACTAATACAAGAAGCCGACTCAATTTTAAGGAGTAGGGCACAGGAAGCAGAAACCTCCTCGAGTGCCGGATGTTGGGTGGACGACCCTCAGGTTGAGCAACCGGCGATGGATCTCGAGCCCCACCGGGCCAATATAAAAGTCGAAATCACAGGTGACTTAAAACAAATTACATTTGGAAATAAGGAAGAACACCCAACGACCCTGGCAGGCCATTGTAATGCACCAACAGAACGGCAATTGTTGCTAATCCCTGAATATGATTCAAAAGGACCGCACAATATATTAAATAGAGGGAACATCTTGCAGTTAACATCAAACATTCCGGCATTAAAATACTTAACATCAGTGAATCTACTGACAGTAGAATTCATAGGAATGGAACACCAAAAGAGTAAGGAACAAACACTGACCACCTGGCTGACTGAAGAAGACGCGCAGCACATCATGGATTCTTTTTTTTTTTTTTTTTTTCTTTTTTTTTTTTTCAAAAATCTTTATTGTTCCATCGAAGAGTACACCGCTATTCAGCCAACAACCCGGAGGCAGGCAGCTAGTATACGAGGCGGAACTCCGCCCAAGCGTTTGAGATCGTACTTTCAAACGGCGATACAGCATTTTACAATGGAACAAACAAAACAGAACTAGTAAAGAGCCCGAGTCGAAGGGAAGCAAACAGTAAATGATCGAAATGACATAATCATCTTCACGCTGCGCCCACAGCCCGCCCAGACAGAGCAAGCGACAGACAACCCCCCTCAAAGAGCGAACCCCACATCCCAGATCTCTTATGCCAGGCGGATCACCACTTACAGCACCCCACAGTCGAACTCCAACCTCTCCACGTCATTTAAGCCACGATCAGCCCGCTTGGTCATCTTCCAACGCTGTCGTACTAGCCAACCAGTCTACCAGTGGCTGCCAGATATCTACAGGCCGCGAGCGCTGCGGCAGCTGGTCCCAGTATGAGGTCAGCTGCTCCCTACAGTACACCGCCGATCTTATCCAGGCCTTCACGTTTGGCGGCATTGTCTTCTTCCAGTGTAGCGCTACCTGACGCTTAGCAAGTAATAATAAAATGGCCACGAGCCTACGTGAGGTCTTGGGCACATTTCTAACGAATCCCAATAGGGCCACAAGTGGGTCCGGCCCCAGTACCATCCCCACGATCTGCCCCACGGCATTGAAGACTGCAATCCAGAAGTCGCGTATGGGGCCACAAACCCAGACAAGGTGATAGAACGCGGCATCCTGCGCACCGCATCTCCAACAGCACGCATCAGACCGCAGACCCATCCTACACAATTGAATGGGCGTCCGGTAGGTCCGGTGCAGATAGTTGAAGTGTACCAACCGCAGCCTATAATTAGGGGATAGGTTTTCAAGTTGGGAGCAACAGTACTCCCACTGCTTCTCGGTAATAGATATACCCGCTTCAAGTTCCCACGCGGATCTAGAGTCAGTGCACGCAACCGGAGCCGTGCTTTGAGTAGCTCTATAGATCCGTGTGATCAGTTTGCGCGCGGAGGAGTTCGAGAGTACGTCCTCCAAGGCCGCAATCGTCGGCGGAGCCTCCGGAAACATAGGGTACCTGCCCTTGCAGGCGGACCGCAGTTGATAGTAGAGAAGAAGCTCCGAGGCCGTCGGTTCCGGCGCTGCCGCCATGTCCCGCACTGTGAGGAAGGTATCGTCCGGGTACAAGTCTCCCGCCACCTTCAGTCCGCAGGCCTGCGCCCGCCGCGCCACTGCCGCGTCCGTCAATGGCCCCAATAGGGGATTATCCGCGAGGGGCATACTCGGCGCATATAAGTCATCTACGCCTGCACGTTTGGCAATGCTTGACCAGGCCCAGCGTACCATCTCAACAGTGTCAATGTCGTCCCTGGAGCGTCTGTATCTCTGATATGCCGCTGCACGAAGGGGGCAGGGGGCCGCAACATCCATCTCGATGGCCACGTGCGGCTGGTAAGGGATCGGGTGCTGCCAGTAGTGCAGATATTGGGCCTGAGCACTGTACGCATATAGCTCCATGTCCGGGGCCGCGAGTCCCCCCTGACGGAAGGGAAGTGTGAGGAGGTTCCAGGCCACTCTGGGCTGCTTACCCGCCCAGACCAGTTCAATCAAGGCGGAGCGGAGCCGGCGAAAGAACGACTTAGTGAGTGGCACGGGGATGTTTACGAATAAGTAAAGAAACTTAGGAACGACCACCATTTTAGCAATTGCTATGCGGCCAATCAGAGATAGTGGCAGCGCTTTCCAGCGCTTCACTTTGCACTCCAGCCATTCCACGGCCACCCCAAAATTGGCCAGCCATATGTCCTGTATCGATCGGCTAAACCGTATGCCCAGGTATTTAATCTCATCAGTGACCCAGTCAATCGGGAATTCCGTGTGGCAGTGACTCGTACCGTCCGTCAGCGGGAACATCGCCGACTTTGACCAGTTGACATCGATACCCGTGAGGCCGCTATACCTTGTCACCTCACGCATCAGTGGGTCGAAGTTTTCCGATGGATTCATCATATATATGGTTATGTCGTCGGCGTACATAGAGACCAGCAGGCCACGCGACGTGAAGCCGATACTGCGATGAGTGTGGTGTTGGCGCAAACGAGCCGCCAGCGGCTCCGTCGCAATAGCGAACAGCAGTGGCGACAAGGGGCAGCCCTGCCGAGTGCCTCTGGTTATGGGGATCGGGGAAGACGTCTGACCATTAACCCGTACCCTAGCCGTCGGGTGATTATAGATTATTCCAATACGCCTGGCAAAGGAGGGGCTGAAACCCATGCGAGTGAATAACGCCCGTAGGAATTTCCACTCTAGTGAGTCGAACGCCTTAGTGGCGTCAAGCAATGCGGCCGCGGCTTGTACCTTGGGATCCAAATAATGCAGGAGCCCAAACAGCACTCTAAGATTGTGGGAAGTGGACCGCCCCATCACAAAGCCCGACTGATCGGACAACGCTATCTGAGGCAGCATAAGTTTCAGGCGGTCAGCGAGTAGTTTCGCGTAGATTTTGGCGTCAAGATTAATTAGCGAGAGTGGGCGATATGAGTCCGGGGTAACAGGATTCTTGCCAGGTTTAAGCAGCGTAATGATGAGGGCCTCTCGCATCGAGGCAGGGAGGATGCCAACCTCCATCGCTTCCTCAAAAACATTATGCAAGCGAGGGACCAGTAGGTCTGCGTATTCCTTGTAGAAGGCTGCCGTCAGCCCGTCTGGGCCTGGTGCCTTGCTGAGCGGCATAGCGGCTATAACCGCTCGAATGTCCTCCTGCGTGAAGGGGAGGTCCATATATTGTCGGGCACTATTACTGAACCACGCAAGAGCTATGGTGTCCAGGTAATCACTAATAATAGTGTCGTCAGGGGACACCTTAGAGGTGTACAAGTCCTTATAGTAGTCTGTCATCACCGCCAGTATAGCCGGAGGATCTCGAATCACTGCACCCCCCGACTCCTGTATCTCAAGAATATGCTCCGACCCGCGTGGCGGGCGCAGCAGATTTGCTAGTGTTCGGCCAGCTCTATCACCCTCTCCGTAACGCCTGGCCTGAGAATCTTTGGACAAGAACCTGACCTCCCTCTCAGCCTCCTCTTGATACTCGGTCAGTTTCGTCCTGAAGTCTGCACTCGCACCACCAGACGGGGCTGCCACCATCGCAGCTTCAAGCTGAGCCAGTTCGGATTCCAACCTGCCGAGAGTAGCTCTAATGGAGCGCAGAACCCCAGTTTTTAGCGCCATGCAGTGGCCCCTTGTCACAGCTTTACAGGCCTCCCAGAGCACGCCAGGTGAATCTACTGAGCCCTCGTTTAGTGCGAAGTATTCCTCCAGTTTTTCCCGCAAAGAGTGCTGGAAGACCTGGTCGCGCAGAGCCCGGGACGGGAATCTCCAACTAAACGGCTGAATGTACTGCGGCGGGGTGGAGATCGTTAAGCAAACCGGGGCATGATCAGAAAGTGACCGCGGCAAGTGAGTCACCTCTAACACCGATGAGTGCAGATCTCTAGACAGCAGCCAGAAATCCAATCTGGACCAGGCCGCACGATGAGCTGTGATACACGTACCGGCGCGGGTCTCAGGGTGCAGTGTCCTCCAGGAGTCCACCAGCCCTGCCTCTTGCATAATATGGCCAAGCGCCTCCGACGCCCTAGGGTGATGTTCCCGAGTGGTGCCCTGCCTATCTGCAGTATCTGACAGTACCACATTATAGTCTCCTCCCCACAGTATCGCAGCAGGTCCACAGTTCCGCACCTTATGCCACAATCCCTCGTAGAAATCTGGATTATCGTCATTCGGGCCATAAACATTCACCAGAATCACTCTCGCGCCGCACAGCGAACCTACCAACAGAACAAACCTGCCCCCCACGTCCCTGATTTCCTCATGCGTCCTCCAGTGAAGCCCTTTTCTGATAAGTATCGCCACCCCTCTAGAGTAGTTAGAGTAGTGAGCGTGAACTACCTCACCCCATCGGTTGTGTCTGAGCAGCTGCGCAGCATTGTCCGTCAGGTGCGTCTCCTGCAGAAGGCAAATGTCCGCACCCTTCCTAATCAGAAAGGCCTGTATCAGTCTCACTTTCCGCCTATCATTCATGCCCCGTACATTCCAGGTAATACACTTTATGCTATTCACCGCACCATACGTGTTAACAGAGTTCGGGCAAGCCTCAAGCAAACACCTACCCCCCAGTCACCCGGCCAAGTCACGCCAAATCTCGAAGCACGCATTTCCAATCCAGCGGGTCCCAATATATGAGGGCGGCAATGCCACAGCAATCTGTACGCCCGCCAACAGGGCAGCGAACCTCCACCAGGCACCAAGCAGGGAAATAGAACTCGAGCAGGCCACGGACCCGTTCCTCGTTGCATCGATTCCTGCAGCCCGTCCCTGTCAGACAACACACATCCCACCCGGCCAGCTGGGCAGCCTGCCCGGTAAATGCCAGAACACCTCTTGCTAGGTGACTGTCGACATGACAGCGCGCTGTGCACATCGTGCGATTCAATAGCAGTTTTCGCCACCTCCGACCCGGCTCTGAAACTTAAATAAAACACAACAAAAACCCCCAGCCCCAGCCAAACCCCTAACCCTCCCGCTCCAACCCCCCAATCAGGTTGTGCAATGAACTCCCTGGACCCCCTCCCAACTACAACAACTGTAACTACAGTCTCTAAATGTGAACAATGAATGGGAATCATCCCTTGAGGTACGCAGGTTGGCCACCTACAGGCCCTGTACTTGTGACAGGGCGATCGAGCGCGAGACTAGTGTACCAGCTCAAGGACCATCCCCCCCCAATCCCGCAGCCCTGCTCAGCTCCCTCATAGCATCTGAAATTGGAACTCCAGGGAATTAAACATTCTCAATATGGCCCAGCACAGCGTGGACAGGCGACACCCAGCGATTTAACAAGAAGTAAACAGGAGTAGTCATTCAACGTCACTTAGCCTGTCCCGCTGGTCCGGGTCAACTGCAGGTGTCTGAGCCTTTTGGTCCTTTAACAGTTGTTTGGCATATTTCATAGCCGCCTTAGCGTCAACAAAAAAGGATGGCTTACCGGGACCTTGGACCCGGAGTTTAGCGGGGTAGATGAGGGAGTATTTGGTGCCCGCCTGTTGAAAAAGTTTCTTCGCCGGCAAAAATTCCCTTCGAGCGGCTTGAACCTGCATCGTATAGTCCGGGTATAGTGCAATGTGGTTGCCCCTGTATTGCAAGTCCGATATGTCCCTTGCCATTCGTAAGATCACGTCCCGGTCCCTATAATTCAAGATTCGTGCAATAATAGGCCGGGGCGGTGCACCGGGTTTAGGCCTGGGCCCCAGTGATCTGTGAGCCCTCTCGACCAGGAACATCGGAGACAATCCCGACCCAAACAGATCCTTACACATTTGTTCGACAAAGAGCTCCATGCTGGTTATGTCCGTCGTTTCCGCCACACCCGTGATGCGGACGTTGTTGCGCCGCGAGCGCGCCTCCAAATCCTCATTTTTCTGCTGAATGAGTGTTAGAATCTTCTCCATGCCCCGCAATTGGCCGGCAAGGCCGGTCTGATTTTCCTCCGTGTCGGCCACACGTGTTTCGAGCGATTCCACTCTCCCCTCTTGTTTGTCCATGCGGGACGTGATACCGTCCATGCGGGCAGCCAGCGCATCCATTTTTCCATCAATGCCATGTAAGCTTGTTTTCAGTTCCTGAAACATGGCCTTAATGTCCGCCTCCTGAGCACCACTCCGGTCCGCTCGAGAAGATTCGGCCTCACGGAGGTCTGGGTCTGGGTCCGGCGGCTTCTGCTTGGACTTGTCGAAAGTGATTTTCGGCTGCCGCGTGTCCGGTTTGCCCATGGCCACTCACCAGCCGCCTCCCGGCGCCGCGAGTATGCTTTGGCGGCCGCGACCAGACGCCGCCAGTCGCCGACCCTCAGCGTCTCACCGAGGGCAGCAGGGCGGTTAGTCCCAGTAGGTAGGCTGAATGGCTGGGCCTCCAATAGCGGGGCGCGCACCCTAAGTGGAGCAGGCGGGGAGAGTCACAGCGCAGGCCGCCGGAGCAGGACAACCCTAGTACAGCCGTGCACTGTCCACATCCCAGGTCAACGCTCCAACCTCACCACAGTATTGTCGGGGGATGTACGGCAGCCGACCTCGTCTCTCCGATCGTCTCCCTTCGACCATGGGACTTCTGCTTCAGGCAAAATGGCCGCCACTGCGATCAGCCGATCGGGCCCGTCGCCGTGCGCCGTCGTGCAATCCAGGGGCGGACGTTCGGCGGTCTTCCACACCAGCCGGCGCTTCCTCAGCTTCACTCCGACAGCCGCAGGGGGTGAGACCTTCGCCGGGGTGCGCGTTTCTTTGGGCGAGCGAACAGCCTCTGCCTCACCCCTCGGATAGGTTTCGGGCACTCCACACGCAAGGCCCCGGCTCTAGCGAATGGTGTAGGCCGCCACGACTCCGCGCCGCCCGTGGGCCGCTCTCCGTCCACAAGCCGCCGACGGGGTCAGAAAAGCCAGAGCACAGGGCGGACACCCAGGACTACCGTCTCGGGCGGGGAGGACCGAGCTCGCACCCCAGTTCAGCTAATAATTGAAGGATTTCTGTGCTCGATCGGCGGAGCTGCGGTTTCAGGCAGCCATTCCGCTCGGCAGCCAAGCCACGCCCCCGCACATCATGGATTCTAAGGTTCAATTTGAAGCATGGGGAATTAAATTGCTAAAACCAGCGACCCCCCCGCTATCCCGGCCCTATAAACAACGCTCTTAACCGTAGTAAAGGAAAAGTTCAAAGGCGAAATGATAACACACCTAACATTCAAACATTACTCAAAGGGGCAATTGGTGGCAACCTCCCTACAACACAGAAAGAGGAGCAACAAAATGACAGGCTAAATAGAATGCACAGGAATAAGGACAACTGGGGATGGTTGCCTGGAGTGCTAACTTCGAAAGCATGTCCCTGACCAACAGAAAATAAATTACTAACTCAAGACTCAAGCAACATACAGGTGCTCTCGTGGAACATCGCGGGGGCAAAAAAATGGTTGGAGAACGGAGAACCCCCAAGAAAATGGGAAAATTATGATATAATAGCCTTGCAGGAAACCTGGGCTCTAGAAGCACTCCCACTGGCAAATTACATCTACTATACAGTTCCAGCAACCAAAACCAAAACCTTTGGTCGTCCTAAAGGGGGCTTGGCAGTCTATATCTCTTCGGAGTTAAAGATTGTGAGTGAACAACTGGATTCAGAAGGACCAAATATTCAATTAATCAAATTGTCATTAGGGCCTGCTAACAGATTACAAATCGTCCTTTTGATAAATACATATACACATCCTTCGGTCAGGAAAAAATTGGCCCACAATAAACAACTAATCGATATCATCACGAACATCCGGAGCACCTTTCCCATGTGGGACTTGATACTCACAGGGGACTTTAATTCAAACCTAATTCATACCCCGGATGAGGACGAATCTATCTCAGCAGACAATATATATTGGTCCGTCCCACATCAATTCCAGCTAATAAGGCCAAAAGTGGACCGCATAGGTCAAGGGTTGGTTAACGCCCTAGAGTTTCTTGGGCTCAGAGTTCTGAATGGTAGAACAGCAGATGACTTCCCCCCCTAAGTTTACATTCCACGGGGGGAAGACAAGGTCAAGACTGGACTATACAGCAATTTCAGCTTCGCTGATACCATCCCTATCTCACTTCTCGATAGAGTTTACAACCAGGAGTGACCATTCATACCAGTTGATACACTTTAGGTCAAAAATTACCAAACATCAAGTAAATACAACTATTGATGGCAACATACACACAGTGGATTTAAAACGTCTAAAATGGTCAAACGACACAATTGAAACATTACAGCTTAAAATAAAAAACTTGTTAATTATTAGCAAAATTGGAGCCCAGGATAAAATACAAGCATGGGAAAATTTCACAGCTGAGTTAAAATCATTAATGGCTTCAGGACAAAAACAGCCCATCGGCCAGGAAAAAACAACAACAACAAAGCGAATCATGAAACGCAAACTCAAAAAATGCATAAGGACGCTAAAAAGAACAACTCCTGACACAGCAGCATGGGACAGTGTGAGACAGCTCAGGAAATGTTACAAAAAAGACATTTGGGAAGAAAAAAGAAAGAGCAATGACAAATTCTGGGCCGAACTCCTCTGTAGCTCAAAAAAATCCAATTCAAAACAGTTTTGGACCATTATAAATAACCTGAATCGACCAGTTACAGTGTTATCCTCAAACATACAAGAATTTGAGTGGGTGGAATTTCTATCCGGGAGATTTTGGGAAGCTCCCTTGTTAGAACTATCAGCGGGAAACACAGACGATCAAGGGGCAGTTCATGCGAAGCCCACTGGGTTATTGGAAAGCATCAGCCCAGTTGACGTCGCAAATTCAAAACAGAAGGAGCAACTGAACGTGGTCAGAAATCCACTGGAGGAAAATGTCTCTCTGATCCCAGCCATAAGTTACTCGTCCACTTCAATTGAAGGAGTTAGAAGAGTAATTAAGAAAGGCAGAAATGACGGCACACCTGGCCCCAACGGAATCCCCCAAGCAATTTTTAAATATGATATTCCGTTTTGGGGCAAACACCTTCTCAACTTATACCAAGAAATAGAGAAACTAAACATCATACCGGTAAACTGGCAAGGTTCGATTTTGACACCTTTATTTAAAGGAGGAGACAGAGCAAACCCAGCGCACTACAGATTGATAGCCCTGCTGGATGTAGAGGCCAAATATTATGCCTCCCTGGTACTTGAAGAGCTTAAGGCATGGTCTGATGACCATAACCTAATTCCGGGAAACCAGACGGGCTTCAGACAAGGCCTTGGTACGATGACAAACATTTTAGGTCTCTCGCTAATTACAAACAAGTGTAAGCAGAAGAAACTGCATCTTTACCTCTGCTTCATAGACCTAAAAGCTGCCTTCGACAGCGTTGATCGCCATCTTCTGTGGAAAAAGCTGCGAGCCTGGGGTATCCCCGAGAGGCTTCTAAAAGGCATCTTGTTATTTTATTCAAACACCTGGCTAAGAATTAAGATAGGTGATGGGTCCAGACTCTCAAGGAAGCTGACAACCACCAGAGGCTTGAAACAAGGGTGTGTTCTGGCCCCTCACCTTTTTAATTTATTTTTATCTGACCTCTCTCCAAGGCTAGATTGCACTAATTCCCACCCACCAAAGCTTGGCGAACTGAGACTTTCGCATCTTTCCTACGCGGATGATGTGGTACTAATGAGCCAAACTAAGATCGGCCTGCAAAGATGCCTGAATGAAATGTCAATCTACATTTCAGAAAACAAACTTGAAATAAATACAACTAAGACAAAAACTATGGTGATTGGGAAAAAACAGTTAAGAAAACAGACAATCTGGCTCAACGGAGTCCAACTCGAGGAGGTAAAAAAATACAAATACTTAGGCTTTTATATCGACAACACAAGAAATCTTATGGAGCACAAAAAATATATGTCTCAGAGAACAAGTGCACTAATATTTGCGTTCAGCCTATTAGCCAAAAAACTGAAGGGCCCTTCTTATAAACCCTTGCTCACCGTAATGAAGGCAAAAATCCTGCCAACTCTAACATATGCCAGTGCGGCGTTCCATGGCGAGGATGGAGAGCTCCTAAACCAACTAATAGCTTCCATTTACAAAAAAGTATTCCAGATTCCAAGGTCAGCTTCCCCAGCTCAGGTCCGGCTGGAATTCGGTCTCATAAATGAAGTCGTTGGCAGAAGGTATGAGACGGTGAAAACCTGGTACCGCTTTAAGCTAAATGCTGTAAAATCAAAAATCAACAAGGCCATCTGGACTGAACTTAATCAAGATAGTTCTTCTCCTTTTAATCAATACCTTTGTAAATCCCTTTCGGTCACATGTACGACGGAAATATGGAACAAAAACTTACCATACCAATCGTTCAAACAAGTCGTAAATAAAGCTTCAAAAACTCATTCATTGCTATGGGACAAAAATATTCTAAGATCAAGGTCGCATGCTTGGATGGTGATAAACCACTATAAGTCCCTCGCACCGGCAGCTTATTTATGTGAAACTTACTCAATTAACATAAAAAAACAACTTATGGCACTGCGTTTTGGAACATTACCATCTCAGGCTGAGCAGCCAGCTTGGCGGCACACAGGCCCTATATCGTGCCGGCTGTGCAATCACTATAAAGAAGACTTTATTCATATAATCTGCACATGTAAAAAATTGCGGGTTGAACGTGTAATCTTTCTAAAGACAAGTTTCAATGAAAGAAGAATTAGATCCTGTAGAGCCGCAATAATGGCATGCCTAAGCCCCTCAGACCCTCCATTGCATAGTAGACTGATCAAATTTCTTAAAGCCTTCAAAAAGCATTGCTAAAAAGGGTCAGAAGTTGGACAAATGATGTTTAATTTTCTGCTTGAATTTTTAAAAAACAAAACTATTTTATACTAAATTGCTGTTTTTAACTCTTCACTGTAATTTTGTGCTTTTGCTACCTGTTTTAGATTATTATGGTTTTAATTAACTAAATAATAAACATTACTTACTTACTTACTTACTTACTCTCCCTCATTCAGTACGGGACCTTAGCACTGCAATATACCTTGACCACCAGTGGCCCTGTTTTTTTTCAATGTGAGACTGCTTGAGAAGAGACTAGAATAATGTGATGCAAAACAGCTCTGGCTCTTCAAATAGTAACATGGAAATTAGGTGAAAGCTATATATAGTCCTTAGGCCCTTGCAGCTTGCCGTAGTTTTCCAATATGGCCCTTCAGTTCATGTTCCTTTCAGAAAACACGAAACCCATCTCTAAGAAGGCATTGTGGTGTTTTGCAATGAGTCGTTGTTTCACTGTGTATGTGCATGTGAAGATTAATTAGCATTTTTACCTACCAACAGCATTGTTAAATAAAACTCAGGAGAGGACTACATACATAAAAATGTATACACTCCAGTGCTTTGCAGGGCAGCTCTTCAAGCCACGAACCCCTCACTAAGAGCACGCATGGACCGATGACTGCAGGCTGACATAGTGGACCCATGTTATACTCTGGTCTAACCCTGACCTAAAATTAAAGGAAGCAGACATGTAACCGATTCTGAGATTTTTTTGCTGTATTATGTCTCTAAATTTGACAGAATGTACTGTTTGAGTATGTGCAGATGTGTTCAGCAGATCTGTGTCAAAGTTTGACTGTCATGAGCTGGGACAGGGCCAGAGAAACTTTAGGCAATACTTTACCTTGACCTTGGTCCAGCCCAGGCCACAGAGGCATTGTCATTTTGCAGATGATACATGGTCTTCGTGAAATGAAATGCTGATCTCAGCCCAGTTAACTCTTAGCCCAGTGTCAACTTAATTGTATCACTATTGACAATAAATGGTGAATGTATCATCAGTCCTAGTGGGTAAATCTGCACTGAATGAGAATGGAGCCTGACCTACTCTTGCCTTTTGCAGGAGGCCCTGCTTTAGCAGATTGGGTGTATGGGGGGCTGGGGTTGGGCAACTGTTACTCCCTCTGCTCATACTACACTTTATCTCTACAGGCCACAGTGTTTGGATGACTTAAGACCACTCTAGCCAACCACAATATATTGCCTTTCTCAAAATAAGTCATAACACTTAAACAGGCTTTTGGTAACTTATATTGCACAACTATTCACGAAGCTACAACTTACAACAAAAAACAGCTTATTATTAATCACATTGGTGAAACCTAATGCATTTACCAATGATAGTTTTTTTATTTGGGATTCCCAATTTGAGCTTCTTCTGGACAATCGAATGGTTCCTTTATTCACTCTATTTAAAAGGCTGTACAGTGCCATTACTACTAGGCTTATAAAAAAGGAGTTGTGTGTTCAGTATCTTCGTTATTGAAATGTTCTGTGGATTTTAAAGACATAAATTGCACACCATTGCCACTTACCAAAACCCCTGCTACACATTTGTCTAGCAAAATTTAATCCATAAAATTTAGCACAATATCAAGTTCTACTTTCTCACTAATACAGATATATGCCCCTCTAGAAAATAAACAAATTATTGCTACTATATACTTATTAAATTCTCCTACAGACTCCATGGTATTCATATCCCATGGCTCCTCTGGCGCTAACTCTACATTTATTTTTAGGTCCTAAAGGTTTTCATTTATTTCTCAACATACATTTATTTATTGATTTAACAGTTTTTTGTAGCGCTGCCCGGACCAGAAGGTATCAGAGCGCTTTACAACATTATCACGGCAAATTCAGACAAAAATAAGCTCCGAAAACATCAGTGTCGATAATCATAACTGGTGATGACCTAGAAGGAAACCGAGAAAGAGGAACAAACACACGGGGTGTAGAAGCCATCATGTGCCGAGCCATTGTTCTCCATCTGGACGAGATGCCAATAGGATAGAAACCCTGTTGCACTAGGCGATTGCTGTCCAGATGGATGAGGTGCCGATTGAGGATGAGATCCATTAGCTGTATCTTGATGTTTATGACGGATGGGTTAGTCCTGATATATACTGGGATGGAGTTCCAGATTTTAGTGGCATTGCCGAGGAGGAGCGTTCCAGTGTTCTTTGTTTCTGATTTTTTTGGAGGAGTAAGAAGCAGGGGGTTGGTGCTACTTAGGTTTCTCGTCTGAGCTGCCTTTTTAGGTCTCGTCTGACCCAGCGCATGCGCTGGTCTGGCGAGACTTATTGAGAGGGCTCCAAAAAGTGCTACCAGGCCAGCCTAGAGCTACAGTGCATGTGCGCGGGCGCGCGCGCTGCGTTTTACCGCGATTACTTTCACTTTCTGCCGCACGGCCGCTTTGATGTTTGATCGCGATCGCGATCACTTTCACTTTCGCATCCGCACGGCCGCTTTGCATAGCCAATAGGTCTCACTTTTGTGACCTTCTAAGTATTTAGTTACGCAACTGTTGCATGGCTAAACACTTATAAGATCCTAAAGGCGAGACCTATTGGCTATGCCAATGCTTGTTGAGTTTGGATGCAAGGTACGCTGGCGGCTGCGGCTCCTCCGCTAAGGCAGTGGAGCGTCGTCCCACTGCTCTTGGAGCAGTTGAAACAGGAAAATAAAATGATAATAATGCAGCGTTATCATTTTATTTTTCCTACTGCTGGGGCGGAGATAGGCTTCGTGACGCCAGAGCAGTGCAGGGGAAGGAGTGGTGAGTGCACTCTTGTGCGTGACGCTTTGGCTGGCCCTCTCGGGCCAGCCAAAGCATCATGCTCACTTTGCATGTTCTCCAACCAGGCTGCATTGCAACCTGGGTAGAGAATATGTCCAGCCTCCAATTCCCTGGCTGAGCGCCGAACCATGTACTCAGACCAATCACGGTGCTGCATTGCAGCGTTGTGATTGACTGTGGGAAGCATAGGAGCCTGGTTGCTTCCGGCTGCTGGACGCAAGGAAGACCAAGAGGACTGGGTAGAGGCGGCGGCCGGCGTGATTCCATGTAAGTGTTTTATTTTTGACTCTTCCCCCGCCCCCGCCACTCCCGTCCAGTAGCAGCCACCACTGTACGTTGGTTTACTAGTGTAAAGTACTTTGTAAGTGAAACATGCTGTTCTGAAGCTGCATCAGGCTTCAATCGGGAGTAACTTTATTTCTTTCAAGATGAGATGTGATCGTATTTTTTGATTCCCATGACCATCCTCGCTGCTGCATTTAGAGTGGTTCTTAGGGGGGCTAAGTGGTATTTTGCCATGCCTGTGAGAGTTGCATTCCCGTAGTCCATTCTGGACAGAACCAGCGCTTGCATGGTAGAATTGAAATCCTTTGGAGGGATGGAGGGTTTGATTTTGTTTTGGAGTTTTCGTTTGTAGAAGTCACTCTTTGCAGAATTATTTATATGTTTGTTTATGTTCAATTGTGAGTCCAGTGTGATTCCCGAAGATTTTGCGGAATCAGTGAGGGTTAGATTGCAGTTTAAAGCATCAGTGGTGTTTAGTACATTCTTGCATTTGGATTTCTGTCATATCTTGGTTGGGTTTTAGGTGGTTATGAGATAACCAGCGTTGGACTTCTTTGAGCGTAGCATTTAGCCGGTGTATGTCATCTAGTGTGGAAATTTCCAGCTAAAGCTGGGTGTCGTCCGCGTAGAGGTGGAAGGGGATGTTTGCTTGTTTGACTATGATGGTGAGGGGCTCCATGTAGATATTCATCAGTGAAGGAGAGAGGACTGAGCCTTGGGGGACACCCCGGGTTAAAGCAAATGTGTCAGAGGTTGAATGGTTTATTTTTATTTGTTGTGAGTGGTTTTGTAGAAAAGATGTGAACCATTGTAGGACCACAATCCTTTTTAGGTCTTGCCTGAGACAGCGCTTTAGCGCTGCTCTCACGAGAGCTTTTGTAAATGGGGGATCTGGAAGTGCAAACGAGTGCTTTCAGGCCTCCAAATACAGTGCATGTGCGCCGGGCGCGCGCACCATTTGGCAGCCTGCACACCGTTTGCTTTCACTTTCGCGGGCCGCTTTGATGTGATCGCGATCACTTTCACACAGTGCATGTGTGCCGGGCGCGCGCACCATTTGGCAGCCTGCGTGTACATTTCGCGGGCTCTTTGATGTTATCAGTGAGCCGCGCGGCCACTGCGAACATCAAAGCGCCCGCGAAATGTACACGCCATTTGCCACCCCCTCCCTTATCCCACTTCCTGCTTGTTTAATTCTCCCTCTAAACGGCGTTTCTAAAACTATTGTTCACAAATTAAATGGAGCGGGTACACTGTGGTCACACACATGCGATATCGCTATTGAGCTCGGAGTTTGGCCCCAGTGATGGGTGCCCTCGAGTTTCAGGCACTGCCCGGTGGCACCCGCGTTCCTGTGTGACTTAGTCTGGGGTGGGCGCTGCGAGTCTCCCAGCCTCTCTCCATTGTTCCAGGACCTACAAAGAGTGCAGTAGGTTTAGTGGCACCAGGGTGTACCCCCCCCCCCCCCCCCCCAACCAACTGGAGATAACAGAGCCCACTGCCTTTCCTTGCACCATGACCTGGAGCCCTTGCTAGGCGCATGTGTCTGGCAAGAGCAACATAGGGAACACAACCTCCCATGAGGTGGTCTCAGAGGGAGCATCGCTTGTGCACACATAAAAGACATGGGCACAGGGGCTCACACATTACATACAGGGTCAACAAATACACGCGCACAAGGGCACCAGCACAACATGCAGACAAAACACGCACCCCATACAGAGCAGGGGTGAGGAGGCTTCAGAAGTTCGGAGGGGGCAAAAGCTTCCCGGGGGGCCTTTCAGACCAAGAACGATGTATTTCCGTGAGCTATGGGAGTCTCTGGCCCATCATCACATTCTGCGGTGGCATCATTTTGCGTTACACCACTGACTCAAAGACAACACAACTGACACATTCAACATGTGCACAGTACACAAACAACACACACAGGGCACACGTTTCACGGACAGGAGTGAAGATTTGAATCCAACTAACTCGCATGAGTCGGATTTGTGTGATTTCTTTTGTGTATAAATATTATCCAAAAGCCTTAACTAAAACCAGGATTCCACTGCACGCCCTCTCATTGACAGCGCGCAGAACAGCACAGCCATAATACACTTCGGAGGGGGTTCTTGTTTGACACACTCAGCACTTTTAAAAGTTGGGGCATTCATAGTGGAGGGCACAACACCTCGGGCACCTTCTATGTTTAACAAAGGAAGGGCCACTGGAAATCTGGGATTTCGCTGCCACACCGTTTCCCACAAAAGTGTTCATTTACCAAATAATTACTCATCTGCAGCTTAATCTGCAGACTTTCAGCAGCAAAAATATGTTTGTTGATGAAACGGATCTTCGAACTGCAGATCACACCACTCTAAACTCTCCTTCAGCCCATCCTTTTTCCGTGCACGCATGAGCGGCTTCACAAAGAAAACAGAGGGGCTGTCCGGGGCTCACAATAAAACCGAAGCCTCCCCGGTAGATGGCGGGGGGCTCTTGGATTGTTTATGCGTGTTGCGCTGCTCTGAGACCCTCCCATACAGCAAATGTATGATTTTTATGCTTGGCAAGTAAGCTGCTACTGAGAGTGGAGTCTGCAGGGATTAATACGCTAGTATCCTCCCAATCCATATATGTATATGACGCTTAACCTGTAGCATCGAGGGAGTCTTGTGTCATGATTTTTTGTCCCAATCTTTAAGATCGGTGGTTCACAAACCTTACACATTGCCTGGACGGTTATTTTGCTGTTGTAACGGTGGCGCAGGGACAGACAGAGAACCAGTTCTTGTTAAACGGGGTTTTATTGAGGTATAGCGTTTCTTTTGTCTACTAGTTAGTCTTTCACGGGCAAATGCGGCTTTATCCGTGGTGAGGGCTTTAGGGACTTCGTCCGCCTTGTGGGTCGTCTGCATCGGTGGGTCTTGCTCCCCAGGTCTTCTGGCTCGGAGGTCTCCCGAGGTACGTGGACGGGCCCCAAAATGAAGGAAAGACCAGGTATTGTCAGTGGGACGCTTTCAGCCCAACACTTCCTGACCCTGGGACCGGGAGTGAGGATTCCCCTAGTGGTGCAGTCGTGACCCAGCCCTCCCCTCCTGTTCCCTCCGCGTGCTGTCAGTGAGTTCAAAACCATGTGAGGGATCGATTATAAACAAATGAGGATCGGGAGAAACCCAAAACAAAAACAGGGACGTAAGGCACGATATCAGGCGCAACACAAGTTAAGGAGGTGCACTCTCACTCCTTCCCATCCAGCCTGCTATGCGGTCCCGTACCTGTCCTAGCCACGCTCCTCCCCTGGGAACGTGGCGGGGCGCTTCGCGGGGTCACGGACCTCCTCGCCGTCCGTACTCTCTCTCTCTCCGGCTCGTCCTTGTTCTTCCTCGTCCGATGTCCAGGGTCTTCGGTCCAGCCCGCTGCTCAGTTCCTCTCGTCCGCTCTGCTCTCCTGCTCCGCTCCTCCGGGAATCGCCGTTCGCCAACTTCCAGGTCTCGTGGACTTTTGACGATCCCTGCTCCGTGACGTCACTTGTGGGCGTTTCTCCCGTTGTAAAGTCGGCCCAGTTAAAGGGCTCCGCACCTTCAATGTGTGTCGGGGTCGATGTTTCCGCGTATGGCACCCAGTCTTCCTGTGATAAGGGAACAAGCGGGGGTGAGAAGGACACGTAGGACCACCAGTCCTTATTTTCCCCCAGCATGGTCTGTCCATCTCTGTTACAGCTGTTTACATTCCTTTTGTGTGCATGAGTGAGGGGTCGTGGCCCAGCCCTTGAGAATATCCAGCCAGCAGTGGGGCTGGTTTACACAGTTTATAAACAAGCATTTGCAATGCAATAGGTCTCGCATTTGCGAGAGTTTAAGCTATTAGTATTGAAATGGCAATGCCTTTTATTTACGTTTTTAAACCCAAAACATTAATAAAAGGCATTGTCATTTACAATGTCAATAGCTCATACTCGCGTGAATGCGAGACCTATTGCATTGCAAATGCTTGTTTTAAGAGAGTTTAAGAGAAGCTTGTGGTCGACAGTGTCAAGGGCCGCCGATAGGTCTAGGAGTATGAGCAGGCAGCATCTGTCTGCATCAAGGGATTTGTGCAAGTCATCTACTATGTCAGGGTAGCTGTTTCCGTGCTGCATCCGTTTCTGAAGTCCGATTGGTGAGGGCTCAGGAGGTTGTTGGTGTTAATGTGTTGACTCTGTTTGCCGACAAGTCATGATTTGGCAAGATCCGTTGCCTCACTTAAAGACATCATAGGGCTCGTTCTTATCGGCCTCTGAGCTTGGTTAAGAGGCGTTCTGTTCCAGCTGTGCGGTTGTGTCGTGGGTCGTCTTGGATGTTGACTGTTGATGCAAGAGGGGGGATGTGTAGGCGCTGGGCATGCTCTGGATGTGTGTTGAGGTTCAGTAGGATATTGTTTATACCCTGTATTATTTCCTTAAGTTGGTTTTCCATGAGAGTTAGTCCCTCATTTAGAGTGGTCATGGACACTTCATTTAATGAAAAAGGGGTGGGAAAGTTTAGTTGCATACTGTCCAGAACGAGGCAGTCCCGAGTGGGGGAGTGTATGTCAGTAGGTGTGTGCTTCAAGGTGTCATTTGTTTCTTTATTATTAGTGATGTGTATGGCGGGCGAGTGGTGTGGACACCCTTGTATTGTTTCCGTCAACATATTGGTGTTCGTTAATGGCAAGTTGCGAGAATTTTGTGCATGCACCAGTGGGTTGTCGATCAGAGAGGCCTGGGGGGAAAGGGATTGGAGGCTGGGTTAGTTGGGTGGAGTTTTGTTGGTGGGATTGTATGGTTGGGGAGTAAGACTAATCGTGTAACTCTGAGCTGAACTGGTAACTGTGTTGTGCCTGGATGAAAAGTCCTTAATGTGCGAGCGAGGTGTAGTGGTATAGTACAGTGAGTTAGAGGTACCAGGGTTCATGAGGGGAAGGCAAGGGTACAAAGTGTGGTGAGGGAAGGGGTAGAGTTATAGTTGGTAGAGTGGCTTGTGAGGGTTTTTGTTTGTGTGGTAACCTGTGGGGGATGTTGGCCAGGGGAGGGTGAGTTGTGTGAATGGGAGATGGTATTCTGCAGTGCTGGGAATATGGATTCAAAAGAACGTAGGTTGGCGTCATTTGCTTGTATCATGACTATCTTCATTTCTGTAGATTGTGATAGTGGCATTGCCTTTGAAGGTAGGAGAGTTAGAGATTGTTAGTTTGTGGTTGTGTGGGATGTTAGTGGTTTTGAATGTATGAAGGTAGTTCATTAGTGTTGTATTCCATTTCACATGCGGGTAGTGTAGAAGACTCCGGAGGAGCTATGATATGTATCCACATTGAGTGTTTCATGGTGTTGTTTTATCAGTCTGTGTTTGAAGTTGTCAGCCGCAGTAACTGAAAGGTTTGGGGGGATATTGATAAAGAAAGAATTGCAGTCTATAATTAATCTGTTGAAGGCTACGAGTACAAATTATTTGTACTTTGTTTGGTCTTCACTAATCCTAAATGGCCTTTATGCCATTATTTCACTTAAGACTCCTTGAGGAACGATCACAAGCAAATCTTCAATACACAATTCAGGCCTTCCTTCCCAGGAAGGTAACACATCGGACATAATATTACTTCTCATTGGCCACCCATTCATCACATAGCCCTGAACTTCATTCATAATGTCCTCATTCTCACTTTCAAATTTATTTTAGTCTTTTAAAATAGCCAGAATAACTTTTGTCAGAAAGCAAAGTAATTTGACATTCCTCCCATTCATTAGTGTCACACATAGTCAATTGTAGACATTCTTTAAAGAAAATCATCATTTCCAGTTCGCATGATAGGAGCATATTCCACCTTCAATGCAATTGAAAATCTCGCAATTCTAGATGATGGATACCATAAATTGTAAGAAATTTCATCAAAGGTTTATGATCATACCGCAACTGGAAAGGCTTACACTAATGACTTCTATGAAATATGTAATTGCCCATACACAAGCCAGTGCTTCACGTTTGATTACAGAGTATTTCTCCTCCATAGGTGATAAAACATGTGAGACAAATGAGACAATACCCTATTTTCCATTCCCACCACATTGTGACAACACTGTTGCACCAATTACTTTATTGCTTATTTATTTGGCAAGAACCCTGTAAAAATGGTCCATAACAGTCATTTGTAATTTTTCAAAAATCTTCCTGACATAGTCTTGTACTTAAGTAATTGTCTGATGTAATAAGTCTCTTCAGAAAATCCCTTGACATGTTTAGTGTAAGATTCTGCAAAACCTACAAATGATCTCATCTTATCTTTGAGGAGCTAATTTCATGACCTAGGTATGCTGCCTCCTTAGGTACAAATTTCGAACATTATACAGCGAGACATTTCTTTCTAAAATGCTTAAAATTAGAATTAGTTTATCGTCTTTCTCCTCTTTACTCCTGCCCATTACCAGCCAGTGGATGAAACATTTTTTCTACTGTAAGTGGTGAGTTTTTTCCTTAGGTTGGCGTTCCCTGGGTATCATTGTTTGCTTTTTATGTTGTTCTCTGTCTGTGTAACCTTGTGTACGTTTGTTTATTTATTGCATTAGCTGATTATTATTGATGTGAGGTGTGTTGTAATGCTTGCTTATGATTAAAGTGTATCATCTTGGGAGTCCGGCTCTGAACTGTTGTGGGGGGTGTTCACACAGCAGTGTGTGTGACTTAGTGGTGATTCTAAATCATGCCAGAGAGCAGCATGCTTTATTACATTGGGCTTCTGTTTTTGAGAGTCCAAGTCCAGTAAACTGCTTCTGACATTCATTATATGGAAGCCTTTTTTATAGTTTCCAAGATCAGCTCTTATTTTTCATCCATGAGATGGCTGGACTGCCTCTCATTTCTTCTGCATGGTATGATGGGACGGTTCTCTGCACTGCACATAGCAATACATGGTTTCTCTATGATCTGCTGTTCCCCTGAATTTTCACAGATTTAGGTTTTTGTAGCAAATACAAAATTAATATGTACAACAATCCTCATCTGTGAACGTTGTGTACTAGATAACAAACAAGTAATTACATTGTGCAATATTTTAATTTAACTTATAAACTTACCTTTTATTTATAATAGTGTCTGCTGGAGGCAGTGACAGCGAGGATGAAATTGGTCGACACAAGCCTAAGAAAGTAATTGCATCAGACTCTGATATGGATAGCGACGCTGAAGTGAACAAAGGTATTCAACATTGATACAAGGCAGTTTATTCTTTTAGAGTATTAAATGTTTGTTGTTTTAATTTACCTGCTGTATCTAGTAAAGGGCACTCCGCAGCGGACTTCTAGGACAGACTTCGTTACCGTGTAACTTTGTGTTTCTTAAAGAACCCTTTAGTTTCAGCACAGCTCCACTTATCAGGTCATTTTTGAGCACCATTGTACCAGTGGCCTTGGTACCTATACAGCACAACCTTCTTGGGGAGCACCTCTAAATGTGTCTGCAAGTTTGCTACTTTTTTATATGTGCTCCCATAATTTTAGTATCTCATCTGAACATTGGTTTTGAATTGCATGGGGTCTCCTGGAGTGTTCAAGAATATTTTCTTATTTTGTAAAGGAACTATAACTAACTAACCTGTTTATAAATCAACTAGTTTCACTACCAGACTGCTGTTTGTGGGATATATACTTCTATGTGTATGTTTTTCCTCAGATAAAGATGCTGCAGATTTGTTTGGAGATGCAGATGACATTTCATCAGGCAGCGATGGGGAGGCAAAACCTGTTACTCCAGGCCAGCCGATGGTATGTTGTAGGGGGCACTTTGGGCAAATTCATTGCTTTTACTCCTCCTTCAAATATCTGTATTACCAACTTATATTGAAGGTTTTGGAACTACAATAGTATGCACAGAGCACATATCCTTATGAGAAATGACTAAACTGTATATGAAATGCTCACCACTTCATAGAATTTCTTGTCCGAAAAGAAGGTGGATAAGTCCTGGCTTTGTCTCAATCGCAGATACCCTGATATCAGTTTGATTTCTGATCTGATACCAGTTGCAACTCTTAAACTAAATGAGATAATCATTTATTTAATTTTAAATCTGCGTCTGTAATCTACTGGCCTGCCTATCTCCCTTGTATGTTCCTGTCCTACTGAATTACTTGCAATAACCAAGATGTGATATTACTAGACCCGACACAGTAAAAGACCTCAGGCCTCATATGTGCTACGTGTTACTTCACTCTTTGAGGCCCAGTTTCCAGTCTACCTCTTTCTTGACTTTATTTGCTGATATTTATTTCCACTGAAATTCCCTGCTGCTAATTGTAATTCTAGATTTATTTTGCCATTTTATGTTAGTTATTGATCTAGTTTGGTTTATATGATGGTATTGAAGTGCATTACAGATATTTCATCCCAAGTCATATGTTGTAAGTAGTCTCTTACTAGTATGATACCTCTTTTGGTATGAGGACAGATAAGGAACTAAAAGAATTGATAATTTATTTGAAGTGTTTCTCAACTTTAAGTGGGACAGTTTCAAATTTGTGGACATTTTGCTGGGTAATGTAAGCCTTTGTACTTCTCTCAAACTAGTTTGAGTGTTCATATTCACTGACTACGACTAGACTTATTAACCTGTTAAAATTGTGCAGTTTCTTGATGTAGATGTATTTTTACTCCACACTGTTAAGCTTTTGAAGGTTTGGAGAGGTACTAATGTAGTTAAAACAGATTTTGTTTATGCAACTTTCCCTGAAAACTGGATGCTATTATTCGTTAAAATTTAGGGGCTGATTGCGATGTCGGTCGGTAAGCCTCGACTGACATGGTAAGTTTACAGTTCGACCGCCCAATTACAATGTAGGCGTTCGGAGTGTAAACCGGCTGGTCTTTCAGACTGGTTTCCGACGGGCTCAAGTCTGAAACTTTTCATAATCCCCCATGGATGTCGTTTCTACCGTCAGGATTATGATGTTGGTTTCCAAAGGGATTTTCATGCCGTGCCCCCCCCCCCCCCCCCCCCCCCCTGTTTATCCCTGTACCATGTGCCTGGCACATGGTGCAGGCATTAACAAAAGCTCCGATTTCTCCATGGGTTTCCGACTGCTGCACAAGCTCCCATTGACCCATAGAGAAATTGGAGCTTGCCACCGCACTCTGTACGTTCGCATTGTAATTGCAGTGTTTCGGGACCAGAGGTCGGTTGGTCCCGAGACTGCACGTCCTCCCGTCATCGTAATGATGCCCTTAGTGTATGCAGGTACATTTCCAGGAAGACCCTAATGGTTGAGGTGATGTTTTGAACTTTACTGTCAGGTTTTTGGGACATCAAATGGATTGTCATTACAGTTGACAAATTCCAAGATCTGTTGAGTGCCACATTTATCTTGATCAAATCTAATTTTTTGTCCATTACTTGAGCGCTTGATAACGCTTCTGTTTTTTTTTTGTCCTCATATCACCTTAGCACCTTGTGTGCAAGATATGCTCATTTTTAGGTTTCGCCTGAGCCAGCGCATGCGTTGCACGTAGAGACATTTAGTAACTGGCTTTTAAAAGTGCAACCAAAGGCTTTTCTCGGCCTCCAGCCTGCGGGAACGCGCGCGTGAACGTGCACATGAGCCATCTAGCTTTTGTAATGGCTCATTGTCTTACAATGCTTCTCCACACCCCCTCTCTCTCTGCTCTCACTCTCCCCTCCCGTAAATCCCCTCCCCTAAACCCTCCCACTCCCTCGTCAGCTTAATTTTTTTTGAGCGCTAATATTGACAGACTTTGTGTGTTTCCCGTACTTCAAGGCAAGCGTGCGCACGTATATTTTTTGTATTTGCTAATAATTGTGTCCGTTTATTTGTAATTCCTGTACTTCAAGGCAAGCGCGCGCACACAATTTTCTTGTTAAGATCAAGTATTTGCTAATAATTGCGTATGTTGAGCCGACAACAAGGCTCGAACAGTGGTCCTCAGCTCTCACCGCTGAACCATAACCTCTCCCTCCGAGAGCAGCATTCATTTTAAATACTTGTTTGCTTCATTTCAGCTGGTGTTCCCGCAAAATGGCGGCTACTACCTCCGAGCCTCTTGCAGCGCTCGCTTCACGCCATTCATGCTTGATTGCATTGGATGCCGACAAAACTTCTGTTCTCGTAACTTGCAGTGAAACTGTGTGTTTTGAATTGCACTTTCACAATCCTGTGCAGCCTAACGTACAATGCGGGATATGATTCACAGCGCTGTATATACATCTCAGTGCATTGCACTCTTTTTATTTTAGATCACTTAATTTCATGTACTTCATTAGTACTTTTAGGTATATCCCTCCCGCTTCACGTTTGGAGCCCTCCTCTACCCTCCGAAAACAAACTCGGCGTTTCCCACACCCATCCCCTCCCTTTCCATGTGCTTGGAGTGAGGCAGCAAGAGGCACGGGCACCCGCTCAGCCCAAGTCGCTTTCACTACACTTGGCCGCCTGCAGAGATGAGCTTCTTAGCTCTCTCGTCTGCGGCACCATTACTGATACCCTGTCCTTCCTTACTGTGCTCCAGTAAAATTATTGTGATCTTTATCTTCACCCTTCTGCTCCTGTACTGTACCTAGTGCAGTTCCTCTTACGTTTCCTTGGATACTCTTTTCCTTTTTTGGTTTTGCTTATTTACCGTTAGCGTTTCCTTTTTAGCCCGAGATGAGCTTCTTTCTTGTACTGTAAAAGGCATAATTGTTATTTTTTCTTTCTCGAAAAAAGATGATGTTCCCATTCAGAAATGGCCGCGATGTTTGTTTTAAGGTGATTAAAAATACATCCAACGAGTCTACGGTCGCCTAGAGCTAAATAGTACGCTTGCTTTTCAGAAGGTTGTTTTTTAAGAGAGCTCCTTACTAAAAAAAAAACACGTTTCCTGATCTACATCAGAAACAGTAAATTGCATAAATATTTGAGAACTGCACGTCGCCTAGTATTACGAATAAAGTATACAAATATGCTCTTTCAATTGAAAAACAAAAATAATGCGCAAACTATAATTATGAATAATTTGTGTTTAGAAAAGATTTCAGAATGCCTATCGAACGAATTCAAACTTTTGATTTCCCCCAATCAATAATGAAAGGGTTTATACATTACAACATGGTCCTCATGTTTGATGAGAAAGGCCATAGCTTTGAAGCTGCTGTGCGGCCATTTTGAAATGCGTACTTTGTGATTCAACGCTAGAGTAGACAATGATTTAAATAATAATACACGTCTTACTACGCTAGCCCACAAATGTATCTTTTTATTTTCATCAGCATTTTCGAACATATTAAGAGAAGTGTGCTGTTCGATAATTTTGCTTTAGATATGTATTTGGAATGTGTTGGGCCTACCTTAATTTCCACTTTTTACTATGTAGTCCA
This sequence comes from Triturus cristatus, assembly GCF_964204655.1. Classification (NCBI taxonomy): domain Eukaryota; kingdom Metazoa; phylum Chordata; class Amphibia; order Caudata; family Salamandridae; genus Triturus; species Triturus cristatus. The sequence continues at coordinate 397,503,498 of NC_140583.1, read as the reverse complement.
TTTTTAATGTCAAAAGATTTGTGTCTGGGTAGCATTGCTCGCATTCCTCGCAGCCTTGTCAGGTGACCAAGGGGAAGAGGAAACAAGCATTGGCATAGCCAATAGGTCTCGCCTTTGGGACCTTATAAGTGTTTAACCATGCAACAGTTAATGTTGTTGCTTTCACTGGCCCTCGCCACACCAGTCAAACCAGTTACCCGGTTTCTGGCTGCACCCAGGTGCAATCATAGGACCAATCATTGAGTTGTTGTCATAACCCTCCTGCCACTCCAACTTTGGAAATCGGCCTCACCGGGTCTACAATCCGTATCCATTTGGCAGTTTCGACTTAAAACTTGAAACCAGTCCGCCACTCTGGTAGGTAGCAGATCCATCCAATGGTTATAGATCTCTCTCCTGACTAAAAGCATCAGATAAAACAACAGAGCCCTCTGCGTTCTAGTCAGAGGTTGGCTAGAGCAGGTTTCCACTCCCATTAAGACCAACGTTAGGCTTAGCGTTCTATTTAACTCAAAGATGTTGTTAACCACATTCTCCACATCCTGACTGTAAGCCTTTACCTTTGGACACGTGAAAAAGATGTGTTGGTCATCAGCTCTACCACATCTACGACATCTGGGCGTCGGCTCTTGTGCAAACTTTGCTATCTTTTGAGGGGTCCAATATAATCTATTGATCGTAAAGAAGAGGTTACTCTTAAGATTAGCTGGCTTTACCATTGAGTACAGTAGTTTTGCCACACTGTTTGAAGCTCAGTCCCCTGAATGACTTCTTCCCAAACAGAGTACGGCGACTTCGATTTCCAATCCTCCGCATCGGTACCACAGAGCGACCTCCTCGTCCTTAGGAGACCCATCCTGCTTTTCTGACTGAAATTCCCATGCACCCCTGATCTCCTGTGAATTGGCTGCGAACCAAGAAACCAGCTGGAGATATTTAAATCTGTAGATGGAGCTACCAGTCTTAGCCGCTAAAACTTCCCAAGAAGCCCTCGGGCTTCTTGGAATCAATACGATTCCAAAAGTCGTGACGCTGCTCCGCCTACAATTTAGATTGGTGCGCGTCGTTTTGCGTCATGGATGATGCAAAACACAGTGTAATGATTGCACCTGAGGCAATCATTACACTGAGGGTTGCCTTCAACAATGGCTGACGCGCTTTTTATTTCTGTTTTTCTTTTTTTTGCTGGCATTGTGCATCCATATTTTTTAAAGCTGTACGCGCACCTCCCTGCTCGCTGGTGTTAAGCACGATGCCAGATGAATGTGTGCTCGCCACTATAATGTGTTCTCTGTCGGGGGTTTACACAGCGTTTAGCTGCCTGGTGGCTCTGTGCACAGTCCTTTCTTGTTGGCGCTGTGCGCAATTAGTGGCCGGTTACACAGTGTGTTTGTTGGTGAACAAGGTGTGTGATGACCTGTTGATTATTGGTTGCATGTATGGGTAGCTACACAACTTGGTTGCCTGTGTATGCAATGCACAGAACCTGTTTACGTGCTTGAGCTGCGCACTGTGCTTGGTTGCTTCTTTGGGCTATATGCGGTTGCCGGTTTGAATCCTACACAGTGCTTGGTTGTTTATTTGGTTCCGTACATGGAGGCTTGCTGGTTTATAGTACTGTGCACTGTTCCTGGTTGCCGGTTGTTGCCACGCACGTTCCCTGGCTGCCGTTGGCTGGTGCTGCTCGCAGATCCTTGCTGCCCGTTAGTGTACTCAAGCATGTATTTACAGTGCTAAAAAACAGCAAAAGACATGTAGCACCACTGGTTTATATTTTCTTATAGTGTATCGGGCGCCAGAAGTATCAACTATTCTTATTCCTTGTTTAAAAAAAGGCGAAAAGGGCAAAAAAGACTTGAGATACTCCCTGGTTGCTCTGCAGCGTTTAGAAAGAACTATTGGCAATGCCGACAGACTGAATCCTGATGGGACCCCCACGGCGGCCCTGGCTCTGTCTTGACAAGAGATTGTGAAAGGCTCGGAAGTCCCCCAACCCTGTGATACCTGCATCTAACATATTTTTCACCTCTGGCACTTTCTTAAATTCGGGTACCCCTCCCTGACATTCAAGCCGTCTCTACCTTGATCTCTCACTTCTGTCCAAATTAGGCCATTTTCCCAGCATTCAATTTGCTATGTCCGCTCTCCGTGGCATCAGTATTCTTACATTGAAATGGACATTAATACAGATTAAATTCATGAAAAAGTTAAATCATTACAATGCTATAATTTTGGGGCGCCTCTCGCAAAAGAGAGGTTCTCAGATAGTACAGTAGGTTGAAAAAATTGCTAGGAAAATCCGCGCCGGGCCTTTAAAGCTCGACACTGCTCTGGCATTCTTTCGGTGACTTCACCTTCATCCTCACAGTATCGATAGGAGAAGTGCTGTCCAGTTGATATTCGCATCTGATATCATGTGGTGGTGACGAGTGTGAAGACGGCGGTGGAAAGCGAAAAGCTAAATTATTTTCAGCGTATCCGCATCCAAGCAATGTGTAATCTTGAGCTAATCAGTTTGTCAACTCCCTCTTATCTTAGTAACATTGGTAGCCCCAAGAAGCAGGATACAATATAGTTCTGGGAACTATATATGTACAATCAGGCGCGCAATGCCCATTGGGATCAAAGATCATCGGCATCCTCTCCCTCCCCCCTGGCGTGTGTGTGCAGCCCGGGCTTAGACAGCTTCCCAGGCACACACTCAGCCGCACCCGAGTACTTCACAGGTCTTTAAAAGACCATTCGCTTGTAAATGAGGCTTTGTTGTTTTCCACCCCTTCTAGGGCCCCTGCATCTCCACTCTAACTATTGCCGGAAGAGTCAGCCCCCCCCAGAAATTTTTTCTTAGCGCCCCCTCCTTGCCCCCCCCCCAAAAATTTGGCTCTAGTTGCGCCCCTGTGTACGATTGAAATTAGCATACAGTGAATCTATATTCGGGTAAATTCTGGTGGGTATAAAAAAAGTTACTATTTTTAGGTCTCTCCTGAGCCAGCGCTTTAGCGCTGCTCCCGCGAGAGCTTTTGTAAAAGGGGGATTTGGAAGTGCAAACCAGTGCTTTCAGGCACCATTTGGCAGCCTGCCTGATCATTTCGCGGCCGCTTTGATGTTCTCAGTGAGCCGCGCGGCCACTGAGAACATCAAAGCGGCCGCGAAAGTTACAACACAAGCACCTCTAAGCAGGGATGCATATGGCCGCTTTTAAAACTCCCGGCGTAAACTCGATCAATCCACACGCCCCACCGCTGCTTCATCTTGCTCCCTGACCCTTTCATCTCACTTCACCACCTTTTCATCTCGCTATCCCCCCTCCACCAAGCAGGACGAACGTGATTATTTGCTGTTTTTAAAGTGCTCAGCAGCACTGAATGTTTAACTGGAGAGTTCTGTATTAATATTACCAAGTGCAATTGCATGGTGACGGCGATCTATTGTATTTTTAATGTGCTTACCTCCAACCATCACAGGGCTGCGTAGCATTTCGCTTCAGTGACACCTAATGACGCATGGCCTATCTGGCCCCGTGACAAGATGTGCAGATGGTTGTTAATTACCGCGCGCGCTGCGGTCGTTGCTATTGAAGCCGTTTGGCAAACCCCGAGTCAGCAGTTTCTTTCTGCCCCCTCACCCTTGTCTGCATCCTGACGGACAGGCGCGTGCCGAGTGAGCAAAGAGCACGTCTTACCTATCTATGCCTGTCATGCGCTACAAATTGGACAGCAGCGCGAGGGCTGATTGCACCAATAGCATCTGTGCGATGGCTCTATTGATTTTTAGCAGTGCTTGACTCGTGGTGTTTTGAGACGCCTGTGAAACTGTGTGCTCAGAAAAAATCTTGGTATGATCATTGGCGTGTCGAGGCTTAATTGTAAGGGGAATCTCTTTGTTAGACATTTGCACTCTTTTTTTCTCCTCATATCGTACTGAAACACTGTCTGCCTAGCTCACACCTCATTCCTTTCCTCTTAAGCACTCTCACACTGTCTTGGAGGTTCTTCCATGCATCACCTTCAGTTCAACCCCCCCGCCCTCTCCCCTCCCCTCCCTCCTCCCCCCCACCCTATTGCACCCACTCGCTTGTATGCACTGCACTGTCTCTAAGAAGATACAAAACTGTCAAAATATTGGCAGGGTGAAACCTGCTAATATTTTGACAATTTTTTATCTTCTTCACGCACATTTGCATGTGATCACAATTACAATCGACACAACTGTGCATTGCTCTGTGTGCTTTATAGATAGGCCAAGGATTGGATGGGTGTGTACTACGAATCCAGGTATGACCCATTGACAGGCATTGTGATAAATCCACACTGCGTCTGGCCTGAACACCACAGCTCTCTGCCGTGGCCCACTCACTCACAACCTCAACTTACACAGCCGCATAGGAGTAATGTTTTGCATGAAAATCGACAGAAACGCTACATCCAGGCAAAATAAATATTCTTGGGGAATGCAACAGTAAGTAAAATATGAAATGTAAGCTGGAAGAATGTGCCTGGCCCCAGGCTGAGAGGACATTGCCTGTTTTTGCTGGCTGCGACTGTCACCGGTGGGCGGGCACAAGGAGGGCCACGGCATGTACAGGTTGGGCACCGGTCTTATGAGCCCGCCCTCCCCCAGCGATGCCACGAAGGATGTGGTCTCTTTGTGCGCTATAATCCCGGGAGCCTGAGAACAGGGGGAAGTGCCCTTTTATGTACCTGTGTTGTGATAGTCACTAGACTGGCAGGAATTTATTGGCAAGTCCCCCAGGGCACGGATTGTAAAAAGTACTGTTTAATGAAGAGATGTGTAGGGAGGAGCTGTGCAACCCCTCCGTGGCGGCGGGTGTAGTGCGGTGTTGGGTGCTTGCCAAACGCGTTATGCTACTGAAAGAACGGCTAAATTATTATGCAGATTTGTGAATACAATCTGAAAGTTAACCATACTTGTGCAAATACAGGTAAACAAAACAGCAAAGCATTATTACTCCAAGTTTTAGACTGACCCGTGACAGTCCTTACATATGTGAGCGTCAGCTCCCCCTGCAGACATCGTCAACCAAAAACAAAACAAGCATTGGCATAGCCAATAGGTCTCGCCTTTGGGACCTTATAAGTGTTTAGACATGCAACAGTTGCATAACTAAATACTTATAAGGTCCCAAAAGCGAGACCTATTGGCTATGCCAATGCTTGTTGTAAAAGAAGTCCGTCGGTAATAAAAGGGATCCCATCGCCTGAGTGTTTATTTCCCGCAGAGAGCTGTCAGCTGGGGTGATGTGCTCCCTAAGTTGAAGGGACCTCTGCTGGGGAGGAATTACCGTACTGTGCAGCCATCATCCCTGCACGGAACGGGCGGGAGCAGCACGGCTTGTCATACAGCAGAAACAAGCGGATGACATGAAGCGGTGTCTACAGCATCGGGGACGGAGGGTGAGCAGTACGGCTCGGAACACCGAAGGAGGCAGGGGATAATAGCAAGGTGGAGCTAGGGGCTGCACGGAGAACGGCAGGCTGGAGAGAATTTGCGTTGGGGTGGGAGCGACTGCATCAGGAAAAGAGTGGGAGAGAAGGGGCAGGTTGTGTAGAGGGGTGAACACGCGCGCCAGAGTGGGGGAAAGGGAAGAGGGGTGAGCAGAAGGAGATGGAACCGGAGGAGAGAAACTGTTGGGTGAAGGAGAGCTGGGACTGGTTGCAAAACGGTTTGAGACGGGAGAGAAGAGACACAGAACGTAGTGGAAGAGTGTAGAGGATCGGAAGAGTAGAGCGCTAACAGTAAGATGACACGAGTGGTGATGGAGAGGACAGAGTGATGGAAAGGGCTGGGGTGAAGAACAAGAGGTAAGAGGGAGCGGGTAAATTGAGGGTACGAGACAGTGGTGGAGAGTGGGGCCCAGCAGGGGTTTAAGTGGGCCGGTTCCTGCCAGTGCTGAGTACCGACGGTAATAAAACAAGCATTGAAAATGCAATAGGTTTCGCCTTTGATTAAGTTAAAGCCATTTGCTTTGCTAATGGTATTGTATAGCAAAACAAATGGCTTTAACTTAATAAAAGGCGAGACCTATTGCATTTTTAATGCTTGTTACCTTTGCCAGCCATCATCTACCTCGATTAAGTCCCTCCTCATATACTCTAGCTCTAAAGAGAAAAATACCTACTTGGTGATATTGAGGAGATATTGCTGCTGTGAAAACGCATCCGAACTTGCTGGTCACATGCCCACGTTCAGTTGAATGTGCAAGTTACATTGAAGTAGAACCCTTGCGTATTTGCCAATGGAACCACCTCTGAGTTGTGACGTTCAGTTCAAATATTGCTCAGTTGCATCATCTGCAATGATTGATATTGTGTGTGTGGATAAGGTAACTCAAATGTTCACTGCCTGGAGCTCAATATTTTAAAGCTGTAGCAGTGTCAGGAAGCATGCTCATATGTGGAAGGTAAACAAATGTAGATGGACCATAAAATCCAAATATGAAGAATAATTCAGTCATCTATTGCACGGATGACCGACATCCATAGTCTAACACAGGGGTACTCACAAACTTTCTCTCGGGGGCCAAATTTAGAGTGTGGTTTGTGGCCGAGGGCCGCACCGGTGGGGGCGGGGTCAGTGGGGGAGGAGGCGGGGCTAGAAAAAAAAACTGTGACCATGAGCTTGAACACAGGCCCCTGCAGCGGATGCCTTCGTCCACTGAGCCACCAGAACCGGCATGCACATCTCTCTCTCTCTCTCTCTCTCTCTCTCGCGCGCTCTCTCTCTCGCGCTCTCTCTCTCGCGCTCTCTCTCTCGCGCTCTCTCTCTCGCGCTCTCTCTCTCGCGCTCTCTCTCTCTCGCGCTCTCTCTCTCTCTCCCTGTCTGTCCCTGCCTCTATCTGTCTGTCCCTGCCTCTATCTGTCTGTCCCTGCCTCTATCTGTCTGTCCCTGCCTCTATCTGTCTCTATCTGTGGCACCCATGGAAAAATGCGTAGTCTGTTGGTGCAGGTGGTTCCTGTTGCGCTCATTTATTAATCACTGTATTACCATACATACCAACATTTCAGAAGAGCAAAGTGGGAGATTCTTTTAAAAAAACAATCGTGAGAATGGGGCCTTGAATCGGGTTACTGTCATGTATGGGCCTTGGAAGTGTGCTGCTGCAGGAACGGACATTTGAAGCGCAAATGCACGTTTTGTTCTTACCTTTCAGAAGCATGGAGGCAATGGCAGGCAGAGAGAGGGTGATGCAAGTGTTGTGCACTCACTGGCCTGGCAGGTTGCTGCTGGCAGTGCATATACCACCCACCCCCCACCTGTATGGCAGCCCAGGCACACACACAGCCGCCCCCAGTACTTCACAGGTCTTTAAAAGACCATTCACTTGCTAACAAGCCTTTGTTGTATTTCACCTCTTAGCGCCCCCGCAGCTCCACTCTTACTATCGCTGGAATTGCCGGCCCCCTCTCGGAGTCCGGGCTGCTGCAACGGCTGTGTTTGCTGACACTTTTAAAAAGAAAAGAACACAGGTATATTGTCTGCAAGCTCCGCGGGCCGCCAAGGAAGGCTTGCCGGGTTGCTGGCGGCCCGCGGGCCGTACTATGAGTACCCCTGGTCTAACATTTCTAAGAACCATGAACATCAAGCTGAGCTAGGTTTTATGGTTCCCGTTTGGCAGTTGGTAAAGTGTCTGAGTCTGCCTTTTGTTAATAGGTTGCCAATTCTTTCTGGAGAATAATTTTACATGTGGTCGTACGGTGGTAGTCGTTGTTGTGTGCTTCTGCTAGAAATACATCCGGAACTATGTTCAGTGGAAGGAAAGCATGTCTGCTGTGCATGTTTAACTATGTCTAGCAGCAGATACATTAGTGTGTTCTAATGTGCCAGTCTTTTTAGAGGGACTCCTTACTAGTTTTCTTAACCCCTCAGATTTGTTTATAATGACATACCTCTGCAAAGCAATGAAAAATAAGTACCTTCCACCTTCTCTGTGGGAGGACAGTAGACCTGCAAGAGACCTTGGCTGGTTGCAAAAGCCTTACATCATATATTGCATCACCAAGTTAAACTTTTTTTCTGCTGTACTGAAGCAGCAATGACTTAATTATTTTATTACTATGTTCTTAGGAAACCTTTTTTGACACGACTGAAAACCGTCCATATATAGAAAAGTACCATCGTCTGGTGGATCCCACGACTGATTAGCTGTTCTTTAGGTCTCGCCTGGCTATCGCGTAAGCGATCGCTCAGCGAGACTTATGTAGGGGCTTCAGAAAATGCTCCCAAAGGCTTCCCGGGCGGATCGGGTGGCGGTTACGCGCACAACCACGCGCATTCCATTTGCCACTAGCTACTTCCTGCGCGTGCGCCGCCTCACTCATGCAGAGAGATTTATTAAGGGGCACAAGACCTTAGGAATGCGGTTTATGGCCAGTGCATGTGAGGCATTCAAGCGCGCAGCTGGCATCTGGCATCTGACTTGAAAGCAGCAGACTGCTTTCGCCAGCGCGCGCTCGGCCTCCCTTCCTGCATACCCTCTTACAACAATTAACTTTCGTTATAACTCACACCCCATATGCTCGTTCCCTCCCACCCTTCCTTTGATGTCCGCTTTTCTTGTTGTTTACAAACCACGCCACACACTGCCGCACGCCGCACACTGCCGCACGCCGCACACTGCCGCACACTGCCGCACACTGCCGCACGCCGCACACTGCCGCACGCCGCACACTGCTGCATTACACACTGCTGCACGCCGCATACTGCTGCACGCCGCACACTGCTGCACGCCTTACACTGCTACACGAAACACTGCTGCACGCCTCACACTGCTGCACGCCTCACACTGCTGCACGCCTCACACTGCTGCACGCCTCACACTGCTGCACGCCTCACACTGCTGCACGCCACACACTGCTGCACGCCTCACACTGCTGCACGCCGCACACTGCTGCACGCCGCACACTGCTGCACGCCGCACACTGCTGCACGCCGCACACTGCTGCACGCCGCACACTGCTGCATGCCGCACACTGCTGCATTACTCACTGCTGCATGCTGCACGACACTGCTGCATGCCGCACACTGCCGCACGCCGCTGCACGCCGCACGCCGCTGCACACTCCTGCACGCCGCACACTGCTGCACGCCACACACTGCTGCACTCCACACACTGCTTTTATGCGAGTTTATGCTACTGACATTGTAAATGACAATGCCTTTTTATTTGTTTTAAAACCAAAACATGAATAAAAGGCATTGTAATTTTACAATGCCAATAGCTCAAACTCTTATAAATGCGAGACCTATTGCATTGCAAATGCTTGTTTTGATTAGGGAATCAGGCAATTTACACCAAACCATTTCTACCTACACTGACAATAGATGCCTGTGTGTTTTTAGGTGGTACTGATGATCTTCAGAGCAATACATGGTCCGGATTCTAGCATCATATCTGCCACCAGAAATCTGGACAATACACCCTGAGATGCGTGGGATAGGACAGGCTTGTTAAGCTGAGGATTCCTTCAAACAAGATTAATGGGTGGGTTTTGCCAAAATGTAATATGTTCCATAGCAATGTGGTATACTTGTTTGCCCCTACAAGTTTGCTGAATCTTTATCCATACAGCTGCACTTAATTGTTGCTCATCAGCATACAGTAGAAATCCTCAGTAACCAGGGTATTTGCTACATTTTCATCCTTTGACGCAACTCTAGGTACCAGTGTAGTAATCCCATATGGCATGCTAAAAGTGCTTATTGTAGTGGCCCATGCACGAGCTATCCTTATCAAGAAGTACAATGTTTGGGGCTGAGCCATGGCTAATTCTGAGATTAGATGCTTGGGTATGATGATGATCACATTCTTTTATCCAAATTCATACTAGAGAGATTAGGAACTGGAGAATATCTTGCATTCAGTAACGGTGGATACGAGTATCACAGGTAAATTGCATGCAGAATATTAAATAATTTGTGTATCTATTTAACTGAACCTGGCTGATATGGCTATTTCTGTAGTGTCCTCGTTGATGACTTTGATATATGTTGTCCCCGTTATTTTTGCCTACTTCATTACTATGTCCCACATTACAAGTGGCCCAGAGCGGTATCTATTCCAACGTGCCTGGTGTCTCAGGAAACCAAAAGGCCTTGCTGCAAACTCCAGAGCTTGTATGTCTGGGTCTGGAGACACTGGATCCCCGACCCATGTGCTGTGATGCAGGCAGACACTGCACCTGGCCCCTGTTCAGGATAAAGTAGGAGTGTTTTCCCACGAAATAATGAATCAAAGTCGTATCCATTTGGAGTAACTTCCATTCTTTATTAGAAGGTAGATGGTTTGATGTGCGATGTAATTTGAGGAACAACCAACTCCCCTTTCACCCCATCATGCTGATATGCCTGGAGCTTTATCAAGGCTTTAAAACAACCGATGTTAGTCTCTTCACATCCTCAGTAAATATTTAGTTACATTTCGGTATGCATTTGCATGCCCGGGTTAAATCCCCCTACGATTTTAAAGCCCCTTCGTTGACAACACCGAATACACCCAGACATACAGATACATAAATTTTGACTGAGGATGTGAAGACTAACTTTGCTGTTTTAAAGCCTTGAGAAAGCCCTTTATTCTAGACAGTTGTAAAATTGGGGTATTAAAGGTCTAAACCCTGTTGGAGTGAACACCCGCACAATACTTAGGGGATTTGAAATGACAAGAAGAGGACTTTGGACCCTTGATCTTTGCTAACTGAAGCTGGCCCCTGTTTGCACTATGTGAGGAGCTGCAAATGCTCCCACCAGCTCTCCCCTTGCCTGCTCCGTTTTCCCTTCTCCCACCGTCCACCCACACCGTGGGCATCAACAAATTGTCCTCACACCTTTACCACCTGCTTGAAAGCATGGCGTAAGTGGATGCTATTTTAGACGTAGCATCTCCCAAATCCAACCCCATCATTCCACTCTTCCAGGAGGAGGGAGGAAGTTTGCCGATTTGGATGCTTTATTCCCGGATCAGCATATTATTTCCCATTCCATAGAAATGACTAAAAATGTCTGGATTTAGGTAATGGGGTCTGGCTGGAATCAGAGGTTCAGGCCTTCAGGCATCCTTGTACCTAATATTAGGGAACTCATGTTTGTAATAAGGCTGTAGACCTCCATATGGGTCAGATATGTCCTGGTTTTTAGTGACCTCAACCTATCTTTTTGACCAACCTAAGTCCACTGTAACCATGAAACTGTTGGATCTAAAGACTTTTGTAGACAAAACTCTAATCTTTTTCTCACATGTACAGCATCTACTTCATACTTGAGATGGCAAATGTGTTAAAAATCTATCTTGTCACAACTTTTCACATCTCACCTGGACTGAATATCAATCAAATCTTTAAATATTCAATGTTTCTTTGAGCCTTTGAAGCCTGTAGAATGCACATTATTCTGTTTAATGGTCGGAAGAAAAGGAACCTTTGGAACCTGATTTCAGTTGACTAAACTATCTCCTCTAACACCAAGTGCTAAGTTACTCTTTGAATATACAAATATATCTTATCCTGTACGTTTATAGAAAGAAAATAAGATGAAAAATGCACAGCACCTCTTTTGTCACCTGTGCAAAAAGCATGGAGCAAAAAACCGTTGATGATTAGCTGACAAATGTTGCCTGAAATACAATCCCAGAGAAAGAAGACATGTACTGATGGACGTTATTAGAATGGTGACTTGTTATTATCTGGCTCATTGAATAGAGATAAAAAATATTTGGAAAATTAAACAAAAAAATACAAAATCATTGGCAACACAAATTGGGAAAGGTATAGTTAAGAGTTTGGGAATAGCGGAAAAGCTACCATAAATAGTCATTATCAGGAGTAGGGCAAAATTAACCCCTTCCATGCTCATGACGGAACGGTTCCGTCATGAGCCACGGTTGAGCTGTGCTCATGACGGAACCGTTCCGTCATGAGCCCGCCCGCGCTCGAACCCTTCAGCACCGCGGCGGAATTCGCCCAGCGCTGAAGGGGTTAAATAGAAAGTAACGTGTGTTGAGTATCACAAAATATTTATCTGCTCTAGGAACAAGATCATCCACTTGTCCCCTTTAGCCACATTCAGTGATTCTCTGATTGTGCCAGGGCGTGTATTAAATAAGGTTTGGATTCTAGCAAGGATTTGATTGTGCTGTCTGATTTGTTCGGAACATACTAGTGCAGTCTCTCAAATTTTCTAATATTCACAAGTTCTGTATATGCTCTGCTTAGGTCAGTTTTTTTTATCAGTCTGGTGTAAAGTAGGGATCAAAGTATGCTAACACATTCATTTTTCCAGAATTCTGATTAATATTGCAGAGCTCATTGTTCTAATTGTACCATTTGTTCTCTTCTATACATACGTTTTTGAGGTGTTCCTGTAAATAAATTGAGACTTTTCTTGCGCTCTACTGCCCCTGCTAACTGAGGATCAATGAGATCGATCATAGTCTTACTTTCTCCACTTAGACACATTGTGTAATTTATGAGCAAATCACTTCATATAACTGTGCCCCACTACCTCTGGTTGTCGTAATTGAAGGTATATACTTAGCTCTAAATCAGTGACTGGACATTTACATTTACAACAGGATGAATTCCGCAAGTGCAGAGCCTAAATGTAATTGGCCCGATTCTTAAACCTGTTAAGGTTTGTAAGTTTGGCATGTGTAAGAGTTGGTTTACAATCAATCAATAAAATCCTTATTTGATCTATTTACAAACAGATCATAAAAGAATAATTTAATCAAATGATCCATAGTCAATACAGGTAATGTTAAAAAAAACATGTACAAACATTTGAGATATTAATGGGCTTTAGATGTCTCTTAAGCCCAGATCACTTGTTATGTATACCTTTATAATGATTATTACAATGATTTAAAACGGCAAACCCCGCACCTTTCTCTTTCTCAAACAAGCCCTCAGAAAAATTGCTACAGAAAAGCAAACAAAGGGGTCAGGGACAGCCTTTAAAAAATACAATACCACCCTACATTGAATACAATTATGGCGCCTTAAAATTGGGAGAATAAAAGCTTCTCTTTCAGTTCGATAGAACTTGCAGAACAATACTAGATGTAGATCCAACTGGGGTGAATGATTGTCACACAGGCATGGAGTCAAGTCTGAATGTTTGAGGAGGCGTGGCCGAGCCGTCGACCAGTATGGCCCTACGGCGTTGAAGCTCCGGCTGCGGATGCTCTCCCATGGCGTCGAACGGCTTGTTGTTCCCACCAACTTCCTTCAAAATGTGTCCCGTCATCTTTTGAAGATGCGGAGCACGACTTAGCCGCTGACAATTACAGGGAGTGCCGCTGTGCTGGTTCCTCTGCACCGCCGATCGGGTGAGTGAGCGACGCAGCCTGCCCCCCGTTGGAGGCCTACCTGGCGCGGCCGCACTGTAGGAGTCTGCGGCCGCACGTCGGAGCCTGCTGCCTTGGCCCCTGCTGAGCCCACCATTCCGGAGCCGACGCCGAGGGCCTCTCACGTGGCCTCATTAAGAGTCCGCGGCCGAACGTCGGAGCCTGCCGCCTCTGCCCCTGCGGGGTGCCCCTGCTGAGTCCACCATTCCAGTGCTGATGCCCGAGGGCCTCCCAAGCCAACTGCCTCTACACGCCCGGCGAGTGGGGGGGAGGAAATCGAGAGTTGGGTCTGCCCCGGTAGCCTCCTCTCTGTCTCAGCCCTTCGTTTGCGGGACGCGCTCTCAGTTGGAGGTATCTCGAGTGGTTACCCCCCTACTCCCTCCTGGGCTCTTCTTATTGCGAGCGACCAACAGGTTATTGCGCACCAACCCCCGGCTGACGCACGCCTGCGCTGTCTGTGACGGCCACAATCCGAGGCGGTGATGGGTCGTGGGGACCCCAAGCAAAGGCGCCTCACATTCGACAAGACGGCCGATTCGGGCCGCTCTTCACATTCCCTAGACAGCGACAGTGCCCCGAGCGCGGTGGACCACCAACCAATGGGGGAGGGGATGTCAGCCATTCTAACGGGGATTTGCGCGGGGTTCCGCGGCCTTGATGTTTGGCTGGACTCCCTCACCTCCAGGTTGGACAGAATGGGGGAACGCATTGATGGCCATCACACTCGGCTTGGAGAGGCTGAGCAACGACTCTCAGACCAGGAGGACCGACACAAAGACATGGTGCGCAGACTGGAGCGTACTGAATGCCTGCTGAAATCCATCACCATTAAAAACAAAGATTTGGAGGCCCGCTCCCGCCGGAACAACATCCGCATAGCGGGGCTGGCGGAAACTACCAATATGGGCCGGCCGGAGCTGTTTGTCGAGGGCCTACTGAAAGAGCTGTTTGGGGCTGAGCACTTCTCTTCTATATTGGAGAGGGCACATCGCTCCCTGGGCCCCCGTCCACCACCTGGCCACCCTCCGCGTCCCATTGTGGCACGCTTGCTTAACTATAGGGACAAGGACACAGTTCTTCGTCTGCCACAGGAGGCCTCTCCGGTGCAGTATCAAGGGTCGGTCCTCTCCTTTTACCCCGACCATACCCTGGTGGTCCAAGAGGCTCGCAAGAAGTTTGCAGAGGCGAAACACCAGCTCCGTACTCTTGAACTGAAATATGCAATGCTCTACCTTGCACAGCTTCAGGTGATGGTAGACAGTAAGCCACGTTTCTTTGACAACGCCCCTGATGATCTGGCTTTCTGTAAACAGCGTATGGGAGAGACCCGTCAGTCCTACTCATTCCTCAAGGCACTCCTCCCCGGACAATCGCCTGGCCCCCAGCGCTGAACTTTTTACTTCCGACTGAGTCCTCTTTCATGAGTAATGTGGTTTGTTGCTCATCTCTCTGTTGACACCTATTATGGTTCTTCCTTGTATTGGATGTTCCTCTACTGTTTTGCTCTAACAGTTCTTGTCACGCCGTGACCTAGTTGCTTCATTTTGTTATGTCCTACTGTTCAAAATTTGGTCAGGGTGCTATACCTACGGTGTGGGCGGATTACTCTTATGATTCGCTAATGGTGGACTCACTGTTCAGCCTCTTTTACAGGACCTAGTGTAAAGGCCGTTTGCTGCAGCCTTTTTTGTGACTTATATCTCATACTTTGTTTAGTTGGTGTGAGCATTGGCGGTCCGAGGCATTGCCTCCCCCCTCGGATGACTCCGACTACATCTATAATGGGGTTTGTTGTTGTTTTTGTGTATTAGGTTCTTGGAGGGCGGGATCCAATTCTCAGGGCTTGGGGGCTCAGGTGTGGGTGGAGGGTGGGGGGCTTGGCGGTGGTGAGTTTTGTTGAAATTGATGTGTGTTTTTTGTATGTTTTCTGTGACTATTTTTCCTTTTATTGTATTGACAAGCGGGTTCCCCACTTTAATTGCCTGTGTGAGGCTGTTGGTATACCGGATGTACACACATTACTTGGGTTTCTCTTGGAAATTGCGGTGGCTTCATCGGTGAAGGTTAATTTGCTTACGTGCAATGTTAGGGGGTTTAACAACCCGAGGAAATGTAAATTGGTCTTATCATATTTGAAACGCCATGAGGTGAAGATAGCTTTTTTTACAGGAGACCCACCTCCCGTCTCAGGGCTCCCCTCCATTTTCTTCCTCCTGGGGGTCAAACAGGTTCTTTTCCAATTTTAGCACTTATTCCCGAGGGGTGTGCATGTTGATCCACAGCCCCCTCCCTTTTACCCTCCTAGACAAGGCAGAAGATCCCCAGGGGCGCTACTTAATCAGGGGAACACTTATGGGTCAAACGGTCCTCCTCTCCAATGTCTATGCCCCCAGCACAGATGACCCAGACTTCTTCGGTAACCTACATGCCCTCCTCAATCGGTATGAATACGAGGTCCTCTTTTTGGGCGGGGACCTTAATCTCTGCCTAAACCCTGCTCTTGATTCTTTAATCCGCAGGCGGCAACTAAAGCCTGCTCCCTTGCGGTATTTCGTGACCTCCTCAGCTCCTTGGCTTTACATGACACCTGGCGGAGGCATCACCGTCAGCCCCTGGCTACACCTTTTATTCGGCACCTCACTCCACACACACTCTCATCGAGTACCTCTTTGCCACAGCCGCGGGATGCTGCTGGTTGGAGGGGGCGGGCGTGCAACCTCGCAATCTCTCCGATCACTCCCCACTTGATTTACACCTAAACATCCCTCACTCGGCTGGTCGGGAGCGGAGGTGGTCCTTCCTGGTCTCTGCTCTCCTGGACGAGGTGTTCCAAACAGAAGTTCAGGAAGCCATTTCGGAGTACTTCACCCTAAACACTGGTTCGGTGGCACATTACTCTCTGTGAGACGCCTTTAAGGCGTTCATACGGGGAGTTGTTTTCTCCAAACAAGCCGGGGTGTTACGAGCGATACGTGGCAGCCTCGCCAAAGTGGAAGCTGAACTGGCGCTACTGGATGAGTCCTCTCCTGACCCACAGGTGCAAGTCAAGCACAACACAATCTTATTAGATTTCAATGAACATGCGGACAGGGAGGCGTCTCTGCTCGGCAAATACCAATTAGCGCGGCGTTATGGCGAGGGTGAGCGTCCCGGCAGGACACTGGCTCATCTGGTGAGCCCGCCGAAGGGGGCCGGGCATATCGTGTCTATTGAGCGTGAAAATGGGCCCTCTGCCACATCCAACTCGGACATTGTGGCGGAACTGGTGGCTTAATATCGTTCCCTTTATTCCACCACGTTACCTGATACATTTACGCAGCACCTGTCCTATATGGTCTGGCTCACCAAAGGTCAAGCTGATTTTTTTAGCGCACCCCTTTACGGTTGAGGATGTCTCTTTGGCCATTGACCAACTTTCCGGTTCCAAGGCTCCGGGCCTTGATGGCCTCACGGTGGTGTTCTATAAAGCGTACAAAGACAGCCTGGCGCCTCAACTCTTGGAGGTGTTCGCAGAGGCGCTAGAATCGGGTGTTCTCCCTCATACCATGCACAAAACGGCCATCTCCCTACTGCTCAAACCGGGTAAAGATCCTGCACAATGTTCTTCTTATCGTCCTATAGCCCTCATTAATTCTGACAAAATTCTTGCCAAGACGCTTTCCTCGCTCCTCTCTTTATTACTGGATCAAATTCTGTCTCCAGTGCAGTCCAGTTTTATACCTCATTGCTCCACTGCCCTTAATCTCCGAATGGTTTTCTCGGTCATCAACCGTATCGAACCCACCACGCCAGCCGCAGTTGCCTTATTAGATGCAGAGAAGGCCTTCGAATCTCTCGTATGGCCCTTCCTCCTGGCGTCGCTCTGTAAGTTTGGCCTCCCTTCCAACTTTATAACTTTGATTGCCCTTTTATATTCCTCCCCTACGGCCCGCTCCTAATGTCTTTGTATGCGGATGATGTTCTGCTTTTCGTTCGCCACCCCCAAACCAATCTCCAGCCGCTAATTGAAGAAATCGAACGCTTAGGCTGTATGTCAGGCCTTAAGATCAATTGGGGGAAGTCGGTACTATTCCCCAGCACGGAAGCGGCGGCAATGGACGGGGCAGAGTACCCCCTCCGGGTGGCTCAGAAGACCACAAAGTATCTTGGGGTACACCTTCATAGGGACAAATGCCAGGTTTTGCAATTAAATTACCGGCCTGTGATTGACCATCTTACTTCGCAAGTTGAACGATTGATCCAACTTCCCCTTTCTATGGCAGGTCGTATTGCCCTCATAAAAATGAAGGTGCTACCCCTATTCCTTAATGTTTTCCGCACCATACCCATTCCACTTACCAACGTGTTTTTTACTCAATTGCGTGGTCTCCTTATTCGACTGATCTGGGCTGGTCGTAGACCTAAGGTCGCTTGGGATACTCTTACACTCCCATACGCACAAGGAGGGTTTGCGTTTCCGGACCCTCAGTTATACTTTCTGGTAGCACAGGCCCAATTTGCGCACCACTGGTTTCACCAGGATGCCCGAATACCCTATACCAAGACGGACAGGGAATTGGCTGCCCCAACCCGTTTGGCATCACTGCTCCCAAAGGGAATTCCCCTCGACGCTCCTGAAACTCAACCTTCAGCTACTACGTGCTGGGCCTAGCGAAAATTGAATCGACTGTACGGGTCTGGTTCCCTTTATTCACCCGCTCTCCCGCTTGCTAACAACCCGTTATTACCACTCACCACTGATAAGGGGTTGCTGGCCACTTTCTCCAAACTCGGGTTGGACACCTTTGGATCCCTGTTCCCAAACAGCCGGGCACATACATTATCTGATTTGACGCTGCTCCCGGGGCTCACTGGCATAGACTCTCTTAATGTGGCCAGACTTCATGGGACGCCTTTTCTGCTTTCCCTGCCCCGTTTGGCGACTTCCCCAGCCACTCACTCTCCTTATCGCTGACAACACCAGGTCACGTTTGGTCACAAAACTATATAAGGCATGTTTGGCGCTCTGGGAGGGGCGGGACGGAGAACTCCGGCGACATTGGGAAGCCGACATTGGACATCCATTGACCGACAAAGAATGGACCTTTTGTCTCACACAAACCGAGGGTATCCACTAATCATAGGCATAAATTGCTTCATTTTAAATTCATACATAGAAATTACATAACCCCCAGTCACCAGGCCAAGTTTGACCCCTCTAAACCGACGAATTGCAATGCCTCAGATGCCGAATTGCTCATATGGCTTGGTCCTGTCCCCCTATTTTAGCTTATTGGCAGGAAGTTTTTGCTACATTGGCACAAATAATAGAAACACCCATAGTACCCTCCCCGGAGCTAGGACTGCTAGGACTGGTTCAACGTACTAAACAATGCTACCAACGCTTTGCCGTGATAGCGCGACTGTTGGCCAAGCGCAAAATTGATATCCTCCGCCTGGCTACTGAGTCTGGCGTACTGTAGCGTACAATCTGAGATTTACACTTCACTCCAACCCTCCACTTCCAGGCCCGGGACATTTGGTGCACTTATCGTACGCACATGTAGAGCACACTCCTTAGGTTGCAAGCTATTCCTTCGCCCTCAGTCTCCTCCAATGCCATCTAATAGCTGATATAGTATGCTCCTCCTAGGCAGAGCCGATCAATCAATCATTTCATTTATAAAGCGCGCTACTTACCTATGAGGGTTTCAAGGCGCTAGGGGGTGGAGGGTGCTGCTACTGCTCGAAAAGCCAGCTCTTGAGGAGTCTTCTGAAGGTCAGCAGGGCTTGGGTCTGCCGTAGGTGGATGGGGAGGGTGTTCCAGGTCTTGGCGGCGAGGTGGGAGAACGATCTGCCGCTGGAGGTCGCTCTTCGGATGCGGGGGACTGTAGCTAGGGCGAGGTCGGCGGAGTGGAGCTGGCGGACGGGGGTGTAGAAGGTGAGTCGTCTGTTGAGGTACGCTGGTCCGGTGTTGTGGAGTGCCTTGTGTGCGTGGGTGAAGAGCTTGAAGGTTATCCTCCTGTTGACTGGGAGCCAGTGAAGGTCTCTCAGGTGGGGTGTGATGTGGCTGCGGTGAAGAATGTTGAGGATCAGGCGTGCCGAGGATACGTTAAAGCCGTCTCAGGAGTTTGGCCGAGGCTCCTGCGTAGAGGGCGTTTCCGTAGTCCAACCTGCTGCTGACGAGGGCCTGGGTGATCGTTCTTCTCGTTTCGGTGGGGATCCACTTGTAGATCCTGCGGAGCATGCGGAGGGTGTTGAAACAGGAGGAAGAGACGGTGTTGACCTGCTTAGTCATGGAGAGAGTGTAGGCGAGGATGACCCCTAGGTTGCGTGCGTGGTCGGTGGGTGTTGGAGCAGTTCCCAGTGCAGTCAGCCACCAGGAATCGTCCCAAGCCGAAGGGGTGAATCCGAGGATGAGGACCTCCGTCTTGTCCGATTTCAGCTTCAGTTCGCTGTTCCTCATCCATTCGGCGACGGCCTTCATTCCTTCGTGGAGGTTGGTTTTGGCGGTGTGGGGGTCTTTAACGAGGGAGAGGATCAGCTTGGTGTCATCGGCGTAGGATATGATGTTGAGGTCGTGCAGTCGGGCCACGTGGGCGAGCGGTGCCATGTAGATGTTAAACAGTGTAGGGCTGAGGGATGAGCCCTGGGGTACGCTGCAGATGATCCCGGTGGCTTCGGAGCGGAAGGGGGGGAAGGCGGACACTCTGTGTTCTGCCGGAGACGAAGGAGGTGGTCCAGTTCAGGGCCTTCTCTTGGATCCCAGCGTCGTGGAGGCGTGTTCGTAGTGTGCGGTGGCAGACCGTGTCGAAGGCGGCTGACAGGTCCAGGAGGATGAAGGCTGCTGTTTCTCCGTAGTCCAGCAGGGCCCTGATGTCGTCTGTGGCGGCGATGAGGGCATTTTCGGTGCTGTGGTTGCAGCGGAACCCGAACTGGGAAGGGTCCAGGATGCTGTTCTCCTCGAGGTAGCGGGTCAGTTGTTTGTTGACGGTCTTCTCGATGACCTTCGCCGGGAATGGGAGCAGGGAGATGGGCCGGAAGTTCTTGAGGTCCGCCTTGGGTTTTTTGAGTAGGGCGTTGATCTCTGCGTGCTTCCAGCTCTCCGGAAAGGTTGCTGTCTCGAAGGAGATGTTGATGACTTTCCAGAGATGGAGTGCGATGGCTGTGCTGGCTTTGTTGAAGATGTGGTGTGGGCATGGGTCTGTCTGAGATCCATATTGGATGGTGTTCATGATCTTGATGGTGTCGTCGATGTTGGTCCAGGAGAGTGTGCGGGTGGTGGTCGAAGGGGCGGAGGTCTTAGTGGTTGTCTGGGCGGTCGTGGCGTTGAAGCTGTCGTGGATGTCTGCGATCTTGCGGTGGAGGAAGGTGGCTAGCGAGTCGCACAGGTCTTGCGAAGGTGGGATGTCGTTGTTGTTGGAGCTGGGTTGGAGAGTTCCTTCACGATGTTGAAGAGCTCTTTTCTGTTGTGTGCACTGGTGTCTAGGTGGTCTTTGAAGAAGGCCCTTTTGGCGGATCTGATGAGGTGATGGTGTCTGCAGGTGGTGTTCTTGTGGGCTGCATAGGTGTCCGGTGTTCGTTCGCGGAGCCAGTTCTTCTCCAGTTTTCGGCAGGCTTGCTTGGAGGCCTGGAGGTCTTCTGTGAACAAGCTGGCTTTCTTGCTGGTGTGACTGTTGGGGGGGGGGGGGGTTTCTTGAACGGGTCGAGGGTGTTGGCGCAGTCGTCGATCCACTGTGTGAGGTTGCGGGCGGTGGTGTCGGGGTCGGCGGGTGGGCTCTGGGCGAGGGTGGTGGTTAGCTGTTCTTCGGTGACTTTGCTCCAGCAGCGGCGAGGCATCTGTTGGGTGCGGTGGTGCGTGGTGGGCTTCTTGAATGTGAAGTGGATGCAGCGGTGGTTGGTCCAGTGGAGTTCGGTGGTGTGGTTGAAGGAGACGTGGGGGCTTGCGGAGAAGATGGAGTCAAGCGTGTGGCCGGCAGAGTGGGTGGGTGTTGTTACGAGTTGTCTGAGTCCGAGGTTGGCTAGGTTGTCGATCAGGGTGGTGGAGTTGGTGTTGTTATTGTTCTTGAGGTGGGAGTTCAGGTCCCCGAGGAGGATGTAGTCTGTGGAGGCGAGGGCGTGTGTGCTGACGAAGTCGGCGATGGAGTCGCTGAACTGTGGTCAGGGTCCGGGGGGTCTGTAGACAAGGGCTCCTCTGAGGATGGTGTTGGGGTCGGTGTGGATCTGGAAGTGCAGGTGTTAGGCGGTGCTGAGGGGTGTGGTCGGTGCTGGTCGAGTTTCTGAGGGTGTTCCTGTGGATGATGGCGGTTCCTACTCCGTTGGTGCGGGTGATCTTGTAGCCTTCCGGGATGGCTATGGCAATGTCTGGTGCCGAGGAGGGGTCTAGCCAGGTCTCCGCCAATAAGGCGACATCTGGGGAGCTAGAGTCGAGTGGGTCCCAGAGTTCAACGGCATGTTGTGCGGGCGGAGCGGGTGTTGGGAAGAATGCAGCTGAGGTAGTTGGGTTCTTTCCTTGTCAGTGGGTTGGCGGGTCTGACGCAGGTGAAGCTGCAGTTTCGGCAGGAGAAGGGTCCTTGGGTGCATTTCGGGGCGGTCTGGCAGCAGGTGCATGATCGGCCGGCTTGAGTGCGTGGAGGGTGCCGGAGTTGTAGCTGAGACAGGCATCGTGGCGTTCGCGGGGGCTAGGGGTTCTGGCGCTGAGCGCAGTCCAGGCGTGGACGGGCGCAGACTGGCTTGCCTTCGGTGCGCCAGCGGCACACCCGCTGCGCGGCCGCACGGCGGCCGCTATATGAAGAGGAGTTGGAAGGAAGGAGCAGCTGGGAGGCAGGAGGGAGCTGTCGAATGGGGGCGGGGTCGCAGGGGACGCAGCGGCGGGAAGCGGGATCGGCAGAGGGTACAAAAGGAAAAAAGAGAGGCACAGCAGAGATAGGGGAAATAAAGGGGCGGAAAAACGAGTACAGAAAACAATTACAATACAATATGGGCAACAAACCAAGCAAACCTGCGGCCTACCACTGGCCACCAGGGATGAGGCGCAGGTGGTAGCCTGCGGGTGGAGGAGGACCTCGATCTCACAGCAGAGCGGCAGCAGGGCTCAAGGGCGCAACATGCTGGTGGTGCTGTGCGGCATGGGGAGCGACCTGCCTAAACCGGGTCAAGGTTCGCTCCCTTCACTGCACAGCGGCTGCCATAAGAAGGGGAGGTGGGAGGGAGGAGCAGCTGGGAGGCGGGAGGGAGCGGATGAATGGGAGCGGGGGGGGCAGGGCCGCAGGGGATGCAGCGACGGGAAAGCGGGATCGGCGGAGGGTACAGAAGGAAAAAAAAGAGGGGCACAGCAGAGCCAGGGGAGATAAAGGGGCGGAAAAACGAGTACAGAAAACAATTACAATCCAATACAGGCACAATAACAATACAATATGGGCAACAAACCAAGCAAGCAAGCAAACCTGCGGCCTACCACTGGCCACCAGGGAGGAGGTGCAGGTGGTAGCCTGCGGGTGGAGGAGGGCCTCGGTCTCATGGCAGAGCGGAAGCAGGGCTCAAGGGCGCAACACACTGGTGGTGCTGTGCGGCGTGGGGCGTGACCTGCCTAAACAGGGTCAAGGGTCGCCCATAATTGCAGGTCATTACCTCCCACAGTTTCACTACTGGAACCCTGACTGCTTTCCTGTCTTCATTTTGCTGATGATGTTGGTTATTCTTCATTGAGTAGTTTTGATTTTGTGCTCTCTTTTTTGTTGTATTTGTCTTTTTGTAATTTATTGCAATTTTGTATTGTATTATCCTATGCTGATTTGAGGCGCGAGTTACTGTAATTTTGTTCTTTATTGATTTATTATTATTGGTGTCTTTGTTGTTTTGTTTCCTAAATTCTCAATAAAACTCTATTAAAAAAAAAAAAGTCGGAATGTTTGAATTTCCTCTCTGGGAACCCTAACATCAGGGGAATAAGGTTCAGACGGAAACGCAATAGGATAAATCTTTGCTGTGCAATAGTAGTACGGGAGACATGGGAGTATCCTTCCCCTGGTCTTGGCGGAATGAGATCATAAGCAAGGGACGCATTTAGTCGGTGGTTCTTTTCCCTACGGGCAAAGTTAGCCCTCTGCATATATAACTTGATTATTTTCTGTTTAGAGACCCTGCTTCAGGAGGCAGCATCCCTGATCCTTGCCCAATTGTGCTGAACTCTGCTTCTACGTATTTAAGCCAACCAATCTTGTTGTGATGTTCTAGCTTCAGACAGCCGCCAATTATATGTTGTGCTAGATTTACAGTGGCCCTGTGCCAGATTGAGAGCCATAACAAGATTGGAGCCAATGTACTGAAGTCTAGCAAGTAAGGTAGCCCTAATTTGAGGTGTAAAATGTAGTTAGAGAATGGCTGTGGTAGCGATACCCGGGTTTTGATGAAGCGGTCTTCCTTTCTCTGGAGTTGGTCGATGTGAGCCATCCCACAGACTTCACCCTGTAAGTTACCGCAGCCTTTATTTTTGCATGATAGATGTTTTTAATAGTATCCAGGGGGCTGGCTCGTAGCTTCTTAGCACAACCCTTAGTAGCTGAGAGACTTCTTTCCATACCTAGGACTCTTGCCGCCACCAGGTTTGTCCAAGAGTTTTTATCGAATAAGACTCCCAGGTATGAGAAGGACTCTACCACTTCGATTTTCTTTGAGGCAGATGGCAATAAGGTTTTCTTTTGCTCCTGCTATAATGATGAAAGATTTTGTTTCATTCACTCTGACGTCTAATGATGTCCTAAATGAAGCATAGGATGTTATAAGGCTTTGGAGAGCTACCCCTGTCCTAGCAATTAGGACTGCATTGTCAGCATACGCCAGTATTGGAAGGGGGTTGTTTTCAAATCTGGGCATGTCCAGAGGCGAGTCAGTCAGGGCCGCCTCCACCCCGTTTGTATCGATGGAAAAAAGGAACGGGGCGAGGACGCATCCCTGCCTGACTCCTTACTCGATCTTAAATGAACGTGTACATTCCCCATTTATGCCATACCGCACACAGGCGGTGGAATTGGCATATAGCTGACGGATGAAGCAAGTGATCGGGGGTCAATCCCCATCCTCTCCATCATGGGCCACAAGTTCTGATGGGATATACAACCGAAGGCAGCTGACAGGTCCATAAAGGCCCCGTACAGCTTCCCGCCTTTTGCTTTAGTGTACTTGTCCATACATATAGAGAGTCAGAAATTGAGGTGTTGATCCACTGTCCCCTTCTCCCTCTGGAAACCATATTGCGCCTGCATCAGGATGTTGTGTTCTTGAGCTTGGCAGGGGTGTCCAGAAGGAAGATGGGTCTGTAGTTCTTCGGACTACCCCCATCTCCTTCCTTGTAAATTGGGACTATAACACTATGGGTCTAGGATGGTGGAGGACCCTCAGCTGCTATGCTATTAAAGACATTTGTTAGTAGAGGTACCCACATGTCCTAGTTATCCTGGAAGAGGTCGATCGGCACCCCGTCGGGACCCGGGGCTTTCCCTAAGATGCAAGCATCCAGCCATCTTCTGACGCATAATGAGAATGTCATACTGCCTTGAAGTAAGGGAACTAGCTCAGGAAGCGGAGGCACAGGGGAGATGTTAAGATTCAAAGAAGTCCCACCCATGCGTCCTCATCTACATGTGTATCCAGGGACGGATCCTTAGGATCTTTGAAATAAGGATTAATTATAACTTTCCAAAACTCCTTGCTATTGCCTGAGCTAGCAGCTTGCTCAAGTTTGTCCCAGGCCTTCTCCCTGATGTCCTTCTCTCTTTTTCTTCTAGCGTGCTTTTAGTCACTACGTAGCGATCATATCAATCCTGGGTCTCTAGGGTGGGTTTTTAAAGCATTGACCAGGGTTCTTCTAGCTATGGAACACGGGGGATCAAACTATTGACTGGATGATGTGCCACTCATTTAAGGATTTACAATGCTTGAAGATTTTCCTTGAGCAAGTTTGCTAACCGTCTCAAAGCATGCAAGAGTGGGTATTTTCAGGGATGGATGCCCTGTGAGTTTGGCAGTTCGGGCTGGACTGTTCCCATGAGGCACAGGGTCAAGAATGATTTGCATATAGCCAGGTCTAAACTGGGGTGGCATGGTGAGCAAAAGAATGATGGATTTCACCCAGATCCTTCGACTGGGGGTGAGTGTTTTGATTTGTTCTGCATTCCGTCCATCAATTGTGTGTCTTTTGCTTTCTCGCCCTAAGTGCGCCAGGTATGCTCAGACGTGAGTCCTGGGCTCACAGTGCCACTGGAATCAAGCTATCCTGGCTGAAGAGGGGTGAAACCCCGAAACCGGTCCTAGGATGCTTGTTTCCGGTCGAGGGAGGACCTGGCTTAGCAATTCGGGCTGACTGTTCCCATGAGGCACAGGGTCAAGACTGATTTGCATATGGCCAGGTCTAAACTGGGGTCGCATGGTGAGCAAAAGAATGATGGATTTAACCCAGATCCTTCGACTGGGGGTGAATGTTTTGATTTGTTTTGCATTCCGTCCATCAATTGTGTGTCTTTTGCCCTGTGAGTTTGTGAATCTCTCACAGATATAAATGTTTGTGTATTCAATAACTAGTCTCCATCTCCTTTCTCCACCCTAGAACTGGTCATTTATTTTCTTATGGCAGGGCAGGAGTAAAACCTATTCCAGAGTAGGAATGCATCCCACAGCTTCTAAAACAAGGGTTTGCAATGCAATAGGTCTCACACCAGGGAAAGTTTAAGCTAATGGCATTGGCATTGCAAACGAAAAAGTGTGTTAGATTATTTTTTTTGTTAAAAAATATCCCAGCAGTAGCATAATGAATAAAAAACTCCACAAAGCAAGGAAAGGGTGAGGTATCACAGGCTGTTACTAGGTGACCCTGTAGAGTTGCTAAGGGACCTTAATACAATTATGAAAAAGAATTGCAGCTGAACATGCGTTTCCATATGTTTTTATTGGAAGTGAGATGCTAAATAAAAAGCAATGGTGCAGTTTTAAAACGCAAGCTTACAAAAATCTCACTTCAAATAAAAACAAATGTAAACAAATGCTCTGCTGCAATCTGTGTTGAGGGGGACCCGACGTCTCCCATATCCCACAGATACTCATTGGCCTTGGCCTAAATGGGGGCCCCTGGAGATAGAGAACACCTGCATCGAAGAGCTGTAGGGGCCTGTGTTGCACAGCTATACTCAGGGCCGCACTGTCCGTACTGATAAATGTTGTGTCCCTCACTCTTCTCTCAGAAATGAGACTTAAATAGCATCACTGTATTCCTAAGTGGTGAAAATGGGACTTATTACAGTGTCAATTCCAGTTCAAGGATTTTTGAAGTCCAAGGAAAAATTAAATTTTGATTTTTGGGAACTCTGGTGCCTTTTAAGCCATTTGTTTTAGTTTTGATCTTCTCATGTGACATCTTGCTTTAGCACTTTATATCATAGAGGCCCTGTAAAATAGAACAAGTCCTGGCTATATGACAAGGTTCACACATGCAGACCGGCAGAAGGGTAAGTGGGGAAGAAGCCTACGAAAAAAGCTCCGTAATGGCCCAATGTCATTAAAGCCATTCTGGGCTTTTAGCAAACTGCAGTGTAGACAACTAAGCTATCGCATCCATACTTATAATGGGAAAAGCAAGACTACAATACAATAGCTCGAATCTTATCGGTTACAAGCAAGGCCAAGGGAAGGTGACCTTTGTGATGTAGGTCGAGTAAGCAGTTGTTTGCAATGAAAGTTCTTTTGGAGTGAAAAGTCCGGATTCACCATTTCATGCAGCATACTTCTTTATTCAGTTAGTTCCATGTACACTTCAAGGCAAATAATTAGATGTAGCTGGGTAGGGCACCCCCACTTGGAGCATGGACTTGTGTGCTCAGACTCCCAATGCTTCCTTTCCTCACTTACCATTCCATTAACGCGGCGTCACGCATATAGGCTGAGCGGCCACCTACCACATAGTGCACAGATGTAACACAAATACACAAGAGTCCAGACATGGCCGCTCCCTGCTGTGTGGAGCTTGAAACTGTTTCAGTGAGACTATCAGTGCTTTTAGTGTCGACTTCTCATAAATGAACAAGCATTGGCCGTGTGAAATGCATAGATGGGGGCTGCAGCGGGAGAGAGAGGCGGAGGGAGTTGTGTGTGTACGCGCGCGAAAGCACTTAATGAGCCATGACGGCTCGTAACTGTAAAACAAGGCTTAATGAGATAAGAAAGGCAGATGGCGGCTGCGCGTATTCACGCGCACATGCACGCAAGCTTTAGGCCAGGAAAAGCTTGTCGGTAGTACTTTGAAAACCCCCTTACTAAAAGTCGAGCAAGCAGCGCAATGCGCTGCTCTAGGCTCGACCTAAAAAGGAAGTGTAAGAGAGGAAGTGCTAGGTTGAGAAAAGTGACCAGAATAAGTATTTCGCTGGAAGCTCTGTTCCAGGCCTAGTCGCAGCTCCGTCTTCCATAACCTTACTCTTTGTACTAGGATCAAATGAAGGATTTGCTCGGTGTTCCAGAAATCTCGTCCAACTACTTATTCTCATGATCTGAAGCTATTTCATGAAGACGGCACCCATTTCCTGACCATCTGTGCAGTGTTTGTTTGGTTTAAAAAAAAAGAAAATATTTCATACCCAAGTTATTTTCAGCACTATAATTGACGAAGCAGAGGCGATCTAATGGCAGAACTTGCACTTTCCACCTGACAATGCATTGCTAAAAATGCACATGTGAGGTGGGTTACCACAATTCGATGTGTGTGAGAGACATCCTGCAATCTAGTAGCCAGGACACGGTCTCTCAGTTTAATGGTGGCAGTCTCTCATTGGCAAACCTTAGGGTGGGCAACTTGACAAAGTTTCCGGATATGCTCTGTGTAGCACTGACTGCTGGCTGATCAAGTTACTTCTCACACTTTCGTACGGTGCAGCTTACCAGATTGCAGTCTGTGACAATAACCTGGGTACCACATGGAATGTGTCTGGGCTACTGAAAGACGTATAAATGCATATCAATAACGGAACATGCGCCCTAGAAGTGTCCATTACATATCAAAAGAGAATTCAGCTGCTGCGCCTGTCCCGTCACCTCATTCGACGTCATGAGGGCACCAGGTTTCAAGTGCCATGCCTTCATTTGTCATCCGAATGTGGCATGGCAGTTGGAACACATTCCGTTAAGGGTGGCCAGGATGTTTCTGTTAAAAGATAAAGGGCTGAGAAACAGAATATATGAAATGGCAGCTAGCGGTGATGACCCAGGAAAGAGGGCCACGGCCTCAAACAAGAAGGCATGACTTTCCACAAAGTGGGATTGGCCCGAACAAGTAGGAGGGCTGACCTCCTTCAACAAGAGGTGACGAGTGAGATACATTAGACGCAGCTATCAAATTGAAACATCATGAGCTATCACCTATTAGAGCTAATTGGTAAACAAGGTACTTGGTTACTGCTGCAAGTGTGCGCTGTCATAGGCGCCAGTTTACGAGAACTCTGTTAAGTGTGGGAAATCCTGTGCAGCTTATTAAGTAGCTGTGACAGAGCCAAGAAAAGCTTGAGACTGAGACAGAGCTTTCCAGTGGCTTCTGCCATCAAGCCCACGCTTTAACCTTAAGCACCAACAGTTGAAGAGCACCTCAATCTACTGGTCTGTCAAAATGCCCCCACCCCTTTAACATTGATTAAGACAATCCAGCACACACAACCATACCGGCCCTGAAATGTAACAACTATAGGAAAGGGTTGATCGATAATCCGATGTTAATAACTCGTTCCTACAGACACAGGAGGGTAGCTACCTCCCGCGGCCTGGGTGAAATAATTTCTGAAAGATGGAAATGTGGAGAAATGTACAAACATCTGCCACCAAGGTTCCCGTCACTAGTCAGGCCACCCAACTACAACACCAACAGTAAATGAATGCCTCCTACTTGACGCAGAGAAGGAGAAGGGTGTTGGAGCTGTGATTGGATGGATGCTAGAAAAACTACTCTGTGATTTGGTATGAGAGGCAAAGATGATGTTTCCCTCTGTAATTGGTCAGTCGTTCACACCTTCGGATTGGTGTGGTGTGGATATGTTGGAGAAAGTTTTGTGAAAAAGAGTTTTAGGCGGAGCGATAAAAAGCATCAAAGGAGAGAAAAAACCTAAAGTGAGGTTAGTTCGTGAATAATAACACACACTGCTTTTGTCAACGGGGTGGCGTAGAAATGGATACAAAGGGGAGTGGATATGGGAAATGGCCAGAGCTGCCAAATCTGGAGCTGGGGAATCAGGTTCGAGTCTCGTTATTAGCTCAACACC
Organism: Triturus cristatus; assembly: GCF_964204655.1. Taxonomy (NCBI): domain Eukaryota; kingdom Metazoa; phylum Chordata; class Amphibia; order Caudata; family Salamandridae; genus Triturus; species Triturus cristatus. The sequence goes on along the minus strand of NC_140583.1, from coordinate 397,473,870 downwards.
CTGTGATTCTGGGCAATCACTTAATTTCCCCAAGCCTCTACCAAAAATAGGTATTAGAGTGTGTAATGAAACCGGTGATTGTGTAAAGCACTCAAATACCTACGGGTCGAGATCGCTTTGTATAAAATTTCACAAGGGGAGAGGGGAAATCAATACACAGCGGAAAGAGGTGAACGGAGTGACCTCAGTGGGAGGGGTGTGATGGTGTTGGGCACGGCATGGGTGATTGGGGAGATGAGTCATGGACAAGCTGAAAAATAAAGCGGCTTGGAAAGTTTAGCAGAAGTAAACCAAACAAAACATTTAATTGGAGCAGACACAGGCTAACTAAAGACAAAGCCCACAACCAAACAAATATCCTACTAAAAATAGCCCAAATGACAGTCCACATCGAAAATAGCTAAAAGCCTAAAAAAATATAAAAAATGAAGCGGGAGGCACGGCGGAATATGAATCCCCAATACAGCTGTGGATTTAAGAGGAGGTGTGAGGGAGGAAAACTATATTTAAATGTAATCCGCTATGGTGCCGAAACTGCACACAGGCAAACAGAAACAGAGCAGGAAACCAAGAAAAAAAGTAGTCCTCCAAAGTACAGATAAAGAACTGTAGCATGATGAGAAAGTACTTAGTCCCTGCTGCATGGGAGGAACGGAAGAGAAAAAAGAGGGACAAAGAGTAAGGACTGACCACTGGCAAGCAAGGAGTTTTGAAGGACACTGCCATAGACAAATGAAATACAAAAGCAAGCAATGGGTGGACTTGGAACTCCACAAAGCAATTACCACAGGTCACTAAGCGACCGCGCAAGCGCTGCCTAGTTTACACCTAAAAAGGGTGTCTGGCTGAGATAGGAGTTTCTCCATGGGGACAATATTCTCCCTTAAAGAAAAAGTTTTAGCACATTAAGTGCACTTACTCGGCAGGTTTCTACATCAGCAAATATAAATTTGTATATTTACTCTTGAATTTTTTATATTCATTAATGTTTGCAAAGTTACACCTAGGAACTACTGTCAAAACAGCTAGGTAAACTGTGAAAGTAGAGATTTTGCATTAATGAATCATACATAATAGTATGAACAACTACATTTGGATACATATCTTGTAGCAGCAGACTATTCTGTGTCCCACTACCACAGTCTGGCAGTGTAAGCTGGCAGCCAAATGATTTATGCTGCAGGAGTTCGGTCTTCTTGTTCAGGGGACAAAGTGGCATGAAGACTTGGTGTCCTTGACCCCAAGCAATATGTTCTGGACATTTGGCGATAGGAAGTCCCCTCCCCTGAATTAAAGGGCAATGTTTATTAAATGTACTAAGTATGGGATATCGCCCATAAATTAATTTAAGAAAGAAAAAAAAGAACATTTGATTCTCATCTGCCTGTGAGAGAAGAGTTTTCAAATTTTCCAAATCAAATAATAGGAGTCTGTTTAATCGCTCGTATCACTCACCCAAGATTAATTTCTTTGTGATTTATGACTCCTAAAAAAACTAATTGATAAAGAGGTTAAATGTATATAAGTTGTTTGCTTTTGCAAAGCCTGCAAGTTCGCAAAAATCAAAGGCTTTCTGACTTCAAAATGCATTGTTACTATGAATAGTTACTGTTTCAGCTGGAAACAAATTTTCAGGCTTGCAGAGTAATTTTTACGATTCATTCTGAATAGCAAGTAAGAGGCTGCATGAAAGGGCCATTCTTCTTAATTGCGAGTCGCAATGCAATGTATCAAATGTTATGAACCATAGTTGCAAACCATTCGACAGTTACCAACTTGGGATGGTAAATGCTTCACTAATGGGACGTTGTCCAAGAAGGAATCTTGACTAGCTGCCTTGCGGGTGAAGCAGTTAGTAATTCAGGGAACTACTTTGTCCCGCCCCTTTGTCATTCCTTCCAAGTGAATGCTTATTTTTTTAAAAACAATCTCGGTTTCTTAAATGTTTACATGTAAGAAACTTGAATGCAGGAATGAAGGCCTGCAGTTCCTCTCAGACCTCCATTCCCCATCTGTAGGGGGTCAAAAAATGCCCCCACCCAAATTACTTTTCTGAAAGTAGGAGGTTTTGCTGCCTCTTGTGACTACACATTTTGCAATGGGACTGATTAGTACATCAGTCACACTGGGAAATGCAGCCCTGTTTGCATACCAGGCTGTGTGAAGTTAGCACATACTGTTTTTTAAACAGAGCTTAGTGAAACATACTCCTATTCCTAACTTGTTCATGATGTCAAAATGTATTTCTGGTACAGCGTTCTTGCCATTAAAATCTTAACTATGTTACATCTCAGTTTACTGAAGAAGTGTCTCATACCTACTTCCGCTTAGGCAGAAATCCTCTCTACTTGCTCTTAAATGGCATCTCCAACCTATTTGTTATCAACATTTTTCTTATAAAATATGCAGTCTCAACAATTGTTAAACCTGTTGGCATCACTGTTGTGGTGTTTCAGAATCCACAGGAATGTCTGAATCGGTGTTCCTTGTTTCCCCCAAAATACTCCAATATTAATTGTGTCTGAATGGGAAACTCTTCTACTTAAAAAGAAACCTGCTAATTGCAGGGTTTTCTAATAGTGCCCGCATTGCTGGAAAATTGTTATCCAGCAGTACCAAGATAATCTTGACACCATCCTGTTGTTGGATACCCAGTAGTCTAACTTTAGACCCCATCGGTAATATTAACATATTGGATGGGATATCTGAGTCAGAAGAGGATTTCGGTCATTTGTTATTTCAGATACACCTATTAGCCATAAGAACACAACTTTCTTATCCCGAATTTAGATAGCTTTTAATAATGCTGTTAAATTAATTATTATTACAAAAGATGCAAACATTCTAAACCTAGTTAACAACATAATTTCCAGTAACGTTTATTCACCCTTTTATGGACCCAGTGTCCCACATTACTCAGATTGTTTGCCCCATACTTTACACTAAGTGCATTGCTTCATCTGTAATCACACTTAGTTAACCAGAAAAACTGTAACTCAAAATTACAGTGGAAAGAAAAAGTGGAAAACACATTATTGCCCTTAATTTCCATTATAGTTAAAATTATGTAGTCCTCTCAAATAGTTGATTTGATCATAAATCTAGAATGAAACTTTCAGGCCAAGTAGATATATTTCACAAGAACTACCACAGTGAATATAGTAGAAGGACTTGTATTAACTATTCGATGAATCTCCTGGTTTGCAATTCTCTAAATAAAAGGAAACATCTCCTTTTTGCTTGCCTACAATATGGAATAAAAGAACAAAAATACATTTCTTTTTCTACTACTCCTAACTTGAAATGGTTGTAGTTTAAAACAGACCTGCAGGCGCTCATTCATGGGGTGTGTATAGATTCCAAATATATGTAGCTCTTGACCTGGCATCAGCTTAAATTTTCGAATGGTCCATATATATTTGCATCCTGCTTGATTTAAAATTGTTCACCCAATCCTAGAATTTAAGACTCAAGTTTTGGCTTTCTGATTTGAGAATAGAATCTGTTATCAGATATAGCTGTGGAACCCCCAAAGAATATCACCGCCGGTTCCTAATATAGCTTAATCGGCCAAAGGTTCCATCGTATTCTGTGGCGTGCCCAATGTTTTTTTTTATCTGACTTTCTTGCCATTAGCAGATCTTTTGGTCTGGAATCAGTTTCCTATACAGATGATTCTCAGATAATTTTGTGATTTAGAAGGCCTTTATCTGAGCTCCAACAGTCTCCCCAGTGGCCATTCCAGACTTGACAAGTCAAAATCTTCTAAAACTCTTCGCAGGCAAACCATAGGTGATGATTGTGATCTACAGCTCTCTGGGGCCTCTGTCTAGTATTGTGGACTAAAAAAGTCTTCGTTTAGTTATGAACAACATCTGCTCCTGTGAAATCGTTTTAATTCTGTAATCTTTGCCTGATTTCTGAAGTTATGTATTTGAAGAAAAGTCTGCTATTTATCACTGCACAATTGCAGACTCTAATGCTAGACTCCGTCATGTTGTCAAGACTTGACTTGATTGTGCAAATGCCTGTTATTTACACTTGCTTGCAGAGACAATTTGACAAATCAAGATGACTCCAAACATAGCATTGAGATAAATTGTTAATCTTTTAGCACTGAACATACATTGGACATAATTGTCTACTATTGTTCAAGCTCATTGAATCCAATGTCGTTTTTTCCAGGTTCCATCCTTATGTTCCATCTCGCTGTCTCTTTTCAGAGCATTGGCAGTTAATTTCTCATGTTTTAGGAGGACTCGGTTGGCAGGAAGAGTGTTCTCTTTCCAGGTTCCTCTGCAGAATCACTTATAATAGTGGTTACCAAACTGTGGGTCATCGACTTTTGGTGGGTCACGGAGGTTCAAACTATAAATAAAGGTGCCTTTAAATTCTGTATTTATCGTGTCACGTTTGCTGCACTTTAAAGACCGAAGTCAAATATTGTGTCGTCTGACAAGCTGTGGCTTCAGTTTTTATAACATGGAGATTGGTGTTTACAAACTCGTCTCACATTGCAGATTGAGAAAGAAAAGCAAAGTGAATTATGTGACAGTCTTGCTATAGTACAGACCGTGTGAAAGGAAAAATTGTAGGATGTTATTTATTTGTAACACACAACAAAATATAGATACCTGTAAATGAAGTGTGCACATTAAGCAGTTAGAAAAGCAACAAGCATTGGCATGGCCAATAGGTCTCTCTTTTGGGACCTTATATGTATTTAGTTATGCAGCATAATATCCTTGGTGCAACAACATTAACTGTTGCATGGTTAAACACTTATAAGGTCCCAAAGGCGAGACCTATTGGCTATGCCAATGCTTGTTATTAAAACCTGCAGATCACGCAGCAGATGAAGGATTATGTGGCACATGCAGTAAATTCATAAGTATGCAGAAAACGAAGCGGCTGCGGAATCGCATGATTCCAGTGTCCCTGGGTGTTAATTATATAGTTAATGAAGATGTGAAAAGGCACTCACAGCAGCAGCATGGGCTGTCCTGTGTATAGTGAACTGGGATTTGTAAATCCTGAATAGCAGAAGGAAATTACTCCAGAGCATAAGAGTTCTCCAACACATGAAAGTGAGAAGAAGGGTGAGTAAAAAACTACACCCAACAGGAGTAACAATCCTGAATGAATTAAAGGTAAAACCTTAATTGCCAGGAAAATGTAAGAATGGAAACTTTGCGCAAAGTTGAAAACGGAGTCTGGCAAAACATTAGAAGAAATATCGATTACAGGGGTTCCGTGCACAGAACCGCTGTGAAACACTCATGAGTGAACAAAATGAATTAATATAAAATTGCAGGAGTTGACATCCTAGCACAAGAAATTTCATAGAATTATATGAAATGAAACATATTCTAAAATTAAAACCTGTGATGAAATACACAGTGTAAGATCTTAAGCGAAGATACGGAAAAAAAATCAGCAAAAGTATGTGCATACAAATAAGCATAATAAATTCGATACATCATAAAATATGAAGAAAATATGAACAGCTGATTGAAATAAGTATGGAAAGTCATATCAGAACATAACAATAAACATAAGAAATTAACATTATACAAAAGTTGAATATATCATTGAAAATATTTCATGAATAGAGAAATTAATTGCACTAAAGGGCAAAGCTTAAAAAAAAACATGCAAGAATTATGCATAACACGAATTAAATAACTTGTACAGACTTGTAACTAGTTAGGTGAATAGACAATCAGGTGAGATAAGGCAATTAACATTTATACAGTTAGAACGTATAAAATTAATGCAAAATCTTAATAATTGGTATTAAATACAGCGCAAACTAAACACATTTTGGAATTAATGTTACAGAAGCAACTCCGGTGAGCCAACTCTCACCCGTGGAGTAACCAGAAGGTGCTGCGTAATAAACGGACCAATGTGTAATCCAAAATGAAAGTGAAGAGTACTAGGTGCAGCGCAAAACGTAAAATAAAAGCAGGAGTCTGGTAATGAACTCAAAGGAGGGTACTGAAGGTCACTCCGGTAACAGCGTCTCGGATAATAAACTGTGGAGACAGTAAATTTGTAAAAAGAGTACTCGCGTTCTTCATACCTTCACAATAAACTATGCTAAAACCCACTAACGGGCAAGAAGACTGAAAATCACACTGAAATGCCGGTCGTAAAGTTGAAAGCTATTCAGCAGTGGGTGATGGTGTCCGGTTGAAACGGGGATGTCGGAAAATTCATGTGGAGCATGACGCTAGATGGACAAAATCTTCAGCATTAGCACAAAGTAAAGCTAACTAAGGAGAAAAAAAAACGTGGTTGGCAAGGGTGGATGGCAGAAATGATAAACTCCACTCAAAGAAGATGGCGGGACGTTACTGATGTACCGCCTAATGACTCACGACACACACATACACCAAATGTAGCTGCACAACGGTGCTGATGTTGAAAAAGGAACGTCATAAGAATGCAAAATGACGCTGGAGACAATAGAAGGTAAGCGGCACGCACGCCATCCAAGTTATACCGCTTGTAGGAGAGTAGGGTCTGCTATCCTATGGTCACCCCAAATTTTTGCTTTTTGCTTCACTGGTTTTTGACATATTGAGGCTGTGGGCCTGCCAATCAGACCCCCAGCCTGCTGTTCTCTCTACTAAATTTACACTATGCACCCTAGGTGCATAACCAATTGGAAGTGGCTCACCCTGTGAGCCCCTGTACCAGTGTACACTAGGTACCCAGGGCATTGGTGTCTCCAAGGCCTGCCAGGGGCTGAAGCATGTATTATGCCACCCCAGGCTTGGCCTAACAAATTTGACACAACTGGCTGATCACTCAGCTGGGGTAAGTTGGTGTAACCACCTCTTACTTAGGTGTAGTATACCTATACCTAACCCTAAATGGGACACATGTTAACCTATAAGTCACTCCTATGGCAGGCCTTAACAATCCTGAAGGCAGAGTGCTTGGTTCCATGTGAGATGGTGCTCTGGCATGAGCTGAGCCTGTCTGCAGTGGTCGGAACCACTTCCTTCTACTGTTTCCAGATATCGTCATACCATACACTCTTAAGTGCATTATGAACCTCGCGGTTAAATGCTATCTTTGGTTTGGCTTTATCAAAACATGTCGAGTAAGGTGCCATACGAATTGGAATACTAACCCCTCGCCAATTCTGGCGACGGGGTTAGCATTCCACCCATCTAGAGGGACACGACATGTACAGTACCTGAAACCCCGGTAAAATCAGACATAGCCTCAGCTCCACAAAATGGATGCTGCCACCACAGACACAAGTCTGCCCTCCTGCTGCTGGGAGTCCTTCCAGCTTGGGAGGTGTGGACAAAGGGTTTCCTGCCAGGGGAGGTGCGTGCACCACCCCAGACAGGATTTTGTGTATTGGTCAGGTAGGGCTTGAAAGAAACCAGACATGCCTGAGGCTCACAAGGAGCCTCGGTGCATATGCCAGTTCAATCTGGTCCTGGGGCACACCAGTCCCGGGCCTGGGGCGAGCTGGACAAAGGATTGGGGGTGTAACCACCCCCCTTCCTGGTCCCACCCTTAGGGAGGGACCTAGCAGGTAGTCCGGCCCCTAGAATCCGCTTAAAGGTAGGAGCTGTGTCCTAAGACTTCAGACATCCTGGAATCAACTTGAAACTAAGAAGAAGACGGGAACTTCGACATTCTGCTGCACAGAAGACTGAAGGAAATCTCCCCTGTGGTCAGGGAGTGACCACCTTGCTAACGCAAGCACCATCCAGCGAATCAACGTCTGCTTTGCCGCCGCCTCCCGCCGGAGCCCGAGCCCAGAGACTGACAAGACCTGGACCTCCAGACCTCTCACCGCCCGATCCACAGTCCCTGAAAAGAGGAGACCCGTGGAGGCAACGAGACACGTGGAGCCAGCCATCTTGAAACGACCACGACAAGCTGCAAGTGCAACAACCGAGGCTCCCTCCAAGTTGTGCTTTGGGATCTGAGAAGCCCAACCCTCAAGCAGCATCTGCACCAAAGGTGGGCCCTCCAGCATCTCCACGATCTGCGTGGGGCCCTTCTGCATTTTGCCACTCGACGCGCCTAACCGGTTGCTGGCCCGCTGGCTAGTGGCCATCTTGGCGACGAACTTCAAGAAATACACCGCTGGTCTGGTTGCTCCAGACTGGCACTTGCTCCCCTCCAAAGGAGCAGTCCCTCTGACCTTGCTGGTCAGAACCATCAGCTTATTTCGTTTTCCACAACAATTGCTTTTGCCAAGGCTTGTTTGCTTCGATCAAGTCGCCGACACCGCCGACAGCGAGAGCCTGCGTGGGACAGCTCGTGAACCGACTTCTGGACGTCGTCGACCTTCAGGGACCACGTGGCTGCAGAGACAAGCTACACCTTTCTTCCTGTTTGCACCCGACATCGCCTGGTACCCACCTGGTGCCACGCTGGTCACTGGCTAGTGACTGTGAACACTGTCCCCTCTGCTTACAGGTCTTCTACAACTCCGATCCACTCTTGGATCCACCGCATCCCTTCCGGACCGACCGCCTGCAGCATCTTTGTCCACAGGCTCCATTGAACAGATAGAAGAAACCCGACTCACTTCGAGGCCTATGCACCCGCTTCCTGTGGGTGAGGTAAAGCTGGCACTCCGGTGCCCAAGTGTAGAGTAACATCTCTAGTGTCTGTGTTTCCAATCTTGAGTTCATAGTCCATCCGGAAGATCCTTTTTGCAGTAACTTTGTAACTTTTACGCACCCATTGAAAACCTATGGGAGCACGCGTGTGACTATTTGCTCTGCACACGCAACCCGTGGACCTCCTGGTCACTAACTGAAGTTAGCTCCTTGTAGGTCCAGCGATTCTAGAGGCCCTAGGCCTTTTCCCTTTTCTGATCGTGGTACTTATACCACTATTTTAGTATATGGTTTGAGCGGCCACCAGGGCCTATCCATATAAAGTGCAACTTCTGTGTATTCTACTGTAATCTTGTTTGACGATTTGTGCTCCTGTGCTCATAAAGAGACTAGGGGTTACTTTGAGAAATAAATACATATATATTTTGAATATATATCTGTGTGGTGTCCTTTCATTGGTATAAAAGGGGGTTGCATTTGGTAAAACAGCTGGCTTAACACGCTTCACGAGTTTAGCCTCAAAGACTGCTTAGCCTACGCTACCACTAGGGCAGCTAGTCCGAAAAGGTTGACTTACAACCACACCATAAGGGTTGCTTGGCATGGTACAAGGTGGTCACTTTAACTAGTGAACATCATATACCAGGCCAACTTCTCACACCGCTTTTTTAAATAACAGTAGCTGTTAAACTGCCATTAAATGGCGCAGTAAATAAAACAAAGGTCAAATGCAGCAAAACGATGACAAACGTACAAACTGCAGAAAAATAGAAGAAAAGAAGACACTGTCTCACAGCACATGACAATCGCACCCACATTGCAGGCAGAAGCCGGTGGTGTACTCCCATCAGGCGATAGTTCACAAGTGTTAAATTGTAGTTCCAACCATGCAGAGGGAGATAAGGATCGTTGCTCATGAGGAACAAAACTCTCCAGAGCAACGCCGGGTGGGGAACGCAGGGCACTCCATCGCGAGAGAGCGGGGAGCACGTAAAAGGGCATTTGTTTCATAACAGCAAAAACGAAGCAGGAATGTAGAAGGCAATCTTGAGGAAAAGCAGCAGGATGGTGAGCGCTGCTGTAAGCACGTGAGTGGTGCGTGCGCAGCAGAAGTGAAAGTGATCGCGCTCCAGATAGCGCCTCGGGCGCTGAAAGCTGCCTGCTGCGCGCGTAACCGCAAGCGCTAGGCCAGCAAAAGCGTGTGGTAGCACTTTGAAAACCCCACTTACTAAATGTCTCGCAGAGCAACACATGCGCTGGCTCAGGCAAGACCTAAAAATGAATCACTCTTTTTGTAATTCTGAATTGTCAATGAAGCAAGGATTTTAATGGAATCGAGACAAATCAGAATATTTTCCTTGGTGATGCGCAAATTGTAGGAAAATGTTTTTTTTGCAGTTGCCCCCGTCCCCCACTTTTGCCCCCTTTTTAGGTCTTGCCTGGCGTTAGCAGCGCACATGCGCTGCTCTCGCCATGTGAGGGCCTTCTGCGATCGATTCAGCCAAAGCTGAACATGCACGCGTACGTACGGACAGTGGACAGTCCGACGCCATCTTGTTTTGCTTGTGCCAATAGCTTTCACACACGTGCACATGGCGGCGTGCTTTTAATTAGCCTGGCCTTAGCGTGTTATTGTGCATCTCTAGACAAGAAATATCACCACCGCTAAGCACACTGTGTCAGAAAGCGAAATGGCCCGTTATCTGGTCTCATCATGCATGTGTGTGTTGTTTCTGCCACAGCCTTCAGCACCATTGTTTGCAAGCTCGTGCTCTCTGCTAAAGTCGACTGCAGTGGTAAAAATACTCTAAAACCACAAACACACAATGACATCAAAACGAGGTATTCCAGGTATTCAAACCGCTGCGACGTTACCTGCTAATAGACCGTTTACTTTTCGTAAACATTATGCTCGACTTCACAGCAGCCTGCCTGTGGGCGCGTGCACGCCCGTGACTCCGCCATTTGTTTCCAATTGACCCAAGACACTTTGATATGGCTGACAGGCAAAGTATATAATCGGCGCGTGCTTGATGTTTTTCGATAACATGCCATCCGTGGAGGTTTAATGAACGATATGAGCGTTGACAGCAGGTGGCTCTAGCTGGGAGCTCTGCGGCAGGGCGCGTACCACCCCCTCCCACGCATCACTCACTCCATGAACATGGGATGGCGCAGACGATAACATATGACCGTCCGTGTCTTTTGAAGAAAAATTATACCCCAAGGACCCGCCTGTCATACACCATAGCTGCGGGGCGGAGAGAGAAATGCACCTAGGCTATCCTATCTCATACCCTGGACACGACTATGAAATGTTTGTTCACATGGCTGCTAAAGAGGACCTGGGTAAGAAGGACTGAGAAATATTGCCCACAGACCACACAGACATGATGGGTGGAACACAGGAGTTCATCTCAGCCTCTGGCATCCACCCTGCGCTGCATTAGAGTCCATTGTTTTTAGATCGTGTTAGGTCAGACATACAGTCTGGCAGACACCATGTTAACCCAGTGTTGCGCTTGCGCACAAGGGATAGGCCAGACCGGACTGCCAGGGCAGATCACCTCGGATTGGGCCCACACGCGCCCCCAGGCTGGTTTCAGCCTTGTCTGAGACTCATCAGTGAGGGGCAGCTTGACTCCCCCAGGGCACAACTATTTCTTAAATGTATGTATTTATTGAGCGAAAACTGCCCTTTTCAAATCTTCTGATAATATCATGCACATTGTGTCACTACTGCAGTGACCCCCGCCATACCACCATCACTTAAAAGATAAAGTAAAAGAAGGGCTGCCTTACGGGGGGAAGCAAACTGGAAAAACACAGACTTTATACTGAAATCAATGCATTTTCCAGATGTGCTGCATCCGTGTGGTGATGAGTGTATTAGAACTGACACAGCACCCCATCAAGAGATGGGCTAAGACCATGCAACTCACTTCACATATATACATGGAACTAACTCCCACCACAGGGTCGAACCAGTGTTGCCAAAGGTGGCAAACCCTACATCGTACTTGGCACCACCTAAAAATCACACCTGGCTCTTCTGTGCACACAAATAAAAAAAAAGCATAAAAAATGCAATAGGTCTCGCCTTTCATTAAGTTAAAGCCATTTGCTTTGCTATACAATACCATTAACAAAGCAAATGGCTTTAACTTAATCAAAGGCGAGACCTATTGCATTTTCAATGCTTGTTACCTACTGGATGCTGACTTTCAGTTCTGACAGGACACTGAGGCCTGCTAACCAAACCTCCGTGCCAGTGCTGTTTTCTTTGAACAAGGTGATGTCAAATTGCAGCCCAATTGGTAAAGGAGTTTTGCATCCATGTAAGTCCCTAGTAAATGGTTCCCTGGTACCTAGGGCATGGGTACTAAAGAGGGTCCCTAAGGGCTGCAGCATATGCCACCATAAGGGACCAACGCACACATTGCAGGCAGACTGCCATGGTAGGCTGCATGACATGGTGAAAATCATGTCTGAAAAGACGCCAAAGGCACACTCTTATGTGCCATGCCAAAGGCACTGTATGAGCTATATGTATGTCACTCCTACAGCAGGCCTTGAGCCCTAAGGCAGGGAGCATTATAGCACATGTGAGGACATATCTGCATGAGCAGATATGCCCCTGTAATGTCTAGTTCCATTACTAGATATCGCAAGTGAACAGGGAAGCCATCTTGAGATGTGTACTGGGTACTGGCCGAAACGGTTACCCAGCTGCATAATGGCTTCACTGAAACATATGGTGTTTGGTATCAAACACCTCGTATAAATAAACCCGCATCATTCCAGTGTTGGGATTTATTCATTCTTGCACCCAGAAGGTACCTTAGAGGTACCCCTTGAATCCTACTAGTCCTCTGGTGTGCTGGTCCTGTTCAGCCACCTTTACAGGTATGTTTCTGACCCCCTAGGAGATGAGAGCCCTGCTCTCAGAGGTCAAAAACAATGCCTGCTCTGGAAGGAGGTGTTTACACCTCCTCCAGCGGGAAGGCTAATAAATTAGCATGCCAAGGCAGGGAGCTTCAAAGAGCACACCACTTTTTTGATATGCGAGTCTGGCTTACCACAGACCTGGAGAGTGCCACCCCCTGCCCTGAGAGCCATTTGGCACCAGAACAGGCAGGAAATTAGCTATACATTGAAGCTGGTTCTTTATATAGTGGACCAAAACGAAGTACACTGTATAAAGAGCCCAGGCAATCCTTATTGGTTTTCAGAGGCATAAAAAATGTTGCATACAGTTATTTACGGTCTGTTTCTGGGGGATCTCTTTTGGGATTTAGGGTCATATGGGGCCAAGATCCAAAGTGCCACCAGCAGTTACTTTTTACCGGCCCTGGTGTGTCCAGGTGCAGAGGTGCTGGTCGGGTTGGTAGCTATGCCTGCTATGCAGGTGGAAAGAAGGGGGCCACCTAGAAAAAGGTTGCAGAGGAGAACTTGGGGACAAGTCTGGATCATTGTATCCAGAAATCAGGTTTCACCAAATGCACACAAAGTGCACCATCTAATCACTCTCCAGTTAGGCAAAAACAAAAAACAATGAGAACACCTGTGAGATAGATTTGCCTGCTTCGAGCAAAAAGTACTCCAGAGAGATTGGATCATAGTCACTTTGAAGCCCCAGTCCTATTTATAAATTTTGCAGACATATCAGAAAAGTCCATTAGCAGTCACCAAGGCTTGGGTCATAAAAAGGAAGTAAAAAGCATCTCCATAATTTTGTATTAGTTGAAAGACTGAGGTGTAGCTATAGAGGAAATTCCACATGCAAACTTGGAGGAGTCAAAATAAAAATCCTCCTCTATTGGGGAGGGCAGGATAAAACACTCTGCAACAGTGATTGTGGTTCTAACCTAACAATCAGCCTTCTCATAAGATGAAGTAGCTGCTGACAAACCTTTCAGAGTTTTCACAGGTGACTTGGGACATAAACATTAAATAGTTTGTGAGTAGACAATTTAAGTGCTTGATAGTCCAGTGGTGGTGATAGACCGTTACCATTCCACGCTGTTCAGCCGACTCCAGGATGAAGAGAGTAATTTTAATATTGATCTTAAGTATTTCTCAAATTGTGGTGCCAACCACATTATCTTGATAACTTCTTTAGTTTCTTCTGATCAGCTTGACATGCATGGGTCTCTTCCTTGCCGTTTTCAGTCCAATTATATCTGGCTGTATTTAGTCATATAGTAAACTGCTGTAAAACAGGAGCGTGGCTAAATCACCTGGGTACATCTGACCTCTTTAAAATTCGAGGCAATTTATTTGTCTGAAAGTCTCTTACTAAATAAAGTTTAATATATTCCTAACTCTTTCAAAGATTTCTGAAGAGAAAATCACACCCTTGTATTGATTTGTTTTCACTTGTCAGTAGGGGTGTGTTGTGCGGTTGGTCCATTGTGCACGAACTCCCTCTGCTTTATTGCTTTAAAACCAGTCATCAAGATGTGGGAATCAGGCACACATATGCTCTAAAACTTACTTCTCTGTTGATCAAATGTTTTTCATGTATCTTCTTTAAATGTTGCATGAATTAATGGAACTACAGAGGCCTTAACTCATAGTTTTACTGCAGTATAATTGTCTAGAAACTCATTCAGAAGTTCAGAGAAAATCAAGGGCTTCTTGTTTGTAAGAATGTATTCCAAGTTGAACCCTTGATTTAGGAATCCTATTCCGAATCAACTGTTTTTTATAGTGTGCAATTACTACCCAAAGGTAAACAAGCAACATACACAAAGAATCACACCAGAACCTGTATTACTGATGGGGTGCACTTGGTCAGCGCTGTGCATACTTTCAATGTAGTTTGCCGGGCACAGACCTTGTCTGTTCCCTGCAACTCACATTCCCTGTCAAAATGAATGCTCTGTCCCCAGGACATCTCTTAATTCACGCCTGCGCATGGGGCAGCACATTAATTAATGCCAGACCGGCTGGTCTTCCTTTCACTGTGCAGGCTTTTGACTCCAATAAGTTGGGGTTGTGGTGGGTAGTTTTTGTTCTGTGTTGGATGGGATGTAAGGGAGAGGGTGGCATTGATGGATGTGTCTGTATGGAAGTGTGGTTGAAACCTTTGTCCTGTGTGTTGGAAGATTTAAAGCAAATTGAAGAGTGATGAACTGTTCTCAAAAGTGTACCAGTTATTTTAATAGTTTTGCCTATCTTCGCATCTATTAACAAGTTGATAAGATACTGCTTTTATTATAGGATGATGAGGCAATGGACCTAGACCAGCAAGATGAACCAGTTCCAGAAACGAGGATAGAAGTCGAAATTCCAAAAGTGAACACAGATCTAGGAAATGATTTATATTTCGTCAAGCTTCCTAATTTTCTCAGTGTGGAGCCTAGGTAATTTTACTGAGTTAATATAATTTTTATTATCTATTTTTTCTGACGTTTAGTGTGAGTCGTACAAACTATTAGAGTGCAAAATGTTCTGATATCGTCGGCTTTTGTTCCCTGTTGACCAAATTCTTCAGAAAGTATAGGATTTTCAGATATCTCCCAATTCTAAATAAGGTCCACAATGTAGACACAGAAGAGGAAAGCTAAAATGTTGAAGACGAGAAACCATGCAGATTTAGGGGTGTTAAAGCACAGTAATAGCATTAAGTAATACGGACCATGTTATGCAGTTCTCAATGCAATTTAAAGTATGCTTTTGTTTTATTTCAGACCCTTTGATCCTCAGTATTATGAAGATGAGTTTGAAGATGAGGAGATGCTTGATGAAGAAGGTAGAACCAGATTAAAGTTGAAGGTATTCATTGAACAACTGTTGTATTATCTTTCACACTTGTTTTACTGGTTGCATGTTTCTACTAAATGCTTTTAGACTTGTGCACTCATAAGCCAGTTTTAGTAAGTATTAATGCATTTAAGAGATGCAATAGTAGTTTAAAAAAAAAAAAATCTGATAAGATTTTTGGGGAAGCGAAAAAGGTTATAAATGTTACCTAAGAATACATTCAAATAATAATCTTTGCCACCTTTGTGGTTAAGCTTTTATTCGATATGCAAGATATCTTATAAGCATAATAAAATACAATCATTACAGTGTACAAAAAGAAGCATTGCTACAAGAAGCCAGTATAAAATTCATTAAAAAGATAAAAGGACATAAAATGCCCGTTACTAAATTAGCTAAAAAGGAATTAAACAGCTACTGACAATCTCTTACAACGAATAAGCCAAAACTGCTTTAAAAATTTTGCTGTTCCACACACTATAGGGGGGGAAGTGTCCGTGGTTAGGATACGCAAGGCTACTCGGTGGCTACGTGTGCCCATATTTCGACAAAGAGGTTTCAACCAAAAACTCCTAGGCCTTGCATAATCCGGACATTCAAATAGGACATGCGCAATGGACTCAACCCTACTCGGACAACATGCACAGTTGGGAGAAGTACGGGCCGCTGATGTCCAATTCGATACCAGAGCACCTAGGGGGAGGGATCCAACTCTAAATTTAAAATAAAGGGCTCGGTCGAAGGGGAGGGTGATCAGATCCAGGTAGGGTTCAAAAGCCACAATGTCTTTGATTTGTAAAAAGGCGACAGTGGACTTGCAGTGGTTAGAGTTTGTAATTAGACGCTCCGCAGTCCATTTCCAGTAAAGCGCCTTGACAACTTCTTTTGGAGGGGCTGAACGTGATGACCAATGGTCTCCTAGTCCGATCTTCTCCAGAAGCTTTTTAGTTTCTCTTAACCATCTTATCTTAGCCCAACCCCCCAGACTCATTATTTCCCCCAGAGCATCCGCATAGGATTTTAGTTCTTCACCCCTCCAGATTCGTGTCCATAGCAGGAGCGGGCGAAGCTGGGCCTGCTCTTTGATGTTTTTACAGCCCGTATCCAACCACACTGGTACAGATGGTGTGCTCAGTGGAATGGAGATAATGGATTTCAATAGCTTGCTCTCCGTTGTCACTAGGGCGTCCAATCGACAGTGGCCCCACAGTTCTGCCCCATACAAGGCTGATGACACTACTTTGGCCTTGTAGATATCAATTACTGGGGTAAGTGATCTCCTAGGTGAGGCCCTGAACTCCCTCATGAGAGCTCCTCCTACTCTCCTATGGTTGAGGACCATTTTGTCAATATGATTTGCCCAAGACATCCTATCCGTAATCCGAATACCGAGGTAATCGAATTCGGCTACTTTCTCTAAGGGAATCGAATTAAGTGTAGGTGGACGGCCCAGTTTCTTAGGAGGATTTAGGACTAGATATTTTGTTTTGTCCACATTTATTATTAAGCCTTTTGCAGCACAGAACTCCTGGAATCGCGTTAGCAATTTCTGGAGGCCTTGTGGGGTCTTCGAGATCAGGAGCGTGTCGTCCGCAAAAAGCAGGGTGGGGATACGTACTCCTCCAAGACAGGGGGCGTCGGCTGGTTCTTGTTGAAGATGTTTTACCACCCCATTCACATATAGTGAAAATAGGGTGGGTGCCAAGACACAGCCCTGTCTTACGCCCCTGGACACTGGTATCTTCTCAGGGACCTCTCCATTTTTACCCCAACGGACCTGTGCAAAGGTATGGGCATGAAGGCTAATGAGTAGGGACAAGATGTAAGGGGGTAATCCCAACTCATAAAGCACCCTCCAAAGCTCTTCCCGGGGGACTAGGTCAAAGGCAGTCTTCAGGTCTATAAAGGCCAAATAAAGACTACCCTTGCCCAGTTCCACCACCTTCCACCCCAGTAGTGCCAGCCTAAACACCTGCTCTATTGTCCCCATACCAGCCCGGAAACCTGCCTGAAAGTCTGATAGGATTTTATTCTCCTCCACCCAGTGGAGAATCCTTCCAAGGATAGCTTTACCAGCTATCTTTTGGGTGGAGTCTATCAGACTTATAGGGCGATAGTTCCCCGGTGTTTCCCTGCATCCTTTTTTATAAATCGGGACCACCACCGCCCCTTTCCAGGATTCTGGCACTGCCCCTCCCATCATGATATCGTTTAGGAGAGCTGCTATGACCCTTGCCCATTCCGCTGGGTATGCCCTCATAAGGTCCCCCGGAAGGCCGTCGGGGCCCGCTGCCTTGCGAGGCGCTACCCACCCTATAACCCCCTCGATCTCTAAGGGAGTGAAGAGATCATAGGCATGAGGTTCAATTGCTCGTGTAAGGTCCATCCCCACGTTCAATTCCCCATCTGGGGGGAGGTATAGGGACCCAAAGTGTTTTACCCAACTTTGAGGCGGGATGTTGCAGGGTCTCACAGATGCATCGGGTTTATTCCGTGTGCTTATGAGATTCCAAAAGGCCCTTGAATCCCTGATTTTGCTAGCCTGGAGCAGGTCTTCCCAGAATTTGTCTTCCCATTCCCTCCTGGCAAATTTAAGGGACTTATTATAGGCCTTCCTTGCTTCCTGTATCACACTACGGGACTGGAGTTTAACCGCCTCAACTAACTTGGCCTTGTAAACCCTACATGTTTGGGTATACCATCCATCGACTGGTTTTTTAGATTCTTTGTTGCCCGACTTGTTAGGGTATAAGGTAAACACGTTAGTCAAGGCTTCAACCAGGGAGACAAAAATCCCACTCGCTCTACCCACCTCTTCTAAGGAGGTTCCGAGGGTTGTTAACGCATGGTTTAAATGGGATTGAATTTCCCCTACCTTTGCCTCGGATAAAACCAATTTCGCCCATTTTATTCGCCTACCACAAGGGGAGACTTCAGACTCATCCGGGGGTGCGGCTACCGGGTTAATATTGTTTTTCCTTAAGGGGCGCCACCACTGGTCCATACTTAAGGAGAGTGAATTGTGGTCACTTTCAGTCGTGGGGACCACCTGCATGTCCCTTACATAAGACCATAAGTATACATCTATTAGGAAATAATCTAGCCTAGAGGTGTGTCCTGGTCTATTGTACGTGTGGGCACCCCCCCTATCCGAGGATGTCCTCCCATTAGCTGCCCTTAAGTTGAATTCGAGGCTCAGGGAGTATATCTGGAGCGCCACTTCTGTCCACCTTCTAATCGGTGGGATTTCCAATACCGGGATCCCCAACCTGGTATCCTCCTCGTCTTGGTCGAGGGAAAGGTCCGAGCCCAAGGGCTCGAACGTACAGTTCATATCACCTGCAACCAATGTACGAGTCTTATATGGGGTATTATTTAGCAAAGTCTCGAGGAGAGATATTACAGGAGACTTTCTCCCGCCCTTGGTTCCCCGGGCATAAACATTATAAACATTTAAGACAATTCTTCCCCTTTGATCTATTAGGGTGATGTTTTGTATGTCAGGGGAACCTGTGGGAAACTCCACTACTCTGCAGTCTAAAGAAGCCGCGACCCAGATGAGAAGGCCGCCCGAAGGTCGCCCTCTCCCTGTTTCCGAGACTTGCGCAAGGGAGGAATAGGAAGAAAAACCCACCCTTTGGACCGGCACCAAGCTCCATGTCTCTTGGAAAAGGCACAGGGAGTGCTCATCAACCCAAGCAGCAAAATCCGGTAGAGCCAGTTTTCTTGCAATCCCTGCGACATTCCAGCTGAAAACCTTGAAGACTAGGTCCGTCACAGCTGAAGTGTCGCTGGGCGCCAGAATGCCCCTGTCTATGGACCCCCTCGGAGGTATCTGAGGGGAACAGGGATCTTGTGGGGTGTATATAGGGTCTCCTATCCCACTTGCAAGGTTTGATTGGGTGGGTGATACTCCTGCTGGCTCTACTCTTCTCCCAATTTCCAGTCAGTAAGGCCCTGGTGCCCACAATTGGTTCTCCCTAGTACCCCCCGAAACCCCAGCCCAGTTTTGACCAAAAACAGGGGAACTTAAGCTTCCTCCTGTTGGGCTAACAATTTGCCTGGGGTAAAAATAAGAAAGATCTACCACTTTAACCCCCGGAGCCCCCATACTTTTAATAGGAGTGCAAATCGATGGTACTACTCTTGGGTCTTGGAAATTTATAATTATGCAATCCCCCTCCTGCGTTTTTTTCCCCTGCCCTACCCAACCCACTCTGCGGACACTTAGAATAATACCATCCACACCCAACGGAATTGGCTTGTTTGCCTTCAGCCAGTGGATACACTTATTCTTGAGAGATTGGTGATTTTCCAACTGGCCATCCTTTAAAGGGGGCACATTAACCATGACAGCAACAAAAGGTTGACAGTCTGGTGGGAGGTTTACTGGGGGGATCCGTCGTACTAAATTACTGGGGGCCAGTAAGGGGATAGATGGGGCAGTAGGTTGGGATACAGACCTAGGGGCATTCCCTGTCGCTAACCCGTTGGATTTGCTGCGTGCCCCTGGTTTTTGGGAGTCTTCCGTTTTGCCACTAGCTATCTGTGGCTGCTTTTGTGGAAGAGGCTTAGGTTTATTTTTGTCAGGCTCTAAGTATGTTGATGGACCCTTGTGTTTTGGCCCTGCTTTGGGGCGGGGAGGAGATTTAAGAGCTGGAATTAGTGGGCTATTAGAGACAACTTTATTTAGACATATTGGGGGCTTAGGGTCTCTCTGAGATGGTGGTTCATTCCCCTTTATGCCCAAGTCCTTATTTTCAGTCACTCTGGTTATTTGTTTCAATGTTGTTTTGAGTGAGTGAAACCCGTCAAGGGTTGATTGCTCTAATTTATCTATCCTCTCCCCTAGACCCTTGACTTGTGTTAGTAACGGTTTCAAGAGGCTATATACCTTCTCAAAGATATTTTCAACTGTTACTGAGTCAGAGAGCTTTGATACCTTGGCAGTGTTGGCGTCTGGGTGTAGCCCCTTGGGAGAGATCAGAACACCCCCTTCTATGTCAATTTCATTCACTATAGGCATACCCCTTATGGTTCTCGTACCAGATCCGGAAGGCTTTCTTACTCTTTGGTAAAGAGCGGCCTGCCTCACTAGCCAACCTTTTTTACGTTTTCGTGGCTTTTTGCTTAGGGGCCTATTCTCCTGCCTAGTATCGGGAGTTTGGGTGTTAGGGGAAGCCCTCACTGACTCCCCTTCTGGTATAACTATGGAGGGAGTGAGCGGTTTTGGAGGCTCAGGATCACTGATGGCTTCGCTTGGGGAATTAGGTGATAATGGCGTGGACAGCTTGCTAAGTCCACTGTCTTCCACTGTAGCTATAGGGAGAAGAGCGGCCAGATTTTCCAGCCTAACCATATTTTGCTCTATACCAGCCAACTGAGGGGGGTCTGTAAAAACACCAGGCACACTAGGTGGGGAAACAGTTTGAACCCGGACAACGGCCGGTGTAAGCGACTGGGCGGCGACCCCCAAGGATGAGCGTCTTGAGGGGAGGTAAACCTCAGATAAACGCCGCTCAGACATAGCAATCTCCTTTTCAATCACCGCCGCCACCCTGGTGATAAAACGGTCCATAGTTCCTATGACAGGGCTCGCGGCATTTGGCCCCCTTTCGCCGTCGCTCCTAAGAAGCTTTCCAGAGCGAGTAGACCTAGTTTCAGGAAACAGAACGGGGGCACACACCGGGCGTATGTACTCACTGTTAATAGAGAGGAAAGGGACGTGGCCCAGCCCGGACTCCTCGGGCCTCTGAGGGCCACAGAGGGCCCGCCCTTTGCCCGGGCTTAGCCCGGCGCGTCCCGCGACGCGGAGGAAGCCTCCTCGATTTGAGCGCCTCCGGGCGCGTAAGTGGGTGTGTCAGGGAGCGTTAAGCCTGCCGGGAATTGTGGGGGATGAAGTCCGTTCACGGCGCGGGAGGGAGCAACAAGCCTGGACACAGGCGCCCAGTCCGCACGTCCCACCATCAAACAGCGAGTCTCCGCTACTGCCCCAGGTAAGCGTTAAGCACACAGGCACACAAGTAAAGTTCGCAGGTTCCCGCTCCACCGAGGGAGCCTCCTCGATTTGAGCGCCTCCAGGCGCGGAAGTGGGTGTGTCAGGGAGCGTTAAGCCTGCCGGGAATTGTGGGGGATGAAGTCCGTTCACGGCGCGGGAGGGAGCAACAAGCCTGGACACAGGCGCCCAGTCCGCACGTCCCACCAGCAACCAGCGAGTCTCCGCTACTGCCCCAGGTAAGCGTTAAGCACACAGGCACACAAGTAAAGTTCGCAGGTTCCCGCTCCACCGAGGGAGCCTCCTCGATTTGAGCGCCTCCGGGCACGGAAGTGGGTGTGTCAGGGAGCGTTAAGCCTGCCGGGAATTGTGGGGGATGAAGTCCGTTCACGGCGCGGGAGGGAGCAACAAGCCTGGACACAGGCGCCGAGTCCGCACGTCCCACCAGCAACCAGCGAATCTCCGCCACTGCCCCAGGTAAGCGTTAAGCACACAGGCACACAAGTAAAGTTCGCAGGTTCCCCAACAATCTTTGCTAATGCAAGTTCTGCTGGTTAATTAGAACATCTAAATACACTAGACATTATATTGACAATATAAAACAATTATTGTGAATAAAAACTACATTTGAGAGCATATTCTATAAATATCGGAGGTATTACCTGTCCCAGTCCTCAATCGCCCTCTTGCTTTTTAGGGATAAGGAAGACTGGACAGCAAGCTGCCTTCCTTTAGCCGTGTTGGCAAATATCAGGAAGATGCCAGGGCACTTGCGGTGTGCCAGCAGTCATCCTTACTGCCCTTCGACAAGACAGTTGGGGGTTGGGAGAGTTGAAGAAATAAGCTCCACCCTTGATGGATGGGAGTTGCAGTGTACAAATTTCCCTCCGACCTCTGCCCCTTGGTAGGTGAGGATTGGGTTCTCCAGAAACCCTTATCCGCTTACAAGGAAGTTGGTGTAGGGAGGCAGTTCCACTTCGATCAAGGCGGTAGGGATCCTGGGGCAGAGTCAACCCTTCCAGCCTGGAGGTGAGTACTGGAGGGTCAAATTCCAATAAGGGAAGACTAAGAGTATACAGAACCTTTCCCTCCTTTCCGCTGCACCTCCCATAGGCCTACCCTCACCCACCTAGCCCATAGGAAAGGCCAGGGAGAGAAGCAGAAAGAAACATCAGTTGAGAATGATAATGGATGAGGCTTGAATTCCCGCTCCATCTTCCAAAGGCTGCCCCTCACCCACCTAGTCCATAGGAAAGGCCAGGGAGGAAAGAGGAAAGAAACATCAGTTGAGCATGATACTGGAATGAGGCCAGCACAATTCTCCTTGGCAATTCTGCAAGACTGGGAAAGATGGTTTTTAGGTCTCGGCTAGCGAAGGCTGCGCTTGCGCAGTCTCGCTCGTGAGATTTAATGACTTGGAGAAGAGGGGCTTGAACCCGCCCCTCTTCTCCCCTGTTCTCCATTGGCTGGCCTCTTGAATGCTGGCCAGCCATTGGAGAAGAGGTCAGTCATTCCGATCAGGCCCCGTCCTTTTCGGATCGGGGGGCGTGTTTTTTGCAAGAAGTCTCATTCTCTCCTCCAGCCAATGGCTGGAGGAGAGAAAAGACAAACGCGCCCCCGAATCCGAAAATGCCGCTGCGTTTCTCCGATGCATTTCTGCTCTGCCTCGGAGAAAGGCGGTGGTGTCTTCGGTGCCCTCGGCTAACCTTACTTTCAAATTAGATCACACTGTGGGTGGCAGACAATTTTTCAAAACTTGAGATGGCGGATTCTTTGTCAGATGGAAAACGGCCGGTGTCTCCGGCGGCAAGGGAAGACTCTCCGGTTGCACATCTGCTCCCCTGACTTTGGATTTCGAGCGCGCAAAAGATTGGGGAGAATTGGCCCTCTTTCGCCCGATAATAAACTCACAGCACGCGGAGCTCAAGCTAACTCCTTCTCTTAGCTGAGCACTGGATGGCCAGATCTCAAAAACTAAAAATACCTGCAGACTATTTGAGAGCGTCTCGCAGACAAAAAACACGTGAAGAAAACACGGCCAATCCACACTTCGGAATTTTGTATGTGCACTGTGATTGGCTGGATTATCCACTGTGCTTGTATACATTAGCCATCCACCTACTCCTAGACGACGCCCACGACATATTTAGCTATGGGATTGGTTATTGTGCGACCCGGAAGTGCTAAAATTACACACTAATAACATAAGGTTGCATTCACGGATGGGCCGTGTAAATAGTGATAGATGGTCATTATACAACTGAAAGATAGCCTATTTTCCTCCGTGTAAGCCCGTGTCCAGGTACGGGGCATTTACCACTGAGAAAGTCACTTCTCCTGGTGAGTAGACTTGATGGATACAACCTCAGTGTGTTTTGTGGCGCAGCCTGCCACGGAGAGCCACTCCTCTCATACTTTCGTCACGGACGCGTTATCGTCAGTCTCTTCCTAACATTTCGGTTCAGTCCTCTAGTGCAAGGCTCCTCCCAGTGCTGCTGTCGCGTCGCCGCAGAGTGCGCTGGGCTCCGGTTGACTTGTCTGCTGCTAATACAGTCCACGTTGGGCCTCCGCGCCGTCGGAGTCTCTACGAGGAGGGTAAGTGTGACACTCTGCCTTTTGTAGAAGAGTATATGTACAATACAACACTTTTCCAGTTCTGCACCTGCCGTTTCCATGATGGGGCTCTGAAGGCTCCGCATACACTGCTCCGCGGGCAGGAGGGGATGTGCCCTTACGCTGTTGATCCTCGTGGTTTGGTTTAAACACTATCTGATGTAAAGGCAGGCGGTTGCAGAGAGTTGGTGATCGACTAGTGTATTATAATTGGTAGTGTGTTTACGGTTCATCCTGGTTGAAACCGCACACAAGTCTGCCCTGTTTTCGAAGTAAACTATTTTGTGAGGCGCGATCACTGAACCAGAAGGGTACGATTAGTTGGTAGCACGCGCAGTTTTGTGTGGTGTGCCTCCTGATTTTATTGGGGATTTGCCCTCGCTGAGGCAAGGAGGATCATGTGCAGAGAATAGTCGTATCTTTTGTTCCAAGTATAAATATCCATGTTTGTATTCATAGTTCCCCGCTGTCCTGGTTAGTCAGAGTTTCAGACCAACGTTTTGCAAAATGCGAATGCATTTTGGTTCTTAGAAGTTAATTGTGTGTGTCAAATGCGGAAAGGTTCCATTTCCCAATTGTTGGACAACTGTGTTAATGTGCAAGTGAATATTAATTGCCTTGGGAACCAGAAATCTATATTCTACTTTGAGAAGTAGCTTTATTAAGTCGTATTAATTTACTAATTTTGACAATGAAACTTGCAAGAAAACACAGACGTTGTGGATCTGATGGATTCAAATTGTACATTCATAACTGTTATAATACAAGTAAGGATGTATTTGCAGCTCCTTAAATACTAATACTGTTTCATAAATAATCAGCTATACTGTACTTTTGAAATGCGTCGTTATGGTAGAGTTGATTGGAATTGTGAGAGTGGGAGACTACTACATCGTATTGTACATCATGCAATAAGCGACTACCACAACGAATCTTTAGTTTCAGTATTCCGATAGCTAAAAAATTGATGCAGATGAAAAGGAGGGGGTGAACAAGTGGAACTTTCATGCACGTTTGGAGTCAGTTAGTCGCATTACTTTATTGAAACTTTGGGCACTTGCCTTCGGCGCTTGCTTATACGTTAGAGAGGATTGCCTAGTATGTTGACTGGCGCCGCAGTAGTCAATGGTAGTCTCTTCCTGTCTTTACTTATACTGTGGCGTATGGTTCTATCCATTTGTTGACACCAAAACGCATGTTTACTTTACAGATTGTTGTTCTGTTATGATAACACGCCACAACCCCCCCCCCCCCCCTCTTCTCGCCTCTTCTCCATTGGCTGGCCTCTTGAATGCTGGCCAGCCTTTGGAGAAGAGGTTTGTCTCTCCGATCAGGCCCCGTCCTTTTCGGATCGGGGGCGTGTTTTTTGCAGAAAGTCTAATTATCTCCTCCAGCCAAGGGCTGGAGGAGATAACGGCAAAACACGCCCCCGAATCCGAAGAGACCAATTGATGACGCCTGTAAGCAGGGCTTTAAGTGGGATGAAAAAACTGGAGGGTCTCTCAAAGGGGCGTGGCCAATGTAATCAAGGGCGTGGCTTAAAAACACTTCAAACTAAAAATTCTGTGCCTAGCATAGTGTGTCGACCGACTTGTATTTTGCTGTTTTGTCATTGCATTTAGATATAATACAACAAGGAACATCATACCTCCAACAAGTCAGGATTATTGGCTTTGTCAATGGTTGTTAGTTGCATTAGATAAATAAGCAGCAACTATGGCTTGTTGTATATAATATTGAAAAAGCTTCCACTTAAAGCCCTGGTGACACCATGACAATGTTGCTGCTCCCGAGTTTCAAAAAGAGAACGGAAATCCAGAGAGAAAATGACTTTCTTTAAAGGATTCCCCTTCAACGCTCACCTGGCATGACGTCATACCGTAACTTCTCCAGTATTAGGGTGTCTTTCATAGATTCACATGCTTGAATATTCCCCGTCGTTGGAGTGGGAGTCCCACGCTAAATAAAATAGCAATATATATATATAGCAAAATATATACATAAGTAATCACATAATTAGTGTTATATAGGTGTAAAAACACACATAGTGTACCTATAAGAGAAAACTCCATAGGAATACAATGGAGAGAGACAAAAGACTTTTGTAGTCTATCTCTGTCATTATGTAAGTCCGAACTCCAGCCAATCAGGCGTCAGCCCCTCTCTAGAACCTTCTCCTCAGAGCTTCTCACCTCAGATTTTCTACCGCATTTCGTGTGACAGGGAGTCTCCCTGAGCTCTGCTCAGTTTTTGTCAGTGAGGATGTCTTCTAGTAAGAAATCTTTGTTTAGACCATGTTCTTCGTGTGGAAAGCTGCGTTTGTTTTCTGAGGACCCACACAGTAAGTGTATTTACTGTTTATACCCAGACCATGAAGTGGCAAAATGTAAATTTTGTAGAACCTTTTCTACAAAAACTCTAAAGGACAGAGAAGGCCGCCTGTTATTATGGCTACAGAGACTGAAGGATAAGGATAACCCACTCTCTGATGTTGAAAGTCTCTTTTCTGGTCGTTCTCAACCAGCCTCTAAGTGCAGTAGTGTGCAGGAGTTACCATCTCCTTTCCTGAAGAAAAAGAAACTATCTTTGACTCTGACAGCTGCCACTTCTGCTGTCTCACCTACTGCTTTGTCGCCTAAGGGACACTGTTCTCAGGCTGCTGAGGCGTCTACTTCCCATTCCTCAGGGAAAAGATAGTCCGCCTCGTCGACGATACTCCCGATGACGAGATCTGCTGTTTCTACCTCGTCGACGGTGACTCTTACGACGACGTCAGCTGCTTCGTCGTCGACGAGCGTTCTGTCGACGTTATCCTCGTCGACGATTACCATCAGTTCTTCGAGGGCGGTGACTTCTATTTTGCCCATTACTTCAACGTCGACGAAAAAGGTAAAGGTTCCGTCGACTAAGATTGTGTCGTCGACGAAGACGTCGTCGAGCTCGTCGACGCCCACTCCGTCGACGAAGAAAAAGAAGATCCCGTCGACGACACTGTCGACGGTGGCTCCGTCGACGAAAACCTCGACGACGGCTCCGTCGGCAGCGGCCCCGTCGACGGTGGCCCCGTCGACGGCGGCTTCGTCGACGGCGGATCCGTCAACATCGATTTTGTTGCCACAGACTCTGTCGACGATAACTCCGTCGACCATCATTCCGTCGACGAGGGCTCCGTCGACGAGGGCATCTCCAAAGGCGTCTGCAGAACATACCATGCAGCAGTCGACGGCAGGGACATTTGTAAAGGTACGCATAAGCAGCGTTGCGTCTACCCAGAAAACAAGAAGGGAACAACTACCTCAGCTAACTTCAGCGTCGGTTTCATCTTTAACTGGAGTTTCTTGGACACCATTACCTCCTACTGTGGGCCCGGATAGCCAGGAAGACAATATTCCTGTGGGAGATGCACAGCCTCCCTCACCATTATTCGCTACGGATTCTGATCAGGAGTCCGAGGGGTTACCGGAGTCTTTTGGAACGGCACAAAGTCCGTCCGACTTAGTTATTAAATGCCAGGATGTCAGCAGTGAGGATGAAGATCCGGTTTACATACACCAGGCCCCTCCGAAGCATAAAACGGCGACTCTTCCTTTGTCGCTCATTACTAATCTCCAACGCATGTTGGACGACTACAACCAACGGTTCCCTCTATCCCCTCAACGTTCAGAGGTTCCGTCAGCCCCGGTGATTCCGGCAATTATTCCACCGGTACCTATTGTAAATCCTGCTCCTCAGATGCCGCCTGTACCTCCAAGACAGGTTCCGGAAAGGTTGTTGCCTCACTATGAGCCTGTAGAGGAAGGCCCTCAGGACACAGAAGAGGGTGAAATCCCTGATGATGATGGGGATGTGGATGACAATGACGATGATATGGCGGAGTGGGACAATTACCAGGCAAAAACACCATCCCCCTCACAGATAGTAACAGGGGATTCACCTCCAGTGGACATAGCCAATTTTCACCAACTGATGGAAAGGGCATCACACCGTTTTAAACTAACAACGGAGCGCAGGGAGGAAGATTGCTTCCTTTATGATTTCAAGAATCAACCTTACAAACAGACTCATGCTATTCCCATTGTTGAGTTTATTTGGGAAGAAGGCAAGAAATTAATGCGGACACCGAATACCTTGCCAGCACAGGTGCCTCGACTAGAAAAGAAATATAAGGCACCAATAGGAACCCCTGCATGCCTCACGGGTCAGGCTAAACCTGAGTCAGTCGTTACGCAGGCAGCGCAACGTAAGGCGAAAAATCCTGCATCTTCTATCACCTCGCCTCCGGATCGTGACGGACGTCGGATGGATGCCATAGGGCATAAATTCTCTTCTATGGCCTCTACTGTGGTTAGAGCAGCTAATGCCTTGGCCATCTTGGGACGATATGACAGACAAGTATGGGCTGATATTTCGGATGTGGTTCAGGAGTTGCCAGAGCCATCTAAGGTGGAGGCAATGAAGTTGCTCCAAGAGGGAGAAGCGGCATCGGCGGAAATAATCGATTGTGCAGTAGACATCGCCTGCATGGGATTCCGTCAGCTTGCCGGAGCGGCTGTTCTGCGTAGGCAAGGATGGTTAAGATCGACATCTTTTCGTCAGGAGGTACAGTCCATGATCCTTAACATGGCATATGACGGCGAGGCGTTATTTGGAAGCCACGTCGATGAAGCTCTACAGTCCATAAAGAAGGATACTGAGACAGCTAGATCGTTAGGAAACCTTCAATTTCAGAGGAGTAATTTTCATGGTGCACGCGGACGCGGCACCTCCTCAAGTTTTCGAAGGGACAATAAACAATACAAACCTTACAATCAAGGATCCAACCGTTACTCTTATGGCCAGCAACAGCAAGCATCACGACAGCAAACCTCCAAGTCATATAGAGGAAAATCCTCATACAGAGGAACCGCGTCAAAGAGACAGTGACTCTTACCAGACGGACAAGGTTGGAGGTCGAATCTCTCTGTTCTTTTCCCAATGGTCCTCCATCTCAAGGGACCGTTGGGTTTTGGACATTGTAAAAAAGGGACACGCCTTAGAATTCACCAAATTCCCTCCTCCCACACCACCCTCCGGACCGCCACCAGCTCACATGAAGGAACTGTTGCATCAAGTTCGACTTTTAAGGCAAAAAGGAGCTATAGAATTGGTGCCAGTGTCTCAGAAGGGAAAAGGT
The DNA here is from genome assembly GCF_964204655.1 of Triturus cristatus. Classification (NCBI taxonomy): domain Eukaryota; kingdom Metazoa; phylum Chordata; class Amphibia; order Caudata; family Salamandridae; genus Triturus; species Triturus cristatus. The sequence goes on along the minus strand of NC_140583.1, from coordinate 397,444,718 downwards.
TTTTATTCCCGTTTCTTTCTGATCACAAAGAAAAACGGAGAGTGGAGGCCCATCCTCGATCTAAGGGCACTAAACAAATATATAAAGAGCCAATCCTTCCGTATGATGACGCTAGTAGACATCTTGCGCTTACTCTTGCAGGAAGATTTTCTGGCGACGATAGATCTCCAGGATGCCTATTTTCATATCCCTATATTACAGCGGCATCGGAAGTTCCTGCGTTTTCGAGTGGGTCAACACGATTACCAATTCAAAGTGTTACCATTTGGCCTGCGCTCGGCCCCTCGAGTGTTCACGAAGGTACTAGCTCCAGTAATAGCGTTTTTGCGACTCCAGGGAGTGCAAATATTTCCATACCTGGACGATTTTCTCCTGAAATCTCAGTCAAGCACTCACCTGCGACAACACACTCTTCTGTGCCAGAACGTGTTGCGCTCTTTAGGCCTGTCCGTAAATGCAGAAAAATCCCAACTTCATCCGTACCAACAAAGAGATTTTCTGGGAGCAACTCTGGAAACTGTGTCAGCAAAGGCGTTTCTCTCCCAGGAGCGTCTACAAAAGATGCTGCGACTGGTGTCTCTGATCAGATCAAAAGAGTCAGTTTCTGTGAGACTGTTAAAATCGTTTCTGGGAATGGCGTCATCATCCATTGCCTTGATCCCTCATTGCCGGCTGAGGACACGTCCTATCCAGGAAGCTCTGGATGCTCAGTGGCGTCAGGTAACGGGATCTTTCCACGACATGATATGTGTCACAGATCAAATGAAGTCAGCACTCGCATGGTGGACAATTCCAGCCAACTTGACGGAAGGCATGTCCTTTCTGTCGCTGACACCGGACAGGACACTCACGACAGACGCCTCATTGGAGGGATGGGGCGCACATTTGGAGGATCTCTCTGTGAAGGGAAGATGGTCAACACATCAAAGATCTTGGCACATCAACAAGTTGGAGCTGATGGCGATTTTTCTGGCTCTAAAATCATTTCTACCTTTGCTCCAAGGAGAGTCAGTGCTAATACAGACAGACAACACAACCTGTATGCACTATGTGAACAAACAGGGCGGAACAAAATCCCCAAGTCTCTCCAGGTTAGCTCAAAGAATTTGGGACTGGTCTCTCAGTCATCAGATCATGATTACGGCAGTACACCTGCCAGGAGTATCCAATGTCCTAGCGGATTCCCTGAGCAGGTCCTCCTCGTCGACTCACGAGTGGGAGTTACACCAACCCACTCAAGAGAGGATATTCCAACTATGGGGTCGTCCGCAACTCGATCTCTTTGCTACGCCGGAGAACCGGAAATGCCGAAATTACACAAGCTGGCATCCCCACAAGGAATCACAAGGGAATGCCCTTTTGATAAACTGGTGCAATCTATTTGCGTACGCCTTTCCTCCAATACCCCTCATACCTCGGGTTCTTTGGAAGATGAGGAGACAACCTTGCCACCTGATCCTAATAGCCCCGCGCTGCCCACGGCAAGCGTGGTTCTCAGAACTGCTCCTGCTGTCCCAATGCCAACCAATCCTCCTGCAACATCGGACGGATCTGCTCACAATGAGCGAAGGGAGAATTTGTCATTCAAATCCCTCCTCACTGAGCTTATCAGCCTGGAACCTGAACACCATGAGTTCGCCCACCTAGACATCCCGCAGGATTGTAGGGATATTTTGGCCCAGGCAAGAGCACCCTCTACAATCAGGACGTACAAGTTCAAATGGAAAAGATTCTGCCACTGGTGTGCTGCTAACGGAGTCCATCCGATACATTCCACGGCAGAGCAATTGCTACCATTCTTCCTGCACCTAGCCAGTTCTGGACTGTCTCATGCAACCCTACGGGTTTTTCTAGCAGCTGTTTCCCGTTTCCGGCAAGATGGATCAAGTTCCCTTTGTTCCTCAAGAATAATCCGCCAATTCTTTAAAGGCTTATTCCGAAAATTTCCGCCAGTTCGGCGTCCTCCTCCTTTGTGGCACCTCAACGTTGTGTTAGCGCAATTGATGAGACCTCCGTTCGAGCCCATTCACAAGGCCGACCTAAAATATCTCACTTGGAAAGTAGCCCTACTTCTGGCACTAACGTCTTCACGTCGTGTCAGTGACATCCATGCTTTTACCATCAAACCTCCGTTCCTGCAGTTCAAACCGGATGCTGTAGTGTTACGCACCAATCCATCATTTCTACCCAAGGTGCCTACTGACTTTCATATTAATGAGCCAGTAATATTAAAGACCTTTTTTGCCAATCCTCAGACACCTGCAGAACAAAGATTACATTCTTTGGACGTGAAGCGGTGTCTAAAGTTCTACATCAGTAAGACAGCTTCGTTCCGGAAATCCGATCAACTTTTTATAGCATATGGACGCTGTCATAAAGGACGTCAGGTTACTAAACCAACGATTGCACGCTGGATCTCGGCAGCTATTGTCTTCTGTCACCAAAGGGCAAATAAGCCTCTGCAGTCTCCAGTGAGGGCACACTCCACTAGGGCAGTCTCATCATCTACTGCCTTATTTGCTGGAGTATCTTTGCAACACATCTGCAGAGCAGCTACGTGGTCGACCAGACACACGTTTACTAAGCACTACTGCTTGGCAACTTTAAGCGAGGAGGATGCTGCAGTGGGACAGGCAGTGCTGCGCAATCTTTTTAAGTAAGGTGAGCCTCTTCCTCCCACCTCCATATTGTTTCCATTTATATATTATGCATTTACAATGTTACAGTTGTTCGATACTGTTTTTATGCATAAGAAGATTGATTATCTTTATTTTTTGAATCTATTTTGGCATGGAAACAATGGTGATTGTTACTGCTAGCTATTCTATATTCAAGCATGTGAATCTATGAAAGACACCCTAATACTGGAGAAGAACAATTGTTACTTACCTGTAAACAGGTGGTTCTCCAGTATTGGTGTCTTTCATAGATTCACATGCGACCCTCCCTCCTCCCTTCAGAGGCTCTCGTCTCCTCATGCACTCTACAGTCACTCTTGTGCTACGAAAATCTGAGGTGAGAAGCTCTGAGGAGAAGGTTCTAGAGAGTGGCTGACGCCTGATTGGCTGGAGTTCGGACTTACATAATGACAGAGATAGACTACAAAAGTCTTTTGTCTCTCTCCATTGTATTCCTATGGAGTTTTCTCTTATAGGTACACTGTGTGTTTTTACACCTATATAACGCTAATTATGTGATTACTTATGTATATATTTTGCTATATATATATATTGCTATTTTATTTACCGTGGGACTCCCACTCCGACGACGGGGAATATTCAAGCATGTGAATCTATGAAAGACACCAATACTGGAGAACCACCTGTTTACAGGGAAGTAACAATTGTTCTTCTCCACTACTGAGAAGTGAGCAGCACACATGATGTGCCTGCTGTCACTGCAGTCTGGGAATAAACGGACTGCAGTGACAGCAGACACAAAAGAGAGCCCGAAAGAGACCTGCTTCGAGGCCCCCTTTAAAAAAAACTGCTGATGCTCAGACCCGGTGAGACCTGGCCTCTTGAATGCTGGCCAGCCATTGGAGAAGAGGTTTGTCTCTCCGATCAGGCCCCGTCCTTTTCGGATCGGGGGGCGTGTTTTTTGCAGAAAGTCTAATTATCTCCTCCAGCCAATGGCTGGAGGAGATAACAGCAAAACACGCCCCCGAATCCGAAAAGGACGCTGCGTTTCTCTGAGGCATTTCTGCTCTGCCTCGGAGAAAGGCGGTGGTGTCTTCCGGTGCCCTCGGCTAACCTTACTTTCAAATTAGATCACACTGTGGGTGGCAGACAATTTCTTTCAAATCTGTAGTTTTTTGGACACTCCTGCAGGCCAAATGTCGATTGAGCAAACTAGATTTCGATTCCTATTCCTATTAGGTGCACATAAAGGAAATCCAGTCTGCTCCCTGCTAGGCCGATGTGGGAGCGGGAGAAGCTGCAGACCCCGAAACGCGACACTTTACATGCAGAAACTGCCCGGAGAAGGCCCTTTGCTCTGTCTCAGCCCTCCGCTGGGTGCTGGGGTGAGAAGGGGCCCCCGGTGCTTCAGGTGTTCCGTGCCACAAAAGCCATTGCACTGCCTTCCATTTTGGATTGCTGTTCATACCGGGTGAAACCATTTCTGCGCTTGAGGGGTGTAGTCGGCTGCCATTCAGTGGAGATGTGCTATTGGGAGAAGCAGTAAAGCTTACATTCTCTGGAGATTAGACCCGACTGTAAGTGGAAGATTACTTCTTTCTAATTTGTGGATCACACTGTGGGTGGCAGACAATTTCTTTCAAAACTGTAGTTTTTTGGACACTCCTGCAGGCCAAATGTCGATTGAGCAAACTAGATTTCGATTTCTATTCCTATTAGGTGCACGTAAAGGGAATCCAGTCTGCTCCCTGCTAGTCCGATGTGGGAGCGGGAGAAGCTGCAGACCCCGAAACGCGACACTTTACATGCAGAAACTGCCCGGAGCAGGCCCTTTGCTCTGTCTCAGCCCTCCGCTGGGTGCTGGGGTGAGAAGGGGCCCCCGGTGCTTCAGGTGTTCTGTGCCACAAAAGCCATTGCACTGCCTTCCATTTTGGATTGCTGTTCATACCGGGTGAAACCATTTCTGCGCTTGAGGGGTGTAGTCGGCTGCCATTCAGTGGGAATGTGCTATTGGGAGAAGCAGTAAAGCTTACATTCTCTGCAGATTAGACCCGACTGTAAGTGGAAGATTACTTCTTCCTAATTTGTGGGGTTTTTGGACATCGCTGCCACAGTTATGGATTTCCTCAAAGTAGATACACTGGCTTTCCTTTTGGATTAATATTCATAAGAGCTAAATTATCGGTCATTGATAACTGACCAGCTGAAGCCCACGATGGAGATGACTGTCGCACTTAGTTGGAGGTATGCATGGCTTTAAGTAGGCCGGGTCCTGCCCGTGCTCAGCACCAGCGTTTCTAAACAAGCATTTACAATGCAACGGTCTCGGCATTGTTAAAGTTAGAGCTATTGGCATTGCTCATGACAATGCCGTTTCTTTAAATGTTTTAAAAACAAAAACATAAACAAAAATAATGTCATGAGCAATGCCAATAGCTCTAACTTTACCAATGCCGAGACCATTGCATTGTAAATACTTGTTATACCCTTGCTCTGTGACAAGGTGTTAGAAATGGGAGTCTCTAATTGGCAGAGGTATGCACCTTTGTCCAAGTAGGGACACTTGCTTCTTGTCAGGATAAGGGGGATACACACTTTAGAAAACCCCTGTTAGCTTGACCTGAGCAGACAGGTTTATCCCAAAGGCAATGTGTAAACTATTTGTACTCGAAACACACAGTAACACAGTGAAAACACCTCAAATGGACACCACACCAGTTTAGAAAAATAGAGAATCTTTATCTAAACCAAACAAGACCAAAACGACAAAAATCCAACATACAAATATCAAAATAGCAATTAAAAACAGTTACCTGCAGAAAAAGCACTTGTCGAAAGAAATAGATCCATCTGGAGCTATTACGACGTCATAACAGGCATCAATCCAAAGTACGCCACCTACCATGAGGTGCACGGCATTGGGCATGGAGTCATACGGACCCCCAAACAACAATATCTTGGTAAACGAAGTCTATGAACGATGCATTGAATCGTGGAGGTGAGGCGTCGATGCTGAGGCTGTTTCCCTGGTTGCCACGGGGGATGCTAGGCATTGTGGGGAAGTCGGCGGTGAGGCCTCGGTTCCAATGAGGCGATACGAAGTCGAAGAGTTCATGATGTCATCCTCATTGGTCATTGGCTCCGTGATAAAAGGATGCTGGCGGTGACTACGTCAATACGAGCCATGTCATCGGGAAGGCCGATAACCGAAGGCATTGACGGGCGTCGGAGCTGCGGTTCAGGATTGACGACGCGTCATGTACTTCACGAGCGGTGCCCCTGGCTTCGGTTCAGGTCGTGGCGTCGCTGACCGTCTCATTTGTTTTTCTTGCTTTCTTTAAGTTTCTTCCAGCTCTCAACAGTAGGAACAACCTCCAGAGGCCCAAAACTGGAATAGGCTCCTCCTGGCAGGTCAGTTGAGTTGGGGGGGAACAGGACGTGAAGTCTTTGTGTCCTTGTGACTTCAGAACAGGAGGCCAACGCACACAAGCCCTTGGAGATTCTTCTTCAAGCAGGTTCTCAGCAAAGTTCTAGTCTTTGTCCCCTTCCTTGGCAAAAGCAGCAACTGCAGACCAACCCAGCAAAGCACACAGCAAAGTGGCAGTACTCCTGCTTCAAGCTCTCCAACTCTTCTCCTTGGCAAAAGGTTCCTCTTGAGTCCATAAGTGATCTAATTCTCTGGGGTTTAAGGTCCAATACTTTTTAAAAATGTTTTATTTTATTATTTATTTATGCGTTTACAAGAAAAAAAAAACAGATACAAGTACAGGCAATGCATCATGTTGAGTGTGCAGGCTTAGGCAAATACAATTGAGGAAGAAGGCAGGCATTGAGACCAGATTAAACACCGTGAGCTACAGAGCAATGCAAAATATAAGAAGCAATACAATACTGATACCATTAGATCCCATACACTGAGAGTTTCCATCCCTCCATGAAAGTAAAGTAACGGGGGCCCATAAGTGTAATTATGCATGAAGAAGTCAAGCAATTGTCCCCTTATCAGTCTGTGTATTGTCGTTCCCGTCAAGTGGATGGGAGAGTAGGTATGTCGTAAGGGGTCCCCAGTTATCACGGTAGGTGGGAGGGAGCAGTTCGGCAAAGGCATACATGTAGTCCTGCCAGAATACCATGTCCCGGATCCAATCCTTAAATTAGGTGCTCTGCCCCGCCCCCACCTGCAAGCTATACGCCGTTTGGCTAGAATGAGGCTGAAGGAGATGAATTCCCAGTTTGCCACCGCTAGTGACTTGTGTATCCTAGAAGGGTGAGAAGAGGGAAGCGCTGAAGGCGCAATGATGTCATTTGTTCCAGGGCAACAAGTACCTAGAGCCAATACTCCTGTACAGTACCGCAGTCCCAGGCCAAGTGTAGGAAGTCAGCCCCTGCGACACCGCAACGATCACATCTGTTGTCGCGCAATTTAAAGCGGTGAAGCTTGGCTGGTGTATAATATGTGCGATGAAGAAATTTGTAATGTAGGATGCGGAGTCGGCTACTGGACGTGCTTTGTTCCGTCTGTTTGCAGCAGTAGTTCCATTGCTAGTCAGTGAGGACTAGTCCCAATTCTATGGACCATTTGTCCCGGCCAGTGGTCTGTGTTGTGCCCTGAGTGGTGTAAAGAGTGTGGTAAAGTGATAAAACCAAGTGTGAAGCGGCGTCACTGGGCAATATTAGGCGCAATGAGGTAATCTCCAGAGGTTCCTGAGGATAGGTAGGAGTATGTTCCTTAAGGCCCAGGCGCAAGCGAACATATAAAAAGATATCCATAGGAGAAGGCGGCTGTGTGGAGAAGAGTTGCTGTGATGTACGGAATTTGCCATGAAGGTAGAGATCTCCCTAGGTCTTAATACCATATTTAGCTTGTTTTCCTAAAAAACCCTTCCTGATGGATGGGCATTTTCGGATGATCAACTAGGGGAAGCAAGGTTGAATATAACATGGGAGCCTGGGATCGTGTGACAATATTTTGCTATGCCTTCACCGTGCTGGTGATGGGGGAAGGGTCCTCAGTGCATGATGCAGTGACAGTAAATATGGCGCCCTCCAGTGGAACGGGGTTAGATAACCAATGTTCGGTGGCTACTTGCGGCATGTACCTGGGAGGGTGGAACCAGAAATAGGCGTAATGGGCCTGTTCACATGTGTAATAGAGTTCAAAATTTAATAGAATTCAAAATTTGGTACCTTGCGAATAAGGTCTAGTGAGAACATCCCATTGTATTCTGGGTTGTTTGCCACCCCAGGTAAGGCGTATCAGTTCTGTGTGAAGCATAGTAAAAAACGGCCTTCCCGGATCGTATGGTATGTTCAGAAATAAATAAAGAAGTTTAGGAAGGATAACCATTTTAATCAGGGATATGCGTCCTGCAATGGAGAGCGGTAATGCGATCCATTGTGTGATATTGTCTCTTATCCCATCCAGAGCGCGACCATAATTGAGCCGCATCAGTTCTTCGCGGTAACATAAATACCTAGTTACTTAACTTCATCAGGGCACCACTCAATAGGAAAATCCGGGGCGAATTCCGTGACTGAAGAGGTAAGCGGGAAAATTTGGGATTTGGACCAGTTTATATGATTTCGGGAAATACCTCCAAATCGCACAAACTCGCGGCGCAACGGATTGAGGTTAATTTGGGGTTCCCTGACGTATAGCGTGATGTCGTCCGCATATACGATCAGACTATGGCGGAGCGGGCATCGAAGGGCCTTATCTTGGTGATATTGTCGAATCTTAGCTGCAAGTGGTTCAACCGTGAGGGTGAACAAAAGAGGTGAAAGCGGACACCCTTGTCTGGTGCCCCGAGTGATAGGGAAAGAAGGAGAAGAATAGCCATTGATAAGGACCTTAGCTTCGGGACTAGTGTAGAGTAAACAAACCCATGAGATGAATCCCTTCGGCATGCCCATGTTTTGAAGGATTAGGAATAGGTAGTCTTACTCTACAGAATCTAATGCCTTTGTGGCATCAAGGAATACGGCTGCTAAAGGTATCTTCGGGTCCACCGTGAGAAGAGTAGAGAAGAGCGTGCGCAGATTGTGTGATGTCGCCCGGCCGGGGATAAAACCAGCCTGATCCAGGAGAACCAATTTCTCCACAAGAAGGCTGAGGCGATTGGCCAGGATCTTTGCGAGGATTTTAGTATCCGTATTGAGTAGGGGGAGAGGTTTGTAGGAATCACAGCAATCCGCTGGTTTACCGGGCTTCAGGAGAGAGGAGATCAATGCCAGTCTCATGGACAGGGGAAGACAGCCCGGCTCTTGTGCCTCATTAAAGAAGTGTTTAAGAACTGGGAGTATTTGATCAATATAAGCCTTATAAAAGTCAGCGGAACCATCCGAATCTGGGGCCTTCCCGGACTTCATTTGCATTATCGCCTCACGTATCTCGTCATTCTCACAGGGCGCCGCGAGAAACTCCAATTGCGCATCGCCAAGCCAGCCAAGGGTGATATCTTGCAAATATGAGGCAAAGTCGGGGGGGTTCATCCCTACAGATACCATATAAATTAGTGTAGAAGTCAGTAAAGGTGCGGAGAATGTCCCGACTGTCTCTGTGACGCACCCTAGCAGAGTCCTTGATCTCAAGGACATAATTAAAGAAACTGGGTAGGCGGATGGTTTGCGCCAGCATCTTACCTGGACGCTCGCCTTCGCCGTACCTGCGCGCGATATGATATTTTCCCCGAAAACGCACCTCAGTTGGCTGCTTCATTGTATTCAGTGAGCTTTTCTTTAAAGGTTGCTAGGCGTGAGCCAGAGTTTTCCCCCCAGAGTTCGCTCTCTAGCTGTTTGAGTTCACATTCAAGCTTATGCAGAGTGCGACGAAGGTCTCGCAAAACCCCAAAACGTTTGGCCATGCAAGAGCCCCGGATTGTGACCTTAAAGGCCTCCCAGACGTATCCAACGATGAGACCGAGTCAATTTTGGTTTGAAAAAAGTTAGTGATTTCCTCTCCAATCTCAGCCCTGATTACAGTATCAAGCACTGCCTCGGGCATAAGTCTCTAGATTCTAGGAGAAGACATAGAGTTGGGCGGGGCTATTGTTATCAGCATCGGGGAGTGATCGGAGTAAGTTCTAGCGAGATGGGTTGCCTGTGTGAGCCATGAGACCGCTCCCCGAGAGACTACCCAGTAGTCTAGGCAAGCCCAGGAAGCATGCGATGCAGTGTAATGGGTTCCCTCCCTTTCTTCTGGATAGACGTGTCGCCAGGCGTCTGTGAGCCCATGAGCTGTGGATATTCCCTGCAGGACCTCTTGTGTTTTTGTGTCATGCAAGGGTGATGGGTTGGATCTGTCTGCCGCCGGATTAAAAGCGGTATTAAAATCTCCCCCCCAAATAATGAGTGGAGCCCATTTGTAGTATGCGCCCCCAAAGTGTGGTGTAAAAGTCAGGGTTGTCAGTATTAGGCCCGTAACAGCATACTATTGTGACTGACTGTGTACCAAGTGTGCCCCATATCATACAGCTTCGCCCCAGTGAATCCTGGTGTGTGCCACCCAAAACAAAAGGAATATTCCGTTTTACTAGGATCCCTACCCCTTTGGAGTAAGTAGAATAAGAGGAGAACACTCGTGTTGCGGCCCATCTACTGGCGAATGTTGAGGTGCGAGCTGGGTCCAGATGAGTCTCTTGCAACACCGCAATGTGTATATGGTGCCTGTCTAGGTATGCAAGGACATGTCTGCATTTCCGGGGGTCATGAAGGCCCCTAATGTTCCAAGTGATTAAATTAAGTTGTAAGGTCTTGGTGTGAAGTGACATGCCAAATCATGCTAAGAAGAGTGCAATATGCTCTGCACCAATAATAAGAAAATGTGTTCTGTGATTTGGAGCCTGCATCTGCCTAATGGAAAGAAAAACAATATACATCAATGGAATCAAACACCCCCCACCACCCCCACCCACAACAGCACCCCAATCGTGCCGGCATTACTAACCCTACCCAAAACCAAAAATACATAGCAACATTGCAATAGAGAATGAGCCATTTTTGGAAAACTGGGGGGGGGGGGGACTCCCGCGTAAGGTATGCTAGTGCTCAACGAAATCCTCCCCTGCTTGAGGTGTAATAACCATCCCCGTTGTCAAGGGGAGACTGAGTGATAGAAGGGGGAGGGGTTGCTTGGCATAGTATGAGTCATAGGTTAAAGACACGCCTATGTTAGAGAAATAGAGCACACAAAGGAAAAGAATAAATATTTGTATCAAACTAGGACAAAAGGAATGAGTACAATGCTAGCCAGTGCTAATACAAAGCTGAAAACAGCAGTTTGTGGCACTTATTTGCAGGTGGGAAACAGTTCATCAGAGTTTTCACCTCATCCGCTTGGGTCAATGGAGGATTGGAAGACGACGCATCCGCTGGCAGTTCTGATTCTTCGGCACTGGAGTGGGTGGCAGCTCTCTTCGTGTCGAAAGGGAGCTTGGTCTGCCGGCCATCAGGTTTCCCCATGATGAGAAGTGTGCTGGGAAGAGAATGTTCTAATGAGGGGATAGAAGAGATGATCCCCGTCTCGGGGTCCTCACCAGAGTATAGTCACTGAAGGGGAAGTCTGCAGCGCCGCTACTGTGAAGGATGCAGAGGCTTGCGGTGGAAGATTAAGTGCGGCCATGGGATGATGAGTGCGTTTGAACTCCACGCTCTAAGGCGAAGCAGGTAATGGTGAGCACAATTGCGTCACCCACGAGCCACCCAAGTGAGGCTAAGTCGCCAGGTGAGGACAGCAGGGGTGGAGGAGTCAGCAAATTGCACAGAGCTATAGGCGTTCTATCTTCAGGTAGACCAACACAGGCTCAAGATCCCGTCGCCAATGTGGGAGATCATGCACCCCAAACAGTGCTGTCTTTGTTGTCTGAAGGATGACAGATTAAGGTATTGGAGCTGGAGATGGTAGTGCGGCAAGGTAGTGCTGTCGGAGTTGTGGCAACGTGACCAAACGCAATCACCGCAAAGTTAGAGGCATCCGCAGTGTCTCCAATGAGTGCTTGGAAAGTGCGGCTCGTCGCAGCAGGGGCAGCTCAGGGAAAGCACTCTGTAGTATAACACCTGTAAGGCAGGAGAGTCACGCCTTGCCTCTCCCCTCGTGAGGGGATGTGTAGGCCCTATGAAGAGATCTGCGTGAATGCCGGGGCAATAGCAAACAGGTTGCGGGCCTACCAACGCCTGGTGCAGGACGCAGGTATTTCTCCTCTGCCTCGCAGGGGAGGACGTTGAGCTCTGAAGTGTTTGGCGAGCCGAGGGAGCAGCAGAGTGATCCGGAGCATCCGGTAAGCAGAATGGGCCAGCTGCACAAGTGGGAACCTCAGCCCCCTTTCACCCAGCCGAACCGCCAGTCGGGGCCCCCCCCCGCCGCCCAACAAACGGCGCAAGCACCGAAGCGGATCTCTCGTCCAGGAAAAGAGCACTGCAGGACGGCGCGGGCATCGATAAGACCAGCCGCAGATGTCACGCGAAGAGGGGGGAGCCACCTCAACACTGCAATGGAGGAGGGGGGGCGGAGGCGATCCACGGGCTGCCCTCCGGGTCACTCCCAGGTTCACAGGTCGATAGGATCGCATGCGGCCTCACCGTACTTGTCGTTCCCAGCAGGCGTCGTGAATCTGCTGCGAGAGCCGGGGTCAGGCTTGTCAGCTTCACTGCCTTGGATGCGGGCGAGTCTTGTATGCAGCTCCGATAGAGAGGTCGCAGCGTGGCGTCTCAATCCGGCAGGTAAGTGTAGAAAGGCGCCACCAGTATACTTTTTGCAGCCCAGTATGGCCTAGGCACCATGTGGGATCCCCCGTCCTTGCCTGGGTATTATAGCCACCGGCAGATCACCACTTATCTCCATCCCTGGACCTGTGTTTCGTCTCCTCACTGCGTCTGGCGGGGGTGTCTGGCGCCAAATCCGAGATCGGAGTGTAGCGGCCGATGTCTGGAATCACAGCAGGTATTGTAGGCAGTTACAGCGGGACTTTAACCCAGGATAGATGTAGGATTCTGCAGCCAAGCGTCCGGAGCCTCACAGGCGTGCGGCCATCTTGGTCGTGCGCCACCTAGCGCCCTGGTTTAAGGTCCAATACTTCTACCCCAGTTTGTCTTAGTTCCTTTTGTGGCAAGGGGCTCTGAGCCCAGACCAGTTCTGTCCTCTATAGTGCATCTTGACCACAGGAGGTGAAGACAGAGTTGTGCAGAGGAGACACTACCTATTCAGGTGCAAGTGCACAAGTGAAACTCCTCCCACTACTCTAAATGCAGCCAAGGTCTCTTCAGCTCATTTCTGAGTCACCCAGAAAAGGCGGGAAACACCTCAAACCCCCCTTGTGGCTTTCTACAGTGAATGCACATCCCCAGCCCCTGCCACTCCAAAACCAGACAGTCAATACATAAACCAGCAGAGGCACATAACATAGTTAAATAAATAAAAATGCCTACTTTCTAAAAGTACTAAATAGTCAAAAGCATCTCCCCTATCACTGTATATATTTCTATTGAAATTCTTCCCCTGATTGTAATTTATGCCAACGTGTTTCAAATCCCATTTTATTACAAGGGATTCTCTTCAGGGCTGTGACTGGATTCTTATTATTGGGTTTCGGAGATCGTGAAGCAAGTTGTGAGTATGTTTCCTCAAGGAAGAGCTCCGTTAATCAATCCTATAGGAGGCTTCAATAGCTTATTTTTATACCAACTGGCGATGAGCACATAAACATGTTTTTTTCTTGCAGTATGTTTTGTTAACCAGCGAGCGTTCACAAAATCAGTTTGAAGAGAAAGCCGCTTAGTTGTTTTCAAAGCGTAGCGGGCACTTCCTTTTTTTTAAAATCTTTTTATTTCCACGGCAGTTCTGGTGGCAGCATCAGTTACATACATACCCATACAATAGACAGTGAAAATGAAATTGAATTCATACAGTTAAAACAATTTATAAGAGAGGTACATACGAGGAAAAAAAAAAAAAAGAAAGGATGATAGTGATTATTCAATAATCCTTAGTCATTAACCGATTACAATAAAGATATATCAGATACTTCTAAATTCATCCTGCATCAAGGAAATTTGTAAGCGCACCCCAAATTAACAATCCGACTCGTTTCTTCCGAACCCCCTTCAACGCATACAAACTCCATTCTATTTCATAAATACGATACAGCTTGGCTCTCCAAAATTCAAAAGTCGGAGCCTCAGGTGATAACCATTCTGTTGCGATGCATAAACGCGCTACAGTCATTGCAAGAAATAAAAAGTACTTATGCTCATTTAATATAGGATGGTTACATGTTTTTTGGCCTATTCCCAATAAAATAAGTGTAGAAGAAATCTTATAGGGGCGCTGCAATACCATTACTATAAATGCTTCAATGCTATTCAAAAAATGCGACAACTTAATACAATAAAAAAAAATTTGCGCCATATCGGCTTCAGAATCCCTGCATCGAAAACATTTCCCATCATATTTATCCCCCCAAGTTGCCATCCGTTTAGGGGTGTAATATAACCTAAAGACCGACTTGTAAACTTGAGCTTTTAAATTAGCAGCCAAACATATCTCCTTAGCCAGAGACAGAGTTTCCAAAATATCGATTTGAAAGTCTCCCAGCTGATTTTGCCAATACAGATTATATTTTTGAATATCATCGTGTCTATACTCCATCAAAATCAGGTAAAGCGGGCCAATCCTTTTTTGAAGGCGAATCCCTTCTACCAAAGTATTAGGAGAAACCTTGATCTGATTTTTTAAACAAAAATCTCGAACTTGAAGATATTTGAAAAATAACGAATGTGGCAGCTGATATTTATCAACCAATTTTGCATATGTCACCAATATTGCATTATCATCATATAAATCACCAATTTTGGAAACCCCATTTCTAGACCAAACCTTTGCAGTATTGTCCCAAAAAATAGAAGGGAGTATTTTGTCAGCATCAAAAGGGGTATGATATGTAATTTTACCCAAATGAATAAATTTTCTGACATTTCTCCATACTTTAAAAGCTGAAGCGAATACCTTGAAGCGGGTGTGCTTGTAATAATTACCCTCCAGTTCCTTTAATAAGCATCCTTTTGCCTGTTCTCCTAATAACAGAAAAAAGATAGAAGGGGCATCCGCTTCATTCTCCGGAGGCTCACCTGTCAGAATAAACCTCATTCTTTGTAAAAAACAAACATAATAATACATTAAAAAATCAGGTACACCTCGTCCCACTCTTTCTTCGGGTAACGCCAGCCATTTCATAGCTCGTCGAACTTTACCCGGGGCCAAAAAAATTTCCCACAGATAAACTGAAGTTGCTGTATGTGTTTACATGGAAATTCCAATGGAATACGCCGAAATAAATATAAGATCTTAGCAAGAACGTTCATCTTAATGATGTTCCCTCTTCCTATTATTGATAATTGCAGTCGGCTCCATCTCTCTATTGATTGCTTGACTTGATGTATGATCTCTTTCCAGTTACTATCAACTATCTCTTGCATTTGAGTTTTAATTTTAATGCCTAGATATGTAACTTCATCTGTTACCCGTGAATCATTAAATTGTATATTCTTTGTGCACAAAACTTGGGTTTTTGCTGAGTTTAATTTATAACCGGACATGGCTCCAAAATCTCTAGTTAATAATTCAAGCTCCCCTATTGCCTCTCTAGGATCAGTTGTTGCTATATCTATGTCGTCCGCATATGAGAACACTGAGTATGCAATTCCTTTAACAAAAAATGGTTTAATATAAGGGGAATTCTGTAAACTGATGATAAAAGGGTGAATAAATAACGCAAAAAGTAGAGGGGAACAAGGACACCCTTGTCGTGTCCCTCTAGTTATGTTAATCTTTTCAGATTTTAGACCCATAGCAGCGATTCTAGCATTGGGTGTCTTATATAAGACCTGAAATGCGGTTAGAAAAGCTTTCCCGAATCCCATCCTTCTCATCGCTTCCCATAGATCTACCCACTCCACGCGGTCAAAAGCTTTTTCTGCGTCAAGCAGTATGAACGCTAAATCCCTCTTTTCCACTTCTGCTATATCGAATAAGGTAATCTCTCTATTAATATGTGTGACCATGCCTCTTTTTGGAATGAAACCATGTTGGTTTATTGTTACTAATGATGTTATAACCTTAGATAGACGATTCGCAATCATTTTAGAATAAAGCTTACTATCGCAATTAAGCAAGGATATTGGCCGATAAGATCCTGGTAACTCCGGAGGCTTCCCTTTCTTACTAAATACAACAATTGAGGCATCATTCCACGTAGTTGGAACGGTTCCCCTTCGTGCCATCCTAAACGTTTCTAACATCACCTTTTTCAATGATTCAAAAAAGCATTTATAAACTTCCCCAGGGATGAAATCAGGACCTGCCGCCTTACCATTTGGTATGCTTCTAACCGCAATCTCTAATTCTTCCATGGAGAAAGGGCTATCCAAAAATTCTGACTCGATATTATTTAATTGATTTAACATGCCTTCTTCCCATATCTGATCTAGTGTGGAATTTGGCTGCTGAGTATATAGTTCCGAATAAAATTGATGAAATATGTCTAATATTTCCATCGGTTCTTCATGAACCACCCCACACTGATCCTGCAATTTGGGGATCAACCGTGAAGTCGCCTTCATTTTCAATCTTAACGCTAAGGAACGGCCAATAGACTCTCCATATTCATAAGTATGCAGTCTATTTACTAAATATTTCCGGGCAATCTCTTCAGCCCATACCCCAGTTATAGTCGCCCTACATTGTTCGATTTTTGCCTCCATTTGAGATATTTGCAATAAATTATCCTTTTTCACAATTTCTTTAGTTAACTCTACTTCCGCGGCCCGTAAATGATCGTAAAGCTCCCCCATTTGAGAACGTAGTTCATTTTGATGATACAAGCCAAATGTTACCGCTTCTCCTCTAAAACAGGCCTTGAATGTATCCCACACTATTTCAATATTGGCTCTAACTAAATTAATGTTAAAGAATTCTGCTATCCACTCAGTCATATATGTTCTATAATGTTCGTCAAGACAGAGCTTCCTATCAAATGAAAAACTCCTTAAACTACTTATCTCCTTTAAGATTGGACATTCTATTAAAATTGGAGAATGATCCGATGTGACACTAGGAAAAGTCTGCATTTTTGTCCGATTATGAATAGATATGGAAGTAAAAAAATAATCCAGCCGGACAAATTTCTTGTGTGGTGCAGAATAATAAGTATATCCTGGGAGAGTAGGGTAATTTTTTACTCCAAATATCAACCAGGCCATGATCAATAACCAAGTTATGTAAAGCCTTAAAGACTCGTGGTTTACGCCCCTTATAATTTTCTAGACCTGCCGCTAACTCCATAGTATTTAAATTGATATTTAAATCTCCGCATATAATTAGCGGAGATCGCCAATTGGCAAGTTCTATATTTAATGATTCCAAAACTTCGGCCTCGTCTGTATTAGATCCATATATTGAGAATATTGTAAAGATTCCGCCTCCAACTATAATTTCTGATATAGCCCATCTACCCCATTTGTCAACTAATTTACGACCAGCAGTACAATAACCAGGTCTAGAGAGAATCATTACATCTCTAGTATTATTAGTTTGTTGAGAGGCAGCAATCAAAGTATAACCTAAATCTGCTACGAGTGTCCTTTTGTCCCATGCCAGATGGGTTTCTTGTAAACAAAGAATGTCTGGTTGAATAAAACGAATTTCCGCTGCTATTCTCCGCCTTTTATTGCTACAATTAAGCCCAGATACATTAAGTGAGCAAATTTTAATATTGCGTGACATACAGTATTATTATCAAAATCCTCAAATCAAAGTTAATTCTGCCTAACCAGTAAGTTAATACAATTAAATTCTTTACATGGGTATGTCTATACCAAACAGAAATTTCCTTTTCATTATTGCCATCTAGAGCCGCTGTGGATTTTCTTCCTTTAACCCCCCCCTTACCCTCCACCCTGCCCTCCACCTCCTACCCCTCCCCCTCTCAGCTCCCCCACCCTCCAAGAACCCCCTCCAGCCCCTCCTTTACCGAGGCTTTAGGACTCAGGTCCTATGGATGGTAATGAGCATCAACCCCCTCTGTCAACCCCCACAGGGCTATCTCAAGAAAAGAGAAAAAACCTAGAGTTTTACTGCTGTGCCAAACTCAAAATTACCTTAATCATGTTGAACTACAATCCTGAGCAAAGAATAAACAAAAAAATTACTAATACTATATTCATAGTAGTACAAATCAGATAATTCTAACAATGACTCACTAATATCCAATTATTTTTTCTGAAGGTTAAGAGTCCTTCATAAGTAGTAAATATTCCTTAGCTGCCACAACATTAGTGAAAAACCGAGATTTCTCTTTGTAAATCACGTTAAGTTTTGCTGGATTCATAATATACGCTTGAGCGCCTTTTTTTAAAAAATTGATTCACCAGCTGTCGCAGCTGCCAACGAGTATCCATTGTGTATTTAGAATAGTTTGGTGTAGTAAAGAAAGTAAATCCTTCCGCCATAAATTTACTATTTGGCCGAGTTTGCATATAGATATCTTCTCTGGCACGAAAGTTATTGAAGGCAACAAGAAAAGGTCTAGGTCTGGTAGGGTTCTGCCCGGAGCGAAGTTGAATGTTAAAGGGGTATCTGTGAGCCCGTTCGATCTCCCGTTCCCAATCCCATTTACTCAAACCTGGAAATGCCTTCTGAAAAAGTTCCACTACAAATTTCCGTGGATCTTGCCCTTCATTGCCTTCAGGAATTTGCATCAATCTTAAATTGTTGCGCCGAGAGCGATTTTCAAAGTCGGCCATTCTCCATAATAGATCCTCTTTATTACTACTTAAAGTCTCAGTAACCATTTTCTGTTTAACCAGTTCATCCTCCATATTGGAGATTCTAGTCTCAACCTCCGTAAATCTTTCTCCAAAGTCCGACTGTGCCTTCACTAACCTTCTAATAGAACCTTGCAGTTTTCGACAGGAATTTTGAATTTTTTGGCTTTCTAATGCCGTCTTATCCATGTGGCTCAAAATAGTCTGATATATTGTGGCAAGAGTAATATCCCCCGTTTGATCACCTTGAAATCCGGTAGCTCCTTCTTTCGTAGGCGTATCGCCTCCACCTCTTACTGTGACCGGAGTATCCTCTTCCCCAAATTCACCACCTTCAGCCAGGTCATCATCATCATCATTCGCTCTCAGCCTCCATAGACATTTGTTTAGAATATTGTGCAGCCAGATCTTCACATGAAGAGGCTGAGTTTTCTGACACAGAGTAAAAATCCCCAGACTCAAACTCCGTGGATATAGTAGCAGCAGAGTTTTCTGGGGGCAACTTTTCCCTCGAGATTGCTTCATCAAAAGATTTAAGCCGGCTACTTTCCTTTTCCTTTAATCCATTGTGAGGCTGCTCTTCTAGCGTGTTACCGTCTACCACTCCCTTCCCATTCGATAAATTAACTACGGGCAGAGTAGCACTCCGCGGCGTTGTTGAAGCGCTGTCTAATTGAAGCTCATTAGACACCATCCCTTTACGTTTTTGTTCTACAGCGGTAAACAAGGTAGATATAGTCTGTTTGGTTTTCCCAGGCTTCTCACAAGAAACCCCGATTCCAGGTTTTGACATAACAGCACCGTCTAAATCTTTCTCACCTCCGCTAGTAGACGTTGACTCGGCGATGCGCCCCGTCTTTGCCTCTTGGCCGCATGGTATGCGTGTATTTTTCGGGGCCATTGCTTCTTTCTCCGCCTGGTCAGAATCGATGCTCACAGAACGCTCGCCGCGCAGCCGAGCCGCGGCACCTGTGAAAGTTACCGCCCACCAAGCTCTGCGGAGTCTCACCAGCGCAGCAACTGCCTCCAGCATCGGCGTTTCAATATGCCTTATTTTCACGTAGCGACCCTTTGACCAAATTCTGCAGTCAACGAATAAAGGGACTAATCGTCTGCAAGAATCACAGATTCAGGACTGCCGACATCCTTACTCAGGATCAGACAACACACGGCAACACCATATCGTAGACCTGTGGGTCAGAGAGAGAGGTCAGCTCACACGTCCGACACGACCGCTCGTGCAGGCGCCATCTTGCCTCCCCTGCCTACCGCGTTGCGGGCACTTCCACGTGAGTTATTTGTGCTTCAAACGCGTCTTGCGAGCATTCTTCCCGGTCACCATCTGGTTTACGGAGCACTTTCAGTTCAGCTATACTTTGTGTTCATCGCCAGTTGGTATAAATTTAGCCTTTTGAAGCCTCCTACCATCAGGGGAAGAATTTCAATAGAAATATATACAGCGACAGAATGGAAAAAAAAAATACTGAAAATGTATATCCTCTGATGCTCGAAATGTCTATCCCCGTTGGTTGGTAACCCGTGGTTGTTCCTTTGAAATTGTTGCCGCGGGTTAGTTATTGTTGTTGTTTTTGACTGGAAACATTCTTTCAACCGATTGCTAATTTGTTATTTGTTGGCCTAACTTCATCTAGATGTTATGTAATTTGTGAAGTGTATTGATTTCTATCTTTTGAATTTACAAAAAATGAAGAATAATGGACAAATATGTATTAATAAATGATGTTGACCATCTTATTAGTTAGTTTGGTCCTAGTCTGCTTAAATTAGTGGCAGCCTATCAAATAGCCAGCTAGATGCTTTTGACTTTTTAGTAGTTATTGGCCCATTCTAGCTGTGTTAAGGGCCAACCCCTGGTATATTTACATATACTTTCTAAAAGTGGTATCTTCAAACACACAATTAAAAAACCATCTCCCTAAAAAGATGTGTTAATAAATTCTGAGTTCAGAGAGCCTTAACTCCCCTTCTCCATCTTGTCCCAATGGAAAGTTATATTTGTAAGATGTTACAAAGTAACTCCCATGTTTGACTATTGGACAGGCAGCCTTTCAATAGTGAAAAACGACATAGGCAGTATTTCACTATCAGGACATGCCACACACACCAGTACATGTTCTACCTTGCACTTACACAGCACCCTGCCTATGGGGGTACATTGAGCCTACCTGAGGGGTGTCTTGCATGTAAGAAAAGGGAAGGTTAGGGCCTGGCAAGTTAGTGCACCGGTGTTTGAAGATTGTGCTGCCCTCAGAGGACCGGCGGGGGTATAGGGGCTATGACTGCAAACCTCCAGACCGCGGATGGCCCATTGCCGGCGGGGGAGCAGAGGGTCTTTGTTGTTGCTGCCTGAGGCCTGGGCAGCTGGGTTGTGGGCGTAGGGAGGCCAGCGTCCTTCTCCCGTGGTGTGGCGGACCTCTCACTTCTGCGAGCAGGAGATTGAGAGGAGGGGACCTCTGAGAATCGGACCGCCGCAGACAGGAATCAGGAGCTGCAGCGGCTCCTTCACATGTCGAGGGGGCTATATTGAAATTGATGACAGACTAGATGAGGCGTGCAGGGAGTGGAAACAGAAGTGAGCGCAGGCAGAAACTGGCGCCCGCGTGCTGTTAGTGGCCCAAATCAGATCGCCTGCATTTCTTGCAACCCAGTTGCTTTCATTTGTGTGCTGGCTAGGCCCGAGGCGATGAGGGCTGCGCATTAGTCACATGAATTGGCACAGTTGAGAGCAGACCAAGTAGAGTGCTTAAGTTACCTCAGTCGGAAGGCCTCCAGGGGCAGTGGGATTGAATGGACTTTGATTTGTGAAGGGCGGCGTCCGGGGCATAAATGGGGACGTGGGCCTTCCTCGCCGGGTACAGATATTTATGTATCCCCATCTCCAGTTGCTCCCTGAGGGGGTGCACTAGACTTCTGTGCACTGGTCTCACATGGGTGTTGCCCCCTCCGAAGGTGAATTGGAAGGGTCACCTCCTTTGCTGCCCAGGAACACTGTAGTGTCCGCCAGCTACTGCTGTACTATACACCCCCTTTTTTTCGTCAGATGGGGGGCCCTCTCTTGAGCAACAGTTAATTGAGCATGTCATCGCACACAGGGAAGGAAAAAGCTCTGCCCCTACTAGACATGGCAGACATGCACAGACAGACACATCTGGGGAGCCCTCGCAGAGTTCCCAGTGCAGTGTTGCTGGCAGAGCCGGCGGAAGAGCCTTCCAGAGCGGAGCTGATGGTGGTCATCGAAGACTCTGGGGTACCGCTGGAGCGAAACATAGAAACTGTGTCAATTGAGGTCCATCTACTCCGCACGGACCAGTGCAAAGTTTCTAAAAAAAAAAAAAAAAAAGGGCATGCAGCAGGGGAAACTATAGACGGACTCAAAAAACAAATGCTGTCATCTCCAAATCAAGGGCTCTAGAAGGTTGGACGGAAGACACAGAAGGACGATCCCATCGCAATAACGTTTGATTTTTGGGCTTTCCCCGAGTGTGCAGAAGGAAGATCAACGGAGCAATTCGAGCATGGGTGTGGGATGTGCTGCAGTCGGGAGACCTCTCCCACTTTGTTGTTATTGAATGGCCACATAGAGCGCTGATCACTCTGCCACAGCGTGGAGCGCCTCCTTGGGCGATTATAGCCAGAGTTCTTAATTATATGAAGACCGTATCCTGGGGGCACATGTGAAACGGACAATGCTCGTTACAAGAACCACAAAATGTCCATCTATCCTGATCATACACAGAGTGCAGGGAGACAAGAAATCTTTTCTGGAAGTCAAGCGGAAATTGAAAAGTATGGACCTCAAATATATGCTCTTATATCTGACTAGATATAAGGAAAGTTCCACTTCTTCGACTGCCCTGAGGACCTCTGTAGATGACTAGAAATGTGGTACACAGTACCAAGGGAAAAGACTAGATCCTGAAGCAGTCGACCTCAGGGTGAAGGGGTGACACCGTGTCTGGAAAGCATGCGTGAGTGGCAGACAGTCCAAACTACCCTCCACAGGAGGACCAGACACTTCGCGGACCGTGATCCAGGGAGATGGCACTATGGCATTGGACTTTACGTTTGCAGGGCTTGGGGTGTGGGGGGTGGTCATCATCTGCTTCGATGATGAGGAACCACAAGCAGTGATGGAGTCTACTAGCACTTGCTTATAACTTGTTCTACAACTGAGTTATGAAGGGTTTGCTGTCGGTGAGTTGCTGCTTGATTTCTATTTTTGCACCACGGAGCGTGGGGGGAGTCTGATACCACTACGGCCAACGCACGTTGAGACATTGGCAGGGTCAGGGTGCCACATATGGACACTCATGGCTAAGTACAGTATTATAATCTCCTGGAATGTTCTGGGGTTGGGTATTATAAGATACCAGGTCTCCTCATTCTCGAAAAGCAATAAGGTCCTCAATGCATGTTTACAAGAAATACAATGAAATACAAAAATTAGCAAAGAAATGGGTGGGGGTAGATCTACTCTGCCTCATACTCCTCTTATGCTAGGGGGTAGCAATATGAATAGCTCCGGGGGTACCATTCCATCACACTTACATTGAAGCGAACATAGAGGGTCGATATATACTTGTCCAAGCCACTTTAGATGGTAAGGCGATAACCATTTTAAATACATACACACCCAATAAAGATGATAGGCATTTCTTTCGAAAGATGCAGGAATTGCTCCTAGACAGCATTGGCTCCCGTATACTCTGGACGGGAGATTTCAATTCTGTCGCATATGGAGATGGAGATCGGCATGCACCTCATACAGGAACAAAGCCGTTGTTGACTAGGTCACTCTCGGATGTCATGCACAACCCGGGCCTTTTCGATAGTTGGAGGGCACTTCACCTACAGAAACAGCAATATATTTGCCATTCCTTGTCACACAATACAAATAGATGTTTACATCCAATATTGATGATGGGATTCCAGCTCGACACCCTGAGAGAAGCAGTGCTTTTGGGGAGGTTTCTTTCAGATCAATCTCCAGTACTGCTTTGCTTTCAGTGGCGGGAGGAGGCGTGCGGTGGTAGAAATTGGTGCCTACTCCCAGATGTCCTGATGGATACCACATGAGGGGCACCACTAGCAGATGCCCGGACAGATTACTAGGCACAAAATTAGGTACTGCATCCAGCAGGCCAATGAGTGGAAGGCCATAGAGGCAGAAATGAGAGGTGCGTGTATAGGAACCACCTAAGGGATACG
This sequence comes from Triturus cristatus, assembly GCF_964204655.1. Lineage (NCBI taxonomy): Eukaryota > Metazoa > Chordata > Amphibia > Caudata > Salamandridae > Triturus > Triturus cristatus. The sequence continues at coordinate 397,421,037 of NC_140583.1, read as the reverse complement.
AAAGCAACTAGAGTCTGATATAGCCATGCTGTAGAAGCAGGTGATGGAGCACTAGAGGGAGGAGGCAGAGTCCGTCCGTGGAGGCAAGGCAACTGAAGTTGCATGACCTGTGGCATACATTGGATAAGTTTGTATTTACACAGTACAGACAATACCTTGTAATAATTGTTACTGGACGACAAGACCTATTGATGACCTTTCGGAATCATCTTCAGGTGTTTTCAGGACTAGGGAGGCAGATGAAGGTGTGGCCGGGAATGTTTCTTGAGAGGGTGGTGCTTCCCAGACACTCCATGGCATGCAAATTTGGATGTGGACATAACATTAGAGTAACTGAGAGGGGTCCTACTGGACCTTAAGCCCAGGCCGCTGGGTTGATTTGGATTCCCAGTGAAGTTCTACCAGACTTACTACGCACTTCTGTTGGAACAGTTATTGGAGGTGTTCCAGGAGACGCAGGCGAAAGAGATTCTCCCCTCACAATGCATTGAGGTATTTATCTGCCCACTGCTCAAACCTCTTAACATATGCAGACTGCCTTAACATATGCAGACTGCCGTGTGTACTACATGAGAACATTGATGAGGAGCAAGACATGGCACTGGTGGCTATTGACTTGGAAAAAGCCTTCGACACTGTGGACTGGTCTTACTTAATGGAGGTGTTGAATGTAATGGAATATTTAAATTGCTTTAGAGACTCGGTGAGGTCGCTGTACAAGGAACCTAAAGTCCGGGTGAGGGGGGGGGGGGGGGGGTGGAGTAGTCTTGACGGTTGGACGGTTGGGAGGAGCACCAGTCAAGGTTGTCCCCTCACGCAGTTGCTTTTTGCCTTGGTGCTGGAGCCCCTGTTAATTTTATTGCATCAGATGAGGGACTGGGGGATTCGGGGATTCAGTTGGGAGACACTACACACATTATCTCACTGTACACGGATGGCACGCTCATTCATGTCTGCTCCAATGGCAACTTTTGGAGAGGTGTCTGTTCTCCATGTTAATAAGCGCAAGACACTCCTGTGTCCACTGGGGGAGAGGGGTGGAGCGGGGAGGGGGTAGGTTGGTGGATGCCCCACGAGAGCACTTCCTGGAGCTTGGCTTTTGGTGGGAAATGGAAAGCTTTCGGTACCTGGGAGTCATGGTGGCACATACAGCGACATGACATAATCACTATAACATAGAAAGGGTTCTGAGGGCCTCCATAAGTTGGTGCAGTTCTGAATCCCCCCTCCCCCCCCCCCTCTGTTATGGGCAGGGTGGCAATAGCTAAAATGGTATTTTTCCCTGATGTCTATATGTTGTGCATAACTCTTTGTGTCCCATTGATCAGGGGGTGTTCAGGCGATTAGCAGCCTACTTATATCCTTAGTATAGGTGGTACGCCACAGCAGAGTAGCTTTATCTGTGTTAAAGAGAGACCTGGAGAACGGATGTGGCTCTACCAGATCTGCATCACTATTAAGCCGGGTCTGGTGGCTTAGTGGACTAATGTGCCCACTGTAGGGGCCTGTGTTTGACCTCATGGTCACAGGTTCAAATCCCGGTGGGTCCATTCAGCCTTTCATCCTTCTGAGGTTGATAAAATGAGTACCATTGAGTTGGGTAACAATAAACATCTGTTCAGCTCCAAGTTACCCTCCAGGGTGAACATGCACTTTACAAATACACATGTTGTGTTATTATTAAGTAGCCCATCTGCAATATGCAGCCAAGTGGCTAGTGGACTAAGATAATTCAGAGGAGCGCCTGCTGAGGGGCACGACAGGTGATGAGATGTTGATGCAACTCTTCATGAGAAGTGAATGGGCGGACTTTCCAGTTCCCTACTTGTTGAGCCATACGGCTGCAATCTGAGAGAGTGGTCACTCTCCCACGACCATTTGATCAGGAGCTACATTTGTGGGACGTTGCCCTGTTTTGTCCTATGACATGGATATGTTCATGGGAACAGTAGAGGGGATGGAGTTTGTTTGCTGGCCAGGCACCTTTACCCCGGTGAGATTTGTTCGAGGCATATGAGCTGCGGATCATATGCTTTAGCATAGATCGCCATCTAATGTTGGGTCCGGATGTTTGCACTTTGTTTTTCTTGAAGTCTTTGTAGTTACGAGGTAGGTGACTCCTCCCTTCGGTGATAGTGCGCATGGGCATTGGTGCCATTCTTAGATTGTTTTTTTCCACCATCTGGTTCGGATGTGTATTGCGACGCTCTGGTATCGTTTTCGAACTTCTTCTACGCGTAATCCTATACCCTCTACGGTATTGTCTTCGATCGCGTTTCTCCATCCGACGCGCATCATTCCAACTGAGAAAACCTTTGATCGGGAAACTCAAGGCGGGCCATTGGGCCTACCCATGCCGACTGCGCTAGCAGCCGATGGAACGGACTCCATTTAAACTATTTCCCGGGTGTCGTGCTAAGTTTCCATGTACTGATTTGCACGAGGTCTGCAACCTCTGTTTATCCCCGGAGCACAACGAGAAGGACTGTGAAGTGTCGATCGTTCCGATCAAAAAAACCAATTTGTGATTGTCTGGCTCAACGCCACGAGATACAACACCACCGCGGCTCCATACCTGAGAGCCACCATCCAGTCAAAGGAGCCGAGGAAGAACAGATCTCCGTGTCCGAAGCAGACTCCGACATGGAGGAAGAAGGGCACATCACTCCGGGTCAGCGTACCGTGAGTACTGATTCCCGTGTGCCTGGTCAACATAAAACAAAGGCTCCGGTACCACCTTCGCCTCCGGGCTCAGGTCAGCACCGACAGAAAGTTTCCGATGCCCCGCCCTCCAGCCCGGCTAAGATACATAAAGAAAAGCCTTCCGGCTCGGTCTCAAGCCGCCCCCATTTCGGTGCCGAACCAACACCCTCGGCACCGAAACATAAGTCCAAGTCTCTACCGGTCACCACCCCACCGGGACCGAAGACTACACCTTCGACACCGAAGACTTTGGAACATAAAGTCTTCTAACCTAAAAGTCTGGATCCAAAATCCCCAACACCTACAGGTTCGGAGCCAAAATCCTCTGTACCGAAAGGCTCGGAGTCGAAATCCTCCGCACCAAAAGAATCGGAGCCGAAATCCTCCGCACCAATAGAATCGGAGCCGAAATCCTCCGCACCAAGAGACTCTGAGCCGAAACCCTCCGCACCGAAAGGATCAGAGCCCAAACCCACCAAACACAAAGACTCGCAGCCTAAAACTCTTACACCAAAGGCTCTGGAGACGAAACTCTTGATGCCGAAAACGGCAAACAAAGAATAGGACACTCCACTCAAAGAACCTCGTCTGATGAGCCATCTTTGGACTCAAAACAAAAAAGACTTAACCCTAAAACAGGGCATATTCAAGCCACTCTTCCTAAAAAACTAAAGTTTGACCTCACAGAGGACCCTTCTGTACCTCCTAAGAAAAAGGACTCTGGTACTAACCCTTCTCCACCTTACATTCCACCTCCCTCTTCTATTAATCCGAATGTGATTATTTCACCATCAAATTCACCACCACCTCCACTGTCAACTAACATTCAGGATGAGGATTATGGGAGTGGGGATGGTGATACTGATGACGACCAGGACATACCACCAGATCAGGACAGACCTCAAGATACTGATCCTTAGGAAAATTACGATAAAGAGCCAGATACAGATAATGACCCTGACCTGTATCCTTCAGACCCTCCCCACCAGATGATAACATTGGTTACGCTCAACTCATTAACAGAGCTGCACAATATCACATAAAGAGCCTTTGGAAGAGGATTTTCTCTTTGAGACACTTGCGTATTCTCAAAGATCTGCTCACACTTTACCTATGCTAAAGGGCATGTTAAAGCACACTGATGAGGTCTTTAAAGACCCAGTTAGAGCTAGAATACTCACACACAGAGTAGACAAAAAATACAAACCCGCTCCTACAGACCCTGCTTATATTAAAGGTCAGTTGCCGTTGGACTCACTTGTAGTCTCTAACGCTCGCAAAAGAGCTAACTCTCAAACCACAGGTGAGGCTCCCCCTCCTGACAAGGAATCAAAACTCATTGATGCCTCAGGTAAGAGAGTGGCTACACAGGCTGCAAATTATTGGCTCATTGCAAACGCCCAGGCTCTGCTAGCACGCTATGATAGGGTTCATTATGATGAGTTGGAACAACTCATGCAATACTTACCCGATCAGTACAAAGCAAAAGCTAATGACCTTATCCAGGAAGGCAAACTTATCACTAACACTTCCATTAAATGTGCACCGATGCAGCAGACACAGCAGCTCATGCAGCTCATGTTACTGCGCAGACACGCATGGCCTAGGATTTCCGGTTTTAAGCAGGAGGTACAATCCTCCATACTAAACCAGCCTTTTGATAAGGAACATCTTTTCAGGCCAGCTGTAGATACCTCCCTTGAAAAAATTAAAAAGGACACCGAGGTGGCAAATTCTATGGGGGCTTTACAATTACCAACTAATAGAGGGTCCTTTCCCCGCTCCTTTTACAGGGGTGGCTCAAAAACAGTATCCACAGAAAATACCTCCTCCTCTTACAAGGGGAATGATCAATCCACCTCTTACAGAGCTTATTTTCGAGGAGGTTATAGAGGAAACACTAAAAGGGGAAGAGGCAAAGGCAACTCCTCACGCACTTCCCCCGCAAACAAACAGTGACTTCCCTCCGCTACCCCCGATCATTCCACACCTGTCGGGGGACGTCTCTCACAATTTCTACCTGTCTGGAATGCAATCATCTCAGACAAGTGAGTACAACAGATTATCCAGTATGGTTACTGCCTGGAGCTTACACGCACTCCCCTAACCATTCTTCTAAAACCACATATAATGTCAGCGGAGGTTCTCTATTGGAAAAACATGCAATAGAACCAATTCCATTTCATCACCAAGGGACAGGATTATACTCTGTACTTCCTAATCCTCAAAAAGGACGGCTCTCTCAGGGCTATGTTAGACCTCAGACCGCTAAATCTCTACATCCAATCAGACGACTTCCACATGGTCACACTCCCAACAGGTGCTTCCACTACTTTAGCAAGGCAACTTTCTATCCACTCTGGACTTAAAGGACGCCTACTTTCATATTCTCATTCATTCCAGCTCACAGAAAATATCTCGGGTTCATGGTGGACGGAACATACTATCAATTCAAAGTTCTTCCGTTCGGGGTAGCAACAGCACCCAGAGTGTTTACCAAGTGTCTGGCAGTAGTCGCAGCTCACTTAAGAAGACAACACATTCACGTCTTCCCTTATTTGAACGATTGGCTAATAAAAGCCAAATCACAACACAGCTGCCTACGCCACACTCAAAGGACTTTTCAACTACTTCACAGCTTGGGGTTCACTGTCAACCTCGCCAAGTCTCATCTCCAGCTATTCAACACACAAATGTATCTAGGAGCCACAATAGATACTTGCAAAGCTCTAGCATACCCCAACCCAGTCAGGATACACAACACGCAAACTCTAATATCACAATTTCAACCTCAACACTCTCTGCCTAGCAGAGTGTTCATGCAATTGATCGGAATTATGAACTTCTGCATCCTAATCGTTCCTTATGCAAGACTCCAAATGCGCCCACTATAGGAATGCTTAGCACGTCAGCGGAACCAGACTCAAGGACAGTTAACAGATCTAGTGTTGGTAGACGGCTGCATCTATCACGCTCTGCAGTGGTGGAATATACAAAACCTTTCCAAAGGACGGCCGTTCCTCGACCAGGTTCCACAGATAGTACTAACAGCAGACGCATCTATCACTGGTTGGGGAGCGCATCTTCAAAAATACACCATTTAGGGCATGTGGACTGTACAACAAAAACAACTCCACATAAACCATCTAGAGCTACTAGCAATTTTTCTTGCTCTGAAAGCTTTTCCACTGCATCTAGTATGCAAAGCTATCTTAGTTTGTACAAACAACATGACAGCAATGTACTACATACAAAAACAGCGGGGGACACACTCCTTACAGATTTCGAAACTAGCTCAAAGCATCTGGAGATGAGCCAAACCTCAAAAATATATCTCCTTGCAGAACACCTCCCAGGAGTAAACAACCAGATTGCAGATCTGCTCAGTCGCCAACGACAGCAGATCCACGAATGAGAACTACATCCTCAAGTCCTTCCATTCTTCCAAATGTGGGGCTACACAGAAATAGATCTGTTTGCCACACACCTCAACGTAAAATGCACAAGCTTCGCATCCAGGTACCCACACCCATTGTCCAAAGGCAATGCACTATGGATCAATTAATCAGGAAAATTTGCTTACGCTTTTCTACCTCTCCCACTAATTCTGTTAGTGGTTCGGAAACTCAAAGCACTCCCGGACACTGATCCTAGTTGCTCCAACATGAGTTATCAGTAGTTTCTCACCAAAAGCTATACCTCTCACCCAAGCTTCTCACTAAGAGCCATGGAGAGATAAGATACCCAGATCGCCAGTCATCTCAACCTTGCGATCTGGCACCTGAAATCCTAGAGTTTGGCTACCTTAACCTGCCACCAGACTGCATGAATATCATTAAAGAGGCTAGGCGCCTTACCACAAGAGCATGCTATGCAGCAAAATGGAAGCGATTTGTAGTCTACTGTTCCAACAATCAAATCAATCCACTAGCTGCTTTAATACACAACATCATTTGTTACCTATTATACCTACAGCGTTCTAATTTGGCGTATATATCCATACGCTTACATTTTGATGCAATAGTTGCTTACTTACAAAACAGACGGCATTTGTCTCTGTTTCGAGTACCTGCTATCAAAGCTTTTATGGATGGACTCAAAAGAATCATCCCTCCTAGACTTCCACCCTCTCCAGTGTGGCATCTCAATATAGTTCTCACTAGACTCGTGGGTCCGCCATTTGAACCTTTACACAAATGTGAACTACAGGTTCGAGGCATATGAGCTGCAGATTGTACACTTTTGCATAGATCGCCATCTGGTGTTGGGCCCGGATGTTTGCAGTTTGTTTTTCTTCTTGGACAGTCTTTGGAAGTCACGAGTTCGGTGACTCCTCCTTCGGTCCGTACTGCGCATGGGCTTCGGCTCCATCCTCAGATTGTTTTTTTCCGCCATCGGGCTCGGATGTGATACTTCGTGCTCCGGCTTCGAACCTTTCCAGTTCGACCTTCGACGGAAAATCCTCGTCCATCGAGATTCTTCAAATAAAAATCATCTTCTTCATCTCTCTCGGCGGCACTTTTCGATTCCAGACATCGGCACCGGCCTACGGGCCTCCCTCGACTCCGGTCTCGGCCGATGGAAAGGACTCCCTTCAAAAAGTGCCCAAAATGTGGGTCTAAATTTCCCCACACCGACCTCCATCAGGTGTGTAACCTCTGCCTCTCTCCCGAACACGAGGCTCGAGACTGCCCCGCCTGCAAGTCTTTTCGATCGAAAAAGGCCATCCGGGATCGAAGAGCTCGACGCACCATGGCGCACTCGTCGACTTCAGCTCCACCCGACATCTTCAGAGACGACACCGGAGCTTCGGGGCAGCAGCACGCCGAGCAGGAGGAAGAACTAGTCAGCGCTTCCGAGTCCGACGACTCTGACCTGGAGGAGATAACACCGGCGCAGAGGGTCGTGAGTACTTTACCCCCTCCCACTCCCATACCCACATCGAAAGAGACTCCGGTTACACCTTCACCTTCGGGCCTAGAGAAAACCAAACATGCAGCTTCTATCACCCCACCTTCGGGCCCGGTGTCGAAGCAGCAGAAGTCTCCCGGCGGCTTGGGCTCGAGCCAGCCTACTCCTGGTGCCGAAAAACACCGTTCGGCACCGAAGAAAACCACACCCAGTTCGGCTCCGAAGTCATCGGGCTCGAAACCTGCACTCTCGGTGCCGATAAAGCATAGGCATAAGCCCCTCGGCACCGACGCTCCGGCGCCGAAGCCCGCCTCGGCACCGAAGAAATCGGAGACCCCGAAAAAGCATGGCATGGAGAAACCATCGAAGCCCTCGGCTCCGAAAACATCGGCATCGACAGACGATTCGGTGCCACAAGAACTATTTACGCCTGATCCTTATCAAAAAACTTTAACAAAGGATCCAAAGACTGGTCATTTAACTTAGTCTTCCAAAAAAAGACATTTACACAAGCCAGATCCTCCTCCACCGCCAAAACGGAAGGACTCTGCCACATCCCCCTTCAGAGTACCCTCCCCACTACCTCCTCCACCACCTTCTCCACCTCCTCCACCTCCCATATCTCCACCACCTTTGCCTCACCGCTCTCCAACCCCATCTCCAGACCCTGACTATGGAGATCCAGATTATGATCCGGCAGACGCCCCAATAGACCCCACACCTCCAGGGACACCAGACCCATGGGAGGATTACCACAACCCCGATGTACCGGATGTGCCTCAGGATGACATTTATCCATCCAGGCCATCTCCTCCAGAGGACTCCCTGGGGTTCCACCACTTAATACAGCAGGGGGCACACTACCATGGGGTGGAATTACATAGTGAGCCAGTTGACGACTATTTCCTGCTGGACACTTTTGACATACAAGATAAGGCCACAGCAATATTGCCCATGCTAAAAGGGGTAACCAAACATGCTGCAGAGGTATTCAAGGACCCAGTCAGAGCTAGGGTACTAAACCCCAGGATAGAGAAAAAATATAAAGCAGCCCCCACAGATCCTGCATATATTAAAGGACCTGCTCCCTTGGACTCATTGGTGGTATCCACAGCTAGGAAGCGGTCTAACTCTCAATCCTCAGGGGAGGCTCCGCCACCAGATAAGGAGTCAAAGCTCTTTGATACGTCTGGTAAACGCACTGCCTCGCAAGCCGCAAATATGTGGCGCATTGCCAACACACAAGCTCTGCTTGCACGTTATGATAGAGCACATTACGATGAACTGGAGGCTATCATGCAACACCTCCCAGAAAAACATAAACACAGGGCTCATGAGCTAATACAGGAGGGAAAGCTCATCACTAACACCTCAATTAAATGTGCCCTCGATGCAGCAGACACAGCTTCTAGAGCTATAAACACCAGTGTTTTGCTTTGTCGTCATGCCTGGCTCAGAATCTCAGGGTTTAAGCCAGAAGTCCAGGCATCTATATTAAATCACCCCTTTGACCAACAACACCTATTTGGTCCAAAGGTGGACGAAGCATTGGAGAAAATGAAGAAGGACACGGATACAGCAAAGTCTATGGGGGCATTACAATCCCAGACCCCTAGACGTTCTTTTTGTCGTTCCTCCTTTCGGGGCACAGGCAGAGCTTACTCTGCCGATAGCGCCTCTACTTCCTACAACTCCCCTCCTCACAATACCTTCTCAAAGGGCTATCAGAGGGGTGGATATAGGGGAAACAATAATGAAGGCAGGGGCAAAACCAACAACACCCGTTCTGCCACACCACCCGCCCAATGACTTTCCCCCGCTTCCCCCAGACCATTCCACTCCAGTCGGGGGCAGACTACGGCATTTTCTTCACACCTGGGAGACCATAACATCAGACAAATGGGTGACACAAATTGTTCAGTCAGGCTACTGTCTCGAACTAACATCTACCCCACCCAATATTCCACCCAGGCACCGTACAATGTCACAAGAACACACCACACTGCTCAAACAGGAGGTAATCTCCCTCCTGCAAAAACAAGCTATAGAGCAGGTCCCCGTCAATCAGCAAAATCTAGGGGTCTACTCTCTGTATTTTCTAATACCAAAGAGAGACGAGACCCTATGGCCCATTCTAGACCTCCGGCCTCTAAATGCATACATACATTCGGACCATTTCCATATGGTCACCCTCCAACAAGTTCTTCCACTCCTCTGTCAGGGAGACTTTCTCACTACACTGGACTTGAAAGACGCATACTTTCATATTCCAATACACCCTTCTCACAGGAAGTACCTCAGGTTTGTGGTGGACGGTCAACATGACCAATTCAGGGTTCTCCCCTTCGGGGTCACGACCGCACCACGGGTGTTTACCAAATGCCTAGCGGTAGTAGCAGCTCACCTCAGAAGACAACACATTCACGTCTTCCCTTACTTGGACGACTGGCTAATAAAAGCCGTGTCCTACGACCAGTGTGTGCAACATACAAACAGCACCATCCAACTGCTCCACCAGCTAGGCTTCACGGTGAACCATCAAAAGTCCCACCTCATACCGTCTCACACAAAGCAATATCTCGGGGCCACTATAGACACCTCCAAAGCTATAGCCTATCCCAATTCAGCCAGAATCGCAAGTATACAAGCCTTGCGCCAAACATTCCTTCTTCAGCACTCTCTCCCAGCAAGAGTGTTTATGAAGCTAATAGGGATGATGGCATCTTGCATCATCATAGTGCCCATGCAAGACTCCACATGCGTCCACTCCAAGAGTGCCTAGCACGGCAGTGGAACCAGGCCCAGGGACAGCTGACGGATCTGGTGTTGGTGGACGGCCGCACCCATCACTCTCTGCAGTGGTGGAACACCACAAACATTTCCAAAGGGCGGCCGTTCCTGGACCCGGTTCCCCAGGTGATCCTAACAACGGACGCATCACTCTCCGGCTGGGGAGCGCACCTTCTACACCTCACGGTGCAAGGTCTATGGACGCCACAGCAAAAATTACTCCACATCAACCATCTGGAGCTCTTGGCGATCTTTCTAGCCCTGAAATCCTTTCAGAGACAAATTTCAGCCAAAGCAGTCCTCATTCGCACAGACAATATGACTGCAATGTATTATATTCAAAAACAGGGGGGGACACACTCTCCCCAGCTCTCCCGCTTAGCACAGAGCATATGGAGATGGGCAATTCCACAAAAAATCTTTCTCCTGGCACAACACGTCCCAGGCATACAAAACACCATGGCAGATCTGCTCAGCAGACAAACGCAGCAAATGCACGAATGGGAACTGCACCCACAAGTTCTTCGCCCATTCTTCCACAGGTGGGGGCATCCTCAAATAGACCTCTTCACCACCCACGAAAACAAAAAATGCCCAAGCTTCGCCGCCAGATACCCACACCCATTGTCCAAAGGCAATGCGATATGGATGAACTGGTCAGGCAAATTTGCATACGCCTTTACACCTCTCCCGCTAATTCCATTAGTGGTAAGGAAGCTATAACAGCACTCCCTCACACTCATTCTGGTAGCCCCAACATGGGCCAGGCAGCCGTGGTACACCACACTACTACAGCTATCGGTGGTACCACATCAAAAACTGCACCTGTCCCCATGCCTCCTAACCCAGAACCATGGAGAAATCAGGCACCCGGACCCAGCTCAGCTCAACCTTGCGATCTGGCTCCTGAAATCTTAGAATTTGGATACCTTAACCTTCCCCCTGATTGCATGAACATTATCAAGGAAGCCAGACGTCCTACCACTCGAGCATGCTATGCCGCAAAGTGGAAGAGATTCGTTGTTTACTGCCGTAACAATACAATCAACCCTTTAGATGCATCCATACAACACATCATATGCTATCTGCTCCATCTTCAAAGGTGTAACCTGGCATATTCATCCATACGTCTACACCTAGCAGCAATTGCTGCTTACCTGCAAAACAGACAGCATTTATTACTGTTCAGAGTGCCTGCTATTAAAGCCTTTATGGAAGGCCTTAAACGAGTAATTCCACCCAGGGCACCACCTTCCCCTGTATGGAATCTAAACGTAGTTCTTACAAGGCTAATGGGTCCGCCTTTCGAACCAATGCATAAATGTGAGCTACAGTTCCTCACTTGGAAAACAGCTTTCCTTGTAGCTATCACTTCCCTTAGAAGGGTTAGTGAAATACAAGCGTTCACTATACAAGAACCCTTTTTACAGATACATCACAGCAAGGTGATACTTCGCACAAATCCAAAATTTCTGCCCAAGGTCATTTCCCCCTTCCATCTTAATCAATCGGTGGAATTACCTGTCTTTTTTTCGCAACCTCAGTCTGTTGCGGAAAGGGCTCTACATACACTTGATGTTAAAAGGGCTTTACTGTACTACATACAACGAACGCAACCTTTCAGGAAGACTAAACAATTGTTTGTCTCCTTCTCTCCACCGCATTAAGGCAACCCCATCTCTAAATCAGGGATAGCTAGGTGGATTGTAAAGTGCATACAAATTTGCTATCACAAAGCAAAAAGAGCATTATCTGTTCCACCTAAAGCTCACTCTACAAGAAAGTTAGGGGCTTCTATGGCTTTTCTAGGGAACATACCCTTAGATGACATCTGCAAAGCAGCCACATGGTCAACACCGCACACCTTCACAAAACATTACTGTGTAGACGTGCATTCCAAGCAACAAGCTAGTGTGGGCCAGGCTGTACTAAAGACACTATTTCAAACCACTGCAACGGATACCGGTGGTCGCCGCTAGGGCTGGGTACTGCTATATAATCTATGCAAAAGTGTACAATCTGCAGCTCATATGCCTCGAACGGAATATGCTACTTACCAGTATGCATCTGTTCTTGGCATGTAGAGCTGCAGATCTGTACACGCCCACCCGCCTCCCCGGCTACCTGTATCCGTTCCAGCCTATCTTATTTAGATACAACACACATGGGTTTCTTACTATTATCAATACGCTCCATCTTTTCCCTGCTGGCGAAAAACAATCTGAGGATGGAGCCGAAGCCCATGCGCAGTACGGACCGAAGGAGGAGTCACCGAACTCGTGACTTCCAAAGACTGTCCAAGAAGAAAAACAAACTGCAAACATCCGGGCCCAACGCCAGATGGCGATCTATGCAAAAGTGTACAGATCTGCAGCTCTACATGCCAACAACAGATGCATACTGGTAAGTAGCATATTCCTTTCTCACGTGGAAGGTAGCTTTCCTTATAGCCATCACATCTCTTAGGAGGGTGAGTGAGCTTCATGCACTAACTATACAAGAACCATTTTTACAAATACACCAAAATAAAGTGGTTCTTAGGACTAATCCCACATTTTTACCCAAAGTCGTCTCTGCCTTTCATATCAATCAATCTGTTGAGTTGCCTGTATTCTTCCCTCACCCAGATTCAGTGGCAGAACATGCTCTTCACCAATTAGATGTCAGGGCATACTGTATTACATAGAAAGAACAAAACCTTTTAGCAAAACAAAACAACTTTTTGTTGCTTTTTCGCCACTTCATAAACGCAATCCCATATCAAAAGCAGGTATTGCACGGTTGATAGTTAAGTGCATTCCCATTAACAATTCCCCCTAGAGCACATTCCACACGCAAACTAGAGGCCTCTATGGAATTCTTAGGGAATATACCCTTAGATGACATCTGCAGAGCTGCAACATGGTCTACACCACACACATTCACAAAACACTATTGTGTAGATGTGTTAGCAAGACAGCAAGCTAGTATGGGCCAAGCAGTTTTACAAACACTATTTCATACCTCTGCAACAACTACGGTTTAGCCACCGCTTGGGAGATAACTGCTGTATAGTCTATGTTAAAGCAGATGATCTACAGCTCATATGCCTCGAACTGAAAATTCTACTTACCCAGTATGCATCTGTTCTTGGCATATAGAGCTGTAGAATCGTATGCGCCCACCCGCCTCCCCGGTTACCTCTAACTGTTGCAGTATTATCTTACTTAGATACATTACACATGGACATCTATCTTTACTACTATACTAACTCCATCATCACCCTTTATGGCAAAACAATCTAAGGATGAAGCTGATACCCATGGGCACTATCACCGAAGGGAGGAGTCACCTACCTCGGGACCACAAAGACTTCTTCGAGGAAAACAAAGTGCTAACATCCGGACCCAACACTAGATGGCGATCTATGCTAAAGTATATGATTCTACAGCTCTATATGCCAAGAACAGATGCATACTGGGTAAGTAGCATTGTCCTTATTACCTTTCAGGACGCTCAAGATATATTTCAGGTACGGGCCAAACAGTTCTTACAATATGCGAAGTTGGAGAATATGTCGAGAGAGGTTTGGTGCACTTCCCAGCTGCGCCATCAGGTGCCGGGGAAGGGAGAACACACTTTATAACAATCCTGTACAGGGCCATTAAAGGTGATCTGTTCAAGCCATGGCTACAAGCTCTGCGGGCATGGGAAATGGAGCTGGCTGTTGCGTTCCATGATGCGGACTGGAGAAAGGCTTGTGGGTTGGCCCGTAGGGTTTCATGTAACAGTAGGTTCAAGCTTATTCATTTTAACTACCTTCATCTGACCTATTTTACTCCCTATGCCCTTAGTAAAATCTATCAAACAAAGGTGCCAGTGTCCCAGATATGGAGCGGAAAGGGACCCATTTTTAAATTTGGCATGGGTGTGTAGGGAGATGTTGTCATACTGGGGAGAAGTGGTACTAAGGATTGAGAGGGCTACAGGTCTCACAATTGCGATCACACCAAGGGCATGCTTGCAGGGTAAGGTGGCAAAGCCTAAGGGCAGGAAAATGCAGTATAAATGTATACACCTTGCTCTCCTCATGCAAAATAAAAACAGGTGGCTATTAGCTGGATGGGAACACGGGTAATCCAAGTAGACTTATGGGTCAGGGATGTCCTGAAATAAACGGCGGCTGAAGAACAACATATTAAACTGACTAGAGTTGATGAGAAAGTCCAGGGTGATATTGCAACACAAGTGAAAATGGTTCAGACTCATACAATGATGAGGAAAAATTGAAGGAGGTAGGACTGGTACTACTGTAGGGTGATTTGGATTCCAGGAGTTGATGGGCATGGTTTGGAACCTATAGGACTACAGACCTGGTTCATGCTAACGTAGTTGTCGTATGTACTGACTTCATTTTATATGAACACGTAGCAGGTGGCATGTTATTTTTGGTTTTATTTTCCTTATTTATTTATTATTCTTTTTTATCTTGGTTTTGTAAAACTGCAAAATGTAGAAATACAGATGTTTAAAAGAAAAAGAAGAGGGTTGAAGAATGATTTTTTTTTCTTCAAGCTTGATATGATGCGGACTGTCGATAGATCTGCATAACTGCATTAGCCGAAATCCCACCTACCGATGTGTGGAATACATGCTTGAAGTGTCTTAGCCTTTTGTACATTTTTCAAGGGTCATTGTCTTTCTGTTCTTCGGGGGTTATAAACAATTTGATCTTTCGCTCCTGCTGAAATTTTCTAGGTATTGTCCTTCATTTTTATTTAAGAGTTTGCAGCCATTAGATTTACATTATTTTCCTTGTTTGTTATTCCAGTGTCCTCAAGAACTCTTTTTCTTTCATACTCGTGTGATACTGGATCAGATTAGGTTAACCACCTGTGACAATTTGGCAAGCAGAGAATGTTGTCTTGTAACCTACTTTGATTGCTCTAATATCGCCATGTGTGCATGCATTCCCATCTTTGATCTGGTTTGGAACATGTGCCCCACTCTCCGTTTGCAGCATTAGACCAATGTGTTGTCTTCAAGTTGGACATTAGGTTTTTAATATATTTAATTTCTGTCTTGTCATGAAGCCTGTAGAAGAAGATGGCTTGTTGAAAGTTCATTCTGTTGGCGACTCTCCAGGAAAATGGTCAATAGCAGTGCTTCAAATTGTCATGGGTTACTCTTCTACCTATACAAAGTCTGGGGTCTTGCATTGAAAAACCTTAACTGCCCAGAGGATCAGAGGAGGTCCGTCTTCAGATCCATCCGCCTTGGATGAACCAGGAGAAGCAAATAATCTGTGTGCCAAAAGTGAAATCAGTCCATACCTTTTTCAGGTTGTCCAGTTTGTACACAGACTTCACACTTCTATAAAGCACCTACCTAGAGGCCCAATAGTTGGTATGGCAGACACTTTCTAATATACTGTTTGTGTTCCTAAAAACACCAAATACCCCACAAATTATTAGGAAATGGTGTGTAGGAAAAATAGTACATTGTATGGGGCTTACATACATATGTCTGTTGTTTTTCCAGGTTGAAAACACAATCAGATGGAGAACACGGCGAGATGAAGAAGGAAATGAAATTAAGGATAGCAATGCCCGAATAGTTAAATGGTCAGATGGCAGGTTAGTTTGGAGCACCCTCATGTCAAAAAAGATTTCACCATTCTTAGAAAAACAAAATAACCTGGTTTTTCCACCTATGATTAACAAAAGAAATTGTCACAGAAATGTTATTGTATGTTGTACTTTGAAGTAAGAACTATCAGGAGCTCTTTAATTATCTGCCTTTTCTCCATGCCTCTTCCTACATGGCTGACAGATTCAGGACCACACACATGAACCTGTCTGACCCACGCTCATTGACCTCAGCACAGTGGGCAATAACCTTGCTCAGCTCAGCTTCATTCAAAGATGCATTCAAGAGTTTCTTCATTTTTCTCACAATCAACGACCGAGTAACTCGCTTCAGATAACTCTTGATTTATACTAATGAGGAACCCTGCTGAGATGCATATAGTATACATTGCAAATATCTGTACCACACCTATAGAATCAAACTGCAATCTTATGATTTATCAGTTATTGCTGTACATAGCTGAGTCAACTCCTTAGTTCTCTTAAGCCATGCTAGTATTTTGAAGCTGCTTCATTTGAGTGTTCTGGGATCCCTTTGCATCCTGACTTCCAAACTAATATGTCTGTTTACCTGGTCTACTACAAGAGGCATATTGTGATCAATTATTTCTTTGGCATCCGCTGTGGCACTGTACCAATGCATTTTTTCCAAAAGCTCAATGCATAGCTAGACTGAGAACAACCTGATGTATTTTACACAGTGGTGGTTCTGCAGGGTTTTATTGATGTCAACACTGTGTCTCTTTCACTGTAGGTGCAATATAATGGGGCATAGCTGGCCTTCCAGGTGTGGTCAAGCTGACAGGGCTGCGTGCATTTTTCCAATGCAAGGTGACCTGAAAATGCACTGTTTCCAAAGAGATTCACTAGTGATTTTCCACTGTGCCCAGTATATGCATATTGTTGCCCTTAGAGCACCACTTCAGCTCCTCTACTTTGGCCAGCACACTGATCATCAGCTGCTGAAGCATTCAAATACAATAGGTGTATTCATTGTCTCAGGCTTTTTTTGCTCAGCCTGGTCTATCCGTGCTTGTCAAGCCGCAGTATAATGCATCAGTTTGGTTCCAAACTCTACCATACTTTCATTCAGCTCCAGGAAAATCATCTCAAAATCTTGCTGAATGTCTGTAGTAGTGACCTCAGCCTTTTCCTCCATCATGCCCCCAGTATTTTCATCGGCCTTGCTGTTATCCTTGCAACCACTGAACTCCAGCTTCATTTGTTTCTTATCTGTTTGCTCCAAGGTGTCATAAAAACGGCTGCGAACAGTAAGCAACTAGAAGATTTCAAGTGTCAGCATGCTGTCCAGGTCTCCAGTGCCAGATCTCTTTCCCTAAAACTGTAGAATTCTTCCCCCAATTGACAGTACTGTTAGCACCCTTTATAATTCTCTTGTAAATGGTACCCCTGGTAAATAGGACAAAGAGGCTAAAGAAGGTCCCCGAGGGCTGCAGCATGTATTGTTCCTCCAGAAAGATTTCTTTTTATTGGATGTTACAGCATCACTATGATAATTCTCACATGTGAATGTACATCTTGTAAACTGCTTATTGGTATCACATATATTTTGCATCTCCTTTAAACCATCCCAATGCATTTCGGGTCGGAGACCCTTCATCAGGGGACTGTTTACCCTAGGTGATACCAAACCGGTACTTTGAAAATAACCACTGTTTCAAAATATCGGAGTCTATTTAGTTGAAGGTGCGACACTCGAAACTGTGAAGGTTATTTTCCGGCGTTAAATCGAAAAGTGTCGGTGCTCGAGATGCAAAACATATGTGATACCAATAAGTATTTTAGAAGATGTACCAATAGTAGTTTACAAGATGTACATTCACATGCGAGAATTATCATAGTGATGCTGTAACATCCAATAAAAATAAATCTTTCTGGATAAAGAAATAGTGAACAATTGTAGATCTTTTTTGAATTTGAGAAAGGTTACCTTAACCGAACCGGAGTGCAACAGGGGGACACTAAGGAAGACAAACTTAGTGCATTATTATTTTAAGTCGATTCTTGGACATTACAAATGAACAGGTAACCCATTTTGAGTACATGTGCTGGACACGGGTGTTTACGAGTTCCCCAGCTACATGATGGCTTCACTGAAACTAGAGATGTTTGGTATCAAACATCTCGTATTAATAAAACCCCGCTGATTCCAGTTATGGATTTATTAATACATGCAACCAGAGGTTTCCCAACTGAAAACCTACCGACTACTTGTGTGCTGAATGATTCATGTAGACCAGCCTGCCACCACAGCCAGGTTTCTGACCTCCTGCAGGTGAAAGCCTGCATTCTCTGAGGGAATAAACAGTGCCTGCTCCAGCCGCAGGTGTTGTCACCTCCTCCAAGCGGAGTGGCTAAGTGATCAGCATATCAAAGCAGGAGGCTTCAAAGGCCTCTGCTGCCTTTTATATGCGACCCAAGGCTTCCCAAGACAGGGGAAATACCGTCCCTTGCCCTGGGCCCATTTGGCATCAGGCCAGGCAGGAAAATGATCTAGGCAGGGGGCGTGTCCCCCTCTCAGGCTAGTTCCACCCCTAAGGTGGGCTACATTATGTGTGTGGCTGAAGCGCGGAAGATGGCGGGCGCGAGCAAGAGTAGCTCCATGTCTGAGACCCACAATCTGACACACATCACTGTAACCAGAGCCGAACCGCCCAGAAACGATATGTGTACCGGTCTTGGCGATGCATCAGAATCTGTGCCAGCTACATTAAGGCTGGGATGCCGGCAGGGTAGTCTCCTGTGTCCTACCTCGAGGGGGGACGAGCGGCAACTTGAAGGCTGCATGGATTAGGCCTGGAGGTGCATCAGGTCTTTACTGGTGGAGAGAGGCCGAATGTATGACGTTACAACGCATACATTTACATCGCGGTACATTACATCGCGGTTTTGACAACGCAAGTCGTTACAACGACTTGCGTTGGAGGGCGCTGGACTTAGGAGTAGTATAATTTACTATTCCAACTCCAGTCAACGTACAGTAGGGAAGGTGTTGGATAGTAAATTATACTATTCCTTGTCCTAGAGCGCCATCTAGCGCAAGTCGTTGTAACGACTTGCGTTGTAAAAACCGCGATGTAATGGCATTGCGATGTAATCCCCGCGTTGTAAACAATGTTTCCCAGAGAGGCCCAGACCCTGGGTGGCAGAGGTCCGGGGAGTTGAGAGCACCCGAGAGAAGACCTGGGTGGGGAGTGGTAGGTGAACCGCTGAAGGGTGCGTTGCCCAGCGTGCACCCCGGTGGGGACTGAGGCACGCAGGCCCATCCGAAGACATCACAGTGCCTGGGAGGAGGACTCGTGGGTGCTGAGGGGTTGCGAATGTGTCGTTGGCTAGGCTAAGCTGGGCTGCTTTGACGTGACTGGAAAAAGACAAATGCAAAAAGTACAATTGATGCATAGAATGTTGAACAATGTCAAACATTCACCCCACTACAGATATCTAGGCCTAAAACCATCAGGTTTGTTTTGCTCCACATGCCATTCCAGTTTAAACCCAGCCATATGCAAATTAGTCTTGACCCTGTTCCCCATGGGAAAAGTCCAGCCCGAATTGCCAGGTCAGGTCCTCTCTGGACCAGAAACAAGCATCCTAGGACCGGTTTCGGGGTTTCATCCCTCATCGGCCAGGCTAGCTTGATTCCAGTGGCATGAAGGGTATGGATATCACGCGCGGTCATACCCGTCCCACTCGGGGTGACAAATGCAAAAAGAACAATTGATTGATAGAATGTTAAACAATGTCAAACGTTCACCCCAGAACAGAGATCGGGCCTAAATCCATCATTTATTTTGCTCCCCATGCTGTTCCAGTTTAAACCCATCCATATGCAAATCAGTCTTGACCCTGTGCCTCATGGGTACAGTCAAGCCCGAAGAGCCTCCCATAACAAAGGGAGAGGAGGTTCAGTTGTTAAAGCGTTGGTGAGGGCAATGCTATACCACAACCTATTCAGGATTTGTCAGATTAGATTACATTTTCGGTCATCTCTCAGTTCAGGCGCAAGTAATGGATGCTGAGTAGGACATTCTCTGATCACAGGTCCACCTCAGATGGGGGGGGGGGGGGGCGTGGGAGTGACACTAGAAGATCAAGCCTTCCGAGAAGAGCCGTGCAAAACTGTTGCCCACTGCTTTGATGATAACTGGAACACAACCAACTCTAGACTAGTTGAGTGGGAGGCACTGAAAGTTGTGGTGAGGGGGCACGGTATCAGAGCAGTGGTAGGGCGCACAGGAGAGCTACATAATGACCTAATGCGGACTGAGTCATCACTTGGTACCGAGGAGTCTGCAGCTAGAGATGACCCCACAACGAATCCCACCCTGGCGTAGGCGCTGGAATGTCTTGCACGGCTAATAGAGCCGCTCTGTTAACATGACTTTCGTGCATATCAGACCGGCTTCTGGCCTGGCTCCTCTGTAGCACCACAATTATTAGAGAACCACCAGCGTGCATGCACACTATGTAATCTGACATTAATAGAGCCTTCTCACTACTATTGATACCCTGGGAAGAGAGGAACTAAACACCCCACTCGCAGTTCAGGAGATCTGTGGTGCCATCAGGGGCGCAGCAACACAAAAGATTCCGGGCCTGGACGAATTACCCAGAGTTTTATTAGGCCTATGAGTTGCTGCTGCGCCGTAAATTGTTAGAGGTATACCAGACGGCCCTGGATGAGAGTTGCCTCCCGCAGTCTATGAGAGAGTCCATGTTAGTGTCAATGGCAAAACCAGACAAAGACTCTATAGAACTTACCTCTTACCACCCGCTTTCAATGCTAGGAACGGATTATAAAATCCTGAGTGAAGTATTAGCAGTATGACTGATAGAACATATGCCCTGTCTGGTACATTCTGATCAGAACGGCTTTATCCCTGATAGGTCCACCACACTTAATGTCCGAAGACTATATCCAGTGATGGAGCAAGCCTCAACACCGTGGCCATTTGCTGCATGTCTGGTATTAAACTTAGAGAAGGCATTTGACACCATTGATTGGGGCTACCTTTTCTCCCCACTGACAAAGATGGGCATAACGGGGAGATTGCGAGCGCTGATCAGGCTTTTTTACACAGCACCTACAGTCAGAGTGAAAACGGGTCCGCTTATCTCGCCCCCTGATACCGGGAAGTAGAGGCACCTAACAGGGCTGTTCCCCCTCACCAACAATATTTGCTCTGGCAGTCGAGCCTTTGGCTCAACGGCTCTGCCAGAGGAGAGACATGTAGCATCCAATTAAATGATTAAATGCACATAGTCTCTATGTATGCGGACGATGTCCTCTTGTATATACGTGACATTTGCATGGGGATCCCTGATACTGCGGGCATAATTGAAGATTTTAGGAGGGCATCGTGACTTAGTGTTAACTGGGCAAAATCATGCGGTTTCCCACTCCGGGACAACAGTCCCTCACAGGAAATAAGTTGTAGAGCACGTATTAAGGTGGGAACCTCACATCTCTCTCCGTCCACAGATGACATTCTGGAGTACTCTGCCACTTACAGTAAAGGGACATATATCTCTCAAAGATGATGCTTCTCCCCCGGCTTCTATATTTCTTTCACAACTATCCACTTTTCATGCCTTACGTGCGATGTTGGGAGTGTTTATATGGAACAAGGAGAGGAGGCGTGTGGCATTGCGCAAGCTGCAACTGCCAATGGATAGAGGAGGCCTGGGAGTGCCAAAGTTTGAATATTCTTACCTAGCAGCACAACTTTAGCAGCCGGTGTGGTGGTTGGCTGGTATGAGAAAGTAGAGAGAGACCCCTTGTGAAGCTCAAGGGAATAGGATACTCTTTCAAGTGTCTACTAGCAGTCCCTTGAATGTATATACAATGATACAATCTTCAGTGACTTAATGTTATGATATTCACACACTCAAGTTAAAAAGCAATTGACATTTATTGTATATGAAACATATTATACATCATAATTAAAAACACAATCTATTCTAGTCCCTACTTTGCGCTAATCTACGCAATGAATTTTATCAAAAAAACATTACCAAATTTTGAAGTGTACAGAAAAAACCATAGGATAAGATTTCATTCCTTACACAATCATGAAACGGTCAAATAAAAAGAATTATTTAAAATAAAACCACCCCTTTATGAACCCGCATAACAGAGAAAACACACCATAAAAAAGACACTACACTCTGTCATATATTACACATCCAAAAACACTACTGAAATTGAACCACTTATGGGATGTTAAAGCTCTTTATCTCTATAGGTGGATATCCGTTTCTCTGGATTGTGTATGTCCTATGCGTCGACTCGTTTCGATGGGCTTTCTTTTATGCCGCTATCTTTCTCAAGACCATTGATAGGGGTTTTCTCACTCAATATTCAATGATTTACTCCTGTCTTGATCCGTTTTTCCTTGCTCTTTTCTTTGATGCAGCCTACTGTAAATCAGTAGGCACTACTTCTTTTCATGGGATATAATCGTCCCGACTCTTTTTATACCTTTTTCGTAATCTTTGTTATTAGCGTTATTGTTTTGCCCGCATTGACGCCTTTGATTCAATCTGTGGCCCGGGACGCGAGGAAGAGGCTTATTGAGGACCGTAGCGGATAAAGCGTCCTTCGTGTTACTTACACCCCATAACCTAAAACGTGCCAGCTGTTTCGTCAATGCGGGGATACTTCTTTGGTTCTGGCTGGTAGACAGACCAATGAGGTAGGCAGACTATCAGTGGCCAGAGCATAGCCAATGAAAGGAGAGGCCCTACTCCCAGGGTCCGAGATGGCCCGTGTGGCCAACAATCTGGTTTGTTTTCGGTGTGAGTTTTTGCAGGAGTATCTGTGTTATGACATGCCTGGTACCCTATTCTCTGGCAATACGGATTAGTACCATCACACCATTCCGAGTGGAATGGCCTGGAGACCTGGTCAGACGCCGGAGTGGTACTCTTGGAGCTTTGTTTCGGGATAGAGCTTCGATCAATTGCAGGAGGAATATGACTTGCCGGCGGGACATTTTCTGACCTATGGCAGATTGGTATATGTGATAGGCCGCCTATGGAATTATATCACTGACTCTTAACCGGAGCAACATCCCCTTTACACATCATGTGATATAGCCGTTGCCTGATAACCTGGTTTGCCAAGATGCTAGCGCACACAACGACTGACCCACTACTAGCGACACACAATAGTTGGGAGAGAGACCTAGGCCGGGACTTGACTCCCAAAGAAGGGCCCCACAGTATCCACTGAAATTATCCCGCAATGCTAAGTTCCAATGTAGCCAACATAACCTATTGCACAAGGCTTCCCTGACACCGGCCAGCCTCCATAGAATGTTTCAAGCTTCCCACCTATGCACCAGATGCCACACGCCCAATGTGGATGTGATGCACATGTTGTGAGATTGCCCAGCAGCGGCTACATTATGGAGTGCGGTTACAGACACACTAGCAACACTGACAGGTTGCACGTACCTACATACATTAAAGGGGTAATGCTTGGCCTCTATAGAAGACGGAAATCCCAAAAGGTAACTACTTGGTTCATAGACCTGGCATTGCTTACTGTGCACCGCTTAATAGCAATGCACTGGAAGGCACACACTCTCCTGAACACGCGACACTGGCTGGCTGCAACTTTGAAATGGGGTAGGGCTGACGCAGTGGTACTGCGGCGAGAAGAGGTCAGGGGGTTACAAAGAATTCCTATAGCGAGGCTCCGGGAGAACATGCTGCGAGAGCTGCTGCTTCAGCCTGATACCCCATCAAAAGAATAGGCAGTAGACTGACACTAAGGACGTTCATGCGAGGGGGCATGTGCCCATACTCTCCTCAGCCCCCCCCCCCCCCCTTCGTACTCACAAATAGGGTAGGGGAAGAAGCTAAACATTCTTATTCATGCCAGAAGTAGGTGTATGCTGAAACCAGAGGGACCCATAAACTGTAATATAGATTAGTACAGCAATACAGACATCCGAAAGACTGGCTCTACTGCTGAGATCTGAAGTTAAATATGTTATTAGGTACTGTTAATGTTGTAATGAACCATTTACTCCTGCTGATATTCATGAATGTAAACTGTGAAATACATTTTTCTATGATGTACCATGTGATGCATTATAATATGAAAAACTAATAAAAATGGTTTAAAAAGAATAAAAGGTGAGCTACCTGATGCGGATGCGACTTTTAGACTTCTTCCATCTTAGTTTTGGTAGAATTAGGCTCCCTGGGTCAGGTTTATGTCCACTTCCCAGGAAGTGGTCATATAGAGCGTGTAGACACCCTAAAGGTAAGTAGCTCATTGGCTACTACCTGTCACTCCCCGTAACGCCCCTAAATTGAGCATTTTGGTGGCACCCCTGACACCAGGAACTGTAATTCGATGGATCAAGAAAGAAGACAAGTTCGCAAGGAAAGTGAGGACTTAAGACTGTTATGGACTTTTGGCGCCAAGCCCTGCCTGCTTGCACCATCTCGAGAATCATTACCCGCAATTCGTCCTGCAGCTGATCAGCTTCCAAGAACCTCAGTAGACTTCCAGCCCTTCACAAATAGCCAGCAATCTCCATTTGAGTAGAGGAGCTACTCCACTTCGGTCCACAGGCACCGAAAACGCAAAGTCCAGTTTACTGAGTTGCTGCTCCCCAGCCAGACGGTCGCAGCAGCCTCCGAGGAAGAGGATCCTGTTCTCCTGAGGGTCAGATTTGTTCCCCCACCAAGTGAAAGGACACCATGACCAACCAGAGTCGCACAGGACCAATACCTGAGGTACTTGACCCCTTGCAGCAAAGAGAGCCCGTGAGAGTCTGATCCGAACTCCCACTGCACTGAGATCGAGCAGCCGTCGAGGGACGTCATCACTGCAGAGAACTACTTCCAGAGTGGCCCAGCTGTCCTGATTTTACACCCTCAACCGGCGAAGACCTACAACCGCAAGGCCCTAGGACGCAGAGAGCCCAGCTGAACTTTCCAATCAGCACCCAAGTGCCCGGGTACCGATGAGCCTGCTGTGCCCTCCTGTCCCCAGGATCCTTGTGACCGGAGCCCTCCACTGGGAGCTCTAAGACTTGTCTGCCAACTCCCCTCTGCTGCCTGTTTCTAGGTGGCCCCCCTTCTTTCCAATGGCGTAGTGCACACAGCTACCAAACCGACCAGCACCTCTGCGCCCGTACGTCCCAGGGCAGGTATCTATTAACTGTTGGTAGTACTTTAGACCTTGGCCCCCTACGACATTAAGTCCCGAGAGGAGACCACCAGAAACCGTTCACAAATAACTGTATGCAACAGATGACTTTTCTCCCATAGGGAAGCATTGCGGCATAACGACGTATTCAAGAGAACTATTTACTTACCTGTACAAAATTAATATTTGAAAAAGTACTTACTGGATAACAAAATTCATGGTATCAAAATGTATATAAAAACAAGAATTATTTTTCTAAATTTGTCTCGGATTTATTCTTGAGTGATCTCATTTGTTGCCTCTGTGAGTACCACAAATGCTTAGCACTCCCCTTTAATAAGCCTAAAACTGCTCGTCCTCACTTCCACAAAAGAGAGCATTTAGCGTTAACATTTTTGCCTCTGTAAAACACCAAGGGTTTCCTGGACTATACATAATGTACCTCATTTTGGTCCACCATTACGGAGCCAGCTCCCTGCACCCTGCTTAATAAATAAGTTGCCTCAATCTTTGTATTGTGTGCAGTTAATAATTCACCCCTGTCCACGTTCAGAGGAATTAATATATAATAGATATTCAGCAGTTTATGAATTATCTAGCTTGCGTACTACACCTTCAAGGGAAAGGTTTCTACCAGCTGGCCCTCCCACAAGCTAGTGCTCTCAGGACCAACCAGGCACCCCTCACAGCACTCCCCACTGATTCGCTGCCCCATTACCATTGTGCCCTTAAGACCTGCTGATGTCTCTAGAGTCCCGCCGCTTCATGATATCCTCTGTCTAAGAGTCAGACTTCACCAGTGCCGTTCCTTCTGCTGACAGTCGGGCTTACTGATCTCCAGTAGGCTCAGTCACCGCTGTCCCCACGACACTGTCCAGCGCACCAGTGGAGCCAGCTCTTTTGCCGTGACCTCACGCAGGCCCCAGGCTGTCTAGTCTCTTGAAACATTGCAGCTCTGGTTAGAAGAATATTTCAGCGGAGGAATAAGGCAGGATTTTCTCATCCTGCCACTCAAGCCTTGAAGGCTGTCATCTTAACTCGCGATGCTCTGGCACACCTGTGTGTAATGAGTTTAGCCAGTTGCCCAGGTTTACCACTCTATTATGTTGCAATATCGTTTCATTGTTAACTTTCTATTATTCGTGCACTCTAAATATTTATATATACTTTAAATCTTAATTTACACATTTCAAGTACATTTAATAGTTTTTTTTCCAAAGATGCCTAAAGGAACTTCACATAGGCAACGAAGAAGCATTCATGTTTTTGATGTCTGTAGAATACAGAAGCAGTTGAGATAATTAGGGAGATGTCTTTACTTCCCACTCTGATTGGATGTTCACATGTTATTGCAACACTGATATTTGTGCCGAACTCTGCTTCACCCTACATCTCCTCCACTGAGCCATGCTTTAAGGGCTTATTCACTTTTAACAAGAGCGTCAAGGGCTCTCAGGCTGATAACTACTACTGTAGAACCAGCACCTAATGATCAACTTCCATGAGTGCACAGGCCTGTAAAACTCATGACACTATGTGATACTGCACTCCAGACCAATTATCCTACTGAAAGATAGTGTTAAAAAGGTTTTGGTAAGGAATAATAACACCAGTGACTACATGAACTTCAGAAATTAAAGTATATATTTAACAGCCAAGCTTTGGAGCAACATCAGTGATCTTTATCTATTATTATGTCTTGAAGGTCATGAAAATGTCAAGAATCATAACAAATACATGTAGAATATTTCCTGCTGATTGTTTTGTTCTTTCTTTCCATAGCATGTCATTACATTTGGGTAATGAAGTCTTTGATGTTTACAAAGCACCGCTCCAGGGGGACCACAACCATCTGTTTATAAGACAGGGAACTGGTCTCCAGGGCCAAGCCGTGTTTAAGACCAAATTAACTTTCAGGTACGTAATTAAATGTTGCAGTTTACTTTTTTTACTGGTAACAAATTTCGTAAGTTTTACTTGCTGCTATTCGTTTAGGATCTTCTCAACCTCACTGCCTTTGTCATGTAATTTTGAAGGCATTTAAAATCGGACATGCCATTAGTTGCCTGTGAACTTGTTCTTACCAGATGTTTGTAGAGTTATCAACCTGTTTAAAGAGACATGGTCTGCTCCTGCAAAGTGGATGGTTGTTGAGGAGTAGCCTTTGTATAAAATGAATTGGTTACCCATTTGTAAAATGCAGTCATTCATGTTCTTTGACATTAGAGTGAAAAATGTGCCATAATCTGTCCCTTGTCTGGTGTCATGATGCTGGTGGAAAATGATAGAAAAGATTGAACATGATAGAAAAGATTTTATTACAACACCCTCACCATCAAACATTACTCAAGAAATCTAACGCTATATGGTAAAAAGTATGGAGGTCTATAGACCTTAGAAAGGATGAAGCTCTAGAGCGGCATCACTTTGAAAAAAACAGAAGTAAATAATAGATAGAAAAACAGGTTAGTTGTCAAAGGATTTGTGAGGCATATTTCACTTTTGGAACCAAGAGTTATTTCATTATTATTTTAAGCAGTGAGATATTTAAATCTATATCACACCCAGTCAATTGTAGTTTTAAGCTCCTGCCTTTTGATTGTGAGGTGGCATTTACAACCCTTGCACACTACACTATTTAGGAGTGTTATCTGATATAGTTTGAAGAATAATCAACCCAGCACTATTGCTCTAGACCACTTTCTCTCTTTCCCAGCTGTCTGATAGATTTTAATACATTCTTCTCCTTTACTGACGCCTGTGGAGCAATTTGTGGCTTGTCTGGCCATGCTAGAAACTGCTATTTAATGTCCTCTTTCACTCACCCTTTTTGTTGTCTTTTCCACCACCACACTAAATAACCATTCTGTCCTTTCACTCATAGCAACCTATTCCCTATAGCAAACTTGATACCCATCTTGCTTAACGATTTCTGTTTCCATTTTTGTCTCTTATTTCTTTCTCCTATTCTTTCTCCTCCTTCTTTTTGTCGTTACTGCTTCATCAGTCATTTGATATTTGGTATAAATAAGACTGAAGGTAGCTAGCTTGACACCTATCAGGAAAATGGGTACATCATATAAAATCACAACCTGCTCCCTGTTTTCCATTATGCTGCCACCTCCCTCCTTTCCATCTTTATTTCTTTCTGTTTCAAATTCCCTGTCCTATTGTCTGTCCTACCCAACACCTCTGTAGGATTGCTGTAAAGCTGGAGTGAGCAATGACCTACAGCAGTAAACTGGTCAGGGTCTTTAGTAAACCTACTTGAGCATATCTTGGCCCCAATTTCCTTTCATTAGCTCTATCCCCTAACAAACTCATTCTGCTTCATTTTCCTTATATCCGCCTGATAGTCTTCCCCCCCAAGTGCCCTGGAGCTGTGTGACCCAAACGTGTTTCCACTAATTCACAACTTTCCTTCTCTGCTCGTCTGTCTCATTAGTAGGAAGGGTATGCCAGGTTTTTCAGTTCCCTACACATAGTAAATTGAACTAGGCTTTACCAGTGAGGTCTAATTAGGCAAAAATATGTCCAGCAAAAGTTGTGTAAAGGGGAAGTAGAAAAGCCATTTTGAAGTGCCTTACTTCTTTAGGACTAAAGCAAGGATTTGTTAGTGTATTGCTTGTCTTCATTAAAAGCACAGAAATAATGGATTGCAACTCTGAGGAATTCTCAGCAAATGTGAAGTGCTTTATAAATCAGTTCCTCAATTTTAATGGGAAAAACTAGCCCCCATATTTTCTGTAACCAATGATACGTAAGCCACAACTACTTGTGTGTATTTATGTCTGTTTGGGCACTGGGTGGTTTAGGAATAAATGAAAAACAATTCCTTTGTTTTTGCCACCAAGTGATATGTCTGGACTGGTATAATGTGGAGTTTCCCTGTAGTAGGAGTTGGTTTCATCAAGCTATACCAGTATTTACCTTTAAATGCTGTGTATATCCACAGCTAGTACAGCTTGAAGAAAAAGCGCATAACTGAGTCGAAAAACCAGCAGCATCAGCCCAAAAACTTAGGGGTGTGATCTGTAGGAAGATGGCTTTTTTTGTAGTTTACCAAAATTAGGTACGCTATGTAGAAAGTCCAGACGATCCTTAATGGTTTACAGGGCTTAAATTAATAATCCAAAATGCTCGCTTTTGTGGTAGTGTGGGCAAGCAGTTTAGAGTTATCAGAGGCTAGTGTTAAGCATTTGTTGTACACACTGAGGCAATAAATGAGACACACTCAAGAAGAAACTCAAGACCAATTTAGAAAAATAATTTAGAATTCTAGACACCAAGAACTTCGTAATCGGGTAAGTACTTTAGACGTTATCAAAATTTACAGCAGAAAATTAAAGCTGTTGGATTTGAGGTATGAACCCCAAAACTCGGTACAGTTATCCCACGGGATATACATTCACTGCATAGGGTCACTTACAAATGACTTACAGGATTGATCTTCCGAACTTAAGGTGAGTTGGGGCCAGGGTCCAAGAAGGCACCAAGAGTTCAGTTTTACCTGCCCTAGGGTGTCCAGTAGCTCAACTCTTGGGGCCACAGACACACCATCGGTTTCAATGAACTAGGGCAGGGGGGCTCAGGTGCATAGGTGTTTTGTCCGGCGGGTCATCAAGTTTGAGGCTCCCATGGTTCTTGTTGCACAACAAGATGACTTGTGGTGTGGAGCTGGCCTCTGGTGAAGTCCCTTGACCTGCAGGTCTGTTTTAACGGCGGTGGTTTTCGGAATGACACAAACAAGCTTTGGTGCTTGCAGCAGGCTCCTGTACCTCGGGTATTGGTGTAGGGCGGGTCCTGGTATCTCCAAACTTGGTGGGGAGATGGATCTGACCGCCTGGAGTATGCTGACCTCTTCCTGGGAAACTGCGTCAGTGGGCCCGGTGGTCAGCAGATTCTTGAACTGGACAGCACAGTCGGGGCCAGCAGGCTGCAGGGAAGTGACTCCTCCACAAGGAGTATGCTGGCTGGTTGATGAAGTGCTGGCAGCCATCCAGGGCTTTTGGAAGATTGTATTGTATTGTTTTCTAACTGCATTTATATAGCGCTTACTACCCCTGACGAGGCGTCAAAGTACTTTTTCGACGAGTAGCACGCTACTCCGGAACCCATAAATGATTAGTGGTGAATTAGTATAGTGAAATATGAAATTAATTTGAGCAGTGGATATGTCAGTCAGTTATTTGGATTGAGAAGGATAGAAGAGGGAAATGGTTTGTATTTATACAGTGCTTGCTACCCCTGATGAGGTGTTAAGGCACTGTTGGGTGAGTAGCACACTAATCCGGAACCAACAAATGATTTGTGGTGAATTATTGTAGGGAAATATGAAATAATTTGAGCAGTGGACATGTTAGTCTGTTATTTGGATTGGAAAGAAATGGTGGAGGGATAGGAGAGGGAAGGGTCTAGAAAGTGTTTATTTTATCGAGTTCATAGCAGTAGTAGAGGGTTTGGGATGACGAATGGGGAGGTGGAGGGGGAAGAGTCGGAGGGAGGGGTTTAGAAAGGCTTGTTTGGGAGATCTGAATGGTAAAAGAGGTATGAAATGATGCAAGGAGGGAAGGGTCTTGAAAGGGTTATTATGGTGATCATTGTAGTGGTATGGGGTTTGGGATGAATGAGAGAGTGAAGGTGGAGGATATATTGCGATAGATATAGGATGAGATATAGGGTAGTGCATTGGATATGCTGAATTAGAAGCAAAGTAATAAATATAAAGATACATGAGTACATGGAAGGCAATGTATGTAGATTAAAGTTGCATTTAATAAACTCTAGACTTTCAAGTGTTGTTGTACTTTAAATTAATGTTCGAGGCATGTGAGCTGTAGATCACATGCTACGCATAAATCGCCTTTTAGTGTTGGGTCCTGATGTTTGCACTTTGCTTTTTTTTCTTCAAAGAAGTCTTTCCAGTCACGAGGTAGGTGACTCCTCCTTTCGGTGGTAGTGTGCATGAGCATCAACTCCATAGTCAGATTGTTTTTTCCGCCATCGGATGTGAATTGTTGCGCCCCGGTTCGGCACCGTTTTTCGGGCTCCCTTCGACGCGCAATCCACTACCCTCGACGGTATTGTTTATTGATCAGGTTCTCATTCTCCGCGGTGCGTTTACACTCCGAATTCTTCGATCAGAAGATTCGTGGAGGGCTGTTGGGCCTTCCCGCGCCAGGGTCGATAGCGGTTGGTGGAACGGACTCCAGTCAAGTTCTGTCCTGGGTGTCGCACTAAGTTTCCGCGCACCGACTTGCACGAAGTGTGCAACCTTTGCCTATCCCCGGAACACGACGAGAAATACTGGGATGCGTGTCGGTTGTTTCGATCGAAGCAGACGCTTCATGATCGTCTGGTTCGAAGTCACGAAATGCATCAACAAAGTGGCTCTGCAGCGGATCTCATCGGAGACGACTTCGAACATGAAGAATCTCACGCGCAAGAAGCCAAATGCGAGGAGGTACACATCTCCGTGTCTGAAGCTGACTCAGATACCAAAGACCTCACACCGGGCCAACGGATTGGGAGTACAGAGACTTCCTTTCCCTACCACCTCCTCCATAAAAAGGCTCTGGTCACTCCTCTGCCTTCGCCCCAAGGTCGGTACTGAGAAAATGTTTTGAGCGCCCTGCCTTCGGGCTTGGCGCTGACACACAAAGAAAAGCCTTCCGACTTGGGCTGTACTCGTCCACATGCCAGTGTCGATCCCACACCTACGGCACCGAAATCGAAACACGTACTGTTCTCCATTCCAGTGTTATCAAAGACAAAATCTTGGGAGCCGAAATCTTGGGAGCCGAAACCTTCAAAGCCGCAGCTTACGTCGCAGAAAACGGCATCTAAAGAAACCAGTTCAACCACAGACCCTGGGTCCGACATTCCGCCTTCGGATCCGAAACAAATAAACTTGTGATTAATCCAGAAACTGGACACATTAATGCCAAATTACCTGCTAAAAGGAAATTGGCCATACCAGAGGATTACCACATTCCTCTAAAGTAGAAAAATGTGGATACTAACCCTTCTCCACCTTACATTCAGCCTCCTTCATCCACTGATCCAAATTTGCTCATCACACCCACACATTCTCCTCCACCACTATCACCTGACCTACAGGATACAGGGGATGGGGATGAGTATATCCCACAGGATACTGACCCATAGGACACATTCAACACGGTCCCATAGCCGGATAATGACCCTGACTTATATCCGTCCAGACCTTCTGATGACAATATTGGATATATTGAGCTCCTTAGCAGAGCTGCACAATATCATGAGGTAGAGTTATATAAGGAGGCTTTAGAGGAGGACTTTTTGTTTGAAACCCTGAGTTCCCCTCAGAGGGCTACCCAAACATTACCAATGCTAAAAGGTATGCTTAAACATACTGATGACATCTTTAAAGACCCTGTTATGGAAAGAATCATTACTCCCAAGGTAGAGAAGAAATATAAACCTGCACCTACTGACCCTGTATATATTAAAGGTCAGTTGCCCTTGGACCCTCTGGTAGTTTCCAATGCTCGTAAGAGAGCAAACTCACAGACCACAGTTGAAGCCCCTCCTCCTGTTAAAGAATCAAAATTAATTGATGCTTTGGGCAAAAGGGTTGCGTCACAAGCAGCGAATCATTGGTGCATTGCCAATGCTCAGGCTCTATTAGCTAGATACGGTAGGGCTCATTATGATGAGCTTGAGAAGCTCATTCAATTTCTTCCTGATGTGCATAAGTCTAGAGCTAACGACCTTATTCAAGAAGGTAAACTTATAACTAATACCTCTATCAGATGTGCCTTAGATGCAGCAGACACACATGCCTGGTTAAGAATTTCAAGATTCAAACCTGAAGTGAAAGCCTCTATTCTTAACCAACCATTTGATAAAGAACACCTCTTTGTTCCAGCGGTTGATACCTCGCTGGAGAAAATGAAAAAGAATACCGAGGTTGCTAAGTCCATGGGGGCCTTACAATCACCTTCCACAGGGGATCCTATCGTCGATCATTTTACTGGGGTGGCTCCAAAAATACATCTACAGAATATCCCTCCTCCTCTTACAAGGGCAACATTTAGTCGCCCTCTTCAAGAGGTTACTTTAGAGGTGGATAGAGAGGAAACAATGGAAAGGGAAGAGGCAGAGTTAATTCAACACACACTTCCCCTTCAAATAACAAACAGTGACTCACTTTCGATATCCCCCGATTATTCCACTCCCATCGGGGGTTGTCTTTCCCGATTTCTACCCATACGATTACATCAGATAAATGGGTTCTACAAATTATCCAATCTGGTTACTGCCTGGCGCTTACTCCACCGAACATTACTCCAAGGTCACACCTCCTGTCACAAGAACATCTCACCCCTCTAAAGCAAAAAGCTCTCTCTCTCATACAGAAAGTTGCTATAGAATCAGTCTCTTTACAATACCAAGGGACAGGTGTGTACTCCCTCTACTGTCTAATTCCCAAAAAGGACGGCTCTCTCAGGCCTATATTGGACCTCCGAGAACTCAATCTATACATTGTCGGACCACTTTCATATGGTAATACTCCAACAAGTGTTTCTGCTCCTTCAGCAAGGCGACTTTCTCTCCACTCTGGATTTAAAGGACGCCTACTTTCATATCCAAATACACCCTGTGCACCGCAAATACCTCAGGATTGTGGAAGCCGGCCAGCATTATCAATGCAAGGTGCTCACATTCGGAGTGAGAACTGCACCGAGGGTCTTCACAAAATGCTTGGTAGTAGTCGCAGCCCATCTACGAAGACAATACATTCACGTCTTTCCATACTTAGATGACTGGCTCATTAAAGCCAGCACGCACGACAGCTGTCTACGACGCACACAAAAAACTGTGCAGTTGCTCCACCAGCTATGATTCACAGTAAATCTGTCCAAATCCCATCTCCAACCATCCACCACTCAAGCATATCTAGGAGCTACTATAGACCCACAAAAAGCTCTAGCCTACCCAACTCCGGCCAGAGCTCGAAATATTCAGGCCCTGCTATCTCAGTTTCAGCCTTAACTCTCATTACCAGCTCCAGTGTTCATGCAGTTAGTGGCAATGATGGCGTCTTGCATTCTAATAGTCCCTTACGCAAGACTTCAAATGCGTTCCCTACCGGAATGCTTAGCAAGTCAGTGGAACCAGGCTCAGTGTCTGTTATCAGATCTAGTGTTGGTAGACGGCCGCACCCATCGCTCACTGCAGTGGTAGAACACACAAAACTTTTTACAAGGGCGGCCTTCAGCGACCCGGTTCCACAGATAGTACTAACAGCAGACGCATCACTGACAGGTTGGGGAGCATATCTCCAAACCCACACAATTCAGGGTATGGGGAGCTTGCTGCAGAAATAGCTCCATATAAATTATCTAGACCTGCTAGCAATTTTTCTGGCTCTAAAAGCGTTTCAAGTTCATTTAGTAGTGAAAACTGTCTTGATTCGTACAGACAACATGACAGCAATGTACTATTTACAAAAACAGGGGGGCGGGGGGGACATACTCTCTCCAGATTTCACAGCTAGCACAGACCATCTGGAAATGGGCCATACATCACAAAATGTTTCTCCTAGCGAAAAACCTTCCAGGAGTAAATAATCTGATAGCAGATCTGCTCAGTTGTCAGACGCAACAAATCCATGAATGGGAACTGCATCTTCAAGTTCTCCTCCCATTCTTCCAAATGTGGGGCTTTTCAGACATAGATCTGTTTGCCACACATCTAAATGCAAAATGCCCAAGCTTCGCATCCAGGTATGCACACCCATTGTCCAAAGGCAATGCGCCATGGATGAATTGGTCAGGGATAGTTGCTTATGCTTTTCCGCCTCTCCCACTCATTCCATCAGTGGTTGGGAGAGTCAAACAATCGTCCATAACACTAATCCTAGTTGCTCCCACGTGGGCACGTCAATCCTGGTTCACAACTCTGTTGGAACTGTCAGTAGTTCCTCATCAAAAACTACGTTTTACACCCAATCTCCTCAAACAGAACCATGGAGACATAAGACATCCAGACCACAATCAACTCAACCTGGTGATCTGGCACCTGAAGTCCTAGAATTTGGCTACCTTAATCTACCGCCAGACTACATGAATATTATCAAGGAAGCTAGACGTCCTTCCACAGCAAAGTGGAAGCGGTTTGTAATATACTGTACTAACAATCACATCAACCTGCCTGATGATTCTGTTCAAAACATGTTATTTGTTACAACTACAACGGTTCAATTTAGCGTACACGTCCATATGCTTACATTTGGCTACAATAGCTGCATACCTCCAAAATAGACAACATCTATCTCTCTTTAGGGTGCCTGTCATCAAAGCTTTTATGGAGGGACTTGAGTCATTCCCCCCAAGACAGCCAACTGCTCCAGTGTAGAATCTCAACATTGTTCTCACTAGACTAATGGGTCCACCCTTTGAGCCATTGCACAGATGCGAACTGCAATTCCTCACATGGAAAGTAGCTTTCCTCGTAGCTATCAAATCACTAAGGAGAGTGGGTGAGCTTCAGGAACTAACTATAGAAGAACCCTTTTTACAAATGCATCAAAATAAAGTGGTTCTTTGAACCAATCCTAAATTCTTTCCTAAAGTCATTTCTGCCTTTCATATCAATCAATATGTTGAGCTACCCGTGTTCTTCCCTCAACCAGATTCTGTGGGAGGACGTGCCCTACACACATTAGATGTGAAAAGAGCATTACTTTATTACATAGAGAGGACAAAACCTTTCCGTAAGACAAATCAGCTTTTTGTCTCTTTTGCTCCACTGCATAAAGGCAATCCCATATCAAAAACGGGTATTGCAAGGTGGATAGTCAAATGCACTCAAATATGCTATGCAAAAGCAAAACTAACATCAACAGTTCCCCCTAGAGCACACTCTACACGCAAACTGGGGGCTTCTCTGGCATTTTTAGGAAACATACCCATAAATGACATATGCAAAGCTGCGACATTGTCTACAACTCACACATTCAGAAAACACTATTGTGTAGATGTGTTAGCAGCAAGCTAGTGTGGGCCAAGCAGTTTTACGTACACTATTTCAGACTACTGCAACAGCTACAGGTTAGCCACCGCTTTGGGAGATAACTGCTCTGTAGTCTATGCATAGCATGTGATCTACAGCTCACATGCCGCAAAAGGAAAATGCTACTTACCCAGTATGCATCTGTTATTGGCATGTAGAGCTGTAGAGT
Source organism: Triturus cristatus (assembly GCF_964204655.1). Classification (NCBI taxonomy): domain Eukaryota; kingdom Metazoa; phylum Chordata; class Amphibia; order Caudata; family Salamandridae; genus Triturus; species Triturus cristatus. The sequence continues at coordinate 397,384,589 of NC_140583.1, read as the reverse complement.
CACATGTGCTCACCCACCTCCCCGGGTACCTATACCTGTTGCAGTGACATCTTACTTAGATACATGCATTCATGAGCATCTCTTTTTACTACTCTTACTAACTCTATTATCACCCTCAGTGAGAAAACAATCTAACTATGCAGTCGATGCCCATGCGCACTATCATGAAAGGAGGAGTCACCTACCTCGTGACTGAAAAGACTTCTTCGAAGAACAACAAAGTGCAAACATCCAGACCCAACACTAGATGGCGATCTATGCATAGCATGTGACTCTACAGCTCTACTTGCCAAGAACAGATGCATACTGGGTAAGTAACATTTTCCTTATTTGTTTTCATTTTTTGTAATTCAATAATGAAACAATTGTAGATAGTTTTGATAAAAAGATGTACTTATGTATGCAGTCCCTTATATACATGTTAAATATAGAATAATGTACTTGTAAGTAATATGTACATTCTTTAAGCAGAACTAACTAACAAATATATATATTTTAAAAAACATAATTATACACGTTTATGCAAAGCAATACACATGTAGGTACAAATCTATAGTCCAAATAAATGCTTAGATACAGAGGGAAATGCTGTATATTTATTTTTGAGTACGGTGGTTATGTGGGGAAGAGCCAATTCTTGAGTAGTGGTGGTTATTCGTGGATCTTATGTTCGGGGTAAAGAGTTGCATAGTTTTGCTGCTTGAACAGAGAAGAATGTGCCACCCATGTTTTTTTTCATGTACGGTGGGATCTTGAGGCGAGGTGCCACTCTAGAGCAGAGGTTCTTTTGTTGAATGTTTTTTGTGATTTTATTCCTGATGAAGAGAGGTCCTGTTCCATGTATCACTTTGTGGGTTATACAAAGCAGCTTGAATGTGGATATTCTGGCAACCTGTAACCAATGTAGGGATTTCAAGGCAGGGGAGATGTGGGCTTGCAGCTTTATATGTAAGAGTTGTCTAGCAGCAGAGTTCTGTATCCTTTGTAGTCTTTTCATAGTTGTTAAAGATGATCTGTGGTAAAGGCTGTTGGCGTAATCGAGTTTAGACAGAACAAGAGCCTGTACCTTGTGTGGAAATCCCAGGTGGGGGGAAGATGCTTCGCAGAGTTTTTATAGTAACAAAGCTTGATTTTGCTAGTTTGTCCACTTGGGCATTCATTGATAGCTTGCAGTCCATGGTCATTCCGAAGTTTCTTACTTCCTTTGATGCTGTAGGCTATGTTCCCAGAACATCAGGCCATGCAGCGAGTGGGTCATAATTTTTCCGATTGCTACACGTGAATATTTCCTTTTTGGAAGCATTCAATTTGAGATGGCTCCACGTTATCCATTTATCCACAGCTGAAAATTTGTGAGTTTCCAATGTCTTTGGGGCATTCCAATTGAAGGAGTATTTGTGTTTCATCTGTATAGCTCTAACATGGGATGACATTGATTGATCAGTGCCGGTAATTAATTCATGTAGATGTGGAAATGCATGGGTGAGATGATAGAACGTTGAGGGACCCCTACTTTTGTGAAGTATGGTTTCAATGAGAAGAGTGTGGGTATGGACGACATTAGTTCTGTTGTTAAGGTAGGATGTGATCCAGTCTAGAGCAGTCCCCTCTATGCCGGCTTTGTAAAGTCTTTGTATCAGAGGCCGTGTCAAAGGCAGCAGAGAGGTCCAAGAGAAGTAGTGCAGCAACCCCATTGCAGTCAACTGTGTTCTTAAGTTCATCTCAGATGGCAACGAGGGCAGATTCTGTGCCTCTTCCTGGACGGAATACCGTTTGATAGTCTGAAAGTATGGCATTATCTTCAGTGAATTGTGACATCTGGGTGAACCCTGCTCTTTCTATCAGTTTGCCCAGGAAAAAGCCATTTGAAATCGATCTGTAGTTGTCGGGGCTCAGCGGGTCCAGGTTTGTTTTCTTTAGTAATGGGCTTAGGTATGATTATTTTTTTTGTAGCTGTTCTGGTAATATTCCCTTAGTTAAGGAAGTGTTGATGATTCTTCTTATTGGCGTGGCAGCAGAGGTTGTTATAATAATTCTCTTGAAGTTTTGTGGTGGACATGGTTCAGAAGGGCTGCCTGCAGACCTGCTTGCTTTGACAAGGTCCCTAAATTCATCTTGTGAAATGTTTTAGAAGGAATGGAGAGGCTGGGTTAGAGTATCCTTGGATTTTTGTTGTGGAAAAGGGTTGGTGCTTTATCTTTGTTTTAAATAGGAGTCCAATGTGTCTGCTTTGTCCGTGTAATGATTTGCCAGTTTGTCTGTGAAATCTTGAGTAACGGGATGAGCTCCTGCTTGGTAATCTGGTTTACGAAATTTGAATTCTGTCTGAATAGTACATTTTCTTAGCTTTTTTTATTAGCTGACTTGTATAACCTGTTAAGTTTCTGTAGGCGAAGTTTGTCTTGATTGGCGTTTGTTTTGAGCAAAACACGTTGCAGCTTTCTAATTTGTTGTTTTATCTCTTTTATCTATGTATTTCTCGAAGGTGCCTGTTTTCTTTTGTTCTTTTGTGTAGTTTTTTGTGGTATTGGGATATCTGAAGCTCCCTGTAGCCACTAACATAGTTTTTTAACAGAATTTATTGTGTCTAGATCTGTACTGGGTTTTAGCTGTATTTCTAAGTGTTCGAAATTGAGTTTGTTCCACGGTCAGTCGCTGGATGCAAGTAAGGTAGTTTAAGGTGTGTTGCTTTGTGTTGTTTTATGTTGGAAAGGAAGAAAATGGTGGTCTGACCATGTGAGTGGAGTTATTGTGTCAAACGTAACTAGTTCTGTATTTTCAAAAATCACATTTAGGATGTGTCCAGCCATGTGTGTGGGTCTGTGGACAATCTAATGTAGGTCCAGTGCATCTAGGCCAGTGCTGATTGTTTTTGGATGGGCATTTTGGGTTTGTCAAACCAAATGTTGTGGTCATTCAGAATGCACAGGTTGGAGTGTAGTGTTATTTGGTTTGAAACTGTGTCTAGAAGTGTGTTTGGGAATCTTGCATTGCTAGGTGGAGGTATGTAAGGGCCACCTCCTCTTTTGCCTATACGATTTTGTGTGATAGTTTGATAGCCTAGATGTGGGGGAATAGAGAAAGCTTGGCATTGGAGTTTGTTTATGGTGTGTATCATTTGTGTAGTCTAGAAGGTGGGAGTCTGTGTATATTTGTAGTTTGTGACATAAAGTATTATGAGGTGTTATGCGTGAGAGATGTTGTTGTGCTGTTGTGTGTTCTTTTTTGTTTTTGAGGAGTATTGAAAGGGGGTGTTGATGTATTTGTATGGTAAGTATTGTTAGTGAGTGGAAGTTGTAAGCTAAAAAGGGTGGTGATGTGTTTCTGAATAGAGTGTATGTTGTGTGTAAGAGGGGATGAACTAGGTATGAGTGTTTGTGTTGGATTTAATTGCTGAAAGAGGTAATGTGAGGTTCAGTGGAGTGTAAGTGTTCTGCAGTTATGTTATTGTGGTAGAATGAAGAGGAGGGTGTTGGTGGATGAAAAGATGGAATGCTGAGCATAGGTTTGTTAGTGACAAAAAGGGGTCTGTTAGGAGTAATTTGAGCAGGGAGTGTGTGGATGGGATATAGTTAAGTATGGTGCGGAATTTGGTTGTGTTAGTGATGAGTGGATTGGTTAATGGTGTAGGATAGAGTTGTATATTGTTTGTAAGTGATGGTGCAAATGTGTGGTAGCTGGGATAGAAGGGTGTATAGGTGTGGTTTCTGGGGTTTTGTTTTGGGTGCTTATACATTGAACTTTGTCTAGGTTTGCTTTCTAGTAAATGATTAGAGTATATGTGATGTGAGTATGTTTAGCTGACTGTGGGTGTGGGTGCTGGTGAATGTAAGTTTGGGCATCATTTCTGGCCCTAGGCCTGACCAGTCTCGAACAGGTTCAAACAGGCAACTGTCCTTGTCCTCTCCGCCCTTAGCCACGACGCACTGAACCCTGATCTTAAATAGTTCTTGTAATCATGCGATTACAAGAACTGTTTAAGGTCAGAGTGCCAATGCAAACCCAAGCCCTAACCTTAACCAGTCACAACACTAGCCCTAAGCCCTAAAACCAATAGAACACCAGCTTTGTACAGCCAATCACAGCCCTAGTCCCAGCACCCAAACAGGCACAAAACCCTAAGCCCTATGTCCAATAGAAACCCTAGCCCCAGCCCTAGACCAGCAGCCAATTAGGCACGAAACCCTAAGCCCTACGTCCAATAAACACCCTAACCCCAGGAAACAATAGGAAACCCTAAACCTATCCACTAATCAGATCACTAACCATAAACCCTACATTCAATAAAATCACTGAGCCAGGAACCAATCAGAACCCTCAAATTATCATCCATTAAGAACACTAACCCTAATCCAATAGAAACACCAGCTACAGCCACCAATCAGTCCAATTGCAGCTTATATAAGGTGCCTGTGACCTTAGGCACAGGTTACTGGGCAGGAGGCTGGAAGCTGCTGTTCAATTCACAGTACACAGTTGCAGGACTGGTCTGGTCTGGGAGATTGTCAGGGCAGGAGTAGGCAGACCGGGTTTGTCGCCACGGTCCACAGCTATTCCTCGGTTCTTGCTTTCTTCGGCTCTTCTTTGTCCTTCTTTTGGAGTCAGTCAAACCTGAGTTCCTGGTGTCAAGGGCCACCTAAATACTGATTTAAGGGGGGTATAAGGTGAGTGAAAGGTCGTAGTCAATGAGCTACTTACCCTTGGGAATCACTTAACCCCCTAAATGACCACTTTGTGTGGGAGTGAGCTTAACCCTGTCAAATGGTGGAACCCTTCTTTCATGAAGCACATCAGGCAGACCACCTTAGGGGTGTGACTAGCCTGGTGATGCAACACACCAACTTGCATAGCTAATTTCCTTCCTGTCCTAGTGCCAAATGGGCCTCAGGGCAGCGGGTGTCATATTCATGGTCTGTGGGAAGCCAGGTTGCATATTAAAGGTGGCAGGGACTTTGAAGTTCCTGGCCTTGGTATGGTAAATCACTAGCCATCCTGCTGGACAAGGTGTGAACAACTTCCTCGGGAGCAGGCATCGTTTCTGTCCTCAAAGAGCGTGGGTTCTCACCTGAAGGATGTCAGAAACATGTATGTTGTGGCAGGCTGGGCGATACCAGTCAGCCAGCACACAAGATAGTGGTAGGACTTTCAGGGGCACCTCTAAGGTGCCCTCTGGGTGCATGTCTTAATAAATCTACTACTGGCATCAATATAGATGTATTAAGACAAGGTGTTTGATACCAAACACCGTAGGTTTCAGTAAAGCCATCATGTAGCTGGGAAACTCACAATGACCAGTGCCCAGTACATATACATAAAATGGCTTCCCTGCTCACTTGTACTGTCTAGTAATTGAATTAGACAGCACAGGTGCATATCTGCCCATGCAGCTATATCCTCACATGTAATATAATGCACCCTGCCTTGTGAATATAAGGCCTGCTACAGGGGTGACTTACATATATTGCATGCAGTGTCTGTGAGCATGGCACACTGGGTGTGTCATATTGTGTTTTCAGCCTTGTTTGCACCATTTCACATAGCCTGAAATGACAGTCTGCATGAGTTTGGGAGTGCGTCCCTTAGGTGGGCAAAATACATGCTGCAGGCCATAGGGACCCTCTTTAGTACCCATGCTCTATGTGCCCGGGGTACGATTTGCTAGGGAATTAGAGTTGCTTACGGTCTTGCCAATTGAACAGTTGCCTTGTTTTAGGGAAAGTAAACTTGAAACCTACTTAGCAGGAACCCAGTGCACTTCAGTGAACATTGCTTCCAATACCTGGCAAAAAGTGGGGGGTAGCCATGTCAAAAAGGGGCGCTTTCCTACATGATCTTAAAAAAAATAGATCCTTTCCTACAGATGCTACCCCTCAGTGAATCAAATGGCGATCCCACCTTCGCTTGCCTGCTTCTTTTTGTAGGTAGATCGGCTGGCATCTGCTGCAGAGAGGGAGAACGTGTTGCAGAACCAGTTTTCCAGGAGGAGTGGCTCATTATGCTGGGTAGACCCCACGGAGATGCCCAAGGCTTCTCACAGTGAAAGAAGGCTTGGGCCATCTTGGATTTGCATCCTGGGATTGTTTGGTGGCCAAACCCTCAAGTGATTTGAAGTAGAACGGGTTGCCTCCTGAAAAGTATTTCCCTATCAGCTAGGGAGTCCCCCAGACACGAAGTCCTCAGACACGAATATGACACGTTACCCCGCATGCTTTTTTTAAGCATGCCATTACAACTCAGTCATTACAATGACCGCGTTGTGACAACGCATGCCATTACTCCGCAAGTTGTCACACCGACTTGTTCTAGGGGGGGGCGCTGGATGTTGGAATAGTATAATTTACTATTCCAACTCCAGTCTGTGCAACAGTATGGAAGGTGTTGGATTTTAAATCCAACACCTTCTGTCTCCTAGAGCAAGTCGTTGTTCCTACTTGCAGGATAATGGCATGCGTTGTAACAACGCGGTTGTTCTTACGACCGCGTTGCAATGGCATGCGGTGTTCCGGTTTCGGGGTAAACGATGTTGACCCTTGGGCACTATTGCACTGGACTGGAAATCAGACAGAATAAAGTCTGCCTTGCTGCTCCCTGAACCCAGCAAAGTCAGGCTGCACAAAAGACTAGACTGCATCTGCTGCACCCGAGGGACTGGCAAACAGAACTGTGCCTGATGTGCCCACTTGTGGAAAAGAGCTCCATACGTGCTAGGTCTGAAGAAGTTACTCTAAGGGCTAGTTGGCTAGTCTCCTGGACTACCAAAAGCTAAGGAACCTGCACCCTTCGTAATCCCAAATGCCCAGGAGCGTCTGCCTGTCACTGGATACCAAAGTGCCTGCTGGGAGACGGAGTCCCGACCTACCCAAGGTGTCCCCCGAAAGAAAAGATTAATTTGCCTGTAAGCAACCGCTGAGACTGCTGTAACTGGAAGACCAGTTGACCAATGGCGACCTGCACTCAGCTCTCCTCCTGCATCGTGGGAGATTTCTGAGGCCAGACACAACCCATGGCACTCATGGATATCAGGGTGTCGCCATGAACACTCACCACATCTTTTGAGCATATCTCCAGTATCCTGCGTATCCAGTACCAGGACCACTTCTTGGCTGGACAGTGATAAAAGAGTAAAAAAAAGCACAGAGAACTCGAAGACTTTTGGCCCCATGGGTAAATGTCTCCCTCGATCAGAGTGGTCCCTGTGACAGACCCCCGTCCCTTTGTGGCCATTACAAGTAAAGAGAAAATGGACATCTAGCCAGTTGGCTACTAACTGCTTATAGCGATTTATTGCATTTCGTGAAAGGGAACTACAGTGATAAACTAACCTTTTAAAATTCATACCTCTGGTTTCCCTCAATAGATTTTGTTGTTTTCGTGTTTATTTTAAGATAAAACAGTCTATTTTTATAAATTGGTGTTGTGCTTCTTAATTATTAACTGTTCTGGTGCTTCTAAATACTTTTATGTTGTTCCTTTGATTAAAACGGACTGCTCTCTGCCACAGCTATCCAGGATCTGCTACGAATGTTATTAAAGAAATCTAACTGGACCTGATAAAGATTGTAACTTTATTATGTGTTAAGGTCTCACAAACACACCACATAATCGCCTTTCCTACATGTGCCCAGTGAATACATTAACTTCGACTCCATCTTTCACATTGAGTTTCCAGCATTTACAGCTTATTCCTTAAATACAAAGAGGACGCTGTAAAATTCCTTTATCAGTATTTTAATTCTGTATTTGAATTCTTGGAAGCATTCACAAACCTTATTTTGCCTCAAAATCCTCTGAGTATTTTACCTTTTAATTAACGCATTTCATATCCTTTATGAACTACTTTGTGATGGTCCTCCATTCCTAATCTGCTCCTGTGACATTTAAGGTAGAATCAGGAGCTTCAGATGTATTTTATACGACTGCTGTACTTTCTGGCTCTGTTAAAAAGAGGTGTTGACGAAGGTGGAAATTTACAGGTCCTATGTGTGATGTTTTTCGTTACTGTGGTTATGTTGCCTGCCTACAATCTTTGACTATCAAATCCAATGAAACAAAGCTTTATTCGATTTCAATTTAAGAAATGTATAAAAGCACATAAACACACCATCACAATTACATAGTCATTATTTCATTTACATCACTAACTAGATAACAAGAGGCTTGGTTACTTATTTATATCATAAAATACATATCTGAAATATTAAACAATTTTTACCATCATATTATAATCGATTTCCTACATTTTACTATGCTTTTTAAAAACATTGATAACATCCATATCATAAATTCATTCTCTAAAACCTGTAGTGCCAAAAAAAGCAGGACGTCAGTGTCTAAAGCCAAGCTTCTTTAAAAGTGGTAGTATCCATTTCTTCCTTTGTGCATTATGAAATTTACAAAAGAGGACCATATGAAGTGTTGTTTGTTCCGAACTATTATCACAGGAGCATAATTGCATCACCCTCGCCCAATCATTTTTATTTGCAAAGCAAATTATTCTGTGCAGTATCCCAAATCTAAATCTCGTCAGCAGAAATCTTATCATAAGTGCTACAGACTAGGATAAGATAAGGTTGGGTACTATAAGTAGTTAGGATCAATTGATTGTGCAGAACTGTGGGTTTGGATAATTCCTCTGTTAGTCTTAGTGATTCGAGTAGGTACAGACTTTTTTCTTTCAGCACTTTTCTTGTCCATCTGCTCATTGAGCTCGGCTCATTATAAACTCTGGATGTCCGAAATCATACATAAAGTCCCGCGCATACTTTATCCATTTAATTCTACGCTTGCTGGGACTGCCAAAATATATCTTAAAAATCGATTTTCAATTACATGCAAAGATAGAAGATTGCAGTATCCCCAGAGCCCTACACCATATATGGCTTTCGAAACACACATGGCTCTATAGATCCTTAATAATTCTTGCGGAGGTCTCCTGCCCAGTTTTTTTGAAAATTTGGATGGGGCTGCAATCGTTTTCATAAAAGCAAGTTTTCTAGCTTGTACCGCTTGAGACCATGTAGCTTTGTGATCAAATAAAATGCCCAAATAGCTGAATCTATTTGTAAAATCTATTTTTTGGTCGTCAATATACATGTCTCTACATTTGTGGCTACCCAAGCCACATCTCATTACGTAGGTTTTTGTTGTATTTATCCTCAATCCTAGATCATGCATGAAGGCTGCAAAAGCATTTAATATTCTTTGTAGACCAACTTGGGTGCGAGACAGCAGGATGGCATCATAAATACAATAATGCGGGTATGAGCCGTCCTTCAATCTTGGGAAGATCTTGACATGTATTCATCAGTGTTTGGCCTAACCCATTTATATAAAGATTTAAAAGGAAAGGGGCTAACACGCACCCTTGTCTTACCCCCTTATTAATTTGAAACGGGGCTGTACATTCTTCGTTTGGACCGTATCGCACTCTGGCCTTCACGTTCCTATACAGTTGTCTTCGAAAATGTATAATGGTGGGGGTCTACTCCTTGTTCCTATAGCACTCTCCAAAGTTTATCATGCCTTACGCAGTCGAAGGCTGCCGTAAGGTTTACGCAAGCTAGGAACAGTCTGCCTTTGTTTTATAAGGGTATATTTCTCTATAATTATGTTTAGGTTCAAACTTTGTTCAATTGTTCCTAGCCCCTTACGAAATCCGAATTGTAAATCTGAGATAATTTTGCTCTGCTTGGCAGTCTTGTAGTCTTTCGAGTACAATACGTCCGACTACTTTTCCCAAGGAGTCTAACAACGGTATCGGTCGATTACAAACAGGATCGTGACGCTTGCCTTTTTTATAAATAGGAACTAATATGGATTCCGACCGTGTCTCTATAAGCCGGGAAGAACAACCAGCTGTAATTACCAATGTTAAAAGCGGACCCCAAAGTGCAATGTTATTTTTAAATAAGTCTACTGGGATCCCGTCTGGTCCAGGGGCTTTCCCTTCCTTACTTCCCGTGATTGCCCAGTTTTCTTTGTCAAGGGTTACTTGGAGATCAATTGGCATTAGTGAATTTGTTAAGTGTCATGTCATCATTAACTTCTGTCTGGATTCCTACAATATAAGCGCTCTCATTGCTTTTAAATATTTTCAAGAAACGCTCCACCCATTGCTCTTCCGTTATTGCAATTTCAATGGATGGGCCATTCCCCCCCCTATTCCAATTTCAATGGAAGGGCCATTTCCCCCCCCCCCCCTCCCGAGTCCAAAAAAGTGGTCTTCACTACCCTCCAAAAGGCCGCTCCATCTGTAGATGTTGAGGCCTCATGCAGTTTCTGCCAGAGCTCATCTCTTAATTCCCCCTTACAAATTTTAAGGACATTTTTATAGGTCCTCCTTGCCAGTCTTATTTCGAGCGGATTTCTAGGGAATTTGTGGGTCACATGTTTTAGGTATGCGTATGCCTGTGTACACTTTGTGTCGAACCATCCATTTATATCTCTTTGGTTTTCCATTTTTAACAGATAGGGCCTCTTTTATAACCCTTGTAATATGCTGAAAAGCAGTCAAAACTACTTTGTGTGTTGCGTTATCTTTTTAAATAGCCGCAATGGCAGATTTACTCTTAGTCACAATCTTCTTTGTGGTAGCTAGAGGATCCACCATCGGCCAATGTAAACAGTAACCGTTCACTCTATTTATTACTAAATTTTGAGGAGCGCAGATTTGTTTAGGCCCAGGATGAATCTGTTGTGTCAAATGTGAAAGGGTGATACTCTGTGGAAAATGATCACTCAAGGTGATATCATGGATGGTAAATGTCTTCACTCTGTTTGCATATCTTGTAGGGGTGGGGCTTGTGGCACATCTGCTGGGTCGTAGTATGGGTCCCCCTGATCATCATGTGTTTTTCGGCACCGCTGGCAGGCTTGCTCGAGCCGCCGGAAGGCTTACTTGTCTTCGTCACCGGGCCCGAAGGTGGGGTGTTCGAAGCAGTGTCTTTGGTCTTGCCTAGGCCCGAAGGCGTGACCGAAGCCTTTTTGGGTGTCGGCGCGGGTGTGGGAAAGGGGGTATTTTACTCACGACCCTCTGCGCCGGGGTGATGTCCTCCACATGCGAGTCGTTGGCTTCGGAAGCACTGACGAGGTCCTCTTCGGTGTGCTGGTGTCCCGGAGCTTCGACGTCGTCCCCGAAGATGTCGACTGGAACGGAAGTTGAGGAGTGCGCCATTTTCCGTCTGGCCCGTCGGTCTCGAATAGTCTTTTTGGATCTAAAAGACTTGCAGGCGGGACAGTCTCGAGCCTCGTGTTCCGGGGAGAGGCAGAGGTTGCACACCTCATGAAGATCGGTGTGGGGGAATTTGGACCCACATCGAGGGCACTTCTTGAATGGAGTTCTTTCCATCAGCCGGGACCGGAGCCTGGATAGGCCCGAAGGCCACCGTCGATGACTGGAATCGAAGGTGCGTCAAAGGGTACTGCCTGGAACTCACATCTACCCCCCCCAACATTCCACCCAGGCAACGCCCAATGTCACAAGAACATTCCACCTTACTAAAACAGGAGGTGATCTCCCTCCTGCAAAAACACGCAATAGAACAGGTCCCCCACGATCAGCAAAATGTAGGAGTCTACTCCCTATATTTTCTGATACCAAAAAGAGACGAGACTCTACGACCTATCTTACATCACCGCCCTCTAAACACATACATACATTCAGACCATTTTCACATGGTAACACTTCAGCAGGTACTTCCGCTCCTCTCCCAGAAGGACTTTCTCACCACACTGGACCTAAAAGACGCGTACTTTCACATTCCGGTACATCATGCCCACAGAAAGTACCTCAGATCCGTAGTGGACGGGCAACACTACCAGTTCAAGGTGCTCCCATTCGGGGTCACAACAGCACCACGGGTATTTACCAAGTACCTAGCAGTAGTGGCGGCACACCTCAGAAGACAGCACATTCACGTCTTCCCGTATCTGGACGACTGGCTGATAAAAGCCACGTCCTACAACCAATGTGTACACCACACCGCCATTTACAATCCAACTACTTCACCAACTAGGCTTCACGGTGAACCACCAAAAGTCCCAGCTAACACCATCCCACATAAAGCAATACCTTGGTGCCACCATAAACACCTCAAAAGCAATTGCCTACCCCAATCCGTCAAGGATCGCAAGCATTCAGGCTTTGCGCCAAAAATTCATACTTCAACACTCACTTCCAGCAAGAGTGTTTATGCAACTGATAGGGATGATGGCCTCTTGCATTTTCATAGTGCCTCATGCAAGACTCCAGATGCGTCCACTCCAAGAGTGCTTAGCGCGCCAATGGAACCAGGCCCAGGGGCAACTGACAGAACTGGTGTTGGTAGACGGTCACACCCATCGCTCGCTGCAGTGGTGGAACACCACAAATCTTTCCAGAGGTCGACCGTTCCTGAACCCGGTTCCACAAATAATCCTGACAACAGACGCATCGCTCTCCGGCTGGGGAGCTCATCTACTACACCTCACAGCGCAGGGCACATGGACGCCGCAACAAAGGTTACTCCACATCAATCATCTGGAGCTACTGGCAATATTTCTAGCCCTAAAATCCTTTCACACACAGATTTTAGGCAAGGCTGTCCTTATGCGTACGGACAACATGACCGCAATGTACTACATCCAAAAACAAGGCGGCACACACTCTCCACAGCTCTCTCAACTAGCACAGAGCATATGGAGATGGGCAATTCCACACAAAATCTTTCTCCTAGCCCAACATGTCCCAGGAGTCCAGAATACCATGGCAGATCTGCTCAGCAGACAGACGCAGCAGATCCACGAGTGGGAACTTCACCCGCAAGTTCTTCACCCGTTCTTTCAAATGTGGGGGCATCCACAAATAGACCTATTCGCCACCCACGAAAACAAAAAATGCCCAAGCTTCGAAGCCAGATACCCACACCCATTGTCCAAAGGCAATGCGATATGGATGAACTGGTCAGGCAAATTTGCATACGCCTTTCCACCTCTCCCACTAATTCCATTAGTTGTGCGAAAGCTACAGCAGCACTCCCTCACACTCATTCTAGTAGCTCCAACGTGGGCCAGACAACCGTGGTACACCACGTTGCTGGAACTCTCAGTAGTGCCACACCAAAAATTACACCTCTCACCATGCCTCCTAACCCAGAACCATGGAGAGATCAAGACACCCGGACCCAGCTCAGCTCAACCTTGCGATCTGGCTCCTGAAATCTTAGAGTTCGGATACCTTAACCTTCCCCCCGACTGTATGAATGTTATCAGAGAAGTTAGACGTCCTACCACTAGAGCCTGCTACGCTGCCAAGTGAAAAAGATTTGTTGTTTATTGCCATAACACAATCAACCCTCTAGACGCATCCATACAGCACATCATATGCTACTTACTACACCTACAAAGATGTAACCTAGCATATACATCCATTCGGCTACACCTCGCAGCAATTGCCGCTTACTTACAAAACAGACAGCACCTATCACTTTTCAGAGTGCCTGACATCAAAGCCTTCATGGAAGGCCTAAAACGAATAATTCCCCCCAGGGTGCCACCCTCACCTGTGTGGAACTTAAATATAGTGCTCACAAGGCTAATGGGACTGCCTTTTGAACCCTTGCATAACTGCGAACTGCAATTCCTCACATGGAAAACAGCTTTCCTGGTAGCCATCACCTCCCTTAGAAGGGTCAGTGAAATACAAGCACTTACTATACAAGAACCTTTTCTCCAAATGCACCCGAACAAGGTTGTCCTCCGTACCAACCCAAAATTCCTACCCAAAGTCATCTCACCCTTTCATCTAAACCAATCGGTAGATTTACCGTTTTTTTTTCTCGCAACCTCAAACTGTTGCGGAAAGGGCTCTACACACACTGGATGTTAAAAGGGCCATACTTTACCACATCCAGAGAACACAAACTTTCAGAAGGACAAAGCAACTGTTTGTCTCTTTCTCTCCACCTCATAAAGGCAACCCCATCTCTAAATCAGGGATAGCTAGGTGGATTGTAAAATGCATACAGATTTGCTACCGCAAAGCAAAACGCACGCTATCTGTTCCCCCTAAAGCCCACTCTACAAGAAAGATAGGGGCTTCTATGGCTTTTCTAGGGACCATCCCATTAGATGATATCTGCAAGGCAGCTACATGGTCAACACCGCACACTTTCACTAAACATTACTGTGTAGATGTGCAAACCAAGCAACAAGCTTGTGTGGGCCAGGCTGTACTGAAAACACTATTTCAAACCACTGCAACAGATACTGGTGTTCGCCGCTAAGGTTGGGAACTGCTATATAGTCTATGCAAAAGTGTGTAATCTGCAGCTCATCTGCCTCGAACGGAATATGCTACTTACCAGTATGCATCTGTTCTTGGCATGTAGAGCTGCAGATCTACACACGCCCACCCGCCTCCCCGGCTACCTGTATCTGTTTCAGTCTATCTTATTTAGATGCAACACACATGGGTTTCTTCACTGTTATTACTACGCTCCATCTTTCCCTGTTGGCGAAAAACAATCTGAGGATGGAGCCGAAGCCCATGCGCAATACGAACCCAGGGAGGAGTCACCAACCTCGTGACTTCCAAAGACTTTCCAAGAGGAAAAACAAACTGCAAACATCCGGGCCCAACACCAGATGGCAATCTATGCAAAAGTGTGTAGATCTGCAGCTCTACATGCCAAGAACAGATGCATACTGGTAAGTAGCATATTCCTTTTATCTTTCGCCTTCTTATTTCCAGAATATTGTACCACCTCCTTTGTCAGTCAGTCTATCGCTTCTACGTTGCTGAGACAATCAAGTGGATTTACTACTTGGGCATTGTATCCAGAATGGATCTCATCAGAATGCGTCCTATTTAATTTTATATTTCCCAATATATTTGATGGTTGGTAAAAGTGACCTAATGGAACAACGTTTACTTTTTGGGGGCTAATAACATCGTTCCCTACTCTCTCAAGTATTGTTTTCACCAAATGAAGAGATCTAAACGTTAAGACTACGCAGTCACCCAAGAGAGCTATGCGACTTTTTACCTATCCAGGCTATTCTTCTTACCATTTTAAATTCGGTAAAAAGTATCCTGTTCAGTCCTGTCGTGGTACTCAGCCAATGTAGGGATTTATTTCTTAGAGCAACCCAAGATTCATTGTCATGGTCAGAGAGCTTCGGGACATTTGTCAAGATTACTATGTAGGGAGTAGCTTCCGGTGGGAGGTCAAAAGGATGGTGAAGTAATTTTTGGGCAAACGTTTGGGACGCGTGTGGGGGTAAGGTTCTGTTGACTACTTTGTGGTGGGATGTCGTTTAATTCCCTCCCCTGGAATTGTCTATATACATCTCTTCATCCACTATAGTTTAGTTGGTGCCTATCTGAACCAGAATAGGTTTTCACCCCCAGGGTTCCGATCTGATTTCCCCATTTCACCTGGTTCGTTAAATTCAACCCTACTTGTTCCCCCTCACGTGTAATTTGCATGTTGACTTCTTCTGATGACATTCCGTTAGGTTCTCTACTCATCCTAGATCTCGTGACAACCCCACTTTCACTTTTATCTTTATTTCTACAGAGGGTATTTTTTCCGAGGTGTTTTTCTAAAGAGGCCTCTATAGACTTTAACCTTTCCTCCATCTTTGGTAAAGATTCTCTAAGAATGCTCTCTAGCCCTATTTGTCCAGACAGTTTTCTTATATCATCCCTTGAACATAGGCTCCTTAGGGTTTGATGGTTTCATATTCTGACCTACTTGTGACGGCGTTAATACTTTTTTCTTCTTTGTTACTTTTCTGAGGTTTTATACTCTGGGTTTTTTGGCCTAAGTGCTCCTCTTGTACTACCCTGTTTTCCTTATTTTCTTACACTGGTTTCTTTGGGCGCTTTGACGGTGGCGGAGTTTCACTGTCCTCATCACTCACCCACACATGGTCTGATACATTTTGCACACCTCCATTTTTATACAGTTCACTTTCATTTACATTTACTGTTGAAGGTCTTTCTATCGGTGTTGTCTCAACATGTGGGCTTTCTCCTCTGGTTTCCGCATTTAAAGTCTCCTCAACAGTACTTATTTGTTTCTCTGTTGCCTCCATCTGTAGTTCAGTGAAGATGAGCGTGAGCTGGTAGCCAGCTTAGGCGCACCCTTCTTAAGGTCCTTTATTTGCTTCCGCCATTCTTTTAAAGTAAAAAATTCCTTTCTTGATAGGGAAAGACCAACATACAGCACAGACTTTAATTTCCCTATTAGCCCCTTTAATGTGCTGGAAAGGAGCAGAAGGTTTAAAGAATAAGTTTGATTTCGCTAACAATTTAATCGCTGAAACGATCAAAGTCAACAGTTTCTCTCTTAATATCTGGCTAGAAGTACTCACCGAACAGCGAGGCTCTCACAGCAAGGAGCTAAGGGGGGGGGGGTGGCTCAGCCCGGCCCACTCCGGTCTATGACGGGCAAGGACGGACCGGCCCTTGGCCCGGGCTACGCCCGCGCAGCGAGAGCTCAAGGGTTAATTTATGCGCCTACGGCGCAGGAACTAGCAGCAGGGAACAGGAAGCAGCGTGAACGGTGCGGGGTAGCCTGAGGGATGTAGTCCCTTAGGCTTGGCTCTCACCCCGGTACTCTGCAGCAGAAATGAGCGTCCCGCGCAGCGGGAGCTTGAGGATTAATTTATGCGCTTCCGGGTGCAGGAACCAGCAGCAGGGAACAGGAAGCAGCGTGAACGGTGCGTTGGAGCCTGGGGGTTGTAATCCCTTAGGCTTGGATCTCAACCCGGTACTCAGCAGCAGAAACAAGCGTCCCGCGCAGCAGGAGCTCGAGGATTAATTTATGCGCCTCAAGACACAGGAACCAGCAGCAGGGAACAGGAAGCCGCGTGAACGGTGCGGGGGAGCCTGGAGGATGTAGTCCCTTAGGCTTGGCTCTCACCCCGGTACTCAGCACAGAAACGAGCGACTATTACCTGTTGGTTAACAAACGTTTAAGTCTTAATGTGTCACCTAAGACGCCTGTTCTTTAAGGGGCCTGTGCTATTAAATACTTGTTTCTTAGGTGTGAGCTGAATGAGCACCTGCAAATTGTTGTGAGGTACCAGAAATTGTTGCATGAACCTTTGTTCACTCTGCTCAGCGGTTGACAAACATTAAACCTTGCCACACAAAAGATTAGGTAGTTTTTAGGTCTCGGCTGTCGAAAGCAGCGCATGCGCTGCTCTCAGCATTCAAGAGCTTCTTGGAATCAATACAGATTCCAAAGCTCTCGGAGGCGGAGTTGAAGCCCCGCCCATCTTCCTCATTGGCTGGCTTCATCCTGCATGCAAAATGCAAGCTCAGGATTGAAAAGGAGGCTTTTTAGTCCCTCCTTGTTGCCGACTTGTCTCCTTGTAGCCCCGCCCACTGGGATTGGATCTCTCACTCGTGGCTTCACACACGCTCCTTCATTAGCAGCCACGCACTATGTTTTAATTAATACGTCAAAGGGCCCTCGGTGCAGGTCTACTATTGATCAATTGGATGCACTTTTAGATAAGATAACAAGAAAACTACGATAACTATGTTTTGTTATACGGATAGCGCGTGTCGCCTTCGCTTGTTAGTAACTTGTGAAATCTTCAAACGAAAAGCAGCCTGCCCCTTGACAGCAGAGCAGAGCTGGCAAATTCGATTATTTCGGGAGCCAATTTAAATGCAGTTGCTAACTTAGAGCAAACTTGCCTAACAGTATCACGGAGGCCGTCTGGGCATTATTCCTAAACCTGCTTATCTTAAGTGACAATTTCCTGGCTTGACCTTTTCCACAGAAACGTGGAAAATGCCCGAGGTGACAATTGAGTTATATCAAGTGATGTGTTTTCACATGACTGCTGAAAAACACACTCTTTATTACATTAGCCGAGTCCTACTCTGATTAAACATGTATATTGAAGATTCATGCTGTTTGAGTTGAGGGGCCATGTTTGTATATTAGCTCAGAGCGGACAGGAACAGACAGTGTTGATTACGTCACCGGTAGCTTTTGTTTCATTCAAGATTAAGTGAGGTCCCCCGCTCGGGCATGTCTCATTAACACGTTACGCTAATCGGGTCTCGAGGCTAAACTGCTGAGCTGAAACGGGCACATTTGACTTATAATCCTGTCTGCTGTAATTAAATATTTTCTGATTCCGCTTGAACCATATAGTGTCTCTACACCTGAAAAGGCTAATACGTGTAAACTCTATATTTAATATGCTCTATCGGTTTAAATCAGTCTGTTGGCATGTGATTTAAAACACCATATTTTGCAAAATGTTTCAGGTAAAAATGTTTATTTTAGAAATAAACACAAATTATATTATGTTTACATATTAATGGCATGGAAACCAGTTCTCTACCCTTTGGAATGTAGGTGTATGTCTGGGCCTGTCTAGGATGCCTGCCATGACATTTGTCTGGGAAATATTTTTGTTTTGGGGTTTTGGGAATCCTTAGGTGAGGGCTCGGTTGGAAAACCTGTTGTAACTCCAGCGTACGGTCAAGGAATGCTCGTTTGTGACGAAAAATGTTTTGTGGAGAGATGGTTCACAGGACAGAAGAGACCCGAGGGTAGGGATCAGTTTCAGTAAAGGTGTGTTTCTAAACAAATGTGATGCATAGTTTTTACCCTCTGTGACTTGTGGCTAAGACTGTGAGATAGTGCATTTCTTAAAATAAAATTTAATGAGGCTCTCATTAGAAATTACAAGTTCCAGATTCTTAATTAAATTAAACAAAACTTAAAAGTGACATTTCGGAAAGTTCAGCATCGATGTACATAATGCAGAGACATGCCTAAGCCTTTCCCTGCGTATATGCTTCGTCCTGTAAAATACGCCTTTGTTTTAAAAAAAAAAATGTTGGGCGAGTTTTATATAGCACAAACTAGACCTGAAGATACCAGGTATCAGAGCGCTTTACATGAGCACCAGTTTCGTTACAGATGGACACATTCATTAGGTCTCGGCTGTCGAATGCAGCGCATGCGCTGCTCTCGGCATTCGAAAGCTTCTTGGAATCAATACAGATTCCAATGCTCTCGGAGGCGGAGTTAAAGCCCCACCCATCTTCCTCATTGGCTGGCTTCATCCTGCATGCAAAACGCAGGCTCAGGATTGAAAAGGAGGCTTTTTAGTCCCTCCTTGTTGCGGCCTTGTCTCCTTTTAGCCCCGTCCACCGGGATTGGATCTCTCACTCGCAGCCTCACACACACTCCTTCATTAGCTGCCACACACTATGTTTTAATTTGGTGCTACTGCACAATGCAACGCTTTGTCCACTCTCGCTTCGCTCTGCTGCAACAGACTCATACATATTTAAAAACGAGCTGGCGGGTAATGTGAATAATGGAACAACTTCCGTCACTCTGCCACTCAGTGGATGCTGTAAGCGCTGATCGGTGCAGTGGGAGTTGCAGTAGATGATACACACGCCCAGTAAACAGACAGACAGAGCCCCAGTCTTGGTGCATTAGGCGTTCGCAGTGCCTAGACAGTGCAGTAGGCGCTGTGCGCTGCCGGTGCAACAGGCGCTGTAGGTGCAGCGGAAGTTGCAGCAGTCATCGCTGTATATGGGCAGAGGGGCTGACAGTGGCATCTCTTTTAATGGTGTCTCGGGTCCAGGGCTCCTGGTTACTGGATCTGCCAGGACTGGAGGGGAGGGGGGAGTGAGGGAGCGCAGAGAGCTTAACTCTTTCCACGCTAAGTTCCTGAGTGGAATCCAATATGCTGCTGGAAGCGGAGGGTGTGTGTGGGGGAGGGGCATGGCTTCTGGTCTAAGGGAGATGTCGGTTTCTTCCTCCCAAGGTCAAGTGCAGCCGTCAGAGACTGTGCCATTATTCTGGAAAGAGAACGGGCGGTTCTTCGTGCACTACGACACTCCCAGCTTCTATATATCATGGTGCGACGAGAAATAGCGTGGGGGGGGGGTGAAACTGGGGAGGGGGGCTCGTCGTGTGGTGGGTCACCACAGCGGACTAAGGTGGCGTATGTGGCTGGTTCACGGGTTTCCCCCTATAGCCCACACCTACGAATAGCTGCCAGGGAAGAGAACGCTGAGGAGGCGGGGTATGGATTATAGGAGGGAGCGCTGGACGTCTTGGCGCATGCCACAGACGCTGATAGCCGTTCCCTCAGGGTGGGAGTTGAAACTCTCCATGCCAAAGATGGGTTTGGGGAGGGGAGGGGCTTCTGGAAGTGAGCCTTGCCCGTGTATCATATCCCAAAACAAGAGAAGCAGGCAGTGCCGCAGCCCTCCAGGCCCCTGCGACGATCGCTCAGCTGTAATGTGCATTAGAACTGCCAGACAGGAATGATGAAGATGCAGAAAGCTCGTAACTTGGGTGGCAGGCAACGGTCGCTTTACGGTGCCCTCCTATTGTCACACTAACAATGAATGTGATCTTGGCAAAGTTGACGCCTCCCTCAGCGTGCAGGGGTTTAATCTAAATGGAATGTTTAACACCAGAAAGCTGCCTTGCCGCAACTTACACATCATGCAATTTATGAGTCACAGAATGATAATCTTATGGACAACACATGGTGGTAGGGCGGCAGCTGCCGCATACTTAAGTGAAGGAAAAACACAACCACTCAGAACAAGCTGTAGGGTCACAGGTTCAAACCCCTGGTGGACCCACGATGTGTTCATCATTTCCAGTGCTGTGGGTCGACGACTTATTGCAACAGAAAGATAAGACGAAGTGTACGCAGTGTCTGCGCGGGGACGTGCGTGACGTCATGAATGATGTCTTCAGCACAAATATCCGAGTTGAACCAATTTCATTTGTTTTTGGTGACTTTAGTCGTTGTTTAGGTACCATTTTCTCAGGTCGTTTGGGGCGACAGGAGGGTTGTTAAGAGGGCGCACAGCTGTGGATGTTAGCAGCACACCTCTGTAAGGAGAGATGCTGGCATGTAGAAGAGATTCTATATTATGAAATAACTATTTGCACCCTGTGCATTGCACTGCCTACTCTCTGGTATCCGTAATTATGTCATTAGTAGAGACGAAGGAGACTTTTGAAAGGATCCTGGTGCCCAATTATGTGCTCTCCGCATACTGCTACACTGGGCAGCAGCGAATAGCGGACCCCGCATTAGTAGTCACCGAGATGTAGGTGCTATATTAAACATGCTAATAAGGTAAGACATACCACCTTTGCTATGTGTGATATCACTCCCTGCTCCCCACTGCACGATGGCCTCTGTTGTGGATCGTGAGTAACCTTGTGTGCGATGTCAGTTGTGATGCCATCAGAAGGCACGAAAGTGGAATGTGCGTGTGACGTCATGTGACTGTCATCTGTGGCATTAACAGGCTGATTCTATTGCCATATGAGTTGCCGCCTCTGTTGTCCCCTTTCAGACCGCACGTGAGGACAGGTGGTTAGGTCACTGGTGATGTGATGAGTACGATTGAAGGTAAAATCTTAAACTCCCCTGCTACTGCAGTTATGTTATTTGTGATGCCATGAGTATGAACAATTATTTTAAAGATGTGTAGTGCTGCTGTTTCAGAATGCGGTGGTGACACAGTGGTCCATATTGCTATCCTATCTCCTCTGTCCACTTCAGTGCATGTGTGATGCCATGTGATTATGTATTTTGTGATGTCATCCGTGATACAATCTCTAAGAATAGAGGTACTTTGTAAAGTTGCCTGCTGCTATGGCTGATTATATTGGCATTCGAGTTGCTGCTTTTTTGCTGCCTGTACTGTGTACAATGAGGGATGTGTGTGATGCCATGTGATGATGTCACCAGTACAGTGAACGAGCCTGGCTAGAAGTTTTAAATGTCCACGAAAAAGCCATAAATTAAAACCACTTTTCATATATTCAGCGAACATCTTTATTTGACTCTGTTTTATGTGCTGTGGACACTGTGAGGGGTTTTGTCTCTTTCACTAATTGAGATATATGAGCGGCTGCGGCAGCCATCCTTTCATGGAGGCAGACAAAAGTTGTTCGACTTCAACAACAAGCATAAAAAATGCAAAAGGTCTCACCTTTGATTAAGTTAAAGCCATTTGCTGTGCTATGCAATACCAGTAGCAAAGCAAATGGCTTTAACTTAATCAAAGGCGAGACCTATTGCATTTTCAATGCTTGTTATAGAATGCTTACAGGTGTTGTGCAAGGGACATTATCTCATTCTCAGATTCCAGAAGTCTGTTTGCTACCCATTTCTGTTTTATCATGGTAATCACCATAAACTTTTGTGCTGCACTTAACACTCTTTTCCTTCCTTTCCCAGACCTCACTCTACTGACAGCGCCACACACAGGAAGATGACACTGTCTCTTGCAGATAGATGCTCTAAGACGCAGAAGATTAGAATCTTGCCAATGGCTGGTCGAGATCCAGAGTCTCAGCGTACAGAAATGATTAAGGTATTGTGCTCATTTGAAGCTCTTTGTACATGTTTTTTTTATTTTATTCAGTACCTGGTCATTGCTAGTACTCCACCACATCAATACCAGTTATGATATATATATATATATATATATATAAAAAGCATAGGATGGGTCTGTCTGGCACAGTGTTAAAATGGTTCACATCCTTCCTGCATAACCGTACACAAAAATTCAAGGTCAACAACGCGCTCTCCAATTCCTCTCCTGTATCACTTGGGGTGCCGCAAGGGTCCGCACTCTCACCGTCCTTATTTAACTTGTTCATGGAACCTCTCACTGAAATCCTGCAAACATCCAATGTTCAATTTGTGTATGCGGACGACACACAACTATACCTCAAGATCAACTCCCTAGAAGACATTAATATGCTCAACTCCACACTTAAAATCACCCAGTCTTGGCTATCAGAAAATCATCTCAAACTGAACGCACTAAAAACAGAATTCCTCCTCATAGCACCACCGGCCAAGATCCCCTTAATGCACGACTTGATCAAACAGCTCACCGCTTTCAACGTGCAACCAACTATCGTGGACTCAGCAAAATCCTTGGGGATCACTCTCGACAACAACCTCATGATGCAAAAACACATCAGTAACGCTACAAGAGAGCTAATTTCCAGATAAATACCCTAAGGAAGCTGAAACCCTTCCT
This sequence comes from Triturus cristatus, assembly GCF_964204655.1. NCBI lineage: Eukaryota > Metazoa > Chordata > Amphibia > Caudata > Salamandridae > Triturus > Triturus cristatus. The sequence continues at coordinate 397,361,527 of NC_140583.1, read as the reverse complement.
GCCAGTCGAGGACTTCAAGTTGGCAGTACAAGCTCTAGTTATCCCTAGTGTGGATTACGGAAGTGTCTCCTTGTGTGGCCTCCCAAAAGCTGCAACAGCGCCCTTAAGAGCGTCTATCAACGCTGCAGCAAGACTCATCACTGGCTCGAAAAGAACTGCACACATTACCCCGGGCTTAAAAACCTTGAACTGGCTTCCATTTGAAGCTAGAATCCACCTAAAAGTTGCGTGCATGACTCATAAAGCCTTACACCACAGCTCTCCCAGCTACCTCGCGCAGAAACTGACAATATCTGGTGGTCTAAGGTCTTCTAGGAGTGCTGAAAACCTTTTACTGAAACCTCAAAGTTTCAACAAAAAGAAAACATATAAACGATCCTTCTCAGGGATGGCGCCCAAAATATGGAACACTCTTCCCCCTGAAACCAGACGGAATGCCTCCACCGCCTCTTTCAAAAAAGAAGTTAAAGCGTTTCTCATGGCAAAATTTACATGAGCACTATCTTCTCAGACCCGAGTTTTTTAGCTCCTGTTATAATATACATCACCATGCTTTAATCCTCCTACTATATTTGCACGAATTATGGTTTTATATGATTGTTTACTTGCATACTTTTGTTTGTTCTACTTACAGCCGGTTGTTATGTAAAGCGCTCTGATATCCGCAAGGATCTTGTTCGCGCTCTATAAAACTTTCAAAAATAAAGTAAAGGTATTCCACAGAGCAAACTAGATATTGGAGTGGAACAGGGAAATAAACCACAACCAGAGAGAAGACCCCCGCCTCTAAACAAGCTCTACAAATAATCTACAATTCAGTTTTATCACAAAGAAGAGCTTAGTAATTGGACATATCTCAATATATTGTATTTCAATGTTTTCTTTGCGTGCATAATCAATAAGTAAAAAACATTGTTTTAATCAGCCAAATTTATGAAAAGCTCGTACCAACCCTGCCATGGAGACACATGCCACAATAGCCATTCAAGCTCCAGACATACCACTCATACTTAAGCATACACTCAAACAGAGGCAATATAAAACATCTCGTATATTAAGCCATGACAGGACACCCTCTATTCACTACTGAATGCAGCCACAAGAAATGACTGTCATTGTATTATTTCTTAGTGTCAGTGTGCCACATACATACATTCATAACTCACTATGGCAACACTTTGTATTGTTCAATATATTGTGTGCTTTTTATACATTCAGAGTATCATATCCCTATGACACGGCTCATAGGTCCCACAGGGGTGACATATATGTTTTAGAGTCAAAACATCTGTTAGCAGCCGTCCTTCGGATGGAGAGCAAATGGCCGAAGATACGGTCTAACGAACACACCCACTGCAGATGTGTCTCAAACTTATCAGTCACCCCCTTGGGACCTATGGGCTTCAAGATAGGGGTTTGACATGTCAGTATCTTCTATTAACTTCACAAGAAACAGGAGGATGGACCCTTACAGCATCACTCCCCAGATGCCTTAGGTGAGCCTCTCCATGGCCCAGACACCTGAGAATCTATGATTAGTCTCTTCTTATTGGTACAGTTTGTTCTCTGAATTGCAGATAATTTTTGTTTATCTGCCATACTGTTCTCCTCCCTCCCAGGCTATTTTTACTTCCTTGAAGACTTTGTCTGTGCCATAAAGAAGGTGGGTGGTGGGCCGATCACCTTTCACCGAATCGCGCATTGACACCTGTGCTATAGCCATCTTGACACAAAAAAAAGATTGAAATATATATTACGGTCACTGAATGTATGAAAAAAAACCACAATATATTAAATACTACAAAGTGTTGCCTGAATGAACTATGAAAGTATTTATGTGGCACATTGACACTAAGAAATAATACCATGTGTAGGAAGCTGGCTCTGTACATGGTATGGCACTGGGTGGTTATACCATGCACAGAGTCCAGGGGTTCCCCAAAAATGTACAGGGCTCAGTGTAAAACCCAAAGTGCTCTATTAGTGGCAGAGTGGACGAGCAGCCTGAGGCCTAACACAGAGGAGTGTAAGACATTTATTGCACAACATTGACCAATAATGGACACGCAACTCAATAAGGAGATCCACACCAATTCTGGAAAAATATACTTTGTATTTTATTTTAAGATCAAAATCTTCGCAATAAGGTAAGTATGCTTTAAAATATAAATACTTTTCACTTTTTTAAATCAACACAATATTTTCAGTGTTATCCTATGGGGAAAATAATTTTGCAGTTAAACATGTGAGTAACACACTTACAACTCAGTCTTCGCAAGGGGTAAGGGTCTGGTGAGTACCAAAACTGTACCATCAGTGTCACCGGAGTGGCCAGGTGCAGAGGTCCAAAATTGAAGTTCGGCCCATTGCCTTTCAAAGGAGACCAGGGTGCCTGGAGCCACACTGCTTGTAGACAAGTTGAATAGTTGCTAAGGCCAAGCTCTTGGAGTTAGGGCCAGCATGGGGGGGGGGGCACCATAAAGCAGCACCAAACATACAACACCAGCGGCACAGGGGCGGTCAAGTGCAGGGTGCTATTTCAACATCGGGCGCCCAATGCTGTTCAATGGAGAGTCCTCTTTTGGCTAACAGGCTGCAGGCGTTACACCGGAGGTTGCAGGAGGTAGACCAGCAACAGGAGAGGTAAGTAGAGATGTAAGGGGTCGTAGGGGCACTTTCGGTTCAGCTCACTAAGGCCCAGGGGCTTCGGGTGCAGGGGTGTCTTTCGACGTCAGAGTCTTACCGTAACTGGTCACGTTAAGGGGGGCTCTGCATTCACATTCCAGACGCTGCCGTGGGGACTCAGTAAAGGTCTGACAACTCTGGACACAAGGCCGGGGTCACTGGGGAGACTTCGCTGCACAGGTGAGCCACTCAGATTCAGGCCGCTGGCGTCTGGTGCGGAGTGGTCCGGGATCGCAGTGCCAGCTGGATCCGGAGCACATTGAGCCATTTTCTTTTGGACATGTCCGCTGTCCACTGGAGATTGGAGTCTTTTTCGAAGGCAGCAGTCCTCCCAGAGCTTCAAAGGTTGCTGATTGCAAGACAGGTTGCATGTTCGCAGAAGCTGGAGACAGGCCGATAGGGCTGGGGGCCTAGGCAGTCATTGTCTTCAGTCTTCTCTGCACGGATGTCTTCTTTCTTCTTAGGTCCTCGCAGATCTAGTTTCTAGGTCTGGAGGAGCCCTCTAAATACTAAATTTAGGGGGCGTTTTAGGGGAGTAGTAGGTTGGGCCAATGGGCACCTTACCTTGGGTGACTACTCCCACTATTATGCCACCCTCCCATAGGAGGGGCCATAGACCTAGCGTGATTGGTGGAGTTCCCTCATCTTCGAGATGGAGGTGACTGAAAAGTGTGCTTAGCTACTTCTCCTCCACTTGAGGGGTGGAGTTGGTAAAGGTGGGCACACCTCCTAGTCTTTTCTGAGCCGGTTTTCCCACTCAAAGTGGGGATGTTAACCAGGTGCTGCCATCGGCTGCTACCAGCAGAGGCTGGGGGTCGCATTACAGAGGCGGCAGGTCTTTGAAGCTTCCCCTTCGAGCACTGGTCCACCCTGGGAGAGGAGGTGTGACAGTTCTGCCGAGGATGTGCATTCTTTCAGGTCCTAGACAGCAGATGCTCTCCACCCAGGAGTCCAGGAGTCCAGAGGAGAGAGAGCAGATAGAGCAGAGGGGCAGAGAGACCAGGCAGTGCCCACAACAGGGTCAGTATGTTTTCAGGGGGCTCCTCTGAGTACACGTTTTAATACATCTCACACTGGCATCGGTGTGGATTTAGTACAAAGAGCTGTTTGGTACCAACACTCCTGGGTTCTGTGAAGCCATCATGGTGCTGTGGAACTTGAGTTTTCAAGTTCCCAAGCCATGTACTCTCTATGGCTCCCCTGGGACTTAAAATATTAAGGAATAGACCATAATACTGTAGGGGCATATCTGCTCATGGAGATATGACCATACCTGTTATATATTGCACCCTGCCTCAGGGCCGGCAAGGTCTTCTAGAGGGGTGACTTACCTATATCTTAGGCAGTGCTAGGTGGCTTGGCACACAGGCAGTGTGCCATGCACACTTTGTTGTTTTGTCCGCACCAGGCCATGCATGCTGCAGTGGCAGTCTGCATGGCCTATGTGAGGGGTGCCTAGGGGACCCTCTTCACTACCCATGCCTGTAGATACCATTCACAAGGGACTTTCAGGGGGCCTGAAAGGCCAATTAGGGTACTGTTTTAGGGACAACACACTGGTACTGGGAACCTGGACAGCAGGGACCCAGTACTCTACAGTTGAAGTTTCATCAAAAGCCAGGCAAAAAGTATGTGGGGTGGTGGCTACTGCAGCAGAACCCCATATTCTCACACCATGACAGTAACTTATTGTGGCCACATTCAGTAGTGATAAGAAGGGTGTCCTGTTATGGTTTACTATATGAGATGTTTTATATGTTGCCTCTGTTTGAGTTTATTGTTATGGTATGAGTGGTAGGTGTGGAGCTTAAATCGCTATAGTGTCATTTGTCTGCATGGCTGGGTTGGTAGGGGTTTTTCATAAATCTGGTTGATTAAAACATTGTTTTATACTTGTTCATTACAAATATGAAATAACAAATTTGAAGATATTTCCAATTACTAAGCTCTTCCTTGTGGTTCAATTGAATTGTTGACTCTTCTTTGTTGAGCTCTGTTTGGATATAAAAACATTCAATGAGACTGCGCAATTTGTCTAGATGAGAATACATGAAAACAGTTAAAGCAACACATTAGTAGATTGCTTTAATAATCGATCACCAAGATATTACAGTAAGGCTTTCGTATAAAGTATCACTAGCAAACAAAACACATTTAGCCTCATGCAGGTTTACACAATAAGTAAGTATCTTGCAACTAAATGGATGGATTTTCCAGTCGTGTGTGGTCAATATCGATACAATACTGTAAAGAAATAAGTCTGCAGAAACATGGAAAACTAGGAGATCTGTAAAACCAGGTGAAAATTGTTTTGCAAATGTTTGTAAGTTATGGTACCAGATGAAGGAACGTCGCTTTTAGGGATCCTGAACCAAACAATTTGTCCTGTGCAGTATCCCTACAGATCAGAGAACATTGGAGCAACTAAGGTATTCTTTGCTTTTTGGCACTGGGAATATTGGCTCTCCCAAGCAATCTGACATGCCTTTAGAGGCGTGACCACCGGATCAGAATAAGTGGCCTTGGAAAAGGAATAGAAAGAAAGACCAGCCACTGCTCTACAGCTTTCCATACCTTTAAGAAAAATAGATTTTGGGGCAAGATTGCTGTCCTCCAGACAAGCCATAGAACACCTCTAGAAGGCTGGACTTCCATTTCCTTCCCAGATCACAACACCCATCTAGGAAAGCCACATAGTATTTCAGATTGTCTGATCAGCTTAGTTAAGTTGTTAAGGTTAGATAATCTATGATTAGTTACATATTGTCTCCTGCAGTCGGACCAGTCGAATTTGGTCATGAGCAAATCCCTTTCCTAAGGAGTTATTTCTGGTGTTGCTGAAAAACATCTTCTGTTATGTGCCATAAAAGTAGCCAGCGTTCTTCTCCCACCTGGATAGATACCTCAAGGTGGTCGCTAACTTCTGTACCACACCCATCAGTAGTGGGACAGAGTGAGACAGAGTCTCAGTTATATAAGCAGGAAATTAATTTATTTGGGGAGAAGTTCAAGATTAAATTCAGCATGTGTAGTGGCTTTGGGACATTAGGGTGTGTTATAAATCCAGTTAATTGTGTTTCATTCCATAATAGAATAAGACATCAATGGGAGTGTGATCTGGGTGATACGTGACAATTTGTGAGGGGCCTTATTGACTATCAGGATATAAATGGCCTAATTTAGCTGCAAACGTTTTGTTCGGAGGCATATGCTGAGCTCAGCAATTAAAGGCAGAGATGGTTTGTGTATAATGGGTATATCATCAGTACATAGACAACAATGCCTGGCCCTGTGTCTCAAGCATTTACAAGCCCAGATTGTGCACCCTAAACTGTCTATCCCTGCCAAGGTGGGTATCTGCTTAGGCATAAGACAGTATTTCGAAGCCAGTGGGCTATGTTTCCTTCCTCTAGCACAGTGTGTGGAAGAAAGTGAATGGGATGGTGCCAAAAGTCAATTAACTGGGCCTGGGCACAGTAGTAATATAATTATAAATTGGGAGAGCACAACTCTCCCCATCAAAGGGTAATGTGAGAGATTCCCAGGTCACCCGTGGCTACCGATCGACCCAGGTTAGTCTGACCAAATATGACTGAAGTCTGTTTAGAAACTACAGTGTTAGTGGACTTGGAATATTTACAAATATATATAGGAATTTATGTAGAATTACCATTTTGGACACAGCTATCCAGCCATGTGTAGAAGGATCCTTCTTTGTGATCACTCGGTCTTCTAGCCAGGTTAAAACTCTACCATAATTTTCCTTCCTTTGCGTGTAAATGTCCCTACAGATCTACATTCCCAGGTATTTCGTTACAACCAACGTCCATTTCATGAAAATGCAGGGGTGAATTTGAAAGTAGATTAGTCAAGGGAAAAAATGGGGAAATAGACCGTGGATCGTGATGTTTGCTAGAGAGCCACATTTATTGAATCCCCAGATCATGGGCGACACATTTTCTTTGGAGTTATGAATTTATAATATAACATTGTCAGCATACAGTGATATAATCAATTGCCTGTCTCTATAGTTGAGCCCCTGCTGCGCGGAGTGTTGCAAAGCTTTGCCGCAATTGGCTCCACCGCAGTTGTGAAATGGAGTGGAGTGAGGAGACACCACTGTCTTGTTCCCCTGAGGTGGAGATCTTTGCCATTTAAACAGAAAGTCATGTAGTCCACTGAACAGGGCAGATGTTTAACCCCAGGCATACAAGCAGCATGAATAGGTACTTTCTCACAAAAGGCTCAGGCGCCTAAGTGGTGCCTACAAAGATTTCCACAGCTCTCAGCTGTGTCGCAGAAGACTTTCACCAGCTTGTAAATACCCTGACTCATGGCATTTTGTGCCTGTTTGCAGTAAGGCAAACAGGAACTACTGAAAAAGTGGGTAGGGTTCACCCTGGGAATTGTAACCCCGATAGGGAGTGTCCAGTAGTCACCTACAAACAATCTTGTACTACCTGAGGAAGGCGGAAGCCAAAATGTTATAGTGAAAATCTACATATATACACACACACGCAGAGGTTAAACTGGTCACGACTTTCTTTCATGTGCACATATATTTGTCTGTTGCTTACTGCGGAAACTTGCCTGAAGTCAGTAGCATTTGACCTTCTTCCAGTTGCTTGTCATGTCTGAGATGCTGATGATTTTATTTTTACACTTTTTGTTCACTTTTTTTGTATTAAAAAGTTCAAACAGGCGAATGTCAGATAACCTGAACTTTGCTCTTCCTCTCTATCTGATAGTACTTTGGATGATTCAACCCAGATATGGAAAACTTCATGGTATTGTTTTTAAATGGATTCCCACTTCACTGTAAGCTATACAGCCAGTGAACAAACAATCTTGTACTACCTAAGGAAGGCGGAAGCCAAAATGTTGTAGTGAATATATACACACTCACTTTGGTACCTAGGCAGAAGTTAAACTGGTCATACTATCTTTCACGTACACATATCTTTGACTGTTGCTGACTACCTGAAGTCCGTAACACTAGAACTCCTTCCAGTTGCTCGTCATGTCTGTGATGTTTTTTTTTTTTTTTTTAAATATTTTGACTTTTTTCTATTAAAATGTTAGAGGCAAATTTAAACCTACGACAGACAGTACAAGCCCATATGTAATGTTTCATATTTTCCATTGCCAGTGCTTCTATTATAAAACAATAGTAATCTCCTTCCAACAGTGTTGTATGTTTTCTCATCAGTCCCACTCCTCAATTTCCACGTGCAGCTGCAGGGCAAGTGGAGTGTTATTTCATGGTGCATTTCTAGCGACATGGATCACAAAGGGTGTCCAAATGTCTTTGGGCCGATTTTTTTTTTTTTCCTTTCTTTCTATTTTTCCAGGCATCGACTCCCAGTATTTTTTCAGCCGCTGTTGGCAAAAGGCTGCAGTCAGTCTTTGGGTCTCGGATTGCTACCATCCTCTTAGCCAGTAGTAGCAAAATGGTTATTAGTTGGCGCTCACCATTAAGGATGTCTATGACATAGCCAGTGAGAGTGTTCAAGGGATTTTCTGCCACTGAATGACCAACTATTTCTTCCAGGCAAGTATACATTGAAATGCTAATGTTAACCCCAAGTGTACATACTTATACAGCATTACAAAGTGCATATGAATGTATTAAATACAGATTGTGTGTATTCTACTTGTTAAATGTTTCTCTTTTTATGGATTCTTAAATAAAATTGAACTGTGTCTTGTAAGTAACGTATATGTCTAATGCCCAATACTCTACAGTTCAGATGTGCAACATAAGAATAAATAAGTTTGCCGCATTCCTTGGAAATAGAAAACCATATTGTATTTAGGTCGAATTTTAGACCAGAATTTTCCTTTCTGATTTGCAAAGCATGATGTAGAAATTCTAGGATGAATGCACTAATTTGATTGAGTTGTGATATTTCTCATCTATGCTCTAGAAAGAAGAAGAGAGGTTACGAGCCTCAATCCGCAGAGAATCCCAACAGCGACGCATGAGGGAGAAGCAGCATCAGCGAGGGCTGAGTGCAAACTACCTTGAGCCAGACCGCTATGACGACGAAGAGGAGGGTGATGAAGCAATTAGCTTGGCTGCTATTAAGGGCAAATACAAAGGGGGCTCTAGAGGTAACAAATCAGATTTAATTCAGCTGTCTTTTCAGCCTCATTTCAAGATTAACATATCATGTTTAGGATAGAGGACTTTTCTTTTAACAAACTTAAATCTGCACACTGCTTTGTACATTAGTTAAAATCGCTTCTCATTGTATTGTATGCAGGACTTCCTGCGATTTATTTACCTTGCAGAAGTTACTCGAGCGTTCCCAACTTAAGCATCTGTAAGCCTAGTAAGAACCCTGGTATTTCTTCTTTGGCTGCTTTAAACTTGGCACTCTGGACAACCTTAGTGGTGCCCCCTGAAAACCTACCATCCTCTGGTGTGCTCCCTCAACCTGCCACCGGAGACACTGACCTCCTAGAGTGAGAGCCTCTGCTCCTAGGAGGTCCAGACAAAAGCCTGTCTGAGAAGAGGGTGTAACACCCCTGCCAGCAGGATGACCTGTTGAATAGCCACCCCAGGCCGACAAGCTTCAAAGAGCTACCTCCTTTGGAATGCGAGTTTGGCTCCCCTCACAGGAGAGGATCCCCCCCCCTTTGTCCAGGACCCCCTTGGCACCTTGACACGCGGGATAATAGCTAGGCAGGCATGCCACCTCCAGGCTAGTACCACCCCTAAGGTGTGCTACACTGAGATGTACACGATTTTTTAGAAGTAGCCATCTTTGTGATGGGACACTAAGGAATTCTGGGACAGGGCTATGCCCACTTTCCCCAGGAAATGGTCATTGTCATATAGGGGGCGTAGTGACCTCTAGGGTCAGTAGCTCACTGGCTACTACCCTACACTCCCCTAGCGCCCCTAGATTCAGTATTTAGAAGAGTCCCTGGCACCAGAGAAGCAAATTCAGACGGCCTAAGAAGAGAGTACACCTTAGAGCTGGAAAAGCAGAGAGGAGAGGAGAGAAGAAGAAGCTGACCTGGTACCAATCCTGCCGGCCTATCTGCATCCCTCTTCGAAACTGTGCCAAATTTAGTTTATCCTGCAGCTGTTGACTCCAGAAACCTTGGCGGACTGCCTGCCTTCGAAAACATTTAAGACCTTCCGTGAAAAGCAGACCTGTTCTGAAGAAACTCCCAAAGACAGCCAAAACATGATCCCCGAAGTCCCCACCTCACCTGTCGCCTACGACTTGAGCTGAAGTGGGCCATCGGTGTCAACAAGGTCCCCCAGCCTTCCAAAGCTTGAGTCCATCACGGTTTCACCCCTCCTGGACTCCTCGACATCGCCTGCAGCCTCTGTACACACGCCCCCTCAACCGTAACAGCTTCAGTAAGGAAAAACCTGACGCCTAAGAACACCCGTCGCCCCGGGCTTTGGAGAAGAGGACTGAAGGTGGTCCCCCATACCCGAGCATTGCAGATCTGAGCCCACTTGCTGGTTCAGCCCGACTTGCTTCCTTGCCAGAGCCTGCATTCTCTTTCCACTGGGATCGATCTCCATTGAAATATATTGGGGTCCCCACTCTGTTTTGCACCCTGCACCTGGCAGTGTTCGGGCCGCTGGTGCTGCCTTGGCCCTTGCCCACTACTCACCCTAGCTCCTGGAGATTGGTTTTATAAGTCGTTGTACTATATTTGCAGAACCTGTTGTTCCTTCTATCGGATAACATTGCAGAACTCGGAAACTGCACTGAAAATAATGTATTTTTGAAAACGTGCTTACCGGAACGATATTTCTTTATATATCCCATAAACCAGTTTCCTTCAGTAGTTTAGCCAGCTGTGACCATTTCCCAAACCCCCAACCACTTAGTTGTAGACCTTGAACTGCCCTTTTTTCTGTACTTGAATTGCTGTAGTTTCTGCGTAAGGTCACCTTTAGTGATAAAGAAATGTATCTTAAAATGTTTTTAATTCTGTTCTCAAGAGCTATAATTCTGAGTTTTGTTGACCGCAACCTAATACCAGGTGTGAATGAGAAGTTGGTAGACACTACTATTACTGTTTGTAGGGGTATATTTTGCACCCTACTCTCCATGGGAGTATCTGTGATCTTGCATCAGCACCTACAGCTAACTACATGAATTGTCTTAGGAATGCTGTGTTGACTCACCTATTCATATATCTCTAGGTGTACATACATATGCACCCAGACTCACTCAACTACCCCGACACAACCCACGTCCACCCCCTTCCCAAGCGTCTTCTCTTGTTACAGTGGCCTCTGGGGACATTGCAATGCACTATCAACTGATTAGAGAAGTCCAATGTCTGAGAGGAGATCCACTTTATATGAAATTGGCATAGTTCCCTTTTATTGACACCAGACTTAGTCTTTGCTTAGTATGTGGAGAGGTTTTTGTACATGTCCTTTGCGAGGTTAAACTGGTACACCCCAGAATAAGGTTCCTATTTCTTCAATAATTAAATATGTTAACCTCGTATAGATGCTGAAGCAGAAAATGTTTTTCAATGTTCTATATATTATTGGATGACTAGTCACATTTTTGGAATAGGCAGTAAAGCGTTTTGAAGAGACAGTTCCCACTTCCAAAGGCTAACCATGAGGCGCGTGCTGCTTCAGCATTGTCCTCACAGGAAGGACACTGTCACTATGTTAGACACCCATGAACTGATTTATTACGTTTTTCCATGTATGAGTAATCGATTTCACTATTAACGTAAGGATTATGCTTGTCCTACTGTATGGTGCCATGAATAGTTGCTCAATATGCAATTGAGTTGTGCGTCTTGTAATTCAAAATCATTTAAATGACCAGACTAGTCGAAAAAAGCAGAAGTAAGGTTTCGACTTATTGACCTAGTTCATCAAAAGTTAAATAATGTGTTTGAGGCATGTAGAGCTGCAGATTATACACTGTGCATAGATCGCCATCTGGTGTTGGGCCCGGATGTTTGCAGTTTGTTTTTCCTCTTGGAAAGTCTTTGGGAGTCACGAGGTCGGTGACTCCTCCTCTGGTTAGTATTGCGCATGGGCTTCGGCTCCATCCTCAGATTGTTTTTTTCCGCCATCGGGCTCGGATGTAATACTTCGCGCTCCGGTTCCGAACTTCCCAGTTCACCGATCGACGCACAAATCCTCGCTCATCGAGCTTCTTCAAAGATATAAATCATCTTACTCATCTTCTCTTCGGCACTTCTTCGATTCCGGTGGTCGACGGCGGCCTTCGGGCCTATTCCGGCTCCGGTCTCGGCTGATGGAAAGAACTCCCTTCAAGAAGTGCCCTCGATGTGGGTCCAAGTTTCCCCACACCGATCTCCATGAGGTGTGCAACCTCTGCCTCTCCCCAGAACACGAGGCCCGAGACTGTCCCGCCTGCAAGTCTTTTCGCTCAAAAAAGACCATTCGAGATCGACGGGCTAGACGCAACATGGCGCACTACTCGACCTCCGCTCCAGGCGACATCTTCGGGGACGACGTCGAAGCTCCGGGACAGCAGGACATAGAACAGGAGGACGACGACCTCGTCAGCGCTTCCGAGGCCGACGACTCAGATGTGGAGGACATCACCCCGGCGCAGCGGGTCGTGAGTACAATTCCCCCTCCCACGCCGATACCGAAAAAGGCTTCGGTCACACCTTCGCCTCCGGGCCTAGGCAAGACCAAGGACACTGCTTCTCACACCCCACCTTCGGGCCCGGTAAAGAAGCCTATTAAGCCTTCCGGCAGCTCGGGCTCGAGCCAGCCGGCAACCGGTGCCGAGAAACACCCTTCGGCACCGAAGAAAAAATCGGCCTCCACCTCCACACCGAACCCGGCACCGAAGTCTTCGGTGCCGAAACCTGCTCCTCTGGCGCCGACCAAACATCACAAGACCCTCGGCACCGACACTCCTGTGCCGAGATCTTCTTCGGCCACGACCAAAAAGATGGAGGTTCCCAGGAAGCACGGCTTCGACAAACCTAAAAAACCGTCAGCCCCGAAATCTTCGGTGCCGACCGAACAACCAGTGTCACAGGAGCTCTTCACACCGGATCCTATGCAAAAAACCCTCACCAAGGATCCAAAGACCGGACACTTGACATTGTCTTCAAAAAAGAGACACTTGGACAGCCGGCTCCACCTCCAAAGAGAAAGGACATTGCTACCTCTCCTTTCAGGGTGCCTTCCCCACTCCTCCACCTCCTCCACCCTCTCCACCTCCACCCCCTCCACCTCATCGTTCACCCACCTTGTCTCCTGTCCCAGACGATTTGGGGGACCCTTACTATGATCCAGCAGATGTGCCACAAGATCCCACCCCTACTGGATCTCCAGACCCATTGGATGATTATAACAATCCGGACATCCCAGATGTCCCACAGGATGACCTCTATCCATCTAGGCCTTCCTCTCCCGAAGATTCCTTGGGTTTTCACCATTTGCTACAACGGGCGGCACACTACCACGGGGTGGAGTTACATACCGACCCAGTGGAGGAGGATTTCCTCCTAGACACCTTTGACGATACACATAGGTCCACTGACATTCTACCTATGTTAAAGGGCGTAATTAAACATGCCCCTGAGGTTTTTAAAGAACCAGTTAGGGCCAGGGTCCTAAACCCTCGGATAGAGAAGAAATACAAAGCCGCCCCTACAGACCCTTCTTACATTAAAGGCCCTGCACCATTAGATTCCCTAGTGTTATCTACAGCCAGGAAGCGTTCAAATTCTCAGGCGTCAGGCGAGGCGCCCCCACCTGACAAAGAGTCCAAGCTCCTAGATGCACCAGGGAAGCGCACTGCGTCACAAGCGGCCAATATATGGCGTATTGCCAATACGCAAGCACTGTTGGCTCGATACGACAGGGCGCATTATGATGAGCTAGAGACCATCATGCACCATCTCCCTGAAAAGTACAAGACTAGGGCTAAAGAACTTATTCAAGAGGGAAAAACAATAACCAATACCTCGATACGATGTGCCCTAGATGCAGCAGATACAGCCTCCAGGGCCATAAACACCAGTGTTCTTCTCCGTCGCCATGCCTGGCTCAGGGTTTCAGGGTTTAAACCAGAGGTTCAAACCTCTATATTAAATCACCCATTCGACCAAGATCATCTATTTGGCCCTAAAGTAGATGAAGCCCTGGAAAAAATGAAAAAAGATACAGACACGGAGAAATCTATGGGAGCCCTACAAACACAGACTCCCAGGCGCTCCTTTCGCCGTTCTTCCTTTCGGGGCACGGGCAGAGGCTACTCCTCGGACAGTGCATCCACGTCTTATAAATCCCCTCCTCAGTCTACCTTCACGAAGGGTTATCAAAGAGGCGGATACAGAGGCAATAATAATCAGGGCAGAGGCAAAACAAATACCGCCCGCTCTGCCACACCTCCTGCCCAATGACTTTCCCCCGCTCCCTCCAGACCATTCCACTCCGGTCGGAGGCAGACTACAACATTTCCTTCGCGTCTGGGAGACAATCACCTCAGACAGATGGGTGACACAAATTATTCAGTCAGGTTATTGCCTAGAATTAACATCTACACCCCCCAACATTCCACCCAGGCACCGCCCTATGTCGCAAGAACATACTGCGCTACTAACACAAGAGGTGATCTCCCTCCTGCAAAAAGGAGCAATAGAGCAGGTCCCCATAAATCAACAAAATGTAGGGGTCTGTACTTTCTAATTCCAAAAACGGACGAGACCCTACGACCTATCTTAGATCTCAGACCTCTAAACACCTACATTCATTCAGACCATTTTCACATGGTAACCCTCCAACAGGTTCTTCCACTTCTCTCCCAGAACGATTTTCTCACCACTCTGGACTTGAAAGACGCGTACTTTCACATCCCAGTACATCAGTCTCACAGAAAGTACCTCAGGTTTGTGGTAGACGGACAACACTACCAGTTCAAGGTGCTCCCGTTCGGGGTAACAACAGCACCAAGGGTTTTCACCAAGTGCCTGGCAGTAGTGGCTGCACACCTCAGAAGACAGCACATTCAAATCTTCCCCTATCTGGACAATTGGCTGATAAAGGCCACGTCCTACCAACAATGTGTGCAACATACCGCCGCTACGGTCCAACTTCTTCACCAGCTAGGTTTCACGGTGAACCATCAAAAATCCCACCTGGTACCATCACACACAAAACAATATCTCGGTGCCACCATAGACACCTCAAAAGCCATAGCCTATCCCAATCCTGCCAGGATTGCAAAAATACAGGTGCTGCGTCAAAAATTCCTATCTCAACACTCTCTCCCAGCAAGAGTGTTTATGCAGCTCATAGGGATGATGGCCTCTTGCATATTTATAGTACCCCATGCAAGACTCCAAATGCGTCCACTCCAAGAGTGCTTGGCGCGCCAGTGGAACAAGGCCCAGGGACAACTGACAGATCTGGTGTTGGTAGATGGTCGCACCCATCGCTCTCTGCAGTGGTGGAACACCACAAACCTTTCCAGAGGTCGACCGTTCCTGGACCCGGTCCCACAAATAATCCTAACGGCAGATGCATCGCTCTCCGGCTGGGGAGCTCATCTGTTACATCTCACAGCACAGGGCACATAAACGCCGCAACAGAAGTTACTCCACATCAACCATCTGGAGTTACTGGCGATTTTCCTCGCCCTAAAATCCTTCCAGGCACAGATTTCAGGCAAGGCAGTCCTCATTCGCACAGACAACATGACTGCCATGTACTACATTCAAAAACAGGGGGGCACACACTCTCCACAGCTCTCTCAGTTAGCACAGAGCATATGGAGATGGGAAATTCCACAAAAGATTTTTCTCCTAGCCCAACATGTCCCAGGAGTACAAAACACCGTGGCAGATCTGCTGAGCAGACAGACACAGCAGATCCACGAGTGGAAACTTCACCCACAGGTTCTTCATCCGTTCTTTCAGAAGTGGGGGCATCCACACATAGACCTATTCGCCACCCACGAAAACAAAAAATGCCCAAGCTTCGCCGCCAGATATCCACACCCATTGTCCAAAGGCAATGCGATATGGATGAACTGGTCAAACAAATTTACATACGCTGTTCCACCTCTCCCACTAATTCCATTAGTGGTGCGAAAGCTACAGCAACATTCCCTAACTCTGATCCTAGTAGCTCCAACATGGGCCAGACAACCGTGGTACACCACACTGCTGGAACTCTCAGTAGTACCACACCAAAAGCTACGCCTCTCGCCATGCCTCTTAACCCAGAACCATGGAGAGATCAGGCACCCGGACCCAGCTCAGCTCAACCTTGCGATCTGGCTCCTGAGGTCCTAGAATTTGGATACCTTAACCTTCCCCCTGATTGCATGAACATTATCAGGGAAGCTAGACGCCCTACTACTAGGGCGTGCTATGCAGCAAAATGGAAAAGATTTGTTGTTTCCTGCCACAACAACGCAATCAATCCTTTAAATGTATCCATACAGCACATTATATGTTATTTACTCCATTTACAAAGGTGTAACCTAGCATATACCTCCATTCGGTTACACCTCGCTGCAATTGCTGCCTATTTACAAAATAGGCAGCACGTCTCACTTTTCAAAGTGTCTGCCATCAAAGCCTTTATGGAAGGCCTCAAAAGAGTAATTCCACCCAGAGTGCCACCCTCAATTGTTTGGAACTTGAATATAGTCCTCACACGGTTAATGGGACCCCCTTTCGAACCATTACATAAGTGCGAGCTGCAATTCCTCACATGGAAAACAGCTTTTCTAGTGGTCATCACTTCCCTCAGAAGAGTTAGTGAAATACAAGCACTCACTATACAGGAACCTTTTCTTCAGATGCATCACAACAAGGTTGTACTCCGCACCAATCCCAAATTTCTACCCAAAGTCATTTCTCCATTCCATCTAAACCAGTCGGTAGAATTACCAGTCTTTTTCTCGCAACCCCAAACAGTTGCGGAAAGAGCCTTACACACACTGGATGTTAAAAGGGCTTTACTTTACTACATCCAGAGAACACAACCTTTCAGAAAAACCAAACCGCTATTTGTTTCCTTCTCCCCACCACACAAAGGCAACCCTATTTCCAAATCAGGGATAGCTAGGTGGATTGTAAAATGCATACAGATTTGCTACCACAAAGCAAAACGAACGCTATTGGTTCCCCCTAAAGCCACTCTACAAGGAAGATAGGGGCTTCTATGGCTTTCCTAGGGAACATACCACTAGATGACATCTGCAAAGCAGCGACATGGTCAACGCCGCACACCTTCACAAAACATTACTGTGTAGATGTGCAAACCAAGCAACAAGCCAGTGTGGGCCAAGCTGTACTAAAAACACTGTTTCAAACTACTGCAACGGATGCCGGTGGTCGCCGCTAGGGTTGGGTACTGCTATATAATCTATGCACAGTGTATAATCTGCAGCTCATATGCCTCGAACGGAATATGCTACTTACCAGTATGCATCTGTTCTTGGCATGTAGAGCTGCAGATCTATACATGCCCACCCGCCTCCCCGGCTACCTGTATCCGTTCCAGTCTTATCTTATTTAGATACAATACACATGGGTTTCTTTACTGTTACTACTACGCTCCATCTTTCCCTGCTGGCGAAAAACAATCTGAGGATGGAGCCGAAGCCCATGGGCAATACTAACCAGAGGAGGAGTCACCGACCTCGTGACTCCCAAAGACTTTCCAAGAGGAAAAACAAACTGCAAACATCCGGGCCCAACACCAGATGGCGATCTATGCACAGTGTATAGATCTGCAGCTCTACATGCCAAGAACTGATGCATACTGGTAAGTAGCATATTCCTTTTAAACTCAGATGTATTTCCCTGTGGATTATAAATGAATCATAAAACATATCCTGCATTCAATTTATTATAAAGAATTATAAGACTGCGGTACTCCAACTCTTGAGTATGTAAAACAAGTATGCACAGAAAATAAATTCATTTTTTGTTGCTAATTTTCCCACACCACACAAAAAAAGACCTACTACATGATGAACATCCTTTGTTTGTAATCATAATAAAACGAGGAACTTTGTTTTACACTTGCTGAAACAAGCAATGGTACATCAGTTTAGTGCAGCAAAAAAACATTTTGAATGGACATTTGTATGATTGTGCCTGGGTAAGGTTAACATGTAGTGTATATTTCCCAATCTAAGTCTCGCCAGGAGATTGTGTTCATAAGGGTAAGAAAGCCACCATAGATATAGCTTCATCAAAAATGTCATTTTTGGCAAACAATAAGATCTTACACTGGGTTTCTCAATTCCTGATGATTCTCATTGCAAAGAAGACTTTGCTGTCCCAGATCTTATCCTTTTGCAGTTTTACTTTTGAAGAATCAAAAAGCTCTTGCTGACCTAACTCTACACACATAATTTTATGTAATTTACCTACTGCACTATATCACTGGGCTCCATATTTAAAATATCTTTTATAATCTTTCAATTGATGCTAGTTATTAATCTGGACAAACAGATCTCTGTATTGGTAATGTTGTCTTTTAATTAGCTCTGCCTCATACCCACCTGTGGGTATTTCCTGAGATTAGTCTTGTGTGTCCTTCTCTCTTCTAGGTGTTTCCTAATGTTTGGTCCTCTGTCACCCTCTCCCCTTGCTGTAGACTCCCTCCCCAGGACTCTCTTCTTTGGATTTGAACAGCCCCTTTTACAGACAGTGTTATTTCCCTGGCCATCCTTTATCCCTTACCTCCAAGCTTACATAGCAGCTTAACTCACTGGTATTTGTCACTGGAGGTCCCTGCAGTTTTAATACATTAAAATGATATAGATACCACATTTCAAAGCCCCCACCTCCTACTCCACTATTATTTTCTCCCTTCTAGACATTTTTATAATACCTTGACCGACAGCTGAGAGCCTTCGTTAAACTTTACAGCTGCATGAAACTATCTTTTTTCAACACCCCAGTCCTTTCCATGGGGTCAATATCAGGAAACTCTTCCAATGCTTCTCATTTCACAGGCAGGACCTTGGGCCAGGTCTTAGCTGTAAGTGAACTAAATGATTATAACAAGCTTGTCATTGGTGTCCCTCTGTACTCCTTTACTCCTCTTAAGAAGGTTCATAAATTGGCACCCCCTGTGTCATGCCCCACTTCCATTTTCCCCGCACAAACTGCCCAGTAATCACTACAAATCTGAGCCCTGTATTACTTCCCCACCCAGGTAACTTTTTCAGACTATCTAGATCTTGTCTCCATGTCATCATGTAACTTCTCCAACAGTGCACTCCTAAATACTGCCTTTGCTTCTTCAGAATTGACGACTTAAGCAGATTGCCTCCCTTACCACATGCACTCCTTTGTTTCTTCAAAATTGAAGACCTAATCAGATTTCCTCCTTAGCTGCGCTCAAGTGTCCCCATTCACCTCTAGGGACATAATTATTTATTCTCACTAGTGTAGGAAGCTGACTTTTTATGTAGTGTACCAAAATGAGGTACTATATAGAAAGTGCAGACAACCCTTATTGGCTTACAGGGCTTAAATTAATAATCTCAAATGCTCTCTTTTGTCTTAGTGTGGGCGAGCAGTTTACACTTATCAGAGGGTAGTATTAAGCATTTGATGTACACACACAGTCAGTAAATGAGGCACACACTCAAGAAGATACTTCAGACTAATTTAGAATATTAACAAACATTTTTATAGAATGTTTAACACCAATCCCTTGACTAATCAGGTAAGTACTTTTCGAGTTATCAATTTTTACAGTTAGCAAAAATGTCACACAAATGGGTTTTTACGCGGTTATGCTTTCCTCTAGAGAAAGAAACCTATATTGCGTACAAGTAGTGGCAATTGGTTTGCTGGGGTCCCCTTTAGGACTTAAGGAGCTGGGAGGTCATTGTCACAAGATCCACCAGCAGTTCGGCTTTACCTGCCCTGGAGTGTCAGGGTGCAGAGGTACTAGACAGGCTGGTAGCCTTGTGCTCTACACCATTGGCAAAGAGGTGGCAACCTAGAAACAGACTGCAGAGGGGTACTTGGCGACAAGTCTGAAAGCTCTCAATGGGGGCGGCTCAGTTCTTGAAGGTCTTGGGAGCATGGAGGCACAGTCTGTGTTCATGGAACTGGGCCGCGGTGTTCGGGTGCAGAGGGTTTTGGTTGGCTATACCTGTGCGTTGAAGGTGCTCACAGTGCTTTCTCAGACCTGCAGGGGAGACGGAACAGGACAGCTGAGACCCTCATGGTGATTGCCTCTGCGATGCTGACATTTCTCGTCAGCTGGTCTGTCTAGGCGGTTTCGGAATCCGGATTGGACTATAAACCAGCCTTGGTTATTGCAAGAGGTCTGGTACCCTGAGTATTGGTGCAGGGCAGCTCTTGGGTGTCCTGTAATCTCTAGACTTGGTGGGGGGCTGATCTGACACTCTGGAGCACAGTGACTTGCTCCTGGATGGCTGCTGCATCGGTGGACCTGGTGGTCAGCAGTCCGGTGAACTGAACATTGCGGTCGGTGTCTGCAGGTTGCAGAGAAGTCCTCCACTTCAAGGGAGATGCTGGCTGGTTGGCGAAGTGCTGGCAGCCCTCCAAGGCTTCTGGAGAATGCACAGCTGCAGAACGAGTCAGGTTATTGCGATTGTTGGGAACAGGAGCTGGCAGGATTTGGCGCCAAGAGCCCACAGCTGGGCCACAGTTCGCTTCTTTGACTCTTCTTGGTCCTTCTTCTTTCGTCGGGCAAATCTGAGTTCCTGGTGTCAGGTGGCTACCTGCCTTAGGACTATAAGCTCTACTGTAGTGGTGACTTGAATATATTGCATGCAGTGTTTGTGAGCATGGCACACAGGATGATGTGTGCAAAGTCATGTTTTCACATTTGTTTGCACCATTTCACGCACCCTGCAATGGCAGTCTGCATGAGTTTGGTGGTGGATCACTTAGGGTGGCACAGTACATGCTGCAGCCCCTAAGGACCCTCTTTAGCACCGATGCCCTAGGTACCAGTGGTACCATTTATTAGGGACTTACCGAGGTACTAAAGGTCTTGCTAATTGGGGAACAATTGAGCTCTTACCTTGTTTTAGGGAAAGAGCACTGGCACTGGGGCCTGGTTATCAGGGACCCAGTGCTGTTCAGTAAAAATTGCATTAAATATCAGGCAAAAAGTGGGAGTGACCATGTCAAAAAGGAGCACTTTCCTACAATCAGTTATTCCTTTGTACTATCAGTGACATTATCATTCAATGTCTCTAGAACAGGACAAATGGTGTTCTATCAGGACTTTTAGGTAGATGTTTTCTGTTGGGTAAATCCCCAGTTGTATCACGATTTCCCTAATGCATGAATTATTTTGCCTCAATGATGCCATGTTCTAATGTACTGCTCTCTTCAAGCTGTTTACTGTAGTATAAAGAATAGTTGTCTCATGCCCAGTATTAGCAACAATGAATTTTCCATCACTTCAAACATGATTATCAAATTTGATTGTGGGAGTGCAGTATTCTAACTGATGGTAGGAAAAAGAGTAGATGGCATAAGGACACATGATTACAAAGCAATTGGGTGAGAAGTTTTTTTTCAGCTCATTTTCTTGGGGAGGGGGGGGTCATTTTTGAAGGTTTTGAATCTGGGATTTGGTCTCGGTTGTTACATAAAGCCAAAGGTATGGCTTCTAAATTGTATTTTCTTTATTCTGGGTAGGCTAACTTCTGCAGTGTTACTTGATGTCAGGGGTCTTTTCTGACTGATGTTGACAGATTGTTGCTTAGATGTAGATTTGGTCCAGTATTCCAGAAGGCACAGTGGACGATGAAGTGTCTCAAATCCCACAGAAAGCCATTGTGATCTTTTAGCTTTGATGTGATGTGGTCCTTCAGTTTTCATTGCAAGAGCGGGTGGCTTATTCAGGCTAGTTTAGACTGGTAAATGGAACACATTGTGAAAGCTTTCAGAATCCTAAAAATAATGCCGTGGGCTAGGCAGCCATATCTTAAATACCAATAACGTGTCAATCTGTGACCTACAGGGATTGAGTGCCTTGGGCTTTGCCTCCACTAGTGAACTTTTATATCTTGATCTTCATGAATAAATAGGTTATTAATTTAAAGATAGAAAATTCTATGATGTCCTTGTTGCTTAATCACAAAATGGAAATCTAGTTGCTGAACTGGAAGATTAATTGTCTTGTATTCCTTTGTAATCTAGAATGGATGTTGAGAATTATCAATTACTTTGTTCTTCTATTCGTGTTTACTAAAAGGAGGAATATTCGATCCAGCTTGGGGTCTGACATTTCTTCTTTTGCTAAACATCAATAGGTGAAGCCTAATATTTAGTCTATGAACCTAAAAACTATTACAAGACAGTTCTACCAATTTCGCGAAAGGTAACTCGGTGGGTTTGAAGCACAAAGGTTTTAAAGAGAATTACTCTTTTAGTTATCCTGGAGTACTCCTTGATTCCAGGATTAATAGAAGAGTAAGTCATACCTACTAGTAGCACAGTTTTTGTGATTTAGGCCCTATCGACTTACCTGCCATGTTACATCAGTTACTCCTGTTTTCTGTCTTATTCATGAACATTGACCTGTCAAGCCAGCAAAACCAACAGATGCTTTATTCGGTTAATTAAAAAGAACATCAAAGCGTGCAAGGTTAAAATATCAAAAGTAAAAACCAAATATTTAAAAACAATGGCATAAAATTACATAGTAAAAAGGTTATCCACACATCAATTCTCACATCAGTTCACTAATGGACAATACTAGCAATCCAACAGCATAATCCGGTGTACTAAAAAAAAATCTATTGCAAAAGCCAAGCAATACAACCCTCATAATACATTTTCTAAAATAATTCGAGGTTACCACAACTCCCTCGAATTAAAAATGAATAAGACAATTTAAATGATGCAGTCCTGTCTTGCAATGTCTAAAGCCCAAGTGCGTAAAAACGATGACACTTGTTATGGCTTAATATTCACTTGCACAGTTCAACAATCCCATGATTGAATGTCTGGATGAGACAAAATACATTTGTGTTTATGTCAGACAACTTTTAGGTAAGTACTGACCGCATATACAAACAATTACATTAGAGGTACCGCTTTTCAAGATCCTATGGGCAAATGAATAACGATTAACACCAAGGTTCAGACACACAGGGCGTATCCATTTGCGAGGAGAATAGAAGTATGCAGGGCAAAAGAACAAAATGTGTTCCTTGGTCGCGGGGGTTAATCCACAGGCAGGACACAGATGGGGCAATGTGTCATTTTTTCAGCGACAAGTGAAATATTTCAGTGGTATGCAGCCAAGCTGGAAACGCACACATTGACCTGTCTTATTCGCCCTGTACCCCCCTCTTATTTGCTTGTATTGACCCCAGTTTTAGGTTTCGGCTGACAAACCGCACTAGCTGTCTGATTACAAAAGACCGATTATGGGTTTACCAAAAGCCTTCAGTGTGCTTAAAGCTTGCTCATTGCTTTCCATTGGTTCACTTTATTGTGCACTCTCATTTCTTTGTTTCTTATTTGATGGCTTTCCTTGCCCATCTTGTTCGATCTTGTGTTTGTCCCTCCCCTGGAGCATAGATTCCTTACCATCTGCTTGATTGGATGACTTGTGTCCTTCCACTGCTCACTTTAAGGGAACTACTTTTCTCTTTTTTTTATAAACCCTCCATTAAAGTTCATGTGTTCGTCATCTGTCTCCCTTGTGTCCTTCTCCCCTCCCCCTGTGCTCCATGATGCACGTATTAAAAAAAGAAATGGTGCCCACTTCATTTCATAAGCACATGCTAGCGTGATGACGCACATTCAAGCATATGTCCTCAGACACCCATGCACATGCCTTCAGAATGCTACCTTGATTTCTTTTCCTTTTTTCCTTTTGGCCATGCTGCACAGCATGGCTAAAAGTCCTTGCCAAAGCCACTAGATCGCCAAAAGCGAGGCCCAATGGCTTTGCCAGTGCTTGTTTTGGGTGTCGCCTACATACAGCTTTTGTCTGTCTACATACCACATTTTCGTCTTGTTGTTGAACACCTATTGTGGACTGTATCATTACTGACAGTGAGATTTCTTCACACTGCGTACAATGGGTTGGCTTTCTTGTTAATCTCATTAGCTGGCATATTATTTCATGGCTTTCCTTCTCCTGTTTGTGTTCGTTCCTCCGCTGGAGAAGAGCTTTTTAGGTCTCGCCTGAGACAGCGCTTTAGCGCTGCTCTGGCGAGACTTATAGTAAGCGAGTTTTGGAAGTGCAAGCAGTGGCTTTTCAGGCCTCCAAGTACAGTGCATGTGCCCCGGGCGCGCGCACCATTTGGCGGCCTGAAAAGCCACTGTTTGCACTTCCAAAACTACTTTCACTTTCGCCTGCCACACGGCCGCGCTTTGAAGTGTGATCGCGATTGCGATCACTTACATTTCGCGGGCGCTTTGATGTTTTCAGTGAGCCACGCGACCACTGAGGACATCAAAGCGCCCGTGAACACCATTTGCCACCCCCTTCCTGCTTGTTCTGTGAGTAGTAGTATTCTTCTAAAAGTGTGTTTGCAAAGTTTCTTACCCACTATTTGTATTTTCTGTAAAGTAAAAAGCACTTTCTGGAGGAATGACCGTTGCAGCTTCCCGCTCTGCGTGTAAGAAGCAGTGAAACTATTCCTTACACAACTTGGGAAGCAGTAGAAACCAGTGCCAAACAGCGAAACATACGGTTTGCATTTGCCTTTAATCCTCACTAGCAGCCATGGAAATATTTCCGTCTAATTGTATATGGCGTGGATATTACAACCACAGAATCATGTTGCCTACCAAGCCAAAACACCCTGTCACGAGAGACGGGATGAGCTGGCCTCATTTTAATATAAAAAAATAATAAATACTCGGAGGGCCCAGAATTCAAACAAAATGGGACAGCCAGAGTTAGTTAGCTTTTTACAAAGTTTAATAGACAACATATGGGCTGTATTCCTGTAAATTCTCATGGAGCACAGACTTTTGTTGCCAGTGCAGTCAACTACCGGGAAATGGCGCTTGTTTGCCTCAAATTCACTTATTTTGTCATTCTGCTTACACTTATGCCTGTATTTCTGGCTGTTTTCAAAGTAGCTTTGCGGGGTCTGACCTTTACAACTTCCCGAAACTGAAGGGCACGCCCACATTCATTTACGAGAGGGCTTGCGTGTGGTGTCGCCTGAAGGTTGCAGGCCTCTGGGATGTTTTCTTCCCTGGGCTTTATGGTGTTCTGTTACCAAATTAGATTTTTTGTTTTGAACTTCCTTACCAGGGTCGGGTAGTAGATGTTTGTGGGATTAAAATTGAGAGTGTGTGTTTTTAGGTGTGGCTGGGGTCTGATTTACTCTTATTTGTGCTGACCAACACAAGTCAAGTCTTACCACGGAAGCATCCGGTTCGCCCAAAGAAACACACTGTGGTCGATTTTTTCACTTAAGGATACTAACATGTCGAACTCCTCCCACACTGGTTGGTGTAAGTGCAGTGTGCATCCACTAGAGTGTCAACAGTGGCAGGGTGTTTGTTAGTCCAGCTCTTTTGCATTTATTTTTGCCCCTTTAGTAATAACAAGCATTGGCATAGCCAATAGGTCTCGCTTTTGGGACCTTATAAGTATTTAAATGTGCACCTGGATTAGCTGTAACATCTTGTTTATTTTCTGCAAGGCTTTCCACCCCTTTCCCACTTCCTGCTGACTCCGTGCTCCTTCCTTTTTTTTCTCATTCTAAATCCATTTTTCCCTTCACTGACCACTTCCCTCGATTTCACCTCCCTCTTCCCGCCTCTTATATCCTGTCTCCTCCCATCTCTCTTTGTCCTCTAGTTTTTGACCCACCCATTCCTAAAAAAATCAAAATAGCATACATCATTTTTTGCTCCTATGACTGCGGATAGCTTCTTTTGTTCAAGAATAACGATGCCTTTTTTTGCATAGCGCCTGCTGCATTGAGCGGGCCCTGCAACGGAGCTCAGAGAGGTTCTAAAAGCAGAATGTTTATTTCCGGAAGACAATTAAACGCGGTGATTCGATATATAATTTTAAAAGATATTTTATAGTATTGCAGTGTTTAGCTGCAACATGTACCATAATGTAGACAAAACAAAGCAGCATCTTTAAAGTGCGTATAAGTCCTGTAAACGTCATTTATTTCGGCGGGCACTTATCACTTTGGCTTCGTTTCATCTTGTGGAAATGAAATTCCCATGGTGCATCTTGCACTATTGGGTCTGGTCATTATTTCCTCCTAATCCAGGAGTTTATGAAAATATCCACTGTTCAGTTGCACTTGTCGGCGCAGTGTTGTTGCTTCGTAGCACTATAAGCAACATATGCTGTATTTACTCAACCGGATCGTTCTAATGCTCCTGTCCGTCAAATGAGCGAAAATCCGGTTCCAATTTCAGCAGCAGACGCACCAACCCACAGAGCTTTCCTCACCATTAATGTTTTCTTACCAAGTTTAACGAAACAAGGGCTGGGTTGGAAAAATGCGCCGATTTCGAGGAGCCATTTAAAAGGGAAATTACGGGGTCTTGGGGAATGGCTCACGCCCTGAGGGTGGTGTCGCCACGAGAGCTATGCCGGGAATGTCGCTGGGTTGTGACTTCATGTGAGAAAAGAGCAGGTAATAAAATGCAAATGCGGTCTTGATAAGACAAGCAAGTGAACACCTGGCCCTGCCTAATAAACGAGCATTTTTTTATTCACAGGAATGACACATTTTATAATTAGAAACCAGGGCTTGCATTCTTTACCTGGGACAGACGCAGATCGCAGCTCCCCCTAAATGTCGCCCCAGTTCCCTGTCTCCAGCCCCAACACACTTTCATGGAGGAAACATTTTTGGAAGGGGGCGGGGAGGGGCTCTGAAATCACACTGCATATTAGTAAAAGAGGTCACCTTCCGCTGTTTGCCTTCCTGTAGTGTGAGTCCCACATCTTACTCTGTGAGTAGTTCTGCGTTACTCCAGGCTCGGTCCCTTTGCACGGGTGCAAAGTGGTGCAAATGGCGGTGTCAATCAACTTTTGCAGAAAAAAAGTTTTGTGTGGTGTTGAAAAGTCGACACAAACACTCCACAAAACTGCTTCAGCTCACCTGGAACCAAGCACCTGTTAATATATGCAAAGTGGATGTAAAGTTGCGTAAACTCTGCAAACGCCCTAAGATTCCACACTAGGCTAGATCGACTTAATTGGAATGACCTAGCTTTGTATGGAATGCCTGCACTAGTTGAAAGCAGAGTCAAACAATAGGCAAAAAGAAATCTGCACGAGTTATTACAACTAATGCCTGTGAAAAAATAACATACCATTGGATATAACCATAGGCCCTTGCCTGCGCATATAAATATGCACGGGAGGGTGCCCCTCATGTTTAGATTGCCTTGGCACCACGCTGCAGAAATAGCGTTTTGTCTGGGTGAACATGAATGATGTCATCATTAGCGAGCAACTCTCGGTAAATATGGTGCTGCAATTTTACCCCCAGGCAGGGCCACTGGCATTATGCAATTCTGCGGCCATGGCTTTTTTTCGAGTAATTATGGATTTT
Source organism: Triturus cristatus (assembly GCF_964204655.1). NCBI lineage: Eukaryota > Metazoa > Chordata > Amphibia > Caudata > Salamandridae > Triturus > Triturus cristatus. The sequence continues at coordinate 397,334,315 of NC_140583.1, read as the reverse complement.
CCGCTCTTGCCACATAATCCATCTGCTGCGTGAACTTCATATTTTAACCCCCAAATATTGTTCCTAACACAAACCTATAAAAAGTTACTTAAAAGGTCACAACATGTTCCACCTCGGTCTCTCCTCACCCTCCACCTGTCTCTCCTCACCCTCCACCTCCTCACCCTCCACGTCTCTCCTCACCCTCCACGCGTCTCTCCTCACCCTCCACGCGTCTCTCCTCACCCTCCACACGTGTCTCTCCTCACCCTCCACACGTGTCTCTCCTCACCCTCCACACGTGTCTCTCCTCACCCTCCACACGTGTCTCTCCTCACCCTCCACACGTGTCTCTCCTCACCCTACACGTGTCTCTCCTCACCCTCCACCTCACCCTCCACACGTGTCTCCTCACACTCCGTGTCTCTCCTCACCCTCCGTGTCTCTCCTCACCCTCCGTGTCTCTCCTCACCCTCCGTGTCTCTCCTCACCCTCCACGTGTCTCTCCTCACCCTCCACGTGTCTCTCCTCACCCTCCACGTGTCTCTCCTCACCCTCCACGTGTCTCTCCTCACCCTCCACTTGTCTCTCCTCACCCTCCACACGTGTCTCTCCTCACCCTCCACCTCACCCTCCACACGTCTCTCTCCTCACCCTCCACCTCACCCTCCACACGTGTCTCTCCTAACCCTCCGTGTCTCTCCTAACCCTCCGTGTCTCTCCTAACCCTCCGTGTCTCTCCTCACCCTCCGTGTCTCTCCTCACCCTCCGTGTCTCTCCTCACCCTCCGTGTCTCTCCTCACCCTCCGTGTCTCTCCTCACCCTCCGTGTCTCTCCTCACCCTCCGTGTCTCTCCTCACCCTCCGTGTCTCTCCTCACCCTCCACGTGTCTCTCCTCACCCTCCACGTGTCTCTCCTCACCCTCCACGTGTCTCTCCTCACCCTCCACGTGTCTCTGCTGCACGCCACACACTGCTGCACGCCTCACACTGCTGCACGCCTCACACTGCTGCACGCCTCACACTGCTGCACGCCTCACACTGCTGCATGCCGCTGCACGCCACACACTGCCGCACGCCTCACACTGCTGCACGCCACACACTGCCGCACACTGCTGCACGCCGCACACTGCTGCACGCCGCACACTGCTGCACGCCACACACTGCTACACGAAACATTGCTGCACGCCACGCACTGCTGCACGGCACACACTGATGCAACCGGCACACTGTTGCACACTGCTGCATTACTCACTGCTGCATGCTGCACGACACTGCTGCATGCAGCACACTGCTGCACGCCACAGTGCTGCATGCCGCACACTGCTGCACGCCGCACACTGCTGCACGCCGCACACTGCTGCACGCCGCACGTCACAGTGCTGCATGCCTCACACTGCTACACAAAACACTGCTGCACGCCGCACACTGCTGCACGCCGCACACTGCTGCACGCCTCACACTGCTGCACGCCTCACACTGCTGCACGCCTCACACTGCTGCACGCCGCACACTGCTGCACGCGGCACACTGCTGCACGCGGCACACTGCTGCACTCCACAGACTGCTTTTATGCGAGTTTATGCTACTGACATTGTAAATGACAATGCCTTTTGTTTTAAAACCAAAACATAAATAAAAGGCATTGTAATTTTACAATGCCAATAGCTCAAACTCTTATAAATGCGAGACCTATTGCATTGCAAATGCTTGTTTTACCGTCCTGTTGACGCCATGACTTCACTGCTCGCATTCAGGAACAACTTTTTTCTTTTAGCACTTCATCAGAGTACGTGTTTGCTTACTCTCCGCCCCGTGTGCTGCTTTCCCCTCTTCATTTCCTGTCCTCCCTCAGCCTACCCCCTCTGCCACCTCCAATGGCTACTTCATTGGTCTCCTTTCATCCCTCCCTACGTTTTCTTCGCGTTTAATTTTGTTGCTGTGGTGGTGCATCCACTATTGTTTTAAATCCGACAGAACCAAAAGGAAATGTATTCAACTGCATCCTATCCTTTCTGAAAGTGAAGCCCCAAGGAACTACCGGCCTCATCGTGAACCTTAAGGGTGCCTCAAAGACTCACTTCTAAGCGTCTATTCAAAGCCCGCTCGCCCCTCTCGTTGCACCTTCGTATTGGGTTTCTGTCACACATCCCCCGATGTCAACCGGCATTCCTCCTGCTCCAAGAGACCCAGGATTAGCAGCTCTGTGTCTAACGTCACAAAAATAGATGTCTTCTCTAGACTGTTTATACTTTCGGCTGACATTTAGTGTGCCTTTTCTAATAAACACCTCACATGCTAACTAAGCCAGCTATTGCCCAATTCCTTTTTGTTTCTTTCTTTCCACATCTGAAGTAACCCTGCGTTTGGTCGTTGTCACGTTTTTCAGTGGTCTGTTACTTCTGAATGCATCTTAAGCATGGTCTGAAATGCTTCACAACATTGACTAAATAATGGTTCAAATAAGTTCGTTAGGACGCAAATGTAGCAACGGTCATCACATATTTTTTCTCACTGAGGGCATGCCCAAATTAATCTTGTACTGATGTTCTGCCCAAAAACCACTAGAGGGAGACACGCAACAACATAATAGAGTTTGCCAGTTTACATTTCCCAAAACGAATTTACTGTAATTCTTCAGATTCTGTGCTTGCAATCGTGTTTTATTGTTTGGCACATAGCACAGAGTGGTATCATACTCTCTTTGTATTCTTTCTGTCTTGTTCTTACTCCGTCTGCATCCCATATTTCCTCTAACTAGCCTCGCTCCCTCCACCGCACCCCCTACAAAAGGCTGTTTTTCTCTGGTCTTGAATCTCTGTCTCCTTGACTTTTATCACTTTTAGTTTAGCCATATTTTCTGCCCCCTCTGGCCTTTTCCCTTAGTTTTTCTTGTCTTGTTTCCTAATTTATCAAAGGTATCTTTTCTGTTTTACTTTGCCCTTTTCAGTGTTGGACTCTCACTTCCTATACAGCATCACTGAATGTAAATTAGCTGCGTCTGTGGATTTCATTACAAACCACTTCTGTCACGCACTAGGGCATACATAACTGAAGGATGTCTGAAGGCAACATTGGACGATGTCAAGATGTAGTAATTAAGCAGAAAACATTTGCTCTAGCGAGATTTGGTTGAAAAGGTTGGATTGAAATGCACACTGACAAGCTAAGAAAGCCCAGGAGGACGTTGCAGATTCGATCAGTTTGTAAGACGGGTGGGTTCTGGCGTGGCAAAGTGGGATGGAGCGGGTACACGTGGCATGCCCTTTGCCCTCTAGATTTCCTTCAGTGGGGTCCTGGCACGAGCCTTTCCGTGTTATTGTTCTCTGTGGCTCTGCTTCATTGCATTGACAATAAGAGACAGCCAGTGTTGTCCTGTTACCGTTTTACCTCGCCTCTTGCTTCATTTCTCTTTTTTTCTTCTCCAGAGGAACGCGCAAGAATCTATTCATCCGACAGCGATGAAGGCTCGGACGACGACAAGGCCCAGAGACTTCTCAAAGCTAAGAAGATCAACAGCGACGAGGAGGTGAGCAGCCGCGCGCTCTTTCCATCTTGCCTGCGCTGTGTGCTTAATGCATGATGTGATTCAGAGAGACTTCGAGCCAAAAGGTTTTCGAAAACGTAATACTTGCAGTAAATATTCGCAATATCTTTGCATCTGTGCGCTGCTTCGCCGCCATAGTGTTCACATATGAGGTCTTCACCAGCTGCACAACCTTCTAGTGTTCAGTACAAGCATGGAGTCCCGAGGTGCATCTTCAGGCATCATCTCACACCAATATGTACCCTGCTCTCCCTCTTCACACTTTTGAAAGGACGACAGCTGCAAGTGACAGCAGGAAGAGGGGTGAACGCTGCTTTTCTAAGCATTATTTGGTGATTTACAGTCCGATGTATACGCTTAGCTGGATATTGAGGACGCGCGTCAGTGATCTACCCGGGGACTGTTGCCACTGCGACCCTAGTCGAGTTTTGAAAAGCTCTGTCGGGGCAGACCATCAGAGCCCATGCTCAAATGTTTTTCCACTTGGTATAATTTTTCACAACAATGAAACTTCCTGGTTGGAAGGCCTGAGACAAGAGTGTTTGAGGGTTGTCAGTCATCATTTGTATGACAATATCTGGCGCTCTCATGAACGGAAGCGCTACCTTGCACTGCAAATGGTTTGTCCCTCTTAGTGGTGGGAAGACGACCTCTGATTTGCAGCATTCCTCGTCATGGCATGAAGACTGTGATTGGAGCCCTTCCACAGGCTTGGTCGCCACATTACACGGACAGTAACTCCCTTTTCTGACGAAGAAAACCAGGGAAGAGAAATGAAAGGCCAAGCTGTCCTCATTTTTCCACAGATTTTCTGTCACGGTCTCCTGTGGTGAAGCATTAATTATGGCAGAAAAGTCTGTTTTCTGGTGGACAAATTATCGACCTCCCCATTTCAGGCTCCCTCCACTGCTGCTAAACCCCATACTAGATTTGTGCTGCGGAATCACGCATGCAGTCTGTTGGCGTAGCTTCGCACCCGCTTCCTCCCATTGCCTCGTTTTGGATTTGGTCACTTGCGGGGGCTGGCAGCATAGACAGTGGTCTCTCCCATCTTAGTACCTCCTCCCACTGTGGTACATTCTTCTTTTATGATTTCCTTTACAACCACCCCTACTATGGTTCTCCCTTCTCATAATTGTGTCAGTTTTAGCTTCTGGTTGCCTACAATGGATATTGGAAGCCACAGCTTCAAACCGCATACAAGACAGCAGATGACTCCCAAGCAAGCAGAGCAGCTCAAAGCGCAGTATCTTTGTGGAATTCCCATTCAAGCTCCTCTAAGGTCCTAAGAAAAAATCTCTAGCTGGCAAGCCTGTGCCCGTTGAGTGTTAGACAGTGAACCTATTAACCATGTTCGCATATTTATTAAATTATTACTGGTTGCAACTTTTTTAAAATCGAACTACTGAAATGGAAGGAGAGAGAAATACATAGAAATGATCATTGATTCTCCTGACAGGCATCTCTCTTGCATATACTTACCCCCAGTCACTCTTACTTCACCAAGTCTGAGGACACCAGGACCAACCTGAACTGCACATGACCAATGAGTTAGCACCGCAGAGACCCACTTCCAAAGTGGCCCAACAGTCCTGATTTTGCACCCTCAACTGACAACCGCAAGCCCTTGGGGCCCACAGAGCCCAGCTGACTTTGCTACTACGCACTTGAAAGCCCCAGCCCGGGTACCGCTAAACCGGCTATGCCACCCTTGTCCCCAGGACCCTTGTGACCCAAGCCCCCTACTGGGAGCTCCCAAAACTTGTCCCCCTCAGCAGCCTGTTTATAGTTGCACCCCCTTTTCTTTCCACTGGCGTAGCGCGCACAGCTACACTGGTACCAAACAACAAGCTGTGCCTGCTTGTCCTGAGGACCTTTGTGACCCAAGCCCCCCAGCTGGTAGCTCCCGGAGTTGTTCCCAAGTCCCCCTCTGCAGCCTGTTTCTAGTTGCCCCCGCTCCACTTTTTTCCACCGGTGTAGCATGCACATCTACCAACCCGACTAGTACCACTGCACCTGGACGCCCCAGAGCAGGTGACAAGTAACTGCTGGTGGTACTTTGACCCCTACAACCCTAAGTCCCAAAGGAGACCGCAGAAACCATTCGCAAATATGTCTATGCGACATATGCCTTTTCTCCCTTAGGGATGTATTGCTGCAAAAAGACGCGTTTTAATTGACTATTTACTTACCTGGAAAATTCATATTTAAAAAAGTACTTACTTAGATAATCAGGTTCTTGGTATCACAATTTATATAAAAATATAACTTTTCTTTCTAAATGGGTCTCAGATTTATTCCCGAGTGTGTGTCTCATTTACTGCCTCTGTGAGTACAATAAATGCTTCGCACTACCCTCTGAAAAGCCTAAACTACTCATCCACACTGCCACAAAAGAGAGCATTTAGTGTTTTCATTTTTGACTCTATAAACCAATAAAGGTTGCCTGGACTCTTTACACAGTGTACCTCGTTTTGGACCTCTACATAAAGAGCCATCTTAATACACAGAGTAGATTACCTCTGCCATCCTGACAGCCTACCATCCATCAAATTTGGAAATGACCATTGGCCCAGCAAAAAATCTCTGTATATTGAAAGTAACTGCTATGAAAGCAGTTCCTTTCCATGGACTTAAGGAAGAAACGTTTGGTTGATGGTTGCCATCGGTTTTGACAGCTGTTCACCAGACTTTCCCCCAATTTTTTTTGTTTCTGAAACTATCCCCAACGTGAAAAACAAACAGTGAATGACCCCCGCAACCTGGGAGTTTTTTCCCAGGGTGCAGGAGTAGTTATTTTTTTTTTTATATTTTGTCTCTTACTGTCAGGTTTTTCCTGGCGTGAAATTGGGCAGTTGGTATACTGTCCATCCTTTTGACAGCCCATACTCCATGGACTATCGGAGGAAGTTTTGTGTTAAGAGTCAACAGGGGTGCTATCGATAGAAAACTGAAGGTCATTTCATCTCTAAGTGAGACAGGCACATCAATGTCTCTCTCTGGTGTGGACTTGACTTCTGTTTGTACTACAGTACTGATAGCAATGGAAAAGTAGTGGAAGATTTCTGGTTCCTCGACAGCAGTACCGAATGTATGGAAGGCAAGCTTGCTCCAAGGCAGAAGCCAGCTCCTCTTTGTAACTTCATTTAACTCCTCCTCAACATACGCTCCCTGCACCGACACACCGTAGAGATCTGGGAACTGATCGACACCCTCTCGCCCGACGTCGCCTTCGTCACAGAAACTTGAACCGACACCACCTCCGGTCCCGACATCGCCACTGCCATCCCCGACGGCTACAAGATGCAGAGAAAGGACCGCCCCCACCGCCCAGGAGGAGGAATCGCCATTGCACACAAGGCCCCCCTCCGACTCTCCACGTCCAGCACGAGTGATCCTGACTCCACCACAGAACACCTCCACTTTCAGATCCAGACCAGCCTCAGGACCACGCTACGCGGCAACCTCATCTACAGACTGCCGGGGGCTTCGCGCCCAGTCCACAACCACCATCACCGAGCTCGCCGCACCCCACACCATCACCTCCACAGACTACATTCTACTCTGAGACCTCAATGTTCGAGGCATATGAGCTGCAGATCACACACTTAGGATAAGATCGCCATCTGGTGTTGGGCTCGGATGATTGCAGGTTGTTGTTGTCTTCGGAAGAAGCCTTTTGGTCACGAGATAGGTGACTCCTCCTCTGGACAACAGTGCGCATGGGCATCCACTCCATCCTCAGATTGTTTTTTTCCGCCATTGGGTTCGGATGAACTTTTCCACTCCGGCTGAAAACTTCTAAAAAAATCCAGCTTTCGAAGCGAAAAACCTTTACGACTCGACGTCGAAATTCAATCTGACCGGTTCCGGACACCGCTTATGGAAAGGACACCTTTTAAAAAATGCCCCCAATGTGGAGCAAAGTTCCCCCACAGTGACCACCACGAGGTCTGCAACCTGTGCCTCTCGCCGGAACATAACGAATCCAGCTGTCCAGCCTGCGCCGCATTCCGATCCAAGAAAACCATCCGGGACCGAAGAGCCATATCATGGCCAGACCAGTTCCAGAACCAGAGGACATCTTTGCCCAGGATGTCCCGGGAGAAGATTCCGAAGACCTCCAAATCATATCCGAAGTGGATGATTCCGATGACCTCATCACTCCGGGGCATCGAGTGAGTACCAGTGCCCCTACCCCAACCCCCCCAAAAAAGGCATTGGTCAAGACTCCGCCAGCTGGCCCCAGTCGCGACCGAAAATCGTCTTCAGAAGCCCCGCCCTCGGGCTCGGCTCCGAAGAAATATAAGCCTACAGGTGGCTCGAGCAAACCACATGTTATAGTACCCAAAAGGACTCTACCGATCATCCAAAACATAGATCGGAACCGAAATAATCGGCACCAAAGCCCCTTTTGGACAATGAAGAACTTTTTCGCCCTGATCCCACGCAAAAAAGGATTTATATCAATCCAATAACTGGACATGTCACCGCTGTGCCATACAAGAAAAGGAAGCTGGACACAACACCTTCTCCAGCTCCCATAAAGAAGAAGGAATCCGCCACCTCACCCATTCGTCCTTCCTCTCCTATATCACCTCTCACCCCACCCCCCCTGCCCCCACCTCCTTCTCCTCTACCATCTCCTTCCCATACACCACCTCCACAGGATGATGATGATGACTTAGGGGGAGGGGGTGACCCGGATGACCTTAATGATCCTAATGATCCTTTCACACTCCCGGATACGGCACCCTTAGATGACTGGGCTTACCTTTTACCTGATATTCCTGATCCCACTACATACCCCTCCAAACCCTCCCCTCCAGATGACCACCTAGGGTTTGGGCAGCTGATAAACAGGGCGGCACTTTTCCATGGCGTCACCATGCATTCAGATACACCCGAAGAAGACTTTCTTCTAGACACATTCGAACAGTCTCAAAAATCAGTTCAAATCTTGCCCATAATTAAGGGAGTCATAAAACACGCCACAGAGGTTTTTAAAGACCCTGTCAGAGCTAGGGTTCTTAACCCCCGAATTGAAAAAAAATATAGACCTGCCCCACAAGATCCCACTTACATTAAAGCACAGCTCCCTCTAGACTCTTTAGTAGTTTCAAACGCACGAAAGCGGGCTAACTCCCAAACAGGAGACACACCGCCCCCAGACAAAGAGTCCAAGCTATTAGAGGCCTCGGGCAAAAGAGTTGCAGCACAAGCTGCTAACCATTGGCATATTGCCAACACACAAGCCCTATTAGCCCGATATGATAGGGCTCATTATGATCAGTTAGAAGATCTTTTACAACACCTACCAGATCAGTACAAATCCCAGGCCAATGACCTCATCCAAGAGGGGAAACTCATATCTAACGCATCGATCAAATGTGCACTAGACGCCGCGGACACTGCTTCTAGGGCGGTCAACACAAGCATACTACTTAGACGCCATGCATGGCTACGTATTTCAGGCTTTAAGCCGGAAGTACAAACAACAATACTTGGTCAACCATTCAACCAAGAGCAACTATTTGGGCCTGCAGTAGATACTGCACTTGAGAAGATGAAAAAAGATAACGAGACTGCTAAATCAATGGGAGCATTACAGTCTCCACAACCACGAGGCTCCTTTCGACGCTCCTTCTATAGGGGAGCCTCCAAAAATATTGGGACAGACACCTCTTCCACTTTCAAAACCTACGCGCAAACATCCCCTAACAGAGGATATTTTAGAGGAGGATATAGGGGAAACAACACCAAGGGCCGAGGTCGGGGCAATACCAACACCCGCACCTCTCCAGCCACTAAACAGTGACTTGCCTCCACTCCCCCCAGACCATTCCACTCCGCTCGGGGAAAGACTCCAACAGTTCCTACCTGTCTGGAATTCCATTACAACAGACAAGTGGGTAAGACAAATTATCCAGTTTGGTTACTGCCTCGAACTCACAAACACCCCCCCCCACACATACCACCCAAACACCGTCCCATGTCACCACACCATCTTACACTCCTCAAACAGGAAATTCGGTCCTTGCTTCAAAAACACGCAATAGAACCAGTTCCACTCCAACATCAGGGTACAGGAGTATATTCTCTTTACTTCCTAATCCCCAAAAAGGACGAGACGTTAAGACCCATACTCGACCTCAGACTACTAAATCAGTACATACACTCAGATCACTTCCATATGATCACTCTCCAACAAGTCCTCCCACTACTTCAACAAGACGACTTCCTTGCCACATTGGACCTCAAGGACGCATACTTTCACATCCCCATGCATCCTGCTCACAGGAAGTACCTAAGATTTGTGGTAGACGGACAGCACTATCAGTTTGCGGTCCTCCCATTCGGAGTAACAACTGCACCCAGGGTATTCACCAAATGCCTAGAAGTAGTGGCAGCGCACCTCAGGAGACAACAAATCCATGTCTTCCCGTATCTCGACGATTGGCTCATAAAAGCCAATACTTTCGACAAATGCGTTCTCCACACTCACCGCACTATTCAAACCTTACACAACTTGGGATTTACCAACAACTATCCCAAATCTTAACTGCAACCCTCCCACATACATCAATATCTGGGAGCCACCATAAATACTTCCAAGGCCATAGCTTATCCCAGCACAGCCAGGATAGCCAACATACAAAACCTCAGCTTAAAATTTCAAACTCAACACTCTCTTCCAGCAAGAGTGTTTATGCAACTGTTAGGCATGATGGCGTCATGCATCTCCATTGTGCCTCACGCACGACTTCAAATGCGTCCCTTGCAAGAATGTCTAGCACAACAGTGGAACCAGGCTCACGGACAACTTACCGATCTGGTGTTGGTGGACAGTCGCTCACTTCGCTCACTGAAATGGTGGAACACCATCAACCTGTCGAAAGGGCGACCGTTCTTAGAGCCTCTTCCACAAGTAGTGCTGACAACCGACGCATCTCTCACAGGGTGGGGAGCCCATCTCCTACAACACACCACTCAGGGCAAATGGACCACTCAACAAAAACTGCTCCATATCAATCACCTAGAACTTCTAGCGGTGTTCCTAGCACTGAAATCTTTTCAAGTACATCTAAGGAACAAAACTGTCCTCATCCGCACAGACAACATGACGACCATGTATTACATACAAAAACAGGGGGGGACACATTCTCTCCAACTGTCCCAACTCGCACAGAACATTTGGAGATGGGCAATTCCCCAAAACATCTACCTGCTAGCGGAACACCTTCCAGGGGTTCACAACCAGATTGCCGATCTCCTAAGTCGACAGACACAACAAATCCACGAATGGTAATTACACCCCAAAGTCTTACTCCCATTCTTCCAAAAATGGGGCCAACCAGACATAGACCTGTTCGCCACACACGAAAACGCAAAATGCCCAACCTTCGCCGCCAGGTTTCCACACCCACAGTCGAAGGGCAATGCAATATGGATGAACTGGTCAGGCAGATTTGCATACGCTTTTCCACCTCTCCCACTCATTCCATTTGTGGTACGCAAGCTCAAACAGTCTCTAAAACTGATTCTAGTAGCTCCCACTTGGGCACGTCAACCCTGGTTCACAACACTTCTGGAACTCTCGCTAGTTCCACATCAAAAACTGCGCCTTTCCCCGGCCTTATTAACCCAGAACCATGGAGAAATCAGACACCCAGATCCACAGCAACTGAACTTGGCGATCTGGCTCCTGAAGTCTTAGAGTTCGGTTACCTCAATCTCCCACCAGACTGTATGAATATCATAAAAGAAGCTAGAAGACCTACTACTAGGGCATGTTATGCTGCAAAATGGAAAAGATTTGCCATTTACTGCACTAACAATAATGTACGTCCACTGGATGCTTCCATCCAAAACATTATTTGCTATTTACTACACTTGCAAAGATGCAATTTAGCGTATTCCTCCATACGTCTACACCTAGCAGCGTTCGCAGCCTACTTACAAAATCGACAACACTTGTCACTATTTAAGGTACCAGCCATCAAAGCCTTCATGGAAGGTCTCAAAAGAATTATTCCTCCCAGATTACCGCCTTCTCCAGTGTGGAATCTAAATATTTTTCTAACAAGGCTCATGGGCCCTCCATTTGAACCTATGCATAAATGCGAACTGCAATTCCTTACATGGAAAGTGGCTTTCCTTATCGCAATCACATCCCTGCGAAGGGTAAGTGAGCTACAGGCCTTAACTATTCAAGAACCATTCCTACAACTACATCGTAACAAAGTGGTTCTTAGGACAAACCCAAAATTCCTACCAAAAGTCATTTCCCCTTTCCATCTTAACCAATCAGTCGAGCTGCCAGTCTTCTTCCCTAATCCAGACTCAGTAGCTGAGAGAGCCCTTCATACCTTAGATGTTAAAAGAGCCTTGCTTTATTACATCGACAGAACCAAACTTTTTCACAAAACCAAACAACTGTTTGTTGCTTTCTCTCCACCACATAAAGGCAACCCCATTTCAAAATCAGGTATAGCCAGGTGGATAGTTAAATGTATCCAAATATGTTACCAAAAAGCTAAACGCACTCTTACAGTTCCCCCTAGAGCGCACTCCACACGTAAAATAGGGGCTTCCATGGCATTCTTAGGGAAAATTCACTTAGAAGATATTTGCAAAGCAGCCACATGGTCTACCACACACACCTTCACAAAACATTACTGTGTTGATGTGCAATCCAAACAACAAGCTTCAGTAGGCCAAGCTGTCCTAAAAACTCTATTCCAAACTGCTGCAACAGAATATGCTACTTACCAGTATGCATCTGTTCTTGGCATGTAGAGCTGCAGAGCCACACACGCCCACCCACCTCCCCGGGACCTGTATCTGTTCCAGCATTGTCTTAATTAGACATTACACATGGACATCCTTTCTCTTTATTCTTATACACTCCATCATTTCCCATCATGGCGAAAAACAATCTGAGGATGGAGTGGATGCCCATGCGCACTGTTGTCCAGAGGAGGAGTCACCTATCTCGTGACCAAAAGGCTTCTTGCGAAGACAACAACAACCTGCAATCATCCGAGCCCAACACCAGATGGGGATCTTATCCTAAGTGTGTGGCTCTGCAGCTCTACATGCCAAGAACAGATGCATACTGGTAAGTAGCATATTCCTTCTACCTCGACAACTGCAACAACCCCGACTCCGCCACTCTCCTCAATAACCTTGCCATCCTCGGACTGAAGCGGCTGGTCAACACGCCCACTCGTAGAGCTGGACACACCCTCAACTCCATCTTCGTAGGAGGAACAAACATCCGCTTCAGCCACACCACCCAGCCCCACTGGACTGATAATCACTGCGTCCATTTCACCTTCAACACCACCACCGCACCCAACTCCCCCCTCCCCTCCCCCCCACATCCACCACGAAGGAACTGGAGTAAGGTCACAGAGGAACTCCTCAACAACACCCTCCTCCAAGTCCCCTCTTGCGCCACGACCGACACCAACTCCGCAGCCAAAGAATTTCACCACTGGATCTCCTGCTGCGCCGACAAGCTCGTACCCCTCCTCCACCCTACCAATCAACACCCTCTGAAGGCCGCCTGGTTCACCACAGAACTCCAAAAAGCCAGGCGTTCCTGCAGACGCCTAGAGAAAACCTGGCGGAACCAGAAAACCACGGAAGCGCAAAACAACCACAGGAGCGCCCTGAAGGAATACCATCAGCGCATAAGAGATGTCAAACGGACCTTCCTAAGAGACATAGTCCAGAACCATGTGACCAATGCCAAGGAACTGTTTAACGTCATACAGCGGTTCACCAAACCCCCCAGCGAAGCCACGGACGTCACACCTTCCCAGGAACTCTGCGACAAGCTCCGCTCCTACCTCCATCTGAAGATCCAGGCCCTCTACGACAACTTCAGCGAACAGACGCCAGACACCACCCCCCACTCACCACCGCAGACAAGCCAATCGTCACGACCTGGAACCCCGCCACCATCGAACACATCACCGCGACCATGAAGAAAACCCACTCAGGGGCCCCAACAGATCCCTTCCCACCGCACATATTCTACAGGGCCGCCGTCCTCATCGCACCCGAACTAGGACGGACCATCAATGCCTCCTTTAGATCCGGCGTCTTCCCAGATGACTGGAAGCGGGCAGAGGTGAAACAACTCCTCAAGAAGCCAACGGCCGACCCAACCGACATGAAAAACTACCGGCCCATCTTCCTCCTCCCCTTCGCGGCCAAAGTCACAGAGAGACTCCTAAACGCCCAGCTGACCGCCTTCATCGAAGAGAACTCCATCCTAGACGCCTCACAATCTGAATTCCGCAGCAACCACAGCACCGAGACCGCCCTTCTCGCCGCAACGGACGACATCCGCATACTACTCGACCAGGGACACACTGCGGCCCTTATCCAACTTGACCTCTTTGCAGCCTTCGACACTGTCTCTCATCGCACACTCGCAGCCAAACTTCACGGCGCGGGGATTACAGGAGCCGGTCTCGACTGGATCCAATCCTTCCTCTCTGGCAGAACCCAGAGGATCAGACTCCCTCCCTTCCTCTCCGAACCCACTGACATCAACTGCAGAGTACCCCAAGGATCATCGCTTAGCCTGACACTTTTCAACATCTATATGGCCGCCCTCGCAGCCATCCTCAGACTGCATGGGCTCAGCATAGTGTCCTACGTCGACGACACCCAGCTCATCCTCTAGCCCGTGAAGAACCCCGAAGACACCAGACTCTACTTCCACGAAGGAATGAAGGACATCGCAGCTTGGATGAGAGGCAGCTGCTTGAAGCTCAACTCAGAGAAAACTGAGGTCCTTATCCTAGGCCCCTGCACCTCCACCTGTGACAACACCTGGTGGCCCTCCTGGTGGCCCTCCGTCCTCGGAAAGCCACCCACCCCCAATGACCATGCATGAAACCTCGGCATCATCCTTGACTCCTCCCTCTCCATGAACCGCCAGATCAACGCCGTCGCCTCCACCAACTTCAACTGCGTGAGCATCCTCCGCAAGAACTTCAAATGGATCCCCCCCCGATTGCAGAAGGACCATCACCCACGCGCTCATAACCAGCAGACTACGGCAACGCCCTATACGCCATAATCAACAGGACTCTTCTACACAAACTCCAAACCATCCAGAACGCCGCAGTCAGACTGACTCAACGAGAGAGTTTCCTTCCACATACCCAAGAGGAACCTCCGCTCCGCCGACCGTGTCCTGGCAGAGGTCCCTCGCATCCGCAGAAAGAGAGCAGGCGGTATAGCTTTCTCCTACATAGCAGCCAAGACATGGAACGAGCTCCCTGTGAACATCAGACGCTCCCCGACCCTGCACACGTTCAGGAAGGACCTCAAGACCTGGCTCTTCGACTGATCCAGAACTGTCCCCGCCTGCCCTCCAGCACCTTGGGACCCTCACGGGTGAGTAGCGCGCTTTAAAAAACCCTGATTGATTGATGCCCTTAAGTTTTCTTGGTGCCCCAGGGCTACATAAACGTTTACTGCTGCTTGGTTCTCCGGCTCAATGATGTAACCTCTGAATTAATATGGACTCTTTTCAAGACTGGTTGCATACCCGTCTCCATACACCCCTATCTCTGGGGTGTAGATTTCTAAATAACTTGGCTTGTTTAGATATAGATTCTTAGGACCAGTTCGATGCAAGAGGTACCCAACTTCTTGGCTCAAATGTATCCATTCAGCAAATAATATGATGTCTATGACTAGGGTGCCAATTTAAAGGCTTTCTGTTTACTCTTCTGAGGTTATCTTCATCTCATAAGCCCCAGAGACATGTTACCTCCTCTATCAATTCCTCCTGAAACACCTCATTCAGATTTGTATGTGCATCTCACTGCCAGCACACCCATACTGCCTCGGTCCACCAATGGTTGCTTGCAAAAAAATTGCCGATTTTTCACACACTCTCAGCTGCTTTCATTCTAACAATTTTAATTCTGTTGGACAAATGTTAGGCCTGCTTTTAAGAACGTAACTTTAAAAATATTGTTGTGTTTGTGTAACTGTGGGGAATTTGAGTCCGATTACGAGGGGGGCTTTCCTCACTTCCTGCTTCTACGGTCAGCCAGTGAGAGACGCCATTTTGAGGCAGTGCGCGCTCTAGTTTTTCTGGCTGCCGGGCCCATAAATATGCACGCTGCGCGGATACGCGCAGCGGGCGCGCCGAAGGCGCACCTAAGGCAAGCCCGTCTGTGCCAGTCAGCGTCCCGGAAGCGGCCAGGGCCAGCTACTCTGCCCGTTGGCCTACCGCCGTAATGGAGAGAGTGTGCTATACAAGAAAGGCACTTCGGTCACTCCGCTTACCAGCATGCAACTCTTATTGCCAGCTTGACTTGCTGTCTACTCAGGACAATATCTCTGCTGCGTGTGGCTTCAGGTTGTGCTCAGACCCTTCTATGTCTATGCAATTTCCTGCTTCCCCGTCGCCTCCAGGTCGCCGCCAATCTTGGCGGCTTTGATTCATGTGCGCTCTCTAAAGAAGCACCACTCTGATGTATTTGAGCTTCTCTCGGATAGACCGGTGGACCTACTGTTTATTACAGAAACTTGGTTGGACAACACATCTGACCCGTTTGTCGCTCCGGCCACCCCTGAGGGCTTTAAGATTGCCAGGGCAGACCGCCGTACAGGGGGGGGGGGGGGTAGAGTGGCTATCATGTATAGGGACAAATGGGATCTCATTAGGGGAGACACTAATGCATGGTGTGACAGCGAAGCTTTGGATTTCAGCATCAGGTTTTCTGCCCATTTTATGTTGGGAGGTTCTCTGATTTATCGACCCCCTGGCCATGCTAGGTCCTTTTTGCAATCATGGGGCGATGCAGTGACTTCCAGGGCGTTTCAATTCTCTCAGTATGTGGTCCTAGGGGATTTGAATATTCATCTTGACAAGTCTGATTCAAATGATTCACTTGCTTTTTGTGACATACTTCAGCTTGCCCAACTTTCTCAATAGGTCAATCTCCCTACACATCAAGGAGGCCATATTCTTGACCCTATTTGTTCCAATTCTCTATCACAGTTGAGGATCCTCTTCCAGTCGCTTGATCAGACCACTGTCTCACCCATTTCTCCTGGGAGGTAGACTCTGCCTGTTCTTCTGGCCCCTGCTACAGGAAACCAGCTTTTAAAAGAATAGAACCCTCCAAACTCGCTTCGGTTCTGTTGGCTTCTAGGCCCGCACTTACCCCGGATCTTGACTGGAGCCTTGCGGGATTCCAACTCCATGAACATTCTTGCCACACCGACCTCGTCCAGGTTCTCCAGGGAATCGCCTTCCAAACCCTGGTTAACCCCTGACTTGTCCGTTCTTAAGCAGGAGTGCAAAAAACTTGAACGTGCCTTGCGTCGTAGTGAGTATTGTCCCCTGGCTAAGCGCACTCTCAGGGGCAGGCAAAAAACCTACTATGATGCGACAACACAGGCTAAGAAGCATTATTATGCAGCCAGCATTGAACAGGCACATAACTCCAAGGAGATCTTTTCTATAGTTCAGAGTTTTACGTCCCCCGCAGCACAATCGTGCTCACTTCCGGCCACAGAGGGCTGATGTAATAAATACTCTGTCTAATTTCCTCATGGATAAAATACGCACGATTCAGGCGAATTCACTCCCTGCCCCGGTCCTCCCTTTGACCCTTTGCTTGGCGCCACTTTGCCTGTTGCCCCCAGGCATGCTCTGCGGGCTTTTTCTTCCGTGGATTTGTCTACCTCCCTTAAAATCCTGAAGGGCTTGAAATCTGGTTCGCCCGCTGACCCTTGCACGACTAGATTGCTAGCCGCAGTCGCGGAGATTATTAACCCTGAAGTAAATTCCATCATAAACGCCTCCCTTCTTGAGGCTCATGTACCAGAGGTCTGCAAACAGGCAAACATCCTCCCCCTTCTGAAGAAAACCACCCTTGATCCCATGATCCCAGGGAACTATCACCCCATCTCCCTCCTGCCCAGCTTAGCAAAAGTCTGTGAAAAGGTGGTGACCAGACAACTTAAGGAGTTTGTTGAAGGGTCAGACGTCTTGCATCCAGCCCTGCCTGGGTTTAGCTCCTCTTATAGCACAGAGACCGCACTGGTGGAGATTTCCGAGGCCATTCGCGAGTGTCTAGATGCCAGGGAGAGAGCAGCATTAGTAATGCTCGACCTATCGGCGGCATTTGACACGGTCCCGCACTCACTGCTGCTTGCCCGGCTCACTGAGATTGGTGTTTCTGGCGCCGCCTGGGGCTGGCTGAGGTCCTTCTTAGAAGGGCGGGCTCAACAGGTATGGCTGCCGACGACCGCTTCAACCCCGCAGCCGGTCACCACTGGTGTCCCGCAGGGGTCTTGCCTGAGCCCCCTTCTTTTTAACATCTACATTACTCCTCTGGTCTATCTCGCCGAGGACTTGGGGGCTAAGGTGATAGCCTACGCAGACGACACCCAGCTTCTCTTTACCTGGGAAAAGAATGAGTATTCTGTATCCCTTGTTCAGCACTCTTTGTCTTTGGTTTTTGAGTGGCTTGCGGCCGCTCAACTCAAATGTAACAAAGACAACTCAAAGATCCTACTCTATGGTAAATTCCCGCCTGGCTTCAGAGACACGATCTGGCATCCTGGGTTCCCCTTACCAACCTCCAATGGAAAATCCGCAAAGAACCTGGAAGTGTGGTTTGAGGCTAACCTTTCCTTCTCTGCTCAAGTAAAGAAGCTCTCAGGCAGCTACTTTGGTCTCCTTAAAACATTAAGGAGTTTTCTCCCTCTCCTCCCTAGGCCTGCCAAAGAGACGGTCATCCAAGCCTTGAGCCTCTCCCAATTGGACTACGCAAATGCTTTGTATGTGGGCATCCCAGGATACTCTTTGAATAGACTCCAGGACATTCAGAATGCGGCCGCCAGGCTTCACTTGCGAATTCCCAAGAGGAGCAGCGTGCGTGAATATCTCCGCTTACTCCACTGGCTTCCCGTGATGGATCGGGTCAAATTCAAATCCCTGGTTATTGCCCATCGAGCCCTCTATGGTCATGGTCCCGCCTATTTACAGAAGCGGTTTTCCTTCTATGTCCCGCTGAGACAACTGCGCTCATCGGCTCTTCTCTTAGCTAAAGCGCACCGCTTCACCCGCCACAAGATGGGCGGCTGCTCCTTGGCCGTCAAGGCTGCCCAGGCTTGGAATGCCCTTCCGTTTCTATTGCGCAATACCCAAGACCCGTTAGCCTTCAAGAAACTTTTAAAAACTCACCTTTTCCCCTAATGATAGTGTGACAGTTCGGTGACTCCTCCTGGATTCGCGCCGGGACACTCCTCGGAGTAGCTGTGCGCGTTATAAGAGTAAATAACATAACAGAACATAACATTCTGGATTTCTAGAGGCACTCTGTCCTGACTAAAGGGTATCATTGTTTGGATGCTGCAAGTGGATTTAGTCTGTTTTTCAGATTCCGAATACATACACTCAGATTAGTTTTTCAGAGCTGCTTCAGTGAAAACAAAAATACTCTTCCCAATGCTTTACTGTCCACTCAGACCTCTCCGATTCAGTGCTCATCTCTAGCAGTAAACAGTGATGCATTGATGGGTCTTAAACTCCATTCCCTATACTTAGTGTAATATCCTTTTACAGATAATTCATTGCTGTCTTGTGAAATTCAGTGCTTGCCTGGTTGAAAGGAACATTGATAAAAGTAGCTCTGACCATAGACCTAACATATGTCAGAAAGCAGCAGCAGCAGACGCGTACATTTTTTCATTGGGACAGGTTTTTCCTATACCCACTATTAATGACAAAGGTTCTCTCAGACTTTTACACTGAGCAGGAGATAGTGTTCCTTAATTCTGTCCAAATCAGTTCAATGACCCTGCGCACGGTGGCACAATTAAGAATTGTACCACCAAGAATTAAGACTAATTGGCTGTAAAACACCAGTGGACAGTCTTGGGGAAATGTCTCCAAGATGCGGATTGATCATTGGGTGCGGCTCTTATTGTTGCAATTCATGGATGTTGCTTTGTTATAGCGGACATGCATTTATTTTAGTTTACTTGATTTAGTTTTCCCATTGCAGTTAGCCAATACTAAAAATTGTAACATCATTTCCGGCGTGAGGTAGAGCATTCATTTTCTGCCTCTTAGCAACAGCTGAGAAGGCATGTTGCAACTATGTGGAAATGAACCCCAGCAAATCAGAATTTATGGTGCTAGGTGCCCATGAATCCCTCTGTGCAATGGGGAGCTCTTCCCCACAGCGCAATGTGTCACTGTTTTATGTTGTAACCAATACAGAGGGACAAGAGGAGGGGGCCTTTTCCACTCACACAGGAGTGGGAGGTCCAGCATAGACAGTGGCCTGACAATATGTTTTATACAGTGATTATGCCGTTCCTCATTAGCAGGAAAGTACAGAGCCAAGGTAGATAAGAATCCCACAAGTCCCTAGACCTGGGATCAATGTAGGGGATTAATAGATCGGATAATATTGCCCTCACACACCCTTGCAGGTGTCATGCTTCATCATCTGGGCTGCTCCTCGTCGGGTCGGCAGTGCAATACCCGACGGGCTCTCTATAGTAGGGGCTCTTTGTCGGAGATCTTTTTATCCGAATGCCGTGTGGTGAAGTGCGGGTGAGGGGGCCAGCTAGTGTAGATAAGATGCAGTGAGTTTAAAATAGGGTTGGGAATACCGAAGGAAAGCAAGTATTTATTCTGGGGGTTTCCTACCCTAAATAAAAACAAGAACTGAGGTATGAGTTTGAGTGTAATGTCTCATGTTGTGTCATACCTAGTATTTAAGTGTTGGTCAACATGTTTCTCGCTAATGGAACAATCTCCTCGCGATCCTTCAGGACCTAGAAAAGTGATAACTATCTACATCTAAAAAGAAGGTGGTAAGTTTTCTACTCCCGGAAGTTGTGTCATAATGTTTAAAGTACCTGACTTTTACCTGTTGTTTGGGAGACAAAATATATACAAATCGTTCAGGTTGAAGTGGTATAATCAAAATATAAGCACAATCTAGCAGTGACTCTTGTTTCTCATCTAAAACACACGTGAAGTGAGCGTGATTATGTCGAGCGATTAAAACATTCCTATTTGGGAAGTAGATGGTGGGTTTCCACAGTGGAACAAGGCATGCTTTTGCTTATTCATCCCTGATTTTCGGCTGATTCAACAATGCTATTGATTGTAGGCCTTGTTCCTTAATAAAAAAGATCCAAAAACCCCCTACTTTTACATTCTTCCTAAAATTCACAAGGGGGTGATCCCAGTACCAGGGAGACCCATTGTCTCGGGTATAGGCTCAGTTTTGGAACCTCTATCACAGTTTTGTGATCATTTCCTACAACCGTTGGTAAAACTTGTACCTTCATACTTACAGGACACCACGGATGTATTACGTTTACTTCAGGAATTCCCACAGGCCCACGATATTGATTTCCTCATCACCCTAGATGTGGAAGCACTTTATACGAACATCCCACAGAGGGCCACTCTTGAGGTGATTGAGGAAGATCTAAATCAAGCCACCTGGGAGTCATTGACACCTCCCTGCTTTATCATGGAATGCGCAACACTGGCTCTGACTGAGAATTTCTTCAAATTTAAGGGTCAACTTTACCACCAGACCCAAGGTACTTCCATGGGGAGTACCTTCGCCCCTAGTGTGGCCTGCCTCTATATGGCAGCCTTTGAGAGACAATACATCCACCACGACTCCAACCCTTACCGCGACAACATCATGGAATGGAAGCGGTTTATCGATGATATTCTCATCTTTTGGAAAGGAAACACAGAAACCCACAGGGATTTCATGAAGTGGATTAATAATCTTAACCCATACCTGAATTTCACCATCACTGTCTCACCCACACACATATCCTTTCTTGACCTCACTATTAGAATCGAAGGAGGTCACTTGACTACCACTAAGTACAAAAAAAGCACGGATCGCAATAGCCTCCTTCATTTCAACAGCCACCATCCAAAGTCACTTAAAGAAAATCTACCCTTCAGACAATTCCTTAGGATAAGAAGGAATTGTTGCACGGTGAATGACTAAAAATCAGAATCTGAGACCCTTGCTATGAATCTGACCGCAAGAAACTACCCTCCTAAAAGCGTTGCACTGGCAAAGAAGCGAGCACGCAATAACAGAGAGGCCCTCCTGGAACCCAGAAACCAGAATATGTCTGAATCAGATACGCTTACCTGCGTCACCACATTCACACCTATGTCAAATAGACTCACCAAGGTACTAAAGAAACATTGGAGTATCTTGAACACTGGTTCCTTAAACTTAGAACAACCTCGTTTCGCGTTTAAACGCTCTAGAAACTTAAAAGACATGCTAATCCACACAAGACCTAAACCGAAAGATACCATGAGACAGAATACCCTATGGCAGTTACCAGCAATCACCGGACACTACCCTTGTGGTTCTTGTACGGCTTTCGCCTTCACTCCAGTACATAAGACCATCACACTGAACCAGACATTCATCTGGGAAATGAGAAGTCGCACTAATTGCAACACAGCACATTGTATTTATTTATTGACATGCCCTTGTGATCTCTACTATTTGGGCATGACCACGCGTCCAATTAAATTGCGTATCTCGGAACATCGCAGCAGCTTTCGCTGCCGCAAAAACAACACTAAAATGTGTACACACTTTATAGAAAAAACACGCTCTCCGGACTCTCTGAAATGGGTGACCCTGGAGACTACACAGAATTCTTCGAAAACCAGCCTATTTACGAAAGAACAGCGATAGATACCCCGTCTATCCACACATGATAAAGGCCTTAATGATGATATTCCTTGGAGCAGTATCCGGATCTAAGAATAACTAGAATCCCCATGATAACACTACACATATCACAGAGCCTCTCTTTGACATTAAGGGAAGACATATGAGCACCATTCCATTTGGCTCTCGTCCCATTGATTTTAATCAACACAGTACTATCCTTATAAGTTTACACCTGACTTATGGATATCTGACATGAAATGTCTTCTTTAATTACCCTGCTATATTAAGTCCCCACCTTTAGACTCCATTTTGGTTTTTAACTCTTGTGGTATTTCCATTGTGGATAGCATCTAATTGAAGACCACTGTCATAATAACTTCTATGACATAACAGATCACTTTTACGTATTTTCAAGATCTTTCTAATAACAATTTCGTTATCTAAAACTCGGAGTGGTACCGCAACATATGGCGTTTCTGCTCCAAGAAAAGGTGGAATTACCATTCACCAGTACCGACCTATAAACCAATAAATACATTATTTTTGGTTCCCCTGAACCTTCTTTACTTTTACTTCGACGTAGAACTACATTGAGAACTACGCTGAGACCATCTACATTGAGTAGTGATTCATTAGCAGAAATACAAGTTTAAGATGGCCGCCATACTAACCGCACTATCATTGAAACCTTCGTCTCCACCCACAGCTACAGACACGTGGTAAGCGCCTTAATTTAAACCCGAGCTTGGCCCATAACACTCACCTCCCGGGACTCGGTGGACAGGGCAGGTCATTAATCCTGCATTTTGCGCCAAAACTGTAAGTAAAACGCGATACCGCGTTACTGCCACCGCTATGGTTTTCAACTTAATACTGAATTGAGTTCTCCCGTAATCACTTGTTTCTGCGACGCTCAGGGGAGCTAGGGGCTCAGACTGCAACAATAGTTTCACACGCTAAGACAAGAAACCAAGGGGGGCGGATTACAAGCTGACATAACAGGCATCTAAAGAGCAGCATCCGCACAGAGTTGAGCTACCTTGTTACCTCTTCTTGATTCTCTTTGAAACATATGCCACATTTCAACGTCTATCACTGCATAAATAAGCGCAAACAATGATAAATATAACTCCGCTGAAAGCATCGGCAAGTGATTACACCATTTCCTTTCGCTAACAGCCAGGTTAGCATAATCTGACCAAAAAATGTTCTACATTTATGCAACCTTCGGTAAACCAACCACCACTGTTTCCACCTTGTTTTTTCCTACGTCACACACCTCTTACAGAGAGTAATGGCTCGAGCTAGTCATACGCCCCTTACTATCCCATTGTGTGAACCTTTCTACTTTGTTCTAGTCCTCAGTCGACACACCAACAAATTACTGAGGGCCCTCTAGGGCTTCTAAGAAGACTAGCTGTATGTAGAACATCAATCAAGGATAAATAATGTATTTGACTTTTCTGTACAGCTACCTTAGATGAATGTTATCTCTCTATTTAGTCCTATAAATATAGGAACCATGCGCTATGCTTACCCCACCGGGTACTGTTGAAGCCTGGGGTTTTACTGAATAGGGTGAGTACCTTATTAAACTTCTGCCGCATCATGGTTTTTCATAGGGGCCTAGAGTCACACTAGCTCACTGTGGAGACCCACCATCTGCTTCCCAAATAGGAATGTTTTAATCGCTCGACATAATCACGCTCACTTCACGTGTGTTTTAGATTAGAAACCAGAGTCACTGCTAGATTGTGCTTATGTTTTGATTATACCACTTCAACCTGAACGATTTGTATATATTTTGTCTCCCAAACAACTGGTAAAAGTCAGGTACTTTAAACATTATGACACAACTTCCGGGAGTAGAACACTTACCGCCTTCTTTTTAGATGTAGATAGTTATCACTTTTCTAGGTCCTGAAGGATCCCGAGGAGATTGTTCCATTAGCGAGAAACATGTTGACCAACACTTAAATACTAGGTATGACACAACATGAGACATTACACTCAAACTCATACCTTAGTTCTTGTTTTTAGTTAGGGTAGGAAACCCCCAGAATAAATACTTGCTTTCCTTTGGTATTCCCAACCCTATTTTGAACTCACTGCATCTTATCTACACTAGCTAGCCCCCTCACCCGCACTTCACCACACGGCATTCGGATAAAAAGATCTCCGACAAAGAGCCCCTACTATAGGGAGCCCGTCGGGTATTGCACTGCCGACCCGACGAGGAGCAGCCCAGATGATGAAGCATGACCCCTGCATCGGTGTGTGAGGGCATTATCCGATCTATGGATCCCCTACATTGATCCCAGGTCTTGGGACTTGTGGGATTCTTATCTACCTTGGCTCTGTACTTTCCTGCTAATGAGGAACGGCATAATCACTGTATAAAACTCACTGTTTTATGTGCCTAGATCAAATTTGAGAGCAGTCCTGATATGCAATTGACTCCGGTACCCCAAATGTATAATGTTGTTAAAACAGGTTTCCATTTGATATGAATTCTGCAGCAAGTCGGGATAATATTCCACAGGTAAGTCTGTTGATGTTGAAATACAATTCATTTTGAATGGCACACTGCGCTGTTGACTGCGTTGGTCCTCATTCCACTCCAAGGGATTTATGGCCTCATTTAGGTTGGACCGCTGTCCTGCCATTGGTTACCTCTGCCAAATTGATGACAGGTGGCCTATTGATATTATGGTTTCTCACTGCTTTTTTCTTGTGGTTTATCATTTGTTAAGCACATAGTACAGTAGCAGCTTGATGATGGGGACTGGGGGATAAGGGGGGGTCGAGGGGTGGGGCAATATCTGTTGCAGCATTGCATGTTTGACTTTGCCACATCAGACTTTGGGTCCATTCCCAATTTCAGGTTCCCTCTTAACTCCTTTACCTTTCATATCAGTCTTTAACAGAAAATTGTAAATGGAAGCTAATCTGCTATACTATATCTGGTGGCCAGTCCAGATTTCAGCTACTTCACCACAGCCCAATGATGGATCTGACACAGCATCCTCCGTTTGGTCTTTAACCTTCTGCTCTCTAAGTGAAACGGGGAATGCAGAGGAGTGCTGGCAGATCTCTGTCGATTTTTGGCGGTAGTACAGGTTTCACCCTTTTCTAAATCGATTTGTCTGTGCCCCCGAATGAGAAAAATACACTGTAGTGCCTGATAATACCCTATTCAAGCATTGTCTGTGAAATTCACTCTGGGGTCCCACTGACTGTTTAACATGAAGTGTTGTGACTCCTAATATTCTGTGGTGAGGTGGGCATACCTAGGTAGATCTCTTTAGTCCTAAAAGGATTTATTCATAGTGTGCACTCTACAAAGGTAAATGCTAAAAATACCTCAAACATTTTACATCAGACATCCCTGCTTTATTAATGTATTAATCTAGTAAATTCTCTACCTCATATATACATGTGTTATCAGTACCTTAGTTATTGTATTGTGTGTGTGGTTAAAAGAATGCTCTAGTTATTTATATGCCAAGCTGCAAGAAAATGGGTTATCGGTTGTGAAGTATGTGCGCCCTGCCCAAGTAATGAGTCACAAAATACTGTCAAGTCGAACACCATTTCAGTAGTAAAAACCTGTGCTCAGCTACTTGTAGCCATAGCACAGACCAGACAGGCTTAACTTAGGAATATGTACAAAGGTTTTAGCAACACTAAAACAGTTATAAGTCAAAACACTACACAATAAATATTCCACAACCAGTTTCTATGACTTAAGAAAAATATTATATGAAAAATTACACCAAAATAAGTACAACTCAATCAGGGGGATTAGAAATAAGAAGTTTTAAAGCAAAAGGTTCTAAGCAAAAGGAAAGCATCAACTACTGTTTAGGTACAATTTCAGGCTGACAATTCTGGAGCAGAGCAAAAAGAACTATTTATGGACAGAATGCAGAACAATGTCATACATTCACCCCAGTACAGAGATCTGGGCCTAAATCCATCATTTTTTTGCTCACCATGCCATTTCAGTTTGGATCCAGCCATATGCAAAGATTCTGGAGCAGAGATCAGATACACAAAGCATGTTGGCTTGGTCAAATTACGCAGTCTGTTTTTTTTAAAGGCGAGATTGTTGTCCGGCAGGGCAAGGTTGAAGGCTATATCTGACAGTACTTTCAAATCTGAGTAGCTGCTGGGCTAGGTCCTGCAAAAGCGGTTAGGTTTGGTGGGAAGAACTCCCAGTGTGAAAATTAAACTTTTGCTGCAGCCTATGCCCTCTCGCTTGGAGGATACTTTTTGCACCTGTGCCTGGTCATGATTTCTACCTTTGGTCTCTTTTTTTGGAGCTGCAAGTCCAGCATGGCAAACCTTAAGCTGTACCTGACATAGTTCTTCTGGATTCGGACACAAGGGAGGTACTTCTGAAACTCCGGATGTCTTGAAAGTCCCAACTTTTCAGACTTCATTTGGCAGTTCCTCGTAGCTGCTTCTAATGCTTTGAGGACCACAGCAACAACACTTAGAGGCCAGGCACCACTCTAGCAAATGCCACCAGCCTCCAGGCCTGTTGTAGTTCTAACTGGTCCACTGGTCACTGCACAAAAAAGGCCTTTTTAAACCAACTGACCCTTGGAGTCCTCTTCTTAGTCCTGGGCAGGCTAATTCTAATTAGCCAGCAGGTGCTTCAGGCAGGGAAAGTATAACTTTTAAAACTTTACTTTTCCTATACGTTTATCGCAAATCTATCTTCACCACTAAATTTACATTTTTAAAATATATAAAAAAATAGTGGTTGAACTGGCTTTGTAGCTTACTCAAACCCAAGATAAGGGATCGGCACATTAATTGTACTTTAACTTTTGCTTTATATAACTAGGTACAGCTCTAATAGTTTTGCTTCATCTGGGCATTTCAGACAGCAGTGATGCAGAAATGTTTTACAAATGACTCATCCGGTTCTGGAAGGTGTTCCATTTGCATAAGTAATTTAGGTTTTATTGGTATATATTTTCTGCTATTTTATTTTTTGTTGCAGGAAGGAGAACCCTCTTCTGGAAAGAGAAAAGCTGAGGATGAGGACAAGGCAAATAAAAAGCAGAAGAAATATGTGATTAGTGATGAGGAGGACGATGAAGCAGATGAAGTAGAGAATGGTGAGGTGGAACAAGAGGAGGCAGAGGAGCGGGATGAAGCAGAGGAGCGGGATGAAGCAGAGGAGCGGGATGAAGCAGAGGAGCGGGATGAAGCAGAGGAACAGGATGAAGCAGAGGAACAGGAAGCGGAAGAGCCAGATGAGGCAGAGGAGACAACCAAAGAGAAAGCAAAGGACTCTGATGATGATGATGATGAAGATTTGTAAATTATATATATTTTTAGATCTGTACAGTTGGATGTAAGTAAACTCAGTGAAAAAATGTTGATAAGAGATAACTTTATTTGGTACACAATTTAAAGTTTTATCTGTCAACAATAAACTTGACATGTTTTGTTTTTCTATTGGTTTTCATTTGTTTAGCGACTTTGCTTGGTTTCATTTGCAGGAGTTAACTATTCCTGCTACACCTTTCAATAAGACAATGCTAATGGTGGTGAAAAATGTTTTTCTGCTTTGGTAAGAAGCTGGTGGCTTACTCACTGTACTAGATCTCTAGAGTTGAGTGGACTCTGAGCTACTTCTTGGGGAATCAGAAAATCTCACAACAATGAAGGGTGTTATGCTGTGATGTCTGTCCATACATCAGTTTTCTTCTGATGAATACTTGCAACTGCAGATTTCCCACCATAACAATATCCCCCCGGTGCTAGACTGAAAACTGAGAATATTCTCAGCAATGCATTCGCACACTGATAAGTAGTGCCATGTAGCTTCTTGGTGACTCGAACCACCCTGGAAGTGACAGAGCAAAGCCTCATATAAGCGCTGATATCTCTTTCTTTTGTTCTGCGCTTTTTGGAATGGATCTGGAGCTCCGCTCCCAATCTGTTGGTTTCCAACAGCTTTCAAATGTCTAGGATGCTGTGCTAGGGGACGAAGTCCCCACAAAAAAACGTTAGGATTCATGCTGTGCTGAGACAGCAGGAAGCAGATGCCTATTGAGGACCCTCATGTAGTTTGATTGTGGTGCTTGGGCAGTGGCCACGACCCCAGTTGTGTGACTTTATGCATCCAAAGGCGATTCAGGAACTAGAGGTGTAGCTCTATGCCACCAAATATAATAAGTCATGGTCCAAACACTTCTCCAAGTTGTGAGCCCAGTAAGAGTTGTGGGTTTGAGTCTGTTCTTGTGAAATGTCCACTCCCTGTGAAGTCGGACTTCAGCCAGCATGTCCACCCCTGATGGTGTCTGCCCCCTTGAGACCCGCTTCTAGGCCCGCACCAACGACAACTGTGGTCCTGGGCTCTGTAACAAAACCAGTGTCCACTTTCCATGTGGCGGCAGCTCAAGATCTCATCCCAGCTCCATTCTCTAACCCTGAAACAGTACCTGCCCATTCCACGCCCATGTTTTGCTACAAGATCACAAAGGCGCAAACAGTTGTTTTGTAACCTGACACTAATCAAGACATCTGCGACAACACCAGTATTGCCAGCGACTTGAAACTCTACCTGAATCTGATTCTGATCCAAGGCTTCATGCATCTAATGTCCCTTAGAGAACACTGATCAAGATGGGAGGGGAAACCACTTTCTTTCTCTCATTACACTGGTGATGCTTTGCATTGTGCAAGGCACATGCCCCAAAATAGAGCGAAACGCGCCACACTGACCACCAAAGGAAGGAAGTGCTTCCTTTGCAGTGGTGGTTCGGAGGGCAGCCCTGAGATTCTATGCTTGCAGCTTCCCATTGTTGAGACAAAGACAAATGTGTTGATTGAGATTCTTCAACCAGGCCTAGCTTCATCTGAGACATTACTGTCTTTCAATGAAGCTCTTACTGCTTCCCTTAAGGCAACTTGGTCCAAACCGTACTAATGCAATCCAGTCAGTTGACCTGAGGCTAGGTGACACAGACTAGCTCCCTGTGACCCGGATTATCTAACCAAGCTTCCTGTCCCAGAAAACTTGAATGCTAAGGTATTGACAAGTAAAGTCAATCCAAATTCATTTTGTACCATTCCTCCGGGCAGAGAGGATCTCCTTGGATACTCTCCAAAAAGAATTGATGTCTTTGGAAAGAGACTGTTTTCTTTGGCTATTTTAGTCCTTTGATCAATTAATGTGGTTGGTCTCCTTGGAAGGTACACCCATGCTTTGTGGGATAAGGTCAGCTAGATCTTGCCGGCTATCCCCGAGGACCTCAGGGTCTCTCTAGCCCGAAAAATACATGATGGTCAAGATTCTGTGAAGTATATGCTCCAAGCTGTACTGAGTACTACTGATTGTATAGGTAGAGCTGTACCAGTGTCTTGCTCAGACGGCATGCTTGGATGAGATAAAACAGGCTTTCAGGGGATGTTCAAGCAACCTTAATAGCATGCCGTTTGATGGCTCCAGGCTATTCATCACTGGAGCAATTTAAAGATACTTACACCATATCTAGATTATTATTTTTTTTTTTTTTATAAAACAATTTTATTGATATTTAACAGAAAAACATACATGGCTGTCTTCTCCTAAGGCCAACTCACCCCTTGTAACATAGTAAGTAAATTACATCATAGCCCCGGTAACATGTAGCAACACATGGACGAGCACGCATTCACTCCTCCTGGGCATATGATGGTATTGAAATCATGAGTGGGTCGTCTCCTAAAAATTCAATGCCTATACCTCTGGACCTGCCGATCAGCCTAGTTTTTTTGCCATGATTGTGGGGAGGGCCTTGAGATTCATAAACTGGTAACTCAAGGGTCATGCAAAGATCTAATCCTCTTACCCATTTCTTGAGTGGCGGAGAAGAGTTGCTCCTCCATTCACTTGCAATTTTCCTCTTAGACACCAGTAAGCCTATCTGTAGCAAGGCGGTCTTGTACCTGTTCATATATATAACTCATTCATGATAAGTGAAAGTGGGAAGGGGCTGAGATTCGGGCCCCAACACACATCCAAGGGTAGTCAGTACCTCACTCTTAAATGTCTGTATCCCTGGGCAAGAGCAAACTGTGTAAAAGAAGTTGCCAATGCCCCGCCCCACACCGTAGGCAGTCAGGGGAGGGAATCTTTCCAAAACACCAGAGCTTAGAGAGAGTAAAAGTAGACCCTATGAAAGAAATGCATTTGTATTGATCTATACTGCAAACCAATTGCCTTCATTTTAGGGACCAGTTCCACATCTTTCCAATCCTCTTTAGTCAGTTCCCTAGATCCTTCTCCCAGGCTGACCTAAGCAGACTGAAAGTATCGGGCGCATTAATAACAATATAGAAGTAAAATATGGTTACGGCCCAGCTCCACCATTAAAAGTCAAGCTTCCAGGGGATTAAAAGTAGAGAACTGAGTCAGGTCTTTAATATGGTTTTGTAGGGAGATACAAAATTGAAGGTGGTGATAAAATTATCGTTTGTGCATGTGGAAGGAGTCTTGAAGGCCATAAAAAGGGACCATATGAGGCCCCAACCATAGCATTGCCAAATTTAGAAATTCCACTCTGTCCCAACCCTCAAATGCCTCCAGGGCTGTCGCCTCCTGCAGCATGGTTCCTCTCCAGAGTGCAGTCTCGCTGCATTTGAGTCAATCTGTTAAGCCAACTTAGGACTCTAAGTGAGTCCCATCAGATGTCTAACACTCGCCTCATCATTGGGGGAAAAGACACCAGTAATTGCCTCTCATAAAGGTAGTGAAAGGCGTGGACATTACCCATCCCTTGGGTTAGGACCGGGAGGAATAAAGCCAATGTTATCATGCTTTGAGCAGAGAGCACACGCTCTTTAGCAATGTTTAACGGTGGTAAAATGTGCAGAATCCGAAGGCTAGCAAAAACAAAGTCTTCAAAAACAAGAGGTCTGAAGGCAAAATGTTAGGAGAAACCAAGCCAAGGTTGCCAAATCTAATAATTCCCCCCCAGCTGAAAGTGGGTAGAGCTACCCAAGCCATTGGGAGTCCTCTTCACTAAAGCGGAAGAACCTGTAGAGACCATCAGCACTGGTCAAAGTCAAAAGTTCAGACCGACCGTAATGGAGCACGGGTTGGATACAGTCCGAGATTAGTTATGCTGAAGTTTGACCTTTTCACGTTTTGTGCAGTGAGTCCTTTTCGCGTTGTAGAGGGTCGCGAGGAGCAAGGAAAGCGTTACAGGCGGCAGTCTGCATGAGTGCGAAGAGCAGGCCGGGCGGGTCGGAGCCTCATCTTTCAGTCCCCTGCGGACTGTTGATGTTGCTGTGTGAAGACATAGGCTGGTGGTGGCTCATGCTGATTTTCGGTATAAGCACTGCTGTTCTGCTATGAACGGGACCTTTGATGGTCACAAGAGCCCAAAAGCTTGAATGAAAAGCCTGCTGAGCTACACCAATGCTCCTGGACCTGAGGGAACTCATTGAAGTGTGAGACTCTGATCAGGAGGCCAGCAGACTAGCCCTTTAAGTCACTCTGGGGTCCTGGGTTTAAGATGGATTGCAGGTCCAGTTCTTCTTCACCGGGCAAGAGGGCAGCAGGTCAGCACAGCAGGGCAGCAGTTCCTAAAGAGCAGCAGAGGGGCAGTCCTTGTAGCAGTGTAGAAGGTGACCTCAGCTAGGCCTACTAGTGCAAGGGGTTCGCCCTTCTCTGCACAGAGTCCTCAGACCAATAGGAAGAAGTTGGCACAGAAACTGGAATAGAAAATACAAGGTTTAATAAACCTCATGAGGTGGAACTACATTCACACGGCACCCTAAGGTATTGAATGAAGTAGCACACCAAACAGAAGGAGCATGGTCCTTTTATACCCACACGGGCTTGAAAGAGGGCGGTACAAGTACAGGAGAAGGATTTATGTATCTATAAGGTCATATTGAAATGCACAGTCAACAAGTAGGAGGAGTTAACAGTTTGCCAATGTTAGTAAACACATCCTGACAGTTACATACTACTAACAGCTGCAAGGACAGCTGAAAACTCACTGGGCATGTGCAAAGGTGGAAGATGCTAAATATAGTTCCTTTCTAGGCAGATTACAAGAGCAGTCAACACTGAGGGAGGACAAAGCACATGGTGAGCACGTGGCAGCACATGGCAAACAAAATGGCTGCCAGAAATTCAAAATGGATTCCACAAAATGGACAAGATAGCCTCTAAATACAAGATGGATTCCGCTAATGCTAATCCAATCGCTGCCAATTTACAACAGACGACCCTTTTAGCATTAGCTGAAGACATTTGTTCCTCTGGTGTAATCTAAATTTGCATCCCGTACATCTATTAGCATTATTTCGGCCACCTCTTTATTCAACATTTGTTGGGCCTTTGTTTCTGCAACATTCCTTTTGACAGGTATACAGACAGAGATGCAAATGGAGCAAAGCATTGGACCACATTGGATACATACACAGCATGTAAATCACACACAGGATAGTCAGGAGCTTTCAGCCCCA
The DNA here is from genome assembly GCF_964204655.1 of Triturus cristatus. NCBI lineage: Eukaryota > Metazoa > Chordata > Amphibia > Caudata > Salamandridae > Triturus > Triturus cristatus. The sequence continues at coordinate 397,301,559 of NC_140583.1, read as the reverse complement.
AGCAGAAACAAGAGTCCAAAACCATCCAGCAAAAGTCCAAGTACCAGTCTCTGGATGAATTTCTGCAGCAATTTTATGCAGTTTTGATATTGCGTCATATACTGAAGGTGAGTGATCCGGTATGAATACGCAACAGCTGCTACCGATGATGCGACATGCACCACCTCGATCAGCCAGAACCACATCTAGAACCATTCGGTTCTGGAGAGCTACAATCCTTGCAAGTTGCAGCTCCTCCGTAATGTTGCCATAGCTGTCTGATTGGTAACAGCTTCCACAACTCAAGTCAATCGTCTTATTTCCCTACTGTTTAATGCAGCACCCACAAAGAAGAACAAACCTAAATTAAAATCGACATATTGTTGCAGAGTGGTATCAGTTTGGTCTACTTCGTCAGCATTTATTGTCCTTTTATATCTATTTCTAGAGATATCGTTGAATAATTTAAGGTCCCGGTGGTATGTGCAGGTGCCAGAAACACAGGGGGCAATAGAAAGGACACATAGCACACACCTGACCACCCAGCAGGTAGTTGATAATATCCGTGGCTACCACAGATAAAGTAGGTATTATGTGAGGCTATAAAACTACTGTTGTTTACACCTTCAATAGTCAGAATTACAGTACATTCGCTTTTCCCCACTGGAATTCTTCTAATACTGCTTACACATAGATCTGCTTTAGCTCTAGTAACAAATCACAAATTGTTCATTACTGGTAAAAGTTCTCATATTTGTGAAGACATATGGTGTTGAAATATTGTCCGGTTGATACTCTTCCCATTCGGTCCCTTTGGCTTGAGGATAACCATCTTTATCTTGGTAGCATACTTTATTAAGGCGAAAAAGAAGCCCGCCTACTGTACGTCTTCCAGATGCAAACAAAAGCGCTTACCAAGCTTGACAAGAACCATTATGAGAAAAGGGAAGAGGAATGAAAGGTGTTCCTCCTTTCTTTTGATGTGCAGGTATCATCCCACACACCCAACAGTTGGTAGTATTTGTGGCATTATGAGTATGATGCAACATCTGGATAAAGGTATTATTTAAATAAGATTGTCGATGCTTCTGCTCATGGTAGGGAAGCGTAAAGTAGTGGTGTTCAACTGATACTGGAGTAGTGGCGATCAAAAGCTCTCGAGCAGGAGCCACTTTCTCAACGAACCAAGTTATTACTGCAACAGCCACCATAGCAACAACAAACCCTATAGCACAAATAATCTTTCTCTTAGCAACAGTTGATCTCCTTGTGGACATGATCAGCTTGTCGTTGGACACAACCGTTGGAGCTCCTATCCCTGGGCAGCGGTTAGTTTCTTCACCGAGGGTCAAGACGGGTGTCGCTACACTATACAGGACTGATCCCCCCCTTGCCACATCGGCATTCTGTTTCACTAACCCAGGGCGGTTGCTCAACCAGTCTATTTCGACGATGCAGGCTCTTTGTTGGTATCTGGATACTCCAGGAATCGTGTGGTCCGGGAAAACTTCCTCAGGTTCGTCAGGTGATATGGCTTGGCCTCTCTCTGTATCCAGGATGTCCCGATGGTCGAGTAAGGCAACAGGATCCACCAAGGTAGACGGCACTTTCTTGCAGTGGGTGGAGTTTACCCAGTTCCTCCTGTTCGTCACTCGGACCGCAGTTCTCGTTGAAAGGAGCACCTGCTCCGGGCCGCGCCACCTCATTTCCAAGCTGCTCGACCTCTGGAATGATCGGATCATCACCTGGTCTCCAGGTCGAAGTCCATGGCCTTCACCTGCAGACCTATCAGGAAGGGCTTCTCGAACCTGTTGATGAATAGAAACCAAGCTGTCAGTCAATTGTGATAGGTAGTCACTCATCAACACACATGTATGGGACGTGGTTTAGGAATTCCCCAAATGTTCATAGGCCTTCCAAACACCACCTCATATGGTGTAAGACCAGATCGCGAATGTGGCACTGATCTAATGGACAACAGTGCCAAAGGTAATGCGTCTGGCCAACTCAAGGATGTGGAAGCCAGTATTTTTGCTAGTTTTAGTTTAATGGTGGCATTATACCTTTCCACTAGCCCTGCTGATTGTGGATGGAAAGCAGCGTGAAATGTTTGCTTAATTCCTAGTCCCTTCAGGACATATTCGACAACTTGCCCAATAAAATGGGGTCCATTATCACTCCATAAAAGTTTACACACACCAAATCTAGGGAAGAATTCCTTCAAAAGTACCTTTGCTGTAGTGAGAGCTGTATTGTCCTTCATAGGGTATGCCTCTATCCATTTACTGAAGGCACATACCACTATCAAAACATACTTTAAGTTGTTACAGCGCTCAAGCTGGATGTAATCCATTTGCAAAACTTCAAAAGGTGCGGTTGGCGTAGCAAACCCTCCTGTAGGAGTTCGTGTCCCTTTACCAGGATTATGCTGAAGACAAATCAGACAAGACTGCACCATCTTTTTAGCTGTGCCGGCAATTTCTGGATACTCCCAAACTTGCATGAGCAATTTCGTTATCGAGGAGGCTCCAACATGTGCCGGCCCATGTGCCATATGAATCATAGGTTGTAAATAGGCTGTAGGCAATCTCCACTTGCTCATCTCTTTATTCCTCCAACAGCCCTCATCGTCCAATGTTCCCTCCTTAGACCATTGCTCAATTTCTTCTGCAGAAGCAGATCTCTGCATATCTAGCACTTCCTGTCTGGTATCATGCCAGCGTTCAGCCTGTGACTTCACTACGTACATAGATGTGGTGCTTCGCTGCATGGCAGTTTCACGGGCTGTTTGGTCTGCAAAAGCATTGCCTTGTCCTATCTTATCAGTTACTTTCTTATGTGCGCTACATTTAACAATTGCTATTCTCTTCGGGTATGTTAAAGCAGTCAAGAGATTATGTACTAATTCTCCATGTATTATTGGCATCCCGTGGGATGTAAGAAAGCCCCTCGCCTTCCAGAGTAGCCCAAAATCATGAGCCACTCCGAAAGCATAGCGGCTATCTGTATAAATGTTCACAGATAAGTTAGTACTAAGTTCACACGCTCGTGTTAAAGCTATTAGCTCAGCTGCCTGAGCTGATTTCTGTGGAATACGAGCTGTCTCAACTACCATCTGAAGTGTTGTAATTGCATATGCAGCTGACGTTGTACCATCTGGTAACTTCAAAGAGGACCCATCAACCCATAGTTCCCCATCAACACTTGAAAGGGGCGTGTCTTGCAAATCGACACAACCCTTTGTCTGTTCCTCAGTAAGGAATATACAATCATGAGACTCCTGTGACTGAGACTGAGTCACTGGGTATGGCAACAAAGTGGCTGGGTTTAGTGTAGCACATCTCTTTAGTGTAATGTGAGGGGCCAACAATGTCAATTTGTATCCTGTCAGACGAGCACTAGTTAAATGCTGCGTCTTCGTCTAATTTAAAAGGGCATCAACGGCATGGGGTACTAGCACCAACAGCTTATGTGACAAAACTATCCCTTCACTCTGACGTATTGACACAGCTGTTGCTGCAACTGAACGGAAGCATCCAGGTAACGCACGATCAACAGGATCAAGTACTGCTGAAAAATATGCACAGGGACGCTGTTTGTCACCGTGTGTCTGCACTAAAACTGACAATGCGCATACATCTTTCTAATGTACACAGAATGTAAAAGGCTTCGTATAATCTGGAGTACCTAACACGGTGCTGAACAAATAGCTTGTCGTATTGAGGCAAACGTGGCAGCACAGCGCCCTCCTTGACACTAATATGGTGGAATAACCATTTGCCCTACATCAGTGTCTGAAGTAGCCCACAAATTACTAGGGAGTGAAGCTAATGCAATATCCTCTTTAACAAGACAAGCTCTCTCCTTCACAGGATGGTTGTCATTCAAAATAACATGTACACCTTCTGGAGAACATTGTATCGTAGCCCTGAAATACTTGAGCATATCAAGACCCACAATATTGTCTGGTGTGTTCGGGGAAAGCAAAAATGGACATGGAGCAGTAAATTTATCCACATGGAATGCAAGTGGTTGTGACAGTGGACTAAGGGAAGGGTTTCCATCACAAGTGTTAAACCCATCCTGCCCACGTATATTAGCATCAAACCTAGCACGATCACCTGTGCTTTCTCTAGGCCCTGAATATCCTGAACGATTTCTCATTTGTCCCCGACCACGTGGACACTGCTGAGCACGCAGTGCTGGACAATCGGAAGCCCAATGCCCAAATTTCTTACAGTACGCGCACTGGTCAGCAGACAAATTCGAACGAGTATAAGAAGGGAAAGACGAACCATAAGATCCACGTCTACCTCTATCACTACCTCTAAAAGGCGGACCATAAGCCTGAGCCAACATAACCTTCGTTTTTAATTCTTTAGTCTTCTTATCCTCATTACCCTTTGCTTCTAATTCCTGGCGTTCATAATACGGAGCCATAGTCGAGAGAAACCGGAGAAGAGGTAGTCCATGAACTCTCACTGGCTTTTAAGTGACTAGCTATTCCTGGCAACAGGTTTGCGACATATTTATCGACAAACAGATGTCTGCCCGTGTCATCTGTCAATGACTGGCCCATAAAATCATGGAATGCTTCTTCAAAGCGTGTAAAGAAATCAGAGACCGATTCATCTGCCTTTTGCTTACAAAACGCTAAAACAGTCCAATCTATCTTTTTAGGGGGAATAATCGTTTTTAACTTAACTAATATAGCTGCGGGAAGATCTAAAATTAACTGACATGGCTTCTGTGCGGGTTCCCTTTCTACATCCATTTGTTCTAAGTCTTTCCATAACGCCCCAAAAGCTGCACGATCATCAATTTTAGAACAGTTCACCACATATCAGGCGGTAATATCAATCCGAAAAATAAATCAATATCAGGCAAAGTCATAATACAAGAGCTAATAGCACCCTCAACTTCCTCATAAAAAGCGGCTGGATTTTTCCGCGGATCAGGCAATGCAGTTTTAAGTGCCATGACATCCGTCCTATTCCAAGGAGTGTAAACCCAATTATAAATAAAATAACCCTTTGCATCGATAGAGGCCTTATCATCACTTGTACCCTGTCCTTTAGGAGGAACATACAAAGGCGCGGCCTCCCGCATAGGTTTCGCATGAACTATCATAGTCTTATCTGTTCCGGAGATAGAAGCTTGTGCCATGCCGGTCTGAGATGTCTGTGCAGCTACGTCTGCAGCCTTTTTCTCCTCTCGCAAACGGACTGCATCAACACGCAGTTTAACCAAACGCCTGATTGTATCATTCACCTGGGGGAAAACAAAAAGAACATCACACATTTGCTTACAATTAACTGCTACATCGTCGGGCTCTAACGCCTCAGAATATTTCCTAAACAGCTCAAGGACCTCTGTTGGCAAACACCTCAGTAAAATACAGCTGCTCCCTTTCCTGCCACCCTTTCATACTATCTAGAAGTTCAGAGGCGGGGGCAGTGCTACGAGCTGCTCTACGAGCAGCAGATCTAAGCTGGGACGCACGCTCAGCGGTCAACATAGAACGAGTTTCTCGTGCCTTCTGGTGCTCTGAACTGGAGTCCTCATCTGACTCATGAGGGGCAGAAGGAACAGTATACGGAGGTGGAGGACGATCTAATAATAAGAAATCATCTTGTGGTTTATTAAGTATTGGATAAAGGGGCCGCCGAACAGCGTATTGGCCAGTTACCTGTAAATTGTGCTCCCTATCTTCTCTCTCTTTTAACTCTTTTATTTCTTTGTTTTTCAACTCTAATGCTTTCGCATAAATGTTCTTTCGCTATTCTTTTTCAATCAAGGCTTGCTCACGCTTCATTCGTTCACGCACTTCTTTCTCCCACATTCGTACACAGTCAAACATATCTTGCCTAGTCTTTCGCTTAAACATACATTGTTCCACATACTCAATCTTTCGTAAATCAAATGACCCATGCATAGGCCAACGCAACTCAGAATCCTTACGAGTGTATTTATTCCATAATGTGCTGTACATTATAGAAGAAAGACCATACTTAATATACATATCCCTATTAGGTGTCCCCTCTGGGGGGGCCGGTTGTGCTTCATCGAGTCTCAAATTGGTACCACTACAAAAGCAACACATCCTACGAAGTGTGCTGAAAACAGGCATGCCAACAATAGTGCAGAATATGCAGTATTATAATAAAAGTAGCACTTAAGGTACCTTTAGTACGATGTGCCGTTCAAATCAATTCAGATAGAGAAAATTCTCCTCATTACCTGCCTATATAAATTGCAATTTATATATGAATCACATAGAAATCTAAGTTGGCCAACACAAATTGCAAAATACAAAAGCTGCAGTAAGTGTTACTAAACTACCTTACCAATCCCAGGCATAAAAACCAACAGCAAGCGCCGCAGAATGACACTTACCAATCCCTTTGTGTCCAGGTTCCAACTGCCAAGTTCTAAAATCGACCAAATGGTCACTGCACGGCGAATCAACAGAAGAGATCTCAGTCGAGGACCGGCACCACCTGGATGGTCTGATCCGAAAGAAAGGAAAAACGCCGTGATTGCCAAGACTCTGGTCTCATTGGGCAGCGATCGCGTCCAGAGCGAGATTCCAATCCTTCGTCGCGACCAATCCTTTGGGCATCCGAGTCGCCGATGAGCCCCACTGGTTGGGCGCCAATTTGTAGAAGGTGACCTCAGCTAGGCCTACCAATGCAAGGGGTTCGCCCTTCTCTGCACAGAGTCCTCAGACCAATAGGAAAAAGTTGGCACAGAAACTGGAATAGAAAATACAAAGTTTAATAAACCTCATGAGGTGGAACTACATTCACACAGCACCCTTCGGTATTGAATGAAGTAGCACACCAAACAGAAGGAGCATGGTCCTTTTATACCCACGCAGGGGCTTAAAAGAGGGTGGTACAAGTAAAGGAGGTTTTATGTACATATAAGGTCATATAGAAATGCACAGTTGACAAGTAGGAGGAGTTAACAGTTTGCCAATGCTAGTAAACACATCCTGACAGTTACATACTACTAACAGCTGCAAGGACAGCTGAAAACTCACTGGGCATGTGCAAAGGTGGAAGATGCTAAATATAGTTAGTTTCTAGGCAGATTACAAGAGCAGTCAACACTGAGGGAGGACAACACATGGTGAGCACGTGGCAGCACATGGCAAACAAAATGGCTGCCAGAAATACAAAATGGATTCCACAAAATGGACAAGATAGCCTCTAAATATAAGATGGATTCCGCTAATGCTAATCCAATCGCTGCCAATTTACAACAGCAGCACAGCAGTCCTTCCTTCAAGGTGTCCACATGTCCAGAAGGTGACTGAAGTGCCCTGTCTTCTCTGCCCTGGCTCTAGACTAACTATAGGGGGTATGCAGCTCTTTGTGTGGAGACAGGACACAGCCTGTTTTGGGGTAAATGAGGCTGGCCCAATTCCTCCCGCCCATCTTGCCAGTGATGGCCTATCCAGTCACACCAAGCTGCCATTGTGTGTGGCTCTCTAGGAGGAATACACAAAGCCCAACTGCACCCAGTCATGTGACCAAAGACAGGATGCAGGCACCAAATGGCTTAGGCAAGAAAATTCCAACTTTCTAGAAGGGGCATTTTCAGAATTGTAATTAAAATCCGACTTCACCATAAGTTAGGATTTTTAATTAGGAGTCCAGAGACACCAAACAAGTTATCTCTTCCCATTTGGAAATTACACTTATAAAATGTAATAAGGCAACTCCAATGTTATCCTGTTGGAGGTCTTGCGGTAGTGAAAAACAAATATAAGAGTTTTTCACTACCAGGACATGTAAAAGTTAATAGTAATCCTGGCTAATATGGTCATTATTACATATTACTACTAATATTAGTAGCTTGTGAAGATTCACATTACACATAAGTACATAAGTAGCTCATGCCACCAAAAATATTAGAGACGCATGCTCTAAAACATGCATTGGTCATGCCTCTAATGAAAACAAGGATTGCCAATGTCACTAGGTCTGGCCTTGGCAAGTATTCATTTTTATAATTTTTTTTGTAAAGATGCTAGTGCAGAAAAAGTGGCAAACATAGAAATACTAAAATAAAGGAGGCACTCCATTTTAGGCAGCTGTGCACATGTGAATGGTTAAAATTTCATCACTCAGTGATTTGACCTATGGCCCCATTATCTTCGTTGTTTAATTATTAACGTGTGCAGGCACACAACAGATGCATTTCGGCTGACGCCTCTGTCAACCCCCTCCTCCCTCCCCCCCCCCCCATCCCCTGGGGTGCTGGCACAGATCCGGTCCAAGATAAACAAATATAATGAAGAGGCTCAAGCTGAGGTGGTACATTTTGGGAAATATGCTACCGCGAGAGTATATGGAGAGAGAGAGGCCGAGCGCTACGCTGGCTGCTCTGACACGTCCGGTCAGAGGGACCAGTGAGGTGCTGGAGATGGGCAACAACAACAACGATGCAATACTAAATGGTGCGGCACAGATAGCAGATAGATTCTGCTCCTACTATATGGAGCTTTACACTTTGCGCCCAACCGAGTTGGAGGAATTGGTTGAAGAATATCGATAGTACATAGCCATGAAGTGGCTGTCAAACTTTCACAGAGAACATTTGATGGCTCCTTTTCGCCCCACAGAGATTACTGCAGCTCTGAAAACCATGCCCAACAATAAGGCCCCAGGATCCGATGGGATAACGGTAGCATTTTTCAAAGCCTATCCGGATCAGCTACTCCCTCATTTGGTAAATGTATTTGAGGAGATGGCGACATATGGCATATTGCCCCCCAGCATGAGAGAGGCCTCCTTGATCACCCTATTAAAGAAAGACAAACCCCCACAGTATTGTTCCTCCTACAGGACACTCTTGTTGCTGAATACGGACACCAAATTATTTGCTAAAATCCTAGCGAATCGGCTCGCCCCCTTACTCCCAATGGTAGTAGCCCCTGAACAATCTAGATTTATGCCCAGCTGCTCATTAACAAGTAACCTGCTTACCCTCTTTGACACAATTGCTGGTCTCGACCCGGAGCTACGGCAATTTTTCTCGATGCCGAAAAGGCTTTCGATTCAGTCGAGCAGCACCTTTTGAGGGCAGTGTTGAAACGGGTGGGGTTGGGTGAGATTTTCATTAAATTGGTGGATGTCCTGTATGAGATGCCATTGGCGCACGTGCTCAGAATGGACTCCTCTCAGATTCAATATTAATTACACAGGCAACAAGGCAGGGGTGCCCTCTGTCCCCACTGTTGTATGCGCTGATTGCGGAGCCACTTGCATGTGCACTGCCTGAATACCACGGGCACCGTGGGATATGCTTCACACAGTATAACTTAATAATTACGGCAGATGACACACTTTTATATGTCAATGAGCCGGCGTGGAATTGTATCAACAAGCTTGCAAGAGGTTGAGCGATTTGGTCAACACTCAGGCTTATGCATAAACTGGAGTAAATCCATTGCGTTCCCCCTGACCCTCAACACTCCCAGTTGAGAGCATTTACCCTATTGAGTGGGCATCGGAACTAACTAGATACCAGGGCGTGCAGATACACACTGACCCTGAAGTGGTGGTACGAGAAAACTATGGCAGCGCAATAGACTTGGAATCCGTTGAAAAATGGATTTGGCTGCCATTGTCATTATTGGGGCGAATTTTACTTATGAAAATGATAAGACTCCCACAGTTCTTGTTCTTATTTGCCAATATACCTACTTCATTGCCAAAATCATTCTTCCGCACACTACGCTCTCTCTTGATTCGACTCACTTGGGCTGGGAAACAAGCTCAGGTGCAGTGGGAAACATTGACCAGACCCTACTTAGAGGGGGGTGCTGAGCGCCCCAGACTTCTAGCTGTACTATTGCACCGCTCAAGAGATGCATGCATATCACTGGCTACATGGAGCCCAACACAGCCCACAATTGCACATTGAAAGGGAAGCAGTGGACCCCCTGACTCTGTCACAAATATTTACTTGGGACACCACGTAGTCGCTATCACACCATAGACCCAGTTGGGTGCACAAGGAGCCTGCTAGGAGGGCCACCAACAGGCAGGGAATGTCTACTTTACTCCCCCAAATTGCCGCTAGAACTGTGTGGATGGTTGCCAATGAGACAGGAGAGAGAAATTATTTTAGCCATGCATTCTCTGGGTATCGCCACTGTAGGCGATTGCTTTAATGAGGGAGTGGTCAAGCAATGGGATATGCTGCAAACAGACTCACTGGCTGCCCCCATGATTGCAAAATTCCACTTTTTCCACGCTAGGCATGCTCTGGGTGCAACATTGGGGGAGGCATTGCTAGAACCTCAGGAATATACTCCCTTAACATATTTATTACGGGCTCAATCCCCGCAACATGTGATCTCGATACTGTATACCCTGTCCAACGTCGGCATCAGCCCCTCAAACATGAAAGCTTCGCAAGAATGGCGTGCGGAACTAGGGTTAGACATCACAGAACAGTGGACATATTGCTGTGCAGGCACATAGTCTATATCACAAAATGGTAGACCCCATTTGATACATTTTAAATTTCTACAAAGGGTGTGCTACACCCCGGCACGCTTTATATAAGTGCGTACTTAGAGAAGATGACAGATGCATAAGATGCGGGGCAGCGGCCTCAAAATTCACACATTTTGCGTGGGACTGCTCTGGTATTCAGAGGTTTTGGGAGGCGGTACATGCTGTGTTGCAAGATATTGCAGGGGTGAGACTGAAGTTGATCCACTTGGAGGCTCTGTTGGGCTATGTTAAGGAATTCCCCAAAAGCTCGCTCAAGCTACTGTCTCTGGGTATCCTGATTGCAAAGCAAAGGGTCGCTTTGCGATGGATGAGGGGACCAACGCCTACAATAAAGAAATAGTGTGCTGATTTGTCCTATTGCAACACACAGTCAGAAATTGTAATGCTCTTATACCCACACGTTGTAAATCAAGAGATATCTGGGACCCATTCAAGGCATACCTTGCTCGCCAAACCGAGACGGAAGATCCAGAGGAAGAACAGGACAGAGTGGGGATCAGCTGACTTAACAAGTGCAAAAAAGCTTGGGGCATAACTCGGACAGGGAGTGTCATATAAGGTCTCAGGGTTGGCCAGAACAGTCGCTTAGCAAGTACAATATAACCCCTGGTTTCCTGAATACAATTCATAAGAAACAATGTAAAGGGTAATACCTCCTTAATATACAATGCAGAATAATTATAATTATGCTATAGATGTTATGCTGCTACTTGTCTCTTCCAGCTGCTGCTGCACTTAATGAAATGGTCAATGGGATTAATGTTTGTATGTAAAATGAAAATGAAGTTTTAAAAAAACCAACTAAGTTACAGCTGATGTCGGGTGAAGGTTTTGCAGAGCTCCCTCGAGTTAAGGGGGTGGCTGCTGGACTGGCGACCAACAAGCCTTGACAGCGGTAAGCACAGCAGAAAGTGCATTCATTGTCCGTCGGTGGGTGGAGGGGTGGAACATGGTAGCCAGCTGAAACTTTGTGGAGATCTGGACTACATTTCCCACAATGCTTTGAACCATCTACTTTAGGGCGATCCCTCAGAGGTCCCGATGGCCAGCGTTTCTTTTTTCTTTAGTTCTGGTATGTTGTTTTTAACTGCAGTTGTAGGGTACTAGTGCTACTAGTCAGGAGAGTCTGAGGCTGCTTCTGACTCTCACAAGGGTCCCTCTGTCTTGGCAAACTAAGCTCTGGGCTTGCACATGGTCGTGTAGTTCAAAAAGTGTTGCCACAGGCGCAGAGTATCCCTCTTCTGGTTTGTACAAGTCTTGTTGTCACAGACTCTGTTCTCTTCTTTGTCCTCTTTGATGCAAGTTAGATCACAGCTGAGGTTCTAGTGTCCGGGGTAGCCCATATATCCTAGATCTAGGGGTGTTAAGGGTGTGGTACAAGTGGCCAACGGGCTACTAACCCCAGCGGCTAATCCGCCCATAAGGTGACCACATCTGGGATGTAGGTCACCTTTTCTACCTATAACCCACTATTCTACCACTTTTAAAAATGGTTGAAGTCTACTTTAGTTATATAGACCAGTTAGCCCACCCTAGAGGTGTGGCTAGCTTTCTGGGGGTGTACTCCTCTTGAATACCTACTTTTCTCACCTGTCCAGGTGCAAATGTGCCGGGGGGGGGCGGGGAGGGCTGTGTCCTCCTTCGAGAGGCAGCCTGGTTGCATATCACAGGTGGTGCAGCCTTTGAAGTTCACTGCCTTAGTGTGCTACTTCATGAGCCATCCTGTCAGGGAAGGTTTTGTGACATCCTTCCTGTCCAGGCATTTCTTATTGACTCCTGGGTAAGTTCTTACCTCCTGGCAGGGGGTCAATTTCCTGTCTTGGCAGGAGCAGACACAGGCTGGCAGCCAGAGCATAGGGAAGGCTGGGGCAACCAGGTGGGCAACCTCTAAGGTAGTCCTCTGGTTGCATGCCACATCATCCTCAACACTAGATTTATGTCCAGGGGTAATGAAGCATCTTGTTTGATACCAAACATGACATATTTAGGCTACACTATAAGGAAGCTGCCACCCTCGAGTTGTTGGGTGCCAGCCCATGTTATCCTATTGACTGTCTATCTCTTATATTGTCATTTAATGGTAAAGGCCACCATAGGAATATATAAGCTTGCACTTACATGTCCATACCTTTAATATAATACAGCCTAACCCATAGGCTCAGGAGGCCTTCCTTAGAGGTGACTGGCATATAATATAAATAATGCATTTGCTTTGCTACACATGGTGAGGGCAAAGTCGAGTCTGGGCAGTTTGCATTGCTCCTTCAGTCTGCAATGGCAGGCCTGCTATCAGTAGTTTACTTGGGTCCCTCAGAGTGGCTCAAACAGTTCTTCAGGCCTTGGGGACCCCTTTAACACCTAATCAGACCAAATACAATTCAATGGACAGACTATCCAGGTGAAAAATATGACAAACTGCAAATCAAAGGCTATAGTATACCTTTTAATCTGCCCCTGTGCATTGGGGTATGTGGGTGAAACAGCACGGACACTTGGAACAAGATTAACTGAGCATCGCTCAGCAATTCGTACCAAGAAAGTGGCTGCACCCATGGTAGAACACTATATCTCAATGAACCACATAGAAGAAGATATTCAGAGAAAATTTCACCAAAACAGGGTCAGAGTAGTGAAGTTATAAGGAAAAATTGCGACGTATATTGGATTTTTACTTTGGATACCTGTAAGAAAGGATTAAATCTAGAAATACGGTGGGAGCAAGTTTTGAGATTTAATTGTTCAAATTTAACCTACAACGGCCTATTTTATGAAAATAGCACTGCACTGATCCATTGGGCTATATATGGCTTAGTTAACACCTAATAGGTACCAAAATGCAAAAGGTACATATAGAGCCACATACGTAGATAGGAACTTAGCACAGTGCTTACTCACTCTATATACACCAAAAAACTAGTAGTGACTATATATACAAATGTATTATATGTTAGTTGTGAAAATAAATGATTTTGTCCATCTCAATTAAAAGTATTGATTATTGAATGGTAATTGAAGTTAATTTATGAAGCGAATAATATGCTCACAATTGAGCGTAAAACACTACTCCAACATGAAGACTGATCAGTAAGTCCGTTCTCTTTTCTTAACAATCTTTAAACAATGTCAGCTTGCAATAATCGAGCATATTATATACACCTCACAAAATGCCCTGCAAGTTTGAAAACTAAAGCATAAATAAAGGCACGTATTGAAACCTGTGCAGATTTCAGAAATGTATTATATATTAGCGGTCAAAATATAAAATAAAAAAACTCCCCACCTTCTTTTATTTATTCAATTTAATACTTATTGAATGCAACCTGAACCTAAAAGCTGAAGTAAATAGTTTATTCCCTATCGGGCATTAGACACTACTTCAATATGGAGGCTGCACAGCGAGTCCATTCTCTCTTTTTATTATTCTGCAAGCAACGTCAGACCGTAATCACTGAATACGTCAATTACGCGCCAAAAAACGCTTCGCTAATTTGAATATTAACGTATAAATAAGGGCACGCACAGGAAGGGAAAATGTATTCACCTACAGCGTGAACAAATTGTATGCAGAGAAAGACAGCTATGATCCTTAAATTAACCACTGGACCGAACATACAGTAGTGAAAAAGTGAGCAGATCACTGGGCATATAGAAGATATTCTCTAGATCAGCAGGAGGCAAACGACTAAATACTATTTTAATCGCCCGCTTTATGCATATGGAAACAGTCATCTGATATGTAACCACACTGAATATGGGGTCCCTTGTATGCTTGACCTATTTTCTGGCTCCATAACAACACTGATTTAGCTATAAACAGGGGTAACTAAATACCAAAAGGGATGGACTGACCGCCTTGACTATGATACAAAGCCATCCTCAACATTTTAAAATCTTGACTAAACTCTATAAACTTTACCTGAGAAATAAAATAATAATTTTTTATATTTTTAAGGCACTGTAATGGAAGCCGTGCAGTCGTGAATTACTATGTCTGACATTTACTAAAGGAAATACGTTTCTTGCAATCGTAAAATAAACTTCATAGACCCAAAGTAAGTACCACTTCTAATTAAAATGGGGAAAAAGAAGGAATTAATAAGATAAACTTTTCCACTCGAACATATCATCTGTTTATCTCTTGCAGTTATTTATGCTATTTCGCAGCCAAACTGGATATAGAATATTCAAGTTTCTTTGCAACATATCTCCATACTCCTTATTGGCTACATTGATGGTACCAACTAGTGTAAGTATTTTGTATAAATAGGTCTATCATTTCTGATATCCCAATTTCTCATTCGTAATACGTTAGGTTTAATAATAGATAGCAATACCTTTATGTGTTTCGTTTATTCAGATTGATAACTCTTTATGAATTAGACAATTGATTCTAAAACATTCCAATTAAAAATGTCTGTTAACCTTTAGTTGATAGTTGGATATCTCTTTTAATCACTCTATGCTTTTCAGACTATATCTAGAGTAACTGACGAACAAGTAAGAACCATTCAGATTAGGTAAACTACCTGAATAAATTGCTCTCGTTCTTGTTTTAACTTAGCTAATAGACTGCAAACAACAAACTATATGACACGATCTGAGCTATAAGAAATACAACCATCTTCTCAAAGTCCTTGGACAGTGGCTCCTAATACAACCTCTAGGTATATACCTTTAAAAACTATACATACCTTTGGTAGCACCTATAGTGGAGGATATATCTAGACATATAAGTTAACCTTCATCCGCTCACTAGAGCACTGAGAACTGTGATCTGTCTAAGGTTTCCTTTACTAAATATTTCCTTTTCTATACCCTACAGGGTTATAAGGTACTTTTCTAGTATTCACGGTGATGGGTAGATATTCTCTACACACTGCACGAGATGCAGTGTGTTATTTTAAAATCACTTGGTTTTTAATAGATGTTTTAGACATGAGTGGTCCCTTGGATGCATTCATACTGATCATTTACACAAAGAAGCATGAACTGCTCTCATAGAATAAGGAAGTCCTTATTTTCAGGTATTTAGTGCACTTGTAAGTTTACACCATGTCTATCTAGTTGTGACGGCCTACCTGAAGAAGACATACAAGTTGAAACGTGCGTACTGTTTTCATCTACCGCCAGCTCTTAAATCAATTGAGAATCTAACTATTGTCTCTTTATTTAAATGTCTATGTTTCGTGATGGTAATTTTGTTTGTCATATTTATGTAACTTTATAGGTTCTCTAGACAGGTGTCTTTGTTTATCCATGTTTTTCACAGACCAATGAATGTATGTTGATATACTGTTTATACGAATTAACCCGTTAACCAGGGCGCAAATTCCGCCGTGGTGCGGGACTTTTAATGAGTGGGCGGGGCCGTGTCGGCCAACGGGCGTGTGCAGCACTAGCCAGGTAGTGCCTGCGACGGCCATTGGCCGACGCACGCAGGGAACAGGTTAACAAGCATTGAGATATGTTGATTCCCTTTCATATATAGATATTTATAATAAAAAGAAAAATATATATAGTGCCCTTAAGCAATTGAAATAAAAAAAAGTTACTTGTGGAAACAACACAGATTTATGGTCATGTGTATATATGATGTTCAGTGCACTTGAAATTATGGTTTATATATAAAAAAGTAACCTGAAATGTTGACTTTAATTGAATCTTAAACCTGTAACTAGCCCTAGTCTTTACCCTTTGTGTAACTTTCCCTACTAGCTTATAGGTCCATTGCGCTTTGTAGGGGTCCCCTTCGTCTCAATCCTCAACCCTTTAACACCTATGCCCTGAGTACCACTGGTACCAAATACTAGGGATTTATAAGGGGGTTAAAGTCCCTTGCCAATTAGGGATTCCAAAGTAAAAAATAACTGTTTTAGGGAGAGAGCGCTGGCACTGGGGCTTGAGCAGTAGGCTCCAGTGTACTTTCAGAGTCATAACAATCCGCATTGGACTAAAGATGGAGTGGGGGAGCGACCGTACAAAAAGGGCACTTTCCTCCAATCCCTCTGAAAGGACTTTTAAGAGCAACCCTCATATGCAAGTAGGGCTGGATGCTCTCATATAGGGGGCTTTACATTCTCTGTTTGTTATCGGTTGATTAAAAATAATATTGCTTTATACTTTCACAAATGATCCAATTTCATTATTTTCCTATTAAAAGCAGAACTATATTTAAATTGTCTTGTGCTCCTATGTAATGGCATCCTATAGCTTCTTTTGGTGCCCCAAAGAGCCATCTACTATTTCTTTTTCCGTAATCCTAGAGTTTTTTTAATTGCATAGCTTTCATCAATTGACTTTACTTAATTTATTCAAAATAACTGCTTTATATTTCTTAATTATCTACAGCTGCTACAGAATGTATTAGCAGACCTTTGAAGGACGGACCTGAAATATGAGCTGTTATGCAAATCATACCATGAAGTCGCTAGGGTGATGGCCGATCCAAAGTTATCCATAGCTAGAAATATCTGTGTTCACTCAGGATGTCAAAATAGAGTTCTTGCCCTCAACTTCTCTGAGAAATAGATCACCTCTCTTATGCCAGCTAAGATGTTTTTGTGTCCAATCATTTGTTTGCTATCACTAAGCTACCGCAGTTCCAGGATCCTTTGGTGATCTTTCTCATGTGTGTTTTTCAGAATTATGAGGACTGTTGTCAGCTTGTCTATGCATGCGTTACAGAGTTGCTTTATCAGAAAATTGAGACATATACCAGGTTAATAACCAGAGACCGAGACACTGTGCAATCGAGAAACAAAGACATTCTTATATAGAACTGGTACGTAGTTGCTCATCTCCTATCAGTAGGAGTAAAGACGATTGTGTATGTGGTTTGGATCACACTTTGTTTTCTATCAGAAAAATAAAAAAATCTCTCTTCACCCTTTCCAGATATTTTTGAAGTTTCCAGTTACTTTGCTTAAATCTTTCCTTCACTCTTCTACCTAGGGCATTATTGTTGCTGGCTCCATGTGAGTTTGCCAGCTCTCCTGATTATCCAGAAATTTCTGGACCTGCATGTCACCTTATTTGAGTTATACAACGCACAATGAGCACCCATTCCTACTTGGTTCTGGATTGATTGTTGTTGAAGGAGACCCAGTTGGAAGGGTTTTACATAAAGTCTAAGATCTACATGCCTCTCACTAGTGTGACTTGGGGTTCTGAGTTAGGTAAAAAAGAGCGCTGACCTCACTAGTGAGGGGGCGTCCCCAATCAGCACTCAAACAAAGATCAATCGATTAGTCCTTCTTGATACATTTCTTCAAATGTTTTTTGAATTTTTAAGTAATTCTTTGAAATGTCTTGTGTTAATCCATCATGACAGAAGTTTCAATTTCTCAAAATAAAGATGTTTAAATATATCTTTTACGTATGCTCATGTGCCCAATGCATTTAGGGCAACATCCCTAAATCAGGGGCTCAATATCTGTGAAGTTGAAGAAACTGGGTATCAGTAGAATGAATATCAGCATCTGTCAGCTGTTGATGCACAAAAGTGGTTCAATGCGTGAAAGTGAAGGCATGCTAAACATGTCAACGATATGTATGATGTGAAGACTGCGACATTGTGGTGTGTGATAAAACACCAAGAGTAATAAAAGCAAAGATGAGGACAGGTAAACCAAACATACCGAGTGACGTTTTGGTGCCGGATGTTACGATATGCAAAGAGAACTGGTAGTGTGACAATTAAAATATTGCAAACATTACGTTTGTGTACCGAGTGACAAGAGTGACAAATAAATGCCAAACGTTACAATGTGCAAAAAGAACTAGTGGTGCAACATTATTACGATAAAAAGTGCAAACGAGAAACTCTAGAAAAACACTTGCATTACAATACGTTTGAGTAAACTAAGCGCGTAGAGAAGATCAATGGGGGTAAAACTGAAAAATAGAACCGCGAGATACACTCGAGTGATAGACAACAAGTGAACAAGAAATACATGTGCAGTACAGACACCCGCATAACGTGTCGAAAACGAGTAAACAAACAGTCTCCAATCTGAAGTGAACACCTGTGTTTGCACGTATCATGTTTAAAAGTGCACGGTAACCCAGAGGTGATAGACGGACAATGTGAGAGATGGAAGAAAGACTAATCAAATACGTGGTCCGGATGCTAAGGGTGCAAGAAGTGGTAAAGAAAACATACCTTTCATAAATGGTGTGTAAAATAGTGCAAACGTAAAAAATACTATTCGCGGCAAAATTGGGTAAATTGTTCAAGACATGGAAAGGAATTCCTTGGAGTCCATATAAAACAAACAATAATAATGATATAGCAAAAATGATAAACCTCATGGCAGGTTGAAAGAAGTAAAGTTAATAATTATAGAAAGCAACTGAAGTCCATGCGTTCATTTAATCCCCTGGGATTAACAGCGTTCATGTTATTAATCCAGAATATTTCTCTTTGTAAGAGAAATTGGGTATTGTCGCGGCCTTGTAATACAGCTACTTGTTCAAGAACTAATAATCTTAGTTGATTTACCTTACTTTGCATGGAATTGAAATGCACAGCTACCGTGGACATTGAATTTTTTTGTACGGATGTTACTCTTATGTCCATTTAAGCGTACTCTATTTTTTTTTTCCGTTTTACCGACGTAAGCTAAACCACAAGGGCATTTTAATAAGTAGACCACGTTTGAACTGTTACATGTGGCAGTCACCTTGTGTGTAATCAGAGTTCCTCGATTGGGATGCCGAGTGGTAATGCCCTTAATGATCGAATTGCAGTTCCCAAAATTCATACACGGTATGGTCCCTCGGAATGGTTTCTTATTGATGTTTGTGAGTTTTTTTAGAACTTGTTTTAAATTCTTTGTCCTCAAATACGCAACTTAGGTTGTGTTTCAAAGATTCCTCTGAAATCAGGTTCCGTATTTAATATAGGCCAATATTTCAATAAAGTTTTTGGGGGATTTGAAAACTCTGTGTGGAAAATTTAGATACGAATACAGATGTTTTCTTTGTTTTGTGGTTTTGAACTGGTCAATAAACTATCATGAGTTCTGTTGTGAACTTTGGTAATAGCAATCTGTAGAATTACCTGACGGTAACCTCTTTCTCTGAATTTCTTGATACAATTTATCATACTTTCTTTGAACAGGTCTTCGTGGAAGAAATGAGAAGAAAGAATCTAAGAAGTTGAGAGTATGGGAGATGCTTTTTAAGAGAAGGTTGGTGAAAACTGTGAAAATGAAGGAGATTGTTGCGATCAGTTGGTTTGGTGTATACACTGGTTATAATTTCCCCATTGGCCAAGGTCACACAGGTATCCAAAAATTTGATTTGTTCAGTACTTATGGAAGATGTAAACTCGATTCTTTCGTTCACTCGATTGAGATTATCAATTGCTTGCCTGAGACCCATTCGAAATGTCGTCAATGTATTGCTTGTATAGGATGAGGTTTTTTCTCCATACTTCTTGATTAAGAATATGATCCAGTTCGAATCGATACATAAAGAGGACCATACCACTGAGTTCACCAAGGTGCTCACCAAAATCATCGATGAGGCCATGGAACAAGATACGATCGGGAGAGAAGAAAAAGTGTACCTGCTTAAGAACAACCCATCTATTCCATATATCTACATGATTCCTAAGATTCATAAACATGCCACTAAACCTCCTTTCTGACCAATAGTTCCCATTATCAATCCTATACATGAACCAGTTGGTAAATATTTGGACAAACATTTGCAACCTCTTGCTCAAAATATGACTACTTACATTAAGGACACCACCGATTTCTTGCACATTTTGGAAACTGTAAAAAAACAAATAACCCAAAACCACCATTTTGTGTACCATAGATATAAAGTCATTGTAGACCTCCGTTCCACACAATTTATGTATCGCTGCAGTCAAATCTTTCCTGGTCGATCTTGAGAAAGAGAAGCGACTGAAAGTTTTCATCATGGAGCTTTACATTTCACTTTATTCCACAGTTATTTTAAATGGTAAGGCAACTATTACATCTAGTCTTCTGGAACATCGATGGGGCACTGCGCCGCACCGGCGTATGCAAACCTCTTTATGTATCGATTCAAACTGGATCACATTCTTAATCAAGAAGTATGGAGAAAAAACCTCATCCTATACAAGCGATACATTGACGACATTTCCATATTGTGGAATGGGTCTCAGGCCGATCTTTTGCAAGCAATTGATAATCTCAATTGGGTGAACGAAAGAATCGAATTTACATCTTCCATAAGTACTGAACACATTACTGTAAAGTATCTTCCAGAGTCGTCTTGTGATTTTAAGAATAGATTTATTGTTAAGTTATGGAGAAATAAGTACATAGGTATAGAGGGCTCAAGGAGGCAACTCCAACTGATACAGAAGAGTTCCAAGCTTTCCCTCAGACATTCCAATGGTAACAATGCATATAATAAATGCTAAGGTGATTGTGGGGATTCCACATATGTCCTGTAAGGTAAGTAGAAATAACACAGAAACGCATAGTAAAAGCAAGAGAAGCATAAACACCACATATCTCCCCCTTTTGCAAAAACTAAGAAGGGAGAGGAGAGAGGGGAAAAAAAACACATTGTTCATCAATTAATTTACAAGGAACTCTCTTGGTCCTTGAACTTCTGACAATCAAAGGATCATACCTTTTCTTTAGCACATTGGAGAAATTGTCAATGTTCTTGACCTTGGCCAAAGGGGAAATATTCCACCATTTGGCCATTATCCAATTTCATAGCCTGAACTCTAATAATAACAAAGCGTGCAGGATCTATAAACTTAGGTTTACCTTTTTGCAGTGATAGAGGATCCTTGACTCGAACCCAATCACCAATGGAAAACTTGGTCACCCTTTTAGTGGTAGGCAGTTTAGACATTGCATACCTGCGAAGACTAGCTTTATCACTCAGAAACTTAGCTTTGGAAGTTTCTTTCAACACTGTGCAATCCTCATTCAAAGCTTCTACCTTCCAAAAGGGAGTGAGAGTGGATACAACTTTTCTTCCTCTCATTAACTCGAAAAGGACAGACCCAGAAACTAAGTGAGGGGTCGTTCTGAATTGCCCAGACAACATCTCTAATTGCAGTCTCACAATCCATTCTCGCCTTAAGGGCACTCTGTATGCATTCAACCAAAATCCTGTTGAACCTTTCAACTTTACCATTGTCCTGGGGAAAATACAGTGGAGTACGTAAATGTTTCACTCCTACTTTGGCTTAAAATTCTTGCATGGAGATGGAAATAAACTGAACACCGTTGTCAGTTAATAATTCTTCAGGAACCCCTTCCCTACTAAACACATCTTGTAGAAAGTGAATGATGGACTTGGTATTGGGTTCTGACACAACTCTAACTTCTACCCATCTGGAGAGATGATCAATGAGAACAATGAAATATCTCATGCAATTGGGGAGTACGTGGAATGGTCCTAAAAAATCTAGCTCAACCCTTTGCCAAACTTTGTTGGGACACAAGACAGGTTTATAGGGTGGAGAACATGTGGATAAGTGTTTCTCACTATACGAACATTGGGTGCATTCTTTCGCAAATGCTTCAACTTCGCGATCAACACTGGGCCACCAAAAGTCATTTCGAATTCTGCGTTTGGTAGCAGTCATACCTAGGTGGCCAGAGTGGGCTGTTTCTAGAATTCTTAACCTGAAGCAGGAAGGAGGTACCAATTTTCCCTCTCTAACCAATAAATTATTTTCGATGGATAACTCATTGGCAACTTTGCAAAACCTTTCTTCGGGCCAACCTGCTACAACAAAATTCATGACAAAATTCATGACTTATTTGAGAGTAGAGTCACTTTCTAAAGCTTTGCGCCATTCTTCCATGTTGACGCAAATGACAGTATCATCAACCATAGCAATTATGCATTCTTCAATGTCTTCCTCATCCTTTGCACTAGGACTGGGATCTTGGACGGGGAGTCTAGCCAAAAATCAGCCTTAACATTTTTGCCTCCAGCTATATGTTGGACAGAGAAATTAAACTCCAAACGTTTTGTGACCAATCTAACTAATCTTTTTTTTATCTTGTTGCCTGACAAAATATCCACTAATGGATTGTGGATATCCACTAATGGTTTGTGGTCCGTTCTAAGCTAAAATGTTCTCCCCCAAAGGTAAGGTCTGAATTTCTCCACTCCCCACACACACGCAAGCATCTCTTTCTCGATGACCGAATATCTTAGTTTCACATCCTACATCCTATGTGAGGCAAAACCAATCGTAACTTCCTCATTGCCCACCATCTGTGAGAGAACAGCACTCATGCCGTAAGCACTGGCATCAACAGTAACAAAGGTATCACGACCTTCAACATACGCCTGAAGTGCTGGAGCAGATAAGATACTCTCCTTAATGAGTTGAAAATACTCTTCACATGTTGAAGTCCAAACAAAACCAGTGCCTTTCTTTAATAAGCTCCTGAAACATTCAGTAAGACTGGCAACATTTTTGATGATTTGCGAGTAAAATTCACCCAAGCCAATTAAGGATCTAAGTTGATCCTTGTCAACAGGGTGAGGAGCATTAACAATACCGTCTACAATACTTGGTTTGGGTTTCACACCATCTTTGGAAAGAATATGTCCCAAATATTCGATTTCATTAACTTCAAAAATACATTTGTCATCCCTAACCGTGACATTGTTGTTTTGTAGAATTGACTTCACTTCTCAATTACGGCATAATGGTCTTCCTCAGAAACAGTATGAATTAAAATGTCATCTTGGAATATTACAACATTAGATACCTCTTGGAACATATTGCTCATAACTTTTTGATATACCGAAGTCGCTGATGCCAGTCCAAATGGCATTCTTCGAAATTGAAAGGTACCATCAGGTGTAAAAAAAGCTGTTAAGCGTCCAGTTTCACCTGATGGTAAGCCGCCCATAAGCCTAGCTTTGAAAACCATTTAGACTGGCCCACCTTTGTGATGAGGTCGTCGATGCGTGGCAGAGGAAAATTTTCCACCCAAATGGTGTTAAGTGAGCGGAAGTCCACACACAAATGTAATTCACCATTCCTTTTTTTAGGCCAGACTATGGGAGAAAGTCAAAGAGTGGTATCGACTTTCTCTATGATAGCATCAATCTGCATCTTTTGTAATATTGTTGAAAGCCCTGATCTAATGCTGTGAGGAACATTGCGTAGTTTGTGTATTATGGGTATAACACCTTCCTTGACCTTGATGGTGTGCAAAAAATCTTTGATCAAACCAATTTTTTGACTAAAGACATCCTTGAATTTTTCTTTCCATAATGTGTGATCAGAAATAGAATTGGTTAGAGAAACAGGGCGCTTGTGACCAGGTTAAATAATCATGCCAAATTCTGCCTGATGCCACCATCCTAGGACATTAATACCTTTGTAGGCTACGTAAATTTTTCCAAAGATGGCTTTTGTTTCAAAGGTAATGTTGCCGGTGAAATACCCTGGCAAATCAATTTTACTGCCTTCAAATGCGGTGGTGATGACATCAGGAGGCAATAAAGCTTTGTGTGCCCACAACTGTTTGTATTTATCAATAGAAATGATGGTAATTCTCGCTCCTGAATCTATTAAAAGGGGAATGTTGACATCCTCTATTTTTATCTGAACTAATGGGTCGCTAATTTTGTTGTCTGTTTGGATGTTGTTGATGTCTACAGAATCGACAGCTAAAAGTAACTCTTCAAGTTTCTTTTGAATAACCTCATGTTCATTGTCTACAGAATGGTCTTCAACATTACAGACAGGTGTGCGTTTGCCTCCTCTACAGGCATTGCCAAAATGGCCAACTTTCTTGCACTTCTAGCATTCCTGCGTTGCAGCAGGGCAATTCTTAAAGTTGGAAACATAGGAGGTTGAACCACATCTGTAGCATAAAAACCTGGGGCGACCAGAGAAAGCATCTCTACCACTACTGGTGCTGGTATCAAGAGGGGCTTTGAGCTTTCGGGAAAACAAATCAGATGTGTTCAAAGTATGAGGGTCTTTGAGGATTTTTATAATGCTGGTGGTTGAGGATTCAACTACTAGTTGTTTGGCATCCAACTGGGAGCATTCAATACTTTTAGCTATGTCGATAGCCTCATCAAGAGATGGATTCTTACAAGACAATAATTTTTGTTGAATCTTTTTGGAGTAACACCTACAAACTATTTGATCTCTGATTAACTGTGAGGTAAAATTTTCGAAATCACGATACCCAGCAAGAACCTTTAAAGCAGTGACATATGTGTCAATAGATTCATTAGGACCTTGAACGCGTGAAAGAACTTATGTCTGTGGACAACAAGATTAACTTTTCCTTCAAAATATATAAAAACATTTTTAGCAGGCAATTGAAATTCATCAAGATTGCCATTGTCGAAACATAAATAGGCAGGCAGATGATCGAAAACATTTTGGCCTTCAATGCCCAAGTAGTAATACAAGAGACTGCGTTTTCTGTCAGGCTTAAACTTCAAACCATCAATAGCTCCCAAATATGCATCAAAAGACATGGTCTAGAGGCACCACTTAACAGGTGGTTCTCCAGGTTCCTGTAAAAAAAGAGTAGGAGGAGTGACAGACTGCATGTTGAATGAAAGAAAAAAAAATGAAGAAAGCGCCGAAAGAAAATACAGGAAATATGAAATCAGATGAAATTTCAATTGTGGAAAATACCAATTAAAAGATATGCACAATGCAGTTTTGTGGTTGTCGTTGTTATAAAGCGTGTTAATCACTGTTAACACGAAGTCAAGAGTACTTTGCAGAAGCGTGTTAACCGCTGTTAACACGAAGACCAAAGTGCAGAAGCGTGTTAATCGCTGTTAACACGATGGATGGAGTGGGAGAAGCATGAAGTCAGCATGTGCTGAAAATCGGTGGGTGTAGTACCATGATACACCATAGGTGGTGCTGTGGTGGATCGTGCAGAAAAATAATGTGCTCGACGATTCTTTTGACATCTGGGATAGTGTCAGTTCCTTCGTGGAAATTAAGGTAAAAAAAAAATTGACAGGAAGAGCTCGGCTGCGTTGCGCTAGCATAGGAGGAGCTGTAGGGAGGCTGAAGGCTCAGTTAACGAAGGGCTGAGGTGAAGATATGGCTCCGTCGGGATCGACGCGAGCAGAATGCTCAACACAACGGCAGAGAGGAAGCCATGGCAACAGGTAGGCTTGGCAGCACAGTGTAGTGCTCGAACAGAATGCTCGAGCTTATAATTGAAAAATGCAGACAGCGCGAGCGCAATAACGTGCGGACTCGTAAAGTTACACTATTCGGGACAATAAAAGCACAAAAGGGTTGCAGCAATATAAAGCGGTAGAAATGGAGCAGTGAGCAGTACTTTTGAGACACAGGGAGAATGTGTCTAAAACATTTAAAACAGTACGAGGCTCCAAAGCGGGTAAACTGGCTCCTCGGTAAGACGGATCCTTGAGCCCTCGATAGAGGAAGTGAAATAAAATCACAGTTCCTTGAACTGAAGCAGAAGCTAGTGTGTAGAAAGTGAGGCTGACCTTGAGCTGAATAGATGTTGAAAACGAAGCTGATTTTGGGTTGAAGAGGAAAAGGGAAAGAAAAATCAATATGTAGAGTGAAGTCTGAGGTGGGTCTGCATCCCAAGCTTGTCGCCAAATTTGTAAAGTATCTTCCAGAGTCTTCTTGTGATCTTAAGAATAAGTTTGTTGTTAAGTTATGGAGAAATAAATACATAGGTATAGAGGGCACAAGGAGGCAACTCCAACTGATACATAAGAGTTCCAAGCCTTCCCTCACACATTCCATTGGTAACAATGTATATAATAAATGCTCTGGTGAATGTGGGGATTCCACATATGTCCTGTAAAGAAAGGTAAGTAGAAATAACACAGAAACGCACAGTAAAAGCAAGAGAAGCATAAACGCCACACATAGATTTTTGGATACCTGTGTGACCTTGGCCAGGGGAAATTATAACCAGTGTATACACCAAACCAACTGATCGCTACAATCACCTTCATTTTCACAGTTTTCACCAACCTTCTTTTAAAAAGCATCTCCCCTACTCTCAACTTCTCAGATTAAAATGCATTTCTTCCACCGAAGACCTGTTTAATGAAATTATGATAAATTGTATCAACAAGAGGTTACCCTGAGGTAATTCTATAGACCGCTATTACCAAAGTTGACAACAGAACTCGTGATAGTTTATTGACCAGTTCAAAACCACAAAACAAAGAAAACATCTGTATTCGTATCTAAATTTTCAACACAGATTTTTCAAATCAAAAAAACGTTATTGAAATATTGGCCTATGTTAAGTACGGAACCTGATTTCAGAGGAATCTTTGATACACAACCTACGTTTGCGTATTTGAGGACAAAGAATTTAAAGCAAATTCTAAAAAAAAAAACAGACACCAATAAGAAACCATTCCGTGGGACCATACCGTGCATGAATTGTGGGAACTGCAATTCTGTCATTAAGGGCAATACCACTCGGCATCCCAATCGAGGAACTCTGATTAAACTCAAGGTGACCGCCACGTGTAACAGTTCAAACGTTGTCTACTTATTAAAATGCCCTTGTGGTTTATCCTACATCGGTAAAACGGAACAAAAAATTTGAGTACGCTTAAATGAACAAAAGAGTAACATCCGTAAAAAAAATTCCAAGTCCACGGGAGCTTTGCATTTCAATTCCATGCCACATAACGTAAGTCAACTAAGATTCCTATTTCTTGAACAATTACCTGTATTACAAGGTCGAGACAATACCCAATTTCTCTGACAAAGAGAAACATTCTGGATTAATTACATGGACGCTGTTAATCCCAGGGGATTAAATGAACGCATGGACTTCAGTAGCTTTCTATATATATTAACTTTACTTCTTTCAACCTGCCATGATGTTTATCATTTTTGCATTGCTATTTATAATTTTTGTTATATCATTATTATTGTTTTGTTTTATGTGGACTCCAAGGGTTTCCTTTCCATGTCTTGAACAGTTTACCTGATTTTGCTGCCAATTGCTTTTTTACGTTTGTACCTTAGCATCCGGACCACGTATTTGAGGAGTCTTTCTTCCATCTCTTACATTGTCCGTATTTCACTTCCGGGTTACCGTGCACTTTTAAACATGATACGCGCAAACACAGATGTTCACTTCAGATCGAAGACTGTTTGTTTACTTTTGACATGTTACACGGGTGAGTATCTGTACTGCACATGTATTTCTTGTTCACTCGTTGTCTATCACTCGAGTGTAACCCGCCGTTCTATTTTTCAGTTTTACCGCCATTGATATTCTCTACGCGCTTAGTTTACTCAAACGTATTGTCATGTGAGTGTTTTTCTAAAGTTACTCATTTGCACTTTATCGTAAAAATTTCGCACCAACAGTTCTTTTTGCACATTGTAACGTTCGGCACTTATTTGTCACTCTTGTCACTCGGTACGCAAACGTAATGTCACGTGAGTGTTTTTCTAGAGTTTCTCGTTTGCACTATTTTAATTGTCACACTACCAGATCTCGTTGCACATCGTAACGTCCGGCACCGAAAGGTCACTCGGTATGTTTGGTTTACCTGTCCTCATCTTTTCTTTTATTACTCTTGGTGTTTTATCACACTCCACAATGTCTGATTCTTCACATCATGCATATCATTGACATGTTTAGCATGCCTTCACTTTCACGCATTGAACCACTTTTGTGCATCAACAGCTGACAGATGCTGCTATTCATTCAACTTCACAGATACAGAGCCCTTGATGAAGGGCTGTTGCCTGAAATGCATTGGGCACATGGGCATACGTAAAATATATATTTAAACATCTTTATTTTGAGAAATTGAAGCTTCTGTTATGATGGAATACCACAAGACATTTCAAAGAATTACTTAAAAATTCAATAAACATTTCAAGAAATTTATCAAGAAGGACTAATCGATTGATCTTTATTTGAGTGCTGGTTGGGGACGCCCCTCACTAGTGAGGTCAGCACGATTTTTTGCTTATATCATTATCCTCGCACTCAAGAGGATTCTCCTACTAGCACCACCGTCAGTTCATTTATCTTTTAGTATTCTGAGTTAGGTGCCGCCCTGTGTGTCAGACCCATTGCCTTTGAAGGAAGTACTGTGAACTTGAAATGAATATTTTAGTGCTTTAAGGGATGCCCTCCTCCCATTCTTCACGTGGATAATTGCTTTTGTATACACAAGCGCCACTACAGGGTTTTACATAACCAGATGGAACTAGACTTTGGAAAATGAGTAGTGACCAGTTTCATCACGGTCCTTTTCTACTTTACAGAATTCCATTTATGCGAAGGTGTGCAAGTTAGGCAGCAACATGCCTCAACAAATTGTCCCCAAATGGTTGGCAAACTATCCTGTGCACTAATTGAAGGTAGTCTCATCAATTCCCAATATGCATGAAGAGAACAATAAGCTATCCTCTGTGAAATTTGCAATCCAACATAGCCTTTTTTTTTTCCGGAAGCCTATTATTTAAACAATACCTTCCCTTTACACCTTTAAAAATGAAGATGAATATAATGGGAAAAAGAAGTATTGCTTCTTCTGCAGCGCAAATTTATCAAATAATCAAGACGGTTGATTCCACAAATGTGTACTGACTTTCAACATGTTTCCAGCTAATGACATCTCCATGTGCTACCAATACACATCGTGGATGGAATTGTGTCATACATCACAGTGGGATGTTTTACCGCTGTTCTGAAAATAGACGATTGACTGCTAATTTGGAAGATCCTCCTCCAGATTAAATTGAGTGATGTTTTTGAGAAGTTTGTATTTGTCTACACCTTACCAATTAGGGTGATTATTATTGCAGCTCACCGGACAACCTTAGACAGTTTGGCACTCCTAAATTGGATCCATTAACAGATCTTCCATTGAGTACTCTAATCCCTTGGCCATATGCTAAGGAGAACAAAGAGATGGTTTTCTGTATGAGAAAATGTTATTTTCCCACACCATTAGTCCCTACTTTTAAAGCAGTTTGAAGCCTCCCCCTGGAAAATGCGGTTTTCCCAATTTTGGTCCACAGGATTGTTTAATGATGGGCAATTTGCTCAGAAGGGAACCCTCAAAATATGGCTGTGTAAATTGCCAGGAAACTTACTCTGAGCTTGTGCTCTGCAAATATCATGGCAATACATAATAGGTCCTGTATCCGAATCCCTTTCCAAGTATTCCACAGTTTGGCATACTGTGCGCAGACTGTCAGGAACCGATGCCCAACATCGGTGGCATTCGCACCTCCAAGCAAGGAGTACTTTTGTTTTATTGACTTCATGAAGCTGGATGTAGGTCCAGGGGCATAAAAAATATATGCATCTAGATTCATCTCAGCCCAAAGATATTGAGCTAGAAAACCAATTTCTTGTGATGGGGAAATTTTTTCTATTCAGCAATGAAGTCCTGAATTTGTGCGTTGCAGGAGGGATAATTGCCAGACCTTGTTTGAGTATTTTCCTCAGAAGCACAGGCAAAACCTTCATATGCCTCAGGGTCCTGTGCTGTCTAATTGCTAGTGAGATGTTTTAGGATTTTCACAGGTTCTCTGACTAGTCTCCTAGCCATCTACAACTGCTTCACTGGGTGACTAAATTTCTTTCTCTCTGTCAGCAATGCATAATTAAAACAGAATGGGATAATAGCCTCTGGGTGATCAGAAATACAACTTCCTTGTTGGACAGATTCTGGCTTCTAATGACCCCGAAAGGCATGTTTTTAGACCCTTAGGTGTTCTCAATGATCTGGCAAGGATTTGTACTTTCCTCACTGCCACCCATCTCTTGTTCTTCACCCAAATTAATAGGAACTGTTGATGGAATATTAAAAGCTGCTATACATGGGGAGAATGAAACTTGGTTCTTTAAATGCGATCTGGCTATGCATTTTTTTCACTATTTTTTGTGTCAAGGAAATGCTTTCCTCTAGTCCACAATCTTGTAACTAAGATGTCTCTCTGACCCAGGTACTTGTGAATATTGGTTAATCTTTGTAGGTCTTACGAATGCCAATTTCAATACCTAGCAGACTCACAGAAAGGTTTCTTAGATCTGTGAAGGGTGTACAGACCTTTGACATACATGGTTCAGCCTGAGCTCAGCTTCAGTGTCTCAAACAAGGTGATGAAAGGGGTCGCTGCACTGCTGAATCTATATAGCATGCATATCTACACTTGACTGGGCAATTGAGTAGTCAGTGCCACATCACCTCTGCATGCCTTTCATTACATTCACTTAATAGCGTCCTTACTTTTCGACCTGGGGCTGTCATTAAATGTGAAAAAGTATTTGTTCCCTTCTAAGACTGTTTCTTACAGACTTTTCGAAACATGGGGTAGGCCTTCCTACTTCATGACAGTAAATGAATTTTGGAGATTACTTACATCCATCCCTGTGCTTGTAGGTTTCAGAGAATACCATGGCTCATGGTCTCTTGTGTTGAGGAACTCCATTTGGTTATGCATACGACTCATCCCAATGCACCCTTTTGAAAGAGGAATCAATTCAGCGATTTATGCTTATTTGCTACCACATAATATCACTGCCTGTCTCAATTGGTTGATGGCCCCTCAAAACCTTGAATGAATATTCAAAGAGCAGATAGGATGCTAATCTCTGCTCCCTGAAAATTCGGTGCTTTCCTTGGGATCGAGTGCTCTACATCAGTATCCGGTAGCTAATGGTTTTATCTTCAACGGGAGACACGTTTCCCGTTCTTGGGAGAAACCGAGAAATAAGTGTTGGGTGCATTGACAACATGGCAGCCCATGCCCTTTACTTTTCAGCCTCCTTGTTACCTATTTGTCGTAGCCCTTAGCATTGCATGTGCCATAGCATGCGTCGGGCACTTACAGCAAGAGGATACTTTCGAAGCATGTGAGTTACAGGCTCCTTCCTGCTGAGGGAATCTCTCTTCAATCTCCTCAACAGTATTTTAATTAGGTAGGTTGCATTGGCACTTTATTGGAGACATCTTCTAAATTTACATTTTTTGTAATATTGATTTTCTAGCCCTGTTTAGTAATATCTTAAAAGGCTTAAAAGGTTTCTCTGATTACAGATTTTCTATTTCTCTTTTTGACTCGTGTTAGGAAATCCTGAGAATATCTCATATAGATGACAGCTGTCATCCTTGCATCTCTTTGGGCTTAGAAACTTTCTGGCTTTTCTTGGTAATAAAGTACATCGGTGAGAGGTTCCCAAGATAGTTATTGGCCCTGGAATGGACCTGGCTGATATTTGAGGCAGATCTCGCTAACATGATGTAGGTTAGTCTTGGCGAGAAATTAGCAAGCAACGTGGGATAGAGACAAGGTCTTGTTGAGCAGTAAATCTTCTCCGAAGAAGTAAATCCAAGCTATCTAGGTTGTATTGTGTTTACTGAAAAAAATATAAAACACCAAATATTTGTTTTCGTTCATGGGGTAGGACTTATGAACGTCATCAGAAAAAAGGAAAGTTAACAAAGACTGACCACTCCCTGGTTATCTTAAAAAATTATAATTTGCGCTACGACCCAAGGCAGGAAACTTTGGAGGCTATATTCCAGGATACTTTTGGACAGAATGTTCAGTGAAGAAATACACACTGAAATCATGGACTTTTTTGAAAGTAACCAAGGGTCAGTGAAAGCGACAGCCATTCTGTGGGAAACCTTCATGGTAGCGTTTAGGGAACAGTGCATTGCGAAACAGCACGGTGTCCTCAAAACACTGCTGAGCCACCTGTTAAAACTAGAATTAGAAATTAAACAGCTAGACACCGCCCTAACCCTTGAGGAAGATGTGAAAGTCAGGGGGGTAATAAGAAGTATAAAAACTGGAATATAATTAAATTAAAGATAAGGAGGCTAATTATCTGGCTAAATATTCAAGAGAACAAGGATCGGGTAGGGGGAGAGGCCAGCTAAAAGACCAGCCAACATTATAAAAAGGTGATGGGCAGCTAATAATGTCGCCTGCAGTGTACATGCGGATGAAAACCCAGCAGAGGCGGAGGATATAGTGGGAGCAATGATTAACTATTATAAAACACCACAGTCGTCCCAATACTGAAGTGAGCCTGCACGAATCAGTGAAAAACTAGACAATACTTCTGTAGCCTGACTGGATTACTGTCACAAAGAGTTTTGGGACCAGCATAATATGCCAAAGGAGATCAAAGAGGTAATATGAGGGCTACCAAATGGAACAGCTTCAGGGTCAGATGGGGTCCCATCCAGATTTTTTTTAACTGTATGCAGACCTCCTAACCGCACCTTCTTGAGGTTTTTGAGGCAGCTGAGGGCAAGGACAGCCTTCCCCATCTACGCGAGTAGCGATTTTGGTAACTATTTTAAAACCAGGTAAATTAGCCAAATGTTGCGAGCCATATAGACTCCTATCTCTTAGAAACTGTGGTGCCAAAATAATGTCTAAAATTATTGACAACAGGCTTCTCCTGTTGCTGCCAGAGCTTGTCCGGCCGGATCAGTTGGGGCTTGTCCCCAGGAGATCGACCTTGCACAACCTTTTCACTGTTTGCCATACTGCACCAATTCGATTCAGAGACTAGGGCCACGGTGTTGTGTTTTTTAGGGCAGCTATCTCATGACAGTGCTGGCCCAAATAGGTGCTGCAATGACGTTCATAAAGATAATCTGACTGTTCTATACCTCTCTGACAGCCAAACCTTGCATGAACGACCAGATTTCGACTCTCATATCAATGGCCTAGAGACCTGGACAAGGCTTCCCACTAACCCCGATGTTATTTGCACTTGCCTTAGGACCCCTGCAGCAAAGCTTCGAAAACATCCTGTGCAGTATGTCCTTCAATTCAAAGCTAGACCTCTCCTAATCTGGCTATATGTGGAAAATCTGACATTATACAAGGGTGAGCCTAATAGGGAACATTTATTTCTCCGATTATTATTTTTTTAAATCGGCCTCTTTCCTCTTTTAAAATGTTGGCATGCATATATTC
The DNA here is from genome assembly GCF_964204655.1 of Triturus cristatus. NCBI lineage: Eukaryota > Metazoa > Chordata > Amphibia > Caudata > Salamandridae > Triturus > Triturus cristatus. The sequence continues at coordinate 397,268,082 of NC_140583.1, read as the reverse complement.
ATTCCATTATTTGAAGAGGTAAACGTGAGAGATTTGGGGGTGTTCTCAGGCAGGGGAAATGTAAATTAAAGCCATTTTTTACTTTAAAAATCGTGGAGCCTAATATAGAAAAAAGTGACACACCTGGGAAGCAAGGGGCTTGTAAATAAGCCCCCGCGAGTCTCCTGCCTAAATCTGGTCTATTGGCCTGTATGGTTTTCAAATGTTCTTCTGGAGCACTCAGCTGCTGAAGTCATGCACAATACCCCTACAGATACTCTGCTTCTCAAAGCAACACAGTGAACGCCTGAGTGCAGTTCACCTTTTTTTTATTACTGGGGAGTGTCCAACCCATCAGCTGAAGCACTCTGGTATAGCTGCCAGGATCTCTTTTTGTATACTTTAGGATCTGGGATGCAGCACTATAGTTTCAGCCTGAAGGCCCCCCTCCCCCCACCACGTGTTCTGGCGTGCCCCCCCCCCACTAACTCGCCCCCACGCGGATGGTTGCCCCCTCAATGTACACCTATGTCTTGCAGGGGGCGCGGAGTGACTTGTTAGTTTCACTGGCGTACAGAAAATTGAGGGGGCCTCCCTGCAAGATACGTGGAGGGCCCCCCTCCAGGCTCAATCAGGAGCTCTCCAGCCAGAGTGCTGTGCTGAGTGGGGGCCCCCTGGAGCTTGGGGGCTCCCTGTTCCGCGTTGGCTTGTGTTACGCCCCTGGTTAGTTCTAGCTACTGTTCCTGATGGCTGGGGTAGAATGTCTGACAGAATATCAACAGTCAGAAAATCGACCTACAAAAATATCGACACAAAAATATTGAAGTCAAAAATATCGAAGTCCAATCTACATAATGGTAAGTACAAAAATATCGGCAAAAAATATTGTTGTCAAAAATATCGATGTTGAAAATATCGGTATTTTAAATGTTTTAATAATAATGTAAAATTAAGTAAATAATACATATAATTAAAAGAAATATAGTTACAAATATTAAAACATATTTAAAAATAACTAATACATACATAATGTTAAAATAAATTAAACATATCCATATAAATTAATATATATACTTACTCCACATAGTGCAACAGTAGGGAAAGCGTTGGATAGCGTAGGGGTAAAAATTACTATTCCCACTCCAGAGAGTGCAACAGTAGGGAAAGCGTTGGATAGTGTAGGGGTAAAAATTACTATTACCACTCCAGAGAGTGCAACAGTAGGGAAAGCGCTGGGTAGCGTAGGGTTCAAAATTACTATTCCCACTCCAGTGAGTGCAACAGTAGGGAAAGCGTTGGATAGCGTAGGGGTTAAAATTACTATTCCCACTGCAGAGAGGGCAACAGTAGGGAAAGCGTTGTATAGCGTAGGTGTTAAAAATAACATACTTATAAATCAAATAAATATTGTAATTAAATAATGATTAAATAATAACTTAACAATAAATAAAATAAAAAGTACAAATATATCACATTTATAATTTCTATAATAATATTAGATATTTCCCACTCTATTCCCCAATAAACACACAACACACTCCACATAAAACTTCACACAATTAATTTAATTTTCAATTAATAATTCACAAAAAATAATTATGAATACCAATAAATAAAATGTAATCAAAATAACCAATTAATAATTAACAACAACAAAATTATCAATACCCAACTTTTTTTTATTAATTACTTAATGACAAATAAATTACTTCCCACCCTATTCCCCTATAAGCCCACAACACACTCCAATAATAAATTAATACAAAAAATATAATTATCAAGTAATAATAATGAGCAATTAATAGTTAATTAAATTAATTATTAATACAAATAATTAAAAAGTAATCATAGCTTAATTAAAATTAAATTCCTTCCCACCCTATTCCCCTATAAACCCACAACCCGCTACAGAACTAAAACACAGAATGTAATTAATAATTCCTAAAAAATAATGTTTAATTTACTATAATTAAATTACTTCCCACCCTATTCCCCTATAAACCCACAACCCGCTATGGTACTAAAATGCATAATTTAATGTATACATATATTTTAAAAAACAGTACAATGCTTAACAAAAAATATAGAACACATACATATAAAATACATACTAAAATACATAACGCTAATAAAACTATTGATATTATTAACATCGATAATTTTACTATCGATTACTAACATCGATATTTGCAACATCGATATTTCTTACCTTAAGTTCGATATTCTGGTTGTCGATATTCTGTCCCTACAATATTTAAAACTCGATATAAATGTACTTCGATATTTAAAAATCGATATTTTGACAGTTCACCGGTTGGGGTAGTCAAAGATGCACGAGCAGTGGGAAAGGGTGTTGTAGTGCGAGTTACTTGGCAGGTGCCAAGAGCCGTGCTGTCTTAGTGTTTAGGCCAGCAGATTTACTTCTTTCTAGTCTGACTGTATCAGGGGCCCTTGCATAGGCGGATACAGCTTCTACTGTGAAAATGATTATGATGGATTTTTTGTCTTGAGCACTCAGGATGATGATTGCCGTCCCAGACACCCGCTGCTGAGTTTATGCAGTATAGAGTCCATTCAAGAATCTGCTTCAAAGCCGCTGCTGCAGACACATATTAACCTTCTTTGGAAAAATCTTTGTTATGTGGAGGGTCCAGAACTGCAAACATGATTGTAGAAGAGACCGTGGTATTAACTGATAAGCTCTGCTCTGCAGCTATTGGGGCTTCAGGTGCAGCCAAACAGAAGATAACTTCATTGGTGACTGGACATTGTTAAAACGGACATACTGAACTGGGCCATAAGGTACCTGCTCCAGTATCTACTGAGCTGTTTAGGGAACAACTGACAGAACAAACACAGATAACTAAAGTTGTAAAACTGTTAAATCTCTGATTGTAGAACATATTACAATGCAAGAGCTCAGTACCCTGCCAATTCTATAACGGGGGCAGAAGCCTTTTTGGTAAAACTGCAGCCGCGGCTGCTGCAGGTAAGAGCAGTGGGGCTGGCTGGGGGGGATTTAAAGAGACGACAATGAGAGAAAAATAATTATTTATTTAATTTTCCCTTGTGGTCGTCTATCAAACTCCACCCCCAGCCGGCCCACCACTCTTACCTGCAGCAGCCGTGGCTGTCCAACTGTGCTCCCCCTCTAACACAGTTTCTACAATTATGACAAATCCCAAGGTGGCAGAGGTCTCTACATCTAAAAATGTACTTCAAGCCTCAAAGGTGGCAATTTAAAAATGATATATGAAGGGCCTAGGCCAGCTCCTACACTTCAAAGCAATCCCACTGAGAATATCTGTGTCAAGAACTCCTCGCCACAAGTATTAAAACAAGTATTAAAAGTCATCCTAATCCTCATGTTTGTACCTATAATGTTCCAATGCTTAAACAACAAGATATGTTGTATTCCTATAATCTCTTTATTGTTATTGTTTACTGTACATTAACACTCATGCCATTAATGGGCTTCACAATGTGATTCATTTGTTTTTGACTCTGATGACACATTCATTGTTTCTCTTAGGCAGCATGTGAAAGTTTTGGAACATGCTTGAGGGCATTGACTTCTGAGACAGCACCTCTATTTAAAGAGGTTGTGTCCTTTTAGCTGTGCTTACTATTCATGTTTGGTTTTGAAAGGAGCTGCCACATTGAGGAGCCAAACACCCAAGATGTTTTCTCGATTTCAAAGAGCTGTTCAGGTCTTCCTACAGATCAAAGCTGCACGTGTTTCCTGAGTCTGTGCTCTATAACTGCATGCTTTCAGTAACCGCTTATCTTCTTTAGACGTTGGATGAGGTGCCACCTACTGGTAAGGTGGCGAGTTGGGGGGGCATGTTTAGGTCTGCACTAATGGTTGGTGAAGGGAGATCAACTAACCATAGCACAAGAGACACGTTGGAAACTAACTCCTAGTTCACCCTCAGTTGAGATTTGTCTTCGAATATATAGGCTTGTTTTGGGAACTCGCACTGAACCTTGAAAATAACTGTTACAGCTTTTGGTGCATGAATATCAATAACTTTGTGTTATTTAACCTAAGGAACTGAAATTGTGGACTTTGTTCTCATAGTGGCACAACTAGCATTTTCTTGTGTGACATTTAAAAACTATTCTTCATGAAAGTAGAACTAAGATTTGTTGACTAAACATTTTCCTTCCAGGTACCCTCCCCTGCAGTACCCTCCCTAACTTCCTTACACCCCTACCCTCCCCCCCGCCCCCCGTTTGGCCACTTCGATACTCTGGGGAAATATAAAACTGAGAGTTGGTGCTGTGAGAAGGAGGGAATCTTGAGACCATCGCTTCTGTGGAACTGGGTCAGACAGACTCACGAAGTACAGGAACCCCAGCAGATGTTTTTTTCTCTCTCTAACATTGTTGTTGAATGGGAGTCTTACCCCAGAACAGAGTCTGATCTAGAATTAGAAGAGTTTGGCACAGTTTCTGTGCATGTGCCAACAAAGAACTAAAAAAACTGATGGAATACAAGTTGTAAAACATGGGCAGATTTGGTGGATGGCATGTTACCTCAACATGATCACATGAGGGAAGGAGATGGTGATTTACATTGGGATCACAAAAACACTGAACTTACTCCCCCCAATTTATTGTCTGATTTTGTTGAATCGAGTGTCATTGAAAAGACGCATGTAAACCAATTCTCTACTCCTAGCTCCCTTCAGGCATCATGGGCAGGGAACTTTAGTGGGGCTGTCTCAGAGCATTCCCTTTGCTCCATATTTAATCTGCTCCATCTTCAATAGGGAAGAACAAAAAAGAACACCTAAGAACCTCACAGCTTAAAACACAAGTGGTATTATGAAAAATGTCAAAACATATGGACACAAGGAGCAGTCATCTTAAGGATAAAGAAAAATGCCCATTAGGCATTTCAGAGATAGCACATACTACACGAAATTGGGTTGTGCAACAGGATATTAAAATAAAGAATTTAGCTCTCTAGATGGAGGATTTACATAATTGAATTGATCGTAATAATTTGCAGATTCTGGGAATTCCAGTGGGAAATGAGGGGATGACCCCAGATCTTACATTGTGCATCTCTATGAACAGGTGTTTCCTCAGTTTGGTGACTGGGACTGAGACATTGACTGTCAAGTGTAAAGAGTGCACCATTTCCTACTTCGGAGGCCCAGCAAGGTAAGAGGCAGTCAACACTCACAACCATATTAATGTATGTAGGAAACAATATTTTTCAACAACTAATATATCAAGTGGTTCTGCCCTGGAAGCCTATTAAGTCTTGTGGTGTGAATTCTTTGTGAAATTTGATTTTTTGCTATGCAACAGTTGAGTGAAGATGGCAACTTCTTCAACGTATTCCTTTTATTCAGCGGGCTGGTGATTTTTTTTGTTTTTTTTGCTAGATCCTGCCAATCTGCAAATGGAATGTAAAGGGAACAATCACTTATTGTCAGGTGGCTAAAGGCCAAGAGCTACTATCTAAATTGAGTATTAACATTACCTTGGATAATGACTAAAACACGGGGGGAAGAAGAGGAAAAAGGGTGAATTAGAAATTGTCTGACCAAACTCTATTTTAATTTCTGCTGTCTACCGATGACTTTACATAACAAGATTTGGAACAAAGCAAGTCAAAGAGTGTTCATGAAACTGTGGATAGGGCAATCTTACCTGTGGGCACCAACAGGAGTGATTTCTAGAATTGGACTTTGTATTTTAGGGCCGTGTAGGCCCTGTGGAGGTTACCTTCAAAAAGATACATGGAAGAATAGTATAAGCTAACCTCTAGATTTCGAACAGTGTCTCCTTTCCACTCCAGCTGGTGTCTCCCCCTCTGATCCTTGACCTCTCAAGGGAACCACACGGATTTTGCCCAATTCACCTGTCATCCGCATATACGCGCGAAGGAGTTTAACATGGTGTGGATGGTGGAGAGGTCAGTGTGGACGTCTCAAATGTAAAGTAGCAGATTGTCCACATAAAGAGAAACTGCCTGGGTTATGCCATTGAGAGGGCTGTCCCATGCCCCTTCCTCTGAGCTGAGCGGGTGGCCAGAGGCTACACTGTGAGCACAAATAGCAACAGGGAGAAAGGGCAACCCTGTCTGATATACCCTTCTCCACTGGAAACACCAGGGAGACCAAGTGGCTGTGCGATCTCTAGATTGAAGAGCCTTGTATAGTAATCATGTATATTGCTGAAGGCGCTCACCCACTCCCAACTTGGACAGTACCTGTAAAAGGTAATCCCATTCCAGGGTGTAAAATGCCTTCTCTAAATTGAGAATAAGACACGCTGCATAGGGAAATTTGCAGGGGGCCTGGTCCATTAGGTGGGAAAAGCGTCAAATATTGTGAGAGGTACTCTGTCGAGGGACGACGCTGTTCTGGTCAGGGTGAACTAAGTTTGACAGGAGTTGGGCGTATTGTTCAGCAAGCATATTTCCCAGAATTTTATAGTCCACACCCAGTATGCAAATGGAACGATACGGCGCAAGATGGGTCGGGTCACGGGTGGGCTTTGGCAGTGATATCAGGGAGGATTCACATTGGGAAGGGGACACACTTTTAGTAAGTAGGGCCTCCTCATAGACCTCGGCCAGGCGAGGGGCAAGGAGGGAGCAAAAAGCTTTGTAATACTCGACTGTCAGACCGTCTAGGCAGGTATTTGTTTCCTAGATAGCATGCGGATAGCTAGTTTAATCTCTTGGACGGTTAAGGACTCGCCCAATTCCTCACAACACATTGGGGTGACCCTCAGGAGGGAGCACCCAGAGAGGAATAATCTAACCTCTGTCGCCAATTGAAGCGTGGTCGCAGTGTAGACGGTGGTGGATTATTTAAAGAAGGTTTCCAAGAAAGTCAATTGGGTATGAAGGGCCCGATGCTATGGTTGCGAGCACTTGCAAAAAGGACACCAGGGCAGATCCAGATAAGGGTGCCACCCACATATGCAGGGTAAGTGTGACTTCTCCAACACATACACAGCTGCTGCAATTCTGGTAATGTGATGTGGGTCTCCTGGGGAAAGATAAGTTGGGCATTTAGATGCTTGGCGTAAGAATAAATGGTATAGAGTTTCCTCGCGAAGTGCATCCCTCTGACATTTAGGGTGAGGAGGTGGGTATTTGCCTAGGGAGCCATATTATGAGAGAGGTAGAATCCCCCCAAAGGGGCCACAGCTGGGGCCTTCTGTCCCATGTGCCAGCCCCACCAGTGTGCAGTGTGGTGCGAAGGCAAGGAGCATGACTGCCCTGATCAAACCACTGCAGGTAGGGGAATGTTCAAGGGAAAGATGTAACAAAAGAACTATCGGGCCATGCTGCAATGGCACACACCAAACAGTTAAAAACTGAATACCATGTCTGAAGACGGGGCTGTGGCCAGGCAAGAGGAGAATGGACAATGTGAAAGTGGTGAGCGGCCACCCAGTGTACCAGGTAGGTGTAAGCCGTGGCCAAAATCTGAGGGAGATCAGGTGATGTGGAGAGGGGGGAGACAGGAAGTGTGCTTGGAGACCCAAAGAGTGTGACCAGTTCAGACTATGGTGTCAGCCATCTGTGGTGTGACCTGTGATGGAGTCTGGGATTGTTAGAATCCGGGTTCTCTGGTTGGCACAGGTAGGTACTTGTGACAAGCAGGGAACCTTTCCGCTAGTCAGGGTAAGGGGTTACTCTCCTAAAATAACCCCTGCTCACCCTCTAGGTAGCTTGGCGCAAGCAGACAAGGCTTATCTCAGAGCGTTATAGGTTAAGCATTTGTGAACACATACAGTAACCAAGTGACAACACTACAAATGGACACCACAAAGGTTTTATATTAAAAATAAGGATTCTTTATATCGAGTTACCACAAGACCATTAAACGACAAAAATACACAATACTGTTACTTTAGATGGTAGAAGTTTTCTTAGTTCTCTTAAGTTCTTAAATGCGACACTTTAAGTCAATGTACCTTAGATGCGACACGCAGGGCAACAAAAGTGTTGCAACGATGCTGATGCGATGAAGTTTTTGGTGCAAAGAAATAAAGACGTGAAGATCTTCCAGATGCGTTACGCTTCACCGAGGTTGCGAGGCGCTTTTTTGATGCGATGCAATGCGACAGCTACGATGGCTGCGATGGCGACACGCTTCTTCCTCGATGCGAGACTCTTCTCTTGATGCGGTGCGATGCGTCAGCTACGATGGCTGCAATGGCGACATGCTTCTTCGGTGTTGCGAGACACTTCTTGGATGATGCGAGACGCTTCCGCTCGATGCGATGCTGCAGCGGCTACACACTTTATGAGATGCGACGACAGCAGCTCCGACGGCAGCACGCTTCTCCTTCTTGAGTCGCGCATCCAGCTCCTTGCGACACGCAGTCCCTCAGAAGGCCCAACAACAGCAGTAGGCACTTCCAAAGAACTTTGGTGGAGCTGGGGGGTGAAGTCTGTTGTTCCTGAGACTTCAGCAGGAGGCAAGCTCTATTCCAAGCCCTTGGAGATCTTTTGAAGCACAAGTTGAAATAAAGTCTTTGTAGTCTTTCGCCTCTCCTTTCAGCAGCAAGGCAACCACTGCAGGCCAATCCCCCAGGTCAGGGACAGTACTCCTCCTTACAACTTTCCCAGTTCCTTCTCCTCAGGCAGAGGTTCTTCTTGTCAAGCAGGATCTAATTTCTTGGGAGCAGGGTCCCAATACTTATACCCCTAATTCCTTTGTTCCTCTGGGGTAGAGGGGCCTTTGCCCAGTCCAAACCAGTTTCTGAGCACTTTGTTGACATGACTCTGACCTTCTATTCAGGGTGCAGGGCAGAGACATCAGCCGCTCCACAGGAGGTGGAGCCAGCATTGTGGTGGCAGAGCACAGCCCTATTCAGAGTCCAGGTGCACTCCTTCCACCCATCTGGATGTCAATCTCTCCATTCACCACCAGGCTACATAGCCCTGCCCCTCTGGGTTTCCCCAGCCCTGTCACTCACACAAACCAGACAGGCAGATACACATCATAGCAGAGGCGGGCTGAAATGGTTAGGCAAGCAAATACCAACTTTCTAAAAGTGGTATTTGCAAACACAGAATATTAAAATAATCTTTACTAAAAGATGTATTTTATTATTCTGAGTTCAGGCATACTAAACTCGAATTTCTACCATATTCCCTGGATCTGTTAGGATCATAGGATGTAACAATTCTAACAGCCCATTCTGGCCTATGGGAACAGGTAGCCTTGCAATAGTGAAAAACGAAAATGGCTGTAATTCACTATTAGGACATGCCACACACATCAGGGCTTGTCCTACCTTATGCTTGCAATGCACCCTGCCCTTGGGCCTACCATAGGGGTGACTAATATGAAGTTAAGGGAAGGTTTAGGGACTGGGAAGTGGGTGCACTTGCCCAGTCAGCATGACAGTACCAGACTGCACGCAGGCTCTGCAATGGCAGACCTTAGACACATTTTACTAGGCCGCTTCTGTGGGTGGCACAACCAGTGCTGCAAGCCCACCAGCAGCATTTGTATTTACAAGCCCTGGGCACTCCTGGTGCACTTTACTGGGGTCTGACAGTAAACCAAATAAGCCAATCATGGAATCCAACCAACATATACATTTTACAGTAGGGAGAGCATATGCACTTTAGCACTGATCAGCAGTGGTAAAGTGCCCAGAGTAAAAAAAAAGCCAACAACAGGTCAGAAAAATGCAGGAGGAAGGCAAAAAGTTTAGGGATGACCCTGCAAAAAGGGCCAAGTCCAACAGGGATCCAAGGCGGGGGTCATCCACAGTGATCGATTCATCATCGGTTATGAAAATGGAAAGGCTGTGTTCATCCTCTGAGAAGCCAACACTGTCTCTTAATGATGCCACAGCTTGGGTCACCTGCCATCTGTCTTTAATAATTTGTAAAGGGGGGGTAGACGCGTGGGTCTAGGGAGCAGGGATGTCCCTCTGCGTTCACGTTGTCGCTTTTGGCGCCCTGTCCCCGATGATCTAGGAGGGGACACCCTATGGCCAATGATGTGCCAGCCTTTTATTGGCGATCCAGTCCCACACATCAGTAGAGTCTGTGACGAAAAAGGACTTGCTGTTGAAGAGGACCTTGAGGCAGGTCAAGAACAGCAGTGAGTATTGTAAGCCAAGCTCGCAGAGCCTCTTCTTGGTGCTCAGGAAAGAGGACCGCTGTGATTGTACTGTGGGAGTGTAGTCATGAAAGAGCATGAATGTATGGTTTTCCAGGGTTAAGGGGCCTGCTGCATGTGCGGCCCGCAAGATGGAGTCACAGTCCCTGTCATGAAGCAGTTTGGCCAGCATGGGGCGGGTGGGGTGCACCAAATCGAGGTCCTCCTGAAGACCCTGTGTGTTATTTCCAGAGAGAAAAATGAAGTGGGGTCCGCTGAAGGGACAAAGGAGTAGAATCAGGTGTCCAGGAACGATAAAGGGTCATGGCCCTCTGAGATGCCCACGATGCAAACATTGCTCCTCCGAGAGTGGCCTTCAGCCTTTTCCACCTGCCCCGCTAGGATCTGCACGTGGGCCTGGAGATCGGACCATGACCTTTTTGCACCGGTCATCTGAGGTTGTGGTGCTGCCATCTCCTTTTCACTTTCTGCATGCGATCAGATGGCTTCCGATGGTTGTCCGTAACAAATCGGAGTTCAGTCATCAGGGTGCACACTGTCGACTCCATGGATAGGCGAGAGCTTTCAATTGTTGCAAGGACTTTGTTGAGGTTGTCATCAAGAGGTGGTGGGCTATTCTGCATATTATCTGAGAGCGTTTCCGGCACAGTGGTCTGTTGCCCCACCACCTAGCACAGTTGGTGCCGCCTTCTATTGACCCATGGTAGATACTGGAGGGAGAAAGGCAAGGGGGAAGCCCCCTCCAGAGAGGTGCTGTGGAAGGGGCAGTAGGAAGCAACACGGCTGCCCAGAGCATGAGCCGCTATGCCCCAAAGGAATGTGGCAATGTCACTGAGGTTGGAGCAGGTGGTGCAAAGGAGAGGACTAGGCCAGATGCTTTGTTGTGCTGGCCAGTGGAAGCATCCAACAAGAGAATGGGGCCACTTTGCAAGGTGTCAGCCACAGGAGGGGCTGGCAGTGCCTTGAGGCCGGGACACAGGGTTCCACAAGGGAGTGCCAATGGGAGACTCCCCTTCTAGCACTCCAGTGGGGGGGTCCTCACTTGGGTACCCACCTACTACCCCAGCGGGGGCGACTGTGACAGGAGGCAAGGAGGGTCCTTTTCCCTGCCAGGCAATTGCTGACTGATTGCTTGGTCTGTGACTCTGGGCTGTCCCTCACCACCTCCTGACTGAGTGAAGGTGGCAGGTCGATGCATAAATGTGTGCCCCTCAGCAAACCAAGGCCCCTGCTGGCTCAGTCAGTGGACCAGAAGCTGAAGTGTCCCTCCCAGCCAAGCTCCACTGGTAAAACGGAGAGACCAGTGTCTAAGGGTACATGAGGCAGGAGAGGGGTGGTTGAGTTCGGGCCTATCTCCTAGGGATGTCACTAGAGATGAAAACGAGGGGGTGGCCCTCCAAAGCCAGACAGAAGCCCAGCAATGCCTGCAAGAGAAGTCTAGAAGTGTTAAAGTTGGTGGGGGAAAGAGGAATGTCCACCTCCTCTCTCCGCACCCAGCAGAGCTCCTTCATAGTCAGCACGCTCACCGCTACAAGCCTTAGGTTGTTCACTGCAGGGGAGTGACCTGGATTGTGGGGGAGCAGTATAGCGAGAAGCAGGAGTATGCCAAGGAGGGTCGCCACTGCTTGCTATACTGGGTCATGCCGCTGAGTAACTCTGTCGGGTCTCCTTCTGGGAGAACCACCCGCTCCACAGACGCTGCTGGGCATGGAGGCAGGGTGTGGCATTCTGCAGAGAAATACTTTCGGCTGCAGAGTACCACTCCCAGTGGTCATCAAATGCGAGAGCCAGGGCCTTGCAAATTGGGTGGCAGATAGGCGCGATGCTCAACGTGCATGGAGTTCCTTGCTATTCTCCCATCGTGCACAATCACTGCGTCCTGGGGTGAAAAGTGCCCCTCAGCTCCTCTCTCCGCAGGAGGGGGAGACCAGGTGGGCTTTGTGTGGGCGATGTGTGACCTGAAATGGTGCTGACCGAGTGCCCTATCAGCGGCAGGGTGGCTGCAGGCTCTGGGGACCGTGAAAGCAGCCGCAGATAGTGTCTCACCAAACGACGCTGCTGAGTGAGGTTTTGCGGACCGGATGTTGGGCATTGCTGGACCTGGCGCAGACCACGCGCGAAGGCCGCTGCTGTACTTGTTTGGTGGGAAACGGCCTATGTAACGTGGGCTGATCTATGCATGCTGTTTCCCCGCAAGAGGAACCACTCTTGCCTTAACCAAGCATATGCCTTCACAAGGCATATGCTTGGTTAAGGCAGTGCACGGTCTAGATGCTGGGATGGGCGGGCACAGGAAGGAGGATTGGGAGAGGCCGACGTCTGGTAAGTGGGGCTGAGGCCAGGTTTTGTGGTGGGTAGTTTCTAAGGGTTGGGATAGTTTTTGTGGCTCAGGGTTGTTGTTTTTTTCTCAGGGGTTGGGGGCTTTTAATGGGCTCGGGGGTGGTCAGGATGGTGTTTAGGGCTCAGTGGGGTCGGGTAGTGTTTAGGGATCATAGTGGGGTCAGTGTAGTTTTTAGGGCTCAGGGTGGAGTCTGGGTAGTTTTTAGAACTCAGGGAGGGTTGAGGTGGTGTTTAGGGTTCAGGGGGGTTGGGGTCGTTTTTTGGGCTCGGGTGGTTGGGGTAGTGTTTAGGGCTAGGGGTGGACAGGGTCGTTTTACTACCAATAGACTACAGAGGGAGAGAGAGGTAGTTCATGAAACATGTATGGGCTGGTTGCCTAATTTATGGAAAACACACATTAATTGCTTAAAATATTACAATGAAACTTCATTTAAGATTGTGAAAATGTTTTTGGAATGATTAAAAAACTAAAACATCATAAAGACTACAATAATAATGAAACTAAGAGGCCACACATCTGATCTATTTAAAACTCCGACCTTAAGAGGGTGATGCAGTGTTTACTATCCACTCCATACAGCACACAGCAGTGCTTGCTTGGAACAGCACAAGAAAATAACTAATGACATTCCCAAATAAGTATTAAATAAATAAATTCGCCGCTTTTCTTCACATGTTTTCACAGAGTGAAATCCAGGCATGGTGCAGTGATGAGGTTTGGGCATGCTGGAAGGAGGAAGTCAGCAAATCAATCAATGGACCGTTTGTTCAACCACTCTTGCGAGTTGTTGATAAGGGTCAACACACCACATAAGGTCAGCATTATCGGATGCACCCAGCCGCACTCACCAAGGTGCAGGTAATCTATGCGAGCCTCATTGAGGCCAGGCAGCTAGTCTCCACGCACAATGAACATTCATTAGGATAGTCACTACACTAATCATACACAAAAAAATTAAAGCGGCATAAGATGCAAATGGCGAGGACATAAAATGCAATCAAGATGAAAAGGCAACATGCCTTAAAATGAACGTTCATAAGATTAATCGCTAAACAAACACATAAATGCAAAAAGTAAAAGCAATATAGTATGCAAAGGGCGAGAATAGAAAATACATTTGAGAAACCATACTGTTGCCCACGTCCATCTACATGGGAGACAACACAGTTGTGTAGTTATGATCCGTACAGTTAGTTAGTGGAGAAGTGTGGCTCAATGGTTAGAACGGCAGACCCTGAAGCAGAGTTCTGGCCCGGGACCAGAGTTCAATCCCCCGCCCCGGCGGGTCTTGGATTCAGTTTCCTCGGACCTGATAATTCTCGCCTCGGTTCCTATTCTAACCATGGGTCCCACACTGCAACTCTGGGCAATAGCTTGCTTAATCTCCACAACGGCCCCAGCTGTGCTGGGATGCCTGGCTTCACCATGGGGGTGCCCAGGAGTGGACATTTCACAGGGAAAGGCCAGGAAGGGTTCCTCAGCAGTATGAGTAAAAGCGCCAGGAGACCCCCGTTGGGGGTGACAGTGCGCTATACAAGTACACACACATTTACATTTACATTAATCAAGGTGGATTGCTCAAATAGAATAGTGAACATAAGGCAGCCATCGGTGGCAACACGGAGTGGACCGCTTATCGATAAATATCTGTGCTATAATGGCAAAATGCCAAGTCCACAGAAAAAAACAATGCATGTAGAAATCGACCTTATCCTCAGTGGAAGAATCAGTGTAATCTCCAATCTCAAAACACAGGAAGTGTGCTGAATACGGGGCGTGTGCTATATACGGAATTAACAAAATTAAAAACATAGGACACGTATTCTTAAAAATAGTAGGGGTATCTCACAAGCAGCGCCATAGTAAAGTATGCCTGTGGGCGAGTTATTGGTTTGTTAATCGGATGGGGTGGTGAACAGGGGCGGATGAGGGCGGAGAGGAGGACGGTAAAAAAAGCATTGGCCGCGAAACAAGCAAGACGTGCGGCCGCGACCGGGAGTTGTGTGCGCGCACGCGAAAGTGAAAGTGCAGAAGTGAAAGTGATTGCGCTCCAGATGGCGCCTCGGGCAGAGGAAAGATACATGGCGGCAGCGCGCGTGCACGCTCACGTGCATGCAAGCACTAGGCCAGCCAGCAGCACTTTGAAAACTCACATACAAAATGTCTCTCCGAGCAGCGCATGTGCGCTAACTCAGCGAGACCTAAAACTATGGGCCTCATTTATGAAAAGTGACGCATCACTGCGTGAAAACAGTGATGCGTCACTTTTCACTGCGCCCTCCCTGCGACTCCAGTGATGCGTCATATTTACAGTATGACGCATCTTGTCGCAAGGAGTCACAGATACGTCAGTATTTCTGACGTATCTGTAGGCACAAAAGTGACGCAACTCCAGCAATGTGTCCTTTCACATGGGGCAAGCCCCATGTGATAGGGCCTGCGTCAGTTTTACGCCTGCTGTGAGGCAGGCGTAAGATATTGACGCATTTGCACCCTAGAGTGGCGCAGTGAAATCTCGTAGATTTCACTGCGTCACTTCTACGATGCTTACTTACGTGGGAACGCCCACCCTGCATACATTATACCTGACGCAGGTATAATGTAGCGCAGGGGTTTGCAAAGTGACGCATCTAGGTAGATGCGTCACTTTGTAAATATGGCGCATCATGGCACATGTTTTACGCCACTGGTGCGTCACGAAAAGTGACGCACCGGTGGCGCAAAAGTGACGCAGGGGCTCATAAATGAGCCCCTATGTTTTATCATGTTGATCAGTATTTTGAATGTGCAAGAACATGAAACTCTATTGACTTTTCATTTATTCATTTTAGTTCTTGATATATTGGGTCAAACCCCTGGGCATGGGAGTGACAAAGTACTTTACAACATGGTCCACGATGCAAAGTGCAGGTGAAAATAAGGTTGTTTGTATTAACAGTGTAATTAACAATCGAGGCATACAACTGAAAGAGACAGTTCACATTGTCTGGCCAGGTGCAGGTTACATACGGTATACGAGAAACAGTTTTTTTCCGTAGTTTTTTTCCGTATCTGTGTGTATCTGGGTTGAGCCGGGCTTGGCTGCTTAGGGGGAGATTTTCAAACATTTTGTGCTGGTTTAAAAAAATATATATATATTTGTTACTTTTATTAAATACAGAATACTTTTGGGCGGAGTAAATGCAGTTTGGGGATATACAAGTGTACACACATCCATTGCACATTCAAAGATACAAGATAACGTATCTCCAAGATGCACTAATTAAGATGTAGATCTTACACAAACATCAAACATTGTCTGTTAATTTCAAGGCTAACATTAAAATGAGGCAGATAAGGAATTTCAATTCTAGACCAACGAATATCAGGGTTGTATAGCACATCCGGGTTCTGCAGCATATGGCATGTGAACGGAGCCCAAACATCTTTAGGCCTGGAGGCCTCTGGTAGTTCTTCCGCATACGCGACCAATCGTTCTTTACAATAAACAATCTCTTTGAGCCATTGCCTCATTTTCGGTACATACTGCCCGGCCCATTGCTTTTCATCTAGCCGTTTCACCAACAGTGTAGTAACAGCCACTATACAGGGCTTTACGTATTTAACCCTACCCAATAAACAGATCTCAGGGGTGCATTTCACTGTCTCGCTTATAATCGCTGTGAGTGTGCGAGTGACATCCAACCAGAACCTATGAATTGAGACACACCCAGGACAGATGCACAATCCCACCGTCCCACATCTCGCACACTTAGCATCATCACGCAACCCAAACCTTTTCAGCCTCATCCGTGTGTAATACAGTTGATTCAAAAACTTGGAGTGGATTATAGGGAAGTCACAGTTTGCCGTGAGACGGCCAGTCAGTGCACAGCGTTCCACCCAGTCCCCCGTGGAAAGGGGCCTGTCTTATTGCTCATTCCACTTGTCCAAAGATTTGGAGCCATGCACCTGTCTCCCTGGTAATGAGAACTGCCGACTCTCCCAGCGACAGCACCACCTGTAGTGCTTTCATCATTCTCGGCTCAGTAGGAAACCCAGGATCAGGTGTCCTAGCGGCCATATGTAATCTGGCATAGATGAACCTCTGTATGGGGGTACACGGAGTCCCTGTCACAAAAGTATCACATGATAACTAGAACGTGCCCGCGGGATACACGTCCCCCATTTGAGTGATTCCTGCATCCCAGGTATATTCAATGCTCCCTTCTCATGTGTCACCGAGATGTCCGGGTGTGCGGCAATCGGCATAGACGGTGCATATACCTTTAGAAGTCCAGCACGTTGTACAAGTGCCCCCCCCCGCACTTACAGTGCACGATACTGCATGGAAGCCCTTCGTATCCTTCAGTTTATTATAATGCAGCACCATAGCGGACCGTGGAACCGGATGCGCATTGTCAGCTTCGACTGCAAATGTGGGAGATAGCGTTGTGGAAAGAACCAATAGTGCACACATTGGGCCTGTGCACGAAGATAATACAGGCGCACATCTGGGTCTTCAAGGCCGCCTCTGTCAAATGGCAACGTCAACGTTTCCAAGCTACATCTGGGTGGTTTGCCAGCCCACACCATCCCCATTAAATAAGTCTGCAAAGCCTGGAAGGTAGCCCTGTGAAGTTTTAAAGGGATATGTATGGACAGGTGTAGTAATTTAGGTAGAATTGTCATTTTGATGACCGCTATTCTATCAGCCAATAATAAAGGAAGGCGGGGTCCATCTAGCAACCTGGTCATTCAGCTTAGCAAATACCCTGCCATAGTTCATACTGATCACAGTATCCGTGTCCCGATGCACCCAGACCCCCAAGTAGCGTACTGGATCCCGAAACCAGCGGGAACTCCAACACCATCTGTACAGTGCAGTTAGTGAGGGGGAAACCCGTGGACTTATTCCAATTAATACCGAGTCCTGAAAATCTCTCAAAGCAGACGTATTCTTGCAACAAAGGCTCCAGGTGTAATGTAGGTTCCCTGACGTATAACAACATATCGTCCTCATAAAGGGAAATTACTAATGGCCTCTGTTTGAAACCCAGTGCCGCAGCAGCATCCTTTTGCCTCATTTTACACACCAGGGGCTCCAACGCCAAGGAAAACAGCAACAGGGATAGAGGGCACTCCTGTCGAGTGCCTCTATATAAATCTATGGGATCTGAGACCACCCCATTGACACGTATCCTGGCGACCGGACCATTATACAAAAGCCGAACCCATTTCAGGAAAAACAATGGCATTCCCATCCGCTGCCGCACCACGAATATTAAATCCCATCTCTGGGAATCAAAAGCTTTAGCCGCGTCCAGCAGGAGAGCCGCTGCTGGGAGCTCAGGGTCCAGCTGGTCTAAAACTGCAAAAAGGGTGCGTAAATTATGTGTTGTGGATCCCTGGGGTGCAAACCCAGATTGATCCGGCATTACGAAATTGGGAACTAGAGGCTGCCTTTTGTGCTGCTTTAGCGTCATAAAAGGGACGCTAACCAGCGCAGATTCGTTTTTTGCTATTTTATTTCCAGTGCAAAACTTGTTTTGCGCTGGAAAGCACCCTCTAAGTAGAGCTAAGCATTGCTTTTCATTACTTTGCACCGAGTGGATGTTACATGGGTGGTACATGTCCATTCCCATGCATCCACCCATGCCTTTTGACGCAAAACCATATTTACAAATATTTGTAAACATGGTTTTACTCCAAAAGTTAATGCCCCTTCAAAGGAGGCGCTAACAGGAGAAATGCTTTCATTTCCCCATGCTTTTCTGACTTTGCATGCGTGCTGCACGTATGCAAATTGGGAAAAGCTTTGCATTGTGCCTAGCATAGTATTTTGTATAGGAAGGGCACCTTTCCTGTAGAAAACCTACGCTACACTCATGCACACAACCTAGCGCTGCGGCGCTAAGGTGTGTGCGTGGCGCACAGCAGCTGACATCAGCGCCAGCACAAGGGAAAGGGGAGGAGAGAGCCATATGTCTGGAAATATGGCGCTCTCCTGCGCCCTCCCTGTCGTGCAGCTCACCCTCAGGGGGGATGCGCTGCGTACCTTTTTTGAAAATCACCCTCTTTGTGTTCTGTGCCTGCAGAGCCCTCAAGTATTTGTGGCATAAATTCAAGCTTGTTTAAGTGAGTGAGTTGTCTTCCAGGTAACGCATGCATTCTCATATGCCGAGTAACGTTCCAGGGGAAGGTGATCTAGGGATGAAATAACTGGCGCGTTGTGCGGAAATCTATGAGTATTTGAAACGCAATGGATTGCTGCCTGGAAGGCCATTTGGAGAGAGATGCGCTCTGTGACGCTCACTCAGTGTATTTCCAGTTCACAGAGAGGACTAATGCTTGGGTAACTAATTTAAGATCATTTTTCAGGAGAAAGGGATTGAGATTATGAGAAACCGATGTTTATGGACATACTTTAAATAGAGGTGTCCTGTCTGTTTCCATTCCTGGTATCAGTTAGTAGAAAGACTGAGAACATTTAACTTCTTTGGGTTCTGCTTAAGTTTCATATGAGATATTCACTTTTGAACGCCCTGAAAGCCTTGAAGCTGGCAGGGCATTCAGTCATAATAATTATCTTGGTATCATCTGCATGTCTTAGAAAGATGCTTGGTGAAGACAACACAAAGTGACTACAGATAAAGGTTGATAAGTAATGAGGCACGGAAACCGCCTTGAGGAACAGTGCATGGGATTCTAATATTGATGGTGAAAGAATCACCTATTGTTCTGCAGTGTGATCCATCCGAATGATGAGACTTGAACCAGTTGAGCACTATTCCTTGAATGCCGATGCTATTGATTAGGGTTTTTAGGACAGTTTTGTGGTCGGTGCTATCAAGCGGTTGAGATGGACCAGGAGGCATGAGTTTCCTTCATCAAAGAGGTGCAGGATGTTGTTCATAATTTGCACATGATATTTCGGTGCAGTAGGTTGATTGGAAACCGGATTCGAAATGTCCCACATGATGGTCGCTTCCGGTGTATTCTTCTAGCTGATTGTGACATCTTTCCAGGATCTTGGATAAGACGGCGAGGCCTGTGATGAGCTTGTAGTTGTCTGGCACTTCTGGGTAAGCCTTAACTTTCTTGAGAATAGGATGAACATAACCCATTTTAAGGGAATTATATAGAGAAGCCTGGTTAAGGGATCAGTTTATGATTTTTTGCCAAAGAGGGGAGAGGGTATTAGAGTGTTCCTTAGCTAGTGAGAGTTTAATGGGATCTGATGAAAAATGTGATGGCTTATGAGCTAACATCCCCAGTATCCACGGTAATGAGGATGAAAGGCACAGTAGGTCACAGAGGGATTTTATCATCCTGAAATTAATGCTCCCTCATATCGTGGTATGGGTTTGTTTGTGTCCTCCTAATTGCCATAATGTTGATAGAGAAATGGGAGGCTACGTCATTACATTTAGCTACAGTAAGGAGCGGAACAGTTCTCTGGAGTAGTTGTGCACATGAGCACGTTTCCTTTTAGGGATGAAGATTCAACACTGAGGGGAGAGGTTGTGGGAGGGTTTTTCTATCTGATTTCAGATGTTCGTAGATCTTGATTTTACTTTACATTATCATGGCGCCATCTATAGAATTTCTTGGATCTTGTCAGTTTAGAAGTGTTGATAGCCAATTTGCCCATGGTGGTTTAGATCTTATCGTGGTTTCTTTTTAATAACTAGCACTAGGGTCTACTGGTAATGTTTGCAAAAAATCCTTCAGAGACGTGTGTGAAAGATACTGGGAATACCAAAATATCGGTGCATTAAATTTAAGTAACAATAAATCTACTAGAGGAGCTGCTAATGATCTGTTCAAAGCTTTAGTTAGTTCTTGCGATGAGGGCCGAGAGTCCCATCAGTGAATGATGCTACACTGTCTTAGTATAGATCAGAGGAGATTCTCAGACGCTGCTGCCTTTAATGGCAATTATATAGCTCGGACCACCTTCTGCAGACGTACCAACAAACAATGTTATGCCGCAAGCTACAGGAAGCTCCCCCGGTTATTCAACACTGGGGTGAGAACACGCAAGAATGACAGTGATAAGATATGATGTGGTGCACGTAGAGATGATGGAAGTTGAGAGGTTAATGCCCGAGGGCAATAATGTGCAGGCTAGTTGGAGAAGTGTTGCTCTGGTCTGGGTAATTTCTCACAGAGCTCTCTCCTTCCTTTGCCATTCTCTCTGATCTAGTTTGTTCAGTTCCCTCATGCCACCATACCCAGGCACGTAACACAAGGTCTTGACCCTTTAAGCCCCCGAACCAGTTTCTGCAATATAAGGTGAGGGGCCCACTTCTTCAAAGCCTTCTGTAGGATAACACTCCTGGCAGCCCATTCCACAAGTTTTCTTACTTTTGACAATGTCACTAGCATCTTCTAGCTACTTTATTTTGCCAGAATCTGAATGAGAAACTGCAGCTCAGTTATTAGCTCTGGGTGTTGTATGTTTTTGGAAAAGCTACAACACATATATATCCTTATGACCAGAAGGGTCTGATGGACGTGTTGGTGTACTGCTTCTGTGAATCAGCCATTGTGACAACAAATTACAGATGAAAACGTCACAATAGAAGCTTTTTTAATTTCAACGAATAGGTTATTTGGGGAAACGTTTAGGGATCTACATAAATGACCTTATGAAAATTCAGAATTTTGTCTACTTTCAGAAATGTATAGCTCTCCTGGCTCACCATTGGGATTCATACCTGATTCCACCACAAACTGTTACTAGGTTGAAACCATAAATACTTGTAAAAATGTACTACCTCTTGGAAAAATGCAAACCAAGAGGTAAACAAATATTATACAGCTTTGCCAGTTCCCCAAAAGCTGGAAAGATGGTGATCCCAGTACAGCAAACCTTTTGTTTTTATTTTTGGGAAACAAAATATCAGATTTGTTGCATGATGTACCAATTTTTCCTCCCAAAAACAAAAATGAGCTATGTTTTGGCTATTTTTCTCAGTTACCTCTAGGAGAATCCATAAACCCTGGGTACCATTAGTATCGCCAAGATTTTGATCAATTCAGTAAAGCAACAAAACAACTTGTTTACCTGCATAGTCAATTGGAGTTCATATCAGAATACTGCTACAAAAGATGTGTATGCTCACTAGAAGGATAATCTTTCCAGTGGATTAAAAATTTGTAACAGCCTTGAAACTTTAAAGAATCACACATGTCTTGAACATCACATACTGAAAGTCCTCGGACTATAACTGGTGAAGGTTAAGATGGAAGTTGTTGATCAGGATCATGAACATATGGTTTCAGCTAGAATGAACAGAAACAGAATGAATCTTGAAGTATGAGGCAAGTTGAACCGAAAGACCACATGATTGATTTGATGATTTGTCACAAACTGTGGTTGAAAATGTACTTGCAGTCTTTGGACAGGAATAAAATTAGAAGACAGCCAGACATTTCTTCCATGCAGTAAAAGAACATAACGTGATCTTGTTTTAGCTGCATGTTCCTTCATTTTGACTTTAGAAGGCCAGATGCTTCCAGGAATAGGCTGCCCATGCTTCTGTAACTGATTCAAAATTTCAGTTGTCACAAAACCAAAAGATGAATTTGAGGAGAAGAAGGGAAATATTTTGGGTGAAACACTTGGCTACAAAAGAAAGGTAAAACCTTGACGACACAAAGGCATCCATTACAAATTGCCTGAAGTGGATACCACTCTGGGCAACTCTGAGTGGTTGGGTATATCTGGACCCTTATTTTCTAAGTCCAGAAACACTGGACCGGTTTTACTGGGGCGGATCTATTCCTGGAAAAACCTGAGTAGAGGTTCAGCTTGGGTCTTCTGCACCCTCTGGAACCAGTGAGGGAGCAGAAAATGCTCTCTTGGGTGAGTCTACATACTTCTCACCCTCAGACTACCCTGTCCCTGGCCCCACAACTCCAGCCCCCGTCAGCCGCATCCATACATATTTAGCACCTGCTCAGAGCAGATAGTAAATATGTGCATTAAGCTCCCAGAAATCATGGCAGATGAGCACAAAGCGACCACGGAATTTCATGCCCAGCAGGTTATTTCCCATTCTGCTATTGGTTAATATGAAAACCAATTGTATTGAGATGTAGTACAATAGCATCATAGATATTGCCTCAAACTTTGATTGGTTTGTTCAGTTTCCCCATTTGACTGGGGATGATAGCCAGAAGGTACAGTCTGCTCAAATCTCAATGCATTACACAGTGCTCTCTAAAATGTGTGAAAGATATTGAGGGGCACATTTATCAAAAAATCATGCAGCACAGTAAGTCACCTCCCTGCGCTGTTCTGCATGATAGTAAAAGGGCAGGAAAGCACCGTATTTAACAATATATGGTGCATTCCTGTCTTTGCACCATGGCTCAAGGGTGCCTATGTTGTTAGCAGGATTGTTTTTGCGCAGGACACCTTCCTGCATAAAAACAACCCTCTAAAGGCATTTTCCTCTTTCTATGTATGATGCATAATGCAGCACACACAGAAAGAGGAAGTAAGGAAGAAAAATAAAGATATTCCTCCTCGTTACGCCTCACCTGGGGAGGCCTAGCAATTTGGCACATTCGCTGGTCTACCAGTAATGGTAAATCTGAGAATGCACCAAAATCCATAGGTGAATGCATAGGAACACCCATGCTCCACCCATGGACCTCTTCTATGAGGCAGAGTAATGCAAAGCAGCGATTTGCGTTCCATTACTCTAGATTTATGAAGCGACTGCGTAGCTTGTTAATGGCTTGATAAATGTTACTAAGTAGTTGCGCTGGGCTTGCACCCCATTGGGCAAGGGTGACAACACTACTTAATAAATCTGCCCCTGAGTATGGCATTATAATGAAAACCATGAAGATGGAAAAGATGTTGGTAATTTGGATAAAGCTGAAAATGTGGCATCATAATAAAGGGATCAACATTTTCAA
Organism: Triturus cristatus; assembly: GCF_964204655.1. Taxonomy (NCBI): domain Eukaryota; kingdom Metazoa; phylum Chordata; class Amphibia; order Caudata; family Salamandridae; genus Triturus; species Triturus cristatus. The sequence continues at coordinate 397,244,727 of NC_140583.1, read as the reverse complement.
ACATTATCCTTTTAAACACACCCGGTGAGGATATCTTTCGCCTCGAGATTACATTAAACGTGGTAATGATCCGCTTCAGTATCCAACCATCAGAAACAACTCCAAATGAATTCTGCTGGACCTACTGCTGCCTAAGGTAATAAAACTATCCCATGCCATTGGAGATCTGCCAATAAAATATCTATAAACAGTGGTGGTTATGCTTCACACAACGTACAGACAACATATCTCTAAAACAGACATATAGGCCTAGTCAAAGACCGATTTGCATGTATATAGGCGTGCATATATGAATCATTCGGTACGTCTAAAGGACATTCCTAACTGGCTAGCAATAGATTGCAGTAAAGGCGCATGCCCCAGTGGGGTGGAAATGGATTGAGGGAAGGGGCAGAGCTAATAATAGGATCAGAAGTCAGCCTATCTAGGACAGTGTTCCTTGAAAGGGTTCTTCCTGAGCTATAGCAGGGTTGGTGCGTTCTGATGTTTGAGTAAAGCTAGACTTATGTTGAAGAAAATATTCAGTCACATTGACCACTCTTCACTTCTACAAGTACCAATTACTTTCTCCTTTGCTTTTTTCACATTGTCATCCAAGTAGAATACTTGTTCACAATCTTGACGAACATAAGCTATTCTACACATTGTTATGTTGGGTTCATTGCTTTGAAACATCCAACGACGTCCTGGCTCTAGACAGACTATCCAATGTTGTGTTAGAGAGACTTGAGCTAAGTGTATCTTAAGCTTTTTCCTGACGATCATATACTTGATTAATCTCAGGCTGTGAGGGAGTCCCTTCCACAAGTGGGTGGCCAAATGAGAAAATGACCTTCCACAGGATCTCTTTTTCCTGATTCTAAGAGGAGACTAAGGTCTAAGGTCCTTCAAAGAAACATATCTGGAGATGAAATCATTGTTGCTGTTGAACAATAACCAGAAATTATTATGTGACATATGTAGCGTCTTGGATATAATTCTGTAATAGATGGGAGCCCCTGCAGCTGGATCCGCTTGCGGCTTATAGAAACATACAGAGGGAGGTTCAATATGCATCTCAGGACCACATTCTGGATTGATTGCAGTTAATGTAAAGTGCTCTACAGTAGCCCTAAGTAAAGGGCATTACTGTATTTATTAGCGAGAGCCTACAGATGCTAAAATTACTGACATCAGTACTCTCAGATGGCCAAAGCAGGTAGAGGTTAGCCTGGCAGTTTGTATTTTGCAGTCCAGTTTTTCAGAAAAATGAAATCAAAGGGTTCCAGCGGATTTCACAGGGGATGGACAATCACCAGGTCCTGCTGGCCCGGTCTTTGATTCATACTGTGTGATCAGGTCATAAAATCAAAATTTCAGTTTTGTTACTCATTAACTTTAGAAAATTGTGGGTCATCCATGCTGCTACATACAACTGGTGAAATTGAACTTTGACAGTTGAGAACCCCCTCTCATGGGTGATCTGCAAGCCATCAGCATAAGATATGGTAAATTGGGATAACTGTGCCACATAAACATTAAAGAGCGTCATGCAAGGTCCCGGAGAGATGCCGCATGCTAGATTCTCAAACTTTGACTTAGCCGTGATAGCATCATGCCCCGGCTACTGCCCTACAGAAACTAAGTCAGACCCTTGAGGGTTTTATCTTCAATCCAGATGTTCCTTAACTTACTAAGAGCACTAGATGGGACACCGCATCAAAGGTGGCCGATAACTAGACTAAGGTCAGGGACCCTACTGGTCCCTTGTCTCGCTTCAATGATTGCTTCTCCCTGATCGCTGATAGGCCCATCTCAGTGCTGCGATGCAGCCGCCTGATGACACTCCGGAATAGCATTGTTATTCATGAAATTAGAGAGCTGCCCATTGACGAAGGTTTCAATTAGCATTTGAATTGTAATTACCATTGTTTACCTCTCTCCCACTAGTCCCTCTTTTTTACCTTCTTTCTTTTTGTAGTGAACGTACGCGCTCCTCAGTTGCTACCTTTGTCAACCTTCATAAATGTGAGGATTGATAAGTTCTTGCTTGGGATCATATTGTGCCTTTATTCTATATACTCTATGAGAAATATCCATCGCGTCTGCATGACTTCATTGACATAACCAATATAAATCAGCTCTCCTTGGAGGTCACTTTGTTTGATGTGCATCTAAGCTATACTCACATCTGACCATTCACAGTATGTGGTATGTCATTTTTGCTTTTACCTATACTCATTTAAATGAATACAATTCTTCCGAATTGAAATAAATTACAAAGTGCTGTAAAGGCTACTATCGGGGAATTAAAATAGGTCTCTAGATTAGCAAGAGAGTGTTGTTTAATAATGGTATGGCAGATGCCCTGATTTTAATGCTGCCAGTCTCTTTCCTACAGCTAAAATTAACCTTGCCTCTGAGTCACAGGAACAAATACACTCAACAAACACTCCTGAATGCCAGCTCGTCAAATATATTTTGTAACTGCAAAAAGATATAATCCAGTGTGCCTTGTATCTGAAGCTACCGTAGCTGTTTCCGAGGAGCGCAATGCCAAGCCGCAAGCATTGTAGGGAACACGCAGCTTCCATCCCCAGCAGTCAGGTTGGAGCTGATGGGGGGAATTTTCTAAAACAGAAAATACCTGAGAAACAGCTAGTTTTCGAAGCTGCACATCTTAATTCCGAGACAGTAAACAAGCTCATCTTTTGATGGCCTGGATCGGGAGACTATTCCTCACGCCTTCTCGAATGCATGGGATGTCTGTGACGTGGGTCAACCGGCACTTCTTGTACTAGGAGCGAAGATAGAACTCCTCGTTGTTGAAATAAAGGTACAGCAAATGGACAGGACATTTTCCATGAAATGAAGCGTGTCTTGCAGGAATAGTCTACCAGAGGGCAAGCGTCGTGGTCACCAACGGATTGCGCTCCTGCTTTGACAGGCAAGCAGAACAGATGTCTTAGTCTAATGCTGAAACTGGTGCCTCAAGAAGTCTTCAAATTGTTGCATTATTTACTGGGAAGTATTATGCGCAAAAGCCCAGGATATAAAACATGTCAAGAAACCACATTTAATAGCAAAGCACGCATACATGACAAGAAAAAGAGAACTAGGGCCTGAGGCCCTATCGGCCCATTTGGCCCCCGGAACGTCCCTTTTTCCGGTCGCTGATGAGCAGAGGGCAGGACGAATTCATACAATATCTGAAGATTTCAGGGATCATAGTGCAGAGCAGAATCTACCTGCAGATCCTTTCCAAAGGGATACTGCTGGACATTTTCTCCCGGAAATGGCCTCCATAATAACTGTGCAACGACGAGAGCATGACTCTACTGATACTTTGCAGACAATATTCTACATCACACTCTTTCCCAACCATCTCAAAACAGGCACTCCCGTTTATTATAAGGTTTGACGGCATAACTTGCAGGGAACAGCTTTATTTAAGAACGAAACATACCAAGACAAAGTCAAGATGATTAGCAGATATTATAAAATTGTGTAAGCAAAAACAATTCGACATATCTAACTACATTTCTGTTAGTGGTTTCTAAAGTACATTCAGGCGATATCTTGGTGGAATTGCAATAAAATATTTCAGAATTTTGGTTATTCACAGTGTGTTACTAATTTAGAAACTGTATTATCCCAATTGTTCACAAAAATTATCTTATGGGCTGTTACTTTCCTTCTGATGGATACAGGACATTTGTCACCTTAGAATACTCCCTGGCGTCATACTGGATCAGGAAAACCTTTCTCCATAGCAATGCTGCCACATGCCACTAGGTGCGATGGCCTAAAAATAACAGGCTTCAAGTCGTGCCACAACAGCAGGAAGCAGATGTGGGTCGCAAATGTGCACAGGTGTGTCTTTGGTTTCTGAGCTCGGTCCATGACTTATTTGTGGAATAACTGCATGCATCTGAAGGCGATCCGAGACCAGGAAGCGAAGAAGTGTGTCGCCAAACTCAAGAAGAAATCCCAACCTTCGCTTAGGTCTCGCTCCGTGTCCAGATCACAGGCAGGGACATGGTCCAGAGGCCATTACCGCAACCTCTCAAGTCCTCTGGGAAATTTAAGTCCAAGTCGAAGCACAAGCATAAAAAAGCAAAGCAGACGTGACCCCCTCGTGACAAAGGCACAAGAGTGTCATGATATTTGCAGCAAAATCTGATTCCTCAGCTGGTCCTGATGTTTCCTGGGCCATACCTTGACCCCAGCAGGCCGCAGATAATGGCCTTCAAGGAGGCCATGCTACAAATATTCGATGCACTTCTGACTCCCTCTGGTGTACCTTCAGGACCTACAGAATTGTCGGGCTCCACAGTTGGGTTACGGCCAGCGAGTTCACCCTGGCCTCGCTCTGTCTCTTGAGACCTGTTATCAGACTCATACTGACTCATACAGACTTCTTCTCTGGCCACTAGATCTATGCCAGTCCCTGCTACACCGGCAGCAGTGATTACACCACTGGTGCCAGAATAGTACCCGATGATGACGCTAAAGTCAGGCCCCAAACTGATTTTAGTTAGAGCCCTACTGATATTGCGCTATGAGATTACACAGCCCAACTGGTCATCGGTAAACCTAGCTCTAATTCAATGCCGCTGCCACTTGGCACCTATCAGCAGAGGTTCCACTGTCTTTTTTGGTTCCAACTCTGATCCTGTACTAGAGCAGGGTGTACCCCAAGATGTTGATGATGATGGTGATGGGGTTGGCACGCTTGCCCTCACTATACATATAATGCCTTATACATTGATTTATAGAATATCAGTAGCCTTGATACCATGCCTGAGTCATAGCTTGACTCGCCACCTGGGCCAACAATGGAAGAGAGTGCCTAGATTGCACTGGGGGCCTGGAGGGCAGTTGCGGCACTAGAATTGAAGCTATTTTCCTTTGAGACCAAAACAAATGCCCTTACAGACATCATGCAGCTTGGCAAACTACATCTGAGCCCCTGTTTCCCTTTAATGATGCTCTCACTGATACTTTGATTGCTACTTGGTCGAAGTCTTGTTCTTGCCTGCCTGTGAATAAGCAGGTGGGCAAACGTCACCAGGTACCACACCCCACAGATCCTTATTGTGCAGGCCTCAAATAGTAGAAAAACTAACTCGTAACTAATTTCCAACCACTTCTCTGGACAGAGACTAGCAGACGATTGAGGTTTTTAGCAAGCGCGTGTTTTCTGCCAGTCTAGGATTGCAATCTGTGAATGTTGTTGATCTGTTAGGTCATTACACACATGCATTGTGGGAAGTGGCCAGTAAGATCTTGCTGGCAGTCCCAGAGGACAATAGGACCTCCATGGCTCAGAAAATTGATGATGGGCAGAATGTTGCCAAATATGATATCCGAGCAGCCTGGCAAGGACATTAAATGCTAGGATTGTCTGTTGCTGGGTAGACCTCCCTTATAGATATGCACTTTTATGGTGAAGATGCACGTTCTGTATTACAGTGCTTTCAGGACAGTAGAACTACTGTGTGCTGTTGCGGCAGTTGACCCGCTGCTAAACAGTTCCCACATCAGCTCAGGAAGTTGAGAGGCTATTTCGGAGGGCTAGCGTATAAACACAGTCAGTCTTTCTAACCAGTGCAGCAGGCACCCTAGTTATTTTGAGGCTGTGGGCGTGGCTCAGTGCAGCAGGGGCCCATCAGGGGACTCAGACCTGCAGTTCCTCTTTACCTGCTACACCAGCCAGTAAGCCACTTTATATTGCCTGCAGTGGTGCCGGTGGGGGACGGGATTTGTCATTTCCTCCCAGGTTGGCAGTCCATCACGCCGGACAGATGGGCCTTACAAATGTTTCCTGCCATGTCCACTACTCCTCCCACACCTCTCTATTTCCTTGTTCTGAAGTAGGAAGGGGGGCTCAGGTCTATTTGGACCACCAGCCTCTGAATGCCTTACTGCAGGAGGACAAATTCAAATTATTCACACTGGCTCAGATCCTGTCTGCTCTGGAGTCAGGCGACTAGATGGAATCCTTGGACCTGCAGCACATGTATTTTCCTATACCCATCCTGCAGTCCCACAGTCATTATCTGCGGTTCATGGTAAGCCAGGACCATTATCAGTTTCCTGTGCTCCCTTTTGGCCTGACCATTGCCCTTTGGGTGTCCACGAAAGTGCCCCTCTGCTGTGTCCCAATAGGTGCTTGTATGCCCTCCCTGGCCCTTGCCAAGTCTGGAGACCTCATACCCGTTTGGCCTCAACAATCAGCAGGGAGCCTTCCACCGTCACCAACTTTATCAGCTCTTGCAGCCATCAATTGTGCGCTGGACTCAATTTTCCAATTATGGGTAATCTAGCATACTCCTAGCACTAATGTCTATCTAATGAAGTCTGTTGTGACTTTCTCAGTCTTTGGTCGAGCAAATAACTCCAGTATGCACTCTGCTGGGGATCAGCAGGGGATATCTCTTTCTGTTGTGGAGCGTATTGTGTCCGCCACTTTCACTCAGTAGTCCCTTAAACCAGTGCAATCTCACATGATGTAATAGAATGCTGCACCTGGGCATAAACATCTAGGACATGTGTCGTGTTCCTGGGAACATTTTGTTAATTCTCTTGGGTGTAAAGTATGCCCTGTGTATGTCATACAGTTGGAGCATGCAGAACCTGGCATTTCAAAATATTTTGGGAGCATTTTGCAGTATTCTGCCCCACGCATCCTCTGTGATCTCCCTATGAATGTCAGTTGCCCACCGTATCCTAAGCTCGTGCAGTTTACACTGCAGTAACAGCTCTGGTTGTTCCACTGGTGGTGCTTGCTCATTGAAGCCCCATGTGCTCCGGTAGTTCCTCCACTTCCGTCCCCCATTGGGCTTCACTGCACGTTGTTTCGCACCACAAAGCAGAAAGTTGCCCCAATACTCTCCCCTCAATTCGTCAAAATCCTTCAAGGTGCCCCCCCTTATACAAATTGCTAATGAACTCTACGTCCAAGTAAGTGCAATGCTCCAGATTTTTCCAGTGGTCCTGCCTAAGTTGGGCATAAAGGCACTTTGGTAGGAGTCCGCAAATGGTTTTTTGGTGTGTGTCCTGATAAGTACTCTATTCCAGCTATAATGGAGCATAGGGTCAGCATAGTCTTGTCTGTAACCCTATGCGGTCAGCATAGTCTTGTCTGTATCCCTTCTAGGGGGTTTCCTCAAAATTGCCAGCATATTAATGAGTTGTTGGTGTGTCCAGCCGCGCTTCCCCCTTAAGTATGAGGGAAAAGTTCACCCATCTGCTAACCCACTGCAACTGTGCAGCCAGATCTTACCATTCAAAGCCAGGAGCTGCCATTCCCTCCTCCTGTTCAGGTATCCACAGTTTCACCAGTGCAAGACAGTGGCAGCTGCACTCCATATAAGATCTATTAGAATAGTGTTCGGTTTCCGGAATAATTTCCTGTCAATTTTTACTGGAAGGGTGGAGAAGTAGTAGAGCAGCCGAGGCAGGGCTTCCATTTTCGCAAGTGCTATTTGTCCCAGTATGGCTAAAGTGTCTTCGAGAAGTTCAGACAACTCCTCATGCCCCTGATTGCCAGCTTTATGTTCCTCTCTACCAGCTCTATAAATTCTATAAATTTGAATTCCCAGATATTTAATGGTATCAGTGAGATCACCCCTCAAAGTTGGTGTGCCATAGAAGTATAGTTTAAGGAACAAGGGAGACCTCAGGGTATTAAGGGACCATAAGTATAAGTATTTATAAAGGAACAGAGGTCCCCTCACTTAAGGGACCTCTGTTCCTTTAGAAGCGTCATAAAAGGTCAACATAGATGTACCAGGAAGACCTTTGTTTTGCTCCTGTTCACCTTCAGGTCTGAAACTATCCCAAAGTCATACAACATTTCAGTTGCCCTGTCTTATGTGCCTCCACCTGTCTAGTATGTAAAGCAAAATCTGCATATAGGAAAATATATAGTGTATCTGCCTTCCAGCCTCAATTCCCCTAAATGCCCTTCCTCTACTACATATCTTAGCCAACGACTCCACTGCATTGGAAAAAAGGAGAGAGGGGGTGGGGGGCAAAGGGCATTCCTCCCTAGTGCCCTTTCAACTGTGCACTCCCTGGAATAAGACCGGCCTGGGCGCACTCTGGTTGTTGGGTCAGTTTAAAGTAACCTAGTACAATGCATGAAACCTTTCTCTCGGACCCATTTTTTCCCTTGTGGCATTTAGTCAAAAACTTTTTCTGTGTTGATAGAAATCTCTACTGCAAAGGGATGTTCATGCTGGTGCACTCTGGTACCTGTTTCAACCTATGGATCTTTAATGCTGTGCTGCTCCCCGGGATGAACCTGTTCTGATGCTAGATTATATATGCCATGTGTGGCAAGAGTCGAGTTCGTAAAGGTTTGCTGAGTACCTTGCAATCTGCTCTGAGCATTGATAATGGCCTGTAGGCTGACGGGTGTGTCGTGTCTCGCCCTGATTTGGGAAGTGATACCAATATGGCTGTTGCCATCAAGGGTGACAATTTGCTTTCTTGCAGTGCAGCAATAAAAAAGCAGCTAGGATTGGAGCAAAAAGTTCAAGGTAGGAGGCGTAGAGCTCAATTGGCAGACCATCCAATCCCGCCACTTTATTCCCTCGCCATGCTTTTAATCTCCACCCGCACATCCCCTACCGTCACTTCCCCTCCCATTCCTCTGCATCAGTAGGTGCTATCGCAGTCAATTCCACTTCTGCTAAAAATTGCTGGGTCGCTCAGTCCTCAACCCCCCCATCAACCCTAAATGTTGAATAGATTGTGCCGTAATAATTAACAAAGTCCACTCCACAGATCCTCCACCAGGAGAGGTTTCTATTTTAAGGCGTTGGTATCTATTCTAAGGTGAGGAAACTGTGGTCAGAAGAACAACCGTCGGTAACGTTCTTTATGGTGGATACTCTATCTAACTGCTGATTCCTCACTGCCCTTCCACCTCCCAATTTAGAGGGGAGCCTCTTTTCAACATCTAAAAAGGTTCTAAGTTAGTATTCAGCACAGTGGTACCAACAATTGTTCACGCTCCCTGTCTGTGGGCACGAAAGAGGCTAGATATGAAACCTACATTAGATTGGTTATGTGCAACTCAGCTCCGTTATTTCTGGGGAGGGGTGGAGTCAGTGCAGAGCTGCATGGGACAACCTAGTAGCGCACAGAAGCATTGCTATGGAGAACTATTGCTGCCCCTCCCATTCCTCAGCATTGGCAGGTGCTATCACAGTCAATTCCACATCTGCTAGAAATTGCTGAGTCTCTCAGTCCTCAAAACCCCCCTGTGTTGTAATAATTAACATGCGACCTTCCTTTTACAGTGCAAGTATACCCTGCCCCCTCATCCTTTATGAATTTCTACTCTCATTTGGAGATCAGCTGGACAGGATTAGTGTCTCTTCCTAGATCTCACTGCTTTTGAACCAGGTATTCTTTATAATCAAACTCTCAGAGCCGTTCTAAACAATGTGTGTATTTGTCTCTTTCTTCAGCTAAGGCGATAGTCAGTTCTAGGTGATTTGGCCTCTCTTTCTTCAAGGCATGAATAACCTGTTCTTGTCAACTTCCCTTACCAGGGTTGGTGTAATGCCTGCCAAGACACCAATGCAACTACCTTTAATCACTGCCTTAAATGCCTCCCGTCCATTAGCCTGGGTGTGTCAAGCCCTGATTTTCTTTAAAGTAGTTTTGTCTACGTTCCATGATTGTTTCTCTAAATGCCTGCTCTTCTAAGGCTTCAACTTCCAGTCTCCATGTTGGGATTTCTGCCCTGTCCCCACTTAATTTCAGCAACATTATTTTTTTCTTGTTTTGGGTTCCATGTTTGAAGTTTGTTAAATGTAAGGCGGCGTAACGAGCACAAACTTAACTTCAATGTTTCAACACATCGTGAGCTAGTACAGCTGTTTGCTTGACACTGATTTCTGCAAATTTTGTATTTAGTGTTTTGTTCTGTTCTGTGATATATTGCATCAGCATCTGGGTGATTATCACTTTTGTATCTTTATGGTTAATGATTGCACAGGAAATCTTACTTGTAAAGTTTGTACACCTGCCGGGTTAGACTACTCTAATTAGATTTTTTTTGCAATAAAACATAATTAAAGCAATAAATTTTATGTGCAATATTGTCTTTTGGATAGTAAAAATCACATAGTTATGTAGAAGGACTTTGAAATAGCATTTCTCCTGCCAAACAGCAACATGAAGGGGGTAATAGCTGGAGCATGAAAAAACCTGGTCAAAAAGATTAGAGTTGAAATTAAACAAAAAGGGTGTACTTGGGTGTTCTCATGTAGAGCAGAATAGCACAGCCCCCTGCCACCACCAGTAGATAAAACAATAATAAAACAAGTTTTAAACCCGTTTTGTTATTGTTTTATTTTAATCCCATGGACCCGCCCCCAGGACTCTGATGAGTCCTGGGGGTGGGTTCAGGGGATGACACTGCTGTTGGGGCAGTGGTGGGCACTCGCTTCACTGCGCAAGATGTGTTTGGCCGGCCGTCTCAGGCCAGACAATCCTCTTATGGGCTCTAAAGCTCTCTCCAGCATCAGCTGCATTGCTAAGGATGGGGAGAGCAGGCACAGGCTTCCAATCCGCTTGGGAGCGCAAGTTGCCACCGCTCAAGCCAATCCTGAAGCGGCTCTTGTGGGAGACCAGCTACAGGATTGGCCGCAGGGCAGGCTGGGAGCCTGTTCCCAGAGCCAGAAGCAGGAAGAGACCATGTGGGGGAGACGGCGGCGGCAGCGTTGAGGTAAGTTTATTTTTATTTTATTATTTTTTTCTACAAAAACCCTCCCCACTTCACTCCTCCCCACTTCCCTGCTCCCCCCTCTGGCCCGGTCAGATCCTCACTTTGGCAGGGGATGGTTCGCTACTGCTCAAATAGGAGGGAGAGAGAAAAGCAAGACAAAAAGGAAGGTAAAGGACGATGATATTTTTAAAAATAGCCAAAATACGTGAGTCTGTTTCGAACAATTCAAACCCTTCCCTATATCTCTTTTCTACTCCATCAACTACAATCATTATTCAGCTAGCTCTACCCTCTGAGGGGACAATTTCTACACTGGGCCTGAATGTCAAAGCAGTTAGCTTGCCTGTAGTTCCTTACCTAGATTTGTGGAAGAAGCACTTCCTCCCCACATTCAAAATAGAAATCACAATCATGGTAAATAACTCTCTCTAAGAAAGAATTGCCCCTTTCCTACTGAAACCTGCCATCATCTGGAAATCTCTGAAAAGACCAACAGCTTACTGGAAAATAGGTTTACTGCAACCCACTGTAACCTGACACATTCATCAATCAATTAACCACACCAGATTTATAGAGCATGGCTAATTACCAAGGAGGGTATCCAGGTGCTGAGCAAGTAGCTGATGAGGGATTCAGCCAGGGAACCAGGTCTTGAGTCCTTTCCTGAATTCCAGAAGAGGATGAGGTTTGCAGGTGAAGGGGCAGTCATTTCAGGATTTCACCGTGAGGTAGGGGAAGGAGCTACCTCCACTGTTGTTCTGGCAGATGGGGAAGGAAGAGGGAGGCGGAGTGCAGGAGTCTGGAGGGTTGATGGAAGTTCAGGCAGTGGTTGAGGTATGCTTTTCTTTTATTGTGAAGGGCTTTGTAGGTGTGGATTAGCATCTTGAAACAACATCTCTTCTAGATGGGAAGCCAGTGGAGCTTCTTGAGGTGGGGAATGATGTGGGTTTGTTTGGGGAGGTCAAGGTTTTGTATGGTCTGCAGTCTCCTTAGTAGGTGCGTGGTGATTCCTACATAGACAGTTCGTCTCGTGTTTACGGGAAGCCAATGGAAGATCTTACGGAGCAAGGAAAGAGTTAAGAAGCAGGTGGAAGAGACTGCGTTGATCTGGTTTTTCATGGTGAGCTTGCTGTCCAGGATGATGCCAAGGTTACGTGTGTGGTCTGTCGCGGTGGGTGCAGGTCCAACTTCTGGAGACCACCAGGAGTGGCTCCATGGGGAGGTGCTGTTCCCAAAGTAAAGCACTTCCGTTGTGTCTATGTTTAGTTTTAGACAGTGTCTCTCATCCAGTCGGCGATGTCCGTCATGCACCTGTGGAAGTTGGCCTTTTGTGGTGGAGGGGTCCTCTGATAGAGCGATGATCAGCTGGGTGTCGTCTGTGTAGGATATGATGTTCATTCCATGGGATCTGACGATGTTGTCCAAGGAGATCATGTGTGTGGGGCTGAGGGATGAGACTTGAGGGATGCCGCAGATGATGTCCTTGGGTTCTGAGGTAAAAGGTGGTAGGCAAATTCTCTGGGTTCTTCTGGTGAGGAAGGAGGCGATCCATTTGAGGGTGTTTCCTTGGATTTTGGTGTGATGAAGCTGCTTGATATGGGTGTGAAAAATACATGTCGAATGCTGCTGAGAGGTCACGGTAGATCAGGGCTGCCATTCCTCCCATGTTGCGGAGGGCTCTTATGTCATCAATGGCAGCACGTGGTTTGCGTGCTGTGGTTGTTGCGAAATCCAGATTGGAGGGGTCCAGAAGGTTGTTGATCTCCAGACGTTGTGTGAGTTGGCGGTTGATGGCCTTTTCGAGGACTGTGGCGGGAAAGGGGAGCAACAAGATGGGATGGTAGTTCTTGAGTTTGCTGGGGTTGGCAGAAGGTTTCTTGAGTAGGGGTTTGACTTCTGTGTGTTTCCATACTTCGAGGAAAGAGGCCATAATTATGGATGAGTTGAAAATGGCAGTGGGCTCGCTGCTGATCCTCTTGCTCCCGAGGCTGAAAATGTGGTGAGAACATGGGTCACTGGATTCTCCTGAGTAGACAGAGTTAATGATGGCTGTAGTGTTTTGTGTGGTGAACTAGTCCCAGGCAGTGAGCAGGTGGTCAGAGCCCGCATCGGGGTTAGCATCAGTGGGAGCGAGGAGCCTTTTCTGCAGTGGTGGATTGGGGTTCGAAGTTTTTGTAGATTGTGGAGATCTAATTGTGGAAGATGTCTGCCAGGGAGTCCCGAGTTCCTGAGAAGGAATGACGGTGTTTTCGGTGGCTTAGGGGTTGGAGAACTCTCTGATGATGTTGAAGAGTTCTTTGCTAGGGCTGGAGCTGTTTTTGATGCAGTCGGCTAGGGTTCTCCTTTTCCTCTTTTCCCGTAGTTGGTGGTATTCATTGAGGAATGACTTGAAAGTGGCTCAGTCAGTGGGTTCCTTGCTGCTGTGGCATTTTCTTTCTAGTGGTTTGCAATTACGTTTTGGGATTCTTAGTTCTGTGGTGTACCAACTGGTGTGTTTGGTTGGTCTCTTGGGTTTGGTGGGCTTGACGAGAGCAACTCTGTTGGCACAGTCGGTGACCCAGATGGAGAAGTTCTTGACAGCCTGTTCTAGGTTGGGTGTGGTGTTAGGGCGGGAGGCACTGAGGGCCTCGGTCCACTGGCTCTCTGACACTTTGCTCAGCTGTGGTGTGAGGTGCTAGGTGGTTCGGAGGTGGTGCCAGGGGTGCCAGTTATGGTGAAGTGGATTATGGTGTGGTCTGTCCAGGTGAGCTCGTGGACATCACTGCATTTGACTCTGTCACTGTCTGTGAAGATGAGGTCCAGCGTGTGTCCTACATTGTGTGTGGGGTCAGTGACTATCTGGGTGAGGACAAGGTGGTTCATGCTTTCCAGGAGGTTGGTGGTGTTGGTGTTTTTGGGGTCGTTGAGGTGAAAATTGAGGTCTCCTAGGAAGATGCAGTGTTTGGAGTTGATGGCGAGCGGGGCGATGAGTTCAGGATGGTGTCTCAGAAGCTGGGGCGTGGTACTGGAGGTCTGTAGGTGAAAGGGCCTCTGTTGGTTGTTTTGCTGCCAATTTGTAGTTGTAACTTGAAGTGTTCCATGATCGAAGTGGTGTCGTCTGAGGTGGTGTGCAGTGAATGTTTCCTTTGTGGATGATAGCGATTCCACCTCAGTGTTTGTTGGTGCTGTCCCGGTTTGCTGTCTTGTAGCCATCTGGCGTTGCCGAGGTGATATCTGAAGTGGCTGTAGGATTAATCCAGTTCTTGTGAGGAAACGTCGGGGTGCGGGAGGTAATGGTTTTCCAGATCTCGGTGAAATGCTTGCAGAGGGATCGTGTGTTGAGCAGGAGGCTGTGAAGTTGTTCCAGAGCAATCATGGTTGGCATAGTTGGCGTGGCGGTGATTGTCGTGCACACAGGTGCTTTGGTGTTGCAGCAAAAGAGACAACGCCAGCAGCAAAAAGGTCCTATGTGCGAAGGTGCGGCAGCAGTTGTTGTTGAGGACTCTGGGATCCAGGGCTCAGAGTTCTGCTGTGTAGAACCACTGAGTAGTGGTCCTGGCGCTGGGCACAGTTCAGGTGCTGATGGACACAGAGGGACTTACCTTTGGTGCACCAGCAGCGCAGCTGAACTGCAGCCTTCAGGAAGGAGATCCTGGAAGGTGGGAGGGGTGCTGGGCGAGGTTAGCGGGAGGTAGGAAGCTAGGCGGATTGGGCAGCTGGGAGCACGAGGGTGGGAGAAAAAAGAGCGGGAAGACAGCCGAAACAGGTGGCAAACAGAGCAGTAAGGGAAAGAAAAGGCAGAAGGCAATAAGGCAAATGAGGCGAAGGTGAGGAAAGAAAGGCAGAAGGCAAATGAGGCAAAATAGAAGAAAGAAAAGGCAGAAGGCAATACAGCAGAAGGCAAACAGAGAAGAGGGCAGAGAAAGGCGGAAGATAATAGTGCAACCAAGGAGTAGAAGAAGGAAATGAAAGTGTAATGATGGTGTGGTGGCAGGGCAAGGTTAACGGGCAGCTGTTAGGGGCACAACAGCTATGTGGAAAGCAGGGCCAAGGGACAAATCACAGGAAGAGAGTTTATGAAACAGATCCAAGAAGACATTAAACTGAATTTACTTTTTAACAATCTGTAATCCAGCCATTGAGAGGCACTGTTTCTACCTTGTGACATCTGAGAAGAGGTCTTTGTCCTCGGCGTCGAAAAGAAAACAACGCTTATGCTTCTTGACTTCATAGCAGCCTATGGCATTATGCTATGTTATGTTATGTTTATGTTATGTTATCATTTTTTTTTATAGTGCGCTAATACCCAGGTATTCTGTAACAGGTGTAGGAGGCCAGACCTAGGTGCTTACTCGAAAAGCCAAGCATCAGCCTCTTGCGAAAGTCAAGAAGTGAGGAGGAGGTTCTGATGTGTTTTGAGGGAGGTGATTATTTAGGGGCCAGGTAGGAGAAGACGTCACCACTTTGCTCTGCTTTTCTGTGTGCATGGGGTGTGTGCTAATGAGAGACCAGCAGAGTAGAGGTGTATGTAAGGTTGATGGGAGTGACTGCACCTGTTTACGTAGGCAGGGACAGTTTTGTGGAGAGCTTTGTAGGTGAGGTTTAAAGTGTGCTCGCTTGTGTATAGGGAGCCAGTGGAATTCCCTAAGGTGTGGTCTTGGAGTGAGAGGTTGCGAATCAGTCTGGTTGCTGCATTTTTGGACGGTCTGCAGTCTTCTTGTGAGGTGGGTGGTAATCCCTGCATACAGGGTGTTTTTCATAGTCAAGTCTTCTGTTGATGAAGCCTTTGTTGATCGTTTTCCTGGTGTTGTGTGGTAACCACATGAAGATTTTCTTCAACATCTTTAGTGTGTTGAAGCAGGCTGAGACCACTGCATTCGTTTGGACAGTTATGTCCAAATTGTTGTCTATTATGATTCTGAAATTTCTAGCTTGCTAGGAAGTCCTGAGGATGGGTCCAAGGTCTGTTGACCACCAGGTGCAGTCCCATTGCGAGACGTTCTGCCTGAAGACTTCCAACTCGGTGTTCAGTTATCGGCAACTGGATTTCATCCAGGTGGCCACATCAGTTATGCATGTGGTGAACTTGATCCTGGTATTGGGTATTTTGTCAGAGAGTGGCAGTATCAGTTGCATGTCGTCAGCATAAATGAGGATGTTTTTGTTGTGAGCTCGTATGATGTCAGCAAGTGAGGTCATGTAGATGTTGAAGAGTGTTGGGCTGAGTGACTAGCCTTGTGGGACTCTGCAAATAAATCTGTTGTTTCAGAGGTGTAGGGGGGTATGTTGATGTTTAGGGTCCTTTGAGTGAGGAAGGAGCAGGTCCATTTTAGAGCAAGTCCCTGGATGCCTGCTTCATGGAGTTGCTGGATTAGAATGGAATGGGAGACGGTGTTGAAGGTTGCTGATGGGTCTAGAAGGATAAGCACTTCGGTTTCACCCTGTCGGAGATCATCCAGATGTCATACATCAATCTATCAATCAGCATATTATATAGCGCAGCACTGTCACCCCTAGGGGTATCTGGGTGCTGAGGGTGCTGTGTCTCCATCAAAAAGCCAGGTACTTTCTGAAGTATGCCAGGGAGGGTGCTGTGCAGAGGTGATGGGGCAGGGAATTCCAAGTCTTGGCAGTGTTGTAAGAGAAAGAGCGTCTCCCCTTGGTTGTGTACGGCATTGTATGCGCATGTGAGGATCTTGAACTGGCATCTCTTGTGGATGGGTTGCCAGTGGAGGTTTCTGAGGTGGGGGTGATGTGTGTCCATCTGGGGAGGTCCAGGTGGAGTCTGGCTGTGATGTTCTGTATAATATGAAGTCTTTTGAGGAGCTGGGTGGGGATTCCGACATAGTGAACGTTGCTATAGTCGAGATGACTGGTGATAAGGGCCTGCATGACTGTCTTTCTGGAGTGTGTGGAAGCAGGAGGAGGATACTGAGTTAACTTGTTATTTCATGGTCCGTTGTCTGTCGAGGATGATGTTGAAGATTGCATGCATGGTCTGTCAGTGTAGGTGTTGTCCGAGTACCGCTGGCCACCAACTGTGATCCCATGTGTTCTTCCAGAAGAGAAATGGCACAGAAAAGTCACAAACATGATACAAAGAGTGAGAGAAATGGCTCAAAAGTGGCAGAGAGAGTGAGAAAAGAATGAGCAAAAAGGCACAAAAAAGCAAAAAGAGCTGGAGAAACACCACAGAAAAGTCACAGAGCGAACGAGAAAAGAGTGAGAGAAATGGCACATAGAGACAAAAAGAACAAGAGAAACAGTACAGAAAAGTCACTGTAGGAATGGGAGGAGAGGGCACAAACGAGAAAAGGCACAAAGAGTGTGAGAGGAGGCACCACTAGCAAGTAAAAAAGGCACCAAAAGACGCAGTAAAAGTGAGAGAAAAGGTTGAGTGTGAGAAGTGACACAAGAGAGACAGAGGTGAGAGAGAGAGGGCAAAAGAGAGAGAGAGAGGGAGAGAGAGAGAGAGAGAGGAAGAGGGAGAGAGGCTAGGCAGGTGTCTTGAGCTGATGGAGCCAGGTCCGCAAGGGCCGTGACCAGTAGGAGGGGTGGTCGCAGGTTAGTCCTGCGGGGGCTGGGTCTATGTACCCACTAAATCATTGCAGATCACAACAACGCTAGGGTAATGTTGAAAATCTGGGCTTTAACTTTGGAGTTGCTCTGGAATGGAAGCCATCCTTTCTCCTGAAATGTTGCCAACAGGTTTGAATAGGGCCATAGGAGTCTTCTACTGGAAAGGTGTCATATGGCGTCCTACTGGAGTAATCTCTATCCTGTCTGCTGTTTTATTTGTGCCCTTGGGATCTGGTCTTGACTAACCTGTATCAACTGAATTTAATATGTAAGTTGAGGACATCCATATTTAGTTCCGTTGGGAAGCAGAACGACAGTACAGGCTACTACCGTAACTTCACAGGATCATTACTCCCACTGAATGAAAGAGGTCCTCGTGTGTGTGAATGGAGCCAAAACAAGGTACAGGCGTTGGGAAGCTCACAGCCTCATCTTGGCTAGCCAGCTAAACTTAGTACAGCAAATTCCATGACAAAGAACACTCTCGGGCTCTAATCACTCATAAAAACACTGTAATGGTCAACAGTATTAATCTACAGCTCTCCTTACTTATTTCTCCCCATTGGCCATTGGGTGGTGGTGACATGAACCCTTGTGATAATACACATAGACTATGACATTGCCACCTACTCCTGTTTCCCAAAACATATAATTGAAAGGCTTCAAAGATTAAAAGACCAGTCAATGCTAATGAGTCAGAACATGTGAAAGCATGACAGCATTAAACCAGCCCTTAAAGATCTCAGCTAGCTGAATGAGATTAAGTTCAAAATCCTATTGAACTATTACAATGACTACTGCCTCTCACAATATGGCCCAGGTGTTGTCCATGAAATAGTGTTCTTATTGTCCACTATCTGATTATGATTTTATTTGTTTACTTGAATTTTCAGTGTAGTGTAGAACTGGGTTGGCCAATCTGTCTATACTTAATAGGAGGTCCATAATGCCTTCATTTCGTACTTAATCAAAGTTATTCATTTTTTTTGTTTATATCAGTCCATACTCATAGCTTAAATTTAGATTTCCAAATTACTTGGCCATCGTGTAGACATGCTGCAAGTCCATTCCGGTTTCTGATAACTTGTTTAGGGGAACTAATAGATAACGAGATTCACACAGCAAACACACTGTAAGATCACAGCGGTACCCTTTAGGATGTTAGAGTGAAGGTCCAATATTTGATATTCGTGGGAAGCTTGATATAAAAGAAAAGTAAACCATATTAAGCCTTGACAAAGAGGTTTTACTTGAAACATGTGTTGGCTGTTGAAGTATAAACAAGGCTTTTCAGTATGGATGTATTGTATCAACTATAAAATAGAAACAGTATTTCTATGAAAATGGGCTGAAATCAAATAAAATTATTGAATGGCTTAGACTGTGGCAAAACATTGTAGGAAATAGGGACCTCCTATCAAGTGTATATAGATATTAAACAGACCAGTGGGGCCTGGTAAATGGGACATATTACACAAATACATCTTTAGCCAGTACATAGTGTGCCACAACTAAACACACAATGGAAATGAGACCATGATTTCGTAAAATAGTCCATTAATGAAAATGGAAGATTATGGGTTTTAATCCCTTCTCAAGTATATTTCTTTCCGATTCTTTCGACTTGCTCATAAAATAGTTTTTTGTCGTAATAATGACCCTTTGACTTTGAGGGGTCAAAGCGCCGCCGATGCTTTTGACACTCGGGAAGGAATTGAAACCCTCAATCTTCCATTTTCATTTATGGACTATTTTATGAAATCATGGTCTCTTTGCCATTGTTTGTTAATTTGTAACACACTATGTACTGTCTAAAGTATTTTTTGTGTAAGATGTTGAGCAATAAGAACTTATGTATTTCATTGTTTATGTTGGGTTTATGTTATGTATGAAGTCCGCTTACAATACTCATTCAATATATTTTTGAATCTTTGTGTGGGTACCTCACTTTATTTTTTGGGTATTTTTCATATTTATTGGCTTAGAAACAGTTACCTTTTTCCTGGAACTGGTGTTGTTAATATAGCCGTCAAAACACAGGCACTCCACCATTAATGATCTTTCTACAGGTTGACCTATGGGAATCTTGTTAAGACTTTCACTATCTCTAGATAGTCAAGTTTGATCATCCTCCCAGCGCTCTGCCAGGACCCTTGCCACTCATTGCCATCCTGCAGCTTGGCCGATCTGAGGACCTCACTAATCCATCCAATTGGTAGTAGAGACAGGCAGTGTTTCCAATGAGCAGGGATTTCATCAACACAAGCTTATGGCCTTTATTTACTGGAAATTCCATTCCCAGTCCCTATTACAAAAGGGATACACCTGCACTGGCAGAACCAGACATGTAACTGCATCACAGACCTCGTATTGTTTGATCTTGTGTGGATGATTGCAACTTGTCCCTCTAGAAGTTAGACGCCAACCACTAGGGGTCATGTAGCTAGTTAGCATGGAGGAGTCTCATTTAATATCTCAATAGACCAGACAATTTGCTCCACGTACGGCTATGCACCACCACCTACAGAATCAAGAAAGGGCTATGAATCTTTTAATCCTTTCAGTGTCCAGGTTGGGTGAGGTTTCCCATGTTTAAGTCAAATTACTCCACAAGCTTTACTCCTGGTGGTGTCCATTCATCAATTCCTTTCAGTTTCAGCTTTGCAGTCATACTCCCCACCAGAACCCAAAGACATTGGTTTCCCAGACGCTGCTTGGTGGGTCATGGGAATAACACTGCCGGATTGCTAGTCGTCATCATTTATAGTTGGAACTATGAAGGTATGTGATCGTCTTCAAATCTCCGACTTCCGTTCATGATTGATTAAATCATTCTATGTAAATTCTTCCAATTTGATTTGCCTTGTACCGGCCCAATGATTTTCACCACAAGTGGCACAAAACAAATGCCACAAGCTGCCCCACCTTCTTATGGCATCAGTTCCAAAAAACAGCAAAATGGAACCAGAGTCCAATTCTATTATTGCTAGCTGAAGTAATGAGCTAATAGGCCTGCTTTGAACACTTGAATTTTTAGAAAGTAAACAGTTCAGATAGATGGGACACTCCATCAAGAGTATTAGGAGGGCACCGAAATGCAGGGGCTGGGAAAAGCTATAGCTTTATCTCGTAGCGGTCCATCAGCACCATCCCGAGATCCAGCTATAAGCTTTTTAGGTCGAGCCTGAGCCAGCGCGCAAGTGCTGCTCTGGCGAATGTTGTAAGTAGAGTGCAGAGGAGAAGCCCGCCCACATTTTTCATTGGCTTTTGTCTTTGTCCTTCGTAAATGCCGGTGTTTGATTTCTTAATAGGTATTTTAGTCCCTCCTTAGTACGGCCATTTCGTAATTTGTATCTTCCCATGGCTCCTGGCCCCTTTACTTGGTTGTTACACGCAGGGGTGTAACACTGGCCCCCGCAGCCTCCGCGGTGCGGGGGGGCCCAATGCGCTCCAGGGGCCCCCTCACTCAGCGGAGCCGGCTGCAAGCAAGCCTCTTCAAGTCTTCATGAATTAAATCAAATGGTGAGCAACTACGCACAGCCTCCCCAAGTCCCCATAAATTAAATGGTGCGCACACGCAACAGTGACAGCCTCTAAGCCTCTTCATTAATAAAATGGTGCGCGGCCTGCCCTGCCTACCGGCCTCTTAATAAATTGATTAAATAGTTGGTGCGCAGTACGCCCGGACCCGTGGCGGTGTGCATGTTGTCTCCTCGTCTGTGCAGTGCTGCGGACTTCAGGGTGGGACATAGGCCAGGATGGTGCTGGTGAACAATGCCTGCCATTGTCATGCGCATTGCAATTAAAAGTGTGCGTGACTTGTGGTGAGGCATCCCAGGAGGACCCAGCCAGAGACTACTGTACTGAGAAGGGTGCGGACACCGTGCCACGATAATTTAATTATTACTACAGTACTAGGCCCTGCCTGGCTAGCCTTGCCCTGTCTTCTGCTGCCTGCTCGCACCTTCCTCCGAAGCTGCAGGCCAGCCCCCACCAAGCACCAAGGATCAGTTCAATAAAAAAACCTTGTTTAAATTTATTAATCTGAGAAGACTGTACTTTCTAACACCTGTGCAGTGCTGTCGGAGGGAATAATTTTTAAAAGGCTGATCTAGGAAGCATGGTAAGTTTTTGACGAGATCCACCTCTCACAATGGCCTCCCTGCCCTGCCAAGGAAGTGCGAGGCAGTTATCTACGCATGTGCTTTGCTTGTTTGTACGTGTTGAGGCCCAATCACATCGATTGGTCATTATTTCACGGGTTCACTGGCGCAGTCTCAATGATAGACACCGTAGACTAATATTTTATACATTTCGCCAGACTCAGGAAGGTGCTGGGACTTTAACCTTCACGACAAAGTAAAGAATATAGTGCTAAAAATTACGATTTATAAAACTGATAACATTTTGATGTTAATGAAAAATATAGAATGGAACATTTTGCTGCATGACATCGTTCGTTCGATCCAGTTTGAGATTCACACATTTCCTTGTATGTTTTATCAGCTATAATAATAGCCACACCACATAGCTCAGAGGGTTGAGGGGCAGCTACACAGCTCCGTGTATGGCTACCGGTCTGAAATCTGGGAGTGTTACCTTAGCCCTCGATCCTTCAGTGTTCGATGCCGTGACTATGATTAACCTGGGTGATAACAACGCCTACTGTTTTTGAGACAAAGGTTTAATAAGCCTGTGGTGTATGCCATATAAATGTTACAACATTCCCACCATTGTTTGGTTTCAAAGCACTTTCTGAAACTAGGCACCATTTGCAGTTCTGAGATTCTGGTTGACTGGAACAAAAGTGAGCTGTTGATATTGCATTTGGATGTTTCATTTCATTTAGATAGGACTAATGTTTGGATGGCGACTGGCAGGATGGTGTGCGCTAAACTATTGTTTAATGGTGCGTTAAACTATCTAGTGGCTGACGTGATCTTGTATTATATCCATGTGAAGCATTATGTGGGTGGATGGATGTACTGAAGGGACGTTGTCATTTGGGTTGTTGTTCTGGAGTATACCGGATTCAGGTGATTGTAACGTTTTCAGGCGCCATTTACAATATTTTGGTTCGAGGATATGCAAGGTGGCTGTAGTAGTTTTAAAGGAGAAGGACACGCACTGTACATGACCATCTACCATACAGTGCGAGGCCATATCATGCCATTCCATGACTGAGTGCCCTTCCATTTCTGGTGCTTTAAGATCTTCTTCAAGTTTCTTCTTGCTCAAATGGGTGTAATTTCTGATATTTATATGTTTTGATCGTCTTCATTGCGTAAATTTGTTTGCAAGAAAGTGTCACTCATAGTCGTTGAAATGTCATTCATAATTACACTGAAATTATGAAAATGTCACACATGGCAATCAAACCTTGGCAGCTATGTCTGCAGCAGCCCCTGTGTTCCAGCCTCCAGGGGCCCATCAGCGCTGTAGCGCACATAGGCAGCACTACACTCTCTTGCCAGCGTTGGTTGCACCAGCAGTGAGTTGCCACTTGCCTCATAACATTCCTGACGTATAAATTAAATGGTGCGTGCCGCGTGCGATGAGTGCAGGTGAACTGAGCTTCCAGGCCCAGCAGCAAGGGGGTTTAAGGCAACTGCCTTGAGGCCAGAGACCATTTGTATATTTTCATACCTTTGTAAACTGGTTACTGAGGCTTAGTTTTTCTTCTGGTTCCAGTACCCCCTGGGCCCCCACTCTGCCTATTCCTTACTTTTGACATTATTGTTACAAATGTGGTAGCTTATATGTTAAGAGGGTTTCCCACTTTCTCATTAGAACTCTGAGAAAGACAATATAGAGGCATTATATTTCAATTTTGGAGGTTTCAAAGCAAAATATGCCAGATTTTTGGGTGGTGGGGCAAAGTGGTAGGTGGTGAGCCGGGCCACCGGGGGGGCCCTCCATGTTCTTTGCAGGGGGGCCCCCTCAAGTTTCGTTATGCCACTGGTTACACGGTATATGTACTTTTTGTTCTTTATTGAGCTGCTCCTACATTAGGCACAATGACGCGCTTCGCTTACAATCTGCGCGTCATGCCCGCTTTCAATATCGAAGCAGGGACAATGGCTGCCATTTCTTTTTCAAATGCCATAGGTCTCGCATTTAAATGCGAGACCTATGGCAATGCAATTATTTATTTGTTTAAACGTCTTTAGCGCAGAAAGGAAAGGAACGCGAAGGCAGGGGGCTCTGAGCAAGGTGTTCCTTCTCTCCGCTCAGTGCCGGGGAAGTCACAACACGGCGACATGGAGTCATTTGTAGGGCGCTACATCATTTCAAGTGTAGGAAGGGTGTGCGAAGAGGACAGAGCATTGTCTTCGAGCACAGCTTCCCAAATGCCAGAGCAAATCTTGACACAGAGCTTTAGGCAGGAATCTGAGGTGTGGAAACAAAAACCTCTCCGAAATGAGAGCTGTCTGTGAGCTGGTGGGTGCCCCCTTCACACTGCACAGCCCGTCTCTGTGCAAAGTAGCCCCCGCTTCCATTGCATGTAGACTTCTGCCCCGTTTGCGTTTCAGGATTTTATTTTTAATGCCCTTGGTATGTCACAATTAAAATTCACCCGTGACACCCTCGCCCCCAACCCATACTACACACTTTAACCCCACCCACCCACACACTGAGAACGCAGAACTTTTCATTTTCTGCATGAAGTGATTTATATCCTCTTGGAAGTCCTCAGAAGTTGACAACATTTTTGCTGTTGATCGGCTTCATTGTGGTGCTGAAATCTGTTTTACACAAGGTCGTCAATGTCATTTATTTTGTGAATATAGAGAAAAACATCAACAGAGATGTAATTGTTTTTATTTAATAAATAAATGGGCATGATAGTTTTTATTTGAACATGCATAAATAAATAAACTCCGCTCTATGAGATACGATAGGAATGTGTTGGTTTGTCGTAGTATGCTTAAACTAACAACTAGTGACGCTTTTTCTCGCAGGGCACTTTGCTCTGATTGTTACCATCTTTCTCGACATTCGATGGACGGTTCCTACTTTTTTGGGAGAAAGTTATCATTCTTGTCAATTACGTTTGATTTAAAAAAGAGTATGCTGCATGTACCTTAACCTCCAGCAAAG
Source organism: Triturus cristatus (assembly GCF_964204655.1). NCBI lineage: Eukaryota > Metazoa > Chordata > Amphibia > Caudata > Salamandridae > Triturus > Triturus cristatus. Next base: position 397,220,339 of record NC_140583.1, on the reverse strand, counting down.
ATTTCCATTACATCAGCAAAATATTTTTGTGTGTTCTGTCTTTGGTAGCTTACTTATATTTCTCGTGTGCCCTAAATGCCCCTGTAATTAGTCTGTAAGCACTATTTACTTTATTGAGTTTCTCTTACTGCAGGCCAGACATGTGCTGCTTCAGCTGAAACCGCTTGTGGTTTTTTAAGCAGCACTGCTGCCCCCGTAACACGGGCGCCTGCTTTCAATCATTTTAACACGGTATTATCTTGAGTCTGTTTCAACCCCCCAGCTCCCAAATAAAATGCATTCAGAAATGATTAGCGAATTAAGTCATGTGAATTCCAGGTAGCACATAGTCCTGTGCTAATGGGCTGTAGCTGACAACAGCACATCTGTGTTACATGTCAACTGTACTAAAGCCACCTGACGGGTTGTTTTCAAAAGCCTGTTTTATTAACACCACCACCAACAATACCACCACCACAACTACTAATACCACTACCACCATGTACGCGATACAGCCCGCGTGTTAGACTTGGCATCTTTTGGCATGTTTCCCCTGAGTTTTTGCTCTCTGACCTCCCTGTTTTGACTCTGTTTTTGCTGGCATAACGTTTCTGCGCACTTTTCGCACTGCTGATCAGTGGTAAAATGCAGGCGCTCTCTGTGTAAATTGTGTTATGGATTGGTGTTTCCATGATTGGATATTTGATTTACTTATTAGTCCCTAGTAAAGTTCACTGAGTGTGCCAGGGCCTGTGAATCAAATGCTACTCGTGAGCCTGCAGCACTGATTGTGCCACCCATGTGAGTAGCCCTGAAAAGGTACCTCAGACCTGCCATTGCAGAGTCTGCGGGCAGTTTGTAACTACTATGTCGACTTGGCCGATGCACACACTTGCCAGTCCCTAACCTTCTCTTTTCGTACATGTCAGGCACCCCTAAGGTAGGCCCAAGGTACCCCCGTGGGCAGGGTGCTGTGTATGTGAAAGGTGGGGCATGCCCGAGCGTGTGTGGCATGTCTCGATAGTGAATTACAGGCAATTTCATTTTTCACTATTGCAAGGCTACCGGTTCCCCATAGGAGAGAATGGGAGGTTTGTTTATAACATCTTATAAACGTAACTGACACTGGGAATTAGGTAGGAAAATTAAGTATAGTAAGCCTGAACTCAGAAGCTAAAGATGCATCTTTAATGAAGGTGATTTTTACATTCTGTGTTTCAAAATACCACTTTTAGAAATTAGGCATTTTCTTGCTCAGTCATCCCGTGTGCCTCTTTTGGAATGTGGATTGCCTGTCTGGGTTTTGGATGACAGAAGGCTGGGGAGCCAGAGGGGCTCCAGATAGTCTAGGTAGGTCAGGAATGGGCTTAATAAACCTGGGCTGCGATGGGGAAAGGGGGAGGAGATTTCCTTGCACCTCAAAGGGCCTGGTCTGCCTCTGACAATGCCGTCTCCACCTCCTGCCAGGAAATCACACCAGAGAAGGCCGAACTGGTTCTGGCCAGGCACAGATACCCTCTGCCTGCAAGATCACATAATTTTTGTGTATAAATACTGGGGACAAAACAACAATTTTTTAGGAGGGTCAGAAAAGAGGGACTTGGTTTAAGGACTGAAACAGCTCCGATCCCCGATAGACACTATGAAACCAACAGAAGGAGTACAGTCCATTCAAAACAGAAATAGCAAACTAATAGTTATTGTAAAGGTGTATACGAGATCCTGCGAATAGTTGAGACACCCCTGCAGGAGATAGGAGTCCATCAGCCCACCCTTACTGGCGGAGCATCGTCATCTGGAACTCCAAGGAATCACTGTCTGAGCCCGAGATAGCAGATCGCCCAGGTGCACAGGCTAGTGAAACCCAGAAGGAAAATAAACTCCTGCCAGGGTGTATACCCAAATAGTCGAGGGCTCCTGTGAAGTGCAGTGCTGAAAGAGTGGTGTGAGGTTAAAAATGAATACTTGATCAAAAATGAGTTTAATATAAATTAATCAAGTTTCATATCTAAAAGAACCTATAGTCTGGTATGAATTTTACAGGCTAATTCTTGGTTCGTGTGAAAAAAAGTGTGGTCGACATGTTTCAGCCGGAGCGGTCACTTGACCCGGCTTTCTTCAGGACCGTGAAATTGAAAAAAACTACTGCTTAAAGTAATCACATAAAGTGAAAAAAACAACAATAAATGAACCCATGCAAACCAATTGTGAATGTGGGATATGTATGTGGCATTTGCCACCCTACCAGAACAGCTCAAGCATTGAGCGTGAGGACAATGTCTTCATTCCTGAAAATAGAATACACACATAAACCTCATGCACATCAGAACAAAACTATCAGTTGAAAAACGGCAGGGCTAGAGTTAGCCGTGCCTTGATTATCAAACAAACTCTTAGTGATGTTTGGAAATACGATTTGTATGTCAAAATAGTGGAAAAAACTAGAAAAAACTCACCCAGCTTTATGTGGGAGTAGTGCCTCACCTCACCCGGCTGACTACTCGGAGAAGGAGGCACCGCTCTGTTTAAATGTGGAGAAAGAAGCCAGACAGATTGCTGATTGATACCTGTCTGCTTAGAGCTCAACACACGTATTTTAAACGTATTAAAAAGAACCTACAGTAATTAAAAAGTCCAAAACCTCAAAAACCTCCTGACTCCCAGGATGTATTTATGGTATAAATCTCTGCAGACCAGTGTTATTCAGAGATCAAGTCTCTTAACAAACCAGTTACATAGTAGAAACCAGTAATAGGTGAAGTTATGTATGGTTATTGCCCATATAGAGTAGGGGAATGCTGGGAATTGGTAAAGGCTAATGGTAGTTGTTACACGTGTCCACTAAGCTCTACTTGTTAAATCTGGAAAGATAATTCGTTTCTAGAGCAAAAATAGCATGAGCTCCCAGCCTCCTCCCTTACCTGTCCGTCGATACCTCTGACTGACTCACGAGCTGTCTGGGAGGTATCGACCGGAAAGGGAGGGAGCTATTTATAGCGCTCGCGTGTGAAGTTTAAATCCGTGATCGAGATCAGCTGTGTATCTCGACCGAGAAAAGCGAGCGTGTCCATACTGGAGCGCATGCGCCTCAATGATACGCTAGCGGAGAGACAATCCTCCACAGCGCATGTGTCAGTGCGTTTGCATTGTAAAAATATATAATCCCAGTCTGCCTGGAAACTGACTATTGTAACCGTGATCAGGCAAAGCCGACCACCAACATGATGAAACCGCACGATAAAAATGTACGGGGAGCATACCAGATAACGCGCCTCTAGTGAAATCATCGTACATCTATCGCGCATGCGCAAGGAATGGATGGCAATTACTAGCGCATGCGTGCGCGTGAATCATTATGACAATTGAGCAGCTCTCGAGCACCTATTAAACAACAGAAACCAAAAACAGGGTATAGATGTTGACCCTGGTTGATTTAACAATGGAAAAGGTAATTCGTGCTGTTTGCTCACAGCGAAGTCAATAATTATGACGCAGTGGCTTTAACTACTAGAGCCAATGTCATGCAGAGTAGGTAAAGGTAACGTAAGGTAAAGTCACCATGTGAACACGATGCCCACCAATCACTCCTGTTGGGAAGACTAGTAGTTGTCGCCCCTCTCATGCCAGTAAAATGCAGGACTAACAGCCAGATTGTCATCTCGGGGGTCAAGTTGGTAGTGATGCCCAATAGAGTGATCCAGTACCCTAGTAGTGTACTAGTAAATCGTGTTTTGCCTTTTATGGTATAAAATGACTAGGTCGTCAAAACAGAAAACCCCAAAGAGGACGGACATGGAAAAGTTCAGCACGTCCAGACAACTAACCAATAGATATAAAAGGGTGTGTTTGTTAGTGGAATGCGACCCAGTCAACTAACTGGATGTGCACAATTAGAAATTGCAGGTGGTCATTCAGTATGGCAGTAAGGCTGTCTTAAGTGTAAACGGAGGCCCACGGTATGTTATCATTCAGTCCTTGGGTGTCAGTCTTCAGCTTATAAACCCATTTTTGTTCTTTGGCAAATAAGAATTGAGAAACGTCCGTTATATGTTGGGGAATAAATGGACGTTCCAAGACAATCCACCTGAGGTCCTCAGCTTTGTGTTTCTTAGCTAGGAAGTGCTCAGTCAAACAGGTGGATTGTCTCATGCAGCGGATGGTGCTTTTGTGTTCGCTTATGCGAAGCTTGACTTTCCGTGTGGTGTACCCTATATAATGTAGGGAACAAGGGCAAGTGATTCTGTAAATTACGCAATCCGAATTACAATTCGTGTGGTTGCGTAATATCCAGGGACGTTCTGTGCCTATGTCTACAGATGTAGTTTTGATGGTCTGTGGACAGACACTGCACATGCCACATGGGAAATGGCCCCGAACAGGTGGTAAGGACCACAAAGTATTGGTCTCACAGACAGGATGTGATAGTGGTCTTGTGTGGACCAGACTGTCTCGCAAACTTGGGCCCTTCTTGAAAGCAAATAAGGGAGGCGAGATACTGCCCGACGCTATGTTCAATATCGGCCAATGCTTACGTACTGTCTTCTGTATTTGGTTGGACACAGTGCAGAAAGTAGTAACAAAAGTGAGTCTCTCGCTGGTAGTCCTTGACACAGCGGTATCCAGTAGGGCATCGCGATGGTTATTAGATGCCCGTTTCCAGGCTTTTCGTACTAGATGTTTAGGATACTGTCGTGATTGTAGTTGTGTTGCTAATACTCCAGCATGTTTATCAAACAACTGTCTGGTAGAGCAGTTTCTGCGGATTCGCAGAAACTGGCCGACTGGAAGGTTCTCACGGAGTGCCCTCGGATGATGGCTGTTGAATGACAACAAAGAATTTTTAGACATGGGTTTTTTGTATAGTTCCGAACTCAATGAGTTTTCATGAACAAAGATGGAGATATCAAGGAAAGCCAGACGATGTTTACTGTATTCAATGGTGAAACGTAAAAACGCATTCTGTTGGTTTAGCCAAGAATGAAAGGCTAGGATTTCGTCACCTGTGCCTCGCCATACCACCAAGATGTCATCTATGTATCTCTTCCACAGCACCAAATGATGAAGATTAGGGTTGCTGTGGTTGAGTACATAGTTCTGTTCGAATAGGTGGACATATAGGTTGGCGAGGCTGGGCGCGAAAACGCTGCCCATCGAAGTACCAGATGTCTGGAGAAAGATCTGATCTTCAAACTTGAAATAGTTCTCCATCATGGCCAGTCTGGCGCATTCCATGATAAAGGACACAGGGGTGATGCTATCCAAAGACCGTGCTTCTAAGAGTCCTCTGATTGCATCGAGGGTCTCAAGCTGCGGAATGCAAGTATACAATGACTCTACATCCAGGCTGACTAATAGATCGGTTTCGGGATTAAATTCAACCTCAGGTAAAATACGGAGGACATCGGCCGTATCTTTCAGATATGTAGGCATCTCGGTAACCATGGGTCTTAGAAACACGTCTACAAATTTAGACAAAGGTTCCAATAATGAACCAATCCCAGAGATAATGGGACGTCCAGGAGGTGGTCGTTGCTGTTTGTGAATTTTGGGGAGGCAGTAGAAATAGGGTATGACTGGGTTGTTGGTCACCAGAAATTTCGCCTCATGTGATGTTATCCATCCCTCTCCTTCCCCTTCCTCCACCAGCTGTCTAATCTCTAGGGAGAGTCTAGATGTAGGATCTGACTCTAAAGCCCGATAAGAATTAGCATCTGACAACTGCCTCAGACATTCAGCCCGGTAGATGACAGTATCTTGTAGGACCGTAGCCCCACCCTTGTCTGCTGGTTTTATGATGACCGACGTGTCCTTGATAAGATTTTTTAGGGCAGTTTGATCCTTCTTAGAAAAGTTACAGAAGGAGTGGGGGCGGGTGTCATACAATGTCATTAAATCATGAACAACCGCCTTTTCAAAAGTGGAGACTTGTGAGGGGACCTGATGAGGAAGAGGACTAAACGTACTTTTAGGACGTAATCCAGTATTGACCACATTGATCTCGTTGCCAACGGTTGTGACTGTTTGATCTTTCTCTTTAAAGAAGAAATGCAGCCGAATCTTCCTGAAGAATTTCTCGATTTCACATCTCAGGGTAAATGGATCACCTGAGTGTGTAGGAACAAAACCCAAACCCTTGTTGAGGACATTTTGTTCATCGGTCGTCAGGACTTTTGAACTCAGATTGACTACAAGGTCATTTACTCGCTGGTCGAGTTCGTGGGTGGTTGTTGATTGCCCCTCCTGCTCCGAGTGTTGGGAAATGTCTGGTCTGGTTGCCAGTGCACCGTTGGGGTTCCTCTCCATTTGCCTCTGTTGCGTCCCTGACCTTGATCTAAAAAAGACTGATTAGGGAAGAATTGCTGCTGAGGTGGATAGGTGTGCATGTGTGGCGGAAAGGGGGGTTGGTAGCCCCAAGGTGCCGGTGGCCACCATTGACTCTGATTGGGGTAAAAGTTCTGATTACCCCTCCTTCGGTTGTATCTCCGAGATTGACCTCTCCCTCTTCCTTGTGGTGCCCCTGACGCACCTGAATCAGACTCGTCAGATCCTCCTTCGGACCCGGATGAAGAGTAATTGGAACCGTAGCGTCTCCCCTTGTTGTTAAATGTTGGGGCTACATATGTGTCGCTTGTGTACGGGTATATCTTTTCCCATGAAAATCGGGCAAGATCCTTCTTAAATTTATCGATTTTGTTGATCAGGATGGTGTCCCTATATTCTTTATTGGTTTTATTTGTCTCATCCATTTGTTTTTTGAAGAGGGCTGCTGTGATGGTAGTTTTAATTTGCCCCTCCAAAGTTTGGATCTCAACTAAGATTGCATCTGCCAGACGTTTCGCCGTGCTGATGATGAGAATGAGCCAGTCACGGGTACAGCGCCAGGCTATGAGTGACCAGTCTCGTGTGAACTGTTTATCTGTGAGGAATAATCTCGGGGTATTTGTCACAATAAGCCCTGTTGGGGCACATTTCCCTCGTAGGTACTCTGCCATGACTAAGCCATGAACCGCAGTCCGTGATTGATTTTTTCGGAGATTAAGTAAAGTGGCCCAGTCATCCTTAGGGTTACCTGTGATCTCTGGTAAAGAATCTAGGATGCTGGGATTGTCTGATAAAATGCTGCTCAGGGTTTCATCATCGAAAGCAAGGCCTGCAAAGTCGGCCATTATAGAGCAGGGATTTAAGGTTAAGGACACTAGGGAGCGGTATAAGACTACTAGAGATTCCTAGAGTCAAAAAGTTGAGACCCGCAGCCGTAGCTGCTCTACGAACAAAACAACAATTTTTTAGGAGGGTCAGAAAAGAGGGACTTGGTTTAAGGACTGAAACAGCTCCGATCCCCGATAGACACTATGAAACCAACAGAAGGAGTACAGTCCATTCAAAACAGAAATAGCAAACTAATAGTTATTGTAAAGGTGTATACGAGATCCTGCGAATAGTTGAGACACCCCTGCAGGAGATAGGAGTCCATCAGCCCACCCTTACTGGCGGAGCATCGTCATCTGGAACTCCAAGGAATCACTGTCTGAGCCCGAGATAGCAGATCGCCCAGGTGCACAGGCTAGTGAAACCCAGAAGGAAAATAAACTCCTGCCAGGGTGTATACCCAAATAGTCGAGGGCTCCTGTGAAGTGCAGTGCTGAAAGAGTGGTGTGAGGTTAAAAATGAATACTTGATCAAAAATGAGTTTAATATAAATTAATCAAGTTTCATATCTAAAAGAACCTATAGTCTGGTATGAATTTTACAGGCTAATTCTTGGTTCGTGTGAAAAAAAGTGTGGTCGACATGTTTCAGCCGGAGCGGTCACTTGACCCGGCTTTCTTCAGGACCGTGAAATTGAAAAAAACTACTGCTTAAAGTAATCACATAAAGTGAAAAAAACAACAATAAATGAACCCATGCAAACCAATTGTGAATGTGGGATATGTATGTGGCATTTGCCACCCTACCAGAACAGCTCAAGCATTGAGCGTGAGGACAATGTCTTCATTCCTGAAAATAGAATACACACATAAACCTCATGCACATCAGAACAAAACTATCAGTTGAAAAACGGCAGGGCTAGAGTTAGCCGTGCCTTGATTATCAAACAAACTCTTAGTGATGTTTGGAAATACGATTTGTATGTCAAAATAGTGGAAAAAACTAGAAAAAACTCACCCAGCTTTATGTGGGAGTAGAGCCTCACCTCACCCGGCTGACTACTCGGAGAAGGAGGCACCGCTCTGTTTAAATGTGGAGAAAGAAGCCAGACAGATTGCTGATTGATACCTGTCTGCTTAGAGCTCAACACACGTATTTTAAACGTATTAAAAAGAACCTACAGTAATTAAAAAGTCCAAAACCTCAAAAACCTCCTGACTCCCAGGATGTATTTATGGTATAAATCTCTGCAGACCAGTGTTATTCAGAGATCAAGTCTCTTAACAAACCAGTTACATAGTAGAAACCAGTAATAGGTGAAGTTATGTATGGTTATTGCCCATATAGAGTAGGGGAATGCTGGGAATTGGTAAAGGCTAATGGTAGTTGTTACACGTGTCCACTAAGCTCTACTTGTTAAATCTGGAAAGATAATTCGTTTCTAGAGCAAAAATAGCATGAGCTCCCAGCCTCCTCCCTTACCTGTCCGTCGATACCTCTGACTGACTCACGAGCTGTCTGGGAGGTATCGACCGGAAAGGGAGGGAGCTATTTATAGCGCTCGCGTGTGAAGTTTAAATCCGTGATCGAGATCAGCTGTGTATCTCGACCGAGAAAAGCGAGCGTGTCCATACTGGAGCGCATGCGCCTCAATGATACGCTAGCGGAGAGACAATCCTCCACAGCGCATGTGTCAGTGCGTTTGCATTGTAAAAATATATAATCCCAGTCTGCCTGGAAACTGACTATTGTAACCGTGATCAGGCAAAGCCGACCACCAACATGATGAAACCGCACGATAAAAATGTACGGGGAGCATACCAGATAACGCGCCTCTAGTGAAATCATCGTACATCTATCGCGCATGCGCAAGGAATGGATGGCAATTACTAGCGCATGCGTGCGCGTGAATCATTATGACAATTGAGCAGCTCTCGAGCACCTATTAAACAACAGAAACCAAAAACAGGGTATAGATGTTGACCCTGGTTGATTTAACAATGGAAAAGGTAATTCGTGCTGTTTGCTCACAGCGAAGTCAATAATTATGACGCAGTGGCTTTAACTACTAGAGCCAATGTCATGCAGAGTAGGTAAAGGTAACGTAAGGTAAAGTCACCATGTGAACACGATGCCCACCAATCACTCCTGTTGGGAAGACTAGTAGTTGTCGCCCCTCTCATGCCAGTAAAATGCAGGACTAACAGCCAGATTGTCATCTCGGGGGTCAAGTTGGTAGTGATGCCCAATAGAGTGATCCAGTACCCTAGTAGTGTACTAGTAAATCGTGTTTTGCCTTTTATGGTATAAAATGACTAGGTCGTCAAAACAGAAAACCCCAAAGAGGACGGACATGGAAAAGTTCAGCACGTCCAGACAACTAACCAATAGATATAAAAGGGTGTGTTTGTTAGTGGAATGCGACCCAGTCAACTAACTGGATGTGCACAATTAGAAATTGCAGGTGGTCATTCAGTATGGCAGTAAGGCTGTCTTAAGTGTAAACGGAGGCCCACGGTATGTTATCATTCAGTCCTTGGGTGTCAGTCTTCAGCTTATAAACCCATTTTTGTTCTTTGGCAAATAAGAATTGAGAAACGTCCGTTATATGTTGGGGAATAAATGGACGTTCCAAGACAATCCACCTGAGGTCCTCAGCTTTGTGTTTCTTAGCTAGGAAGTGCTCAGTCAAACAGGTGGATTGTCTCATGCAGCGGATGGTGCTTTTGTGTTCGCTTATGCGAAGCTTGACTTTCCGTGTGGTGTACCCTATATAATGTAGGGAACAAGGGCAAGTGATTCTGTAAATTACGCAATCCGAATTACAATTCGTGTGGTTGCGTAATATCCAGGGACGTTCTGTGCCTATGTCTACAGATGTAGTTTTGATGGTCTGTGGACAGACACTGCACATGCCACATGGGAAATGGCCCCGAACAGGTGGTAAGGACCACAAAGTATTGGTCTCACAGACAGGATGTGATAGTGGTCTTGTGTGGACCAGACTGTCTCGCAAACTTGGGCCCTTCTTGAAAGCAAATAAGGGAGGCGAGATACTGCCCGACGCTATGTTCAATATCGGCCAATGCTTACGTACTGTCTCTGTATTTGGTTGGACACAGTGCAGAAAGTAGTAACAAAAGTGAGTCTCTCGCTGGTAGTCCTTGACACAGCGGTATCCAGTAGGGCATCGCGATGGTTATTAGATGCCCGTTTCCAGGCTTTTCGTACTAGATGTTTAGGATACTGTCGTGATTGTAGTTGTGTTGCTAATACTCCAGCATGTTTATCAAACAACTGTCTGGTAGAGCAGTTTCTGCGGATTCGCAGAAACTGGCCGACTGGAAGGTTCTCACGGAGTGCCCTCGGATGATGGCTGTTGAATGACAACAAAGAATTTTTAGACATGGGTTTTTTGTATAGTTCCGAACTCAATGAGTTTTCATGAACACAGATGGAGATATCAAGGAAAGCCAGACGATGTTTACTGTATTCAATGGTGAAACGTAAAAACGCATTCTGTTGGTTTAGCCAAGAATGAAAGGCTAGGATTTCGTCACCTGTGCCTCGCCATACCACCAAGATGTCGTCTATGTATCTCTTCCACAGCACCAAATGATGAAGATAAGGGTTGCTGTGGTTGAGTACATAGTTCTGTTCGAATAGGTGGACATATAGGTTGGCGAGGCTGGGCGCGAAAACGCTGCCCATCGAAGTACCAGATGTCTGGAGAAAGATCTGATCTTCAAACTTGAAATAGTTCTCCATCATGGCCAGTCTGGCGCATTCCATGATAAAGGACACAGGGGTGATGCTATCCAAAGACCGTGCTTCTAAGAGTCCTCTGATTGCATCGAGGGTCTCAAGCTGCGGAATGCAAGTATACAATGACTCTACATCCAGGCTGACTAATAGATCGGTTTCGGGATTAAATTCAACCTCAGGTAAAATACGGAGGACATCGGCCGTATCTTTCAGATATGTAGGCATCTCGGTAACCATGGGTCTTAGAAACACGTCTACAAATTTAGACAAAGGTTCCAATAATGAACCAATCCCAGAGATAATGGGACGTCCAGGAGGTGGTCGTTGCTGTTTGTGAATTTTGGGGAGGCAGTAGAAATAGGGTATGACTGGGTTGTTGGTCACCAGAAATTTCGCCTCATGTGATGTTATCCATCCCTCTGCTTCCCCTTCCTCCACCAGCTGTCTAATCTCTAGGGAGAGTCTAGATGTAGGATCTGACTCTAAAGCCCGATAAGAATTAGCATCTGACAACTGCCTCAGACATTCAGCCCGGTAGATGACAGTATCTTGTAGGACCGTAGCCCCACCCTTGTCTGCTGGTTTTATGATGACCGACGTGTCCTTGATAAGATTTTTTAGGGCAGTTTGATCCTTCTTAGAAAAGTTACAGAAGGAGTGGGGGCGGGTGTCATACAATGTCATTAAATCATGAACAACCGCTCCTATCTCCTGCAGGGGTGTCTCAACTATTCGCAGGATCTCGTATACACCTTTACAATAACTATTAGTTTGCTATTTCTGTTTTGAATGGACTGTACTCCTTCTGTTGGTTTCATAGTGTCTATCGGGGATCGGAGCTGTTTCAGTCCTTAAACCAAGTCCCTCTTTTCTGACCCTCCTAAAAAATTGTTGTTTTGTTCGTAGAGCAGCTACGGCTGCGGGTCTCAACTTTTTGACTCTAGGAATCTCTAGTAGTCTTATACCGCTCCCTAGTGTCCTTAACCTTAAATCCCTGCTCTATAATGGCCGACTTTGCAGGCCTTGCTTTCGATGATGAAACCCTGAGCAGCATTTTATCAGACAATCCCAGCATCCTAGATTCTTTACCAGAGATCACAGGTAACCCTAAGGATGACTGGGCCACTTTACTTAATCTCCGAAAAAATCAATCACGGACTGCGGTTCATGGCTTAGTCATGGCAGAGTACCTACGAGGGAAATGTGCCCCAACAGGGCTTATTGTGACAAATACCCCGAGATTATTCCTCACAGATAAACAGTTCACACGAGACTGGTCACTCATAGCCTGGCGCTGTACCCGTGACTGGCTCATTCTCATCATCAGCACGGCGAAACGTCTGGCAGATGCAATCTTAGTTGAGATCCAAACTTTGGAGGGGCAAATTAAAACTACCATCACAGCAGCCCTCTTCAAAAAACAAATGGATGAGACAAATAAAACCAATAAAGAATATAGGGACAACATCCTGATCAACAAAATCGATAAATTTAAGAAGGATCTTGCCCGATTTTCATGGGAAAAGATATACCCGTACACAAGCGACACATATGTAGCCCCAACATTTAACAACAAGGGGAGACGCTACGGTTCCAATTACTCTTCATCCGGGTCCGAAGGAGGATCTGACGAGTCTGATTCAGGTGCGTCAGGGGCACCACAAGGAAGAGGGAGAGGTCAATCTCGGAGATACAACCGAAGGAGGGGTAATCAGAACTTTTACCCCAATCAGAGTCAATGGTGGCCACCGGCACCTTGGGGCTACCAACCCCCCTTTCCGCCACACATGCACACCTATCCACCTCAGCAGCAATTCTTCCCTAATCAGTCTTTTTTAGATCAAGGTCAGGGACGCAACAGAGGCAAACGGAGAGGAACCCCAACGGTGCACTGGCAACCAGACCAGACATTTCCCAACACTCGGAGCAGGAGGGGCAATCAACAACCACCCACGAACTCGACCAGCGAGTAAATGACCTTGTAGTCAATCTGAGTTCAAAAGTCCTGACGACCGATGAACAAAATGTCCTCAACAAGGGTTTGGGTTTTGTTCCTACACACTCAGGTGATCCATTTACCCTGAGATGTGAAATCGAGAAATTCTTCAGGAAGATTCGGCTGCATTTCTTCTTTAAAGAGAAAGATCAAACAGTCACAACCGTTGGCAACGAGATCAATGTGGTCAATACTGGATTACGTCCTAAAAGTACGTTTAGTCCTCTTCCTCATCAGGTCCCCTCACAAGTCTCCACTTTTGAAAAGGCGGTTGTTCATGATTTAATGACATTGTATGACACCCGCCCCCACTCCTTCTGTAACTTTTCTAAGAAGGATCAAACTGCCCTAAAAAATCTTATCAAGGACACGTCGGTCATCATAAAACCAGCAGACAAGGGTGGGGCTACGGTCCTACAAGATACTGTCATCTACCGGGCTGAATGTCTGAGGCAGTTGTCAGATGCTAATTCTTATCGGGCTTTAGAGTCAGATCCTACATCTAGACTCTCCCTAGAGATTAGACAGCTGGTGGAGGAAGGGGAAGCAGAGGGATGGATAACATCACATGAGGCGAAATTTCTGGTGACCAACAACCCAGTCATACCCTATTTCTACTGCCTCCCCAAAATTCACAAACAGCAACGACCACCTCCTGGACGTCCCATTATCTCTGGGATTGGTTCATTATTGGAACCTTTGTCTAAATTTGTAGACGTGTTTCTAAGACCCATGGTTACCGAGATGCCTACATATCTGAAAGATACGGCCGATGTCCTCCGTATTTTACCTGAGGTTGAATTTAATCCCGAAACCGATCTATTAGTCAGCCTGGATGTAGAGTCATTGTATACTTGCATTCCGCAGCTTGAGACCCTCGATGCAATCAGAGGACTCTTAGAAGCACGGTCTTTGGATAGCATCACCCCTGTGTCCTTTATCATGGAATGCGCCAGACTGGCCATGATGGAGAACTATTTCAAGTTTGAAGATCAGATCTTTCTCCAGACATCTGGTACTTCGATGGGCAGCGTTTTCGCACCCAGCCTCGCCAACCTATATGTCCACCTATTCGAACAGAACTATGTACTCAACCACAGCAACCCTTATCTTCATCATTTGGTGCTGTGGAAGAGATACATAGACGACATCTTGGTGGTATGGCGAGGCACAGGTGACGAAATCCTAGCCTTTCATTCTTGGCTAAACCAACAGAATGCGTTTTTACGTTTCACCATTGAATACAGTAAACATCGTCTGGCTTTCCTTGATATCTCCATCTTTGTTCATGAAAACTCATTGAGTTCGGAACTATACAAAAAACCCATGTCTAAAAATTCTTTGTTGTCATTCAACAGCCATCATCCGAGGGCACTCCGTGAGAACCTTCCAGTCGGCCAGTTTCTGCGAATCCGCAGAAACTGCTCTACCAGACAGTTGTTTGATAAACATGCTGGAGTATTAGCAACACAACTACAATCACGACAGTATCCTAAACATCTAGTACGAAAAGCCTGGAAACGGGCATCTAATAACCATCGCGATGCCCTACTGGATACCGCTGTGTCAAGGACTACCAGCGAGAGACTCACTTTTGTTACTACTTTCTGCACTGTGTCCAACCAAATACAGAAGACAGTACGTAAGCATTGGCCGATATTGAACATAGCGTCGGGCAGTATCTCGCCTCCCTTATTTGCTTTCAAGAAGGGCCCAAGTTTGCGAGACAGTCTGGTCCACACAAGACCACTATCACATCCTGTCTGTGAGACCAATACTTTGTGGTCCTTACCACCTGTTCGGGGCCATTTCCCATATGGCATGTGCAGTGTCTGTCCACAGACCATCAAAACTACATCTGTAGACATAGGCACAGAACGTCCCTGGATATTACGCAACCACACGAATTGTAATTCGGATTGCGTAATTTACAGAATCACTTGCCCTTGTTCCCTACATTATATAGGGTACACCACACGGAAAGTCAAGCTTCGCATAAGCGAACACAAAAGCACCATCCGCTGCATGAGACAATCCACCTGTTTGACTGAGCACTTCCTAGCTAAGAAACACAAAGCTGAGGACCTCAGGTGGATTGTCTTGGAACGTCCATTTATTCCCCAACATATAACGGACGTTTCTCAATTCTTATTTGCCAAAGAACAAAAATGGGTTTATAAGCTGAAGACTGACACCCAAGGACTGAATGATAACATACCGTGGGCCTCCGTTTACACTTAAGACAGCCTTACTGCCATACTGAATGACCACCTGCAATTTCTAATTGTGCACATCCAGTTAGTTGACTGGGTCGCATTCCACTAACAAACACACCCTTTTATATCTATTGGTTAGTTGTCTGGACGTGCTGAACTTTTCCATGTCCGTCCTCTTTGGGGTTTTCTGTTTTGACGACCTAGTCATTTTATACCATAAAAGGCAAAACACGATTTACTAGTACACTACTAGGGTACTGGATCACTCTATTGGGCATCACTACCAACTTGACCCCCGAGATGACAATCTGGCTGTTAGTCCTGCATTTTACTGGCATGAGAGGGGCGACAACTACTAGTCTTCCCAACAGGAGTGATTGGTGGGCATCGTGTTCACATGGTGACTTTACCTTACGTTACCTTTACCTACTCTGCATGACATTGGCTCTAGTAGTTAAAGCCACTGCGTCATAATTATTGACTTCGCTGTGAGCAAACAGCACGAATTACCTTTTCCATTGTTAAATCAACCAGGGTCAACATCTATACCCTGTTTTTGGTTTCTGTTGTTTAATAGGTGCTCGAGAGCTGCTCAATTGTCATAATGATTCACGCGCACGCATGCGCTAGTAATTGCCATCCATTCCTTGCGCATGCGCGATAGATGTACGATGATTTCACTAGAGGCACGTTATCTGGTATGCTCCCCGTACATTTTTATCGTGCGGTTTCATCATGTTGGTGGTCGGCTTTGCCTGATCACGGTTACAATAGTCAGTTTCCAGGCAGACTGGGATTATATATTTTTACAATGCAAACGCACTGACACATGCGCTGTGGAGGATTGTCTCTCCGCTAGCGTATCATTGAGGCGCATGCGCTCCAGTATGGACACGCTCGCTTTTCTCGGTCGAGATACACAGCTGATCTCGATCACGGATTTAAACTTCACACGCGAGCGCTATAAATAGCTCCCTCCCTTTCCGGTCGATACCTCCCAGACAGCTCGTGAGTCAGTCAGAGGTATCGACGGACAGGTAAGGGAGGAGGCTGGGAGCTCATGCTATTTTTGCTCTAGAAACGAATTATCTTTCCAGATTTAACAAGTAGAGCTTAGTGGACACGTGTAACAACTACCATTAGCCTTTACCAATTCCCAGCATTCCCCTACTCTATATGGGCAATAACCATACATAACTTCACCTATTACTGGTTTCTACTATGTAACTGGTTTGTTAAGAGACTTGATCTCTGAATAACACTGGTCTGCAGAGATTTATACCATAAATACATCCTGGGAGTCAGGAGGTTTTTGAGGTTTTGGACTTTTTAATTACTGTAGGTTCTTTTTAATACGTTTAAAATACGTGTGTTGAGCTCTAAGCAGACAGGTATCAATCAGCAATCTGTCTGGCTTCTTTCTCCACATTTAAACAGAGCGGTGCCTCCTTCTCCGAGTAGTCAGCCGGGTGAGGTGAGGCTCTACTCCCACATAAAGCTGGGTGAGTTTTTTCTAGTTTTTTCCACTATTTTGACATACAAATCGTATTTCCAAACATCACTAAGAGTTTGTTTGATAATCAAGGCACGGCTAACTCTAGCCCTGCCGTTTTTCAACTGATAGTTTTGTTCTGATGTGCATGAGGTTTATGTGTGTATTCTATTTTCAGGAATGAAGACATTGTCCTCACGCTCAATGCTTGAGCTGTTCTGGTAGGGTGGCAAATGCCACATACATATCCCACATTCACAATTGGTTTGCATGGGTTCATTTATTGTTGTTTTTTTCACTTTATGTGATTACTTTAAGCAGTAGTTTTTTTCAATTTCACGGTCCTGAAGAAAGCCGGGTCAAGTGACCGCTCCGGCTGAAACATGTCGACCACACTTTTTTTCACACGAACCAAGAATTAGCCTGTAAAATTCATACCAGACTATAGGTTCTTTTAGATATGAAACTTGATTAATTTATATTAAACTCATTTTTGATCAAGTATTCATTTTTAACCTCACACCACTCTTTCAGCACTGCACTTCACAGGAGCCCTCGACTATTTGGGTATACACCCTGGCAGGAGTTTATTTTCCTTCTGGGTTTCACTAGCCTGTGCACCTGGGCGATCTGCTATCTCGGGCTCAGACAGTGATTCCTTGGAGTTCCAGATGACGATGCTCCGCCAGTAAGGGTGGGCTGATGGACTCCTATCTCCTGCAGGGGTGTCTCAACTATTCGCAGGATCTCGTATACACCTTTACAATAACTATTAGTTTGCTATTTCTGTTTTGAATGGACTGTACTCCTTCTGTTGGTTTCATAGTATAAATACTGGGGCCCAGACCCCTGAACTTTAGAACTCATCTGAATCAAGAAGACTACCAAGAAGAAGAGCTGGAGAAGCTTTGAGGAGGAACTACCACTTTGCTGTGTGCTTTGCTGGGCTGACCTGCAGTGGCTGCTTCTGTCTTGGGCAGTGAAAGTCCTGGACTGGACTTTCTGCAACCTAATTTGTGAGTCTCTCAAAGGCCTTGAAGTAGAGCTTGGCCCCTGTTCACGAAGTCTCAGGAACAGCAAAGACTTCAAGCCCTTCTGCCCCAGCACTGGGGACTGTGTGTTTTGTGCTGTATTAGAGAAAAAGCAACTCGACGACGTCTGCGACGCCGCTGCCGACCCTGTGTCCTGAAGGCACCACAGAGGTCACCGCCACAACGCCGCACCGCAATCATGGTCTCACCGACGATGCCTATTGACGCCGCCACCGAGCTGCTGCTTGCACCGCGACATGTGGGCACTGTAGTCCGCACCGCCATGCTTCACGTCAAAGCCTTGGCACCGCAGAGAGCACAGCTGCAACGCCACACCATGACCTTGGTCTCGCCGACGATGCCTGTTGACACCGTCACCGAGCCGCTGCTCACACCGCAACCTGTGGGCACCACACTCCGCACCGCCTTGCTTCTCAAGGACGCCTTTGCCTCCCCGCAGACGCCACTCCATGACAAAATCGACGCCGCTGCTTGCACCGTGGTTCAAGGGCACTGCTCGTAAGTCACACAAAACACCACGCTCTTTCCGTACCGCAGCCATGGCCCACTGACGCCAGCACCATCTACTCCCGCTCGTCAGCCCACAACAGCGCTCAGCAACGACAACGCCGCTGCTTGCACCGTGACCTGCTAGCACCGTGATGAGCACCGCCTTCAACTCACACCGTGACCCTGGTCTCACCGACGACGCCATCTGATGCAGCAATCTCTCTATTTAAATTATACCTTTATCCGTCCACGTGGACCATTCTATTTTCACACCTCCTATTGTAATGTCCCTATTCCTGCAGATGGGTGCATGCAGATGAATAATGTGGAATTATTTAAGTAATGTGTGAGCTCGTTCCCATGCATAGAGTGAGGCATGCAATGCAGGATTACCAATGGGGCTGGTTTGGGCATGGTTGGAGTAATAGACCGTGAGATCACCTTTTGTTTTTAGTAGGTTTTTTTCCAGTCAGGCCCACATTGGTGCTTCTCTCTGGGTCTTCAATGTGTATATCATATGTGCCAGCTGGGAAGCCAGCTAGTATGATTCCGTGTGTGGGAGGCATAGGCCCCTCTTAGTGGTTTTGGCATAGAACGTGGAAGTCTCGAGACGTGGTCTGCATGCATCCCATATGAAATTCCTGATGAGGCAGTCAATCTCCAGTCAGTAGAGCTTGTTGGACCCTCAACGGAAGCATCATTACATTTTTACAACCCGCACTTTGCGCCATAGGGATAGTTGGAGTTTAGACCAGTTAGCGAATTCTGTAGTGACTTTGTCTATGATAGGGACGATATTTTCTCTGACCATGTTAATGATGGAGCAGGTAGTACAACATTTTTTATACCTCCTCTATTCTTGCATGTAAATACTAATTAGATAATCTATTAATTATAATATTATTAAACGAGTGCTGCATGTATATTGATTCAACATTATTAAATACAAGTTATACGTGGGAGACTGCTAATTGCATGGCTTAATAACTCATGTAACTAAAATCTGTACGCATATTAACAGTAGTATATGTGATAATTAGTTATTGCATGCTTTATGTTGCTTTTGTAACGTTTGCACTTTCGTGGAGGATCGAAAAGGTGAATATAATGGCTTTAAATGTCGCTATATGCTAGATAAGTACAAGCAAATAGAGGGATTAGTAAGGGGTTTACATTAGAATCACCATTTCTATGTATTAATTATTCTTTTGTGTTTGTTTCGCTTAAGTTGACATCTGGGCCTAAAACCAATATGGCCGCTGACATCGCACGCAGAAGTGGCCATTGTATCGTGAGGCGCGGAGTGAGCTGCGCATGTGCGAAAAATATCCTGAACCTCTTAGCGACCTTTGCTCATCATGTTCCCGGTCAAGGATGTGAATTTGGAGGTTCGCCAAGATAGGGGAACAATCAACCTGTGTGACGTCAGGTCTGCGACGCAGGGAGGGTATTGGTAAATGTTATTCCCCAATTTTTAAGTCTTGCACTGGATCAGTTTTTCTGGTAGCAGAGTTATGGTTTTTATTGTTTTGGTTTGGTGATTATTGCTTGTAAATTGCTTAATGATTATTGATTGTGGGAAAGTATTGGTTTATGTATTAACACTATATGTTGAGGCGCGTCGAGTTCTATGTTGTTTTGACGTCTTCTGGGATGTAGGAAGTCGGAAGTTTGTAACGGTTCCGTAGTAGAGCAGAGGTAAGCGCTGCTCTCGGGAAAGACAGAATTGTTGTTGCCCTTCTAGGTACACGGGGAAAACGTGTAATGATTGGAGTTGCACGATGCATTGTCTGGGTTCGATTTGGTAACATCGTCGTGTGTTACTGCTAGGGACATTTTCTGTATGAGAGAAATGTATGGTAGCGAAGGTCACCTGTGAAATTTTGGTCTTAGGTACCAGGAGTCCATAAGGCACTCTGATTACGCTTATCACTGGAAAGGTAATAGGTGTTCCCTAAGCTTGTTAGAAGGATAAAGTAGAGGGGAGTGCTACTTTATTAACGAGTGTCATAATTCTGTAGTAGGACAGAGTGTTCGCTGTTCTCGGGAAAGACAGAATTCTGTGTGAATGAACTACATTTTCTGTATGAAAGTGCGTGAATGAAATAGGATTCAGGTTAATTGTGAAACTCTGGTTTTATTTCTCAGGAGCAGAGCGTCTCCAACTAGGTGTCTTATTTCTGGAGAAACGGTTAGCTAATTCTTGTTAGAAGGGTAAGGTAGAGGGATGTGCTACTTCATCAACGGAAGTAACGATTCCGTAGTAGGGCAGAGGTAAGCGCTGCTCTTGGGAAAGACGGAATTCTTATAAGAAAGGCCATTAACTATTCTTTTGTTAGCGAAACAGATAATGGTGGCGTTTTTTATGTTGTTACTAACAGATTTGTAAGTCAAAAAGAACGAAAGAAAGTTTTCCAATAAATTATGTAAAGGAGGGGTCAGCAGTAGCAGGAGTAGAGAGAAAAGCGGACGTCAGAAAGACCGCGCTGGGATTGGCCAGTCAGTAAAAAACGTAGATGCTCCTGATTGGTGCGTTAGTGTGAGCCGCGCTGAGAGTGGAGAATTACAGAGTGACATAGACGCTCCTGATTGGTGCGTTAGTGTGAATCGCGCTGGGATTGGAGAATTACAGAGTGACATAGACGCTCCTGATTGGTGCGTTAGTGTGAATCGTGATACGATTGGTTAAAACAACAGGATAGTCGTAGGGAAAATCTAGCGATACGCGGGAAAACAAAATGATGTATTACGATCCACCAGAAAAAGAGAAAAGGTCCTGGTTTGGAAAGATCAAGAGTTTATTCAAAAAGGACAAACCGATTGTGACTAGAGAGGGACAGTTGCTTCCCCCACCAAAATCGCCCGCATCCTTTATGGTTGCGAAATACGGATATCATACATGCATTTGGTTGGACAATTGAGCAAAATATACAAAAGATGATGGAGTTTTAGCATTTCCGGAACATGGTTAGTTCAATTTAGCGGTTTTGAGAAATTTGAGAGAGAGAATGATGAATCTAGAACTGAGACCACGACCAACACAGTTCGAGGCATTGACAGAATGGGAAGATGAGATGCATGACAGAGAACGACAGAGGAGTGGCGGAAGGTACAAATATATGTTTGGTAGATCATATGGACAGGAGAATCATGGTGATAGAATGAGGAGATGGCGAAGCGCAAATATGACTGAGGGTTTGTGTCCTGTGAGAAATGCTGAAGAAATTAGCAATAGAAAATGTATGGAAAAGAGAAATAATATCGAGTCAAGAGGGTATGGTGTGCATGAATCGGAGGATGATGTTCTTGATGACATGTTTTATAAAAATCCACCCCCTTACCAATCAGATTCCACATTATTGATACCAAGTGCCCCAATGAGAGAGACTCCACGAAATATAAAATTTGAATCAGTATCACAAGAAACGGGAAGAACTGAACTAGCTGAACTAGCGAAAACCACTTTAGAATTAACTGAAAAAATTAGGGAATTGACTAAAAATTTGGAAGCCGTAACCGTTCCAGTAACTATAGGACCTGTAATGCCTATTTTTGATAAACATTGAGCATTGTCTGACGATTCCTTATAACAGTAATAAACAAATTGAGAGGCCAGAAAAAATTACAGACGAGAACCCATGGAGACAAACAACAGGTATTTCAGAACAAAGTACGCCTAAAAAGTTGACAGTAAATCAAAGTTTAGTGGATAGAATAATAATGACGACAGAATCAGTCCCAGGATCACCGAAGAGATTAGCACTAGAAAATACTGAGAAAGATAGTGTAGGGCCTACTTCAGAAGAATTAAGTGAATGGCTAAGGAGTTTGCAGCAGAAAGTTAGAGAATCCCAATCTATAGATGTGGCCAAGCTGAAGATTGTTTTGGAAGAATTAATAGTAGGGACTATCCCCACGGAGAAGTTAAAAGCCTATCAGGATGAAGAATTACTATTTTTATGTAAAAGTATAACCTGGAGAGCAAGGAATCTACATGAGAGACTAGAAGAAGTGACAAATGAAAATGGGCATAGACTTCGAAAGAGTAAAAGCTTTACAAAAACAAAAAATACAGAGTAGATTTTTCTGAAAAGGATACTGAAAATCTGAACACCGCAGGAGAAACAACTCAGATTAAAGACATAATCATTTTGTTAAGAAAATGGGGAGATTTAGATAAATGAAAGAGCAGGTGGTTTCGAAAACGAGTTGATGCTTCAGACAAAACTTTTGCAGCCTTCCCCGTAAGAGAAAAGGAAAAGGTAGTAACAGAATGTCCCATGAGAGAAATCCCAGGAGGAGGATATGTACATGGCCCTTGGACTAGACAAGATATTTTGTCATTTACCAATGATTTCCCTCGACTACGCGAATAGCCAATCGAGTGGTACAGGCAACTGGATAGGTTCGTAAAGTTATCAAACGTTTCATGGATTGATTTTAATAGTCTTTTTGACACCAGCAGATTTATGGACAGAATGCAAGATCATGATTAGCTGGCATACACAAGAATACCCTAGAGACCCAAAAACGGGTGCCCCTGACCCTGAAGTTATGAAAAAATATGAACAGGTAATTGCCTTTCTGAAAAACAAAGTACCTCCCAAGGAGACTGATTGGGTAAAAATTGACAGGACTTATCAGGTAGCTAAGGAATCGGTACACGCTTATTATGAGAGGTTAATCCTCGCCTTTAAGCAGTTTAGTGGTGATGAAAATTTGAGTGAAAAAGATTTAGGTCACTTTGTATACCGATTTGTATATGGGCTGCGTCCAGAAATAAGTGAAATGATTAAACAGCATACAGTAGACTGGCAAAATCAGAAAATAGATGAAGTACTGAGACATGCAAAATATTTTAGTGATGAAATTGAAGCCAAACAGCGTAAGTTAAAAGAAAAGGCTTTGTGGGCACAGGTAAAAGTGGCAGAAAGACAGGAAGCTCAATTGATTGAACAGGCAAATGGTGCAGGTATGAAACCTAAATTTAATGTTGAAAAGGAAAGGGACAATTTAATATAGAAGAAGCCAAAAAGAAGTGGCCATGTCATAATTGCGGAAGAATAGGGCACTGGAAATCCGAGTGTAAATTTCCCCCAAGTACTAATTGTGATAATGCATCATTGAATTCGCAGGTGGAGAAAGAGGTGAGTTGTCAACCACAGTGACAGCATCAGGTTGTTACCCAACAGAATCAGGCGCCAAAACCGCCTTTTCCACAGAACGTAAATCCTCAGAAATACAGTAATGAGACAGGATTCTACAACGAAGAACAGGTAACTAAGCTGCCGCACGCTAGTGCTGTTACGCAGTATTGGCTACAACGCGATGAGAGTGAGTCAGAAGAAAGCTATTGACGGTGCCGAGGGGAGGAAGAAGAGTACATACTTGGCGCAACTCTAGAAGTAGACCAGACAGGCCCTTTTGTGGATGGAAAGGTAAATGATGAAAATATTACTTTCCTAGTAGATACTGGTGCTACTCGTTCAACTGTCAGGTCAGCTGATGTTAAAAACCTTACTCTCTCAGATGAAACAATCCAAGTAGTTGGGGTATCCAACACACAGATTAAAATGTATCTCACTGAACCAGTAAAAGTTAACATAGGGAAATTTTCTGAAATGCACCGCTTTGTCGTGTGTGATTCAAGCCCTGTAAATTTGTTAGGAAGAGATTTATTGTGCAAAATGAATTGCACCATATTTTGCACTCCCAATGGTATAGCATTTGAGACCCCTGATGAAGATGTACTATATAAAATGACTATGGCTAATATGGAACCTGAGATTACTGAGGCATTTGCTGTATTTAACCCTGAAGAACTACCAAAGGAACTGAAAAAGACAGTAAAAGCAGAGGTCTGGGATTTCACAGGAGAAGATGTAGGATTAATGAAAAATGTAGATCCTGTAAAAGGAACTGTAAAGGAAGGAATAAGTTACCCAAATATTACTCAGTACAAATTGACACCCGAAATAATTGAAGGAGTGACTCCTATAATAGAGAAAATGATTAAACAAGGCATTTTGAGAGAAATAATGAGTAATCCATGTAATTCACCAATTATGGGCCTTAAAAAGCCTAATGGAACATTTAGAATAGTGCAAGATTTGAGAAAAAATAAACAAAATAGTTGTCATGTTGTCCTATTGTACCAAATCCATCTGTGATTTTGTATCAGATTCCACATGATGCAGAATGGTACACAGTAATTGACCTGTGTCATGCTTTCTTTTCCATCCCATTGCATCAAGACAGTCAGCAGATTTTTGCCTTTCGGTTTGGCAAACGCATTTTAGCATGGTGCCGAATCCCACAGGGGTATACAGAGAGCCCCTCAATATTTAACCAGATATTGAAAAAGTCCTTAGAAGATCTAGAGATGTCCGAGAGCTCAGTACTAGTACAATACATTGACGACCTGCTTGTGGCGTCAAAAACACGAGAAGCTTGTGTAGTGGATACCATAGCATTGCTAAATCATCTAGCAGATGGAGGACTTAAAGTATCCCCATCGAAATTGCAAATTTGTCAGAAAGAAGTACAATATTTAGGCCACAAAATTGAAAAAGGACTGAGAAAAATAACTGCAAAGAGAATCAAGATAATAAAAGGAATGAGAGCCCCAATGGCGCAAAGAGAAGTGAGAATGTTTCTTGGAATGGTCGGATATTGTCGTCAGTGGATAAGTAACTTTTCCCTGATTGCAAAACCTTTGGTACGCCTGACGAAAAGTGATGTAAAAGACCCCATTGAATTAAATAGAGAAGAATTAACAGCCTTTAGACAATTGAGAGACAGCTTGTGTGAGGTGCCAGCACTTGGTATGCCTGATTATGAGAAGGAGTTTGAACTATATTG
Source organism: Triturus cristatus (assembly GCF_964204655.1). NCBI lineage: Eukaryota > Metazoa > Chordata > Amphibia > Caudata > Salamandridae > Triturus > Triturus cristatus. The sequence goes on along the minus strand of NC_140583.1, from coordinate 397,195,340 downwards.
CAGGGAAAGGAATGGATGTGCACTCTCTGTATTAATACAGAAACATTGAAAACTGAGAAGACCGATTGCATATTTTTCAGCTATACTCGACCCAGTAGCTGCAGCGTTGCCTGGTTGTTTGAAAGCAGTGGCTGCTACTTGTAAGATCTGGAACAGAGTGAAGGAATTTTGATGGGATATCCTGTGCGAGTGTTTGTACCTCATGATGTGGCAATCCTTTTAACAAGTAGCCGCACTCAGTTCATGACGCATAGTCGACTGACTAAATATGAAAAAGTCATATTAGGTGCAACAAATGTGAGCCTTGTAAGATGTCTGAATGTGAATCCTTCAACGTTATTGCCAGATGCTGAGAATGTGGAAGTCAGAGATGATGTGGATTGTTAGACCTGGCACCTTGGCGTGAGTCTCTCTTCCACTTTTTGTCGCTGTGCCTCATGTGTTTTTATGGTGTTGGCCGCTCAGAGCACTGTGCCACTGCCAACCAGTGCCACAGTGCAAGTGCTCCCTATGTAAAATGTATATGTTGGTTGGATTTCATGATTGGCTTATTTGGTTTACTGTCAGACCCCAGTAAAGTGCACCAGGAGTGCCCAGGGCTTGTAAATACAAATGCTGCTGGTGGGCTTGCAGCACTGGTTGTGCCACCCACAGAAGCGGACTAGTAAAACATGTCTAAGGTCTGCCATTGCAGAACCTGCGTGCAGTCTGGTACTGTCATGCTGACTGGGCAAGTGCACCCACTTCCCAGTCCCTAAACCTTCCCTTAACTTCATATTAGTCACCCCTATGGTAGGCCCAAGGGCAGGGTGCATTGTAAGCATAAGGTAGGACAAGCCCTGATGTGTTTGGCAGGTCCTAATAGTGAATTACAGCCATTTTCATTTTTCACTATTGTAAGGCTACCTGTTCTCCATAGGCCAGAATGGGCTGTTAGAATTGTTACATCCTATGATCCTAACAGACCCAGGGAACATGGTAGAAAATCGAGTTTAGTATGCCTGAACTCAGAATAATAAAATACATCTTTTAGTAAAGTTTATTTTAATATTCTGTGTTTGCAAATACCACTTTTAGAAAGTTGGTATTTGCTTGCCTAACCATTTCAGCCCGCCTCTGCTATGATGTGGATCTGCCTGTCTGGTTTGTGTGAGTGACAGGGCTGGGGAATCCCAGAGGGGCAGGGCTAGGTAGCCTGGTGGTGAATGGAGAGATTGACATCCAGATGGGTGGGCGGAGTGCACCTGGACTCTGAATAGGGCTGTGCTCTGCCACCACAATGCTGGCTCCACCTCCTGTGGAGCGGCTGATGTCTCTGCCCTGCACCCTGAATAGAAAGGCAGAGTCATGTCAACAAAGTGCTCAAGAACTGGTTTGGACTGGGCAAAGGCCCCTCTAACCCAGAGGAACAAAGGAATTAGGGGTATAAGTATTGGGACCCTGCTCCCAAGAAATTAGATCCTGCTTGACAAGAAGAACCTCTGCCTGAGGATAAGGAACTGGGAAAGCTGTAAGGAGGAGTACTGTCCCTGACCTGGGGAATTGGCCTGCAGTTGTTGCCTTGCTGCTGAAAGGAGAGGAGAAAAGACTACAAAGACTTTATTTCAACTTGTGCTTAAAAGATCTTCAAGGGCTTGTGCTGAGCTTGCCCCCTGAGCGAAGTCCCAGGACCAGTGGACTTCACCCCCAGCTCACCAGAGTCTTTTGGAAGTGCCTGCTGCTGTTGTTGGGCCTTCTGAGGGACTGCGTGTCGCAAGGAGCTGGAAGCGCGACTCGGGAAGGAGAAGTGTGCCGCCGTCGGAGCTGTTGTCGTAGCATCTCGCAAAGGGTGTCGCCGCTGCAGCATCGCATCGAGCGGAAGCGTCTCGCATCATTCCGGAAGTGTCTCGCAACGCCGAAGAAGCGTGTCGCCATCGTAGCTGACGCATTGCACCGCATCAAGAGAAGAATCTCGCATCGAGGAAGAAGCGTGTCACCATCGCAGCCATCGTAGTTGTCGCATTGCACCGCATCAAGAAAAGCACCTCGCATCCACGGAGAAGCGTGCCGCCGTCGGAGCTCGTGTCATCGCATCGCGTAAAGGGGTGACGCCGCTGCAGCATCGCATCGAGTGGAAGCGTCTCGCAAACGTCGGAGAAGAGTGCCGCTGCCAAGGCCGCTGTCATCGCATCGCGTAAAGGGGTGACGCCGCTGTAGCTGACGCATCGAGTCGAGTCTTCTCGCAACATCGGAGAAGCGTAACGCATCTGGAAGATCTTCACGTCTATATTTCTTTGCACCAAAAACTTCATCGCATCAGCATCGTTGAAACACTTTCATTGCCCTGCGTGTCGCATCTAAGGTACATTGACTTAAAGTGTCGCATTTAAGAACTTAAGAGAACTAAGCAAACTTCTACCATCTAAAGTAACAGTATTGTGTATTTTTGTCGTTTAATGGTCTTGTGGTAACTCTATATAAAGAATCTTTATTTATAATATAAAAGCCTGTGTGGTGTCCATCTGTGGTGTTGTCATTTGGTTACTGTATGTGTTCACAAATGCTTAACCTATAACGCTCTGAGATAAGCCTTGTCTGCTCGCGCCAAGCTACCTAGAGGGTGAGCAGGGGTTATTTTAGGAATGTAGCCCCTTACCCTAGAGGAAAGGTTCCCTGTTTGTCACAAGTACCTACCTGTGCCAACCAGAGAACCCGGATTCTAACATTGGTGGTCAGCGGTGAGGATTCTGGACTTGCATTTGTGACTCATGTACAGTAATTAGTGAACACTACTTAGTGAGTCCAGACCTTAAACGCAACCAATACTTGTTGGTAGATTTCTTGTTGGGACTGTCTATTTTTGAGCACTTTCAATCACAAAGGAGCTAGAGAGTGAAAACGTGCCAGAACGCCCTCCAATCAACAATAGTTTCAACACAAAAAGTACTGGCACACTGTAGCATAAATGTATTTTTGTTCTGGAATAGGAGGAGGAAGTGTGCTTTATCACAAACCACCAACACTCATTTATATTATATTATATGGAGACAACCCATCCAGAATGCTACAAAATTAAAAATTGAGTAGGTAAGAAAAGTCAGAATGAAAGAGAATGTGAAGTCAGTCCACAAAAAGATACACTCTACAGAAACCCTCGAAGATAAAGAGGTGAAAAAATGTGTAGAGAGAGAGAGAGTACCTCACGCGCGCACCACCAGAGGAGCTACTGGTTGGTTCTCACCAGCTTGCCCACGTTTATTTCATCATCGGCAACTCTCTCTCAAGAAAAAAGTGTGCAGTGTCCAGTGAAAAAACACATAACACAAGACGGTGTAGTGTAAAAAACAGAGAAACACATAAACTGTGCAGACAAAGACAGTAAAAAATAGTGATGGTATATAGACTCTCAAATAATTGTTTTATTCTGGTTAGGAGTCTATCCCACTACTTAAAAACACAGCATGTTGCATACCTTGGTAATGACGGCCAACATGTTTCATTGCCAATTAAATTTGTGGCAAATTCATCAGGGCAAGAAGGGGTCAAAGATCACCTTCTCTGGACACACACCTTTAAAATGGACTGACAAACACAAGAAGACAAACATACAGCTTAATCAGTTCGGCGGGGGATGTATTCACTGTCCATCCTAAAAATGGTTATGGTAATGAGCTTAAATCCATTACCTAGTTGGGGCTATGGGCCCACATACCAGCCACCAACCAGTCGCAGGGGCGTTCTAACCTCTTTACTATCGCCTTCCTGCTCTGCAAAGCACGACCGTAGTTGGTGCCTGCACCTGTAGAAAGAGTATATAGACCATATAGACCTAGTCTAACACGACACTTTCTCTGCACATTTATTGTTCCTCGATCTCTCATAGATCATTCACCTAACCGGTAGAGAGTTCTGCTCAACCAGGTACCCTTTCAGCGATTCACCCATTCACTTCTAATGCCTAACGTCAGCACAACCCGTTTTCAAATGTTTCTACACACCTGAGCTGGCTTCGAAACCGACACCCCTCCTATTCATGCCACGCTTAAAAATAACCTTGGTTTTCACATACCGCGACATCCACGCAACACCCGAGTGCGCCGACAGCCTTTTCTCAGTGGCTCATGCACCCCCAGCTTACCCTGTAACTGTACACCCAGGCGGTACCTCAACACTGGAACAACTTGCAGCGCGACTGTGTCTGTTTTCAAAACCGGCTCTTACCCCATCTCGCGAGACTACGCGGTTTCCCGGATCGTATCAATATACTCAGGGGAAATGCAGCGGCCATCTTAAAGTAGTCTTGGGTCCTGGTTTCAGGTAATTCAGAACTTGTTGGAAAAATGTTTCCCAACCACAGAAAGGTTATTGAGTGTGTGCCGTATGACTTAACAACAAGCCCGAATCCAGCGGGCTAACACCCCATATACAAAGGACGTATTCCTTCTCACAAACAGCACCCCTCGAGTGGGAAAACGGATCTCTACTGAGGGATGAAAAACGCGGCAGCCATCTTACCAAAGATAGATATAGAAGGAAGAAACCAGTTCGAGATTAATGAAAATAAGTAAACTCCAGACTGCATAGTCGAGCGCACATGCGGGTTCGAGGGCATGAGTGTGTGCACCATGAACATATTACACAAGGCGCCCTCAACAATAAGAAGAGAGACATAGACTCGATCCGCAAGCCACCAAATGCCCACATTGGAGAGCAGATATACCCCAAGTTTATCATTTCGGATCATACAGCTAGATTTTTCATGGGTAAGACTACACTTATTGTGCCTTAAATAGAACATCAAGGATTGGTGCGGGTAGTGGGGTCATAATTCCATGGTGTTATACTCAGCTTATTAATGACCACCTATCTGCTCACCTTGTTCCACTCAATTTGGTCATTAAGACCAATGGTATCCCCCTTCTCTGAGTAGATCCAGCGGGCCTCCTTCACAGCCAATCTCTTGTCTATTTCGCCAGTGTCGCCACAAACTTTCTCCAGAATGACCCACTTTAAAGATCTGAAGTGATGTTGCTGGTCTCTGTAGTGTTGAACCAATCGTGTAGTGAGCTTGCCGGCCCTGATCGTGCTCAGATGTTCCTGTATGCGTACCTTGACCTTTCTAGATGTAAGACCAATGTAGTGTAGGCCGCATGGACATGTCAGTCTGTATATTACATGGCATGTATTGCAATTGGCAAACTGACGGAGAAACCAGGTTCTCCCACTACCTAGTGTAATTTCAGTTGTGTTCTCCGTCAGTTCACACACCGAGCAGCTACCACAGGGATGATGTCCTGAGGGTAGGTTTACATTCTTCTGACCATGGGCAGGTCTTGTATGCACCAGTCTGTCCTTCAGATTTTGCGTCCTTTTAAACGCGAACCTGGGCTGGGGCATCTGAAAGTCACTAGTTGATAACAATGACCAGTGTCGCTTGATTATTTGTCTGATCTTATTAGACAACGGGTCAAATGTCAGAACTACTGGCAAGCTCTCCCTTGCTTCCTTTTTATTCCTCTCCAGCAATGCCTCCCGAGGTGTATTGTGAGCCCTTTTGCGAGCTCTAGTGATGATTCTCTTAGGGTAAGCACGTTGTTCCAATTTCATGCTCAAGACCTCTGATTGATGTAAATAGTCAGTTGTGGAGGAGCAGTTTCTGTGATATCTCAGAAACTGACCAACCGGGAGGTTGTCCCTTAGAGCTCTGGGGTGGTACGACTGGTAGTGCAACAAGGAGTTTTTGTCAGTGGGCTTATGATGAACGCTGGTGCTAAGTTTATCATTAACCACAGTGATGTCAAGGTCAAGATACGTTGCCGTCTCTCTGCTGAACTGCCAGGTGAATTTTAAACAGATGTCAAGCGAGTTCAGCCATTCCAGAAATTCACAAAGGTGTTGTTGAGTGCCCGTCCAAATACATAGAACATCGTCTATATATCTCTTCCAGAGGCAAATGTGCCCCTGGAAGGGATTGGAGGGATGGTCAAGGTAATGTTCCTCGAATTGGCCGACATAAATACATGCCAGGCTCGGCGCGAATGTAGCGCCCATAGATGTCCCCGAGATCTGTAAATACAGGGCATCTTTGTGACAGAAATAGTTTCGGGTAAGAGCCAACTCCACACATTGCATGACAAAGGACTGAGGAGTGTCGTAAAACCACTCCTGAGCCCCCAGGGCGTGAGCTGCTGCCACCAGCGTCGCGTCCTGGGGGATGCTAGTGTACAAGGACTCGATGTCGATGGTCACAAGTAACTGCTGAGAAGGATCAAAGTCCATTTCATTGATGATGTTAAGGATATCGGTCGTATCCTGAACATATGACCGTTGGGTGATCACAGATTCCCTGAGGAAAAAATCAGCAAACTGGGAAAGGGGCTCAAGTACCGAGGAAATGCCCGATACAATAGGGCGGCCTGGGGGTGGACGCTGGGCCTTATGAATCTTCGGCAGAATATAGAATGCCGGTGTCCTGGGGTTGACGTTGACGAGGAACTCTGCCTCTTTGGCAGTGATCCATTTCTTCTCCCGCGCCTGTGCCACAATGATGGTAATCTGTTGTAGCAGTTCAGCCGTGGGGTCACGTGCAAGAGGACAGTAGTTCTTCCTGTCGCTCAACAACCTCAGTACTTCCGCCTCATAGTCGCTGGTATTCATAAGAACCACAGCGCCCCCTTTTTCAGCAGATTTGATGGTAAGTGCAGCGTTATCTTGCAAGGATTTTACTGCAGCCCAATCCAATTTGCTCATGTTGTTGAAGGTGTTAGCCTGTTGTGATTCCTCAAGTAGTCTAATCTCATTCAAGACCTTATTCTCAAAAACTGCCACCTCAGGGCCAACTGAGGATAGTGGTGGGCAAAACTGGGAGGGACGGTGTAAATCAGTGGAGAAAACTGAGGCAGGAGTCTGTTCTTTGTTTGCAAAGAATTTTTTGATCTTGATTTTTCTCACCACTTCATGGAGTTCGGTCCGGCATTTAAAAGAATCATGTTTAGGGGTCGGAACATACCCAAGACCACGGTTCAGTACTTTTAATTGGCCTGCTGTTAGTTCATGTCCTGAAAGGTTCACAACAATGTTATTCACATCTACATCGGGGCTCGACCTCGACTGCGAGTTTGGCGCGGGGAGAACATCTGCCAGTTCTGAGACTGGTTCTGTCTGGCTCTGCCCCGTCCCCTTTGACCTCCCCCTCTGTTGCCTTGTTGTGCCTGGCCCAAAAAAGAACGGATCAGGGAGCCAAGTTCTTGATTGGCCTGGGGTTCCAAATTGAATCTGACCTTCCCCTGGGCTATGGGTGGAGCTGCCTCATCATCCTCGCTGGAGGTATTATCGAAGGTCCAGTTACCAGGTGTTTTCCTAGGCTGTTGACGCCCCCCTCTCTGATATCTAGATGGAGGAATATTCTCACTGCTTGCCTGATAATGTTTATCATCCACGTAAGGGAAAGCCCACTCATGTGTGTACCTCTCCAAATTTCTTTTGAGTCCCTTAATTTTTTGATTGACCATGTAGTTTTTATATTCGGTCAAATCCTCTTGTATTCTCTGTAGATGATCTTTTGTATCAGTAAGGGTTGTGTCATTTTTTATTACTTCCTCTAGATCAATAATCTCCTTCAACAGGGCGTCACTCAGCCTTTTGGCCGTCTGAATAATTAAGATAAGCCAATCCCGGGTACATTTATTTGCGATGAAACTCCAATCGACCCGGAATTGCTTATCTTCTAGAAAAATCCTTGGTTCGATCCTGACCAATAAACTAGCAGGAGCAGCCCCTGCCCGATAGTATTCGGTCATTAGGGCCCTATGCAATGCCACCCTCACCTGCCGTTTCTTTAAACCACTTAACTTCTCCCATTCCTCTCTAGCAGAAAGTGTACTTGATAGAGATGAATCAGGAAAAAGTGAAGGGCCAGACAGAATGGCCGCAATTTGGTCATCCGTGAATGCAAGACAATTACGATCCATACTTCACACAATCACCTCCCCTCAATCAAGAAGTCCGAAGATTCATAAGGCCCAGCGTCCACCCCCAGGCCGCCCTATTGTATCGGGCATTTCCTCGGTACTTGAGCCCCTTTCCCAGTTTGCTGATTTTTTCCTCAGGGAATCTGTGATCACCCAACGATCATATGTTCAGGATACAACCGATATCCTTAACATCATCAATGAAATGGACTTTGATCCTTCTCAGCAGTTACTTGTGACCATCGACATCGAGTCCTTGTACACTAGCATCCCCCAGGACGCGACGCTGGTGGCAGCAGCTCGCGCCCTGGGGGCTCAGGAGTGGTTTTACGACACTCCTCAGTCCTTTGTCATGCAATGTGTGGAGTTGGCCCTTACCCGAAACTATTTCTGTCACAAAGATGCCCTGTATTTACAGATCTCGGGGACATCTATGGGCGCTACATTCGCGCCGAGCCTGGCATGTATTTATGTCGGCCAATTCGAGGAACATTACCTTGACCATCCCTCCAATCCCTTCCAGGGGCACATTTGCCTCTGGAAGAGATATATAGACGATGTTCTATGTATTTGGACGGGCACTCAACAACACCTTTGTGAATTTCTGGAATGGCTGAACTCGCTTGACATCTGTTTAAAATTCACCTGGCAGTTCAGCAGAGAGACGGCAACGTATCTTGACCTTGACATCACTGTGGTTAATGATAAACTTAGCACCAGCGTTCATCATAAGCCCACTGACAAAAACTCCTTGTTGCACTACCAGTCGTACCACCCCAGAGCTCTAAGGGACAACCTCCCGGTTGGTCAGTTTCTGAGATATCGCAGAAACTGCTCCTCCACAACTGACTATTTACATCAATCAGAGGTCTTGAGCATGAAATTGGAACAACGTGCTTACCCTAAGAGAATCATCACTAGAGCTCGCAAAAGGGCTCACAATACACCTAGGGAGGCATTGCTGGAGAGGAATAAAAAGGAAGCAAGGGAGAGCTTGCCAGTAGTTCTGACATTTGACCCGTTGTCTAATAAGATCAGACAAATAATCAAGCGACACTGGTCATTGTTATCAACTAGTGACTTTCAGATGCCCCAGCCCAGGTTCGCGTTTAAAAGGACGCAAAATCTGAAGGACAGACTGGTGCATACAAGACCTGCCCATGGTCAGAAGAATGTAAACCTACCCCCAGGACATCATCCCTGTGGTAGCTGCTCGGTGTGTGAACTGACGGAGAAAACAACTGAAATTACAATAGGTAGTGGGAGAACCTGGTTTCTCCGTCAGTTTACCAATTGCAATACATGCCATGTAATATACAGACTGACATGTCCATGCGGCCTACACTACATTGGTCTTACATCTAGAAAGGTCAAGGTACGCATACAGGAACATCTGAGCACGATCAGGGCCGGCAAGCTCACTACACGATTGGTTCAACACTACAGAGTCCAGCAACATCACTTCAGATCTTTAAAGTGGGTCATTCTGGAGAAAGTTTGTGGCGACACTGGCGAAATAGACAAGAGATTGGCTGTGAAGGAGGCCCGCTGGATCTACTCAGAGAAGGGGGATACCATTGGTCTTAATGACCAAATTGAGTGGAACAAGGTGAGCAGATAGGTGGTCATTAATAAGCTGAGTATAACACCATGGAATTATGACCCCACTACCCGCACCAATCCTTGATGTTCTATTTAAGGCACAATAAGTGTAGTCTTACCCATGAAAAATCTAGCTGTATGATCCGAAATGGTAAACTTGGGGTATATCTGCTCTCCAATGTGGGCATTTGGTGGCTTGCGGATCGAGTCTGTGTCTCTCTTCTTATTGTTGAGGGCGCCTTGTGTAATATGTTCATGGTGCACACACTCATGCCCTCGAACCCGCATGTGCGCTCGACTATGCAGTCTGGAGTTTACTTATTTTCATTAATCTCGAACTGGTTTCTTCCTTCTATATCTATCTTTGGTAAGATGGCTGCCGCGTTTTTCATCCCTCAGTAGAGATCCGTTTTCCCACTCGAGGGGTGCTGTTTGTGAGAAGGAATACGTCCTTTGTATATGGGGTGTTAGCCCGCTGGATTCGGGCTTGTTGTTAAGTCATACGGCACACACTCAATAACCTTTCTGTGGTTGGGAAACATTTTTCCAACAAGTTCTGAATTACCTGAAACCAGGACCCAAGACTACTTTAAGATGGCCGCTGCATCTCCCCTGAGTATATTGATACGCTCCGGGAAACCGCGTAGTCTCGCGAGATGGGGTAAGAGCCGGTTTTGAAAACAGACACAGTCGCGCTGCAAGTTGTTCCAGTGTTGAGGTACCGCCTGGGTGTACAGTTACAGGGTAAGCTGGGGGTGCATGAGCCACTGAGAAAAGGCTGTCGGCGCCCTCGGGTGTTGCGTGGATGTCGCGGTATGTGAAAACCAAGGTTATTTTTAAGCGTGGCATGAATAGGAGGGGTGTCGGTTTCGAAGCCAGCTCAGGTGTGTAGAAACATTTGAAAACGGGTTGTGCTGACGTTAGGCATTAGAAGTGAATGGGTGAATCGCTGAAAGGGTACCTGGTTGAGCAGAACTCTCTACCGGTTAGGTGAATGATCTATGAGAGATCGAGGAACAATAAATGTGCAGAGAAAGTGTCGTGTTAGACTAGGTCTATATGGTCTATATACTCTTTCTACAGGTGCAGGCACCAACTACGGTCGTGCTTTGCAGAGCAGGAAGGCGATAGTAAAGAGGTTAGAACGCCCCTGCGACTGGTTGGTGGCTGGTATGTGGGCCCATAGCCCCAACTAGGTAATGGATTTAAGCTCATTACCATAACCATTTTTAGGATGGACAGTGAATACATCCCCCGCCGAACTGATTAAGCTGTATGTTTGTCTTCTTGTGTTTGTCAGTCCATTTTAAAGGTGTGTGTCCAGAGAAGGTGATCTTTGACCCCTTCTTGCCCTGATGAATTTGCCACAAATTTAATTGGCAATGAAACATGTTGGCCGTCATTACCAAGGTATGCAACATGCTGTGTTTTTAAGTAGTGGGATAGACTCCTAACCAGAATAAAACAATTATTTGAGAGTCTATATACCATCACTATTTTTTACTGTCTTTGTCTGCACAGTTTATGTGTTTCTCTGTTTTTTACACTACACCGTCTTGTGTTATGTGTTTTTTCACTGGACACTGCACACTTTTTTCTTGAGAGAGAGTTGCCGATGATGAAATAAACGTGGGCAAGCTGGTGAGAACCAACCAGTAGCTCCTCTGGTGGTGCGCACGTGAGGTACTCTCTCTCTCTCTACACATTTTTTCACCTCTTTATCTTCGAGGGTTTCTGTAGAGTGTATCTTTTTGTGGACTGACTTCACATTCTCTTTCATTCTGACTTTTCTTACCTACTCAATTTTTAATTTTGTAGCATTCTGGATGGGTTGTCTCCATATAATATAATATAAATGAGTGTTGGTGGTTTGTGATAAAGCACACTTCCTCCTCCTATTCCAGAACAAAAATAAATGTATGCTACAGTGTGCCAGTACTTTTTGTGTTGAAACTATTTTTGAGCACTGCCAAGCTTAACCATGGTGGAGAAAGCAGCATCCATAGTCTCTGTTAATACTGAATTTGAATGGGAAGAAGAGAAACTGGAAAGCTACAAGTTATCACATCTGAAATTCTTTTGCAAGAAATTTAATGTTTGCACTACTGGATGTAGAAACAAGGAAGAGTTCTACAAGGTGCTGAGGGCCTGGGTAGAAGCAAGGAATGCCACTGATGATGATAATGCAGATGAGCAGCTGGATAGGCCAGTGGGTTCAAGAGGAAGGAGTACCCCTTCCCCTGCAGGTAGCAGTGTTTTTAGTAAAAGTTTATCTCCAGAGGAGTTGGCAGACAGGAAGGAAGCCAGAGCTCATGAGATAGAGATGGCAAAACTAAATGGACAACTGGCAATGGAACAAAAAAGGCTGGAAATGGAAGAGAGAAAAAGCCAAATGGAGCATGAGATGAAAATGAGGGAGCTGGAGTTGAAAGCCCGGGGCTTGGGAAGCACTCCCTCTGGTGGCAGCACACCCCCAGTGCAGGTAGAGTCCAGAGTGTACATACCCAAAGATGTAGTGAAAGAATTTTAAAAAAATGATGACATAGGGCAGTGGTGCAAAGCCTACGAAGTAGCCATGTCCTCCCACCGGGTCCCTGAGAAGGATTGGGGAGCGGGGTTGTGGGGGCGGTTCTTGAGTAAAGGGCGGGACACACTGCTAGATTTGCCCTCAGAAGTGTATAACTCTTACCCCCATATGAAGGAAGCTTTAATGGCTAGGTATGGGTTAACCCCTGAAATTTATAGACAGAGGTTCAGGGGTTGCACTAAGATTCCCAATAGTACGTATGTGGAGTATGTGACTTTTTTTGCAGAGCACTGGATGGTTGGGTGAAGGGTAGCAAGGTTGATAATTTTCAAGGGCTTCTTGATTTAATGGCATGGGAGTACTTGTCCAGTAATTGTTTTCCTGAGCTACGCCAGCACCTGATTGATAGTAGGCTGACTAACCCTAGGAAGCTTGCTGAGGAGGCGGGCCGCTGGGTCAGTACCAGGGTCCACAAGGGTCCCGTGGGAGACTCCGCCAAAGGTGGGCAGGGTCCCCAGCAGAAGAGCGGGGGGTACAAGGGTAAACAGAGGGAGTTCCAGAGGAGGCCCCAAAGTAATCCCCAAGGGAACCAAGGGAAAGGTTCTCAGCCTCCCCCATCCCAGAAACCGACTGGGGCCCCGACAGGTACCCCTGTTCAAAGAGGGCCCCCAACCTGTTAGAGATGTGGTGAGCTGGGTCATTTTGCCAATGATCCCAAGTGTCGCCAGTTTGGTAAACCAGCACCCCCTGGTGCAACCCCCCGGCAGACGGCTAGTGTAGCCCTGGGTGGAGAGATGGGTGTCCAAGGTGGGTGGGGTTTAGTAGAAATGTCCCTGGTCTCATTAGGAGACCGTGAAGTGGTCCCCAAAACCCAGCTGCCTGAGAACACTAAAAAATACAGGCAGTGGGTGACCATAAATGGCCATAGGGTGGAAGCTCTCAGAGACACAGGAGCCAGTGTGACGGCTGTCAAGCGCCACCTGGTGACTCAGGAGCAGGTTGTCCCAGGAGCATTCTATCCGGTTGTTGCCGCTGACAACACCGAGAGTCACTGCCTGGTGGCTCGGGTTCCCTTTGAGTGGGGGGGGGTGTCTCTGGTACTCTTCAGGTAGCTGTGAGGCCCACCATGCCTGTAGACTGTCTGTTAGGGAACGATCTGGAGAGCTCACCTTGGGCTAAGGTGGAGCGGAGTGCTCACCTGGAGATGTTGGGTATGCCAGATTGGGCTTGTGTTACCACACGGTCCATGACAGCGAGTAGAGGTTCTCAAGAGGACCTGGAGCCTGAGAGGGAGGCTCAGGAACCGGCCTTAGGGAGAAGAGGCAGGGGGCGTGGGAAACGGTCCAGGAGGAAGCAGACCTTGAGGGGGATGCCCTGGAACCCACAGGGGAACAGATAGCTGAACTGGGGGACCTGCCTGAGCTGACCCATTGGCAGCAAGAAGGAGGACCCTCCTGGGAGGAATTCTGCAGGGAGCAGAAAGAGTGCCCTTCTCTCGTGGGTATGCGGCAGCAGGCTGCAGACCAGGCCAATGGTGATCAGTCTGGAACACATTTCATTTACTGGGAGAACGACCTCCTGTATTCTGAGCCTAAGGTTGCTGAGCCTGGGTCAGCCCGTGTGCTGGTGGTACCCCAGAGCTTCAGAGCCTTCCTACTGGGGCTGGCTCACGATGTGCCATTAGCAGGACATTTGGGGCAGTACAAGACCTTTGAAAGGCTTGTCACCTACTTCTTTTGGCCCGAAACGCGCAGTAGTTCAGACACTCACTGCAGGACCTGCCAGACTTGCCAGGCAAGTGGTTAGAGTGGAAGGAAGCAGAAGGCTCCACTCCAGCCATTCCCTGTGGTCGGTACCCCATTCCAGCGAGTGGGGATTGACATTGTAGGGCCACTGGACCCCAGGACAGCGATGAGCAATAGGTTCATCCTGGTCCTGGTGGACCATGCCACCCGGTACCTGGAAGCCATCCCTCTGAGGACAGTGACGGCCCCCGTGGTGGGACGTGCGCTGATGGGAATTTTCTGCCGAGTGGGATTCCTTCTAGAGGTGGTGTCTGACCGAGGTACCAATTTCATATCTAAATATATGAAATCCCTTTGGCAAGAGTGTGGTGTAACCTACAAGTTCACCACACCTTACCACCCCCAAGGAAACGGGTTGGTTGAGAGACTCAACCGAACCCTAAAGGGCATGATAATGGGTCTTGAGGAACCCATGAGGCGTAAGTGGGACGTCCTCTTACCATGCCTTCTCTTTGCTTACAGAGAGGTGCCACAGAAGTCTCTAGGGTTCAGCCCCTTTGAGCTTCTGTATGGACACCCAGTGAGAGGACCTCTAAGTATGGTCAAGGAAGGCTGGGAGCAATCTCCCAGGAAACCTCCCCAGAATGTATATAGCTACATGCTGGCCTTCAGAAACCAGACTAGGCGTTTCAGAGAACTTGCTGAGGCAAACCTGGAAGCCAGCCAGGAGGAAATGAAGCGGTGGTACGACCAGAATACCACTCTGGTAGAGCTTCAGCCTGGACAGAAGGTATGGGTCTTGGCCCGAGTGGAGCCCTGTGCGCTCCAGGATAAGTGGACCGGTCCCTTTGAGGTTGTGGAGCGCAAGAGCCCTGTCACCTATCTGGTGAACTTGCGGTCTCCAAGGAACCCCTTGAGGGTCCTTCATGTCAACCGCCTCAAGCCCCACTTAGAGAGGTCCCAAGTGGGCATGCTCTTAGCGACAGATGCTGGGATGGAGGAGGAGACCGAGCCACTTCCTGACCTCCTGTCAACCAAGGAGCAAGATGGGTCAGTGGATGGTGTCATCCTCTCTTCCACCCTGACCCCTGAGCAACAGAACGATTGTCGCCAGTTACTGGGACAATTCTCTGACCTGTTTTCCCTGATTCCCGGTGTCACTGATTGGTGTGTCCATGATGTGAACACTGGGGATAGTACACCTGTGCGGCACAAGGCCTACAGGGTGACTGACAGGGTAAGGGCCTGCATCAAGGAGGAGGTCTCCAAGATGTTTGCCCTTGGGGTAATCGAGTCCTCAAGCAGTCCTTGGGCCAGCCCAGTGGTCTTGGTCCCAAAGGCTGCAGCGCCGGGAGCCACACCCGAACTCCGGTTCTGTGTGGACTACAGAGGACTCAATTCTGTCACCAGGACTGACGCACACCTCATCCCTAGAGCTGATGAGCTCATAGATCGGCTAGGGGCTGCCAACTACCTCAGCACGTTTGATTTGACGTCTGGGTATTGGCAGATCGCCTTGACCGATGGGGCCAAAGAGAGGTCAGCATTTTCCACCCCTGATGGGCATTACCAGTTCCAGGTTATGCCCTTTGGGATGATGAATGCCCCTGCCACCTTCCAGAGGTTGGTCAACCAGGTGTTGGTTGGGCTGGATTCGTTCAGTGCAGCCTACCTGGATGACATCGCAGTGTTCAGCTCCACGTGGGAGGAACACCTGCGCCACCTCTGGGAAGTGTTGATGGCGCTGCGGAGGGCAGGCCTCGCGATCAAGGCGAGTAAGTGCCAGATCGGGCAGGGTTCAGTGGTGTACTTGGGGCACCAAGTTGGGAGTGGCCAGGTGGCACCCCTTCAACCCAAGATAGAAACCATCCTGAATTGGGAGTCGACCAAAACCCAGACAGAGGTGAGAGCCTTCCTAGGTCTCACCGGGTACTACAGGAGGTTTGTCAAGGGGTATGGCAACATTGTTGCCCCCTTGACAGCGCTGACTTAAAGGAAGCAGCCCAGGAATGTGATTTGGACTGACACCTGTCAGAAATCTTTTGAGGCCCTGAAAGCTGCTATGTGCACGGCGCCCGTGCTTTTGGCTCCCAACTTCTCCAAAGAGTTTATCGTTCAGACAGACGCTTCAGAGCATGGTGTGGGGGCTGTTCTTTCACAGATTAATGAAGAGGGCCTAGATCAACCTGTAGCCTTTATTAGCAGGAGGTTACTACCACGGGAACAGAGATGGAGTGCTATTGAGCGTGAGGCATTTGCTGTGGTCTGGGCGCTGAAGAAGCTAAGACCCTACCTGTTTGGGTCTCACTTCCGGGTTCAGACAGACCACAGGCCCCTCAGATGGTTGATGCATATGAGGGGTGAGAATCCAAAGCTGTTGAGGTTGTCCATTCCCCTACAGGGTATGGATTTCACGGTGGAACATCGCCCTGGTACAGATCACGCCAATGCTGACGGTCTGTCCAGATTTTTCCGCCTTAGTGATGAGGAACTCCATGGGGTAGGGTAGTTCTCCCCACTTTTCAGCTGGAGGGGACACGTGTTAGACCTGGCACCTTTGCGTGAGTCTCCCTTCCACTTTTTGTCGCTGTGCCTCATGTGTTTTTATGGTGTTGGCCGCTCAGAGCACTGTGCCACTGCCAACCAGTGCCACAGTGCAAGTGCTCCCTATGTAAGATGTATATGTTGGTTGGATTCCATGATTGACTTATTTGGTTTACTGTCAGACCCCAGTAAAGTGCACCAGGAGTGCCCAGGGCTTGTAAATACAAATGCTGCTGGTGGGCTTGCAGCACTGGTTGTGCCACCCACAGAAGCGGCCTAGTAAAATATGTCTAAGGTCTGCCATTGCAGAACCTGCGTGCAGTCTGGTACTGTCATGCTGACTGGGCAAGTGCACCCACTTCCCAGTCCCTAAACCTTCCCTTAACTTCATATTAGTCACCCCTATGGTAGGCCCAAGGGCAGGGTGCATTGTAAGCATAAGGTAGGACAAGCCCTGATGTGTGTGGCATGTCCTAATAGTGAATTACAGCCATTTTCGTTTTTCACTATGTTAAGGCAACCTGTTCTCCATAGGCCAGAATGGGCTGTTAGAATTGTTACATCCTATTATCCTAACAGACCCAGGTAACATGGTAGAAAATCGAGTTTAGTATGCCTGGAATCAGAATAATAAAATACATCTTTTAGTAAAGTTTATTTTAATATTCTGTGTTTGCAAATACCACTTTTAGAAAGTTGGTATTTGCATGCCTAACCATTTGAGCCCGCCTTTGCTATGATGTGGATCTGCCTGTCTGGTTTGTGTGAGTGACAGGGCTGGGGAAACCCAGAGGGGCAGGGCTAGGTAGCCTGGTGGTGAATAGAGAGATTGATATCCAGATGGGTGGGAGGAGTGCACCTGGACTCTGAATAGGGCTGTGCTCTGCCACCACAATGCTGGCTCCACCTCCCGTGGAGCGGCTGATGTCTCTGCCCTGCACCCTGAATAGAAAGGCAGAGTCATGTCAACAAAGTGCTCAAGAACTGGTTTGGACTGGGCAAAGGCCCCTCTACCCCAGAGGAACAAAGGAATTAGGGGTATAAGTATTGGGACCCTGCTCCCAAGAAATTAGATCCTGCTTGACAAGAAGAACCTCTGCCTGAGGAGAAGGAACTGAGAAAGCTGTAAGGAGGAGTACTGTCCCTGACCTGGGGGATTGGCCTGCAGTGGTTGCCTTGCTGTTGAAAGGAGAGGAGAAAAGACTACAAAGACTTTATTTCAACTTGTGCTTAAAAGATCTCCAAGGGCTTGTGCTGAGCTTGCCCCCTGAACGAAGTCCCAGGACCAGTGGACTTCACCCCCAGCTCCCCAGAGTCTTTAGGAAGTGCCTGCTGCTGTTGTTGGGCCTTCTGAGGGGCTGCATGTCGCAAGGAGCTGGAAGCGCGACTCGGGAAGTAGAAGCGTGCCGCCGTCGGAGCTGTTGTCGTCGCATCTCGCAAAGGGTGTCGGTGCTGCAGCTTCGCATCGAGCGGAAGCGTCTCGCATCATTCCAGAAATGTCTCTCAACGCCAAAGAAGCGTGTCACCATTGCAGCCATCGTAGCTGATGCATTGCACCGCATCAAGAGAAGAATCTCACATCGAGGAAGAAGCGTGTCGCCATCGCAGCCATCGTAGTTGTCGCATTGCACCACATCAAGAAAAGCACCTCGCATCCACGGAGAAGCGTGCCGCCGTCGGAGCTGCTGTCGTCGCATCTCGTAAAGTGGTGACGCCGCCTCAGCATCGCATCGAGCGGAAGCATCTCGCAAACGTCGGAGAAGAGTGCAGCTGCCAAGGCCGCTGTCGTCTCATCCCGTAAAGGGGTGACGCCGCTGTAGCTGACGCATCGAGTCGAGTCTTCTCGCAATATCGGAGAAGCGTAACGCATCTGGAAGATCTTCACGTCTTTATTTCTTTGCACCAAAAACTTCATCGCATCAGCATCGTTGCAACACTTTCGTTGCCCTGCGTGTCGCATCTAAGGTACATTGACTTAAAGTGTCGCATTTAAGAACTTAAGAGAACTAAGCAAACTTCTACCATCTAAAGTAACAGTATTGTGTATTTTTGTTGTTTAATGGTCTTGTGGTAACTCTATATAAAGAATCCTTATTTTTAATATAAAAGCCTGTGTGGTGTCCATCTGTGGTGTTGTCACTTGGTTACTGTATGTGTTCACAAATGCTTAACCTATAACGCTCTGAGATAAGCCTTGTCTGCTCGCGCCAAGCTACCTAGAGGGTGAGCAGGGGTTATTTTAGGAGTGTAACCCCTTACCCTGACTAGAGGAAAGGTTCCCTGTTTGTCACAAGTACCTACCTGTGCCAACCAGAGAACCCGGATTCTAACATGGATCATGACTGTTTGGATGTGCTTGATTTCTGTACTAAACCACGACCTGATATAAAAGACGTACATTTGACAGAAAGTGACTATGTGATGTTTGTGGATGGATCATGCTTGAGAACAGACAAAGGAATTCTGAGTGCAGCATATGCAATATGCACAGTAGCAGCGGTAATAAAAACATCTTACCTAAAGGGAGTAAAGTCAGCCCAGGTTGCTGAACTTTTTGCGTTAACCAGAGCATGTAAGTTGGGAAAGAATGTGAGAGTGACTGTGATAACCGATAGTCAATATGGCTTTGGTGTCGTGCATGATTTTGGCCAAATTTGGTCACAAAGAGGATTTTGGACTTCAAGTAGAACCCCTATAAGGAATGCTGAAGTGGTTGGGAAATTTCTTGAGGCGATACAGCTACCTAAGCAATTGGCTGTTGTGAAGTGTGCTGCACATTCAAAGACCGGAGATTACATTGCAGCAGGGAACCAATATGCAAACGATATGGCTCAATATTGTGCGAGAAACCAGAATTCAGTAAATCGGGCAAAAGAAAAGGACATGAATTCATGTCCCTTGTTGTTTACTAACATTATGAATACATGGGAAGAAGTGAGGCATCTACAGGAAGAAGCAGGAGATGAGGAAATGAGACAGTGGGTAAAGGCAGGATGTGCACCAAGGGAAACAGATCATGTGTGGGTTTATCAGGATGGAAGACCAGTTATGCCTGATAGCATGGTGTCAGCCATGGCCCAGATGTATCATGGACAAGCACACGTAGGGAGAGATGCAATGCTTAGATTATTTAAGCAGACATGGTACAATGTAAAATTCAGACTTGTAGCTGAGAGCCTTTGTCAAAGATGCCGTATATGTCAACAGTTCAATCCTGGAAGGAAAACAGTGATAAGTCTAGGAACGATAGGTCGAGAAGGAGGGCTTTTCACCAGAATGAAAATCGACTTCAATGAGATGCCTCCTTGTAACAGGTTAAGGTATGTTTTAGTGATGGTCTGCCTGTTTTCTAGATGGGTTAGAAGCATATCCCACAAGAAGAAGTGATGGAATTACAGTAGCAAAACTGCTTTTGAGGGAGTTCATCCCTAGATTTGGGTTTCCAGTCACAATTGAGTCAGACAGAGGAAAACATTTGAATAATGAAAGCATGAAGCTAATTTGAGAGGCATTGAATGTACAACAAAAACTGCATTGTGCCTTTCTCCCAGAGGCTTCTGGTGTGGTAGAACAAGTAAATGGCACTATTAAAAACAGATTAGGAAAGATGTGTTTAGCCACAGGACTGAAATGGCCTGATGTCTTGCCTCTGGTACTCATGACTATTAGATCAATTCCAGATAGGAACACAGGTTTGAGTCCCCATGAGACTGTGATGGGGAGAGCAATGAGGCATGTATTCATACCAGTCAACAAGTTATAGCCAATCTCTGATGACTTGGTGTTGGATTACTGTAAGGGGCTGGCTGACGCCGTACATTCTGTGTTTCATCAGGTTGGATCGGATGCCACCACCCTTGAAAAGAAGCCAGTTCATGATCTAAGCCTGGGTGAGAATTAAAGTGCACAGAAGAAGAAACTGTTTGGTCCCACGTTGGAGAAAACCACGACAAGTGATTTCAAGTACGACAACAGCTGTGAAGTGTGCAGGAATAAAGAATTGGATCCATGCTAGTCATACCTTGCGAATTCCAAACCCAGTGGCTAACAAGGAAGGAGAGTATTTTGAAGAATCAGAAACTAGCTCTGAATCTGATACTGAAGACACCAGAACAGGACAAAATTCTGAAAGGGGGGAGTCAGAACCAAATTTGACAGTTGCCCCAGAGAACATTCCATTGAGGAGGAAGTTGCAGATTTCTGACACCAGCTCAGACTCCGAGACTGAACAAGCACAGGTACATACAGGAAAAGAGAAAAACAGTGAAGAGACAATTAAAGAAGTTTTCGATAAAGAAATTCCTGATGGAAAGTTGAGAGAAATTCCACCTGAAGTAACAAAAGCAGATGGTCAGGTGGCAGATACAGAAAGTGAGGGAAAGATTTTTGCGGAAGACCCCCGAGGAGTTGTAGGAAGTTCAAACACTCAGTTAGAGGAAGGGACAATTAGTCAGCAGGAAGATTGTGTGGAAGAAACACGAGGAGGGACAGAAGTAGGGAAAAGAAAGGAAGTGGTGGAAAAGAAAACAGTCGAAAGTAAAAGTCAAGTTGCAACAGAATCAGAAAGCAGTGGTGAAGAAGCACCAGAAGGTCGAGTCCTGAGAAAGAGAGCATGGAGAGCTGAGAAAAATGGTAAAGGAAATACATTGAAAAGACCAGCAAGAGATGAAATTTGGCCAAACAAAATAAAGAGATTGAGATACCGATTGACACGAGTGAATTCATCTAGAGCTGAACAAGTGAATGAAGTATCTAGTCAAGAAAAATTGAAAGACGAGGAAAAAACGACAACAGAAGAAAATAAGAGAACAAGAAAACCTAACCAGAAGTATAAGTCGCCGGAATGGTCATATGTGGCGCTGCCTGAAATAAAAGAAGAGGCGGATAGCCAAGAAAATCCAGGGGTGACTGTACCAGAAGTGGTTGAGGAAGACGAAGAATCGGAAATCCTGAGAGTTATCTTGTCCGACATTGGAGAAGAAACGGATGTTCACGAAATTCTGTAACAAGATTGTGAAAGAAAAGTGCAAGACGATCAAATGCCTAACTGAGAAGACCAAAAGTGATACCAATGGAAAGACAATAAATTACTGGAAAAGACATAACTGCTAGAGCTAAGTAGGTGCTTAGAACCTTGGGTTAGACAAAACTAGTTGTGAAGTAGAAGAGGCTAAGTCAAAAGACACTGATCATTTTTCGAAATGGTAAACACAGAGAGTAGAAAAACTAAATGTGTATTTCTTAGAAGATGGTTAAAAATGTGTTGTTGTGGTACAGGATTACTAATGCTTCTATGGAGTGTGTTGGCTTTGATGATCTCATTTAAAGTTACACTAGAAACAATAGAAGGATATAGTGAGAATTAAACGAATATAGAAAGGTTTCAGAAAGTATATCCGACTACTATAGATAGAAATTATTTACATAAAGACAGGTCTATAAATGATTTCTCTAACAATGTATTTTCAAAATTACTGTATGAATATGTAAAGACGATGGATGTGAGGGACTGCTATGTCTGCCTGCAGTTACCTGCATCTGTGTCTGAGGGAGTGACCTATCATCACCTCCCAGTAACGTATGGAATAACATGTAGTGTAATAGCAAGTTTGTTTTACAAAATAGGGAAATTAGAATATTACTTTTCAGATGTAGATAACATATTTTCACAAGTACCTGTAATTAACAATTTAAATAAAGTAAAACCTGCAAAGGTATTAGGTGAATTTTTCTTAGAAACTAAAGAACTAACATTAGAGTCCATATTTAGAAATAATCTAACTTGTAGTTTAAAGAAGGAGGAGAAAGTGTTCTTGGATTTGGTTAAAGAAAGGAGATTACAAATGCAAAAGAAAGCATCTGATGGAAGAGAGGAAAAGACAGTCTGGGATGTTGAAAAGGAAAAACATTTGAAAAGAGAAGCAAGTCCAACAATGGCTTTAGATTGGCCCCAGAAAGGAAAGTTGTGCATTAGAAAGAATCAAACTGCATATGATAATTATTTTGTAGGTACAAGTGATTGCCATGATACATATCGAATCATGGGTGGATGGGGATTTAAAGGAGGAAATGATCTAGTTTTTCCTGGATTATATTTTATCTGTGGGAACAAAGCATATTATCGATTACCAGATCACTGGTTTGGCATATGTTATGTGGGCCTGGTTTTCCCAAAGATATTCCATGTGGGAAGAGGAAGAGATGGTGTACATGAGTTAGGTAGACAACTAACACGTAGAAAGAGAGAATCTTGGTCAGAAATTGTGGGAGACATTTTTGAAGCATTGATACCAGCAGTGGGAATATCTCTGAATGCACATAAAATTAGAAAATTATCAACAGTAGTGGATCACTTGTCAACAAGTACCGCTGGAGGATTTGTATTGGTAAATACTGAGATGGTTGCCATGCGTGCCATGGTAATGCAAAATCGACTTGCCCTTGATATAATTTTGGCAAAAGAGGGTGGAGTCTGTGGCATGCTGAAAGTTCAACATTGTTGTACTTATATTCCTAACGAAAGTCAAGATCTAAAGTCATACATTAAAAATATAACTGATTTGCATGAGGAAATTGCACCACTGGAGGTTGAAGGTGTTTGAGAAAAGATTGGAAAGAAATTATCTTCTATTAAAGATTTCCTATTAAAATTAGGTAGAACATTTATAGGTAAAATCCTATTTCCACTAACCTGTGTAATTTTTCTAGTATTAGTTTTAAGACTAGGATGTTTATGTTGAAAAAGAAAGAAAATACAGAAACATGTAAAAAGAGAACCTTTGAGAAAGAAAGAAAATAAAAGACAAGAAAGAGAATTTGAGGAAGTAGAATTAGAAGAAATGAAAGATAGTATGTATAGAAAAGCAAGAGGAGAAGAAATTGGGGAAACAGAAATGTGAACTAATAATCTATGAATTCCTTTTCTTTTTATAACAAATTTACAAATTGTTAGGTATTGTGGTGATAAAATCACGAAAGGGGGGATTGATGGAGCAGGTAGTGCAACATTTTGTAGACCTCCTCTATTCTTGCATGGAAATACTAATTAGATAATCTATTAATTATAATATTATTAAACGAGTGCTATATTAATTCAACATTATTAAAAACAAATTATACGTGGGAGACTGCTAATTGCATGGCTTAATAACTCATGTAACTAAAATCTGTACGCATATTAAAAGTAAAACAAAGGTTCGCCCTGAGTCAAGAATCACGCTGACAACAGGATGATTTTCATCATATATTTACGGAAACCAGCAGCCACAGTCCAATGAATATTTTTCACAATCCTAACGCGTTTCAGAGCTTCACTCGCTCCTTCATCAGAGGAAATGCAGACAGAAACCAAACAGCTGCTTGTTCAGGACCTTAAACGCATGCACCAATAAGCCCCAAGAACTATCAGGTCAGTATTCAGATCAGCATGCTGGTACCCGTAGTACAATTCAAAGCGCCAGTGTTCCCCAAGTGGGTTTGGTTATTCTGCTGCTGTTTTATAAGTTCATAAAACACCCCAGTGGGCCATCAGACCAGAGTGCTGGTATTACAATTCCTGCCCTGTTGTGCCCATGAGGACTCGAACACCTGTCCAGTCCTGGGCCCCACATCCGCAAATAACGTAGTGGCGTGCTCTCTGTGGCAAGGCTACGTCATTACATCCAAAACAAAAGTTCGCCGAGGCAAGAATCACGGAATTGGGGCTTTTATTTGGATTATTGGGAGAGATGTGGCGGCACTCACGGGGAACTCCAAGTACCAGCATGCTTTGCATGCATACGCCCACTGGGGTGTGACATGGTGGAGTTATCAGGTGTTCCCTATTGAAGGACTGCCATTACTCTTCTCCATTTTGCCCGTGAACAAGAGCACAGGAGTGCTTGAAACGCATTGGGCTGGTGATGAAATTGGTGGGAGACTGTGACTCTGTGAAGCTGAAGTCTGAAATTAAAGGTGTTAATACTCCCTGGCTAGTGGCGTCTTTATATGGGGCAACCTGTTTTGTTGGAGCATGCTAACAGTAGTATATGTGATAATTAGTTATTGCATGCTTTATGTTGCTTTTGTAACGTTTGCACCTTCGTGGAGGATCGAAAAGGTGAATATAATGGCTTTAAATGTCGCTATATGCTAGATAAATACAAGCACATAGAGGGATTAGTAAGGGGTTTACATTAGAATCACCATTTCATGTATTCATTATTATTTTGTGTTTGTTTCGCTTAAATTGACATCTGGGCCTAAAACCAATATGGCCGCTGACATCGCACGCATAAGTGGCCATTGTCTCATGAGGCGCGGAGTGAGCTGTGCATGTGCGAGAAATATCCTGACCCTCTTAGCGACCTTTGCTCATCATGTTCCCGGTCAAGGATGTGAATTTGGAGGTTCGCCAAGATAGGGGAACAATCAACCTTACAGTAAACCGGAACAAGCCGACACTTCGCTGACAAGTGACCTCACCCCTCAAACTGTACTAAGAATCTGCGAATAAGAATCGGACGATCCCAACCAGCCAATCGCGACTGTCCTAAAGCTTAAAATTGTATCTTCTTTAACTTGATTTTATTATAAAAAGGGTAGTAGAATAGGGAGGGGTACTTCTCCTTTTCCTTTTCATGACTATGTTCGTGATGCCTTTCCTGATGGTCCAGATGCTGCCCTACCGCTTGATGACTGCAAACTTTTTCTAAATCCACGGGCTATGATAGATGCTTGCACGATTTCTGGTCCTTTGATAAATTGGGGAGTGTAACGTGCTGAGCAGAGGACTTTGAGCTTTGGCCTGCTTTTTCGGACAATTTACGACAAAATTTGGTTATGGAGAGCCAATGATATAGAGGACTCCAAATAGCCAGATTAGGTAAATATGATGTTCTGCGATTTACTTGAATTGATCTAGAAATTCTAAACTTTGACGAGACAAATGCAAATATAAATCATTATGAAAATTTAGATAAACAAATATTGATTAACAAGAAATATGAGTTTGTGGTTTTTCCTTAAGGGAAATAAGGATTCTGAGTCTTAAAATGTGTTTTAGCTGGTTCTAAATCACCATCAACCAATCCAACTAAATTGGTCCGTTGACCAAGTGGGTGGAGTGCCTTGATGTTTGGGATTAGGGATCTATAGGCGAAGGATGTTAATGTATATTTTGTAAAATACCTTTTCTCTCCCTACAGGTTATAAGGTGTTCCCCCCACATGTCCAGTGCTTGAATTACTCATCCCTCCTGTGTGTGCAGACTCGTGAGAGAGACGTATGAGTGTTGGTGTTATGGGCCCCACCAATGACTGCGTGTGTGAATGAGCTATTGTGACGTCGGGTCTGCGACGCAGGGAGGGTATTGGTAAATGCTATTCCCCAATTTTTAAGTCTTGCGCTGGATCAATATTAACAAGAACCGTATTTAAGTATACACCAAAGTATTTGAGGCAACTGAGTTGTCATGTGAATGACGAGGTTCCCACAGATGCTTTGGTAGTGGTAGGCATCAGAGGCATGCCTTCACACTTTGACCTATTTATTTTATAGTTTGAGAACACTGAGAAAGACTCTCTGACATCCTTGAGTGTAGGTATAGATTCCAAGGGGTTGGACAGTGTAACCAATGTATCATCTGCGTAGTAAAATGCTTTGTATTCCCCTGCAGCTGTTTGCACCCCCTGAATGTTCTGTGTGTTACATACAGTTGCTTCCAACTGGATCTCTGACTGGACCCAGTCAGAGCTTCTAAACCATGCCAAGCTGAGAAGTCCTCCCGAAGCCTGCAGGACAACGCCCGGGGCTCTTAGTGACATGGCTGGCTGGAGAACGAAGCCCAGGCCTGGTGGCTTCCATCCCAGGGCCAGCAGGAGTTCTGGCCGAGGGCCAGGTCTCAGCTTCTTATCCTAACAAGGCATTCGTGCCATCCGTGGGCTCGAAGGACCCTGTCCTGGGCACTCTGAGGCCCTGGGGGCCCTCCCCTGGCGCCTGCTAGAGCTATGACTCAGTGCCTGGTCGGGTTTTTTCAGCCCAGCGAATCAGGGGAGCCTTCCCGAGGCGTTCAGCGAGCTGGCGGTCCAGCACATGAACCTAGGTGGGCCCCACTGGAGCGCTGGCAGGAGGCCCTGGCAGAGCTTTCCTCCTCACCTAGAGCAGAGACTGATATCTGGTCACTTGTAAGAGGCTTCCAGGACCCTTGCACCATCCAGGAAGAGCAAGGAGATAAACATCAGTTTACCCACACCCCTGCACTACTAATATGGGCCAATTCACCAGCCATTCTTGTTATCTGCACAAACCAAGTGATAGAGGGGGACATTCATGCGAAATAATCCGACCTATTGGAACTCAACTGTGGCTGAAGCTTCAAATGAGCCCTCATTCAGAGTTCCAGAGTAGCTCAGAATTCCGAACACTGAGTCATGCCCGGAAGTGACGTTTTGTTCATGTATTTTAAATGTCAGCAGTGACATTGGCATGGCACATTTTTCAACACCCAGTTGGGGGTGGTAAATGAACTCACAGCTGTAATTTCGCACTCCCCTAATTATAATTCCACGCACCCTTATACGACTTCCACCCCGGAGGAGAATGGGGTCCTTTGAGGGCCTTTTGGAGCTCGAAGCGGTGTCGGGGTGTCTGCCTCCGGACCCGGTGCACTCAGTGTCAGATAATCCCTAGTTATCAGCACTCTGCCCATATAAACTGCACGCTGGCGCCCAACCAGTACTTTTAACAGGATGACTTCAGTTTGTTTCCCAGAGTCTCGCAAGTCAATCAGAGATTCTTCGAAATGCAATTCCAGCTTGATGGCCCAGCACAGGTTTATTATGGCACAAACCGGCAATTGTGGGCTCCACTTGCGTATTTTTCTTTTAAATGATGTTGTTCTCTGAGAAAATATGCTCCTAAAAAGTTGCCAGAGTACAGAACTGCAATTTCTTTGCACTTTTGACTGAGTGTAATAGCATCCAGAGGTTCACACGAGCCCTGCAGCGTTTATCAAATAAATGCATTCCCGGGCTCTGGGGTGGGATCTCAAGCCAGGGCTCAGACCCCCAACAGGAGGCCTTCCAGTTACACTTACATTCTTCTCGGAATGAAACGCAGCTGTCAAGGCGAGTGTCTGCCAACGAATACATTATACATACCTTAATAAAATGAAAATCGTTTATTCTATGAGGATTTTGCTTTTTTATCCTTTAACTGAAAGCGCAAATCTAGGCACTGATAGCTTATTATGAATTTTATATGGACGGACTGCTCATGACGCTAAAAATGCCTTAGCGCCACGTCATGCCATTTATCCAGTTTCTGTTCGTCTCATTCTAGCCTAAGACGCATATCTGGTTCTGGCACCTATTAAAGTGAAGGCGCTCTCTATTTATAATGCTTCTTTTGCCCATCATTTGCCAACACTGTAGGTTTTCCTTGCTTTGAGATCTATTTCAGCGTTTCATGTTGGTCACATGTAGACGATACCTATCTGTTTGCTGCTTTAGGTTACACTCAGGGGGTTATTTACAACAGAAGTGGCGGAGCGCGGCGTTAGCCTCCTTGGCTTATTGCTACGCTCCGCCAATTCAGAACGCAGGGCTTCACCATATTTACAAGAAAATTGTGCAGCAGCACTCTTCATTTACTGGTTTATAGGTTTCAGCTGCACAGCGCTTGCCCTGTGCTTGAGAAATCTATTCTTTTTTAATATAAACTTAAAAGGGACTTCCCACCTCCTCTCTTTTCTGGCTTCTCATTGGTTCTTGTGCATGCCACTTATCTTTCCTCCAGTTCTATTAGCTGTAGCATATTTTTTTCGCATTTACTAATGCTTGTTCCTTGTCTGCTTCTCTTATCAGTTTCCTGCCTCCAAAATACTGTTAACATCTGGTTTGGTGGAACTATATTTTCATAAAGTTTTGCTTTTTACTATTGCAGCACATTTATATAGCAATTTATCACCAGAGAGATTGAGTGACTTGCATAGAATCACAGGATGTTGTGCGGCACTGCTGAGACTTGAACCAGGATCCCGAGCTCTCGAGCCAGCCGGTCTGGCCTCTGCGTCACATCCTCTCCACTCCCATGTTATCTGTCAAGGAGCTCTTTCCTTCTCCCGGACGATGATTGATAACAACAGCTCTTTATTCATTACATAGGTGAAACAGATGCATTACCAATGCTAGTTTAAACTGTCCTACACATGTTGCTTCTATCCACCACAGCATATACTAAGGGCAATGGCTCAGCCCACTTCAGTCATTGGCTTCTTTCACTTTGAGAGCATTCACCTATAAAAGTTTCATTCTTTTTAGGCCTGGGCAGAGTTTGCAGAGTTCTCTGTGCTCTGTGGAGTTCAGCGAGCGACAGAGTGTGGTAAGTTGCGCTGCTCGCACTAATCTTTAGCACTGGGAGTTTATCCCACACTGTAAAATCACTGCAAACAGCACTACACGTCGCGCAGAGTGCAGCTTCTATCTGAGGCTCGAGTAGATATTCTTCTCTAGAAAGAAGCCTCCTATATTCTACTCAAGCAGCAACTTCCTCAATGCAAGTGGCAGATTTCTCAATGCGAGCGGTCGCGAACTCCTGCGACCGCCCGCCTTTAGGAATCTCGGTGGGACGAGGTCTAGCATACGATATTTCTCGCTCGTGCTCTATGCAAGAGAAAAAACTCCACTCCGAGTCACTTTGCAGAGTTTTGCAGAGTGTGCAAAACTCTGCTAACTCCTCCGGCGGAGCGGAATTCTTCACCAACCCATAATTATTTTTAGTGTTTGTTGCAAGGGGAGTTGCTATTGCTACTGTTGCTTTTATGGGCTAAATGCATGGCTTTTTATGGACCAGTTCTGTTTATTGGAGTCTGCAATTTAGATGACACTGCTTTCTGCCTACAGCAGCGTAAACAACTTAAGACAAGTAGTACACAGGTTTCTGCCTACAACCTGGGGACAGGCTGCGATGAACTTATCATTTTAAGCATAAAAGAAGAAGCGATCAAGAGAAACCGTTAGAAGAAAAACACAAAACAACAATACCCACCCTCCACCACCCAATACTTCGCACCCGGTTCACCCAACATTATCACTCATGACTGAAATATGATTCAAGGGGTCCATTGTCTGTATCCAACACTAAGAGGGAGGTCTATGCAGCATTCGTGTAATCTCGGGGGAGAAAACGCAACATCTGCAAGTATTTCGGGCAGGAAAGGATTCGGCTAAAGGGGGCCCACAAATCAGGATAGGCAGCCACTCTGTTCTCGACAGTGAGGGACATACGCTCCATCGCTAGAGTAAACCATAATTTGTGTAACCATGAGACATGGTCCAGGATTTTCTCAGTCTACCAGAGCGAGAGGATTACTTGGTGTGCTGAGCTTAATGCTAGGGCCATTTGCCCACCCGAGGTGATGGTAACGGGAAAGTCAGGGGGTTTGGTAACCCCAAGAGAGTATAGGCGTGAAAGCGGGGTATAGCAATATCAAATGCTGAATAAATGTCGTCCAAGACCTGCCCCCAGAATCTAGCCAATTTGGGGCAAAGCCACAGGAGGTGAAGAAGAGAGACTGTCTGCCCACAACCCTGCCAGCATTTCTCTGAGCACTCCTTGTTCCATATGTGTATTGATGCAGGAGTGAGATACCAGTAGGAGGCTACTTTATAGGTGGACTGCATACTGGCCATGTTGTGTGCAGTGTGATGTACTCTATAGTCCATGTCATTCCATTCTTTAGTGGAGATGGGGCGTCCCTGTTCCTCTTCCCAGTGCAGCTGGCCCTTAGATTTTAAGGCGGAGCCGCTGTCAGAGAGCAGAGCATGCAGTTCAGTAATCAGGTGCTTATCACCATCCTTACTAACCAGCCATTTCTCAAAGTTGGCAAGGGGGCAAGATGAACCAGGGTTGTAGCTCAGAGAGGGCACCCAGTGTTGCAGCTGTAGGTAATGGAACGCGTCGGACGAAAGAAGAGAGTAGTCCTGCTTGAGTTGATCAAAGGAGATAACCCCGAAAGGTTCAAAAGCAAGCCCACCCATTTGCAGCCCAGTTTGCGCCATCGGTTAAACACTTCTGAGTTATACCCTGTAGGGAAGTTGGGATTGTTAATAATTGGCGTCATTGGGGAGGAAAACATCGCAAGACCATGTTTAAGGGCTACGGAGTCCCATACCTTCATTGTCGTGGCTGTTACCGGCGATGAATACAGCTCCCAGGCCCTGTGCTTTTGAGGCAGCCAGACCTCACGCCAGATATTAACACCAGTGACTGTCTGGTCCATGAAAGACCAGTGTTCTTCCAAGAGTGGCAGATTCCACTCTACAATGTAGCAGAGTTGCGTGGCCTGGAAGCCTTCATCCCCCTTTGCACAAGACAGTTTGTTTATGGTGTAGGTGTGGTGTCTTGCCACTCCAGATGAACCGATTGATGGCAATTTGTAGGGAGCGCAACATAGGTGGTGATGGAGTTAATGGAGTGGTCTGGAAGACATAAAGTATGCGCAGGAGTACTGTCATTTTAACTATGGCTATGCGGCCAGTCCAGACCAGTATCAGGCGACTCCACGAGGACGGTGTTTTACTTGTCTGGTCGAGGAGTGCCTCGTAGTTCACCGCCATTGTCTTCAGCAGCGTGAGAACTAACTGAATACACAAATACGGTATGGTTTCCATCGTCCAGACGAATGGGAAGCAGGCGGACAGAGCGTACTCCTGCGGAGAGGTGACCGACAGGTTAAGATCTAGTTTTTTTTAGATTGACTTTAAACCCTGAAACTTCGCCAAACAACCATAATTCATTGAGTATGGATGGCAGTGAGGTCATCGGGTCCAATAATGATGGGATAATGTTATCAGCTTACAGGCTGATGATGTGGTTGTCAGAGCCAAATAGAATACCGGAGATCTGTGGGTTGTCCCCGACTCTCTCTGTTCAACGCAAAGAGAAGCAGGGGAAGGGGGCAGCCCTGTCGAGTCCCGTTAGCTATGGGGAACATGGAGGATGACATTGCGTTGACACGGAAGACCGCTCGGGAGTGATAGCAATACAGCATATCCATATGATAAATTTATATCCAAAATGGCAGAGAGTTTCGAGCAAGTATGGCCAATGAACGCGGTCAAACGCCTTCCCTGTGGCAATGGATAGGAAGAGAGCCTTTTTTTGTGATTGCTGTATATATATCAATTAGGTCCAAGAGTCTTTTAGTATTGTCCACACATTGCCTCGTAGGAATGAAGCTGTGTTGGTCGGGATCGACATGATTGGGTTCAATCAGGAGGCCAGGATCCCGGTGAAAAGTTTAGCATCTATGTTGAGAAGAGAAATAGGTCTATACAACCACAGTCCCCAGGATCTTTGGACGGCTTGAGTATCATCGATATAGACACCTCCAACATTGAGTCCTTCAAGGTGGCTGAGTCAAAAAATAAGTTAAAAGGTCAAGTTAGGCGAGGTGCTAATTCCTGACAGAAGATTTTATCAAATTGGGCAGTGAACCCATTTCGCCCAGGTGCTTTTGATGGTTTGAGGCAAGCAATAGCTGCAATCATCTCTTCGATATGTATTGGTTATTCGAGCTGGGACACGAGCTCTGGTGATAAGTGTATCATGGGAACCCCTTGCAGATAAGTTGTCGGGTCGCTTTTAGGACCCTGCGAGTTGGAATACAAAGAACTATAGAAATCTTTGAGATATGCCGCTATTTTCTCATCCGTGTGGACTTCCACCCCTGAAGTCATACGAATTGAATTAACTGAGCCGTAAAGGATCTTGTTGTGGAGCCTATGAGCTAGCCTGTGCCTTCAGCGGTTGTTGCTCAAATAGAATTTATGCTTGAGACGCAAAAGGGCGTACTCCGCCCTATCAAGGTCGAGGCACTTCAGAGGGAGCCTCTTTATCTCCAGGTCGTGCCAAACCCTGGGGGCGTCTGTACGTTTATGGATCGACTCCAGCTTGGAGATCACCTGTTTTAGTTGCTGGCGCTTCTCCTGATAGACCTGGTTGTCAGCTGCTGGGATGGCGATAAATTTGTCTCTCACAACGAGCTTCAACGCCTCCCAAATCGACGACAAGGACGTCCTCTCGATGTTGTTGGTGTGGAGATAGTCTGCTAGTACCTTGTGCACAGCGTTGACCGTCGAAGAAGATGCTGCAGTGCATCGCAGAGTTGCCAACGTTAAGCGCGGTTGGCTTGGAGACCTCAGAACGCAGGGTCGCAGAAATCAGTGCATGGCCAGAAAGGGATCACGACTCAATGCTCGCCTCTCTGATGCAAGCTGCTAAGGCCAGGGACGTGAGGAAATTATGAATGTGGGTGTATGATTTATGTGCGACTGAGTAGAAGTTATAGCCCGCAGAAGAGGGGTGGAGGTGGTGCCAGATATCACATAACCCTCCATCTGCCAGCCAATGGAGGCCGTCAGACGTGGAGGCTACCGTTTGAGTGTAGCGTTGGTTGAGGCAATCTGAAGTGGGGTACATTACCAGGTGGAAGTCCCCCCTAATCAGAAAGGCCGCATCCGGGGTGGTGAGGGCTGTCACTTATGCATTGAGAGTAAACTGTTCCTGTTGCTCATTCGGGGCGTATACGTTGGCCAGGGTGAAATGAACAGTGCCCCATTGTATTCTAACCACAATCAGATGCTCCTTAGTTTCTGTGATGATGGATATTAGCTTGACATTAAATTTCTGAGCAAAGGGGATAGCTAACACATTCTTCTGAGAGGGGCATGAGGACCAGACCTGGCATGGAAACCAGCAGGAGCGCATGCAGGTGGTGTCTTTTGGTAGCAGCTGCGTCTCCTGGAGCAAGCAGATGTCACCGCCAGATTGCTCCAGGAGAGACAGCACTGCTGTGCGCTTCACTGGGTAATGTAATCCCCGGACATTAAGGCTGATTATCCGTAGCTCCCGGGTCATGGGTCAAGATCAAAGAGGATTGCATGGTGCAGCTAGCTCTGAGGTCTTAGATATAATAACAAGAAGCATAAGCAGTAAGGAATTGTTGTATCTCCTCTATGGTGGCACCCTGGAATCGGTTGGTGCAGAGGAGTAAAAAGAAAAGACAAACCTCATTTAAACAGAATTGAATATCATTGAGTGAAACATGTGGTCACAGTGAAACATCGTTTGTGGTGAAGCGGCCATTCGGGGATCTGCCATTTGGTTCAGTGGCCGCCTCCGGGGATCACAGCTCCAAGAAGTGTAGAGCAAGGAAAAAGATATCTGAGCAGATGTCTGGCTTCCCCGAGTCCACCGTCCAAAAGCCCTCTCGTCTGGCAATCCATAGCGATTTCAGGGAGCCTCTGATTGCAATAGCTTGCCTGCCAGGGTGATGATTGGCTCTTTTTATCGATGGTCACCGTGTCTGGTTTGTATCTCCCGAGGACTGCTTTCTTCTTGTGCCACCTCTGCTGATTACCGCCATTCATATCTGGAGGAATGGCCCTCGCCTCAAGAGTTGTCACATCCCTAAGATCTACGACACCGAGCAGCTCCCTGATGGATTATATTTGCCTCACCTTGCCCCTGCAGCCAAAAATGATGAGGAAGGGGTGCTCCAAGAATAAAATATCCCCATCTCTCGTAGATGTGTTGTGACGGAACGAAATCAATTTGCGCTTCTGAAGCGTTATTGCAGATAGGTCCTGATACAACACTGGTGAATGACGCCTGAACTGTGTCATGTGGGTCGGCGGAGAATAGATTCCTTGAATTGAAAGTCTAGCACACACGCAAGAATGTCTGCCATAGGGGCATTACCAGCTTTTGGACAGGCCAACTCGGTGTTTTACAAATGTTGATGCACACGCTGTAAATTAAAGACACAGTGTAACAGTAATCAAACAAGGACAAAATTCTTATGAGCTTCTGTTCTTCTTTAATTTTGAGTCAAATCTTCCACTTTCTTATCTTTCAATAAGATCTTCCACTCCCCAACGCGTTTCGTCGCCATAGGGAATAACCCATACGACTTCCTCAGGCCTGGAAGTAACATAAATAACGATATTGGAGTACATATAATTAAATAATTAATATATACAAGCCCAATTACCACACTATGTGCAGAGGAAATTTTTTGCGCGTAATATCTCAAGTAATCTCTGTATATTATATCCAGCATTTCTGTTTATCTACATACCCTCGAACCACAGTGTCCTGCTCCAAAGTAATTATCAATAAAACAACCCAATAATAAATTACCTTCATATAGTATTACATTACTTTGCACCCCATATTATCGTTTGTCACCATTAGTGAGATGCATGCTCATTATATATCACTCTAAGATGGTGTGTTTGTACCTTGTTTCTTGGGTTCGAATACCTAGAATAATCCAAATCATGACAAATTGTTATTTACCATGAAGCACATGAGGCATAGGCTGATCTTTTTGAATAGCGCGTTTCAATATTTAATCAGACAATTCAATCGTTCCTGTGCCTTACCTCCTACTCTGATACGGTTTCAGTTCAAATTCTCTTTGGATTAATAATACGCCCAGTAACACAAATACCAGTGCTAGACCCTACAAAGCAAATACAAAAACCGATGTCACAACCTACTCAAATATGCTTCCAACTTAACGTCCATATGCTCATGTATTAAAATAATCGTTTCTTTACGTATTTAATCTTACCTTTGTTACTAATCACTAAACGGGCCAGCCGCACAACGTTTCCGCGTTATCTGTTGTCAAAATCGGGTCTACAAATCCTCATCGACCCCACAATAGAATCCACCAATGTCAAAGTTAAACGGAACAAAATCGGTTCCTACCAAGTTCCCTGAAGTACCGGGACCTACGATTAAAAACAGGAAACATTTTACAATCAACCATGACCAGTATTCCACTCACTAAACCAACATAAGGCTTCAGATCGCATAACTACAGCTGACGCTTACCTTGTAACGCTCCCGCCACGCGAATACAGGTACACGTAGGCGGTACGCGTCGTTCAGCCTTCTCCAATTAAGGACATAGAAATCGACAAGGTGACTAGCACAAGATACCCACAACGGGAGCCATCTTAGGGCAGTGTCGAAGTGTATGCAGGCATAATATTATATCAATCCAAATAGTTAGTATATGGCTATCGATATAACGAATGCCCATAATAAAATAAAACTTACTAAGATAAGAAATTATTATTTCCAATAACTCATTTCCCAATACAAATGCCAATAACATATTGATCATATTTTAAGTATCATTAATAATATCTAAGACTCACTAAAAATACATCATCTCTCTTGTACGGTATAAATTAGCAACAATTTGAATTCCTCGCAATCAATCATTGTACATTATTATTCGTTTATATAGTTCTTATACACGTAACGTATTGAAAAAAGGTTTGGGATTCTGTCCCTATTATAAAGGGAATGTTTGTGAGACTAAGATTGACCTATTCCGATTTGTCAGACGTTTAAAATTGAAGAAATATTTTACCTTGAATCCAAAGCCAAATAAAGAGACTACATCACAAATTTGTTATCCAGTGTCAAATGCATTGACACTTAGGGATATCCAGGACACTGTATCATTGCTCTCGATCACGGAATTAGAAGAAGATCCAGTGACAATAGGGAGGGTATTGGAAGATTTGGATATTAGATCAGATCTTTCAATACCAAGTGGACTAAAAGAAAATCTAGATGGTCTCCAAATCTAGTGAGTGGTAATAACGTAGAAATTTTTCACACTCTAGTTATTAATGATATGGATAGTAGCATAAAGAAAGGAGGTCCCTCTTTTAACAACTCAAGGGATAATCAACGACACATGAACGACAGGCACTTAGAACTTTAGTAGAGGACTCTAATCTGATCATTAGAAAGGCTGATAAAGGGGGAAATATTGTAGTGATGAATAAGGTTGATTATGAACAAGAAATATATTCTCAATTGAACAATGTGCAATGTTATGAAAGAATTGTTTACAATCCTATGTTTTCTCTTGTAACAAAGATCAATGGGTTTTTACGAAAATGGCATGATAACTGTCTTATTGATGAGGATGAATTTCTATATTTAAAAGTTAACCGTCCGCGATATCCTTACCTGTATACGTTGCCAAAAATTCACAAAGGCCTCCCTTTTCCACCAGGGAGGCCGATTGTTGCAGGGATTGGGGGACCTACAGAGCGGTTGTCTCAATTTGTGGACTTATTTTTACAGCCAATAGTGGTTAACTTGCCATCGTATATAAGCATATCTTGAATATATTAGGAGATATTACATGGGAGTCGGGTATGATACTGATATCATTATATACCAGTATACGTAACGAATTGGGTATGAAAGCGGTTGAACATTTTCTTTCAAAGAGACCAGCAAGTCAATGGGAACACACTCAAATGTTGTTGGCTATGACAGAATTGATACTATGCAATAATTACTTTCTTTTTAAAGAAGAATGGTTTAGGCAAACCCAAGGAGTAGCAATGGGTTCTAGATTTTCACCGGCCTATGCCAATTTGTTTATGGGATGGCTGGAAGAGATGGTGATATGGGGCCCATCAGGTAACCTTTGGAATGATCATATCCTTTATTGGGGACGGTACATAGACGATTGTCTTATGATTTGGACAGGAACAGAAGAAAAGTTACAAGAGTTTGTTATCTTAATGACAATGACATGAATATAAGATTTACATCATGTGTTAGCTTTACAAAAGTGGTATTTTTGGACGTAGAATTGTATGTAAAGGATAATAAGATCTGTAGTAATATGTATTGAAAACCTACATCTTGCAATGCTATTTTACATGCAGACAGTGCACACCCCCGGCATCGGATAAAGGCGATCCCATATGGAGAAATGATTAGGGCACGTCGCAACTGCAGTGAAGAGAGTCAGTTCAAGACATGTGTTGTGGATATGGAAAGAAGGTTTACCCAAAGGGGTTATTTGAAACAGGATATCCTTGTAGACAAACAGAGGGCTTTTAAAATGAAGCGCTCATCCACCTTAAAGCCTAGCAAGAAGATAACACTAAGTACACCACCCATTAGAATGATTACTGACTATACTACCATTAGTAAGATTTTATATAAGAGCATGAACAAACATTGGCATATTTTGAAAGCGGATAGGACTCTACGGGAATGTCTTACTGAAAAACCTCAGATCACATTTCGTAGAGGTAAGACATTAGGCACGATACTTAGTCCGAGTTACCCTTTAGACAAGAAACAGGAACAATGGTTGAGGCAATTCAGTAAAGGTTTCTTTAAATGTGGCCATTGTGGTATGTGCAAGTATGCGAAAGACAAAACCAAGCAATTTAAGGACAATAGAGACCAAACGTATGACATTTTGACTAATATTAACCGTATTACCAAATATGTTGTATATATAATTATGTGTAAATGTGAAAACGTATATGTAGGCAGCACGATAAGGGCTCTAAAGGATCGTGTCAGTTAACATATGAGAGCAATCAAAAATAATGATATGATATATCCGATTGCAGAACATGTTTATAATTGTGAAGCACAAGGTCCATTTAAGTCCTTTCAATTTTTTGGTATAGAACATGTTAATTTGGACCCACGAGGTGGCAATAGGGAGTTCAAACTGTGGAGGCATGAGGCTAGGTGGCTCATGCGCTTGAGGGCCATGGAAGAGGGTCTGAATTATGACCGGGAGATGCAGTATTTTCTAGGAGACTAGATATCAAATTAAGTCAGTTAACTCATTTAGTTTATTGTGCAGCATAGTTGTTCCGAGGACCTTGGATATTAACCCCTTCTGTGCCCATGACGAGCTGGACTCGTCATGGGCCGCGGTTGCGCTGTGCCCATGACGAGTCAAGCTCGTCATAAACCCCGCCCGCTAATGCAACGGCCGGCACAGGGCGGGGAAAGGGCGTGGCACACAAGGGGTTAAAGATGTTAAATCAACCCCTTCAGTGCAATTTATTAATTTGCAGTATAGATTGGATTTGTAGATAACTTATTCATTATGTGGCATATGCTGGGCATATCTCGGCATAAGTGAATTGATTGGTTAAATGGAGAAAATGTTACGTGTAGAAGAACTATATAAACAAATAATAATGTACAATGATTGATTGCGAGGAATTCAAATTGTTGCTAATTTATACCGTACAAGAGAGATGATTTATTTTTAGTGAGTCTTAGATATTATTATTGATACTTAAAATATGATCAATGTGTTATTGGCATTTGTATTGGGAAATGAGTTATTGGAAATAATAATTTCTTATCTTAATAAGTTTTATTTTATTATGGGGATTCGTTATATCGATAACCATATACTAACTATTTGGATTGATACTACTTCTGAAGGGGCCCCGGCAAAGCCCGCGCTAAATTCTGAAGTGCGCGCATGCGTAGTTAAGATCGGCGGCACCTGAAGGGAAACGTTTGAACTCTGAGGCACACGCTGTAGCGCGCAAAACTGACAGACTGTCTAATGGTGGAAGGCAAACAAACACTAACACCAAACAAGCAGTGGCCAATACAATTTTGCATGATCTGTGGCAGCAACGTAAAAAACAAACACACATTGGCACCAAAACAAATTGGCAAAACGAATTGTCTGTGAACTAAGGCAACAATAGAAGACAAACAAGCATTGGCAAGCAAACAAACATTGGCAAAACCAACTAACAACAAACTGATGTGGCAAACAAAGAAGACAACCAAGCATTCGCACCGAACAGGCATTGGCAAAACCAAGAGTCAGTGAACTGAGGCAAACTCAATAGAAGACAAACAAGCATTGGCAAACAATCAAACTTTGGCAAAGCCAACTAACGATAAGCTGAAGTAGCAACAAAAGAAGACAAACAAGCATTGGCACCAAACAAGCCTTGGCAAAACCAAATCAATATACAAAGTCACCTTGACTGAACCGGCTACTTCTACTACCACACCCCGCAACTCCAGCGGTAGAACCAGCGCATGCACATTCACAAGTCAGTGCACTCCCACCATTTAGTGAAGTAATTGATCCTGCCACTGCGTCACCGAGGTGGAACGTGTGGATTGGCCGTCTAAACAACTACTCTATCGCAACAAGAGAAACAGATGATACTGTAAGGGGATCGCAACTGCTACATTTTGCAGGTGATGAAATCTACAAACTATTTGTGCATCTACCAAACACCGGAGAATCAACTGACTATGAAGCTGCGGTTCGAGCGCTTAATGCACATTTCGACCCTCAACTAAACCCCGACTATGAACGTTTTAGGTTGCAACAAGCCGGTCAAAGGGAAGGAGAATCTATGGACACTTTTCATGCCCGCCTCAGAGAGTTAGCCAGCACCTGCACTGAGGATGATCAAGATAAGGAGGTACGAGCTCAGGCCATCCAAGGATGCCGCAACGAAACCCTGCGGACCCTCATTCACTGACAACCGCACATCACTCTGGAAGACATACTAATCCTAGCACGTTCCCATGAACTATCTGATGTCAGGGCAACAGCCATGGAAGCAACGCTTAACAAACCAAAGGAACCTACAACAAGTGTTAAGACAGAGCGAGTGGACGCAGCTCGCATCCATG
The DNA here is from genome assembly GCF_964204655.1 of Triturus cristatus. Lineage (NCBI taxonomy): Eukaryota > Metazoa > Chordata > Amphibia > Caudata > Salamandridae > Triturus > Triturus cristatus. The sequence continues at coordinate 397,155,450 of NC_140583.1, read as the reverse complement.
CTCGTGGAGGCCGGGGACGATGGCCCACTAGGAAAGCATGACAGCCCCAGTGCGGATACTGTGGTAGAGAAGAACATCCACACCATGAATGCCCAGTGAAAGGCAAGATATGCTCAAAATGTGGAATCCCCAATCACTTTTCGAGTGTATGTCGAGGTGGCCTGCGTAGCAGAAGGACTCCCGGTAGAAGACCCCCAGCTAGATCAGTGAGACACCTCTCGCTAGACGATCCCAGCGAATCAAGGATGCCAAAAACACTGATGACACACAGACAAGGCCTTGAAGACTCATCCAACGATGAAGAAGAGGAGTGCTACCTTGTCTCTTTCGCAAGTGACCTGAAGTGGCGACGGTGTCCCCAGCCGACATGTGCCATAGAAATCGCAGGGTCACCAGTTATGGCCCTCATCAATACAGGGGCATCTGTGAATGTCATGGGAAGCCAGCACTACAAAAAACTCAACCCAAGACCAACACTAGTACCTTCCAAAGTGAGGATACTCACATATAGCAGCCAAGAACCACTTCCTCTGAAAGGAAAAATGACCATACAAGTGAAATCAGAGAACCGCGAAGTTACCACGACATACCATGTGTGGTCGACAGAGAAGCAGATATTTTAGTGGGAAGCCATACCGCCAAAGATTTGAGCTTGATAACATTTGCTAATGCAGTAAAAACTCTACAGACCGAGGACATGCTGGAACTATTCCCGCAACTGTTCAAAGGATTACGGTGCATAAAGCGACCACCAGTAAAACTGCATATTGACACATCAATCAAACCAATTGCTCTGCGACACCGGCTTATCCATTTGCGACCACTGGTAGAGCAAGGGATACAAAAACTGGAACAACAAGGAGTTCTCTGGACCAACTCCCTGGGTGTCACCCATGGTTATTGCTGAGAAGCCAAAACAGCCCGGTCAAATCAGACTTTGAATAAATATGAGAATGCCCAACCGGGCAATATGTAGGGGTGGACCGTTTTAGAGATCACTGTGAGGTCCACAATCTGTTTCGTAAGATACGATTAAAATCCTTTTTTCAGGACCAACCACTCATGGAAGAGGGCGACTCAGGATTGAGAAACCCCTCAACATTTACCCCACACAATAGTATGGTCCCAGTGGAGGTCCTTACATTTGAAAAAGCAGTTATCAAAGAACTTAATCTACCTTACAGGGAGGCACCCTTTCACAACCTTACTAAACAAGAAACCCTCATACTTAAGAACCTGTCAGAAGATACTTCAATCACCATTAAACAGGCAGATAAGGGTGGAGCTATTGTGATCCAGTCTACCACTGATTATGAGAAAGAGTGCAGACGCCAACTGTCAAATGGGAGCTATTACACTCCTATAACGTCCGACCCCACCCCGCGCCTCAAAACTATCATTACCACTCTGGTACATGAGGCTGAATCCAACAGTTGGATTACCCACAAAGAAGCAGAGTTCCTGATGGCTCGAGAACCCAGGACCCCGTTCTTCTATACCCTACCTAAAATTCACAAGGAGATTACCCCGGTACCGGGCCGACCGATTGTATCTGGCATTGGCTCGCTTCTCGAGCCTCTGTCTAAGTTCTGTGATCATTTTTTTTAACCCTTGGTACAAGACATCCCCTCGTTTATAAAAGATACTACTGATGTCCTTAAGATCATTGACCATTTCACAGATACAGGCAATGTTGACTTTCTGGTCACCCTGGATGTAGAGGCCCTCTACACTAATATTCCTCAGAGGGCAACCCTGGCTGTCATTGAATCAGCCTTACGAGCACTCAACTGGTCGTCACCTACGCCCATAACATTCATTGTTGATTGTGCTACCCTGGCTTTGACTGAGAATTTCTTTGAATTTAATAAACAACTCTATCATCAAAGCCAGGGTACATCGATGGAGAGCACCTTTGCTCCTAGTGTAGCGTGTCCCTATATGGCAGGTTTTGAAAAAGATGTGATCTTCAACATCTCGAATCCTTTCCATGATAACATCACACTTTGGAAACGATTTATTGATGACATATTGATCTTTTGGCATGGTACACGTACTGACTGTGTAGATTTCATCAAATGGATCAATGAGCATAATGAATTTCTCAGGGTTTCCCACACAATATCAGAACGTTCAATACCATTCCTGGACCTGAACATCACACTACTTGATGGTACTCTCAGCACAACACTATATAAGAAACACACTGATCGCAACAGTCTACTGCGCTATGATAGCCATCATCCCAAAACTTTGAGGGATAATTTACCGTTTGGCCAGTTTGTACGCATTAGACGTAATTGCACAAGTTGGGCTTATTACAACACAGAGGCTAGAGTTTTATCATCTAATCTGAAGGCCAGGGGCTATCCAGAAAGACATGTTCATAACTCTATCAAAAGAGCTAGGAACAACCCACGAGAGGTACTCCTGGAGACACGAACAAAACCCAAAACTGACATACTTACCTGTGTCACTTCTTTCACACCGGATTCTAGTAGAATTAAGAAGATCATTTTGAGACACTGGAACATTCTAGACACGGGCAGTCTGAACATACCGAAACCAAGGTTTGCATATAAAAGGACACAAAACATCAAGGACCTACTGGTCCACACAAGACCTAAACCTAACGTGACCAACGCACTATATGGGACCTACCCATGGTAACAGGTCACTTCCCCTGTGGCTCTTGTGTGGCCTGCAATTTGACCACAACTACGAAGGCCATCACCTTCAAGAATGATTTCCACTGGGTCTTGACCAGACACACTAACTGCAACACAAAAAACTGTATCTACATGATTACGTGACCTACAATATGTAGGGATGACAACGCGCACGATCAAGACCAGAATAACGGAACATAGAAGCAACATACGCTGCCAGAGAGTGACGACTAGACTCTACACACATTTCAAGGAAGCGCAACATCACGCTGATTCAATGAGCTGGGTAGTCTTAGAGGCTCAACCGCAGATTTCTAAACATGCATTATTCAGGCTTGAACAGAGATGGGTCCTTAGATTATCTTCACACCAGACGGGCTTGAACGACGACATCCCATGGGGTGCACTCACTGGATGAGATTCTCCTGCCCTTAGCTGCATTTCCCAACCGCCACTCTTGTCGGAAGCCTCATTATGGCGGGTTTTGGGATATAATATAGTCTCCCACACACGCTCTGTGGACCTTGTCCATTGTGATATATTCCAGACACCCTTTGGAGGACCTCCCCATCAGGCCCCCCCCCTCCTCCCCCCTTTTCTACATTACCCTTTTGGGTATGTTATATGCCTCGTAGACCTGCAATTTGTGTTTATACTTAACTTTATTTTGTGGACCTAATTCAGTCCCCCTGGTCAGACAGTTTTTTCATAATCTGCCTTTTGGCGGTCCATGCCGTTACGGGTCCCCCGGACTGGGTTACCTGTATTTATTAATAATTCTTTTTTAACTTTCTCCCCGGTCCAACATGGCCGCCACGGCCGGAGCAGCACCACCATGCGTTTTTGTTACACACACCTGATTACACGTCATCTATATGCAGCTAATGGGGCTTCCGCACCGTTCCAACATGGCGACCCTGGACGGAGCTTGACCTCCGCGCATTGTGATACGCGCATTTGGTCACATGGTGCTCCACACGTCATCAAGAGGCAGCATATCAGGCGTACACACCGTCCTACCTCTAACCATCCCAGGTCCGGCGGTAGGGGTAGGTTCAGGATTACACGCGTCCTACGACGCGGGTGAGTACCACACGCATCCCTCATCCCTATCCAGATCCTGACTGAGGTGAGAATTCTGTTGCAGAGCGGCTTGGTACCTATTCCATTTTTGTAACTGCATGGGCGTTACCATCCATGATTGGGCCCGCTGCCATTTGGGGGGACGGCGCGGGTCCTTCACATCAGGAGGAGAGCATGGGCTTGCCACTACACTCTCTCCCATGCGCTCCGCTTCCGTACCGTCCTCCCCTGGGTAGCCGGGTTACCATGGCTGCACACCACACTGCCCTGGGTAGTGAACAACTAGGTGATGGTCCACCCTGACTCTCCCTGATCTCTCTAACCCTCGAGGGGCTCGCGTTTTAGCCATACACATTCCTTTAATTGCCGCAATCGGCACCGCGCCTTTTAATTATATTTTCACTATTTTCTCACCCCTCCGGCACCTGTCTTTAGGAAACACATTGGAGTCCTTTTATAACCGCCGGTCACTGCTGCAAGAATTACTTGATAGCAGTATAGGTGAGTGTTTCCTTTTACTGCATTGCTCTTATCCTTCTACTGTGAGAAACTGTTTACTCTCACCTGGGTGACTGCTACATTTGCGCACCCTCACATTATCCTTCCTTGTTTCTCCTGCTGCCTCCAGCCCCGACCCACAGAGAAACCCCTGCTCTCACTTGCCACCTGCTCAGACGGACCTGTGATACATGGAAGTGTTACACTCCTCAGAATCTGAAATACTACGTAGAATCCTGCAGGGTCATTCCAGGCCTGCACAGTTATTCCACATTCTGAGGGGACTAACTCGTAATCGGTGGCGTTCCAACCAGAGAATTCAGCCGGTAATTGTAAAGGAATCTTTTTTGCATAGAATACCGAGTTACTTGTAATCGGGGATTAGATCGAACTAATGATAAAATCTGTGAAAGTCTTGTCCTTTAACAGTTCTGGCACATATTTGCCGATCTACATGACCTCTGCATTTAGGAGGTAAACTCCAGTAGCAAACTTTAGGAGATGTGAATGTGATTGTTTTTGTTAGTTAACGCGTGAGCGATGTTACCAGGAAGGGTTACGATTTATGTGACAATGACTTCGTGTTCATTGCAGGAGACCTGTGGCGATGAGTTGCTATTTTCAAGACTTAAATAGAAAATGGCAGGTTAAGCAAGTGTAAAGTTTAGTTGAAGGCTAAAAATTCATACCTCGTACAGGCTAATGAAAATGTTTATTTTTATTCTTCCGTAGGAACACCTGGCCCCTTTAATAAGTAAATGCAGCATAAAAAGCAATGTTTAAAAATTAAAAACTTTTCGTGTACATTAAGTAGTTTATAATGAAATCTAGATGCTTGCATAGTTCACTGTCAACCTTAGAGAAAAACATTTATCAGAAAGTCCTACATGTACCTGCAACCAGCATAAGAAATAACCACGGGCAAAGCCAGTAGGTCCGACTGTTCTATGCGTCCAAGGGCTTCTTCATAGACTGTAAAGTTCGTGTCTATGTTTGAGCCAACAATTGAATGCGAAAATGAGTAAATGGTTGTAGGCAGGGCTTAAGTGGGATGAAAATACTGGGGGGGTCTCACGAAGGGTCGTGGCCAATGTAATTAAGGGCATAGCTTAAAAACACATAATCTAAAAATCCGTGCTTTGTATGGTCCCGTTATTTGCCAAATGTGTCCACTGGCGGACTCGGAGCGGAGGAGGTCCATGCGGTAAGTCGTGAGGGGGTGACACCATGAGTTACCCGCACCGGGTGACACCAACCCTAGTGACGCCACTGCTTGTTTCTCCTCATTATCCTTATGGATACCTTCTGCCTCCTAATGATAGGACTCTGTTTCATCATGTGAGTGCACCACGATGTGTTGTTTATTGTCACCTTTTCGTTTTTCCTTTTTCCTTCTTTGTAGGTTACCTCACTGAACCTGTTGGGTATGTAGATTGTTCACGTACCTAGTATTGTAGATAGTTCTTATTTTTGGTCCTGAGGAAGTGCCCTGACCATTGGCTACCATGGAACGAAACATGTCGATCTTTTTGAGAGTAGGGCATGCATAACTAGTCACATAAATTACTAGTGCCTATACCCACCTCAATTCCTATTGTTTTTAGTTAGGCTGTTTACCACTTTATTAAAATTTACGTGTGGACTAACAGTACCTATTTTATACATTCACCCACATCTACACATCCTAGGGCCCCTTACCCCCACTGCACCCTTCGGTAGGAACAAAAGATCCCCGCCAAAGAGCCCCAATATTGGGAGCCCGTCAGGAATTGCAGCGCCAACCTGACGAGGGGCAGGCTCAAATGATGAAGCATGACACCTAGCTTGCTGGGTGTGTGAGAGCCCTAGTTCCAACAAGGGATTTCCCCCCTCTGTTCTTTACCTGTGTCACTGTTGACCAGGCCCCATTTTCTTTGACATATGACAATACACTCTTTTCCTTCCTCACCCCCTTTTCTTTGCCAGAGGAACTCTGTACCTTTCTGCATCACAATATGTAGGGAGAGACACTTGACACCGACGGTCGATGATATACTCGCTGACCTTAATGGGTCGCAGTGATTTTCAAAGTTAGACCTCAACGCCGGATATCACCAGTTAAGACTAGCCAAAGAGAGCAGATATATAACCATATTTTCAACACACCTAGGACTTCGGCGTTACAAAAGATTAAACTTTGGAATATCTTCGGCTGCGGAGATTTTTCAAAATACGGTGAGAGAAATCCTGTCCGGTCTACAAGGAGTGCTTAATGTCAGTGATTACATTTTGATACATTCGGCTACACTTGAAGAACATCATCGACCACATTTTTTGGATATGTATTCAAGTCTGGACTTCAGAAGCTTCCCAGATGGTCGGACCACCGCAGTCATAATCGACGGCTATACAAAATACCTAATCGTGGAAGTGTTACCATCAACTGCATTTAACCACCTACTACCAATGTTAGAGAAGACCTTTGCACTATTTGGGTTACCACACACAATCAAGACAGATAAGGGGCCCTCTTTTCAAGGCAGTGAATTCAAGAAATACCTAACACGACTAGGAATAAAACATCATCGTATCACTCCACAATGGCCACAAGCCAATGGGGAGGCTTAGCGATTCATGCGGACCCTTTACAAAGTCCTACGCATAGCAGTAGCCGAACAGTCAGACCCGGAAACTGCCCTACAGAACGTTCTGCGAGAATACCGCAGCACTCCTCATTGCACAACTCAGAGATCACCGTGGTCGCTGATGTTTTCCAGACAACGACGAGACACTATCCCAGTAGCTGAGAATTCGGAACCAGAGCCATACCATCCGGCGGACACTCAAGCCCCTAGGCTAGCCACCAATCGAAAGGCCAGTCAGCAGTGAAGAGCACAACCGAGGCTGTTGGTGCCTGGATGTACAGTCCTGGTGAAAAATCGTTGGAGTGGGGGAAAATTCCCCACATTCTATGAGCCAGGACTATGGACTGTCAAAGCAGTCAAGGGGACTGCAGTTACAGCAGAGAAGAACAGAGAGGTAATTACTCGAAACGTATCCTGGTTCAAAGAAATACTCGCTCCGGAGCACAGGAGAGTTCGGACTGAGGTGCCCTGCAGCAGTGAACCAGAGTGGGAGACTGCTGAGCTGAATCCCACTGAAAACTGCGCAGCAAGTCCCACAGTCCCTGACTTACCGGTTGACACTGGATCAAGATTCTCACCCAGTGAAAGGGAAGCAACCACGCCACGGACAAGCCTAACTTCTCGTCAACATCATTACGATTTGAGACCAAACCCAAGGCCGAACCACAGACTTGCTGATTTTGCATGTTAAATTATTTATTTATTTGTATTAAAACTGACCTGGGACGGAATGTAGCGGTCTAGTTGTTCACCGCCAGCCACGTAGGGACCCCTACCCGGAAGCACATGCACACAATGTAGCACCTTCTGGGCAGGAGTGGCCAGAAGGCTTAAATAAATGGACCGGGGTCGCTCGGAACTTCCGGTCCACCTGAGTGCTCTAGCTAAGGTGTCTGTGTCAATTTGTTTGCTGCGCGCAGGCCCTTGTCATGGCGGGACCTGCCGGGTGCTAATTTGGGATACACCCTCACACTGCCCAACGGCCCTCTTCAGCTCGGCAGCAGCTCAGCCGCGAGGCTGATAGCCTCAGCTCCGGGCGCCTCTGAGCACGCAAAATGGCTCGTCGCGGGGGGTAGAAGACCTCTTCCTAATCTCTGTAGCAGCTTCCCAACGTTAGTCCACAGGCAGGACGGAGCTGTCAGTAGGTATTGTTCGGCGGAGCCGGAAAGACCAAAACATGTGTCTCCTGACAGCCATCTTGGCCACTGCCCTCATGCATGTCTTTTTATTCGTGCTTGAAGTTTGCTAACTCAAATTGTGCTTTTCTTCTTATGTGTTTTCACTTTAACTATTGGTTTGTTTTTCCCATGATCTTTGCCTGCGCCATTAAATTTTGTCACTGCAATTGTCATTGTGCCTTCTGTCCACACTTCAGCTACGTCCTTTTATGTTTAAGTACTCCTACCTGGTCGGGGGTGATGCACATGCGTGGGCTTACTAGACCATTTTTTGATTTACGAGCCATGAAAGGTTTTTTGTCCAGAGTAATTTAAAATATAAAATAGTTCCTACACTAGCTGGTGATAAGCATGCACAGATTATTTTACCTGGGCACCCACATATCTCTGAATATTGCTGACAGCCCCAACCCCCTTTCCAAGCTTGGCCTTTTATTTTGTTGGCAGACCCCCCCCATAATCAATGTAAAAGGGATTACCAGATGTAAAAAGGCCATTAACTTAAAATCGCTCTTCTTTCTTATCACCTATTTGCTGATGCACCAGAGGAGCGTAGACACCTGTTCAATGTATAGTTAGCAAAGTGATAGGTGGATAGGGTACAATGTCAGTAGGGTGGCCATGTTTGTAAAGACCATCTTGATTATACCATTTTGTATTTTTTCACATGGTAATTTCTTTTGTTGGTAGACACCCATATCGAATGTCACCCTTCAGTTTCGACATTCGAACAAATGAGGAGTGCAGGTTTCCCCCAAAACAGGTGAAAGCACTAGATATGGGGAAACATCCTTTACCTCACAGTAAGAACAACGACCTGCCTTTACAACACAGTCCCTACCCAGACTGCAACGTTACCACACATCCTTTAACCAGCAAGTCGTTACAACGGCTTGCTTTAGGGAGCGCTTTGTTGGACTGTTGTTGGATTTTAAGTCCAACACTTTCCCTAATGTTGCGTAGACTGGAGTTGGAACAGTAATTTATACTATTCCAAAGTCCTGTGTGCCCCAAGGCAAGTCGTTGTAATGGCTTGCATGGTAAAGTAACACACAGTAACGCCTCAGTCGGGTTGTCACGGCATTGCAAAGGCATGCAGGGTAAATGCAACCCTAGATATTATCTGAGTATGATTTGACCTTGCATGGGTCTCAAAAATACCACCTCAATCTTAGCTCTAATCATTTGTATCCTGTTCTAGTGCTTCCGAACTGGAATATTGATCTGTCAGTGTTACAGTTATTGATACTGAAAGTTAAATTAACTTTGCTGAATTGCAAAAATAAGCAAATATATCCCGACAAAGATTATGAGAAATTCAATGTCTGAACTAAGAGCTCTGTTTATTCATTTACAATACTTAAGAAGTCAGGTGAAGCTGCAGCAGTCAAAACAGGGCAATTATGATCAACTGGCCATGAGTAATGTGCCTTGCCATTCATATTTGCAGAGGCATAAATGGACCACAGGCAAGATCCAGCAAACATTTGCACCTTCACACCTCTCCTATGTTCATAAATAGTACTCTACCAAGAGGTTAAGCCATTTACTTTGCACGAACTCTGTTGCTTGGAAAGTTCCAGTATTTCTTCTCCTTCCAGCACCTCTGGAGAGAGTCTACTCCATACATATAAAATAAATTCCTTTGAAAAATACTAAATTCTCCTTCGTCGTCCTCTTTGCGACTTGCGAATTGAAGTAGATTATTCTGTGCTACTTTGGAATGGAAAACACTTCTCTCATCTTTGATAACTATCCCGTTATGACAACATAACGTGGCTATCTTATGACCTTTCACCTCCTTTTCTCTGTAATGCACATTTTTCTGGGTCTCCCAAATAAGTGGTATAGTGCAAACCCCACACAATTCTGGTAGCCTATCATATTTTTCTTCTGTTCTAAAACACTTAACTCAGTGCCATAGCTAGGCCTTTTGCCGCTCGCGGCGGGCCCTGCGTTTACCTCCTGTGGCAGCCGAATGTAAGAGTGGGAGTGGGGGTGCGGGGGAGGTGCAGTGCTGGCGATTTCCCTGTGACGCTCGCAAGTAAGAGCGGGTGAGGGGGAGGCCGCAGCCTCCAATACCCATGCCGCCCGGGGCAGACCACCCAGCCCCCTCCTTGCGACTCCACTGACTTAACTATAGTTGTTAACTGAAGAACAGAACCTTGTCTCCTTCATGGAACATCATAGATCATTTAAGAACAGTCATAAAAGCCTCATAAACGTGCTCTTTATGCTTGTTTCCTGTACCCACTTGTTGCAGTGGCAGTGCCTCCTGAGCATGATGGAATTCTGCCACTGAATGTGGCCTCAGCCATTGGGGCAGGTACCACGTTAGACAAACACCTGCTGCTGTGGCAGCAATCTCTGAATCAAGGCTAAAATGAAGGATGTCTCGTAGACAGGTCGCATAGAAACAATTTGTAGGTTTATTCATATGGTAACAGCTTCAGATAAAGGTAACTGGAGGATGGTAAAATCCATGTAATGCCTCACCAGGAGCAGCCTCCTTGCTGCTCAGCCCATCTCTTCCAACTGACATCTCCTCAAGTCCCACACACTCAACATTCCAAATGACATCACTTTTGGCAGAGCAGCAAGGGACAGAACAAGAATAAGGAAGATGCACCAACTAACAACAATTAGGTTATAGCACATCTCCCTTCCTTAGGGAAACTAAACACGAATAATGCTAGAAAATAGCAAAGAGATGTAAATGCATTAAGGCACAAAGAACAAAATTACATTGCTTCCGTAAACAAAAATAAACACCCTAAAAGAATTAGTAAGAAAATACATTAAGCAATTGAATGTATATAAGGAAATCAGAAAATATTCAAATCCAGAAAATACATTAAATAAATGAATGCATGAAAATACCATAAGCAAATGCATGAAAATAAGTAAGCAAATTAATGCAAGAAAAATATCTTAAGCAAATTAATAAATGCCCCACCCCCCTCCCTTAGGGAAACTCATTAGTTGGGTACACACCACTCACCTCCCTATCGGAAAATACACCTGCCAATGATACACTGACCACTGTAATAGGGGAAACAACTCCCTATAGGGGAATACACCTCCCTATGAAACAAAAACAAAAGCTCAACTCCAGTAAGCATGAAAAAAAACAAGTATAAGCATATAGGGGAATACACCTCCCTAAGAAACAGAATATCAAAATCCACACTGTAATAGGGATAAATACCTCCTATAGGGGAGTACACCTCCCGATGACACACTGAACACTGTAATAGGGGAAAACACCTCCCTATAGGGGAAACACCTCCCTGAAGAAACACCATAATAGGGAACACAACTCCCTGTGAACTGAACAAACATACTGTAATAGGGGAAACACACCTCCCTATGAAACTCCAAACACTGTAATAGGGGAAAAACACCTCCCTATAGGGGAAAACACCTACCTATAGGGGAATTACCTCCCTTAGGAACAGAACACATAGGCATAAACAGAATTAAGTAACATTGGCATTCACAATTAAGATGCAATACAAACTTCTAAGCATAAGAAAACGAAACAAGAAATCAATAGCGAACCATATTACAATACACAGGTTGAAATGTGTTGTACATTACAATACACAAGTTGAAATGTGTTGTACAGATCAAATGCACCGAAACAGTTAGACCATGCCGGGACTGAGACTTCAGTCCACACTTTAGAGGAAAGATAGACATCACTGGCCAAAATTTGTTAAGAGCTGCGTGAAACAAATCTGGATTGGCAACGTGTAAAACAACACCACATAAAACCAGAAAGTGGTATGCTGTTAGCAAAACTCCAGTCATCAGAACTTATCCGACAATATCAAAACTGCTAGTAACAGTCCAGTATTAAACGATGAAGTAACAAGCAGCGAAATACCATGAAACTCCGACTTGACAAGCTGGCTTAGGCTTCCAACCTTTATAACCACGGTGCTTGCATAAACCATGGTCATCACAAGATGACCAAGACAGTAAAGTCCATAGCTCCTCTGCTTTACGTGGTGCAGGCAATCCAACATAGAGGCACGTAGAAGATGCCGCACTTGCGTTGAAGAAGTGGTTGGCAAATTGAAGTAAAACGGAGGCAGCCAACCAAAACATGGCAGCACATCGTCTACTTTGTGCCGTATGGCTCACAGCACATCGAAACTGGAATGCGTCCATAAGCAGCCAAAGATCTCCGTACTGCAACCAACATCACACAAGTTCCCACAGGAGCCACGCGCAACACCACGACTAAGGTAAGTTGCACGCGCCGATACTTTTAAATTTGAACTTGAGGTAAACGGTTAAACTGCCCAAAGTTGCTGGATCTCGAATGTGTCCAGGGTCACACAATTTGTGGCTGGGAATACTGCAAAAGAAAACTTGCTCAGGCCATAGGCATAACAGGCAATCTCAATCAGCAATACAATACTTACACCAGTAGAAAAGTTAACACCAGCCTCTGCATCTTGAACAAGTGTGGGGGCAGTCCAGCAGTGCTGATTTTCCCCACAATGCGTCGCTCCCTTTCCACTGGAGCACCGAGGCTCACATTCTCACATCGCTCCCTTTCCTCTGGAGCGCCGAAGCTCACATTCTCAGCATTCACCACAGCAGCCTCTCTCCACTGGCTTAAAACAAGTAGTAGACCTCCCAAGTGTAACTTCTCACAGGGGTGTCAGTTTTCTCCAGAACCCTTCACTGGTGCTAATTCCTAAGCGCCAGTTACAACTGCCACTCCACATAAACGATTGAAGACACAGCAGGCTCCAAGGTAGTAGAAAGTAAAACGCCCTAAATTGCAGGCTGTCCTGTTGACAAAGGACACTGGTGGGGCTGACCAGGGCTTTTTCGTAGTATTACCTTTCCTTGGGGCTCCAGTTCATAAGTTTCAATTTCTTTAGTCAGATCCTTAGTTCCAGTTCAATAATACATAGGTTCTTATAAACCAGTTTCCTCAAATACCAGCTTGTAAGTTCTCTTGATGTTCCTTTTACTTGTACATCCTTAAAGTTTCATAGTTCATAATCCATTGAAGTAACATACACGTAGGTTCTTCCAGATCGTCGCCAGTGTTAAAATGAAGGATGTCTCGTAGACAGGTCGTGTAGGTTTATTCATAAGGTAACAGCTTCATTTAAAGGTAACTGGAAGATGGTAAAATCCATGTAATGCCCCACCAGTAGCAGCCTCCCTGCTGCTCAGCCCATCTCTTCCAACTGACATCTCCTCAAGTCCCACACACTCAACATTCCAAATGACATCACTATTGGCTGAGCAGCAAGGGACAATACAAGAATAAAGAAGATGCACCAACTAACAACAATTAGGTTATAGCACCTCTCTCTACTTGTGTGGGGGGCAAGGTATCAGGTGCTCATCCCTGATCAAGATTAAAGACTTCAATCCAAGCAGTTACTCTGTCCAGACTGGACTATTGGAATTCTCTTTGCACCGCCCTTCACAAACGTTATCAAGCCACCCTCCGAGTGATACTTAATTTTGTGCCATTAGCAAGAACTTTGACCACATTTGCCGTGTTCTGTCTTCACTACGCTGGCTTCCCATTGAAGCAAGAGCACAGTTCAAGATCATCTGCATCACTCACATCGCCCTTCGTACAACCACTCCCTCATGTCTAAAATGTAAGGAGGTCGCAGTGGTCAAGAAATAGACAATCTCTCCTCTTTAATGGTGTATGAAGCAATCCTTCTGTGGTAGTGCCACATTAATCTAGAACTATCTCCCTCTAAATCTTCATAATACCCTTGTGTTACAACTCTTTAAAAGGTGCTTCAAATCATCCTATTCTAGAGACATTTTCCCTGTGACGGATAATCTGTATGTGTGACCATTATGAAAGACATGTGCCTCTCATTCTCATCGCATTAAGCCCCAGTACATTGATTGCTTTCGTTCCTACCCTGAAATTGTCTTGCTTTTTTGACTTTGCCCACCTTAATTTGTAATCTGCACTGGTTCCTTCATGTATTCTATATTGTACTCTACCTTGCACTGCATATCTTTGATCTGTTGTAAAGCTCTCTAGCACCTTAGGTCATGTCTGCGCTATAGAAGACTGCATAAATTAAAAAAATACATCGGAGGAATTTCTTCCACTAAATTCCCAGACTGAAGGTCGCTCATAAAACTTCATGATCAAGTCTAAATTGGTTGGACAGTCTGTGACCATTTTTAGCAGAATGTGGCCCACAAATATTCCAATCGCACCACCGCCTTTGGGTAAGGTGCTTTTTCCATCTCGGGCGATATGGCATTATAACGCAGATGTGGGGAGATGGGCTCTCTTCATTTTTGTGAATGGAGTCCTATTTATTAGTCCTTTTCTAATTCTTCTTTATTCTAACCTCACCCCAGCAATCTGCAATGATAGAATACATTTGTGCTAATTAGGTACACCTTATTTATTTTATTTTATTTTTTATTTTAAAAGTTTTATATCGCGCTAGCTTGACCCGTGGGTATCAGAGCGCTTAACATACATACTGTAAAGAAAAAACAGACGGAAATTGCATTACATAGTAGGCAGACAGTAAGGAAGCAAAACCAGGGATAAATAAAATACAGCATGGAAGATAAGGTGGTTAACACAGTCCGGTCACCAACTATCCTTGAATGTCAAGAGAGAGTGGAGTAAACTCGGATATTGAAGTCTAGGTTAGTTGACGTTGGTCAGGAAAGTATTTGTTAAGGAGATGGATTTTCAGGTCTCTTTTGTAACAGGAGAAGGAGGGGTTGCATCTGAGGACTCTAGGGAGAGCGTTTCACATCCTGGGAGCGTTGCCAGAGAACGATCGGTTTTGTGTGGTTTTCTTTTTTAGTTTCGGAGGAATAAGAAGGAGTGAGTTGGAGCTTCTCAGCTTTCTGGTTTGATCTGCTCTTACCAGTTTGTTGTTCAGGTAGTTAGGGGCCGGAGAGTGAAGGGTTTTGTGTGTGATGCAGGCCAGTTTGTAAATACACCTTCCTTCCATGGGAAGCCAGTTGAGGGAGTTGAGAGCTGGAGTGATGTGATCAAATCTTTTTACTCCAGATACGAGTCGAGCGGCCATGTTCAACACTGCCCTTAGAGGGGCTAGGTGAGCTTTTGGAGTCCCTGTTAGGATGCGTTCCCGTAGTCAATTTTAGAGATAACTAGGGATTGGACTACTGTCTTGAGGTCATCATGGGGAGGAAAAGGTTTCAATTTCTTGAGGTGTTTTAGAGAGAAAAGAGCACTTTTTGCAGAGTTTTTGATGTGGGCCTCCAAAGATAAGTTCGGATAGGACGATGGGGCAGTTTAGGGCGACCAGATTCTTGAGCCACTCTTGGATTGGACGATGGTTGCTTTTTAGAGAGAATAGGATTAGTTCTGTTTTATCTGGGTTGAGCTTTAAGTGGTTAGCGTTGAACCAAGTTTGGAACTCGGCTAGAGTGGCATTGAGGTGTTGGATGTCGCTGGGAGACTTGATTTTGAAATAGATTTGGGTGTCATCAGCGTAAAGGTGGTAATTCACTCCAGATTTTTTCAAGATGATTGTGAGGGGCTCCATGAAAAGATTGAAGAGGGCCGGTGAGAGGATCGAGCCTTGTGGGACCCTAAGTGTGACTTTTGTTGGCTTCGAGAGACAGGAGTTGATTTTAATTTGTTGCGAGCGGTGTTGAAGGAAGGAGGTGAACCCTTTTAGTACTGTGCCATTGATGCCGGAGCGCTTCGTCAAGGTCTCCAGAAGTGCTGGATGATTTACTGTGTCGAATGCTGCAGATAGGTCAATAAGGATGAGTAGGCAGGCATCACCTTCATCTAAAGCCTTGTGAATATCGTCAGAGATGTTGAGCATAGCTGTTTCCGTGCTACAGCCTTTCCTGAATCCAGATTGTAAGGTGACGAGGAGGTTGAACTCATCAATGTGTTTGTTGAGTTGGTGGAGAACGCATTTCTCCAATGTTTTTGCAAGGAATGGGAGGTTGGAGATAGGTCTGAGGTTGTTGAGATCATTAGGGTCAGCCCCTGGTTTTTTGAGAATGGGTGGGATTTGTCCAAGTTGAAGGGAGTCTGGGACACAGCCTGAGGTGAGAGAGGCGTTGATGATTTTTGTCCAGACAGGGGAAATGGTGTGGTTAAGTTCTTTTATGAATGTGGATGGGATGGGGTCCATAGTGTGGGAGGAAGGTTTTAGGTTAGAAATTATACTGAAAACCTCATTTTCCAACATTAGCTCAAAGATGGACCAATGCGCATTGTTTTTTAGCTGGAGGCAGACCTGATTGTCCTTGGTAAGAACTCTTCCTGAATGATCAGGGGTGGTTAGAGTGGGGCAGGTTAAGAGGGAAGGAGGGTTAGAGGTTTGGATGAAGGATTAATCAATTTTCGAGACTTTATTAGTGAAGAAGGTGGCAATTTCGTCACAACACTCTTTGGTGGCTTTTATTTCTTGAGAGGGAGTGCAGTTAGTTTGGCTTTTGACAATGTTGAAGAGTTCTCTCGGTCTGTTTTTCGCCAGATCTAGTTGGCTGCGGCAAAAAGACGCCTTTTCACTGAAAATTTGTTTTTTGTATGCTTGCCGAGCTGATCTAAGTTGCTCTAGGTGTAAGGTCGAGGGTTTAGTCTCCAAGACCTTTCCGTTTGTCTGAGTTGACGCCTTTCCTCATTCAGATCCACATTAAACCAGGGTTTAGATTTGGTTCGACTCAATTGTTTGAGTTTGAGAGGAGCTACTTGGTCTAGAACCTCTGTCATTTTTGAGTTAAAGTGTGTAGTGAGGTCATCGGCTGTCTATGAGGAGGGTTAGAGTTGAAGATGGGCATGAATCCTAGATTCAAGTTCGGATAAATGAATTGCTTTGATATTGCTGGTCCAGTGTTTAGGTTTGTCATCACGAATAGGTTGGTGGAAGACAAGTGCATCAATCTTGAACAGAATGAGGTGGTGGTCGGAGCAGTTGGACTTATCTGTTCACCCAGTAAAATTAATGAGTGGGAGAGCCACCTTCTTGATATAAGCTCAGGATCTGGCCCTGTGCATTCCTTTCATTCCCTTCAGTCCCTCCTATGCTTTGGTAAAATTGAGAGCAGAAGAGTGAATCTGGTTTATACTAAAATGGCAGGCTCTGCCATGCTACCATGTAAAGGTTACCAACCTATACATACATTTTCCATATAGAACAAAATATTGTATGTGCTTTATTACTATCAGCACATAAGTAATATCGGGCAGATAGACAGAGTCTCACTTGAAGTATCCAAAGGAAACATGCCTTCTGAAGAAACATGCATCTAAGTGAAATAGATCTCTTAAACGTTAATGTTCTTAATTTTCTAGTTCTTTTGAGGCAAAATCTGTATCCTCCACATGTTGTCTTGTCAGACAGGGTTTCATTTAATGAAATGCTCTCAACTCTGCCCCTTTCCGTTTAGGAAAGCTTGCTGAAAAAATAACAAATGATCCACAATAAGAAATTATGGTAGATAAAAGTTCAGTTTTAATTCTATTGCTAATAAAGATGGAGAAAGTGGATTCAACAATGATGGTACCCTGAGGAGATGAATGTGTGAACAAATATAACAGTTCTTATTTTCCATTTTACGATTCTTTGCTTATTTTATCTTTGTTTGTTTATAATCTCCTCAAGAATTAAATTTTTAGTTGCATTCAAAGAAGCATACGGCTTAGAAGCAGTTTGGTTTAAATCTTCCGCTCCAATATTCCAACGTTTGTCTTTCTGTCTGTACAAAATTAGGTTGTTGGTTGACTGGGGTGTGAGCCCAGGTCAGACAGCAACCACATACTTGTCCGGGTAAGGCACAAGTTAAGGAAACTGGCTCTTTATATACTATACCAAAAGTAAGGTATAGTGTGCAGATGTATAGCAGAGGCTTAGTTAGATAATCACGAACAGCTCCCTTTGTGGTAGTGTGATGGAGCAGTTATGCTTATCTGGAGGCTGTGTTAAGCATTTATTGTTTTCATTCAATCAAGACTGACAGCACACACTCAGAAACAGAATCCAGGCCAATTAGGTAAGTATAAAAAAGGTATGCTTATGTTTTATTTCTAGATCCAAGCAGGACTTGGCATATGTAGGTGAAATATACTTTAAAATTCAAAACTTTACAAGGAAATGCAGTTGTGAATGGAATTGCAATCGTTACAGGTTTGTATTTGCTTTTAAAACAGTTTAAAATACATCAAATTTACTTTTCATCACTTTTAGATTACTTTTCAGTTACTTAGAATATTTGATGTGATATGCCAAGATATCACACACTGGAGCTTGCAACTTACAAATAAGTACGACAATTTTTAGGTTAAAGTACGGTTACTTTTCTTTCATAGAAAAAGAGTTAAAAACTTTTAGGAACAAAACTCGTAACATTGGTTCCTATGGGAAAAAGAAAGTTATCGGCTTGCAGGTAAGTAAACCACCTGCAAGAATAGTTTTTGGGTGTTAGACCCAAGGTTTAGTTGAGCTCTTAAATTGCATCATCAGCGGCACTAGGACGGACGGGTGAAGAATGCAGGGGCCCAATTTTATCCAATGGGGCTAAGAGGGCCTTCGTTCAGAGCTACTTACAAACTGGCCACTCGGGTGTGGGAGCAAAGTTCCTGGGTTTAGGATCAGCACTGCAGGGGCCAGCAATCAGCACAGGAGCTGTACCACCAGCGGCACGTAGGTGGTGGGTGCAGAGTGCCAAGAAGACGTCAGGAGCCCTGTGGTTTGCAATGGAGATCTCCAGTTTGAGGAAAAGGCTGCAGGCTTGGGTAAGGAGGTTTCCTGAAGGCGACCACTGGCAGGAGAGGTAAGTTGGGTGCTTGAGAGATGCATGGACACCATTAGTTGGGTCACCCAAGGCTGTGGGGCATCAGGTGTGAAAGGGCCGGGCCCATAGGTTCTGGACCTGTTCTGGAGTGACAATCCGATGGTTCTTTTTAGCTGCTTGAAAGCGTAGAGTTATTATCCAGCCAATCAATCTAACAAGAATTCTCTTGGACACATAGTAACCATAAACAACTTTGTAAAGTTAGTTTGATTTATTACAAAGCCAAAAATAACTGAACATAAAGGCACCTTAAGATGAGAGTGTAAACATACATCGGAATTAGCATAAAGCCAAATCTGCGTATCCAAGTAAGACGATGTACATTGAACAGTACAATTAGCTCAAGAAGCAGATTGCAGAAGATCAGAAAGCAGGAGTCCAAATTACCCTGCATCGAAAGATGGTGAATAAAGCGCATTAATCTATCCCTACACTAACACTAAAGGGACATCCCTACTAAAGCATTTTCAGGAAGGAAGGATAAAAGGTATCAGCATGTGGAGATTTCCTAAGGAGTCACTCCACAATCAATGGGTCGTGTAGCTTGTGGAGCTTATGAGCGTAGACGGGGAAGCTGGACCCCTGTTTATTTTTAATTTTCCTTGCACTTTTTATCTTAGTTAGCCCTCATGTTGCAGCGCCTGTGGCCATGCCCCACTCACGCCCCGACTCACTTTCCGATGCTGGCTTACAAAACCGGACGAACAGTGCGTCCGTGCAGCCATTGAGCAGATCCTGCATTTCACAGACTGGATTAGTGCTTTCCTTTCCTTGTAGACACTAGAGTGCCAGGGAGTTTCCTGGCTCCCAAAACAGCCGCCATCTTGAAGAGGTGTTTTTTTCTTTGTTCCAGGTTTTAAACCTTTCTCCCTCTTATTTTAGTTTGCATTCCTTTCACAGTACCTGCGCCTCACAAGGGAGATTGTGATCGTAGCCGGGGTAACTGGGGCCCTGTTTATTTTTTATTTGCCCTGCCCTTTTTATCTTAGTAAGTCCTCATGTGTTGCAGCACCTGTGGCCACGCCCTCTTACGCCCCCTACTCACCCTTTGATGCCGGCTTATAAAACCGGACGAACAGCACATCCGCGCCAAAGGCAAGCCCGTCTGCCCCCGACCATGCTCGGACTGCACTCAGTGCCAGCCACACTGCCGGTTTCAGGCTAGATACCCCCCTAACTAAGACTAAACTACAGTACTTCAGGGAGGCCATACTGGACTTGAAACCATCAGGTAAGTCTTGCCCTGGTCCACGCTTTGACCCATACTTAGCTCAGGGTACCTCGCACTATTCTTATTATGGCCTCACGTTTCAGCACCTTTCTTTGCCCACTTATACACCCTTCACTCCTACCCCTCCTTCCAAAGGGGATTTGACTCTCAACGTCGTGTGCGCTTATCAACGGGAGGTCTTTAGTCAAGAATGCAATCGCATTTCGTGAGTTGTTTGAAACCTTTGTGCTCCAGGATAACTGCCGGGCACAGAACACCCCTCAACTGAAGATATACAATCTACAGCAGGATCGGTTTCTCCAACACTCTCATCCTTCACCGCCCTGACCATCGAACAGACAACTAAAATAATTGGCCCAATTAAATCAGGATCACCCTCAGAAAATTCTGCACTTGTCCCCGGAAACCATAGCTCACGGCTATTTTTAACTCCATATTAACAGCAGGGCGTTTCCCAAAGGAGTGGAAAAAAGCCTCCATACCATCTTTATTATTAAAAAAAACCTGGACGCTAAGGACACCTCTAATTAGAGGTATTGTCGATGATTGGGTGGACACTGTCTGGATTTTCCGGCAACAAACAGGGACAAGACCCAAATCCATGGTTGACACTTCTCCCTCAAGTGGTTACACCCAAGAACCACTATGTTGAGCAGCTTAATAGAAATAAAGATGGGGAAAATTGTGCCCAAGAATTTGATCACAATATCCAGTTGTTATCTCTTTATCTCATTTGAGTTCTTTGGATCTTCTCCAAATAAATGAATATATAAATCAGAGAATGCATTTTGGACTACATTACTACAGGATATTGTGATTGAATTCTTTGGCACAATTTTCCCCATCTTTACTTCTACTAACCTCTAATTACAGACCCATATCAAGACTTCCCTTTCCCTCAAAGGGGATTGAGAAAGCCGTTAACACTGAACTGTCTTCTTCTGTCAATTGTCAATGAGAATGCATTTCTGGACTCCCAAATCATATTTCCTGCACACTATAGCACGGAGCTGGCTCTCATTGCAGCAACCGAGGAGCTCGGACAGACTTTTTTTTGGGGGGGGGGGGGAAAGGGGGGGGAGGGGCGCTGCTCAGATTCTTTTGGACTTATCAGCGGCATTTGATACGGTTAATCATGGGCTGCTGTTAAATCTTTTAGCTTCCATTGGGATCAGGGATAATGCGCTCTCCCTGCTGGGTTCCTTTCTCTCTGAGCGGTCTCAATTGGTAGCGTTGGGTGACTATGTTTAACCCTTCTTTTACCTACTTTGTGGCGTTCCTCAGGGATCGGCCCTGAGCCCAATGCTTTTCAACCTCTATGTCACCCCCTGGCAAAATTGATAAAAAGCTATGGCTTTATGCTGGCATCGTATGCAGACAACACTCAGAGAATTGTCTGGGTGAGCAGTCCATCCACGTCCACAGCCACCAGATTTCATGACTGTATGAGTCATATAGGTAACTGGATGACAGACAATTGTCTGAAGTTAAACTCCTCCATTACCGGGGTTCTTTTATTTGGAAACAACCCCTCTGGACAGATAGTTGGTGGCATGTCCAACTTGGTCCTTTACCCACACCAGCATCTAAAGCCAAAAACCTAGGAATCATCTTCGACACTAAACTATCATTTGAAGCACTAACTAACTTTATCACTTCTGCCTGTTTCTTTATCCTTAAAATCTTGAGAAAAGTACTCCCCTCAATACCGATGGATCTCAGGAAAACTTTGGTATTTGTACTTATTTCATCTAGACTGGATACTGCAATGCTCTTTGCACCAGCGCCTCTAAACGTAGTATACAAATGATGCAGATTGCTCAAAATGCAGCATCAAGAGCACTCCTAGGAATCTCTAAATTTGATTCTGCTTCTAAAGTCCGATCCCATCTGTACTGGTTGTAGGTAGCAAAAAGGATCCAGTTTAAATCACTTTGCTTTTAAATCTTTGAACAATCTGTGCCAACGCAGTTGGCAAGCTATCTTAAGCCATATATCCCAGCAAGGAATATGCCTCCTTATTACGCATGCCTTCACTCCGCATGCAATTACAACGCCGTTGTTACAACAACCGCATTGTAACAACGCATACCATTACTCCACAAGTCGTAACAACGACTTGCGGAGGGGGCGCTGGATGTTGGAATAGTATAATTTACTATTCCAACTCCAGTCTGTGCGGACAGTAGGGAAGGTGTTGGCTTTGAAATCCAACACCTTCTTCCCCCTCCGCAAGTCGTTGTTACGACTTGCGGGGTAATGATATGCGTTGTTACAACGCGATCATTGTAACGACCGCATTGTAATTGAATGCAGGGTGACGGATTCATTGTAAGGGCTGTTTACCCCCACCATGGTCCCTTAGGTCAGCGGAGCTTGGAAATCTTACTGTTGCTAGAGTAAGTACGGCCAGGTGGGTGGCAGGAGTTTCACTA
Organism: Triturus cristatus; assembly: GCF_964204655.1. Classification (NCBI taxonomy): domain Eukaryota; kingdom Metazoa; phylum Chordata; class Amphibia; order Caudata; family Salamandridae; genus Triturus; species Triturus cristatus. Next base: position 397,132,917 of record NC_140583.1, on the reverse strand, counting down.
CAACAACAGCCAAACTGTGGAACTCTCTGCCAACCTCGCTTAAAAAGAAACTAACCTGCTAAAATTTAGAAAGGGCTTAAAAACATGGCTCTTCAAGGCATAAATTATATGCCACTTCAGTCAGATCCGGGTGTTCTGAGGACAGCGCCTAAACACCCTAGGGTATTTGTTGTGCTTTATAAATGTATCATCATCATCCTCATCCTCATCCTCATGGAGCTACCGAGACAGAGTGTGTTCTCAGATGCTCTCTCTCCGAGGGTAGAAGAAGAAGTGGGTACTTTCCCTACTCCTATCATCACATTATTGTAGATAACTTTCCCAAGATTCACTGCGGATCACACCATCTGCTCTGGGTACAATCCTAAAGATGTTTTCTCAAGGGACAATCGTGTTCTTTTCCTTGCAACATTTTGTCCTTGGTTTCCAGGTCTTTTCCTGTGTGAGGCACAACGACCTTCCTTTATCGACTCAAGTCACCCTATTGTAACTTCTTCTCTCCTTGCCTGTCTAGAAAAACAATGACATCATTCTAGCTAACGAGAATGCTTCTTTCACCTGCAGCACAAAACTTGAGAAAGAAAAAATTCCACAATGCACATGAAATTCAAACTGTTAATTCTAAAGCAAGGGTTCCCCGGGAACTGCATTTCAGGCCTACAAGAGTCCGCTAACATAAGAAAGCGTCATATGAACTTTAAAAATTTGCATAAGAAATAAATCACCTTCAATTAATGCATTTACTTACATATAAATTACACGATTAATAAGCACATTTAGTACATGGATAATTGTCAGTTTCACAACATGTTACTTTTCCAATGGCCTAGGATACATCACGTTTCAGGTTAATGCGTTTCAAATACTAACACTTCATGTTAATACGACTAAAGATTATATGAGGATGCACTCTACACGTGTGATTATAATGCGCCGCTACGAATAAAATGCGATTTCCGCTACATCAGGTGCAGGGTGTCTTTAGGCATTGGATCTTCTTACAAGCTCTGGTCGCGGTCGGGGCGACCCATCAGGTTGAGGTTGCAGGCGTCGGTCTGGAGCTCGAGGCAGGTCAGGGTTCACCAGATCCCAGGTCAGAATCACTGGGGAGACCTCCTTGTGGTGTTGGGCCACTCGAACTTGGGCCATGGGTGTCGGGTGCAGCGTGGTGCAGAACCGTAAAGCCGCCTGGATCTGGGTTCTGTGTTGGAGTCTTTGTTGAGCAAATCCAGCGCTCACTGGAGACATAGTCTTACAGATGAGTGCAGGGCAGGTCCTGTGGGGGGCTGCTGGATATGCTGGGGTTTTGCTGTAGGCAGATCGGAGTCAGGACAGGCCGGTAGGGCCGGCCCCAAAGCAGTAGGTGTCCTCTTCTTCATGGGTCAGCACGGCTCTTCGGCCCTTCTTTTCTCTTCCTCGGATCTAAGGAGGCAAGGTTCAGGGTCACCCCTAAATACTAAAGTTAAAGGCTTTTACAGGGGTGTGCAGGTTGGGACCAATAGGTCCCTTCCTTGGGGTGGGTACACCCCCTATTATGACACCCTCTAGTGGGAGGGAAACATGATCCTCTCTCTAATTGGCTGGGCCCCCTCATCTTCAAGATGTAAAGGACTGAGATGTATGCTTCAACTTGCCTCCCCCATCTAAGGGGTGCGGTTGGCAAAGGTGGGCAGGGCTGGCTTTAGAGCTGGTGGCGCCCTGAGCAACAATGTATGTTGGCGCCCCCCCAATGACCACCTCTGCCATGGACCCAGACTTTTCATATGGCTGGGTCCAAACTGAGGCGGTGTGGTGAGCAAAAGAATGATGGATTAAACCCAGATCTTTGTGACTGGGAGTGAATGTTTGCATTGACCAGCATTCCGTCCATCAATTGTTTCTTTTGCAACGGACTCCCTCACTAGCACCCTTTAACAGTGCGTCTCAAGTCTCCATAACCACTGTCTCTCAGATTAATTTAGTTTTATAGCACCCCTCATACCAGTGTAAGGTGTCACAGCATTTTATACCACACACACATTGCACAGCGACAATCTTATGTGTGTAAATCAGTGTATAGGAAATGTTACATCAGACAATACTACAAGGTGTAGTGTAGGAGTGGCATGTCATCGATACTGGTAGGCAATATAGTTAAAGTTCTTTATCAGGAAAGGCACAAATTCAGAATTTAAAATGCAACATCATTGTTAAGGGTTCTCTTTCATAATAAGAATTGTTTCCTACCCAAATGAACCCTTTTCACAAGATTAGGATAACGAAAGACTGGGCAAAAAAACCTAATAGCTCTACCATATACTTTGCAGTTTGCAGCAGCTCTAGGGTAACAGTTATTAGCTCAATGTTCTATAGTAGGATTTTTAGTTAGAAACGACAAGTAACAAAAGGAACTCTCTTACAGAAGCAGTAACCCACTGACCTATTTACATTATATGCACTTTGTTATCTGCATGGTACACTTTCAAAACAGCAGGCATTTTAACCCTCTGTGCTACCTTAGGATTGTTGTAGCACCTTAGGATGAGTCAAAATTTCCACTAGACAAACCTCCGGTCTCCTTCCAGGAACTTCTCTTTTCATTTTAATTGGTGTCTGAAAGTTGCTGGAGGCCAGGAACGAGGCAGCAGATGCTTTAAAAATGATGAAACACATTTTCAAAAAATTATGCCCCCTGCGGTTGCACCGATCGCACCGCCCTAGAGCCGGCCCTGAAGGTGGGTACACCTCTCCTCCTAACTTGGTTTTCCGGCCGATTCTCCCTCCCAAGGTGGGGGTCAGAACGAGTGGGAGCCAGTTGCTGGGGGCGGCAAAAGGAAGGGACAGCCTACAAAGGCGGTAGGCCTTTGAAGCTTCACCTTCGTGGACCCAGCCCATCCTGGGGGAGGGGGCATGACACCTCTACCCAGGATGGGCTTTGTTTCTGGACCCAGAGAGTGGAGGCCCTCTACCCACATGTCCAGAAACCTGTCTGGTGGTGTCAAATGTCAGGCAGCCATTCAGGAACCACACCAGGGCTGGTCGTTTTGCAGGGGGCATCTCATTTTACATTAAATCCCACACTGGCATCTGTGTGGGTTTAATGTGCTGAGAAGATTGCTACCAAACTTCCCAGGTTTCAGTAAAGCCATTATGGAGCTGTGGAGTTCGTAATGACCAACTCCCAGACCAACTGCTCTTTATGGCTCTACTGCACTTACAATGTCTAAGAATGGACTTAGACACTGTAGGGGTACAGTGCTCATGTCACTGTACCCTCACCTCTGGGCTAGTGTACCCTGCTAGAGGGGTAACACAAAGTCTACATTGGCAGTGTGTGGGTGTTAAGGTGCAGGGTCTCTAAGGGTGGCACAATAGGGGCTTCAGCCCTTAGATGCCTTCCCTGGTCACAGTGCCCTTGTACCCATGGTACCTTTTACCAGGGGCTTGCCTGTGGCCAGAGATATGCCAATTGTGGGTACAAAGATACAGTTTTGAGAATGAACTACAGCCCCTGGGAAACCGATTGGCAGAGACCTAGGGTACATCAAGTCAATGAGAATCAAATGTCAGGCAAAACATAGGGGGTAACCATGCAAAAAGTGGCCCTTTCCTACAACAAGCAAACCCCAAATTAACCTGTGCTCAACCTTCTGGTAGATTGTCACAGATCAGCCAGGCTTAACTTAGGAGCTATGTGTAAAGTGTTTGTGCAACACTTCAAACAGTAACACAGTGACAATACACCACAAAAGAAGTCCATAACATTATTAGAAAGAGTAGTTTTAATAAATAAAACAAGGACAAAACAACAAAAATCCAATTAGAAGAACCGGACATATTGAATGTTGAAACTTTTATGGACAATACAGCCAAAAAGTGCCAACTGTGAATATCTGTTCGTGCCGGACCGGGACAAAGTCACAAGTTCAGGCCAACCACGAAGGAGTGCGGGCCAGCTACAGGGACCAAGTTTGAGTCCCTTAAATTCTGGTTTGCGGAGCATTGCGGTTATCCGGGTCGAAGATGCGTTGTGCAGTTGAAGCGATTTGTCAGTTCCAAGATGTGGCGAGGCTGTTGTGTGAGGTCCTGTTGTATCTACCTCGACAATCCCATTGACGAGAGCTTGTGATGCAAAGCTACACAGTTGGGGATGCGTCGCACAGTTGGGACGATGCATCGGTTCCAAGATGTGGCAAAGCTGTGGAGTCGGGCAGCAGCATTGAGGCTGGCGTCAATGAGAGCTGCAAGGGCCTGCACTGAGGATACGTTGTGCAGCGGCGGTTCTGAAGGCAATGCAGGATGCAACAGTGACTTGGGTCTTTGCGATGGGTCCATCCTACGCAGTAGTGGAGATGTGTCAGTTCAAATTGGGGTTGTGCCATCAGTAGAGGAGATGCTTCAGTTCCACGGGACCCACAGATGCTGGCAAAGCACCTTAAGACCACTTATAAGGGTCCAGGACTGGAGTGGCACCACTTGGCAGGGTAGACTCAATCAGATGCAGAGCTCAGGTGCAGATGCAAGGTTGTTGGAAGCCTGGTATTTCCCTGAGGTTTCAAATCAGGTGGGCAGCCAACTAGCCCTTAGAGTTACTCTGGATTTTAGTTTGAGGAGATGCAGCTGCAGTCCTTCTCACCCAGGCATGAAGGTGAGCAGGCAGCAGGTCAGCACAGCAAAGCAGAAGTTCAGCAGAGTGCAGTCCAGCAGAGTGGCAGTCATACAGCAGCACAGAAGTCCTTCTTCCTTGAAGAGTATCTACAGGTTCAGAAGTGAACTGAAGTGGTGATGTCTGAGGTCCAGTATTTATACCCGGTTGTGCCTTTGAAGTGGGGGAGATGCTTCTAGAGGTTTCCCTTTGAAGTCCCTTGGCATCGTGCCTTTCCTGTCCTGGCAACAGACTACAGGTGATCTGTACCCCTTTGTGCGGTGGCAGGACATGCTATCACCTCCACTGACTTGACACTGCTAGGAGACCTCAATTTCCACCTCGACAACCGCCAGGACCTCCACTCCGCCTCTCTTCTGGACAACCTCCACATTATAGGGCTCAAGCAGATCATATCAGAACCAATGCACTCAGCTGGGCACATCCTCAACCCTGTCTTTAATGCAGGGAACTCCATCACCTTCAGCCACACCACCGAACTCCCATGGACGGACCACCGCTGTGTTCACTTAACCTTCAAAACCAACATTGCCCGCAGACAACCGCACCAGCTCCAGTGCAGGAATTGGAACAATATCTCTGAAGACCAGCTCAACGCCACCCTCAGCAGTTCCACACCTACCTCTCCATACGACAACCCCACCATTGCTGCCTGAGCTTTACACAAATGGATCAACCACTGCGCCAACACCATCGCCCCCTCAAGAAAGCCTCCAAACCACACACCAAGAAAGTCAGCTGGTTCTCCCCCGAACTCTGAGACACCAGAAGGACCTGCAGATGACTCGAGAAATTGTGGAGGAGCACCAAAACCCTGACAGACTTTGGCAACTTCAAAACAGCTACCGCAGCCCACCACAAACTCACATCCGGGAAGAAAGCCCTTTAGGACGGAATTTCCACCAACGCACAGAACTGCAAGGAACTCTACGGCATCATCAAAGAATTCGCCCAACCCAACAGCGTGTCGACAGACATCCTACCCTCCCAGGACCTCTGAGACAGACTCAGCGCCTTCTTCCATTACAAAATCAAGACCATCTATGACAACTTCGACGGCAACAACCCTCACGAGGAGCCCCCTCCCACAACTCCAAGCAGCACGTAACCTACACTAGACACCTGGACCACCCTCAGCATCAAAGACACTCTGACGTTGATAAAGACCACCTACTCCGGGGCCTCCATGGACCCCTGCCCTCACCACGTCTACCGCAGAGCTGCAGACATCATCTCCCCGAGCTTCAACGAATCATCAACCATTCCCTCGAGACCGCCTCTTTCCCCGACAACTGGAAACACTCCGAGATCAACCCTCTCCTGAAAAAACCTTCAGCGGATCCCACCGACTTGAAAAACTTCAGACCGATCTCCCTGCTCCCTTTTCCTGCCAAGGTAATCGAAAAAGCTGTCAATAGCCAACTTGCCGTCTTCATAAAAGAAAACAGCATCCTCGACTCCTCCCAATCAGGCTTCAGGAAAAATAACAGCACCGAAAGCACACTCCTCGCGGCAAGAGATGACATCCTCTCCCTACTTGACGGGGGAGAGACGGTGGCTTTCATCCTCCTGGACATCTCCCCCGGCCTTCAACACTGTCTCCCACCACACCCTAGCCCGCAGACTTCATGAAGAAGGTTTCTGGAACAAGACCCTTGACTGGATCCTCTCTTTCCTGGCCGGCAGAACTCAACAAGTCAGGCTCCCTCCATTTCTCCCAGAACCCACTCCAACCACCTGAAGAGTTCCACAAGGATCCTCCATCAGCCCAACCCTGTTTAACATCTACATGACCCCGCTAGCTTCCATAGTCAGAGCACACAGACTTAACATCACATCATATGCAGACGACACCCAACTCATCCTCATCCTCTTCCTCTCCAACGAACCCAACATCACCAGACGCAACTTTCCAGACGGAATGGAAGCCGTCGCCAGATGGATGAAGAACAGCTGCCTACAACTCAACACGGACAAAACCTAAGTGCTCATCTTGGGCCCTCACCCAGACTCCTGAAACGACACCTGGTGGCCCACCTCCCCCATGGACCACACACGTAACCTCAGAATCATCCTGGACTCAAAATGGACTGCCTGGTCATGCCATCACCTTCTCCTGCTACCTCACCCTTTGCCTACTCCAAAAGACCTTCAACTGGAATCCCCCTCGAACACAGGAAAATCATCACACATGCCCTCATCAGTAGCAGACTCGACTACGGCAATGCACTCTACGCCAGGATCAACAGAAACCTCACCCGCAAACTCCAGAATGTCCAGAACGTCGCTGCCAGACTAGACCTCAACCTACCACACTACTGCCACATCAGCCAACACCTACGGACCCTACACTAGCTCCCCGTTGAGAAGAAAATCACCTTCAAGCTTCTCACCTACACACACAAGGCCCTCCACAACACCGGACCTGCCAACCTAAACCACAGCCTCACGTTCCATGCTCCCCAACTTTCTCTCCGCTCGGCCCAGCTCTCCCTTGCGACGGTACCTCGGATCAAGAAAACCAGAGCAGGAGGATGCTCCTTCTCCCTCCTCATGGCCAAGGCTTGGAACTCCTTACCTCTTCGCCTCCGACAGACCACATTGCTCCCTAAGTTCCTTAAGGGCCTCAAGACCTGGTTCTTCGATGGAACTCAGTGACCCTCCAGTTTGCTGCAGACCCCCAGTCTCTCCCCATCCCCCAGCACTTTGAGACCTGTTCCCGGGTGAGTAGTCTGCACTTCACAAGCACATGATTGATTGATTGAATATTTGTGTCATGACATTTCTGAGTTGAAATAACTTCAAAACAAATCATTTAGATGTTAACCTACAATATTTCAGTAATAGTATTTCTGCAATTCTTTTTCTCAATCCGTTATGGCATCTGGAGACTCTGGATTATACCATGCTGAAGTCATTGATCAATAGTGAATAATTACAATACATACAATTATGCCTATTTAAGAAATAAACCTTGAATGATATCAAAACGAATTTAAAAATAAATGTATAAGGACTGAGCTTGAACAAAAAGGATTTTAGTGGCTGACAGGCTATCCTCAAAATACATGAACAATTTCGTTAAATTAGGATCTATTGACTTCCTAAATTAGCCTATGGCTTTGGAAGTATCTGTCCATGTCTAGGATGCTCAATCCCCATCTATTAAGAAGAGTTTGAGCGCTACCAATTGGCATGGGATCCCATTGAATGGATACATTTCTAAGAATCACCAACTTGAAAAACTATAGAGTTATTTAGAAAAGGAAAGTATGAAAAATATTCATTGACTCTATGATCTTCAACAAAAGAGTTTCAAAATCTCATTAGGGTCACATTTTAAAATTAAGATGTTTTAAAGTCTAATCTATACAATTCTTTACTATCACGCAATAGGACAATCACAGAGTATCTCAAAATTCCCGGTGGAATTGGACAGTATTGAGTAGTATACCTCTGTTGTTTCTATATTGGCCTTATAACCTAGAACCTTGAAATAATCTTCTAATGCATTCAATAAATTGGATTGCGTTGCCAAATCCTCAGCATGCAGCCTTATCTTAGAACCACAGACATAGAATGCCACAATCAACTTGAAAATGTAGAAAAACACTGAATCTCATAGAAAGAATAAAACAAAAGAAGAGAGTGGTGGAAGCACCTATGTATCACGCTACAAATTCCCATTTATCTCACCAGTTGATCATTTGTACTCAGTTAAGCTCTATGTCACTATTCTCATGACCATGCATATTTGTCACAAATATTCACAGTATAACAAGTCAAAATCTTCCTCCACATCCAAATAATTCAAATAAAGAATCATAGATTTCAGCTTGTCTTGCAAAGGCTACTCAATAGTTTCTATAAAAAACAATATTAGATGAGACATGTATACCCTGAATAAATCCTACCTTGTTAGTTTCTATTATAGACTCTGCAACACTGCTTAAGCTAGTAACCAAAATCTTTCTGTAAGCATTGTGCCAGATGGTAGGGCGGTGTGACCCACAAAGCAGCCTATTTTTTAGAGGGTTCACAGATACAACTAAAATACCCTCTTTAAATGAGAAGGAATCATTTGCATAAAGAAGCACCATTTTAAAACACATAGTCAGTTTAGGGATTATAATCTGTGTCACATTTACATGCACAACACATCTATACCTATCCTTCCCTTGGGGCTTACAAGTTAATACTAAAACTTGCAATTGTTTAAAGAATCTCTTTTCTGTTATGGGTTCTTTTAAAGCACTAGAGGCTCCTAGAGTCTGGCAAAAAATTCAACCTTGTGTGGCAAATAAATGGATCTTCTCCTCAGGGCTTTGGCCTCATTTAGAGGTTGGTAGAGTGTGAGCCCTACTATAAAACCGCACGAAGACCACCATTCACCCATCTTTTTTAGAGGTGGAGAGCCTCCATATTTCCAATGGAGAAGCTTCAGCGAACTCCACTGTAAACAATTCTTGATCTGGTGGCCCATTGCCCTTGGACAACCTCGCCATGATGGCCGAAGTACCACCCTACTCAGAGCAGGGCTTCAATCACTACTTTTTCTGTCTAGGACTACCATGCAAGCCAGAGAGAAAACATCCTGCACATAAAGGGACATTTCGCAGAAACAATCCCTGCCTCGAGAGAAATCTGAAAGAATGTTGAGTGGGCCACAACAATTGGTAGCCCACCTGGCAGATGCACTTTCAGCAAAAAGATCCCACTCACCCGGTGGGAATTTCTCATTGAGCTAGTAGTCCTGAGCTAGATGGGCAGAAAGAAGAGCTTCTGTCGCACCTGTGACCTGGGGCCATCCAACTCCTCTCTAAATACAACTGCTGATAGAATTCCAACAATACTTTGGCTACTCCCACTTCCTCCTCATAACCATATTAGAAATTAGAATTAAAATCCTAGTAACAACGTTCTAATATGTCAGGCCTTTAGAGCACCATTTTATTATGTTCTTCATAAATTCTTTGTTAAATTAATTGTGTGACTGCTCCCAAGCTTAACCTGATGCCAAAGAGTTTAACAGATAACCAATTTTAATTCTGGAGCAGCATAACACTTGGCAGATCAGAAAAAAAATCTCTTTAATAGCCCTAAATGAATCCCACACCGCAATATACTCGGCGGACTCATTATTGTGGCTAAAACCTCAATTAGTCATTGCTCTATATAAGTTTTAACTCCTTCCTCTAATAGGAAACAGCTTTCCAACTCCCGAAGGCAGCTATGCTTACTGCTACCTTGCCCAATAAATCTGATGATGACTGTAAGATCAGACAAATTCATTGAACTACTAGAGATATCTATGCAATTCAGACGGTAAGAGAGGAAAAAGAAGGGGGGCAAACTTGAAATCAGTGTATGGACAACTCTCTAAGTAGCATCAATCTCAAGATCTTTTACTAGAAACCAGATAGCTTCTACCACTTTAGTCATCATCGGCCACCACCTGCAATAGATGTATTTTGTGAAAATGATTTGTAGAATCCACAGGGGGATTGAAAAGCATTATAACTACTGCACGTTTTTTTCAGACCTGAGAAAAACATGTCAGTCTTCTGCCTTTCTGTGGTTACTAAGATCATTTGTGTTTATTGAGATACATTTCAAATGTAGACAAAGTGTCATGTTTTTCACAAAAAGTATGATCAGCATTACTGCCGCCTTATAGATTTCCAATACTTATTCTACCTGTAACACACCCTTCCTCAGTCACTCACCTCTTTGTGAAGCCTTCTCTCTCAATGTAGTATTACATTTCACCACACAATCTTTTTTTTCACAATGCAGGTTTCTAAATTACACTAAATCTTCTCTGAAACACCAACCATTCTAGTGGGTTACTAATTTGTATAATTTAAGAATACTAACCTAAAGACAATTGTGTTTAGAGTGTTCTGGACTGCATTGAGTTAAAAACGAGCTCATATCAGAATAGCCTTTTACTTCCTTTTTAAAAATCTTTCACCAGAAAATTACCACTGTACCAGCCTTTTGGACTCTGTTAAACTCTTTTAGTAAATCAATTTATTTCAAAAACTTTATTCGGCAAATTGCCATCTAAGTACAGAAAACATTACTGTGCAGTTGTGAAAACCAAGATATAGATTACAATAAACCTAAATATGCATACAAATTAAAACCATAGCAACCGCCATAGCAACGATCTAAGATGTGTTCTAAAATACCTACATATGAGAGATTGAAGGGCGTAAGAATGAGATCAGTTTCTTCTATACTTTAAGAATCCTTATGGCACATGCTAGGACATATTTCTCCTCCTGAACCTCCACATAACCAACAAGAATTGAGAGACCATAAATACTACACACTGGCTTGTGTTGGTTTTTAAAATTAGCAAAGCCTCTCTATAGTCCCTGACCCCTATCCTACGACAGAGTGGAAGAATCAATGTTTTCCTAATACTCTGGTAAGTGGGGCAGAAGAGTATAACATGCTCTAACGATTCTTTTGAACTGATACAAAAAGGGCAGTGTCTGACACTTTGCCCAGGTCCGCGCCCCCAACTCACTGTAAAGGAAAGGAGCGGCAGAGTTCCATACCTGAATTACAGCTAGAGAGTTCTGTCAGTTACTGTCTCTATATGATCCATGAAACATCTTTCATCTTTAAAAAGTTAGACATCAAAGGAACCTATGCTAGACTGTCTATGCATTATGCTTTGCTTATGCTGCCAATAGGCTGTTATAATTACCTCTTTAGGGGTCCAGCTGGCCTCCTCAGGAGTATCCCAAATTCTCTCTAGCACGTTCCTAGTGAAAGTTGTTTTTATGTGGCCATGTTGCCTGTTCCTGGTATACGTAGCACCTCAGCTAAGCCTGACTGGTATAGCCAAGAGCCTTCTCTAGTACACACATTACTTTGCATGAAAGGGCCATGCCATGTGTGTTGCTGTCTGTGTTCCCACGCAACACCCACGGATTCTGCCGCATTCCCAGATGTAAACCTGAGAATTTGTCAGAATGCTATGACTACCCAGGGGGGACGTAAGGAGGCGCAACAAGGATAAATACTTTTATTTCTCCTCATTTTTCCTCTTTCTATGCGTGCTGCATTCTGAAACACACATAGAAAGAGGAAAACACCGCTAGTGATTGTTTTCGCACAAAAGCAATCATCCCCGCAATGCAGGCACCCTTGCACCATGATGCAAGGGTGGCTGCGTTGGCGCATGGCAGCCAATTTTGCACCAGCAAAGCAAAAGGGCTTTTGGCGTTACGCTGCATCATTTTGTTGTAAATGAGGCCCTTGAAGTTTAATCATGTTTTATAGTATCCAGAATAATGGAACACAGAGAAGGCTAACCTAAGGTTCTGACAATACCAACTACTTTTTTTCAAAGCAGAAATTAGACAGTGAATGTCTCCTGGATCATGTTTCATACGAGAGTGAATGTCTTCTTGATCATGTTTCCTACATGGAAAAGGCTACATCAGCATTTCCCAAACTGTGGGTGACCAACCACAGGTGGCTTGCGAGCCAATGTTTGGGGGTTCGGGAAAGTCCAAGCAATAAATAAAGATTCCTTTAATGTCTGTGTTTATCTGGTCACGTTTGCCAGTACTTTAAAGACAGAAGTCAAATGTCAGGGTGTGCTCTGGCAAATTGCTGCTTATTCTTTAACATGGGATTGGTGTTAACTTTTCTTTCTATGACTGCAAAGTGATAAGAGATTTTACAGTGAATGATGTGACAATCTTCCCGGAGTGAAAAGAGTGTGAAAGGAACATTTGTAGATTGTCATTTTTGGCAACACAAAACAAAATATAAATACCAGTAAATTAACTGTACGCACTCAACAGTTAGGAAAGCAAAAATGAAGCACATTGTTTTTGAAGGTCTGAAGTGTGCAGGAAACAGAGATTCAAATAGGAAAAGAACAAATCAGAACACTTAATTTGATAAATATTCACAGAAACCTGATTTCCACACATCATTTAATGTGTATACAGTTTTATCAGTAAAACGGGTTGTTTGTACAAGTTCAGTCGCCCTTTGAATGGAAATCGTGCTGTCTGTAAATGCCAATCACCTCTTCTCCTGTCCATTGAAGGTAGGAGGGACACGAACATTTGTCGCTCTAAAAATTGGTTTGTTGTTCTAAAAACTTTGGGACGCCCTGGACTACATTATTCCTGCATCAGTCCAGGAGACTGTATTGTCTTCCTAAAAATGCCTCCAAGCAATTTGCACCATTAGGCACCGGCTGTGCTCGATGCTGGGGATTCTCCACTGCCCTTCTTTACAGCAAGAAATTACATGGTCATTTTGCCCTTCTTAAAATCACTATTGTTAAAAAAATAAATAAGAAAATTACTGCTGAAGGATTTTTAGCTTGATCTGCACGTTGGTGATGTAACAATGCCTTTGGATTATTTAGGTTGAATTATATAGACCACTCTCTTTATCGATTAATTGTTTGCACTAATCTGATAGCCAATAAAGGGTTCTGAACAAGACACTTTGAATAATTGCACATCAAAGGACCAACAAAGCTATTGTCTGCGCCTCTATTGTGACTCAATTGCAGAAATTGTGTTTGTTGCTAAATCATATTAGACTCCCTGTGTCTGCACAGCTCTTGAGTTTTTAGTAACTGTGTTTGTTATATTAATTTATCCTTTATAAACTTTTTTGTATTTTAAAAATAATATACCATTGATTTTGTAGATTTTATAATTCATAGATCGTTACAAATGTACATTTTTTTCTTTTGCGTAAATATTTGCATAATTAAATTAGTTATCTTTTTCTATAAACATGAAACCAATATATATATTATATTTTCTTCGATACATATATGCATGCTCCTTTGATGGCAACTGCTTTAGTTACACTTAGGGGCCGATTCCGATTCCGGCCGCAAAACGAACTGACCAACATGGACCCAGACCGAATACCGACCGACACGGACCAGCAGCGTACGACCTGTGCAGTACGATGCAACACGTGAGAATTACAACCAACACGTACGGACTACAAGCCGTACGACCGAGCCGTAGGGAAAATAGTGATCCTGCCGGAAAACCGACGAGATTATCACCGACCGTCACAAACCCGGAATGAACCCGACCGACCCATACCCGTGATGTACGATTTGCGCAGTACGATGCAATGCGTGTAAAACCAGACCAACTCGCACGGAGACCAAGCCGCACGACCAACACGCAGAGACAACCCGGCACACAGGCAATAGAGACCGCCGCGACCGACGCGTCCCAAACACAGAATATAGGCAGCGTGAACGAGGCGGAGAAGCCCGCACAAAACAACAGCAGCATCCGTTTCTGTCACAGGAACGTCTCCTTCATGGCTACAAAACCCAAAGCAAAAAAGACAAAAAAAGGACCAAACAAGCAATGACAGAGCCAATAAATACAAAAAAAACCCAACATGGGACAAAGACACACCCACAACTCCAACTATATAAAGGACTACAATCACTACCATCATCCCTTGCAAACAGGAGACACAGCCAGCAGCAAACACCAGTACACAGCAACCACAGACACACTCGCAACTCCCCCATCACACAACTCACACATTATCAGCATCTCATACAAAAGCACACACACATACAGCCAGAAAAACCAACACCAACCCACCCTCACTTGCACCCTCACACACACATCCCTCACCACCACCACCCATCACCATGCCCCCAAAGAAGAATCCAAAGTTCACAGACAGTGAGTTAGAAGTGCTGGTAGACGAGATCATCAGAGTAGAGCCACATTTGTTTGGTACATTGGTCCAAAGGACCCCCATCTCACAGAAAACCAAGATGTGGGCGAGGATTGTGGACAAGGTGAAAGCCAAAGCACCAGCAAGGCGCACAAAGGACGATATCCAGAACAGGTGGTATGATGTGCGCAGGAGGGTCAAGAAACTCATCGAAAAAGATCACGTCCTGAGTCAGTGCACGAGCGGTGGCCCTCCTGCCAAACCAGTCTACTTCAGGACCTGGGAGGAGAAGGTGCGAGACATCCTACCACCAGAAAGCGTCCATGGCCTAACAGACATCCCAGAGCCTGATGAGTACAACAACAGCATTCCCAAGATTGTGTGGCAAGGGAACAGTGAAACCATGCACCGCAAGCAAAGCTACACTAACCAATAGATAATCAGCCCAAGAAGTGTATGCCAGTCAGACAAAAACAATACCTGCCATCTCAGAGTGACTGGGAACTGTGTCATGACATGCACCAACCTACAAACAAATAGAGCAAGCCAGTGGCACAAAGCCAAATAGACCCTGCCAGACAGTTTGCTGTTATGATCTAGTAAGTATTTGATGCATCCTCTCTGTTGCTGTCCTTGCCTTGCTGCTCAGTCTATGTGATGCCATCGGAATGTTGAGGGTGTTTGAGTGGGAGCAGAGATCGGTTGGTTGGTGGAAGGGCTGAGCAGCAGGGAGGCTGCTCCTGGTGGGACATTGCTGGACATTGATTAAGGCCTAACATGAACTTAATATGGATCCTATCTGAAGAATAAAGCTGTGATCCTGAACTACATCACCGGACTACGTATCTTTCATTTATTTGTAACACTGGCGACGAGGATGGGATGTGCCTCTCAACCAACCGCTTAAAGACCCATTACATCCGATGTACATCGAGGCAGATCATGTCAGCACGTAGCAGAGCTCTTCAACACTACACCACGATGAGAAGAGCTTTCAGAGATTTTGCCATCCTCTGCATCTCTAAATTGATATCACAACGAGGCAGGAGAGTCAGTCTTCCACAGTATACGTTAGAGAGTGTGTGATACGTCACAGCAGGCCAATATAGGAGGAAAACAACATGTAGTAGTAGACAGACCAACAGAAACTGGCACAATTAAGTCGTGGGCGACCGTTGACGGGGTCACTGGTGGGGCATAAAGGGTGCCAGATTTCTTTAAATCCAGATGATTCACTTAGTTGAAATACTTTTGATTTCAAAACAGTCCAATCTCCATAAAGTAGCACGCAGGTTCTTCTAAATCGTCGCCAGTGTTACAAATAAATGAAAGATACGTAGTCGTGTGATGTAGTTCAGGATCACAGCTTTATTCTTCAGATAGGAGCAAGTCCCGGTGTTCGAGTCACACGCAAGGTTTGGAGAGCGGCTCAGCTGTTTGGCTTGCTGTCCGACAGTGTATCAAGAGAACTGGAGCGTGTGTGAACTGAGGACTGTTTTGTTAAATTTACATGGTGTTTTAAACCATGTAGATTTCCAATAATTTCAAGCGTTATTTTAATTCTTGTGACTGTTAACCGTGTGGGAGTTTGAAAATAATGCTCGTCTCGCAAACAGCGCGCGCACTTTACCTACTTCTCAGTGAGCGGTGATGTTGCCATGGATCCTCTTTGACATTCGGAACTGTGCGCTGTGGATTCCTGTTCCGTAGCCTGCATGCAACGACGTGCCGAGAGCCACCCGACGCGCTGTCGCCTACGTGCCACCATTTTGAAATTGTTTTTTTTTAATGCATTGCCGCTAGCTTGTTGTTAGCTACAGCTACTTATTTTTAAGTTGTTGGTGGCATTTCTTCGGCAACGCGATATTGGAAGAACTTGTTCAGGGCTCAGTTGGTGTGGCCCCGACTTTTCCACGGTTACCAAGGGGAACGCAGAGTCACATAGTAGATCCCCTTTTGTTCGCTGTCATAAAAGGCACCTGTGAGCCTCGGGTGAGAAGTCGCTCACCGGTCACGTTGACTGTTTTGTTAATTTCTCATATGTGAAGTCTATGTTTTTGCTTTAATGTCTAATGCCAACCTTATACTTCTGTTTATTCTTTCCCATGCTTATGAAGCTTTACTATTTTCTCTTAAGCTTATTTGAAGTGATGAGTGAATGTTACCTTGTATATCATCACCAGTATACGGTGTTAGACTTCTTGGTATGTGCAGTAGAAGGATTACGTAGGTTGTATCCTTTGTCCTCCAGTTTATGCAGAAGAGGGGGTGTTGTTTTCTCCCAAGTCCTGCAAGTGGATACTGCACTGTAGTGCATGCGTAAATGGGTGCTGTAGGGAAGGTGTCTAGTGTCCCCAGTCCTGCGAGCTTGTGATCAGGAGGGTTTGTCCTTAGTCACATTTCTTGTGTCTGTATAAATAGAGGGAAAGAGAGTGTAGTGTCCTGGTTTTGTTAGTGTACGTTTTTATTAAGTTTTGTTTATTAAAGTTTTGCCTTATGTAAGAGATACCCTCTTATTGGTTGTTACGTTGGACTGTGCGTTACGAGTGTGCACATAAGAAGACTCCTTATTTTGGGGCTTCTCAGACTTACCTGTCTGGTTTTACCTTTGAATTGGTGGTTACCTCGTGTGAGGTGTTGGTCTGTGCGTTATGGGTGCGCACATAAGAAGACTCCTTATTTTGGGGCTTCTCAGACTTACCTGTCTGGTTTTACCTTTTGAATTGGTGGTTACCTCGTATGAGGTGTTGGTCTGTGCGTTATGGGTGCGCACGTAAGAAGACTCCTTATTTTGGGGCTTCTCAGACTTACCTGTCTGGTTTTACCTTTGAATTGGTGGTTACCTCGTGTGAGGTGTTGGTCTGTGCGTTATGGGTGCGCACGTAAGAAGACTCCTTATTTTGAGGCTTCTCAGACTTACATGTCTGGTTGTACCCTTGAGTTGGTTACCTCGGGTGAAGTATTGGTCTGTGCGTTATTGCTGTGCACGTTTGAAGAATTCTTTAGTTTGAGGTTTCTCAGACTTACCTATTTGGTTTTACTCTGGAATGAATGGATACCTTGTGTGAGGTGTTGGTCTGTGCGTCACAGGTGCGCACATATGGAAACTTCTTATCTTCTAGCTTTCTGATTTGCCTGTCAGGGGTTGCAAGATTACCCCTATCAGTGTTATGTTCTGAAGCTTCGTGTTATTCTTGGAGCTCATTGATCTTTGTATGTGTGTATCTCTATCAACGCACATTTTATTTAATTAGTCCTATAGCACGTAAGTGCATTGTTCTTGCATGTTTGTATTTTTACAAATTTGATGAGGGGGGGATGTGTTATGATCTAGTAAGTATTTGATGCATCCTCTCTGTTGCTGTCCTTGCCTTGCTGCTCAGTCTATGTGATGTCATCGGAATGTTGAGGGTGTTTGAGTGGGAGCAGAGATCGTTTGGTTGGTGGAAGGGCTGAGCAACAGGGAGGCTGCCCCTGGTGGGACATTGCTGGACATTGATTAAGGCCTAACATGAACTTAATATGGATCCTATCTGAAGAATAAAGATGTGATCCTGAACTACATTACCGGACTACGTATCTTTCATTTATTTGTAACATTTGCCACCACAAACACACCACCTCACAGTGCAGCTGACTGTCAGGAAGGAATAGTGGGGATGCAGGTGAAGTGAGTGTAGCCAAAAGCATGATGGGGCCTGTAGTCACAGATAATGCTCCCCCTCCTGATTGGCCCATCAAGACCTCTCTGAAACATGCCCACATCACAGGGAGTGGAAAATGACTGACAAGATGGCTGACACTGGGTCCTGCTGTGGGAGCACAAGGCCCTGCTCGGGGTTGTGTGCAAATCAGAAGCAGGACACCACTGACTGACATCCTGAAAGACAACTTGCACGCCCTACAATGGAAGCACGGTTCATGATGGGAAGGAGGACTGACAGCCCTGACCATACTTATCAGCATGGGGAGACCCCCCTCAGCACAAACTCCACACAACTCACCGAGTACAATGCATTGACACACACCTCATTGAAATATCAGCAAAAGATACCCCATACTGGATGCTGCTGTGTGAAGCACAAGGGCTCACTTTGGACTTGTAGCCAAACAAACACCAGGATTTCACAGTCAGCCATCTTGCCATTGCTGTCACACCCCCTCACATGGAAGCAGAGTCAAGAGGGAGGAAGTATGTGCATGCTGGTAAGGGGGTGTTGCCAAGAGTATGATGGGACTCGCAGTCACAGACAACCTACACCCACCCACATGGCCCAGCAAGATCAAACTGAACCATACTCGCCTCACAGGGAGTGGGAAGGGACTGACAAGATGTCTGACATTGGGCTCTGTTGTGGGGAGCACAAGGCCATGCTGGGAAATGGCCAACAACAAACATCAGGACTTCACAGTCCGCCATCTTGCCATTGCTGTCACACCCCCTCACAGGGAGGCAGAGTCAAGAGGGAGGAAGTATGTGCATGCTGGGAAGGGGGGTGTAGCCAAGACTATGATGGGACTCGAAGTCACAGACAACCTACACCCACCCACATGGCCCAGCAAGATCAAACTGAACCATACTCGCCTCACAGGGAGTGGGAAGTGACTGACAAGATGTCTGACACTGGGCTCTGTTGTGGGGAGCACAAGGCCATGCTGGGAAATGGCCAAAAACAAACATCAGGACTTCACAGTCAGCCATCTTGCCATTGCTGTCACACCCCCTCACAGGGAGGCAGAGTCAAGAGGGAGGAAGTATGTGCATGCTGGGAAGGGGGGTGTAGCCAAGACTATGATGGGACTCGAAGTCACAGACAACCTACACCCACCCACATGGCCCAGCAAGATCAAACTGAACCATACTCGCCTCACAGGGAGTTGGAAGGGACTGACAAGATGTCTGACACTGGGCTCTGTCGTGGGGAGCACAAGGCCATGCTGGGAAATGGCCAACAACAATATCAAACTCTGTCCGTGACAAGCTGGGAAAAAGCAGTGTACAGGCAGGCATCTGTTCGAAAAGTAGAAAAAGTCATGTTTGTGAACCAACGATGCATTTAGAAACATAAATCACATTGTGTTTCTTTTCCAAACACAGGTGGTGCTGGGCACCCAGCACCAAATGATGAGGATACCCAGTCCCAGACTCTGGCGGACACTGAGCTCTCTGCTCTGACTCTCTCACTGTCCTCTTCGGATGACGACGACCAACCTGGCCCCTCCGGTGTGAGCCATCATGCAGCACCAGCAGCATCAACATCTGCACCCCCTGTACCCACGCCTCCAGCATCTGGACACCGACAGGGCACCCACGCCAACACAGTCAGACCAAGGCCAATCAACAACCACAGCACAGGGACACAGGACCCCCGGAAGCTACAGCAAACACCAACAGCAACACCACCCAAGAGGTCCCAGTGTCACCTGTGCGTCCCGCCGCTGGTCCTGCCCGTGTGGAGAGGGGTGCTGGGAGGTGTGGGAGGCACAGGGCACGCCTTGCAGAGGGGTCTGGACTGCATGATGACCCCACCTGGCACGCATCTTAGATGCGTACCAGGTTAGCACCGGAGGATTTGGCCAGGTAGTGGGGATCCTCAAGGACATGCAACACGAGCAGGTCGCCCACCATGCCCGCATGGGGCCCAAGTGGGATGACATTACTGCGGTGCATCGGGACATACACCAATGCCTCCGCCAGATCAACACCAACCAGTCCACACCCCCCTGTGTGCCCACAACATCTGTCACAACACCAACTACCAGCGCCACAGGGAGGGAGGAGGACTCTGGCGGAGAGTCCCCTGCACCGCAGAGGCCTGCACATGAGGATCCCCCTCCCCAGAAGAAGAGGGGTCCTCTGAAGAAGGGGGATGTCCCAGCACATCCCCCAGGGCCTCTAAACCTGTTCTGGACAGTGTCCTTTGTGCGCAACCCGTTCACCTTGTCCATTCGCACACAACTCGCCCACATGACATGGAGGGTTCAAGTTGGGCCAATGTATCAGAACACTGTGGACTTTACTCTGGACATTTCATCTATCAGCACTTCCAACTCCAATGTGAACTTTGGATTCCCAAACCAATGTACAGCACCCACCATCCTGTGCACTTCCCTCACACATGTTTGTAAATAAACTCACCAGTACACCATACTTGCCTCTGTTGTGATTCCAACTTGTCATGTTCAGGGAGATGTCGATCTGCTACACAACACAGTGCATGCCAAATACTGCAACAATGTGACCCAAGTAAGGTGAGTCATGGGAATGTGACACATGTGAGGGAGACACACCACTATGGCAACACAAAACATACTCACCATGGCCATGTTACTCATCACACACAATGATGTTGACCTGAAACGCATTGGCATGCACAGACACAACACCAACCCCAGTCAGTGGTAGCAAGTCCACAGGTGAGGTAAGCAGATGCCACTCAGATGTGGGAAGACAGACAACGCACATAACAAAGGGTAGCACAGGTTCATTACACATCAGCAACACGTTTATTCCACAATAGTTGCACGGTAATTCTACGTAACAGTGGACACACGCTCTCAATGTGTTGGAGAATGGAAGTCCAGGGATGTGTGGTACATCAGTTGATCGGAATTGTCAACTTCCACACTGGTGTTGGATTCTGGGTGCTGGGGGTCAGTGTTAACCACACAACAGGCAAAGTACCCTGGGAAGGACAGACAAGATACAGTCAAAAGCACAGAAGAACAGGAGAGAAATGCAATACACATGCACAAAACATGTTGCAAGACACCTACACAAACACTAGTTAGCAGTACTACCCTATTGTCGAGTACACACCACCTGAATGGACACACCACAGCACGCATCCAGTCAAGTGGTACACAGACAAACTCAGACAGCAACAGAGCTGGCACAACACATTCCAGGCTACCTCCATACATTCACAAAACAACCCTGGAAACTCGCATTCAGGTGAAGAAGTTGTTGATGAGCTGTGAGCGGACGTCACCATCATCTTCATCATCACTGGCATCTTGGCACAGGCCGGAATCCTCCACAGGTGCCGGACGTTGGTCATCGTCATCCTGGATGAGAGGCACCACCTTCCGCACCGCCATGCAGCAGACAAGGATTATTTTGCACACCTTTGCAGGCTCATATGGGAGGGCCACTCAGGTCTTGTCCAGGCAGCGAAAGCGGCTTTTCAGGAGGCCGAATGTCCGCTCAATCACCCTCCTGGTCCGACCATGTGCCTCATTGTTGCGCAGCTCGGCTGGTGTCACAGGGTTCCTGAGGGGTGTCAGCAACCACGGCATGTTGGGGTATCCGGAGTCACCTACACACACAAAAATGAACAAGTAGCTGAGTGCGGAATACAACATTGACAAACACACAGAATGAGAAACAGTCAGTACACACCGACAAGCCAGGCATGCTGAGCTGGCATCTGTGACATCAGCATTGCAATGCGACTACTCCTCATAATTGTAGGCATTGTGCGCAGAACCAGGGAACCGTGCACACACATGTGTGATCGACATGTCAGCAAGATAGACCACCAGAGCATTGATCGAATGGTAATGCTTCCTGTTATGGTATGCCTGCTCATGTGCCTGTGGTGGTATCAGGGCAACATGTGTCCCATAAATAGATCCGATGACGTTCGGCATCCTCCCCTGTGTATAAAAGGCATCCTTCATTTCAGGGAGTTTAGCTGGGCTGGGGAACTTGATATACAGGTCGAGGAATTGCAAAATCCCCTCCAAGACATCGCGTAGCACCCGACTAAACATTGTTTGCGACATACCACCAGCAGTAGCCACAGTGTACTGGAAGGTACCAGTAGCAAAGAAGTGCAGGGCTGCCATCAACTTCACCTCTGGGGTCAGTGCTGTAGGATATGTCCGGCCAGGTAGCAGATGTGGCGCCAACTGCTCCGCCAACTCCGCTATCAGTGGCCTGGTGAAGCAGTACCGTCTGATGCAGTCGCGTTCCTGCATGGTTGCAAGGTCTGGGAACGGCCGATGGATAGCTGGTGCCCTGCACTACAGAGATTCACAAAGGAAGATTGTCAGTTCATCCACCCATGTGGCCATGACCATGATCAATATCACATGCTAGATCATGACATTACACAATGTACTGAGGTGTGTGCTGTTGGTCATGGACACATATGTCACCTACAAGACCACCACATCTCATATCAATTCCACATGTCCACATGAGTCCCATGTAGTGCAATGGCCAATCATCTGGCTGTGTCACCCAACCTATGTGCTGCTGCAACGTTCCAAACCCACACCACAGTGACAATTAAGGCCTCATGTCTCCCAGGCATCACATATCTTTGCCATACAGAAACCCAGGGTCCCTGTATTGCCACATCAACACAGCAATGGGCATGGCGTAGCACGTAACACCACAAGGCAAGCGTAAGTCTCACAGGTAGTGGCCACTGTTGTTCCTACCGGCCCTACATGTATGTCTCTTAGACACACACCCCATCAAGGGTGATGCATATATCACATGGATGTGGAGACTGTCACCCATTGGGCACATTTGATCAGACACATCTGAGACGCAACACGCACACAGACTGTGGGTGCACATCAGTATTGTGGGTACAGGTCTCACTGAAACGTACATGCCTTGACCCCCAGGACTCAGGGTGTATGTGACTTGTCCTAAACATATCCAACCTGACACTGTATCCGTGACTCATGCCCATTACTGTCCAATTGCACATCACAGTGGTAATGTGCACAACACACAAAGGATTCTGCCCCCATGTACACGTGCACCGTCTGGGAGTGGCTGCACAAAGTACCAGCCAGAAAACCAGATGTGGCCCCCCAAACACCCAGGGAATGCAGCCTTACATGCCATGGGACACTGTGTGGCCAATGCTGTAGTGTGGTAGGTGTGCACAGGTGGCCCTGGCCAGTATATGTGTATGTGTGCATCCGTATAATAGTCACACTAATGAGGTCCGGCGCGGGTGACACTGCGTACGCATTGCACGGGTCATGTCCGAGCCGTGCGTACGCTTTGTCATTGAATGCAATGAGGACCGGCACGGGTGACAATGCGTACGCATTGCACGGGTCATGTCCGAGCCGTGTGTACGCATTGTCATTGAATGCAATGAGGACCGACGCGGGTGACAATGCGTACGCATTGCACGGGTCATGTCCGAGCCGTGCGTACGCTTTGTCATTGAATGCAATGAGGTTCGACGTGGGTGACTATCATGCATACGCGTCGGACAGGCATGGTCCGAGATAGGCGTACGCCTTGGCCATTGAATCATATGGAGATGGGTGCATGTGTATTTTCAAAATACTCGTTGTACAGTCAGTTGCACCCATTGGCTCCGGACTGTCATGGAGACGGATGCGGATTCAAAACTTGTATGAGATGTGCACTGGATTCAGTTAGATGCCTACAACAATGTTGCAATTTCAAGTGTTCCATGAAGGTGAAGATTTGAACGATGTGGAAGGCGTGTACGAGTCGTACTTTTAAATGGATTTGCCAGATTCATAGAATACAACCGTGTTGGACCTATCACTTGGGACACATGGCACAGATTCTGTCTCTGCAGCACAGATATAAGGCTGGCTGGCCCCCAGGGAGCTCACTTGCCTGCACTACATGCTACTGGACCACATCCCTGCTACCACTGCTGCTGTCTCTGCATCCTCTGGCTCCTGCTATGGCACGTACTCTGGAGAGGGCCCCAGCCTTCACTGAGGAGGAGAACCAGGCCCTGCTGGACGGGCTCCTTCCACAGTACAGCAAGCTCCATGGGAAACCAGGGGAGCAGGTGAGTGTGCAGTCCAGTGACTTCCTAATCATGCATGTTGTCTGACTAGCAGTACTAGCAGTGTGTACACAAGTGGCAAGCATTCTCACTGACTACTTTCATCCCCAAAGTGTGTAGGTACATGTAATGAAAAGGTTGCCTGCTGCTAAAGTGCATTATTGCAAGCTTAAACTATCCAGGCATTGTTAACATGTCAGACATGCAGGTGATTTTTCCTTCTCCATGGTTGCACTACCTGTGTAATTCATTTCCCTTTGTGATGATGACATGTATATCCAAATGTGTGCTGCACAAATCTGGGGCATGTGTGTTAATGTACTTTTCCCTTTGTAATCCTCACAGGTTGATGCCCACCAGAAGCAGGAGATCTGGCTGACCATCGCCTGGGCTGTTCGTTCTGTGGGGGTCTACAAGCGCCGGATCCACAGCTGCCAAAAGAGGTGGCAGGACCTTCGGGGATAGACCCGGAGGATAGCTAGAGTCCAGCTGAAGCTGTCACCTCCACGCAGGAGGGGCAGACACTGGAGCCTGACTCCCCACATGCTCCGGATACTGGTGGTGGTCTTCCCGGACCTGGATAGGCAGCTGAAGGTCAGACAGCAGCAGAAAGGGGGTAAGTCCATGCCTAATCTGTGTACTATGTCTGACATGCTAATAGCAGTATTTTGGCCTGGTCACACCACCACATTACGTAGGCCTTGTAGTCCAATACTCAGGTCCCTCAATTGTATGATGCACCCTCCTCATCTGTTCCACAGGTGTGGTCCCTACAGTCTGTTGCTTGTGTCACTAGGGCACTGTGTCCCTGCAGTCAGCTATGCTTCAGCTACTGGTCAGCATCTGTTCCCGTGACTCTGTTGTGTGTTTCATGTGTGGGTCAATTGTTTACACAATGCCTGAGATCTGACATGTGATCTGTGTGTGCCCTTGAGATGTGTTCCAATTGCTGGTCTGATTCGCAACATGTGGCTGGGGTATTCCAAACAAACCCATGCAGCAGGGGACTCCAATTTTGGGGCCTCAGGAATATGTATATCAAGTATGTCACACTTGCTTAGCCACCTGACTACTGTCCAGGGCCAAACACTGTTTCACGTAGACCTGGCCAGTCATGCCTCCTCAAGGGCATTTTGAAACACTCTGTAATCCCACTCCTGTGTATGAAATTGCAGGTTGTGCTTAGTGACATGTGCCCTCAGGTGTCTGCCTCTGTGTCATTAGGGTGTGGCTTGTTGTTATGTATAACTGGGGTGTCCATGATTCAGAGGGTCAGCATGACATCTGAGATGTGACTGTGAGAGACAAGACCTGTGTGACAAATAGGTGTGTGATCATCTGACAGCATACAATGGTGTATGCAACTATGTCCTTCGTGCAGCTGGGTTACATGCATGGCAGACTGCGATGTGTTAATGTACAGGGATTTGTGTTTGCAGAGACTCATATGTATGATTTGCATGATGTGGGGTCTTCTGGGTTCTGGATATGTTGTTTGCATGGGATGGGCATGTGCGCCGGTTATCTGCAGAGTTAGCTTTACCCCTGAGCTAGGATTGTGAGTCAGTGCATATTGTTTTTGTCTGGATGCCCTGCCCCTGTGACAGGAGACAGTGTTGACTGACTTTCAGGGCATCCTAGTGCCATGGCATTGAACTTGCTATGAGTGATCCTGCATTGTGTTCAAGTGTGCACCATGCACCCCATTGTGGCATTGCCCATCAGGACAAGGGTATATCATAGTGTGTGTTGCTTGCATGCATCACAAGCATGTGAAATGAGTCTCTGCCCATCCCTTCATTCGGATACCTGTACTGAGTCAGTAGCAAGAGATGTGCTGTGTGTATAGTGACATACTCCTATATGTTCACTTGCATGTACAACTAATGTGTGGGTGGTACATGTTGGCACATTGGGGTGTTAGCATCCAACATGCAACGGACATATGTGTGAAAGTCAAGGAGGGATATATGTGCCATGGTTGATGTTGAGAATGACAATTGTCTTATTCTAAACAGTGTTGGCACTTTGAGCTATGTTCAGCTGATGATGCTAGGGCTTGCCGTGTGATGTGATGTACTCACTGTGGTGTGTGCAGTCGTTGCAGGTGACTGATGTTGTTATCTTACTTCTTATTCCTATCCAGATACATCCAAGGCCACAGGAGGGGACAGCTCCATGGACCAGGAGGAGCCACAGAGCATTACAGGGACAGAAGGAGAGGAGTTGGGTGGACCCAGGGCCATGGAGGGCGAGTGGAGCCACACAGAGGAGTCGTCAGCACCATCACCCCCAGCTGAGGGCCACAGCAGCTCTGAGGATGACTCCCTTGTGGAGGCGGGTGTCAGCAGCCACCAAACCCCAGCTAGTGAGGCTGTCCCCGCCACCGCCACCACCACCACCCTCCCATCGGCTCCCATCCCAGAGGTCCCTGTGGGCTCCCGTGTTCGTGAGCATGTTTCCTTTGTGCCAGGCACCGCACCCCCTGCCCCTGTGTAACCTGCTGCCCTGAGTGAGGAGTCTGTGGACTTACTTAGACAGATCCATGTAGGGCAGCTGTCGATGCTGAAGGTCCTCCATGCACACACAGGTCTGTTGACACAACTGGTGTCATTCATGGAGGTCATTTCCTCAGGCATGTCTGCCCTACAGAGGACCAATCAGTCCGTGGCCTCCTCCCTGATGGCAGCAGTGTCCCTCCTCCAACAGTCCCGCACCCCTCCTACCCCTGCACCACCCACGATTCCTAGCACCCTACCTGTCCCAAGCTCAGAAACCCCCAAACCAAGGTCTAGACGTGCACACAAGCAAGCGCAGGGGACTGATACCACACTCACAGGGGCTGGTTTGCAGACACACACACAGTCATCCACAACCACTCCGCAGTCCTCCGAGACCTCTCCCTCCCATCCCCCTTCCCTTGCCTCACCTGCAACCCCATCTCCCCAGAAGCTCTTCCTCTGTGACATTGGCCTCTTCCCCACCGACCCTGATTACAAGAGAAAGAGGAAGTCCCCACACACAGAGGGGAGTGCCCCTCACACCCGGACACCCTCCCCCAGGCACAGTCAGACAGAGACCCCCAAACGCAAGTCCCCCCGGCACCAGAAGAGCAAGACCCCCCCGCCACCACGCAGCTCCAAGGCAAAGTCTCCGTCCTCCATCCCCCAGGCCACCACTCCAGAGGTTCCCCCGCCACTCCCTACCCTGGGTTCCCCCACCCACAGATACACCATCCCCAAAATGCTAAGGCCACACCTGGCCAGACGGTTAGTGCCACTGATGTGGGGACCGTGCCCTGCCGACCTCACCTGGCCCCCCATTCCGTTCCCATGGATGTAGACACTGCATTGAAGTCCACGACCACCCCGTTTGACTTGGGCACTGCAGTGGTGAGCCAATCCACTACATCTGACCTGCCCACTGGAGTTGTGCCGGCACCCACACCATCTGACTTGTGCCCCACAGTTGTGACAGCACCCACCACTTCAGTCAGCTCCACTGCAGTTGCAAGTGTCTCGCCTGCATCCACCACCTCTTCACTGCCTCCTTCTGCTGCGCCCTGATCCTGTCCCTGCGGTGCCTGGCCTGCCCCCATGTATGCCCCTCCGAGGGGATGACCCCGGTCCTTAGCAGTGCAGGCAAGCAAGGTGTGACAGTTGTCACTCTACTTCACTCCTTGGCATTTGGACATGGACTGGCCATTGGCCTTTTGTTTGAACAGACGTTTACCTTTTAATATGCTGAATAAAGCTTATTTTCTTTATCCCTGTGAACTAGATTTAGCTGTATATTATGTTGATGATGTTTAACATGCCCTTGCACCTGTGATGCTTTGTTTACAATGTTGAATACTGATGTGTTGCTGTGAGGTACTCCCTGTGGTCCATGAGATATGTATCCTATTCTGGTGGGTATCCATGTCATCCTTTGCAGCTACCTGGGTGTGCCAGGATCAACTATTTGTGGGCATCTCTCTGTGAGCATTTCATTTGCATGGTCACATCTCTGGCTTGCACCCATGCACATATAATGTGCTTCCCATTGTCCAATGTGTCACTTCCACAGACTTTGTGCTCATCAACACTGGGCCTACAGGTGTGGGCATCATTGTTATAGGAGCAACTGGGTCCTCTGTGCAACTTGCTAGACATATGTTTTGGGTATGTGCAGATGACTTAGGGGAGACTCACATACCCAGGCTGTTGTGACCAGAGCCTTCATTGTGTGGTAACTGATGGCTGACTGACCAAGTGTTCTATAGACATGAGTGAGACTTGCGGTGAATATGTTTGGCACAGCTGGGCTTCCACAGGAGTTGGGTCCCCTCAAGTAAGTGTGTTGTCCAGTGACATGGCCTGGGCTCATGGTGTGTGTTGTATGAGCATGTGTGTGTGTCCACATCCCTGTTCATACACAGACAGTGTTCCCTTGATATGTTCCTGTTGTTGATGCTTGCTGAGTGGTACTGGGTTCATCCCACTAATTTTCCAATGGGCTACCAGATGTGTGGGTGCATGACACACTACTGTTAATTGGTGTATCCTCATTGGGATTTGTCAGTTCTGAGTGGTGATGATGGGACACAGTCAGGGTTCCTCAAAGCACCTGTTTATTTCCTAAATCATGTAGTTGTCCCTAGGTGGTAGTTTTCAGTGATTGAGACATTTGTATGTGTGTGTGACTGCTCCCACTTGTCGGGTTCATGGCTGCGATGCTGGCAGGTGTCAGCATGTGTGCCTTGTGGTTCTCTTTGGCTTCGGCATTGTCCTGGGACTGTGGCAGGGATTCTGAAGGTTACGTGAGCTTTGAGGTCATGGCCATGTACTGCATACTGAGCAGTATGCAGTACATGGCCCAGGGTTGTAAACTGTCCTTGTGTGATGTGTCTGTGCACCTTAGTTCCTCCCAACATTCCTGTGTTTGTCATGGGTGCATGTGCAATGTCACCTGTCCATGTGGGCTTCACAGATACACATTGTTGCAGTTCAGGGTGTGTGGTGTTGAGGGTGGACTGATGTGAATGTTTGCATGGATGGTCCCCTAGCTCCCGTTTGTCCATGGATGAGGGGCCATGCTGAGTGATTTGTGTTTGTGTATGTGTGATGTACGTTTGTGGCACAGGACACATGTCTGGGTTTCCCAGTTTGTACAACATCTGCCTTTGTCATCACAGTAGAGGTGTCATGCATGCTTGTGTCACCCCAATGTCTGGTCCCTGGGGGTAGTGCTGTTGTGTGTCAGTCTCTTGCTGTGTTAGCTGGTGTTCATTCCAGCTTGTGTCACATGTGTCTGTTGTGCTCCCTCTCATCTCCCAATGCCTGATTGCCCACTGAGGGTGTCCCAATGATGGTTTACTTTTGTATGGCACTGTGTCCTCATCTGTGTCACTGTGGTTCTGCCCCCCTCATGTGTTGTGTAGTTGCCTGGGGATACTGTGACACACAAACATACATGTTGTGTCAGATGTGCAGTGTGAGTTTGCCTGTTTGTGTTTGTGCATCTGCACCAGTGCATTGGTATTGCTGTTGTGGGCCTTTGTCTGGATGCTGTTTCTTTGATTTTGCCTGCTGTCCCTGTGAGTCATATCACATCATTGTGCACATTCATCCTGGTTGGTAGGTGCCATTGTTGGCATGGAATGTGAGTTTGTGAGCTGACACCTATAGTCTACACATGTTGTTTTGATTGGTGTGTCTATTTTCGAGATGTGTGCATGCTTGGTGATGGTCTCTTCTGCTCTTGTGTTATTGTACACTGTATGCATTGTCAGCCCCCATGTGTGGTGCTTGTCTGCACATGGCTGAGAGTGTGTTATGTTTTCACAGCACTGTTAGCCTCACCACATCTCTGTGTGTATGGGACACAACCACTAGTTTGCCCCAGAAGTGTTTAATGTGTTGGGAGCAGGGATCATACATGCTGTTTGTTATTTGCAGCTTTGACCATGATGACACTTACCTTTTGGTCACTGTGATGAGGGGGGGGGGGTTTAGTCCCCATCACCACAATGCTCAACATCTGCTGCATTTTGGAAGCCCACACTTAACTTCTGTTCTACACAGTGAGGGGGTGTTCTTTTTAAATTGCCACAGTGCTATGGTGATGCTTGCCTTGTGTATGTCACACTCATCTGTTGGTCACACATTTGCTGTTACTTATATTGTATGTTTGTAGCCATAATCACTGTTGTGGGCATTTGTCACAGACTACACACTTTTGACATGATGTTAGGGGGATGTATTTTGCTGACATACCTGATGTTGGAGTATGCTGGATGTGTTGCTCATCACCCATCCTATGGCTGGGGGTGGCAGTAGTGATGGGCAACATCAGCCCTATGGCTTGGGGTGTCAGTAGTGATGGGCAACATAAGCCCTATGGCTGGGGGTGGCAGTAGTGATGGTCAACATAAGCCCTATGGGTGGGAGTGGCAGGGGTGATGGGCAACAGGTCCCCTATGGGTGTAGGTGGCAGGGGTGATGGGTAACATCAGCCCTATGGCTGGGGGTGGCAGTACTGATGGGCAACATAAGCCCTAAGGCTGGGGATGGCAGTAGTGATGGGCAACATAAGCCCTATGGGTGGGGGTGGCAGGGGTGATGGGCAACATAAGCCCTATGGTTGGGGGTGGCAGTAGTGATGGGCAACATCAGCCCTATGGCTTGGGGTGTCAGTAGTGATGGGCAACATAAGCCCTATGGCTGGGGGTGGCAGTAGTGATGGTCAACATAAGCCCTATGGGTGGGAGTGGCAGGGGTGATGGGCAACAGGTCCCCTATGGGTGTAGGTGGCAGGGGTGATGGGTAACATCAGCCCTATGGCTGGGGGTGGCAGTACTGATGGGCAACATAAGCCCTAAGGCTGGGGATGGCAGTAGTGATGGGCAACATAAGCCCTATGGGTGGGGGTGGCAGGGGTGATGGGCAACATAAGCCCTATGGTTGGGGGTGGCAGTAGTGATGGGCAACAGGTCCCCTATGGGTGTGGGTGGCAGGGGTGATGGGAAACATAGGTCCTATGGCTGGGGGTGGCAGTAGTGATGGGCAACAGGTCCCCTATGGGTGTGGGTGGCAGGGGTGTTGGGCAACATAGGTCCTATGGCTGGGGGTGGCAGTAGTGATGGGCAACAGGTCCCCTGTGAGTGGGGGTGGCAGGGGTGATGGTCAACATAGGCCCTATGGCTGGGGGTGGCAGTAGTGATGGGCAACATAAGCCCTATGGGTGGGGGTGGCAGGGGTGATGGGCAACAGGTCCCCTGTGAGTGGGGGTGGCAGGGGTGATGGGCAACATAAGCCCTATGGCTGGGGGTGGCAGTAGTGATGGGCAACAGGTTCCCTATGGGTGTGGGCGGCAGGGGTGATGGGCAACATAAGCCCTATGGGTGGGGGTGTTAGTGGTGCTGGCCATGCAACCCCTATGGTGGGCTGTTGTTAGTGGCCAGGATGTGGATCCCCTGTGTGTGTGTGCCATTTTGCGGGTACGTGTCGTTTGTTTATGTGGTAGGTGTCTGACTTACCGCCTGCCCCGTCGGCGTCGGTTCCTGAGCCGGTCATAGATGTAGAGTACTGGTATGACCTGCGCGATGGGATTCATGATGTGTTCGTGTCGTACACGCTGCTCCGTCTCGTACCCGCTGCAAGCTGGTCCGCCTCGTAGCCGTGTATTGAGTTGTGGCATGAATCATAGCTGATATGCTTGTTTTCCGGATACTGTGACGTCCCATACGTGGTAAGCCATCCGGCGCGTAGGAAGTACGCATCGTACTTGTCATGCCGGAAACTGCTATGGATACTGCTTCCGGGCGATTCGGTTCAGCGTTAGGAGTTACGTCTCGGACGGAGAATGGAGCTTGAATCACAGCCTACGTGTCGGTCGGGTTTTTAGCAGTTATGCGCATCGTACTTTCTCTACAGGGCGGCCCGGCTCCGGGTACGCGCCAGTCGCACGGTAAGGCTACGGACAGCTGTCCCACCGGCTATCGGAATCGGCCCCTTAGTGCAAAGAAAGTATCAAATGGCGAGTTTTCCCACGTTACCCAATTTACCCCATTTTGTTATACCTTTTACACCACTCTCTAGGTTTAAGGGTCAACCTGTTTTATAACTTGCTTTTTGCTATCCATATTCATCCCTTTAGCTTTGATATGACAACATTTGCTAATCTATTTTACAGTCACTACTGGTTTTAAACACTCTGAGGTGCCTTAGATTAAATCCTTACAACAAACAAATGATGGACGGAATGCTGACAATGCAGACATTCTCCCCCAGTCAAGAGATCTGGGTTAAATCCATCGTTCTTTTGCCCACTACGCCACCCCAGTTCAGACATGGCTATATGCAAATCAGTCTTGACCCTGTGCCTCATGGGAACAGTCCAGCCCGAACTACCAAGCCATGTCTTCCCTGGACCGGAATCAAGCATCCTAGGACCGGTTTCTGGCTATCAGCCGTCATCAGCCAGGATAGTTTGACTCCAGTGGCGTAGTGAGCACGGGTCCCACGTCTGGGAATACCCATCCCACTTAGGGCGAAAAGCGTTACAACAAACAAATGATGGCCGGAATGCTGACAATGCAGACATTCTCCCCCAGTCAAGAGATCTGGGTTAAATCCATCGTTCTTTTGCCCACTACGCCACCCCAGTTCAGACATGGCTATATGCAAATCAGTCTTGACCCTGTGCCTCATGGGAACAGTCCAGCCCGAACTACCAAGCCATGTCTTCCCTGGACCGGAATCAAGCATCCTAGGACCGGTTTCTGGCTAACAGCCGTCATCAGCCAGGATAGCTTGACTCCAGTGGCGTAGTGAGCACGGGTCCCACGTCTGGGAATACCCATCCCACTTAGGGCGAAAAGCGTTACAACAAACAAATGATGGACGGAATGCTGACAATGCAGACATTCTCCCCCAGTCAAGAGATCTGGGTTAAATCCATCGTTCTTTTGCCCACTACGCCACCCCAGTTCAGACATGGCTATATGCAAATCAGTCTTGACCCTGTGCCTCATGGGAACAGTCCAGCCCGAACTACCAAGCCATGTCTTCCCTGGACCGGAATCAAGCATCCTAGGACCGGTTTCTGGCTATCAGCCGTCATCAGCCAGGATAGCTTGACTCCAGTGGCGTAGTGAGCACGGGTCCCACGTCTGGGAATACCCATCCCACTTAGGGCGAAAAGCGTTACAACAAACAAATGATGGACGGAATGCTGACAATGCAGACATTCTCCCCCAGTCAAGAGATCTGGGTTAAATCCATCGTTCTTTTGCCCACTACGCCACCCCAGTTCAGACATGGCTATATGCAAATCAGTCTTGACCCTGTGCCTCATGGGAACAGTCCAGCCCGAACTACCAAGCCATGTCTTCCCTGGACCGGAATCAAGCATCCTAGGACCGGTTTCTGGCTATCAGCCGTCATCAGCCAGGATAGGACCTGGCTTAGCAGTTCGGGCTGGACTGTTCCCATGGGGCACAGGGTCAAGACTGATTTGCATATGGCTGGGTTCAAACTGGAATGGCATGGTGAGCAAAAAAACGATGGATTTAGGCCCAGATCTCTGTACTGGGGTGAATGTATGACATTGTTCTGCATTCTGTCCATCAATTGTTGTTTTTGCATTTGTCACCCCGAGTGGGAAGGGTATGCTCAGACCTGAGTCCCTTGCTCTCCATGCCACTGGAATCAGGCTATCCTGGCTGACGAGGGCTGAAAGCCCGAAACCGGTCCTAGGATGCTTGTTTCCAGTCCAGGGAGGACCTGGCTTAGCAGTTCGGGCTGGACTGTTCCCATGGGGCACAGGGTCAAGACTGATTTGCATATGGCTGGGTTCAAACTGGAATGGCATGGTGAGCAAAAAAACGATGGATTTAGGCCCAGATCTCTGTACTGGGGTGAATGTATGACATTGTTCTGCATTCTGTCCATCAATTTTTGTTTTTGCATTTGTCACCCCGAGTGGGAAGGGTATGCTCAGACGTGAGTCCCTTGCTCTCCATGCCACTGGAATCAGGCTATCCTGGCTGACGAGGGCTGAAAGCCCGAAACCGGTCCTAGGATGCTTGTTTCCAGTCCAGGGAGGACCTGGCTTAGCAGTTCGGGCTTGACTGTTACCATGGGGCACAGGGTCAAGACTGATTTGCATATGGCTGGGTTCAAACTGGAATGGCATGGTGAGCAAAAAACGATGGATTTAGGCCCATATCTCTGTACTGGGGTGAATGTATGACATTGTTCTGCATTCTGTCCATCAATTGTTGTTTTTGCATTTGTCACCCCGAGTGGGAAGGGTATGCTCAGACGTGAGTCCCTTGCTCTCCATGCCACTGGAATCAGGCTATCCTGGCTGACGAGGGCTGAAAGCCCGAAACCGGTCCTAGGATGCTTGTTTCCAGTCCAGGGAGGACCTGGCTTAGCAGTTCGGGCTGGACTGTTCCCATGGGGCACAGGGTCAAGACTGATTTGCATATGGCTGAGTTCAAACTGGAATGGCATGGTGAGCAAAAAAACGATGGATTTAGGCCCAGATCTCTGTACTGGGGTGAAT
Source organism: Triturus cristatus (assembly GCF_964204655.1). Lineage (NCBI taxonomy): Eukaryota > Metazoa > Chordata > Amphibia > Caudata > Salamandridae > Triturus > Triturus cristatus. The sequence continues at coordinate 397,098,201 of NC_140583.1, read as the reverse complement.
GTATGACATTGTTCTGCATTCTGTCCATCAATTGTTGTTTTTGCATTAGATTAAATCCTGCCACGAGAACAAAATATCTCTAATCCGCAGAAATCTTTGAAGAAAACCAGGGCATCTGTGAATATTCTCTGTGTCTATCTTGAGTATGCCTTATGAATATGAAAGATGACAACAAGAGAGGCAAAAAATATTTTATAATCTGTATGTCTAATTTGAATCTTTTTAGCTGTAGCTGGTATACATTTTAGATTTTTCAATGTGCTTCTCATAAATGTGTTTGTAGATTTATTGAGACCATTTTGCAGTGTACCGTCTTGACTCCTTAAGCAATGACGTGTTCAGTCTCAGCTTGATTTCAAGCACATACTCAAAGAGGCCTTTGTATTAAATGATACATCGAACTACCTTGCTATGTATGGCTATCACTGAGAGTCACTGGCATGAAAGCCAGATTCTAATTCCGGTAATTTACTGTGATGACGTAGCATCCTTTCTGAACAAAAGCTGTTACCCACTGCTGCTATGTCATACGTTAATTCCTGGCTTTTCTGACAGGCCTCTCATAGAGCCTGTCAGTGCAGTGCTGGACTGGAGGACGATACGGAAGGGGGAGGATGTGGGTGGTTGGTACTCAGTTCTGTTTTTTGAAGCAGCGAGAAGGGGCCATGTTGTGGATGGCTCCCCGTTACCCCTCTACCCCTGACTAGCAGTTGAAAGCTGGGGCAGATGAAATTTGGGGCCATTCATAACATACAATTACAGATGAGTAAAAAGTGAATTATGGAGATGTTTTTTACCTTGGGGATTTCTCTCATTGTCTGTTTATTTACTATTACCTATTTATAGTTCTATATAGTAACACTTCTAGAATATTAATTATGGAGAGGACATGTAGCAGTTGTACCAACATGTCAATCTGTTTAAATTGAAAGTCGGAATTCACAACAATTAAAGGCTGGTTAGGCTAGTTAGGACCACAATCAAAAACAATAGAGTGGGTGAGGACTGTTAATGGCTAGTTTAGAACTTCTGTTCCAACATTCTAATGTTTGTCTTTATGCTTCTCCCTGTTTAATTTACACCATTCTGTCTTCAGTGGGTGGAATGTTCTAATAGCATTAAAGGCTTATTATCTATGGCTATAAGCAGTTATTAAACACCCGCTTTGTTGTTATTTGCCCTTGTCTTCTGCCTGTGACTATAAACATGTTAGAGAGCCTTTATCAACTGGTATAGCCTTTGGCAGTAGGCCATAATACTATAAGAGAACATTAGCTAGTTGGAAGAGTGACAGATCAGTAATGTTCTGTTCCAACATTCCAATGTTTCCCTTTTCTTTTGTATACCCAAGAAAATTATAATAATGTAATACCAGTGGATGAAATCTAATTCCTGGTTGTTTAAGGCTCTCTTCTTCGTTGAAGGCCCTGTGCCAGGGCTTTGTGGCCTGGCCTATAATTTGTGTAGAGGACCTTTACCAAATTGTATAACTGACTGCAGCAGGCAATTGTAATATATTATTTATTGCAGTCATTTTAGCACATTGCTGCAAAGAAATATTTAAATGAATTATTGTGCCAGATTATAATAACATTTTAGAACCTTTATATGAGTGCTTTAAAACACACTATGAATAGACAAGGACACAATGCACAGGTCTGAGACGTAACAGCGGCTTGTATTCAGTACTGCTGCGTACCTGAAATAGATACATTTTCGATCTGCTTGTTTCAACCTGCAGATAATGTGGACTAGTGCTGGTTCTACAGATGACCCCCTCCTTTGCGTTGGGCACTAGTGGTATTGGAACAATATTCAGAGGGCTGTCAATGATACATCACTGAAGTCAAAATGATAGTGGAAAACAAAGTGTCATACAAAGAACAAGTGTAGCAAAGGCACCATGCCCATTCAGGAGGGGAGTGGTAAGGGTGTAGCATGTATCCAGTGGTAAATTTGGGAGCAAACTCTTGAAAATATGTGACTAAAACATGGGGGCATATTTACAAGCCCCTGTCGCCACCACAACGTCACTTTCAGTGACATTGTGATGGCGAAAGGGACCTCACCTTATTTATTTATAAACAATCATTTAAGAAAAATGCAGTTTTGCAACTTGCACACATAGAAGTTACAAAATGGCATGTAAAGATTGTTTATGAGCAGGAAAGGGGGCCTTCCTGCACATAAACAATCTTCCCCCAACGCAGACACCTTTGCATTGCACAGTGGTGCAAGGGTGCCTGCGTTGGCGCTAGGCAGCTGAACTCAGCTCCAGCGCTAGGGGAAACGCAGGGGTGCACTGCATTCTTGTGAATACGGCACATCCCTGTGTTTTTAGAATGGAGGAGCCTGGCGTTAGCAATTTTTGCTCTATGCCACGCTTCTCTATTCTGCTGTAAATACACCCCATGATGTGGTAGCACAATGTCATTTACAGACAGCACATTTTCAATTGAAATAGGCACTAAATTTCACCAGACATGCACCTGTACTGATACAAGTCTATAGCGCACAAAAGATGAAGGCCCTGATTACGATGTCGGACACCGTTATGGAAAAGGGAAGGAGTATGCAGAGAGCCAGTGGGTAAGGGGGCCCTGCTAGGGGCCCCCAATGTGACTTTCTGACAACCTTTCCATGTTGGAAAGGACAACATGGAATGGCTGTAGGAAGCCGACATCATAATCCTGACGGCGGAATTCCCGTCCTTAAGGGATTTCCTCCCGATATTGTAAACGGGCCTAATGTGCTGAAGTTGGGTTTCAGCAAATATTTATCATTTGCTCATCACCAAGTAAAATGTCTTAATTTGCTTTGATCATATTAAAATATGACTGTCAACCATGGCTTGTTATAAACAGTGTTTATAATGAACCACCACTGACAGCTCTGAGAGCGAGGCTGAAAATGAAATAACAATGAGAATCAAAAAGGCACTTACCTATGCTCCGGTCCTCGTGCGTCCATTGGTGCTCTGAATGCAGCAAGGGAATTCTCCACATCAATACAGACACTACCGTCATGCTGCTGATAATGTTCAGCAACATGACAGCAGCACCAGGATCGGCTAGGGCAGGCTGACTCAACGCTCCTCATGGCAATGGGGGCCTGTGTCTGCTCTCCACCTAGCTGTCTTAGACAGTTGGGTGAAGAGGTCTACACTGAGCATATCAGGCTGGTCGTCACAAGAAAGATGGCCAAAATGACATGCGCAGTGTAAACTGGTGGAGTGAGCACAACTCTCCTGCTGCCAGTCAGCAGCAGTAGCCCCGCCCCAAAAAAAGCTTGGCTGGGGAAAGGGAAAAATAAAATGGTAATAAATGTATTTTATTACCATTTTATTTATCACCTTTGTGGCGGCACTGGTGGCAGGGGGGCGACGCTCCTCTACCCTAATGGAGGGGCCGCCGCTGTTGTCACATGGTTCAGTTTACAAAAGCCTCCCAATTTGCGGTCACAGGAAACAAAAAAGTAAACTCCATTCTCCATGCTAACACAATAAGAAGTAACTTGTCAGAGTTCATAGCCTACCATTTGACCTCTATCTCTGGATGCACAGCAAGATAAAAATACACTATGAAAGAAAGGCACCCCCTAGTTGATTTCAGGTCCAAGAGGAGGGGGAAACAGAATAGCTAGCAAAGAAAACCTCTAAACTGACCT